>NC_138086.1:15467091-16807591 GCF_964212035.1 Myotis nattereri | reverse complement strand
TTGCTTAAATGATAGTTCCTCATAGCCTCAATCTAAAGTCTTTGTGGTTTATCAAGACCTCTCCTTTGGGAGGGTTTTGTAATCCAGATTTTATTAGTTTAGCCCAGTAAGTATCTCAAAAACTCTGCTCAGCTTCTCAGAGACCTTTTTAGGATCTTATGTAAGTCCTGTGCTGTAAGCTCATTTGTTCTCCTGGGTTCACCTGTTTCTCACTATCATGCCTTTCTGCAGCTCAAGGCATTTTCCCAAGTTCAAATAATTGCTCCCCTTGCTGTTCCTTCAGTCCTAGTGGCTTCTTAGTTGTTTCTAACCCTAGGAGCTTCCCCACGCACTTTGTCCTGCTTTTCTTAACCAGCCACGCCATTTTGTAAATAGTCCCGTCATTAAGCACATTTCAATTACACTTTTGAGTGTGCCATCTGTCACTTGCCACACCCTGATGGAAATATACCCAGGGGAGAAATATAACACAAGTGCTACTGTACTCACTTTTCTGAGGCTCCTGGATCTTGGCCCTATAATTTTTCTTACCTTATTAAATCTCTAATATCTCAACGTGTTCTATTTTTAAAAATATATTGCTCAGCCTTTCTAATTGCTTTTAGTGGCACGGTTATTGTGAATTACCTAGCCCATTATTCTGAGTGGAAGGCCCCCATGCCTGCATTTTAAGGGAACTATTCAAAAAGTTTACACAATACTTTTTAGTTGGTCATAGGATTGGTCACATGGTTCCACCTACCTGTAAGGGAGCATGGGAAATGTAATCCTTCACCTACATGGCAATATTCTCAGATTAAAATAGAAGTTCTGCTACTATGGAACAAAGTGAGACCACTTTTTGGGTGTTTATTGCAAAGCAGGCCTTATGTTCAGAGTTGGAGATAAAGCAATGAATAAAACAAATATAGCTTAGATTATAGCTTAATTATTTATACTTTCATTACAGACTTTTTGGTTTTTAATTAAGCTTTCCCAGTTTCATTAAAGTACTTAGTGGCAAACAGATAAAGAAATTATACTATAAATATTGCCTTTCACACCAGTTATTTCCTAAGTTACTGGAACCATGAAAATGACCCACACCCCGGTCCAGGCTTCCCGTGGCAGCGAAAGCCAAACTCATGAGACAGGTGCTGAGGAGAAGGGAAATAGTTTATTCGAGTGCTGACATCTTGAGAAAATGGGGGGACTTTTTTGTCCTCAAAAGCCCATTTTAGTCATCTCAATGCAGATAGAGGCTTGTATAAGGATGGAGAGGGGATGCAGAACAAAGAGATCAGGGGAGGGCAATGCTAAGTGCCACTTCCTGGGAAGGGGGAGCCTGAGAATGGGAGGGGACTGAGGGAGGGAGAATCTCTGCTTCTCGAGCTTCCTCCCCTTGTTTTGTAGCTATCTCTCTTTAAAGAGGAATTTGTAGAATTACTGCAGACACCTGTGGATCCTCAAGGCTGGAGCCAGCAGCCCTTTCTCCCTGAAACAGATTTTTCTAAACTGTACAAAAAGGCTAGGTAAGACATGAAAATACAGGGCTTTATTTACATATTCCAAGAAAAAAGAGGGTTGGCTGAAGCCTTGAGGGAAAGCAGAATACACACCCTTTATTGCTTAACTGAAATGTTAAGTGATGGTTATATGACCTGCATATGATAACTATGACACATAAACAGTACTTGAGGTGGTGTCTGAACATGTGACCACTCAGTAAAAGTTAGTTATGAGGAGGAGGAAAAGGAAGATTATAGAGCCAGAAAACTGTGATTAAGTACTAGACTTGAAGTTAACATTGTACCCCAAGACATGGGGAGGTGCAATAAGTAGAAGAGGGATGATCAAGAGACCTGGATGTGAGTTCCGGTATTTGTCATTTTCCCTTGGGAAAATTTGCCTCTCTGGGCCTCTATGTGCTAATTTATAAAGTAGGAAAATAAAACCACATCTTTCTATGTCACTAGAGGTTGAGTGAATTAAATAATATAGCATACATGATAATAATTTTTTGAGTTGTAAGATGATCTATAATAATAAAATCATAACATACTAATTAGACCAGACATCCTTCTGAATGCCCTTCTGGACGACCTTCCAGACAAAGCCAGGGCTGTGAGGGAAGCCTGGGTCCTGGGTACCAGAGGGAAGCCAGTGCTGGCAGACGGGGTAGGAAGGCCTACTCTTGCACAAATTTCATGCATCAGGCCCCTAGTTAAATATAATGTTTTATTAAGAAACTAGTGGCCTGGTGCATGGATTCATGCACACTGAAAGTAAAATAATTAGAAGAAATATTTTAATATTGCTATTTGCCCTTTCTCCCTCAGCGCCTGGGAGCCAGGCGGCAGCCCCACTCCCTGCCACCCCAGCTGGTCACCACCTGCAGGGGCCCAATCGCCCTGCCAAATGCCCCTCTGCCCACTGCCAGCACCATGTTGCCAATGCCCGCCATGTTCCTGGCCGCCCCCTGGTGGTCAGTGCACATCATAGCAAGCAGTCAAACTCCTGGCAGAACTTACAGTCAACGGGACAATTTGCATATTAGGCTTTTATTATATAGGATTTACCATGCCTAGTAGCCCATTTCATTATTAAATGCAATATGTGAGATCCATCTACTTTTATTTCTCAGAATGCAAATACAAGGCATGCCTGAGACAGGCATATATTTCTTATATGGGCGGGGGGGTGGGGGGGGCGGGGAAGATGCTTAGTTGTTCGGAAAATGGTCCAGGCTGGTGAATCTGTGCCATCTTTATCATCTCCATAGCAATAAGCTCTGATGTAACAAACAGAGGAACTTGATGGAAAAATAAAAAATAGCTCAGAGATGTGGTAATGGGAATTCATAAAGTTACTAGCAAAGTAAAAAAAAAAATTGTTTCCATCTAAATATTCTCTCTTCCATCTCTGTATTTAACATGAAATTTCTCTTTGAAAGTTATTTGTTACTGTGGCTTGTAAATTTTTAAGTACCTCCTATTCTTTTTTCTCGATATTAAACAGCTGGTTGTTGCAGAGTGAAACATTTTTAGAAAAAGAGAATATAGCAGGCATATAGTTCTTGAGGTATATGTGGTATCTTATGCAAGATAACATTCCTAGGGCCCAGCTGTGGTTCAAAGAGCACAATAATCAGGAATGGATCCCTTGAGTCTTTGGCTCCAAGATTAAAGTTTTGAGGAATAGATGGACTGCTAACCAGATTGTGTTGTATGTTCTTGTCTGTTCTAGTATTTATTGATTTAAAGTGAGTCATGATAATAGTGCAACTTAAGAAGAGTTTACAACATGAAGGTAATATTCTAGGAGCTGTGTGTGTGTTTTCTCATTCATTCTCTCATAACATTTTGTGAAATAGGTACTATTATTATCCCACATTTACAAGGAACAGAGATTTTGAGTAACTTGCCTCAAATCACACAGCTGGTAATGTAAACTGTGCTTTCTGTTTTCTCCAGCAGATGACAATTTATTTGCTTTGTTATCTAAAGAATCACCATCCGAGATTTATGACAGGTCATGCTGTAGTAATAGGAATGATGAAACGTTTAATACTTAAGTAGGCACAAAGGAAAGGAAATGAGAAATGTTTTACTGAATAGGCACAGAAGATGCAGTAGTATCTTCTGGTCCAGATCAAATCCCTCTACTACACTCTGGAATAGAATTGATAGATACCATTTATACACACCTTTATGTGCTAGATAATATAATGTACATTATATATAAATTTCTCACTTAATTGTCACAATAGATCATTCTGTAGGCGTTTTTATTTTTTGTTTGTTTTTTACAGGAGATGAAATGAAGACAAAAGGATTTTGAGTGAATGACAGAACAATAAAATTGCCCAATCATTTTGTATTCTTTTGACTGGGGTTCAGAAATTTTGAATAAGTTCATAGTGGTGGGTGGTCCGGGGTTTAGATCATAGGCTGACTCCAAAGCCTAGGAAGTAGTCAAAAGGAGTCCGTGAAATTTGCTTACACAAATGTATGGGTGCTTCTGCAAAATATTTTGTCAAAATAAATAGGGTGGGTGGGTATAGTTGAAATAGATCATGTATTATGCTTGTTGACTCTAACAGATGCCCTGGAATGATAACTCATTTTGTTCCTGATGAAATAGGAATTTTTAGGGGTGAAAATGGTAGGTTTAGGGAATTTTTAAAATTAAGGAGTCCATTGAAAAATCTCAGGGCTACAGAGTTGCAAAAGGGTACATTTCCATAAGACAGGGATTTGGGAGAGGCAGCAGTTCCCTTTCCATAAGACAAGGGAACTGGGAGTAGCAAAAGGTCTATATTTACAAGATAAAGAAGGAGGGCCTCACATGTCCCATGTGAGGTTTGCCCTTTGAGCTCAGGAGTTGCTATAGTGAGCAAATAAGAAGGGAATAGTGACCAATTAGAGGGGGTATCAAGGCACAAAAATCTGCAACCTTTATAAACTGGGGGCAAATGGAACTCGGTGGGACTCTTTCCCCCTCCCCACGAGGGAGTCGGTGCTTGTTCTTCAGGGAATTTCCACCTTTGCTACACCATCTTCCGTCCGTGGTTTCATTCTTCGACTCCTACAGACAAAGAATCTGGGGAAGCATCCTGCCCCGGTTCCAGTCCAAAATCCCGTATCACTTATGTGTTTGTTATTACTTGTTTTTAAGTTGCTCAAAGTTGAGCAGATGAGAGGTAAACAAATAATGACAAGTAGAAGGAAGCCCTCATTTGTGGGCTGTGGGGGTGGGTCAGGAAGAAACCGTGGACAGCAGCAAGTGTCTGAGCAGAGATTTGAAGGATGCGCTTTTCAGGCAGTCGGGGTGGGGAAGCTGACTTCAACCATGGGGAAAGGATGGCATTTTAAATATCACCATGTGGAGAAAAACAATAGAAAACACAGCACTGTCTTGTCTGAAAACTGATCACTCCCCTAAATCAAGTGATTTTTAAATTTTTGTATTAGCATCAAAGGGATCAATGAGGGGGGAAGGGGGACATATGTAATACTTTCAACAATAAAGATTTTTAAAAAGAGAAAAGCCTGTTTCTAATTTCTCAAGAGGATATGCACTTGCAAGACCCTTTGTGGTAATATAACTCCATCGAGATGATTTGAGATGGCTTATCATTGTTTTCTCTTTGTAAAGCTGAAATACATTTAGCTAATAAAACCGTGTTTCACTAAGCATATTTCAGGATTGTTTGTCATATAAACTGCAAATGTAACTACTTTACTTGGGAAGATAGAAACCTCAAGATACATTAAAATGTAATGGTCGCGGTGTAAATTGACTATTTATGATGATAAACTTGCCCACCCAAACTCCCTGGCAAATTTAATTCATTCTTTCAAAACTTAGACACTACTTTCTTCCTGATCTTCCTTTTCTAATAATTGAAGCATCTTTAGAAATTAATTATCTTTTGAAAAATGTTTTTATTGATTTTAGAGAGAGAGGAAGGGAGAGGGAGAGAGTGAGAGAGATGTGAGAGAGAGATATTGATTAATTGTCCCCCATATACACCCCGACCGGGGATCAAACCGGAAAGCTGGGTGTGTGCGCTCACCCTTAACCCAACCCGCGACCTCTGGGTGCTGGGGAGGGCACTCAACCAACTGAGCCACACTGGCCAGGCCTCGAAATGTTATCTTTTACCTCCCAATTAGTAAAAGTATGCGAATGAAATACAGTTATTTATTTCAGCTTCAGGAACATCAACTTCTAGGTGAAAAATGTAAAAACTCTTCCTATTGGCGTTTTCTTTCTTTTTCTATTTTTATAGCACAAACACATATATTTACTAACGAAACGGTGGATCTCAATTAAACCAACTCAGAAATAGTTGCATGTATGGTTGTGATAACTGAACACAGTAATTGGGGGGAAAAGCGTGGAGAGATTGGCTCACTGAGCTGAGCTTGCTTATCCTCATGGCTAATTCCCGTCTGGAAGGATGATGGAAGTTTTCCTCCGCTTCCTCACCGATCCGGGTACAGCTGACATTGTTCATGATGCATCCCAATCCCACCACTGGCTTCCCGCCCTCCGGCCGCCCGATGGTGCGCTCCGTCCCTCCCCTCCTGGTGCTGGACGGTCTGAGTTTTCCCGCCCTCTGCTGTGGTCTCTTCAAACTCCTCTCCCAGGTTGCAGGAGAGCCGGGTGGTCTTCAAGGAGCTCTCAGTTTCGAGGGTGAGGTGTTTGCCGTCGGAAGGGACGACAGTCTGGCTTGGCCATGGCGCCCATTTTCCGCAGAGCCACCCCACGCCGAACTCCTTCATGCACTCGCCGAAGCCTTTGCTCTCCAATGAGCCATCTCCCCACCAGCTGCTGGATGCACCATGGTGGGCGCGGAGTCGTGCGGGCCGGAGCGGAGCAGAGTGCGGTGATGGGAGCGTGGCCCTGTCGACGTTTCCTTCATTCTTCCGCGGGGCAGGGTACTATTCTGATTTGCCTCATTTCCTGCCCATTCCAATCTCTCCGTTTGGCCCTCAAACTCTTCCCCTTGTCTCTTTTCTCTTACCAAGTAGGCTTTATTCTAAATCACCCGCTTCCTTGACAATCCTTTGTCTATTCATAAATATGGAGATGCCTTTTTCTCTAATGCTCAGTGCATAGGAATAGTGGGTTGATGGGTGAATTCTCCTCCTGTCAGAGAGCTATCCCAAATTGTTCTTCTAACTGCTAACACAGTTCCTAATCCAATCACTTCACACAATGCAATGCTGGGGGAGGGGGGGGGGGGGCGTCATTTGTTTAGAATCACAGACAACCCCAAGGACACCATATTAAAGCCAGATGCCTTATGGACTTATGCACTCATGCTTGTGAATGACTGGGCTAGGGCAAACAAGTCTTAGGCGGCAAAGAATCTACAAATTTGTGAGAGAATAAGAAGAAGAAGGAGGAGGAGGAGATGGAGAAGAAGAATTTAAAGATCATCTAGTTCAGTCCCTTCATTTTAATAAAAAGCAAACCTAACTAAGGTGAGCTCAGGGAGGATAGAAACCTCCCATACAAAGAAGAGAAAAGTTCACTTGATCTTGATTTTCAATTCAAATGCAGTGAAAGCTGGGAGGGACGGAGGGAAGGGGGGTGGGGGAGAGAGAGACAGAGAGAGAGAGAGAGAGAGAGAGAGAGAGAGAGAGAGAGAGAGACAGACACTAAGCCCAGAATTCCCCAGCAAGCAAGGCAAGCCAGACACGAAGGCAGAACCACAGGCTCCGAGCTGTGCCGCCATGCCCAGGGCTCCTGGTGCAAATCTGTTGAAATCAAGTGGCTTTGGCCTTTTGTAAAATGTAGATTTTTTTTTTGAGTCTTTTCAAAAACTGGCCTGGAAAACACTATCATGTCTAGTGTGTGACAGTGACACGGGAAAGTTGGACTGGAATGCGTGGTGTTCCCCTGGGCAAGATGATTTCCCGGGCCCTGTCTGGTGGAATCGAAGAATGAAACCGCGGACGGAAGGTGGTGTAGCAAAGGTGGAAATTTATTGAGAAACAAGCACAGGCTCCCACGTGGGGAGGGGAAGAGTCCCACTGAGTCCCCGTTTCCTTGGTTCATACAGGCTGCAGATCTTTGTGCCTTGGTATCGCCTCTGATTGGCCACTATTCCCTTAGATTGGTTACTATAGTAACTTCTGCCACTCCCAGCTCCCTTGTCTTATGGAAATGTATTATTTTGTAGCTCTGTAGCCTTGTTCTTTTTCCATGGACCCCTTAATTTTCTAAAATTTCCTAAACCTGCCTATTTCACCCCTAAAAACTCCTTTCAACAGCATCTCTCATTTGGGTCTGATTCTTTCCACTGGAGTGCAAGGAAGTAGAAAAAGGTTGCATTTTCAATTGTTTACGATGTCCTGGGCTCTGAGCCATTTGCAGGTAAGAGAAAAGAGACATACATTGAAATGTGATTCTTAAAAGAAATCCCCTAGCTGTTTAAATTGTGTAATTTAATACTCTGTAGGGGAAGGTTTGGAGGACTCAAAAGAAACCGAGCTTTAGCCCTTGGCTAAGGAAAGCCCATTTTGGCCTCTTATTCCCAGTTGATGTCAGGGCTTAGAAAATGAAGTTCTGTATGATAGGGTTTACCTAGCCATACCTCTCTGTTATTTGCTTAAATATTTGTTTTTCCTTCTCAAGTCCTGCCATTCATACCAGAAACTTGAAGTCATTTTTATTTTGTTCTTTTTATAATTACTTTCAAAGGTTTTTGTTTTTCTTCTATCCTTGAAAGACCAAATCAATACATCTGAGTGCCACACACTTGTCATGAGGATATTAACTAGGATTTCCTCATGTTCTCCCTCTGGGACTCACAGTAAAATGATGGCCTCATAACGGGTCACTTTGGCTCTTCACTGACGCCCAGAGCATTTCTTTCCCTCGCCCCCTCTGACGTGTGAAAGTTGTATTTGTTTCCTTCCTCTGTTGCCTCTCCTGAAACATCAGGCTTTCTTCTGCGTGGCTATCGGATGCGGAAATAGACTGGCTCTCCTCCACAGAAATTTCCCTTCAGTTCCCTTCCTGGTATCTGAGCAGCACTGAGGGACTTGGGTCACTTCTTCAGAATCCATAGTACGATACTTTACAGGCGGATGCAGAGAAATGAGTCTCAGACCTAATTCTATGGAACAGTTGCAGCAGGAACAGAAATGTAGAAGTTAGAGTCCAGGGGAGAAATTCAATTTTAAGTTTAGTCGGTTGCCCGCTGCTGGGATAAACAAGGCATGTATCTGAATGTAAGTATGCCTTTGTAGAATTGGCCCCAGAAAGGTATCTGAAGTGATTAAAGCAAGCTGGGAACTCACGAGATAAGCAGCAATACATTCATTTAGCCACGTTGAAGGAGGTGGGGCCCAGTAAGTCAGGCCTGTTAAACTTATTTTCTGATTTTTCAATGTTCACTAGGTGTCTAATATATATATGAATGGACACAAATATATACACATAACTGCTCCCAAGTAATCACTATGGTATGGTCAGTGTGTAATTTGCTGCCTTTATCCAGAAAGAAGCTTTGAGAATGAGAGTGTTAGCTATTTTATATTCTAAGTCACTGGGGAGGGCTGATCCTTCATCCTATTTAATAAAAGCCTAATAAGCAAATTGACTGAATGGCGGAACAACCAGTCGCTATGATGAGCAGTGACCACCAGGAGGCAGATGCTCAACACAGGAGCTGCCCCCAGCTGCAGGCCCCAGGCCAGCCAAATTGGGTGCCAGTGGGGGGGTCCTCCCCCCTCCCCCGATCGCCCCCCTGGTCACCCCACAGGTTGATCCTGATTGCCGGCCAGGCCTAGGGACCCCACCTGTGCAGGAATTTCATGTACCAGGCTTCTAGTTCCTTTATAACAAGCTACTCAGCAGGAGTTTGGAGGCAGAAAATATAGAAATCATATATCCTCAATACATACCTAACTCTCATTTGGAGTTGTTCTTTTATAGAAATTATGGAACCTGGAACTTAAAGGCAAGATTTTTAAAATAACTTGTTCTCAGAAACAATCATAAAAATTGACCTCATTGATTGCTGAATAAGTAACTAGTAACTTTGACTCCTTATGTTCTGGTCTTTATGTCTGTGAAAGCCTAAAACTGTGGATGAAAATGGACCTGCAGTACAGGTGGACTCGCTGGTGGAGAAGATGGTCACGGATGTGACAGCGCTTCTTCCAAGTCAGTTCATCTCGGACTTGTTCCCATGACTGAGGTACCAGCTTCTCTCACTGCGGCAGGACCCAAAGACAGTGGTCGCAAAGCTTCTTTGGGGGTAATGGAAATGCCCTGAATCATGATCAAAGTGAGCGTTTTCATATGAGATTGTTTTTCAACTTCCTAGTAGAACGAACCTGTCCTGTGAGAATATGGTACACATGATAGAATTGAAAAGAAGAGAGGAGGAATAGGGAAGGGGGAGAGTTTCCACGGAAATGACTGGAGTGTTCCTGAGGGGCCTGATGGTCGCTGAGGTCGCTGCAGTGGGGGTGAGGAGGCACCAAGGTGATGCCTTGACCTTGCAATAGTGTCCGTCTTTTTTCTTCTTCTTTCTCTGCACCGTAGCCTACATAGAAATTGATCAGATATGTATGGAGAGCACCCTGGGGTTGAAGGGCTAGTATTTTGGCACCTTTTTAGCACATGTGTGACCGCACACAGGATATGGGAACCTGTGCTTTCAGGACAGGCTTAGCAGTCTCACAGTCTGACAGTTTTAGTTTGGAAAGCTGAGCCTTGGCTTCTCGGGTGTGGCTGTTGCATAGTATGTTGACACCTGCTGCTGGGCCAGCTGGGGACTGGGAGGGCGTTGGTGTGGACTTACTCAGCTGGGAGGCCTTCAGCTGGGAAAACCCCTCGGGGATCCCGCCCTGCTCTCAGGGAGTGTCTCCTCCGCCCAAGGGGAGTGGTAGCAGGAGGGGCACAGGCTGCCTCCTCTCAGCCTGGCCTGCTGCTTATACAGCAGCACAGCCGTTCACCATCAAACGTCACCACAAGAGCAGACGTTCTGGCAAGTCTAAATCTCGGCCAGTGTCGATTCCAGAACTTTCTTCACTTTTATAGACTCATTACATGCCCTGAACTTTAAGGGGAATTTGTCGTTTCCAAACAAAAAATATTCATGAACGTTTCCTCATTTAATTTTCACAATGACCCTGTGAGGTGGATATTATTATCTTGATAACTGTCCCAATGTGCTTTTTTCCTTATAAGCTGTTTCAACAAACATTACTTAACTGTCTAACACTTGTGGTCTACAGAATAACCACCTACCCACCCTGCCCCCCAAACATCATTATCCTAATCCCTGGATTCGGTGAATTTGTTAAAGTTACATGGCTACAGAGAATTGAGATTGCAGATGGAATGAAGTTTGCCAACTCCTTAACATAGGGAGTATACCCTGAATTATTTCGGTGGGCCCACTGTAAACCCAAGGGAACTCACAAGGGGAAGAGCAGGCCGAAGCGGGCAGAGTGATGCAGTGTGAGAAGGACTAGCCCTGTTGCTGGCTTTGAAGATGAAGGGATGGGACCAGGAGGCAGAGAGTGGGTGGCCCCTGGGAGCTGGAAAAGGCAGGTGTGAGAGCACAGCCAGAGCCCTGCTCAGCTCTGCTGCTCTGAGCTGCTCTGAGTCCTTATATTCTTCTAAATTCTTTTATACTACCCTAGGGCAGTTCCTTCTAGAACCCTGCCCACTGTCCTAACTGTTGGGAACTCAGTCCAAGTTCCTCCTTTATCCTCTGCTCACTAGTAACAGGTTCTGGGTCCAAGCCCCTCTGCCTGGGCTGGACCTCCTTGGATGCCAGATCTTAGACAGAGAAACCATGAGAAGATGTGGGTGTATAAGAATGAGTCTTTATTGCAGAAGCCAGTGGCCACATAGCCATCAGACAAAACAGTCCTTCACAGCAATCCCATATAGGCAGCTGTACACCGGCTGGTAAATACTTATCTTTCCCACGAGCAGCATCAGTCTCTGTACCACTGCTATTATCTGAGCAGCCGCACGCTGCCTCCAGACTCACCGCCTCACATCATAGCGCTACCTAAGCTCTCTGCCTCAGCAGCTTCTGTCTCCCCTGCCCAGCACACTGGCTGGTCTCTGTAGCCTCACGTAGTAACTGCATCTGAGCTCCTCTCTCAGCACACTGGCTGGTTAACATGGTAGCTAGATCTGAGCTCTCTATGAGCTCCTAGCCTTACATCGTAGCAGTACCAGCTCTCGGCTCCATCTGAGCTCCCTAGCTCCCCCACCAGTGAGGGACCAGCCTAGTCTCTCACCAACTAGCTGGTCAGTAACCTGTATATTCTCTAGAGCAGTGGTTCTCAACCTTCCTAATGCCGCGACCCTTTAATACAGTTCCTCATGTTGTGGTGACCCCCAATTTCATTGTTACAAATTGAACATCATTAAAGCATAGTGATTAATCACAAAAACAATATGTAATTATATATGTGTTTTCCGATGGTCTTAGGTGACCCCTGTGAAAGTGTCGTTCGACCTCCAAAGGGATCAAGACCCACAGGTTGAGAACCGCTGGGCTAGAGGCAAAGAAGGCTGGTTGCCAAGAGTGACACCAATCATTTGGGTTACGGAAGGGCACAGCGTACGGTGAGATCGCTGTGGCCTCGCAGCTGTTATGGTAGCTCAGCCCAGGCGCAGGCTGGCCTTGGACATCCCGGCATAGAAACAACAAGGCCTCCACGCTCTGAGTGGCCTTGGCTGCCTGGGGACTCTGGCGAGGTTCCCACAGCGAGGAAACAGATTCTCCCCTAGAGCTTCCGGGATGGAACATAGTCCTATTGACCACTTGATTTTCGCCCAGTTAAACATGTGTTGGACTTCTAACCTATAGAAGTGTAAGGCAGTAAATTTTGAACTGTTTTAAGCCCCTAAGTTTGAGGTAATTTGTTACAGCAGCCATAGAAAACCAAGAATTCGATTTTCCACCCAAGGGAATGGTCTATCAGTGGTCGGCAAACTCATTAGTCAACAGAGCCAAATATCAACAGTACAACGATTGAAATTTCTTTTGAGAGCCAAGTTTTTTAAACTTAAACTATCTAGGTAGGTACATTGTTATTAACTTAATTAGGGTACTCCTAAGGCTTAGGAAGAGCCACACTCAAGGGGCCAAAGAGCCACATGTGGCTCGCGAGCCGCAGTTTGCCGACCACGGGTCTAGGTAATTAAAGTATGATATTTTGATGGACAGTTTTAATGTTTTAGATGGAACTATCACTTACATATCATTTGCATTTCGTTAGTACATTAAGCAGGATACATGGACCACAATTTAGCTTTCTTTTAATAATTGCGGGCTACAGTTATGCGCACAAGGGTTTGGCGCCTGGGGCTGTTGATATAAAAAAGGCTCTTAGCTATTACATGAAATGAGTCCAGCCCTGTTTGTTGCTGTTTTTTGAGTCCTTGGGCCTTTTTTCTCTTTCCTTCCTCCCTTCCTTCCTTCCTTCCTTCCTTCCTTCCTTCCTTCCTTTTTTTTTGAAATTAATTTTTAGAGAGAGGAAGGGAGAGGGAAAGAGAAACATCAGCGAGAGAACAAAAACATGAATTGATTACCTGCCTCCTCCACACCCCACTACTGGGGATTGAGCCCACACCCTGGCATGTGCCCTGACTGGGAATCAACCAGCAACCTTTCAGTGCACAGGACAACACCCAACTGAGCCACACCGACCAGGGCTCTCATTAGTTCTTGCTGCTGGCTGTTTATAAGTTTCCGCCAGCCAACCCTAATGCTGCTTTTCATCAAACTTGCTAAAAAGAAGAGACTTAAATTATATTTAATTGAATTCAGAAAATATATTCTGAGTGCCATATATAAAACGTGCTTGGTCTTTCAGAGGATCAAACATCATACGAATACACCTATCAGTATTTCCATGTATATTTAACATTCACTACAATCCTGTGAGATAATTGGGAGACTAATAAATGCCTCTCTTTTGTGGGCTTATCTCTGTATCTGACCTGAAGGGGAGAACACGGTCTTTTAAGCTGATAGGTTTGGGATGTTCTCAAGTTTGTGACCTTGAAAAGCCTGCGTTGCTGAGAGGTGGGAGAGGAGAGCACAGGTCGGGCTGGGAGGAAGGCAGGAGGGGTGGTAAAGAGCTTGGGTTTTATTCTAAGTGGAGAGAATGAAGGAGAGAAGCAGCATGATAAGAGCAAAGATCACTTGACTACTGTGTGAAGAATAGATGGGGGGAGATGGGGGCGGGGGGTGGGGTGGGGTGAAGAGCCACAGAAGTGGGTGAGAGGAGACAGTTAACAAGCAGGCTATGCCAGCTGTCCAGGCAACGAAGCGGCGACTTCGACTAAGCAGTGGAGAGAAGGGGATATACTTTGGAGGCAGAACATATTACTCAGACCTTAAAGGAAAGCGTTGAGGTATTATGTTGGGCAAATATTCAGGCTATTTTGTGTCAGAGGGGAGCTATAACCCGACCAAGGCAAAAGGCCCCCGATATCATAGCAGAGGTACGCATAGTATAGAGATCTTGGCAGCATTTAAATCAAGACTGATGGCCTGATCTCAATGTCAGAAGCTTAAAATTGGGCCCAAGCAAAGCGAGGGAAGCCCACTTCTTTGCTGCCCTCCCTTAAAAATAGCCTTTCTCTCGCTGTCCCCAGGACTAGCGTTCTGACTATTGCGTGACCACCCAGCCAGGCCAGTCGGATTTCTGCCTGCTCCAGGCTTTGCCATGTATGCCTGCAAACCACCAACTCTCCTGGGGAAATTGGAAACCTGGCAGAATGTTTACATGTGAATCTTGGCTTGTAGAAAAGCCAGTTTCTAATTGAACTTATCCCCAGACATTTGAATGTTGCCATCTCAAGCCTAAGAAAACCTGTTAATCAAACCAGACTTCAGAGGTTGACTTTCAGCTTACTGGAGAGCTTCTAACTTTTTGAGTCAGGAAAGGATCCAGATGCTGAGAGAAGGATAT
The DNA here is from genome assembly GCF_964212035.1 of Myotis nattereri. Classification (NCBI taxonomy): domain Eukaryota; kingdom Metazoa; phylum Chordata; class Mammalia; order Chiroptera; family Vespertilionidae; genus Myotis; species Myotis nattereri. The sequence goes on along the minus strand of NC_138086.1, from coordinate 16,793,135 downwards.
GAGATGCTTTGACCTAGACGTCTGGCTGTGAATAGCAGATGCCCAGTTTTCCAAATCAAAGTGACATTTTCTAGCAAATGCTAACATTTACCATTCAAGTGTATTTTTTATTTTATTTTTTATAGGAATACCTCAGAAGGAGCCTGTTTTATAAACAGCCATAAACTCCTTGCATCTAGACAGAAGTTTCTTGAGTTCTAGAAGACGTCATGACTGCTTATATTCCCTTGAAAGTCACCCCACCTCCAGAATGGTAACTGAGGCCCATCAATCACTCCTTGTTCTCTTTATTAGAAGTCATAAGAACACTAACTAAACCAATTGGTAGGAGTCATTTTTCTACATTAAAAATATTCTACCTAACAGCCCCAAAGTAAAAATTTCCTGCCTCTTTTTTGTTTTTGAACCTCTAAACATGTTAATAATAGAATGGTCACAGGAAAGAAAACTTGCACATCCTTTCTAAATCCCTTGCAAATAAGCTTATATTGATTTTTTTTTTTTTAGCGTCAAAAACTCAAAACTTTTCTGCTTCAATGGGACTCTTCAACAAATTGACATTCACAAAGAATGATTTGCTGGGTCCTGAGAATTTTAAGCAGTTAAGTCAGTGACGTGAGCTCACATCCGTGTGGAAAATCACAACCAATGGCCAGAAGGGGATTCAAACAGTGAATGCCCAATGCCTAGAAGAGCTCAACGTTGGCTGCTCAGTGGAATCACCCGAGAAGCTTTGAAAAATGCTGACTCTTGGGCTGCACTTCAGACCAGTTAGGAGGGAGCCGAGCATCACTATTTTCGAGGCTGTCCCAGGGACCCCAAAAGGCAGCCTCAAGGGAACCGCTACTGCATACCAATGATGTTTTACCTCCAGGCACATCAGGGTTACTTAGGCATTTTGCTCCAAACGTACATGAACTCTAGAGAACTGGGATTTAGCATTCTCTGCATGAGAAGTTCATTTGACAAAGGGCACAAGGAAGTTGGCACGATTTGCTTCTCATTGTTCGTAAGCAGGTGTGCACCCTGTGATTGCTTTGAAGAACTGGGTAAGAACAGTTGGCACCACCTGAACAAAGTTGTTTCCTCAAACCTGCTCGGTGATTACATTGTATTTCTCAACTAAAGAAAAGGCGGGACCTTAGAAGGACAATGAAAGAGGAAGCTTAGTAATTACCTGTTCCACCAGGTGCCTGGACACCTATATAAGTAAGGTGAGTAAATACTGCCCACTCAGGAACTTGGCTTCCGTACAAAATCCAGGGCTTCTGTGAACCAGTAATTATGGGACAATAGGAGGAAGCTGGGACTGTTTCTAACTGGGGAGAAAAATCACTCCCAACAGAAAGATACTCCCACCCCAACTCTCTCTCTCTCTCTCAAGGCTGTTTACATCTGAAAAAACTGATATGCATATGAGATGAAAATGTTCTTTATAAAGGAACAGATGTACTTAAAAATGATTAGACAATGAAGGTCACAGCTGAATTCCATTGTCTCAATCTTCCTGAAGTAATCCAAATTATGATGTGTTAATTGAATAAATAAAAATTGATCTTAACAAGTGAACAAAGGAAGATTAATCTCCCTACCACCAGCAATGATTATGTGTTTTGACCTCTGCTCTATATTATAGCTCTCAAAGTTGTTATTCAGAAAGCACCAGTTAGCAGAGGTTTTTGTGTGGCTGAAACTGGTAAACATCTGGGAATCCAGGTGCTCACCATTTAAATTTTCTGTTCCTTCATCATATGAAATTGTCACATTATTTTGCCTAATGATACCATCATTATCATATTCACTTGAGTGACAAAATGCCAGATTTGTGCTCATCAATTTTTCTGCTGCATCTTTCCAAATCAAAGAGCTTTTTCTTTTTAAATCTATCAAATTAGCATGGTGGGCTCAGGCAACAGAGAGTAAAATTTCAGTAGTGCTATTCAAAAATTAGATACTATCTTAGTCCATCTCTGTACCTCATGAATTTAATTTAGTGCTGTCAAAATGTACCATTTAAGCTTGAATTGTTCTAAATTTAATTATGTGTATCAAGACAAATATTTAAGTGTGAAAATTTCAACATAAGACATAAAAAAGTAAAGATAATTGAGAGAGGAAGAATAAAAAAAAAATCCTATACCGATCTGAGAATCTATATAATTCTAATTCCTGTGACTGAATTAAAATAATAACTTTGTTTTCCATGCATTAACAATGATGTTTTATTTACAAACATATTAAAGCAAGTATAGTGAGTAGAAATCACATGAAAAATAGTTATAAGGTTTGAAAGTTCTCTAATAAGTTAACAAATGTTTTGAGGAGAATGACTAAAAGAAAGTGAAAAGAAAAGCTTAGTGGTTAGGCGCTTTGGCTCTGAATTCAAATAACATGAGCTTAAATTATGGCTCACTCACTTCTTTGTGAAAGGGGAAAGTTCTTTGACCATTCAAAGCCTTATTTCAGTGCTGCCCAACTCATATGTTTATTGTGAGAATAGAAGTAAACAACATGTGTGACTTACAGTAAGTGCTCAGCAGTGGTAAGCTGTTATTATTAACAGCACAGATTGTGATAGCTTTCTATATATCACATTACATTATATTGAACTAGAGGCCCAGTGCATGGATTCGTGCACTGGTGGTGACCCTCAGCGTGGCCTTTGGGGATAGGGCTGAAACTGGCATCCAACATCCTCCAAGGGATGTAATAGTGTGGGAAGCGGCAGGCGGCCAGGGAGGAACCACTCCCGCTCATCCCGGCCCTGCTCATCCTGGTCAGCTGAGCAGCGCTCCCCCTGTGGGAGTGCACTGACCACTAGGGGGCAACTCCTGCAGTGAGAGTCTGCCCCTGATGGTCAGTGTGCATCATGGTGACTGGTTGACCAGTGGCTTAGGCACACTAAGGCCCGATGCACAAAAATTCATGCACTCAGGGGGGCATCCCTCAGCCTGCACCCTCTTGCAGTGCAGGACTCCTCGGGGGATGTCTGACTAAGGGCTTAGGCCAGCCGTGGGCAAACTACGGCCCGTGGGCTGGATCCGGCCCGTTTGAAATGGATAAAACTAAAAAAAAAGACCGTACCCTCTTATGTAATGATGTTTACTTTGAATTTATATTAGTTCACACAACACTCCATCCATGCTTTTGTTCTGGCCCTCTGATCCAGTTTAAGAACCCATTGTGGCCTTTGAGTCAAAAAGTTTGCCCAACCCTGGCTTAGGCCCACTCTCCAGGCCCTTAGTCAGACATCCTTAGTGCTGTGGTGAAGGCTGGAGAGGATCCCACCACCGCCGCTGCACTGGCATCTGCCCCCTGGTGGTCAGTGCGCATCATAGCGACTGGCCATTGGCATATTACCCTTTTATTATATAGGACTAGGGGCCCGGTGCACGAAATTCGTGCACTGGGTGTGGGGGGCGGGGGGAGAGTGTCCCTCAGCCCAGCCTGCCCCCTCTCACATACTGAGAACCCTCAGGCGTTGACCCCCATCACCCTCCGATCGCCTGATCGGCCCCTTGCCCAGGCCTGACGCCTCCACCAGAGGTGTCAGGCTTGGACAGGGGACCCTCATTTCCCCCCGATCACTGGCTCTGGCCCCCGCCCAGGCCTGAGGCCTCTGGCCCAGGAATCATGCCTGGGCAGGGGACCCCCATCTCCCTCTGATCGCTTGCTCCACCCCCTGCCCAAGCCTGACGCCTCTGACCCAGGCTTCAGGCCTGGGCAAGGGGACCATCATATCCCCCCAATCCCTGGCTCTGCCCCCCACCCAGGCCTGATGCCTCAGCCAGAGGAGTTGACCCTCATCACCCTCCGATCACCAATCACCGGATCGGCCCCTTGACCAGGCCTGAGGCCTCCGGCAGAGGTGTCAGGCATGGGCAGGGGACCCCCAGCTCCCCGCGGTTGCAGGCTCCGCCCCTGCCCAGGCCTAATTCCTCTGGCCTAGGCGTCCAGCCCGGGCAGCGGGGACCCGCAGCTGCAGTGGCCCTGTGATCGTGAGCTCCGCTTTAGGCCCAGGCAAGGGACCCCTAGCTCCTGGGACTGCCAGCTTTGACCGTGCCCAGCTCCCATCGCTGGCTCCACCCCTACTTCCTGCTATCACTGGCCAGGGCGGCAAAGGCGCCTGATTCTCCGATCATGGCTCGGGGGCAGGGCAAAGGCAGTCCCAGGGCCGCCTTTGCCCTGCCCCCCAGCTCTTAGCTCCCCCCTGGGTTTCCGATCACTGTCAGTGGCAGGGGGCTTCTTTCTGCTTTCCCTTTCGCCTCCCTGCATTGTGCCTACATATGCAAATTAGCCGCCATCTTGTTGGCAGTTAACTGCCAATCTTAGTTGGCAGTTAATTTGCATATAGCCCTGATTAGCCAATGAAAACGGTATCGCCGTATGCCAATTACCATTTTTCTCTTTTATTAGTGTAGACTAGAGGCCCAGTGCACAAAAATTTGTGCACTTGGGGAGGAGGGGGGGTCCCTCAGCCCGGCCTGTGCCCTCTCGCAGTCTGGGACCCCTCAGGGGATGACCACCTGCTGGCTTAGGCTTGCTCCTGGGTGGCAGAGGGCAGGCCCAATCCCTACGTGCAGCCCCTGGTCGGGCTCAGAGCAGGACTGATTGGGGAGCTGGGGTGCCGCCCCCTGTCATGACCAGAGCAGGGTGGATCGGGAGGTTGCGATGCCACCCTCAGTCATACTCAGGGTAGGGCCGATTGGGGGTTGGGGCACCGCCCCCTGTCACACTCAAGGCAGGGTCAATTGGGAGATTGCAGTGCCATCCCCTGTCACTCACAGAGCAGGGCCCATCAGGGGTGTTGGGGAGCTCCCCCCTGTCATGCACAGAGCAGGGCCCATCAGGGGGTTGGGGAGCTCCACCCGTCACTCACAGAGTAGGGCCGATAGGGGAGTTGGGGCACTGCCCCCGTCACACACAGAGGAGGGCAGATCAGGGGGTTGGGGTGCCACACCCTGTCACACGCAGGGCAGGGCCGATGGGGAGGTTGTGGCTCTACCCCATCACACACAGAGCAGGGCCCATGGGGGGCGGGTGTTGGGGTGCCGCACCCTGTCACACACAGAGCAGGGCCAATCAGGGGGTTGGGGCACCGCACCCTGTCACACACAGAGCCGCAGGGTGATCAGGGGGTTGGGGCACCTTCCCCTGTCACAAACAGAGCAGGGTGGATAGGGAGGTTGTGGCCTCGCCCCCTGTCACACACAGAGCTGCAGGGTGATCAGGGGGTTTGGGCGCTGCCCCCTGTCACGCTGATCCCTGTGCTGGGAGGCATATTAATTACCCTTTTACTATATAGAATAGAGGACTGGTGCATGGGTGGGGGCCGGCTGGTATGCCCTAAAGGGTGTCCTGGATCAGGGTGGGGGTCCCACTTGGGTCCCTGACCAGGCTGGGTGAGGGTATGATGGCTGTTTGTAGCTGGTCACACACCCTTCAGGGTGGGGGTCTCCACTGGGGTGCCTGGCCAGTCTGGGTGAGGGGCTGAGGGCTGTTTTCAGGCTGGCGGGTGACTAAAGCTCTCAACCGCTCCTTTTTTTCTTTTCTTTTTTTTTTTATTCTGGGCCAGCTTTAGCTCTGAGGCTTGGCTCCAGCTCTTAGGCCTCCACTGCTGAAAGGAGGTATCTGGTTTGTTTGGGTTCTATAATCGAAACACTGTTTCAACTCCAGTTCTGAGATCCTGGCTTCTCAGAGCAGGTTTCTGGGGTTTTGTTTAGCTTCTATATTTGTAACAATGTTTCAAACTGCAAGCTCAGAGGCCGGCAGCGGCAGGCGGGGAATGTTGGAGTCCTCCGTCACTGAAGCAAGCAAGCCTCATGTTCGCTTCAAGCTGCCTGGCTGCCGGCCGCCATCTTGGCTGGCAGTTAATTTGCATATCGCCCTGACTAGCCAATGGGAAGGGTAGCAGAGGTACGGCTAATTACCATGTTTCTCTTTTATTAGATAGGATGGTATTATATTATACTGATAAGTTATAAAGTATTTTTATTTCTAGTTATAGATTGCTGCATGAGAGGAATGGCTAGACAAAGGGTATCTAGATTTCAACTAACATTTGAAAGATACCTTAATAATATTCATGTGAATAAAACCAAGCTTGTAGGATGATAGTTCCCCATGAAGAACTTATGACTAGTTGATTACCCCTTAGATAACTAGTTGACATCAATAAAATTGAAAACACTAAATTCAACTCCTTCAGCTCAACTAAAGGCATCATCTAAACATGCACCCAATTATAGAGTAGAAACCTTTTGGACTATGAGATGCTTCTCAATCGTTCACTGCACCTCACCTCCAGCTGTTAACTGTTATAACATCTGAAACCTTTCCAATCTCTTCCTTCTTCCCCACTCCTCTCTCCTGCCACAGTGTTACATTTTCCTTCTCTGCCTTCGATCTCTGCCCTTCTCAAACTCCCCTGCCCACTAATCTTTAAAATCTCTGATTTAAGAGCTCTGCTACCTTCCTAACAGTTGCCTTCTCCTCAGTTCATAGCAAGCCCCCATCTTCCCTCCCATTGCAGATGGCTGACAAAATCCTAACATGAGAATTAGTTAGTTAAAACCATATTTTGAGCACAGTTTTGTTGAATTCCCAAATTAATAATTTTCTGTTGCCTGGTTAAGTGCAGTATATACAGTTAAAACCTCTGGCTTCACACAAACCTAGAACAAGCTATGTATATGCAGAAGCTAATGATTCTTTAATTCTATATAAATCAACACAGTGACTTGTACTATAACAGCATAAAAATGAATGCCACAGCCCTGGCTGGCATGGCTCAGTACTTAGAGTGTCAATTCCCGATCTAAGGAGTGTACCTGTGTTGCAGGTTCTATCCCCAGCCCTGGTTGGGGTGTGTTTGGGAGGCAACCAATCGACGTGTCTCTTTCATATCGATGTTTCTCTCTCTGTGTCTCTCCGCATTCCTTCCACTCTCTCTAAAAATCAATAGAGAAAAAAAAATCCTCTGGTGAGGATTAACAACAACAATAAAAACAAACAAACAAAAGTGCCTTGGACTTTGGGTATGTATTCAAAAAGAGATCTCAAGCATGACAAAGACTAAGATAAGTGGTGTGACAGTTAAAAGCATGGGTTGTGGGGTTAGACTGCCTTGATCAAATAGGTTTTCCGTGGGACCTTGGAGAAGTTATTTACTCTTTTTACTAGAGATGCCCTCAAAATATCCATATAAAATGCTGAGCATAGTCCCTCTTATATTTTCATCATCCTCAGATGGGTCGTCACAGTGGGGATCTTGGTCTGTGGCTTTGGAAGTGTTTGTATGTGTGAATGTGTGTGGGTGTAGGTGAGTGTACTTTAAGTGTTCCTGGGAACTGATCTCCGGCACAATTCCAAGAAATGGATGAAACAGAAGAGGGGACAGATACTTTTAAAGGGGTAGGATGCACACATATGAGGATTTATGAAATGTAATTGCTATTGTGTTGGCTCCCTGAAGATTTCTGTTCTTCACAATATCTATTCAGTTATTTAAAAGTATTTCCACAAATGTTTATTGAGTGTCTACTATGTCCACTGTTACAGGCACTGGGGAATGCAACAGTGAGCAAAACACGAAGTACCTTTCCTCGCTTAAATCCTAGGGAAAGGAGATGGGCAATAAATAAACCAGTAACTATACAGTGTATGTGATGGTAACAGTGTAATAGAGAAAAATAAAGCAAGGTGGAGGGTTTGAGAAGTGTGGAATTGTTATTTTATTTCATGGAGCCTCCTGCTGTCTTGCCTTCCTGGCCTGTTTTAGTTCCATGAAGGGGGCATATTTGCATGCAGATAGAGGGCTATCGCAGTACAATCAGCTGGCATGGGTCTAGGATAGGCCGGGGCTGCCAGGTGGGACACTCTGAAGAAACAACAGTTCTTTGCATGAGGAAATGCTGAGAATATAGCCGTGTACGATTGTACTATGGAAGAGACACTGAGGGCGATAACAAAAGCATAGAGCTGGAAAGGAACCTAGAGCTAGAAGCTGAATGGTGTACTTCAGCATTTCCTAACACAAAGCAACATTTCCAGATATGAACTTCTGAGAAGACAGAATAAAAGAACAGCAACATTAAGTTGGCATTATTATGGACACTTAAGAATTGATAGCATTGATTAATTATGTAGAAGAAATCCTGGGATTTATATAGAAGGATCCCATGAAGCCTCACTGTTCAGTTAGGAGGGAAGAGAGTGAGGGGGCAAAGAAGACATCTATAGGAAGAGAATAATACCAAGCAGAGGGATTAGTAAATGCAAAGTCCCAGAGACAGGAACATCCAGATTGTTTTATGAGCAGCAAGGAGACCCAGGGAAGAGATGAGGCCACAGAAGTGGGGGGTGGAAGGTGGGCAGAATACATAGGGCCATTAGAGCAATGTAAAGGCTTTGGCTTTTATCCGCATGAAAGGGGGAAGCCAGTGGTGGGTTTTTGAGTGGAAAGAGTGACATGATCCAGTTGCGTACTAAAAGGGTCGCTCCAGCTACTCTGCCTAGAATAGACTGAAGGAAGCTGGTAGTGGGGGCAAAGATGGAAGCAGAGAGCCCTATTAAGAAGTAATTAAAATGGATAAAAGACTTAAATGTAAGTCACAAAACCATAAAAGTCCTAGAAGAAAACATAGGCTGCAAAATATCAGACATCTCTAATAGCAATACTTTTGCTGATAAATAAACAAATGGGACTACATCAAACTAAAAGGCTTCTGCACAGCAAAAGAAACCATCAACAAAATAAAAAGGGAGTCCACTGTCTGGGAAGACATATTCGCCAATGATACATTTGATAAGGGGTTAATATTCAACATTTATCAAGAACTTATAACTCAATACCAGGAAGACAAACAATCCAATTAAAAAATGGGCCAAGACCTGAATAGACACTCTTCCAAAGAGGACATACAGATGACCTTTAGACATACAAAAAATGTTCAACTAATCATAGAGAGATGCAAATTAAAACCACAATGAGATATCACCTCACACCTGCCAAAATGGCTACCATCAATAAACAACAAATGCTGATGAGGATGTGGAGAAAAGAGGACTCTAGTTAGTACATTGTTGGTGGGTATGCACACTGGTATAGCCAGTATGAAAATCAGTATGGAGTTTCCTCAAAAAATTAAAAATGGAACTCCCATTTGACCCAGCGATCCCACTTCTGTGGATATATCCTAAGAATCCCCCAAAAAACAATTGGAAAGAATGTATGTACCTCTACGTTCATAGTAGTGTTGTTTACAGGAGCCAAGATTTGGAAAACAGCCCAAGTGCTCATTGGTTGATGAGTGGCTAAAAAAGCTGTAGGACATTTACACAATGAAATACCACATGATTGTAATGAAGAAGGAAGTCTTACTTTTTGCAACAGCTTGGATGGACCTGGAGATTATTATGCTAAGCAAAGTAAGCCAGTCAAAGAATGACAAATATGTGGAATCTAATAAATGGATGATAAAAATAGAAACAGGCATAGATACATGGAACAGACAGACAACTGTCAAAGGGATTGGATAAAGGGAGGTGAAGAGATTAGCCAAAGAACGTATATACATAACCCATGGACACTGACAACAGTGTGGTGATGGCCAGAGGGCAAATGGGACTGGGTGGAGATGAACAAAGGGGGGATAAGTGGGGACATCTATAATAGAGTCAACAATAAAAATTAAAAAAATAATAAATGTGTACATGAATATGTAATACTTTCAACAATAAACAATTATTAATAATCTCAAAAAATTGTACATGAATAAAGAATAAGTAATTGCAATAATCTAGTAAGAGTTAACGTTGGATTAGCATCAAGGCTATGGAAGTGGTGATATTCGGGATATAGTTCAAAGGTAAAGTGGTCAGGGTTTACTGCTGGATCAGAGGTGACAAGATGTTCTGTATGTTAGTATGTTGCCTCATTTAACACTCCCAACAAGGTGAGAGGCAGTTGTTGCACTTCCTAAGAGGGAGTGTTAATGATCTGTGGTGTTAATATGGTACAGGCACGTGATCTTGAACTTGATCTTCTTATTCCCAGCTGCCTCTTCCTGTACAGGACCCTTTCCCCACCAGTTCTTTTAAGGCCCCTTAAAAAATATCCTACAACATCTATGTAACAAGCATCTTAGTTCAGTTCTTAGTGCCTTCCTATTTCACATCAATTCTATTACACCACGAAGGATTCCCCAGACTCACCCAATGGCTTCAGTGTGTCCAGAGGAGAAAATTCAAACTCCTTGAGCTGGTTCAGCAACTTCTTTCTTCATCTGGTGATAGGCAGTCTCTTCAGCTTTGTCTCTGACTGGACTCTCCACCTCTACCCTGGCCCCCAAACCCCCAACACCACATACTTGCACAAAACACACACACACACACACACACACACACGCACACACACGCACACACGCACATTAGTTTATTATACTCATAAAACTACCTTAACCTTATTAGGTGTAGTTTCAAGTTTAATATGGCCAGTGTGTATTTTCTGATCTGGAAGAATAGAGAGCAAAATTTGTCAATGGAATAAAACAGAAAGTATGAATCAATCCTCTTGGAAAATAGTTATTAAAATCTCAGATATCACAAAGACATCCTGTTATGTTTTTATCTTTGTCTTCTCAGCACAAAATAACTTGTATTTAAAATATTTCAGGAATAGCGCTCGTGGGGGAAGAAGATGTGACGGGGATATGGAGTCAGGGAGATTTTGAAGTAGGCAAGTTATTTCCTTGAACAAAATTAGAATTTAAACAGCATGACGCTGATTTCGCCCTTCCCTCTAATGGTGAGGAATAAATGAAAATTAACAGCTTCTTTACTGCGATCAAACATAAAGTGATTCTAGCTTAGTACCTTATAAAAAGCAAGTTAATTTCTATCCCTGGGATAAACAGTCTCTTAAAGGCCTGTGAATGAAAACTCAAATGCGACCTTTGGCAATTTTGTTCACTTTAGGGTCTATTTGCTTTTGTGTAAAAGCAAGCACAGTATGGGAGGGGTAATTGTTTAGTCTCCAGACAACCTTTCGGCTCTCTCGGTGGCTCTCAGGCTGTGGTGCATCTGTGGAGAGAGCCACAGAAAGTAGCTCTCATTCTGGATTTTGGCGTGCAGGATGCCTTTCTCCTGGAGCCATCACGACATCAATATAAGGCAATTTGGCTGGATTGACTTCATCAGGAATTGAGCTGTAATGCATTTTAGTTTAGTATCTCCCTCCCCCCCATGGAGAGTGGGAGAGTGTCCCAGCTCCTAATCGTTATTACTTATGTGTACAACTCCCTGTTTTTTCATTTCCTCTCCTTGTAAAATGAGTCTGACTGGCTGGCTGAAGTTACAGAGAGGAAAAGCTACACACAGACTTTCTGATCATTCAGCTCTCTCCTAAAGACAATTAAATTGATTCTGTTATGCCAGTACTTTGTTTCACTGGCCTATGCATAAGTAGTCACTTCTGAAAAATGGCAGGTCCTACATTAGGATCAATTGGTGAAAAGTTTGGCAAACTCAGTGGTTCTAAAATAATGATTTTGATTTTGATTATTTTTATATTTATTAAATTTTTTGGGGTGACATTGGTCAACATGAACATACTAGTGTCCTGGTGCATGAATTCGTGTACATTGAAAGGAAATTAATTAGAAGAAATATTTTAATATCGCTATTCGCCCTTTCTCTATAATAGAAGTGTCAACCAAATTCACAATCGACAATGACAGATCAAACCACACATGTGCGATTGGCGCCAGTGAGAGCTTTATATGTGTCGTGCATGTGTGAGTCAACTTAGCCTTTTATATATATACTAGAGGCCCGGTGCACAAAAATTTGTGCACTCGGGGGGAAGGGAGTGTCCCTCAGCCTGGCCTGTGCCCTCTCACAGTCTGGAATCCCTCGGGAGATAACGCCCTGCTGGCTTAGGCCTGCTCCCGGGTGCCAGAGGGCAGGCCCAATCCCCAGGTGCAGCCCCTGGTCAGGCTCAGAGCAGGGCCGATTGGGGAGTTGGGGTGCTGCCCCCTGTCATGCACAGAGCAGGGCGGATTGGGAGGTTGTGATGCCACCGTCAGTCACGCTCAGGGTAGGGCCAATTGGGGGGTTGGGGCACCACCCCCTGTCACACTCAAGGCAGGGTCGATGGGGAGGTTGTGGTGCCACCCCCTGTCACGCACAGAGCAGGGCCAATCAGGGGGGTTGGGGCTCCGTACCCTGTCATGCACAGAGCAGGGCGGATCAAGGGGTTGGGGCGCCGCCACTGTCACACTCAGGGCAGGGCCAATGGGGAGGTTATGGCTCTACCCCATCACCCACAGAGCAGGGCCGATCAGGGGGTTGGGGCGCCATACTCTATCACACACAGAGCCGCAAGGCGATCAGGGGGTTGGGGAACTCCCCCCTATCAGGCACAGAGCAGGGCTGATCAGGGGGTTGGGGCGCCTTCCCCTGTCATGAACAGAGCAGGGCGGATAGGGAGGTTGTGGCCCCGTCCCCTGTCACACACAGAGCCGCAGGGCGATCAGGGGGTTTGGGCGCTGCCCCCTGTCACACTGATCCCGGTGCCGGGAGGCTTCGCAGCTCCGCTGATCCCGGTGCTGGGAGGCATATTACCCTTGTACTATATAGGGTAGAGGCCTGGTGCACAGGTAGGTCCGGCTGGTTTGCCCTGAAGGGTGTCCTGGATCAAAGTGGGGGTCCCCACTGGGGTGCCTGGCCAGCCTGGGTGAGGGGATGATGGCTGTTTGCAGCTGGTCACACACCCTTCAGGGAGGAGGTCCCCACTGGGGTGCCTGGCCAGCCTGGGTGAGGGGCTGAGGGCTGTTTTCATGCTGGCGGGTGACTGAAGCTCCCAACCGCTCCTTTTTTTCTTTTTCTTTTTTATTCTGGGCCAGCTTTAGCTCTGAGGCTCCAGCTCTTAGGCCTCTGCTGCTGAAAGCAGGTTTCTGGCCTTTGTTTACCTTCTGTATTTGAAACAATGTTGCGATCCTGCTGGCTGAAGCCTGGCGGACTGAAGCTGGTTTCTGGGGTTTTGTTTAGCTTCCATATTTGTTACTTAGTTGCTTAGAGTTGCAGCTCAGAGGCCGGCAGCAGCAGGTGGGGAACGTTGGAGTCCTCCGTCACTGAAGCAAGCAAGCCTCATGTTCACTTCAAGCTGTCTGGCTGCCGGCCACCATCTTGGCTGCCAGTTAATTTGCATATTGCCCTGATTAGCCAATGGGAAGGGTAGCGGTCGTACACTAATTACCATGTTTCTCTTTTACTAGATAGGATAGAATAAACTTGCTTAATTAGACCTGGTTTCTGATTTAGCTAAACTTTTACCAGCCCAGTGAAGCACCCCAACTTCCTTCTCTTTCAGGTAATTGTACACAGCAGGAAATATCAATATGAAGCAACTTATTATTGTAGATCATGCAGGGAGAACAAAGGGTAAAATATTTAACTGTAGCAGTGTTTTGACTATATTCTGCACAGTGAGAAAACCTGAGGTCATTTTCAAGTTCCACCATTTCTTACTTCTTTTCAGTCAGGTCAAGTTTCTAAACTTTCTAAATCTCCATTTTCTGGCTAATGAAAAGAAAATAGGATTCTACAAGGCTCCTATCTACCTACTCCAGGACTTCTGTGAGGATCAAATGAGATGAGGCATGGGAAAACGCTTCACAAGCATTTGGTTAAACTGTAAAATGTTTGCACCTGGCTGTAGAGAGCGCCTGGGAAGATACATGAGCTGATTGTCTTCTGAGTCAAGTGGCGTTGGCAGAGCCATGTCTTGGAAACATACCTTGCCAGAGGCAAGTATGTTGTCAGCCTGACCTTTAGCTCAGGTGCCAGGGGGTGGGTTTCATTATCTAAGTTCAGCCAGGGGCCAGGAATGTATGCAATTATCCGTGCTCAGCTAGGAGTGACGATTACAAAGAAGCTACAAGAATGAAGAATTGCAGCTTGATCTTTAACCGTGATTTCACATAATTTCCTTTGAAACTCTAGTAAAACTTCCTGGTATCATGCTGTATGTAATAAACGTGCTGCACTAGCTCTGGGTCACTGTCTCTCCATCAGAGGAAAGTGACCCAGCTTCACTTAAAGTACGGTCCATCTGGCCCCAGCTTTACTTGAAGTCTTTGTGTCTGTCTCTTTTTTTCCTTTTCTCAATCCCCAGCGCCCCTACTCAGGACTTGTCTGCTCTCTAGCCATGCTGGTCGTGGCCAAGAGAGAAAATTTATACCTGGCTATAAAGCAAGTCAGGTTCCTGGGCTGAAGAAACCCCAAGGAGGCTAGTCACTAGGGAGAGGAAGCCTGGTGTTGCTACGTGACGTCATTACCCAGAGCCCACAGCAACCATTTCTGGGCTGGGCTGGGCTGTGGGCCGCATTTTGCGCCATGGGGTCTTGGCAGCATTGGCTGTGATTTGGTGGGGTGTTGCTCCAGGATGGTGGCGTAGTCTGTGCCCCACTTTTGGGGAAGCCAAGTGTTGGTTTGTCGGCAGGTCTGTGGTGCCATTTATTTTTAAATGGCCAGTGCATGTCATGGCAGCTCCTGTGTTGAGCATCTGCCCCCTTGTGGTCAGTGCACATCATAGGTACTGGTCGGATGGATGGATACTTAGCCTTTTATATGTATAGATAGGTTTCAGGTGTGGGTTTCTATGTTATAAGATCTGTATATTGCACCGTGTACCCACCATCCAAAGTCAAATCTTCTCCTGTCACCTTATAGTAGGACCTCTTTACCCCTACCCCTACCCCTTCCCTCTGCCAATCACCACACTGCTGTTTGTGTTCACAAGTTTCAGTTTAATATCCCACTTATGAGTGAAATCATATAGTTCTTAGCTTTTTCTGACTGACTTATTTCACTTAGCATAATGTTCTCAAGGTGCATCCATGTTGTTGCTATTTCATCATTTCTTATGACTGATTAGTATTCCATTGTGTATATGTGCCACATCTTCTCTATCCAGTCCTCTATCATGGGACACTTTGGTTGTTTCCATGTCTTGGCCATCATGAATGATGTTGCAGTGAACACAGGGGTGCATATATCTTTGAGAATACATGATTTTGAGTTTTTTGTGTGTATATACCTAGGAGAAGGATTGCTAGGTTGTATGGTAGCTCTATGCTTAATTTTTTGAGGAACCACCAGACTGCTTTCCATAGTGGCTGTACCAGTCTACATTTCCACCAGCTGTGAATGAGGGTTCCCCTTTTTCCATAGCCTCTCCAACACTTGCTGTTGCTTATTTTGTTGATAATGGCCACTCTAACGGGTGTGAGGTAAGTTTTGATTTGCATTTCCTTAATTGCCAGTGAGATTGAACATCTTTTCATACATCTATTGGCTGTTCGTATGTCTTCTTGGGAGAGGTATATTTTCAGGACTTCTGCTCACTTAGGTTGTTTGTTTGGTGTTGAGTTTTATGAGTTCTTTATATATTTTGGAAATTAAAATCTTTGTAGGAGCTACTGTTTGCAAATATCTCCCATCTGGTTGGCTGCCTCTTTGTTTTGTTGTCCGTTTCTTTTGCTGTGCAGACGCTTTTTATATAAAAACAATTTTTACAGGAAAATACAAGTATGACCTTCTGGTAGAAATTCAATAAGTACTAATTTCCAAATGTATAAAACAAATAGATTGGGGGTGTGGTCATATAGTTATTGAATAAGAAGAAACTACTTCTTACTCTAGCAATTATTTGCTATAGATTTATTTATATCCATGTGTTAATAATAATCTCAAGAAAATGTAAGCATTCCTGAGGAACGTAACAATGTCAGGTTATTATGGACCACAGGAATTGGGGTAGATTAAGTTATTGTTCAAAATATTTATGTACTGGACTTGGCAGGTGACCTGCTTGAGATTCATGGTGGACAGGATGCAACTCCACGCCTTTTGACTTTGAGCTCAGTGTGTGCCTTGCTTTGGCCAGAGGGATATTAGACTTGAAATGTGATTGCATATTGGCTTTGATCTCTTCTATTTCTGCCATTCCCATACTTCCCCCAGGAAGCTGCTGTCCCTTCAGCCTGGGCCCCAGAAGGACATATGTGGAGAAGACCAGCAATGAAGTCTGATCTAGGCCAGCCAACCTTCAGCTGACCAGTATACATGTATCCATTGTTTTAAGTTCATATATTTTTGGGTGGTTGGTTATGCAGCAATAGCTAACTAATACAATCATAACTACTATTAATGGGACACTTATTGGTTAAAGGTGCTAAGCAGGCATTACCTCATTTAATTCTTAGCTCAAGCCTCTGGGTGAGATATTATTCTCTAAATTTTGAAAGAAGGTATAGATAATGTCAGAGCCAATATCTGAACCCAGACTTTTATGACTCCAAAATCAATGCTGTTAAATGCTTCTAGAATATAATAATTATTCATTAAAATCAATAACTGGTTCTGAACAGGACCTAAATCTGACCTTCCTACCAAGACCTATAGGCCATGTGTGATCTGTCCTCTTCTGTGATCTCCTTCCATTTTCCTCCAAACCTCCAACTCACTACTCTTTTACCTAGCTGAAGCTTTTGTGTGTGTTTTTATTTTCACGGACATATTTTCTTTGTTCTTTCATGGCTGGCCTTTCCCCATTCTTTGGATTTCAGAAAGGGCTACCTGACAACTTAAAGTAGCTGCCTCTTTGCTATTTTCTCTCTCATCACCCTACTTGTTTCCCTTATAGTATTACCACAGGTTGTAATTATTTTGTTTACTTGCTTTCTTTCAATTTCCCCTACCAAATGCAATTCCATGAGAGAAGGGCATGTTTGTCTTGCATGCTGTTGTACCCAGGGCATCTAGTGCAGTGTTTTGAACATGTCATGTGCTCAATCAATATTTGTAGAATGAGTGAATGGACAGAAGAGTAATATGACAGGATATAGAGAGCAGTGGGGAGCTGCAAACCTATGCTGAACATTGTGGAAAGGAACCCTGAGAAGCTAGAGATAGAGTCTGAGTTTGAGGTAGTGGGCACAGCAGGAGGGAAGGCTGTAGAGATAAGGGGGAAAGTGTCAGAAGCAAACGATTCCCGATTCCCGTTTCCCACGTAGAGCTTGCACTGAGTACTCGAGTCTTTATTCTTGGGTGACACTTCAAACCAGAATATTCACTTTAGAAAACAAATACTAGTGTGAGTATGATTATTTGAACCATATCTTTTATTTTCTTAGGGTTACAAAAAGTGGTTAATATAAAAAAGGAAAAGGAAAAGTATCATAATAACTTATGCAAAGGGAGCAAGTGTGCCTATGCCAAGCAGGACCCTCAATGAACGGTCTCCTCTCACTGCTGCACTCACACTGGATCCTGAGGAGACTCCTGAGGGAGGCTCAGACCGGAGGCTAGAACATTAAGGAGTCTCACTGGTGACTTTTCTTGGGGTAGAAGTGATATACAGGCAAGAAAACTTGTATATCTAGATGAAGTGTGCCATTGCCATACTTCCCCCAGGAAGCTGCTGTCCCTTCAGCCTGGGCCCCAGAATGACATATGTGGAGAAGACCAGCAATGAAGTCTGATCTAAGCCAGCCAACCAGCCAACCTTCAGCTGATCAGTATACATGTATCCATTGTTTTAAGTTCATATACTTTTGGGTGGTTGGTTATGCAGTAATAGCTAACTAATACAATCCTAACTACTATTAACGGGACACTTATTGATTAAAGGTGCTAAGCATGCATTATCTCATTAAATTCTTATCTCAAGCCTCTGGGTTCTGAAAGAGTTGGTTTCATGCTGGAGTAGGACATTGGGTTTAGGGTAGACTTCTTAATCCAACTGTGCAATGATGCAAAATGGATACTCAAGTGTTATGTTTTATTGTATTTATTAATTTTTTTTTGTAGTTCAAAGATTCTGTTTTTTAATTTGAATTATTTATTGTTTAAAGTATTGCATATGTCTCCTTTTCCCCCCATTGACCTCTTCCTGGCCGCTCCCCCACCTCCACCCCCCAGCACATGCCCTCACCCTCAAGTATTATATTTTAAACTAAACCTTGCTTCTAATGCCTAGCCATACAAGTCACAAATTGCTTATTCCAACACATCAGGGGTGATTTGTGAATGTGCTAGCTAAGAACAATAGTTTGTTCCTGTTTTTCTCCTTGGAATCCAGGTTGGTATGTATTGAATCTTTTCATTTATTGATTTTTCTAACAAGTATTATTAAGTTCCTTCTACCTTCTACATTACAATATACTATGCAGATCAAAGGAGTAAAGATTCTGGACTTATGCAGGAGCACTGGAGTATCTAGGGGGCAGAGTGGGGGTGGGGATGTAACATCTCCTTCTTGCATTCTTAACAAAGGGAAAAACCTAGAGTATCCCACTATATTTTCCCCAGGAGTGATTTAACAAATATTGTAATATGATACAGTGTAAGAATGGAATATGGCATTTTAAAAAGGGACAAAGAAGAATGAAAACGAATGTTTTAAGCATAGGAAATACATGGTGCCAGTTCTTTACTTCGATTTACTCATTTCATCCTCATAGCAATGATCGCAGGAGGTTGGCACTTTTATTGTACCTATTTTTCAGGTGAAAAAACGGAGTCACAGGAGTTTAAGGAAACTGGCATCATCACCCAGCTAACAAATGAAAGCACCAGGACTCCAACAAAGCCAGACTGGCTCCAGAGTCCATGCTATGCAAATCATAAATTAATTAAATCCTAAGGAATAGTTCTGTTATCAGTGGGGTGCTTTCTGTGTCCCCATCTGTTACTGGTGAAGATGGGCTTTTGGGGGTACTATAAGGAAAAGAATTTCCTGAGATCCCCATGGGAGAATGAGTTATTTTAGAAAGGTTTATTTAACCCTCTGAGTTTCCAAGGTCCCATCTCCGCTTCCATAACACCATGGAAAAAGTCCCATTTTTGTCTTCAGCAGGGCTAAGATCAAAGCCATTACCCAGAGTTTCCACTCCATATTTCCACCATCTGGTCCAGCATCTGGCTAGGTTTGCTTGTGTTCCCAGCTGCAGTCCATTGTTTGTAGGGTCTACCCTCCTAGCCAATGATCCTTGTTCCCAAGCTAGACTGACACACAAGCACCTTCCCTACGTCATCCCCACTTCACTATGCATGCATCCATTTCCCCTTTGTTGGACCCCTCCCCCCGGTGGCTGGCAGGGACTAGACCAGTGGTTCCTAGGAGTGTGAAGTTGCAGCTTCCTGGTGAAGCTGCCCAGATGACTATGCTTATAATGTCTTGCCTCTCCTTTGGTCCTTTCCTATTATTAATATTAGCTAGCTGGTTACAAGGGTAACAGTACTATTGATACTGTGAGAAACTTCCAGCATTCCCTAAGTGAACAAGGAATTCATCCCTCAACCTCTCACACACGTGAATTCAATGAATGAAATGCCTTGCCCTCTTTGCCAAACCCCTTCCTTAAGCTTCAGCCCAGATGTAACACCTCTTGAAAACCTCTGTGGTTTCTCCAGTCTGGATTAGGCCTCTTTCTTGTATGCTCTGATAGCTCGTTGTACTTATGTCATTCACCTCCAACACCGTGTGCCTTTGTGCTAGCTACAAATAATCTATAATAATAAAAGCACAATATGCTCATCAGACCGGATGTCCTTCCAGACGACCTTCCGGACAAAGTCGCGGCTGCGAGGGAAGCCTGGGTCTCAGGTGCTGGAGGAAGCCCGGATCTCGTGTGCCAGAGGCAAGCCAGTGCCAGCAGCTGGGGGAAGAAAGGCCTATTCTTGCATGAATTTCATGCATCAGGCTTCTAGTTTCTTAATAAAGGCCAGTTATGAGGATTATACATATAAGATACTGTATTTAAGTGTACAATTAGTGATTACTATTTGGAAAGATTCCCTATTATTATCTCTCCAACTTGATTTTACAGCACTCTGCATCATCAACAAGCTTTCTTTAAGCTGCTTTCTTTAAACTGGTCTTTCAGTCTGGGGGCCCTCAGAGCTCTGCTCCACCTCCAGGCCTTTCACAGGTAGCCTCCCTGCAGGAGTGCTCCCCCGCCCTGCTCTCTCTTTATCTGCCTTCTTCACCTCACTCAGACTCCAGGTAGGCCTTGTCTGACTTCTTATATTGTAGGCTCCATCTTGTTATCTTTCAGTGTAACCCTGTTTGTGTCTTGCATAACGTATCAGGGTAATCTGTTCAAATATTAATTTGCATTTCTTTTTGCTGGCATAGAAGAATCAGAATAATGAAAGCCATTGTGATATTGTGATTTGTAACAAGACATATATGCATATTTGGTCTTCACCCTGTTTCTGACATAGAGCTTCTAAAACATTCGAATTTTCTAAGTGATGAGAGAGATAATGGTGTTTTTGTTATGTTAATGAGGTGATTTTTTGAACCAAACTTAAAGTTGAGGGCTGATTCCTGAGGAGTTAATCATGTGATTAGAGGGTTGAAATGTTCAGTTCCATTCCCCTGACTTAAGGCGAAGGTAGAAGGGCTAGAGATTGAGTTCAATCACCAATGGCAGATGATTTAATCAATTGTGCCTGTATAATGAAGCCTCCACAAAACTCCCAAAAGACTGGGTTTGGAGAGCTTCTGGGTTGGTGAACATGTGGGAGAGTGGCATGCCTAGAGGGGCATGGGAGCTCTGTGCTCCTTCCCGCATACCTTGCCTGTGCAAGTCTTCCATCTGGATGTTCACCTCTACCCTTTATCATATCTCTCTATCTAAAAGGCTAATATGCAAAGTGTCCCCTCAGGGGTTTGACCAGGAGACCAGAGTTAGATCGCTCGCTATGATGTACGCTGACCATTAGGGGGGCCCCGATTGGCCCTGATTGCCAGCCAGGCCTAGATTTCATGCAGCGGGCCTCTAGTCCTATTAAAATAAACTGGTAAACATAAGTAAATGTTTCTCTCAGTTCTGTGAGCTGCTCTTGGAAATTAGTTGAGTCTAAGGAGGGATCATTGGAACTTCTGAACTATAGCTCTACAACCAGTTGGTCAGAAGTATAGATAACAACCTGGGCTTGTGACTGCTGTCTGAAATGGGAGGAGGGCCGTCTTGTAAGACTGAACCCTTAACCTGTGGAATCTGATGCTGTCTCCAAGTAGATAGTGTTCGAATTGAGTTGAAGTGTAGGACAGCCAGCTGGTATCCAGAGAATTGCTTGTTGTTGGTTCTGTGCAAACCACCTGCTTGCACATTGGAATTAGGGTACAGCACATCCTTTAGCTATATTTTTCTCTCCCAGGGTTTTGGAAGGCCTACTCTCAAAGAAGAGATTATGCTGCATAGTGCAGATGGGAAAGCAGAAAGGCTCATGCCTTTGAAGTTGGGGGTTGGAGGATGGAAGAGAACATTTCCAAGCCCTGGAAAAGAAACAGAGGGGTGAGTCCTGTTCCACTTTCCTGGCAGCATTTCCAGGAAGGGCCAGAGTTCCAATGTGCAGAGCTCTGTATTGTGTCTATAGGGACACTGGTCCCTTAGAACTAGATTAATTGTCTGAGCTGAGTTCTAAGTTCAAGTGTGCAGCAAGATTCCTGCGTGTCCAGGACTGTGTGGGCACAAACAGTGACTTCAGCAATCCAATCCCAGCTATGCTGGCCTGATGATTGCAGGTTCCTCTCCCATATTTCAGGCAATTTAAAAGCTTCCTTGGGGGTCTCTTTGTAATTGTAGGGAGGAGGAGGATTTGGCCCCTAAAATGACTGAGAATTACATTTCTCCAACCAGGCTGATAGGTTAGGGGTTCAGAGGTAGGTTTAATTTTGTTTTATAAAAACAAATAAATCTGACATGTTAGGCTCATTATAATTCAGTCCTGCTATAATACCACTTACCATGATTTGAAATTATATATTAACCGTTTTTAGTCACATATCCATTGTCTTACAGACTGTAAGTTCTATGAGGGCAAGAAGGTGCTCAGATAATTTACTCACTAAATATTGAATTAGTGAATTTTGCGCATTATATGGTGAATACTAATTATTTACTTAACTTGTTAGTGAAGCATACTTACCAGAATGCAAGATAGAAAGAAACATCAGGAATAAATATTCAAGGAAAGGTCAATAAGCTTTCTGCATTTTTTTTCCTTTTTTATCTTCACCTGAAGGGTATTTTTTATTTATTTTAGAGAGAGGGGGAGGAAGGGAGGGAAGGAGGGAGAGAGAGAGAGAGAGAGAGAGAGAGAGAGAGAGAGAGAAAGAAAGAAAGAGAGAGAGAGAGAAAGAAAGAAAGAAAGAAAGAAAGAAAGAAAGAAAGAAAGAAAGAAAGAAAGAAAGAAAGAAACATGGACATAAGAGAGAAACATTGATCTATTGCCTCCCCATGTGCCCCGACCGAGGATTGAACCTGCAACGTTTTGTTGTATGGGCGACACTCCAACCAACTGAGACACACTGTCTTAGGGACAGGGCTGCACTTTTTAGTACTATTGATTAGTAACAGAAATTTACTGAGAAAAATCCACCAAATAACTTTTTCTAAAATAGTCTTTAGATATGTAACAGTCATTCTGCAGGGTGGTCTGTGGTAAATGAACAAAGGAATGAGGTGCTGGAAAGACAGAGGACAAGGACATGTGACAGGAATAATAAAAAAAAAGAGGCCCTAGCTGGTTTGGTTCAGCGGATAGAACATTGGCCGGCAGACTGAAGGGTCCTGGGTTCGATTCCGGTCAAGGGTACCTGCCTGGGTTGTGGGCTCAATCCCTAGGAAGGGGCGTGCAGAAGGCAGCTGATCAATGATTCTCTCTCATCATTGATATTCCTATCTCTCTCTCCCTTTCCCTTACTCTCTAAAATCAATAAAAATATATTAAAAAAGGAAAAAGGGATAAGGATAAAAGGGCAAACTAAGAAAAGAATGCTCAATAAATGCCTGAGTATGATTTCTGAGAAGTCCAAGAACATTCTAGAAGAACTGAGTGAGTAGAATCAGGGAATAAGCACCATAAAGAGTATGCTCAAATCTCCAAGAGATTTGCCCTCTGAGTCTTTGCCCACCTTTACTCAGGAGTAGATGGCTCATCATCTACACCAAGACCTGCACCAGTCAGTTCCCTTCCTGAGGATGTGGCATCAGCACTTCACTATGGTTTAGCCAGTGGGAGCCAGAGACTTGGCTGGCCTCCATCCAACTTCCCAGTGTGCATATCCCCTACAGCCAGATTAAGATCTCAAGAGTCCCACAAAAATAACAAGATTTGATGTATCTCTTTTATATAATTCTAATCTGAATATTTTAAATGAATCAAACTTATGCTAGTATATATATACATATATATTATACTAGGGGCCCAGTGCACAAATTCATGCACCTTGAAAGGAACTGTGGGCCGCGAGTGAGCCGTGAGGCTGCGGTGGACACAGGGGTGGGTCTCAGTTCATCCTCCCCGTCCCCACCCGGGCCCTCCCGCCTCAGCCTTCGGTCTTTTGCCTGCTGGCAGCCCCACTCCCGCTGCCGCCAATCCCATGCACTGACAGTGCCGGCCCCACTTGCACCCCTTGACGGCGCAGAGCAATTGGGGCTAGTGCCAGCAGCGGGTGCAAGTGGGGCTGGCACCTACAGCAAGTGCAAGTGGTGGCTGCTGCCCCGATTGTCCCTCAGGAGCAGAGTGAGGTGAAGAAGACCTCAGGGGTGATGGGGCCGGCAGCCGCCACTCACACCCACTGACAGTGTCAGGTGCTGGCAGCAGGTGCAAGCAGGGCTGGCGCTGGCAGCAGGTGTGAGTGCCAGGCGGGCCTGTGGCACACGGGAGCAAAGAATATTTAGTAACCACCAGAGGCTTGCCCTGATGACAGCAACTGGCACCCCGCCTTGGTCTGGTGCCCCGCTCACCTGCTCCACCATCCCGCCACAGCCGATGCCTGCCATGTTCCATGCGTGCCCCCTGGTGGTCAGCGCATGTCATGGCAACCAGTTTTTCAGTTGTTCTGTCATTTGGTCTATTTGCATATTAGGGTTTTATATATATACTAGAGGCCCAGTGCACAAAAATTTGTGCACTCGGGGGGGAAAGGGGGGGGTCCCTCAGCCCAGCCTGTGCCCTCTCACAGTCTGGGACCCCTCGGGAGATAACGCCCTGCTGGCTTAGGCCTGCTCCCGGGTGGCAGAGGGCAGGCCCAATCCCTAGGTGCAGCCCTGGTCGGGCTCAGAGCAGGGCCAATTGGGGAATTGGGGCACCGCCCCCTGTCATGCACAGAGCAGGGCGGATCAGGAGGTTGCGATGCCACCCTCAGTCACGCTCAGGGTAGGGCCGATTGGGGGGTTGGGGCACCGCCCCCTGTCACACTCAAGGCAGGGTCTAAAGGAAGGTTGCGGCGCCACCCCTTGTCACACACAGAGCCGCAGGGCGATCAGGGCATTTGGGCACTGACCCCTGTCACGCTGATTCCAGTGCCGGGAGGCCTCTCGGCTCTGCTGATCCTGGTGCTGGGAGGCATATTACCCTTTTACTAGGATAGAGGCCTGGTGCATGGGTGGGGCTGGCTGGTTTGCCTTGAAGGGTGTCCTGGATCAGGGTGGGGGTCCCCACTGGGGTGCCTGGCCAGCCTGGGTGAGGGGATGATGGCTGTTTGCAGCTGGTCACACACCCTTCAGGGTGGGGGTCCCCACTGGGGTGCCTGGCCAGTCTGGGTGAGGGGCTAAGGGCTGTTTTCAGGTTGATGGGTGACTGAAGCTCCCAACTGCTCCTTGTTTTTTTGTTGTTTTTTTTATTCTGGGACAGCTTTAGCTCTGGCTCCAGCTCTGAGGCCTCTGCTGCTGAATGCAGGTATCTGGTTTGTTTGCGTTCTATAATCGAAACAATGTATAACTCCAGCTCTGAGATCCTGGAGGGCTGAAAGCAGGTTTCTGAGGTTTTGTTTAGCTTCTATATTTGTTACAATGTTTGAAACTGCAAGCTCAGAGTCTGGCAAGGCAGGCGGGGAACGTTGGAGTCCTCCATCACTGAAGCAAGCAAGCCTCATGTTAGCTTCCAGCTGCCTGGCTTCCGGCCACCATCTTGGCTGGCAGTTAATTTGCATATCTCCCTGATTAGCCAATGGGAAGGGTAGCAGTCGTATGCTAATTACCATGTTTCTCTTTTATTAGATAGGATATAGATATTACTATTAAAATTGATGTTTTGATTCTAAAATTCTAGATAATTGAATTGAAGATGATATTTTCTCTTTCCTACCTCTGCCATGTGATCTTCCTTTTCTATTCCTTGAGCATATTTATAGTCTTCTTATTAGATAACCTGATCCCCCATGAATCCAAAGGAGAGTGCCTGAAAACCAAGTGGGCAGTGAGCGTGAAAGAGCTATACTTGCACTTTGGGGTCCCTGAACTGAACATGTCTTAGATGCATGAGCTATAACATCCCTGTTCCACAAGTAACTACAAAAAAAGGATGCTGGCAGATTTTGAAGCATATAACATAGTGTCTTATCTTTTTTTTCTTTTTAAGGGGGGTGGATGTGGGAGCAGTAATGAAGGCTTCCCGGAAGGGGTGACACTTTAGCTCAAGCCAGGAAGACAAAGTGGAAGTGGTCAGGAGTAAGATGGGAATGCGGATGGACTTGTGTTTAGGGGCTCTTCGAAAGCGGTGAGGTCTCAAGTCATTTTACTATATGCTTATGTAGACTTTACTATATTTCAAATTCTATATAAAGAGTTGATTGTACAGAATAAGGGTTTTCACTAACATCAATAAATCATGTACAAATAGGGAATTTATAATGTTCAAAATGGAAGGTTAGGAGAGGTGGGGTGACCATTTGGGTTGTTTATTTGTGTTTATTTATCCTGGGTTTGCCAATTGGTTTGAGTATAACCTGCCTGGATGTTCTGTTCTTTATAAATCATTACAGCATTGAGGCAGTCAAGCGCTGAGGTTCCACCATGAGTACAGTGAGTTATGAGCTATATCTCTAATGGTGAAGATGGCTTTGTGCAGAGTGGCCCTAAAACCAGCCATTATCCTTGTCTGCTCTGTGTTTGGCCACAATGGACCCCTGAAGAGAGGCTGTTGATGGAAGACCATAATTTCAACTCTACTGTAAGTAAAAACAACACTAGAAGATTTTCCATCAGTTACATCAGTAGTTTTATCTACACAGACAAGAAAAATATACCTTGTTATTAGTAAAAAAATATCTGAAAACACATTTTATTTTTGGTGACAATCCTCAATACTGGTAGCAGATGTTGATCTTTATCTGCAAGAAGTTAATAAGAAAGCACGAGTTGTTCTTTTCTGGTCTCTTATTTCCTTATAATGGGCGTGCAAACTCCCTCTTGCCCCAAAGAAAGCTTTAACTAGCCCCGAGGGCAGCACTTCTTGTGGGGAGGAAAATTACATTTGCCCCACACTTTAGCAGTGAAAGGACAGACAGGAGTGGAGTTTGAGACAAAGGCTGCTACTCACTGGCTCTCTTTTTTCTTTGCTTTGATGTTTGTGAGTCTGGAGACAGGACAAAGTGGGCATGTCCAGAGAGGAAGGGCATTTTTCAAAATTTACAAATTACTAGTTCAAATGAAATGTCCTTTTGGCACTCTCTGAAGTGGGCCATTTTAAAAGAAGAAAATCATTTGTTTTCCTTTCACTTTTGGCATTGTAAATGAATATCCCTTTAGGAAAATTGTATATGGAGACTCAGAATCCATTGCTTCATTCATTCAATGTGACAGGAATGAAAATGATTCTACAAAATACAAGGCAGTATGAGTTGGATTATATTTTGTATTCCTCATAGCCTAAATTTTTTGCAATGCCAGTCTGGTGGTATCTGTTAACAAATATTTATTAGGCTTCCATTGTGTTGTCTTTTTAAAGTAGCTGGATGGGGATGGGTTATAATAAAGACAGAACTAATGAGACTCTATTTGGTATCAGCGCATCTGATGTTTTTCTTCTACCTGGAAAGCACACATCAATGTGTTTTTTTTTTTCAGGACCTGGCTTTTGCCATAAAGAATACATTTATTCTAGCCCTAACCGGTTTGGCTCAGTGGATAGAGCATCAGCCTGCGGACTCAAGGGTCCCAGGTGCGATTCCGGTCAAGGGCATGTACCTTGGTTGCGGACACATCCCCAGTAGGGAATGTGCAGGAGGCAGCTGATAGATGTTTCTCTCTCATCGATGTTTCTAATTCTCTATCCCTCTCCCTTCCTCTCTGTAAAAAAATCAATAAAATATATTTTTTAAAAAAGACCCCCCCCCCCAAAAAAAACACCAAACCCAGGAGGAATGCAAAAATAAGATCTATATATATGGATGTTATCAGACAAAACATAGAAACTATTATCATGTCTGAATAATAGAAGGAATATGGACCTCCCAATACTGGTGAGATAATTCACCTTTTGATTCTCCAGATACTTGGGCAAGGGTTCACTTATAAATAAACACCCATGAACAACTACCAGAACAAGAACACCAATACATAAAAAACAGTAAACAATGACTGATTTTAGAATTAATAATTTGGCATTGCCATTTACATTATATAATAAAATCATAGGCAATGATTTGGGCAGCAGTTAAGTGGTTAGCTCTTTAAAATCAAGTTGGGAAAGGGAAGGCACAGAGCTATTAAATTGAACTATGGAAAACCATTTCCTAAAGATTTTATTTCCCATGACCATACATTCTGGTTTTCAGAGAGCAGATAAAGTTTATGCCTGCTGTCCCAGCATAAGTGTTAGTGTATCCCCTTTAACTCCCGAAAGTATACCAATTTGGATAAAAAATTGCATCTACTCATGGGTCTTTGTGACTATCATGAAGTGGTCTCAATTTGAGGAAGCTGGATCAATTTGCATTTCAGCTGAGTTATTGAGCTTATTGAGCAACTACTATAGAATCAGCAATGATGATAATAATATCAGCCGTGATTTCAGCAGGTAATATTTATTTTGTGCTTACTATGTTCTGGGTAATATACTAGGCACTTTTTATGCATTAGCTCATTTAATGCAACAACTTTATAGGGTAAATACTCCTATTGTCATTATATAGATTTTTTTAAAAACTAAATGGAAGCACAGAATAATAAGTAACTTGCCAAAGGTCATACAGGGAGTGTATGCTGACATTTTTATTCCGGAGCCAATTTTCTCAACTATTTCGATTAGCAAGAAGCTTACTAATGCAATACTTAAGTTAGGAAGTATGACATAAGCACATGAAATAGATAAAACGGAATAATTAATAAGAAACAAAATGAATTGCATTACCTATTTCCCAGTGCTTTTTCAACACACTTTACTTTCAAGTTTATGCATGGCCAGAAGTAAAGAGAGTACCAGCAAATCAATAAAAGCTGGATGAATGAACTTTCAAATCCATCAAGTGCCCAGACGGGGTTGGTGAGAGCTGAGCAAATAGACATAGTATTCTGTATTGGGGACTAGGCCTGCCTGGCTGATATATGATGTATGATTTTACAATCTCACACCAGGGCTAGAATGTAGGAGCAGACAAGGCTGGGGATGTGTTCTTAGGGAGTGGAATGCCAGAATAGCAAGAGCAATGTGTGTGAGATGCTGAGAACCACATTGGAGGAGCCAGCTGTGGAGTGATGTGTCATCCAAACTGAGCAGGTGGAATTAATAAAGAGAAAAAAGATCAAAGGATTAAGAGGGTTTAAAGACAGACTTGAAGAGTACCTATAGATGTTCAGATGTTAAGAAAACTAGGTTAAGGAGTTAATGACCACCCAAGTTGGGGAAGCATCAAATTCAGGATGCAGGGCTGATTGTTCATGTCCCCAAAGTTCATATGTTGAAGACCTATGTGATGGCTTTTGTAGGTGGAGTGCTTGGGATGCAATTAGGTCATGGGGGGGGGGGACCCTCATGAATGGAATTAGTGCCCTTACAAGAAGAGACACAACAGAGAAGATCCTTTCCTCCATCATGTGAGGACACAGCAAGAAGGTGGCCGTCTGCCCACCTGAAAGAGAGCTCTCACCAGAACCCTACCAGCCTGCCACCCGGATCTCAGAGTTCCTAAAACGGAAAATAAACGTCTGTTGTTTAGGACACCCAAGCTTTGCTCTTCTGTTATAGCAGCCCAAGCTGACTTAGACACTGGGGACGTGTCTGCCATGGTAGGATCCAGTGCTTAGCTGGGGTGGCAAATGGCTAATGGCATGGAGATGAGTAACTTCCTCAGTATAGTTGAAGAAAGAATGACTGCTTCCTAGATGTACTGCAGATTAAGTGAGGTTGTATGTAAGTGTTTATTAGCACAGTGTCAGGCACATGCTATCGAGGAATGTGATATATGTTGCTATCAGCGTTAGAATAGCATGGATCTTGGGGTTTCCAGGTAAGTAGGGAAAGGCAAAGAGGAAAAGCCTAGATGAGTTGTGGAGGACATGCAGAGGACAAAAGTGGCTCCAGCAGGACGGGGCAGCAGAACAAGCAGAGGAGAGGAGACGGCGGCAGTAGCCATGATTGAGGAAGAATTTAAATAAGTGGCTGTTTGGAAAAGAGAGCAAAACCCTCCAAAAGCAGTCACAGAATCCTTTGGGAAGTTTGCTTCCTTCTTTTCTGTTAGCTGTAGCTTCACCTTCTCAGAACTGCTCTAATTACACATTTACCCGTTTAAAGCCACATTTTATGCTTGTTCAATTATATATTCTATTAGGTAAACAGTGGGAGCATTTGTAATAAGTTCAAAGGACAAATGAATGAAGTGACTTTTGTTCATTTCTATTCCTCATTGTTTTCTGGACTTTTTTGATCATCCTCTACTCTGGTTGGCATGGAATGCAGTGAAGATTCTTAATTACCCTCGTCAAAATGATGAAAGAGTTTCATATCACAGGTGTTGATGGCAAACAAATCTGTGGCTTCAAAAAAGAAAGTCTGAAGACAAATGAATGTTTACAAAAGCAGAATAGATTTTGCAAGGGCACTACTCTCAAATTTATCGGGAGAACAGCACATGCCATGCTCTGCGGGCCAGGGTTAGGACATTGGATGCGAGGAATGGCCTCCATTCTGATTTCAACAAGAACATGAAAAAAAAAAAAAAAGAAAAGAACATGAATCGTTTCCCTCTTGTGTCTTGTGCTACAGTACAAACCTTCGCTTAATTAGATTTGAAGGATTCAGAAAAGGGCCCACTCCTGGTCTGAATGCCCTCCCTTAATGACATTATTGGGTTTTATTTTAGGAGCCTGGAGGCAAAACCCATCAACCAATCTGCAAGTTTACACAGCACCCCTGCTATGCAGCTGGCTTTGTGTAAGGAGCCTACAATGGAAGTGAAGTGGCAAAACCTACACATCCTATATAATAAACTCTAATAGCAAATTGACCGAACAGCAGAATGACCAGTCGCTTTGATGCACACTGACCACCAGGGGACAGACGCTCAATGCAGGAGCTGCCCCCCGGTGGTCAGTGCACTCCCACAGGGGTAGTGCCACTCACCCAAAGGCCGGGCTCATGGCTGGCCAGCACAGTGGTGGTGGCGGGAGCCTCTCCCCACTCTGCAGCAGTGCTACGAATGTCCAACTGATGGCTTAGGCCAGCTAAGCCGTCAGTCGGACATCCCCTGAGGGTTCCTAGACTGTGAGAGAGTACAGGCTAGGCTAAGGGACACCCCTGCCTTCCTCCCACTGCATGAATTTCATGCACTGAGCCTCTAGTATGAAATAATAAGAGAACAATGAAGTCTAAAATGTGTGGTGCTGACTCTCAGTGAAATAGAAACCCAGAGAAAAGAAAGATTAGTGTGGGCTCAATAGCCAACAATTTATTATTATCCATCACTATCAACACAACAACAACGACTGGCATCTATTGAGCACTAAGTGCTTATCCTATGCCAAATACTCTGCAAAGCACTTTGTGTGCCTTCTCTGATGTAATCCTCACAGCAACCCTTTCCATTATTTCCACTTACAAATAGAAACAGCATACTCTTATTATTCCTATTTCATAAATGAGGATATTGAGTCTTAAAGTGGTTATGTAATTTAACCTAGGGCCCAGCAACGCCAGAATCCATTGAATGCAAGGTAGTCTGACCCCAAACCAGTGCACACATTACCACACTATAGACTGCTGTGGTTTTGTAGAAGGATGAAGTACACGAAGTCAGACATTAAAAATATAAGTAGATTCAAAAAGGCAAAGAGGGAGAGGAAGGGAGGGCATTTCAACAGGAGGAATATCAGATACATACGCCCTGAGACAGGGAGAAGCATGGCATCTGTAAGCAGCAGTGGAAACGCTCATGTCCCGAGCGCATGTTTAGTGTCATGGAGGACTCAAGTCCAGGTGGATCTACTGTGCACAGCACTGTGCTGGGGATCTGCACCGACCACGGTGTGGAGCTTGGAAGTTGGGTCAGACAGGCAACAGGTGGTGCCATTCAAGAAATTAGAACCGTACTAAACAGCAAACAGCTTACATGGAGCTAGATGGCCAAGAGGCTCAGATACCCGAGTCAGAGAGACAGAACAAGACTAGGTAGGGTAGGTCATGCATTCATTCACACCCTCTATTCATTTACAGTGTTGCGTCTGCGCATATCCCGAATTTCCTTAAGCACTTTGCAGTCTAGATAGGGGGTGACTTGAATTGGAATTGTTAAAGTGTCTTAGAATTGGGAGAGGGCAGACCTTCGAAGGAAGACATACATTCTTAGTGGATGGAAGGTTCAGTCAGAGAAAAAACTTCTTAATTTATTGATTTAATAACTATTTTTGACATACAATATTATGTTAGCTTCAGGGGCATAATATAGCGATTAGACATTTATATAATTTACAAAGTGATTCCCCCCTGATAAGTCTAGTACCCATCTAACACCATACATAGTTATTACAATATTATTGACTATATCCCCTGTGACTATTTTATAACTGGCAATTTGTACTTCTCTAATCCCTTTTACCTTTTTCACCTATCCGCCCAACTCCCTTCCCATCTGGTGCCCATTAATTTGTTCTCTGTATCTATGAGTTTGTTTCTTCATTTATTTTGTTACTAGAGGCCCAGTGCATAAAATTAATGAGGAGGCGTGGCCCCTTAGCCCAGCTTGTGCCCTCTCGCAGTCTGGGAGCCCTTGCTCCTTACCACCCACCTGCTCGCTGCTCCTTACCGCTTGGCTGGCTGCTCCTTAGCACTGCTGCAGAGGCGGGACAGGCTCCCACCACTGCCGCTGGACTTGCCAGCAGTGAGCCCAGCTTCTGGCTGAGTGGTGCTCCCTTTGTGAGAGTGCAGTGACCACCAGGGGGCAGCGCCTGCATTGAGCATCTACCCCCTGGTGGTCAGTGCACTTCATAGAGACCAGTCATTCTGCTGTTCAGTCTATTTGCATATTAGGCTTTTATTATATAGGATTTACATTCCACACATAAGTGAAAATGTATAGCATTTGTCTTTCTCTTGCATTTTCTGAGCATAAATATTATACTAGGTGTTGGGGGAAAATAGAGAGTCTTCATAAAACAGATGTGGGTAAAGGATAGGCAATAATAATATGAGCTTA
The DNA here is from genome assembly GCF_964212035.1 of Myotis nattereri. Taxonomy (NCBI): domain Eukaryota; kingdom Metazoa; phylum Chordata; class Mammalia; order Chiroptera; family Vespertilionidae; genus Myotis; species Myotis nattereri. The sequence goes on along the minus strand of NC_138086.1, from coordinate 16,760,644 downwards.
CAGACAAATATAGATAGAAAGTATATATTTTGAGTTGGGGGAATGTCAGAAGAGTTGGGTGTAGGCAAGCCTTGAGGGGATGACTTGCAAAAAATGGAAGGAAATAGCTGGAAGGTTTGGTTGTTGCAAACAGGAGCCATAAAAGATATTAACGACTAAAGAAAACAAGAAGTTAGACCATGATCCTCAAACCCAGAAGAAAAAAGAAAAACAAATAATAAGTGACTGGCAAAACATCTTCTCTGCAAGATAGGTTCCGATAATAAATCCATGCCCCATATACAAACTTTAAAGAAGTGTACCAAACCCGGACACCTTGTAGTTTGGTGTTGTATCAAAAAAGAAAAAGGAGAGGGCGGGAGGAAGGAAAGAAAGAAGAAAGAAAGGAAATCATAGTCCCTGGCTTGGTTTTTCAGGGCCTTTGGGCTTTACAGAGGAAGTGGGAAAAGGAACAGCACTTGTAACTAAAATGCCTGAGCCTGAGAGTTTGATTTTTGAAAATCAGTCTCATGAAGGAAGAGAATCTCTTGAACCTGGGGGCAAGAAATAAGAAATCATAAATAAGTGAGGTGTTGCTGAAAATAACGTAAAGCTTTGTGATCACCTTGCTGTGCCCACTGAATAAGAAATGTTAATATCAAGAACTATGGTTTTTAAATTTTAGCGTCCCAATTTTATGTTTAAAAATAAAGTTCTAGCCCTGGCCAGGTGGCTCAGTTGGTTAGAGTGTCAAACCATTCAACCAAAAGGTTGTGGGTTCAGTTTTGGAGGGTCTGCAAAGCCAACACGACATTTCCCTTTTTTCTCTCTTATTCTCCCACAAGTATACAGTGGAGTTTTCCAGAGGCAACATGATATGGCAGTAGATTATAGGCAGAATCCAACAGTTTTGATTCTCTACAGAGATTTGCAATAAATGTAAAACAATGACACTATACTCTTTTTTTTTTTTTTTGGAAAGTACATTTATGTTTCTTTTTTTTTGTTTAAGTCTGGTTGATGGGATTTCCTCTTTTTTAAAAAAAAATACATTTAATTGATTTTTTACAGAGAGGAACAGAGAGTTAGAAACATCAATGAAAGAGAAACATCAATCAGCTGCCTCCTACACACTCCCTACTGGGGATGTGCCCGCACCAAGGTACATGCCCTTAACTAGAATCGAGCCCAGGACCCTTCAGTCCGCTGACCCTCCATCCACTGAGCTAAACCGGTCAGGGCAAAATTTATGTTTCTTAAATATGTTATTTATGTTAGCATATAGTAGGGTTATTATTTGTGCTTTAAAGAAATTGCTAAACATTCAGAAATTTTCTGTTTTCTTTCTAATCAGGCATTAGAAAATAATACTTAGGTCAAAAGGTAGAGGGCCTGGTGCCCTTGGCCTTAAAAGGCATGCCAGACAGCTGCAGGGGCCTGGTGACCAGGACCGTGAGGCAGCACCTCCATCTAAACAACGCGGAGCAGCTGTGCAGGTACCCGGGCCCTGTGCTGCTGATCCGAAGAACCAAGGATGAGATCATCACCACCACGGCTCCTGAGGACACCATGTCCAACCGAGTCAACGACCTCCTGCTGAAGCTCCTGCTGAAGCTCCTGCTGAAGCTCCTGCTGAAGCTCCTGTAGCATCGGTATCCCATGTAATGGCAGAAGAGGGTCTTCAAGTGGTGAGGCAGTGGCTGGAGGCCTCCTCGCCGCTGGAGGAAGCCTCGATTTACAGCCGATGGGAGGTAGAGGAAGACTGGTGTCTGTCTGTCCTCCGCTCCTACCAGGCGGAACACGGGCCAGACTTCCCCTGGAGTGTGGGGGAGGACATGAGTGCACGTGAAAGGCAGCAGCTGGCTTTGTTTCTGGCCCGGAAACATCTGCACAACTTCGAAGCCACACATTGCACCCCGCTCCCGGTCCAGCACTTCCAGATGCCCTGGCACCTCTAGGGACCAGCCCTCTAAAGTCAGCACTGGGCCTCATGTTGAAGGACTGGGGTGGGAGGAGACCTGAGGACGGGCCCTCCTATTTGTGATTCTGTGTTCATGTTGCTGTTTAGTTTGTGGAGCGTGGAGTCCACCCCCTTTTCACTGTTCCTCTTGCATGGGTCCTTCATCCATCCTGCAGTACCCAACCTCCTGGCACACCCTGCTTTAAAAGAATGGATTTTTCCTAATAATTAATAAAAAGGTATTTTTTCTAAAAAAAAAAAAAAAAAAGGTAGAGGGGTTCTGAGACTAAATGTTTGAGAACTGCTGATAAAGCATTTTATACTTTTCAAATAATTTCACACTGATTATGTAATTTTGACTTTTACGTTCTCTAAAATTAAGATGTGATTCACATACTATAATGTTCACTTTTAAGATATATAGTTCAGGTGATTATATTATATTCACAAAGTTATGCATCTATCACCACTGTCTAATTCCAGAATATTTCATAATTAAAAAAGAACCCCCTTGCCTTATTCTTCCCTTTCCCTAGGCCCTGGCAACCACTAGCTACTTCCTGTCTCTGTAGAATTACCTGTCCAGGACATTGCTTTAAGTGGAACATGCAATGTGTGGCCTTTATGTATCTGGCTTCTTTTACTTGGCCAGTGTTTGCAAAGCTTCTCCTTATTGTAGCATGAATCAGGATTTCATCTTTTATGAGTGAATGACATTCCATTGTGTGTTCATACCATGTTTTGTTTATCCATTGATCATTTGTTGGACAGGGGTTGTTTTCAATTTTCAAAGCTGTTATGAGAGAGCTTCAATGAGCATTCAAGTGCAAGTTTTTGAGTGCAGCCATGTTTTCATTTCTCTTGGTTATATACCTAAGCGTAGAATTTCTGGGTCATATGGTAGCTGTATGTTTAACTTTTAAGGAATTCCAAACTGTTTTTCAAAGTGCCTGAATATTTTCAGCAACCATGGATGAGGGTTCAATTTCTGTATGTCCTTCCCAACATTTGTTGTTGTCTGTCTTAAAAAAAAAAATCGTCCTAGTGAAAATGAAGCAGTATTTCATTGTGGTTTTTTAAAAAAATATATTTTTAAAATTTATTTCAGAGAGGGAGAAAGTGGGAGAGAGAGATAGAAACATCAATAATGAGAAAGAATCATTGATCAGCTGCCTCCTGTATGCCCCCCACTGGGGATGGAGCCTGCAACCCAGGCATGTGCCCTGACTGGAAATTGAACTGTGACCTTCTGGTTCATAGTTCTATGCTCAACCAGTGAGCCACTCTGGCCGGGCTCATTGTGGTTTGAATTTCTATTTTCTTGTTGTCCAATGATCTTTACATACACATATTGGTCATTTGCATATCTTCTTTTCTCCTCCTTCTCCTTCTCCTTCTCCTTCTCCTTCTTCTTTGGTTAATCCTCACCTGAGGATATTTTTCCATTGATTTTTTTTTTCTTTTTTTCACAGAGAGTAGAAGTGAGGAGGGGAGACAGAGAGAGAGAGAGAAACATTGATGTGAGAGAGACACATCGATTTATTGCCTCATGCACGTGCCCTGACCAGGGTCAGAGATAGAGCCTATAACACAAATTGCCCTTGAATCGAACCTGGGACTCTTCAGTCTCCAGGCTGACACTATCCACTGAGCCAAACCAGTTAGGGCTGTATATCTTCTTTACAGAGATATCTATTCAAATCCTTTGCTCACTTAAAATAAATTGTCTTATTTGTTGTTTTATTTTTGTAATAGATTTTTATATATTCTAGACATTTTACCCTTACAGATATATGATTTGCAAACACTTCTCCCATTACATGGGTTACCTTTTCATATTTTTAAAAAATGTTTGCACCCTTTATTTATTTAAAAATATTTTTAATTGATTTCAGAGAGGAAGGGAGAGGGAGAGAGAGATAGAAACATTAATGATGAGTGAGAATCATTGACTGGCTGTCTTCTACATGTCCCCTACTGAGGACCAAGCTTTCAACTTGGGCATGTGCCCTAACTGGGAATCGAACCATGACCTCCTGGTTTACTTTCTTGATAGTGAACTTTGAAGCACAAAAGTTTTTAATTTTGATGAAGTTCAATTTGTCTAGTTTTTCTTTGGTTGTTCATGTTTTTGGTGTCGTAGCTAAAAATTCCAATGCCAAATCCAGAGTCACAAAGATTTAAACTTATGCTTTTTCTAGAGTTTTATAGTTTTAGCTCTTATACTCAATCTTTTGATCCATTTTGAGTTGATTTTTATATGCAGTGTGAGGTTGGGTCCAACTTCCTTTTTTTTTTTTTTTTTTTTTTTTTTGCATGTGGCTATCCAGTTGTCCCAGCACTATTTGTTGGATTCTTCTTTCCCTCTGTGAATTGTCTTGTCACTCTCATCAGCGTGGTTTTACTTTTGCCTTGTTTTTCTTTGCTTCCAAGTTAGTCTTGACTAATTGTGCCTTTCACCCAAGTTCAAAGTACATTTTCCCAGACATAGCAGAGTCTGCCAGGTAATTAGTGAAAACATTTGGCAAAGAAGTCAATTCTGAGGAACAGTTTACTTAATGTCCATGAAAGCATCTCCCAGGATGAGTGATCACAGCAAGCTCCTGGGTCTGTGAGAGGGAGAATGACTTCTGTGGAAAATCATCTTAAAGTTTCCCTTGTGTTTTGGAGATCAGATTTCCTGAGGTTCAGTATGGCAGGATGGCAAATCTCTTGACTACTTGTTCGAATGGACTTTGAATAATTTCTTTTATGTTTTTATTGGTACCTATTTATTTTTAAGAGAAACATACCATCAAAGACTAGAAATCTCTAGTTTTCTCTAGGAATTTTTGAGAATTCTACATTTATTGCAAGGCAAATTTTAATCTATGTACTGAAAATAAATACTTTGACTAGAATTAAGTCCTGGAAATATAGAATGTAAGTGCTGAAAGAGATGTGAGATTATACAATATAAATCTTTGATTTTTAAAGGGAGAATAGGGACGCTTACAGGGGTAAATTTATTTACCTAGGGGATGCCCATGCCAACAAGCAGTGATTAAAGATGGAAGGAGGCTGTAGCCAAGGTCTTGAAAAGGTTGAAGGATAGAGGGAACTTTCAAACTTGTAGTAACTATTCAGGTACAATACATACAGGGTGGGGCAAAAGTAGATCTACAATTATGAGTATGGAAAATAATACAATAATTAAGAAATAATGATACAAGATAAACTCTATTTTTCACATATTTAAATAATCTATCTATCTAGTAAACAACTGGAGAGCTTCTCTCAGTATGAAAAGTTGACCTGTGATCTATCATGATACATTAACTAAGCTAACAGGAACTAGGTTAAGATGAAAAGAATTACCACGAAGGCATTCAGACCAAGAGTGTATCACGGTAAGAGATAAATCCAAGCAGTAGTCTTTGATTGTGGGGTGGGGAATAGCAAACAGCTGTCTTGAATGTTTTAGAAATGGAGAGAACCTTGAAGATGACAACGATTAAATTGGCCATTGAAAGATGAATTTTATACATAACCAAAACTTAGAATAATGCTCTAAGTGAATGGAAATCAGGTGCAAAGGCTTGAAGAAGTAAGAAAACATGGGCTTCTGTGTGTGTGTGGGTGGGGGGAGGGGGATACTGCAGATAATTTGTTGGGGGGACTGCTTTATAGAAAAACATGAAATGTGCCCTAGCCAGTTTGGCTGAGTGGATAGAGCGTCAGCCTGCGGACTGAAGGGTCCCAGCTTCAATTCTGGTCAAGGGCACATGCCTGGATTGCAGGCTCAATCCCCAGTATGGGATGTGCAGGAGGTAGCCAATCAATGATTCTCTCTCATCATTGATGTTTCTCTCTCTCTCCCTCTCCTCTCCTCTCTGAAATCAATTAAAAAAAATGTGAAGCAGGGCAGTGCAAAAAGATGAGGCTGAGAATATAGGTTAACATTATAGTCTGCAAGACCTTTAAAATTATGTATGGCTATTGGGCAATTTTTTCACAGAGTAGAGGGCCTTCAATATGATATGCCCAAATATCATATGGTCGGATTCATTTGGGACGATTTCTCTGGCAGCATTGTGAAAGATGCTTCACTGAGGTACGTGTTAGGGGTGGAGACAGAGACCAGATAGGAGGACAGTAACAGTAAGAGATGGTGAGAGCCTAAACAAAAATTATTGGTCATGAAGAGGGGGAGACAAGGAGATTTGAGAGCATTACAAACAATGAAATGAAGAGGCCTCAATGATGAATGGATTGGGGGGTGGGAATGAGAAGATGAAGTCAATAGAAAGCTCAGCTCTCTGGTTGATGAGCACTGAGAGCCTTATTGATGTCACAACAGGGTGAACATATACTCCAGTTTGCCTGGGACCTTCCTAATTTTAACTCCAAAGCTCCCATGTCTCAGGAAACTCTCAGTCCCTGGGGAAACTGGTACGATTTGTCACCCATGCCATGAGCCTGATATGCTGACCCCTTAGGTCACCACCACCAGGCATCTCCATGGCCATTAAGCTGCCACCCCACCCCCCAATTCCAGGCAAGTTTCCTAACTTAATGCATGTGCGCCCCAGTCTTAGTGCCTGATCTAAGAGCTGATTTCTCACCTGGCAGGACAGCTGCATGGACCAAAGTGCGATTAGCCAGGTTCTGTGGACCTCTCCTCCCGGTGGCTGCACCTTGCTTCCCACTTTCTGGTGAGATAAAGCAAACAAGACAGGCAATTCAGAAGTGACTCTAGCCCCTCTGTTTTTCGCTACCCTCATTTTTAGAGCCTTGTGCTCTGTGACCTCCTCACTAGGTGCCCTCAATTATAATGTCCATATGAGGTCAGAGTTGGTAGTGAGTAGGGAAAAGGGCAACAGCTTTAGAGTCAAACAGGTCTGAATTGGGTTTCATTTGAGTCACCTCAAGCAAGTTACTTAACCTATCGGAGCCTTCTCTGTAAAAATCAGATTGTTGCTGGAAATTAATAATATGACAAATATAAAATGCTAGCCATAAGTAATTTGATTTTTCTTTCTTTGGGTCTTTATAATTTCAGGTGGTGCTTCTTCTCCTAAGGGAGACGCTGAGTTCCACTCGCTCATTCAGCCTTGATCCTTCTTGGTCCAGATTCTCTCTTTTCCCAGCAGGCTCTGCGGAGGTCCCTGAGTGGCTAATGCTGAGTGTGCTGAGGGGTTACATCTCTAGAGGAGAAAAGAGAGGAAAGAGTGGCCAGGAGGAAAATGCTGGTGGCTTCTGATACTACTAGGGTCACACTAACTTCACATGTGTCTTCCTAGGTATAGAGTCATATATACACATTTTCTTTCTAGAAAATAGGAACATTCCAGTTTTATAATAATTACTGAAGGTTAATCTTCTTTCTTTGGATAAATCAATGCTACAATAATTATTATTACTAACTCTTCTTATCCAGACAAATGCATATTTCAAAGTATAGAGGAAGGATTGGTTAGTGAAGTTGAAAGTAACCTAAGTCTTAGGAAAAAATTATTTATGCCTTTTTTGGTGTTTATGCTAGCCAAGGAGTGGAAGGGTAGATATAATCATATATGACATCCAAATCTCTGGGAAGGTAAATTTTAAAATTTAATAGAATTTTTACTAAAAAAAAACCCAGGAGACAGGCAAATGCCATCCTGATCATCAACAAGGTAAAAATGTTCATCTTGGACAAGATTCTACAAGAAACTACTAATGGGAGACCATTCAGTAGATCTAAGTTAATGATGTCATCAAAAAAGCTCCTTTCTCTGGTAAGAATATCAACTTGAAGGAATACATCTGGAAAAAGCAGCTTGTTGAATATGTTATCAATGATTTTGAATAAAAATATGAAGGGCACTATCATTAAATGTGCATGTAGCTTAAATGTGCTGGATGACAGAAGTCATGGCAATTTAAAGCATGTGGAAACATCTGACAAGATGGGAATTAATAGGGAAAGTCTGCCATATTTTTCAGGATGTCGAGATAGAGATTACATAGCTATAGTACTAGAAAAATATTTTCAATCTTTACTGGATAGTAAAGCTCAAACTATGTCGGCAATAATGGAAAATGCAAAAAAAAAAGTTCTGCAGTTCAGCCTGCGTTACTGTAGCCACCACATCCAGAAAAAGGCAGTTGATGATCCAGGCCTGCTTCTCTCTGCAAAACAGCATCTGCAAGAAGGCGTTGAACTCAGGAACTACACCAGGGATCCAGAAAAACAATTAGTCCATGTTCTTAACCAGAGGAGTGCCCTCCAGGATAGTGAAGAAGCTTAAAAGTTGAGATAAGAATAGTTGAAGCAAGTGAATGAGGGAAAATTTCAAATATATAAAGGCTGCCATATGGAAGAGCAGTTTGATCCCTCCACCCCCATTGATCCTCAAAAGCAGAATTAAAACAGAGATGGAAGCTATAGGAAGACAGATTTTGGCTCAATGTCAAGAAAAAAATCTAAAGGAGGGAGAAGACATATTTAAATATGGAATGAGGAATGAGTCAGTCTGTTAGAGGCATTCTAGAACAGGCTGAGAAAGAATGAGCTTTTGTTCATGAGGACCTAGAACAATTTTTCAGAACAGAGATACTATGAGTCTCCTCAACTAGAGAATGCCACATTAGGTCAAGACTATTTTTAAAACCTATTTATATATGTTTTTATTGATTTCAGAGAGGAAAGAAGAGAAAGAGATAGAAATGTAAATGATGAGAGAGAATCATTGATTGGCTGCCTCTTGCACCCCCCCTCCCACCCCCAATGGGAACAGATTCCACAACCTGGGCATGTGCCCTGAATGGGAATCGAACTGTGACCTCCTGATTCATAGGTTGTAGGTCAAGACTCTTGCCATGATAATTTATAATTAGTTATTTTAAGGACCATGGAAATTGTTATGAAAAAAAACAGAGCAATCAGAATTAATTGTCTTCCCAGAGCACGTGTCTTATGCTCTACCAAGCCACTAGGAGTTACTGCTATGGGTGGGTCGTCTTGCCCATTCAATGGCCATGGTGACCTCCTTTGTGAAGGCACCGTGTCTTATTCATAACAATCCACTCACTAGAATTTTCATTTGGGTAGATTTGTATAACCCTCATTAAAAAAAAAAAAAAAAAAAAAAAAACCCTTCTAGATTTCAAACGACTCCTTACCACTCTCATTTTATATCATGTTTACCAATGCCAAAAGTAAAAGTTAAACCATGTCCTCATTTTCTGAAAATGTACCTCTTGACTCTGGAAAACAAAATAGACAAAAATGTAAGCATAAATAACTTAGAATAAATTTTGGTTTGTTTCTTCATAAGTATCACAAGACACTATTTCCTTCCCTTGAACAATCAATTTCCTCTATAAGCAACCATTCTGAACCCAAAAAGCCACCAACATCAAATAATAAAAAAGCCACGTGGTGAAGAGCAGTGAATGCTGTAGCTATGCCAACAGAAACTTTACTGCAAGAGAGCAGCCTGACTCACCTCCTGCATTCATGTTAATGACATGTTGTGAGATATTCTACACTTAGGTAACAAGCAATTTCCACAGAACATGGGTCAGCTTGACAGTAAACGGAATTGTCAGTGTCACTTAGGCTACTTAAAATAAAATCACCATTAGGAACTATGTTAACACTGTATCTTGTTCTAAGCTCAAAATGACAATATTTTGGATGGTAAACATGGTGAGAGAAATACCTTTTTTTTCCCCCCCTGAGAGAGAAAAATGGACACATTTGGCTTCAAGCAGCAGTGAATTCATAGCAGAATTGAGATTACCAGAAGAAATTTTTTACGTCACTTTCTTTAAAGTGGTCTCTCTAGCTATACCCAGAACCAGTTCTGATGGACTAACGTGACCTCTAAGGACTTCAGGAAAGGAATGAACACTTGAATCTGCTGGGATCATATGGCAGGTCGGTGGGATCTGTTTTGATGGATCCTAGGTTTCCATTCTATGAGTCTTAGCAATCCCTCTCAGAACACCTTAAATCCCGGTCCGCTTTCCCATCCGGGTGCTGACAGTAAATGCTACATCCAGGAATCTTGGGTTAATTTCTAATCCCCTAAAAGTTCTCATGTGTCCAGACTGCTGGCATAGGATTATTACATAAGGTGACTGGGCCGGGGAGTGAGGGATAAGCAGGGGAAAGGAGCAGAAGTAAACAGGACTCCAGAAAGTTTAGGGTAGCTTTATTCAATTCCCTTTTCTAATGTATGCTGTGTATTCCAGAATGTTCTTTCTCCTCTTACCTCCCTCCCAGCATCCCCGCCCCCCCATCCCTGAATGTCCCCCTTTTCATCTTCTAGAAAGCCCGAGACAAAGGCATGGTCAAGAGAAAAACATTTCCCACCCCCCGGATAGAGGGTAAGAGCAGTCGTGTATGGGCTCCAGCGCCCAGGTGTTCTGGCAACTGCTGTTCTTGCTGGAGGTAGGTCCCCCTCATTTGGAATTTGCTTTGACCCTCAGTTTATGGGAGTTCAGGTTCTCACCTCATAGGACACAGTTCAATCTTCATCTGTTCAGTCAGTCATTTACTTCATGGCACTGGAGAAATGATTATTGAAGTTGTGGTTAATAATAAATGATACCAAATTCAGGTGTTTAGGGACTTGGGCTTGAATCCAGAGTCTCTAGGGCGTGTTATCCCACCCTTGATAAGGACGTATCCTTTATTTTAGGAAGTAAAAATAAAAACTGACACAGTATTGATGAGGGCCTGGAAATTTTACTATATATATTATCTGCACATTTCCCTTTCATTTAGAAAGATTCGTCATCTTAAGAAACAAGGAAAGCAAACATGAAGACACTGAAAACATTAAAAAGTGCCAAGCTGAACAACTCTGGATACCAGCATAAAAGAGGGGAAACTGATCTCATTTTTATGGTATCTGAAAATGCTTTGGGGCATAGCTCACATATGGCCCTTAAAGAGTAGACTCTTCAGTCTGGAAGTTAGGGAATTTATGGAGGTAACCCAAATATTTAAGTGGGGGTTTACCATGAGTGAGTTTCAGAATTAGTGACTAGTCCAGGCTAAGAAACAAATAACTGTCAGCAAACTGACTTAACAGTATTAACAATAGCAATTGACTAAAACTGGCATGCACTTTGAACTCTAAAAATTCTAAAATGAAAATAGGAATGCATAATTGAAGCAAATGCAGCGTCTTTTTTCTTTGTTTATATATGTACTAAAGGCCCAGTGCACAGATTTGTGCACTGGTGGGATCCCTTGGCCTAGCCTGCAGGGATCGGGCTCTTATAACATATAATATATAAGCAATGAGGCTAATTGGTTTCCACTTATCTATATTTATAGTTAATTTTAGAAAAACTTTTCATTGAGTATTCACTTGTCCCTAGCACTTAGCACTTTGTTAGGGACATAAGGGAAGTAGATTAATGTCCCCTGTACTCCAAGAGTTAGCAATCTTATTGAGGATTTAAGACTTCCATGCATTATTAAAATAGTACAAAATACGTCAGTCTACCCATGGGCCAATTTGTGACTTAGAGATACTAACTCAATGATTCTTATATATTAGTGCACATAAAACTATGTAGGAAGCCAATAAAACATGAAGATTTCCAACCCACATTTGGATCCAATAAGGCAAAAATCTGCATTCTTGTCAAGCACTCAGATCATCTTTGATGCAGTTGAACCAAGGACCCTCCTGAACAGATGCACAGAAAGTCAGGAATTGGGGTTTTGGGTAAGGACTGGAATTGTCAGGATGAATTTATAGAACACAAGAGATTGGAGATGAGGCTGCAAGGTCTCACTTCAAGGATGGGTGGTTTTAAAGAAAGAGAAGGGAAGCATATTCTTGGAAAAGGGAAAGGTTTGAAGAAAAGCCCAAATTTAGGAGTAAAATGTGGCCCAAGAAAGGGACAGCCAGAACACAAGCCTGAGAGAAGCACATGAGATGGCCACATAAAAGCTGGTGTCCACTGCCCTCATGCTGATTATCGACACAAGCCTCTAGGGCAGCGGTTCTCAACCTGTGGGTCGTGACCCCTTTGGCGGTCGAACGATCCTTTCACAGGGGTCGCCTAAGACCATCCTGCATATCAGATATTTACATTACGATTCATAACAGTAGCAACATTACAGTTATGAAGTTACAAAGAAAATAATTTCATGGTTGGGTCACAACATGAGGAACTGTATTTAAAGGGCCAGAAGGTTGAGAACCACTGCTCTAGGACAATCTAACTTCTTTATGAAGGTGACCAGAATATATAAAGGAAGAATCTTTCATTCTCATGCTTGAACCTGAGTTTCACGTAAGTAATTTTGAGGTTCAATGGACATAAAACAACAAGGTCTAGAGCTACAACCCCTAAGCCAACCAAAACCAGTGTCTGTGTATAAACTCTAAATATGATGATTTAGTGTTGCGTGTCAAATGAATAGTCATATGGTAGACACAAGCCATAGGATCCAGAAAGAACTGGATTTGAATCATTGTTATACCACTTATACCTGGGACATTTTACTTGGCTATTTTAAATTTTAGTTTCTAAATCTGTAAGGTAACTAAATCTAAATTTTAGTTTAAAATCTGAATGGCTCTCAGGACTCACCTCTGTCACCAGATTCCCTGTTGATTATTTAGAATCAAAATAATAATATCAGCTCAATCCTCAAAACTGAAGATTGAGGTGGCAAATATAAACTCCCTGGCACAAAGTAGATAGCTGAGTGAGTGAATGAACAATATTTTTAAATATTTTATATATTTTTAAGGAAGATGTTTTAAGTGGATTAATCCATGATTACATTTTGGGTCGGATAGATAAAACTGCACAATTATGATATATTAAGAGATATTTATGTTTTTCTGTGCAAAAAAAGGTGAAATTTAATTGTGGAACTGATTACCAATGGGATGTGATCTGAAAGATCCCTTAAGATGTGTTTCCAAGAGACCCAAAGCCTTCTGTTAGAGTATTATCGTTGGTGACCCATGCAGGGTATACAGCTCATACCAGTCATTCCTGGTCAATGTGAATTGTTTTTCCGATCTTTTCTCTCTGTGACAGTGGAGAGAAAACTGCTGAGGAACAGAGACTGGCTGCACAGGAAGGAAAGTTGGAACCATCCTGGAATAAGAGGCACCTGTTACAGAGCAGGAAATTTTTAGGCCTGCTTAATGACCTAGCCACCTCAGCAGCTTGACAGCCTGTGCAAAGTCTGTAGGAACTGAGCTCACACACCTGAGCCACGGCCTACAAAGAACAGGTAAAAATAAAGAGTAGTCCTGACCTTTAAGTGATCTAGAAAGGAATAGCAGGAGGATGATGAATAGCTTGGCTAAAACTATGCAATTAGCTTTTGTAACTTGGCTTTGCTTGCTATGGGAACCGGAACACGGATGTAGTTGTCCCCTTTAAACATTGGACTCTGCAGTTGGTCGTGGCCACTTCTCTCTTGGGCTTCCCGCGTGGAGGAGCGGACACTGGCCGTCAATAAAGGCTCTCTAGATTTTAATCAGCCTGGAGCTCTGGTCATTCTGTCACTCGCACTCCACAACATTTGGAGGCCCCAGTGAGAAAACTGGCCATTGACCGGTCCCGTAACCAGAGTCCAGGGAAGACATCCAAACTCCCGGACCTGGGGGAGATCTCTGAGAGACGCTCCTCAGCCCTGGGACCGATAGAGTTTAGCAGGTCTGTCTGAAAATTGTCTAATTGACTTCAGTTGGAGCCATCTGGGTCTTGGCAATCATAAAGAAACTTGACCCAACCATAAAGAAACTTGGTAAGAAGACTCAATTCTTCTGAGTCCTGATTCTGGTTCTGTGGGCCCGTCAGAGGTCTCCAGAAGGCTGGACGCAGCACTACTTGCGTTGAGACCAGATCCCTGTGCACGACGGTGCCCGGTGATCCTGACTCTGCTTGTTATTTGTCTTGTCTGTGTCTGCTGTTGCGTTCAATTTGTTTTTTGTTGTCAGAACTGGTCAATCAGCTTCATGTACTGTCTGTATCCCCCTTCAATGTTTTTTGAAAAATTTTCAGGACTTCAAGCCAAGAGCCAAGGGCTATGGAGCCCCTGTTAACGCTTTTGATTTACAGAAATTCTCTGAGCGTGAATGGCCAACGTTCCCGCAGATCGAGTGGCCTCCTGAGGGGTCGACAGATTTGGGTTTAGCCTATCAGGTCCAGGCTATAATTTTTGGAAACCCCGGGGACCTGTACTAAATGGTGTATATTCAAATTTGGATAGATGTCTTAACTGAAAATCCTAAATGGCTCCGGGATTGCCAAAAACCTTCAGAAAAGAAAAAGGAATTGGGACAGAGACGGACTGTCCTCCTCACTTCACCTCCCAGGGAGGCTGACAGGAAGCCCCTTGTCCTCCCACCTCCGCCAGAGGACCCCATCGTGGCAGAGCCACCCCCGTATCCTCCAGCCCCGATGGCGGCTCCCCTTGAAGATCCTTTGAGTCCATCTCATACCCGCAGTGGGGCAGAGTGCCGACCCCCACATTCAGCCCCCTCTCAGACTCTGGAGCCCCGATGTTGCCTTTGCGCCAGGTGGCCGCCCCCAACGGGAGGAACGGCCTTTTATGGTTTACATCCCTTTTTCGACCAGTGACCTCTACAATTGCAAGAATCAGAATCCCTCTTTTTCTCAGAATCCGCAGGGATAATCTCTCTCTTGGAGTCTGTCTTTTTCACCCACCAGCCCACTTGGGACTATTGCCAACAGCTCCTCCAGACCCTTTCACCTCGGAGGAGAGAGAGCGAGTCAGGTCGGAGGGAAGAGAATAAAAAATGTCCCAGAAATCCTTACCCTCCTTGCGGCCCTTTGGATGCTGAAGGCGGTGGCAGTCATACACTGCAAAGGACATCAGTCCACTGACACCCCGGAGGCACGGGGAAACGCCTTTGCAGATAAAATGGCCAGGGAAGTCACCCAAAAACCAGTGGGGCTCCTCCATATTTTACCAGCCCTCTCTGCAAGGGTCTTTGAGGAGACTCCAGTCTACTCGGAGGAGGATACTGCGCTGGGGAAAAGACTCCAGGCAAAAGAAACATCTGCAAGAAGAAAAGAATTGCTGGACCAGAGGCTGTTCGTTCTGGAGGCCCTGGAAAAGGAGCTCATTTCCCAGACCCATCAGAGTACTTATCTGGGGGGAACCAAGCTGGTAGAACTGCTTAAACGAGATTATTATATTCCTAAGCTCTTTCATGTCTCAAAGGCTATTGCAAGGAGATGTCACATCTGTGCACAGGTAAACCCCGGGAAGCGGTCCCCTTTAGTCGAAGGAACCAGACTCAGAGGGAAAAGTCCTGGAGAGCATTGGGAAGTAGACTTTGCAGAATTACCCATAGGTCTGGGAGGATATCGCTACCTGCTGGCTTTCGTCGATAGGTTCTCAGGATGGCCAGAGGCTTTCCCTACCAAGTCTGAAACAGTTCAAGTAATAGTAAAGGAATTAATCTTAGAAGTAGTCCCCAGGTTTGGCCTACCTGTTGCGATGGGGTCCAACAATGGCCCGACATTCATTGCCCACATCACTCAGTTATTGGCGAAGATACTAGGTATAAATTGGAAATTGCACTGTATCTATAGACCTCAGAGCTCTGGACAGGTAGAGAGGATGAATCGGACCTCGAAGGAAACCCTGACAAAACTAAAACCGGAGACTGGCAAAAACTGGGTAGCCTCCTCCCTTTTGCCCTACTCCAGGCCCTGCAACCCGTATGTAAAGGGCCTCACCTCTTTTGAGATTCTGTTTGGCCGACCCCTACCGCTACTTCCCAATCTAAGGGAAGAAATATTAGTATCCCTTTCTAATCATAACCTCCTGAAGTCCTTACAGCCTTTACAGTTGAGCTCCAGGCCTAACCACCAGCTGGTCCGAGAGGCTCACCGAGACCCACCCTCCGGGACTGGGCCTGGACCACCTCTCTTTCAACCGGGAGACCAGGTGTGGGTTCAGAGGCACGAGCCAGGTGGACTGGGCCCTTCACTGTCATCCTCAGCACCCGATTGGCCATAAAGGTTGCTGGAAAGAGACACTGGATTCACCGGACTCAAGTAAAAAGGCGGAATCCGAGGACCCCACTGAACGATGGGCTATCCAATGTACAGGGAACTTGGTTTGCCTGCACCTCCGGTATCACCCCCTCTATTTCCCCCTTGATTCTCATCCCCCCTGCCTGGGGAGCCTTCTCTATGCATCCTCACTCACATCTTACCTCAGGTATACTATTACTCTGGGGAGGGAGGGAGAGAACATTTAGGTCTGCTCGGAGGCAGAGAAAAACAGCCCCGGTATTGACTCCCCTTTTAGTAGGCTTAGGGGTTGCTGGCTCCACTGCGGTGGAAACAGCAGCTCTAGTAACAGGAAATCAGAATTTTAAGGCCCTCAGCAGCCAAGTAGATCAAGATCTGAGCACATTAGAACAACATGTAGATAGACTTGAAGATTCCCTCAGTTCCTTAGCCGAAGTAGTATTACAAAATGGGAGAGGGCTCGACCTGTTATTTCTAAAACAGGGAGGACTATGCACGGCCCTAGGGGAGACCTGTTGTTTTTATACTAACCACTTGGGGGTTATCAGGGAGAGCCTCAGTCAGCTAAGAGGCTACAAGATAGAGAGGAAAGGAGAAAGTCAGAAGGAAACTGGTATGAAAACCTCTACTCCTGGTCCCCCTGCCTCACCACTCTCCTAACCGCCTTAGCTGGGCCATTAGTACTCCTACTACTAACACTAACTTTCGGCCCGTGCATACTGAACTGCTTAATGAATTATATTCAACGCAGAAAACAAGGAGTCAAATTAATGGTCCTAAGAACTCACTCACTACCAAAGAATGAGAAATGAAGAAACAATGATTTGTTTTTCCCGTAAAACCAGTGGGGAATGTTACAGGGTAGAAAAATTGTTTGGCCTGCTTATTTACCTAGCCACCTCAGCTAGGCAATTAAGCCTGTGCAAAGTCTCTAGGAACTGAGCGCACACACCTGAGCAACAGCCTACACAGAACAAACAGATCAACACACCTGAGCCACGGCCTACAAAGGACAGATCAAAATTAAGAATAGTCCTGACCTTTAAGTTACCCAGAAATGAATAACAGGAGGATGATGAATAGCTTGGCTAAAACTACGCAATTAGCTTTTGTAACTTGGCTCTGCTTGCTATGGGAACCGGAACACGGATGTAGTTGTCCCCTTTAAACATTGGACTCTGCAGTTGGTCGTGGCTGCTTCTCTCTTGGGCTTCCCGCGTGGAGGAGCGGACACTGGCCCGTCAATAAAGGCTCTCTAGATTTTAATCAGCCTGGAGCTCTGGTCATTCTGTCACTCGCGCTCCACAACAGCACCCACAGAAGGTCGAACTGGCAAGAACCACAGGATAATATGAGGATCCTGCAAGCCTTCATCTGGTGAGAAATGGGCACCAGAATAGGTAAAATAGGGCACAGAAAGGAGGCACTGACAAATGTCAAGTGCTTTTCCTTTACCCTCTCTCTGGTTTGACTGCTATTGTTCCCTGCACTTTAAATTCCTCATTTCCATTAAATGTCACACAAATGCCTTTTTATTTTTGGTGTCATGCCACAAAGTAAAATCCTTTCAGATGAGGAAGTGAGGCTTACATGTTCTCAGCAGATAACTGAGGGAAATCTGAGAGCAGACATGGTTTCTTCAAAAAATAGTTTTTATAAAAAGCAATGAACCATTATATAGAAAAAATATAAGAATTAAAACTGCTTTAAGTAACTCAGTTCCTTTAGTGTGATTTTAAACTATTTATTATTGCTGCCTTTTATTGTTATTATTTAAAATTAGAGGCCGGTGCACAAAAATTTGTGCACTCGGTGGGGGGAGAGGGGGTGATCCCTCACCCATCCTGCGCCCATTCACAGTCCAGGACCCCTTGGGGGATGTCCACCTGTCTACTTAGGCCCACTCCCCAGGAGATCAGGCCTAAGCTTGCAGTAAGACATCCTTCTGGTAGCAGAGAGCCCTCGGGGGATGTCCGACTAAAGGCTTAGGCCCCCAAGGGATTGGGTCTAAACCGTTAGCGCTGCCACAGAGGTGGGAGAGGCTCCTGCCACCACCTCTGCGCTGGCCAGCCATGAGCCAGCTTCTGGCTGAGTGGCACTCCCCATATGGAAGTGCACTGACCACCAGGGGGCAGCTCCTGCATTGAGCGTCTGACCCCTGGTGGCCAGTGCACATCATAGCAACCGGTCATTCTGCTGTTCAGTCAATGTGCATATTAGCCTTTTATTATTATTATATAGGATGTCCATATTTCCCCCTTTTTGCCCCCTCTACCCAGCTCTTGCCCCCCCACTTCTCTCTGGCCATCACCATTCTGTTGTCTGTGTCTATGGGTTGTGCATATATTTTCTTTGGCTAATCCCTTCTTTAAATTCACTTCTTTACATTTTTATTTTCAAATAAGTGCTTATAACTGCACGATTATATATTTTCTATTATATCACTTAGAATTAAGATATTTTTCAATTGAACTCTTGTAAATTTTAGCGCAATTTAATAAATTATGCAAGAAGCAATTAGGAGATTTTTCATGTAATGCAGATACATTTCAATTAATATTTTATTAATTTTTTAATATTTTAATTTGAAATAATCTTATACGTGTAAAATAAACTATAAAATACTACAGCATATTATATATGTACCCTTCACCCAATTTCTTAGGTGTTAATAATTTAAACATAACCATTATACAACTAACAAAATTTGGAATATATATTTTTCTTATAATCTCTTTAATGTTACTTAATCAATTTACTTTGTTTTTGTTAATCTTCACCCAAGGATATTTTTCCATTGAATTTTAGAGAGAGTGGAGGGAAAGGGAGAGACACATTGATTGGTTGCCTCCTGCACATGCTCTGATAGGTACTGGAGATCAACCCAGCAACTGAGGTACATGCCCTTGATTGGAATCAAACCTGGGACCTTCAGTCCACGGGCTAATGCTCTATCCACTGAGCAAAACAGGCTGCAGCTTAATTCATTTGCTTTTAATCTATATGTGTCTTTATATTTAAAGTGGGCTTTGTTTTTGATTCACCCTCATAATCTGTCCTTTAATTGGTGCATTTATGCCACTGACTTTCAGAGTGCTTACTGATAGAGTTATTACCATCCTCAGGTGGCTTCTGGGTCTTCTGGGGCTGCCCTGGATGGCGGTACACTGGCGGCTCGTGCTGTCCTGCCCTGCCTGCAGTATGCAAGTTATCCGCCATCTTTGTTGGCAGTTAATTTGCATATCGTGCTGATTAGCCAATGGGAGGTGTAGCGAAGGTACGGTCAATTACCATGTTTGTTTATTATTAGATAGGATTATCCTCTCTTTCTGATTTAGGACTTTTTCTGTTTATTACTCATTTTTTCCTGAATCATTATATGTATTATATATTTAGAAATTTAGACTTTTAGAGGAAAAATGCTTTTTCATTTACATTAAAAATACAGTGAGTTGTGGCCCTGGCCAGTGTGGCCCATTTGGTTGGAATGTCATCCCATACACCAAAGGCTTGTGGGTTCGATTCCAGGTCAGGGCACATGCCTGGGTTGTGGGTTTGATCCCCAGATGGGGCAAGGGATCACTGTTCTCTCTCACACTGATGCTTCTCTCTCTCTCTCTCTCTCTCTCTCTCTCTCTCTCTCTCTCTCTCTCATCAATGAGCATATCCTCGGGTGAGTATTAAAAAAATAAAAAACAAAGAATATAGTGAGTGTTGATGAAAGAATTATTTTCCTTGATTGGAAAAGAAAGCAGAGTTACATTAGTGTGAAATTAGAAATATGGTCTAAATGTCAACCACAGATGAGATAAAAGTGAAGTTATTTGTGCCAAAAGAAATGGACTATAAATTATAGAAGAAAATGTGTTTTGTTTGTGCCTAAGGCTAGATGCATAGTAGTTGCTTAGTTGAGGTTTATTGGGTGATTAATTTACGATACAATGAGAAATAAACCTAGCCCTGAGGAGTTTCAAAATACATCCTCTATAGCTTCACACATACATGCACGTGCACACACCCACACACCCTGGAATGGCTCTCATGACTCACCTCTGTCACCAGGTCCCTGTTGATTATTTAGAATCAACATGATAATATCAGCTCAATCCTGAAAAAGTCTTGCAGGGGGGTGCTTATATAAGGCTTTATGATAACTTCTGGTTTCTTATTAAAAGAGGCAACCATGTCCAGGAAATTCCCAAACTCTGCTTTCAAACCGTGAAGAAATCATTGTGCAATTGAGTGTGGTTTCGGGGAGAAAATGCTACTCAATTTCGGAAGCAGTGTTCGTTATCTTTTGAATGAGCGCCAAGGGCTCCTGCACGAGAGAGGTCAGGAGTTCTGTGGATCAAACTTCACATCGGTAGAAGGTTGCTTCAGTATGTTATCTCAGAAATTCCAGAAAAATCCTCTGTAAGCACCCAGTCAAGAGTTGCTCAAGTGTTTATGATTCATATCTTCCTGAAACCTAACTGTGATAACTACTTTTGTTAGGGAGCTCAAAATCAGGGGATATTAGAAGGGTGTAGAGGCCTCATTATGGACAAACTCAACCAACCCTATTTTGCCTTCTCCTAGACTTGTCCAGTCTATATTCCAGTTAATGTAAACACAGACAACAGGGAAAGAACTGTCTTATCTTTCAAAAGCCATACCAGCAAGTGGCTTTTGATTTCTTGCAAACATTCTTGGGCTTATCACTCCATGTTAATTGTGACAGTAAAACAATAAAGATTGAGATTTAATTTTAACTCATGTTGGTCAGTCTAGGGCAGAAAGTGAAGATGATGAGCTGGAGAAATATTAATCCAGGCTGGTTATTTAACTTCAGCCTCATTTTGAGAAGAACACTATCAAAGGCACCCACTCAGCACCATGAAATTCTTCAGTTATATTTTGATTTATCGTCGGCTTCTCCTCATAGTTTTCACTCTACTGCTTTTACTGCCCCTGCCCCTCGTCCTCCACACCAAGGTAAGTGAACCTGGAAAACAGGCTGATGGGTTTCCTGATTTCTGCACTGTCCTTCCCCGTGGGTCCAGATTTAATTTCATTTTGGCAGACTTGCAAGCATTTTTCTGTTTTCTTTAAGTGTTGTCAGTCTATGAAGTCCAACATGATAAACTCAGTGCATTTTTAACCCTTAGCAAATGATCAGCAGACATTTAGTGAGCACTGTCCCTATGCCAGGCATGATGGATGTCACTTGCTGGTACAAGGAGTCCCAGATTGATCACTCGCAAGCTGTGTGATCTGGGCAAGTTGCTTAACCTCTCAGTGCTTCTGTTTTTTTTCTTTTTTGTTTTGTTTTTTGTTGTTGGTGGGTTTTTTTTAATCTTTATTGTTCAGATTAGTACAGATGTCCCTCTTCCCCCCCCCCCCCATAGTTCCCCTCCACCCAGTTCCCACCCCACCCCAGGCCCCTGACACCCCACTGTCCGAGTCCATAGGTATTGCATACATGCATATAAGATCTTTGTCCAATCTCTTCCCGCACCCCCCCCCCACACTCCCTTCCCCCTGAGAATTGTCAGTCCACTCCATTTCATGCCCCTGATTCTATTACATTCACCAGTTTATTCTGCTCATCAGATTTTTTATTCATTTGATTTTTTGATTCACTTGTTGATAGATACGTATTTGTTGTCACTTTGTTGTTCATAATTTTTTATCTTTATCTTTTTCTTCTTCTTCCTCTTCTTAACCCTTCAGCATTTCATATAGTACTGGTTTGACTGTGATGAACTCCTTTAGCTTTTTCTTGTCTGTGAAGCTCTTTATCTGACTTTCTCTCCGTAAGATTGGGAGAGTAATAGGCTTGTTGAGGGAATTGAGTAAGCACGCATCAAGCACTAGAGTGGTGGCTGGCGTGCAGTAAGTGGGGTGATGTGGGTCCCCAAATGTGATGATGACTCCACAGCAGGTGCAATTCCCACTATGATGCCTTTTCTCTGAATGGAGGAAAGCAAGTATTAATCAAGGTGGTACCATTTTGCATTACAAGAGGATCCCTGTAATTACAATACTGTGGGTCCTCCAGCCTCCCTCAGAAGCTGGTCACCAATCTGGGAATTTCTATGGGAAATTCATGTGAGCCAAGGTCTCCTCTACTTGCAAAGCTGGCAAAGGGACTGACCTCTGCCGCCCACAGCTGCAGCTTGTCTGCTGCCAGGGGCAACCACCAGCTGCAGCCTCTCCCTGCACTGAGGCCTCCTGGTCCCCAGTGGAGAAGGGAAGAATTCCCCACCCCTTTTGGTCAAACATCTCGCTGAGTCCCCAAGTTCTTATAGAATTTCTAGTGAAAACAGCAGGCACAGTCAACTGTTTTTGGTTGGGTTGGTTTTGTTTTGCAAATTCTGTGTGAATTCTCCTCCCCTCTCCTCCCTACCCCTCCTACTGCTGCTACTTCTGAGCACTCCTTTAGGAGTCTGGCAACCACTAGATGACAAATTTGAGTCTCAGACACAGGGCTCTATCTGAATGCCCTCCTCCAACCCTCTTTGAAGATTGTTACTCCATCTGGCATACATGATGGCTTCTCTTCCCACTCTCCTGGTCCTGAAGTTCCGTAGACCTAGCTGGATCCTACCACGAGCACATCCTGGTTCCTATCTGGACCCCTGCTCTAGTGTCATATCTCTTGGTTAGTCTCAGCAGTGAAAATAAAAAATTACTTCACAGCAGTGAAAATAAAAAATTAAACCAGTTAAAACAAACTTAGGCCATGATTGCATATCATTTATGCTGCTTATTCAACATATAAATCCAGGACACTGATTATCTTCCATAATTTTCAGATAAAGTGAATATGAACTCTTCCAAAGAGAAAACAAGTAGATAATAAAAAGCAATGAATCAGTGCATAATTCATTAACTGGAAAGTGTATTCTAAGAAATGCAGTCATTGATTTTTTTTCAAGGTGCTGTGATAAGAGTACATTAGGTCTGTGGGGAAACCGCGGGCCTGGCATTTAATGAACTGTGTTCCTCTTTCCTTTCCTTCTAATTAACTTATTTGTTAAAACTCGTCATGTTAATGAGAGGGGTTTTTGCTAGTACGATAACACGATTTCATTTGTTGGCTCCTCTCAATGCGTAGACAATCATCTAATCAACTGTCAATTAAATTCAAAGAATATTATTTTAACTATTGCTTACAATGAAAGGAAAACTTTTTTCCAGAGAGTATGGGCCTTTGGGAGGTATAAAATTTAAGTAAAGGCTTTCTTTGACATAGATACAAATCAATGTATTATACCTTTCTGGTTACCAAACTGGAGAACCCTATGCTTCTAAACTCACAGTAACAGAACAAATAAAGCAACAAAAAGTTGCTTTCAAGCAAAACAAAAAGTCAATTTTGCTTTATGAAAACTTAATACATCTACATGATCTAGAGCTAACAAATAATGAATTATTGACTGATTTTTTTTTTCAGTTTCCTACTGGTTATTGAATTATTTGTATAGACTGACCTTAACCCTTATCTTAATTCCATCTCAAGTCAAAATGTGGCACCCATGATGGGAGACCTTCTGTGGTTTTTCAATGTACTGTTCAAAGGAAAGAGAAGGAATTCACTCAGAAGAGCTTGCTTCTGTTCCGGGAATTCTGTCAGCTGCTTTACCTAAATTATCTTATTTAACTTCATTATGAACAGTAAGACAATCATCCATGTTCTATCATTCTCACTTATGTTTGAGAACAATGACGCTCAAAGGCATGCCACTCAACAAGGGCCACCTGGATATTGTGGAAACTGAATTTGATCTTGGGTTCTGTCAGAACTTCTAATTTATGTTTTAAAAGAGGTTTTCGTTGGTCTTGTCTATATTTTTGAAGATTTACCTTTTATTTTGAAAAGTTACATAAAGTGTGGCTTGATAATCATCTATCAACAACTCAGGCATTTCTCTTCATAATAATGCTTTAAGCAGGTCAAACCACAGAAGCAATTTCTCAAGTGACCTTATGCTACTTAATGTCTTCAAGATAGAAAATCGCAGTGAGTCTCATCACTGGGGATGGGCCTTGTTAACCAGAAGAGAGGTTCAGCTCTAATAAAGAACATGAGGCATTTATTTTAGCAAAAGGGTTGCAATGGGGAGAGGCAGACTCAGGTAGCAACTCAAACTGTACTCTGGAGAGAACAAAATGTAACTCTTTCATGCAAGTAAGTGAAGGGTTGTTGACTAGATTGGTTAGTTTCGATATGTAAATAAGGGAGATGAAAGTCACAAGGGGGAGGAAGAGTAGGGTGTGTCCATACAGCAGTTCTTGGTCCACAAGCTTATGACTCAGCCTTGAGCTGAGTTTAGCAATAGGTTTAGCAGCTTAATAGCAGTTCTGAGAATTGAGGCACAAGATGTGCATTGGCCCCACTTGCTTAACAGCTCCTGACTATCTTTGAAAGTGACTCTCTTAGCAATGCGTATTCTATTTTATTTCTCTACTAGAGGCCCAGTGCATGAAAATTCATGCACTGGGGGAAGGGGTCCCTCAGCCCGGCCTGCCCTCTCTCACAGTCTGGGAGTCCTCAGGGGATGTCCTACTGATAGCTCTGCAGGAGGCGACCGGCCGATCAGGGGAAGGTGACACCCCCAACACCAATGCTACTGCCACTGCCGGCCGCCACGGCTGCCTGAGCCTTGGCCCAGCCCTTGCAGCAGCAGCCACCATCTGCGGCTTTGTCCAGAAGGACGTCCGGAAGACATCCGGTCTAATTAGCATATTACCCTTTTATTAGTATAGATTATCAGCCCATGAAAACTGAAGCAGCAGTGGGTCTTCTTACATGTGTCATTTGATGAATGTCCCAGAGTCCCAGCTATACAAGCTGGTCATGTCAGCTTGTCACGTTGTATACCCGTTCCCTTTCATATCAAATGCTTACCATGAGTCATGGCATTAGGCTGGCATCTTGATATCTTTCAGGTGGAAGAGACTTTAGAACTGGGTTTCAGTTTTTATAAAAATGATAGTTGAGAGCAAAGGAGGGTGTGCCTCACCCCAGAAGCCCGTGGGCATAAGTTGCACAGAAGCTCAAATTTAATCTTTATGAGTTGCAGTTGGCTTACACTTATCAGTGTGGGTTCCTGTCCAGCTCATCCTGTTTACAGCTAGGCTACAAAATACTATGCTGCATTTTAACATTTGGCAAGAAGAGCATTAAGAATGGCTCCGTCCTTGAGACCCTTTCCCTAACATTTCCAATCAACATCTGCCAGACTCTTGAGCCAGTGATCACAACCTCAACTGAATATCTATCTCTTTATATCTCCCACAGTGGTAACAAGTATATTCCTAATACATTGGTGTAAACGTTGCTTTACTAGTGGAATCCTATGTCCTTATCACTTTATACTGAATCATCATTAATGCCGTCTTTTTATTTTATTATTTTTTAAAATAGATTTTTATTGATTTCAGAGAGGGAGAGAGAGAAACATCAATGATGAGAGAGACTCATTGACTGGCTGCCTCCTACACGCCCCACACTGGGCATTGAGCCCACAACCTGGGCATGTGCCCTGACCAGGAATCGAACCACAACCTCCTAGTGAATAGGTTGATGCTCAACCACTGAACCACACTGGCTGGGCTATGCTGTCCTTTTAATTGTTACATAGACATCAAGGTCCTTCCCCAATTAGTAGATACTAATCAGTAAAACAAGCCTATAATGTAATTGCTATTTATGTAAATATTTGAATGAAGTTAATAATTGCAATGAATTTTCTCATTTTGGAGAGGAAATTTCTTAAACATTCATAGATAAAAAACTTTTTTAAACTGGCCTAGGCTACATCCATAGTTCCAGTGATATTCTCTGTGCAACATTATTCTTTTGTGACTATTCCTAACATCTTGTTCATTTTTACTCTTCTCAGCACTTTGTGCTATTTCCTTATTTATTTTTCCAGGTCTTGGCTTTTCTTCCTATTTCCATAATGAAACAAAAAGATAAAAAGAGAAGGCCAGGTTTGAGAAGCAATAAGAGGAGAAAATGGAATAACAATTTTTTGTTTGTTTGTAGAGTGCATTTCTTCCCATGATGTCTCCATTTATCTAGTTTATCCATTAATTAGGACCCATTTTTGAGATGAGACAGGGAAACAGCCACATAGCTACGGAGCAGCATCCCCCAATTGATTAGTTGTAAAACCAAGACCAGATGTCAATTTTCTTTCAGGTATTTCTGGATTTCTCTAGGAAATATTTTATGCCAAGAAAGACTTAAAAACAGAAGAGAATGGGTGAGCCAACACAGCAGGGCTTTAGTGCTTGCCCAAGACCCAAGGAAGAAGCCCAAACCTCACCTCTTAGCACTAAATTCAAACAACTCACATAACAAACTTATTCGCCAAAGGGCACGAGTTAGGGAGGGAAGAAATTCAGCTTTATGGGCCAGCTCTATTTCGTGTGCTGCTTCCTTCACAATAGATTCATTGTATACATCTTAGATTTCAAAATTAGAATAGAAATTATAATAAATAAAAGAAATGATACATCATGAGAGACTTGTGGTGCTGAATCTAAATAAACTAAACAGATGGGAGAAACATACTGCTTGTAAAGAACTGTAAACTTTGAAGGAATAAAGGACCTACTTAGATGTCCGACATAGAAAATTGAAAATGTGTGGGAGAGGATTTAAATAAACTACAAGTGAAAGAAGAGGGAGGGGACAAATTCCAAGGAAACATAAAGAACTTTTAAAGGGCCAAATCAAATAATTAAATATTTTAATAAAAATAAATTATATCATTTTAAATGTGGCTTTAAAATATTACAGGATGTAAGATAAATAGGAGGATGCTATAAATTCTAAGAAAGTGAATATTTTAGACACAGAGAGCATCAAAATGATGGAGAAAAAAAGAGAAAGTAGAACTCATGCTAAAAGTAATGTGGTAGATGAATAAAACCAGAAAATCAAATTTGATATATTTTTATCTCATGAATATTTTATGAGAACTTGCTAAGCCCAAAATGTTGTGCTTAGTGAACTGTGGGGTCTAAGCAGAAGTTTAAATAAATGTTAATGCTTTCAAGTAGCTTGTACAATTGCTGAAAAGTCAATATATACTACTAGAGGCCTGGTGCACGAGATTCGTGCACTTGGAGGTCCCTCAGCCTGGCCTGCACCCTGTTGCAGTCCAGGAGCTCTCAAGGGATCTCCGACTGATGGCTCAGGCCTGCTCCCTCCGCTAAGCCATCAGTTGGACATCCTTAGCACTGTCTCAGAGGCAGAAGAGGCTCCCGCCACTGTGGCTGCACTCGCCAGCCATGAGCCCGGCTCAGGGCTTCTGGCTGAGCTTCGCTACCCCTGTGGGAGCACACTGACCACCAGGAGGCAGCTCCTGCATGGAGCATCTGCCCCTGGTGGTCAGTGTGCATCATAGCTACCGGTCATTCCACCGTTCGGTAGATTTGCTTATTGGCCTTTCATTATAAATAGGATGGCAAATGTTTATCACACATAAGGTTGTGTACAAGTACAAATCATTTGTGCTATGAATGTGTAATTAATGGGTGGATAAACCTCTAACAGTCCCACATGTCCATGACCTGCTGCTCCTATTTTCTTTGCCTCAGAGCATCTGCTACCCTTCACCCCATTCTTCGGCCTGAAACCCGTGTGTCATCTCAGATGCTTCAGATGTTCCTAAGCATCCATCAAGTCTTATATCCACCCCCACCCCAATCTGCTTCCACAGCTTCATTCCAGCTGGCACTGCTTTCTTGAGGCTGACTTCATCTCCTTCTTTCATGGACCGTTTTCACACTCTTTCCCTGAAGTCTCCAGCCAGAGTACTATTTTAAAAATGCCAACCTGGTCCTATTTTATTCCCCAGTCACACTTTTGCAGGGGCTCCCTTTTGCATACAGGGGGAAATATTTAAACCAAACATGTATACACTGATGGATCTTTAAGATTTTGCCATTTATTTGTCCTAACAACTCTCCCCAAAACCCCACTGCCTATCTCCCATTCACATTTCCCACACTAGCAATATTTCCCTATTCACAGTCCCTAGAATACCCATGGTTAGTGCCTTTATCTTTGCACATACTGCGTCGTCTTCCTGGAATGCCCTTTCCTCTTGCCCTGTTCTTGGGAAAGGCAGCTCAGGCTGGTGTACAAGCGGAGTCTCATCCTCTACGCTCTCAATGCATCATGGATACATTGGCCTTTAGAGTATATATTCCATTTTGCCTTTATCCTTGCTTCCCATCTAGGCTGTAAATACCTAAAGACCATGGAACACATTTAATTTGTTTCCTCCAGCACCAAACACATGCCTGGCACATGGTAGATAGCTGATAATTCTGATGAATTGATGATCATTCATGACAGAAGGATGTGGAGAATAAAGCCAGATCTTGTAGGAAGGAGAGGATGCAGGAGAAAGAATTGAAGGAAGAACTTCAAGTAGAGCGAAAAGAGTTACTAAAGGACAGACAAGAATGTTGGTGTAAAAGGAGGGTGTCTCTTCCACAAGCTCTTCTTGTCCTTCCATAATACACTTTTATACTTACTCCGGTAACAGTAATAAATGTGAATGCCTCATAACAACCATTAGAAATAGTCAATATTTTCATCCCCATTTTACAGATGAGCAGAGACTCAAAGGGGTTAAGAAATGTGCCCCAAAGTCACATGGTTTATAAAGGGAGCAGGAGAATTTAAGGACAAGTCTGTCTGACTCCCAATGTCCTCCTGACATTGCTTCTTTACATCAGACCTTTAAAAGCTGTGTATGGGCTACCTTGCTCCATCGTTCCTGCATTTGCAATGACAAGAGCGTGTATTGAGATGAGGCTTCCTCTGCCCAGATTCAGAGCAACCACAACTCATGATTGACCAATAGCGAAGGCCAAGAAATAAGCCGTGTTTGTTTAAAAGGCTGAGATTTAGGGACTTTTGCACAGTGTAACCTCAATTGTCTTGATTTATCTAGCATATTCTGAATAACCTCCCCAAGTGATTTGATCATGCTACCCCTGGCCCATTTCCTCATCAGTAAAATGAACAGGATTCTTCGAAGAGTTTTGAATGTTGGCCGTGTGGATCAGCTGCCCCAAATTTACCTGATGGGCTTGCTTAAAATCACAACCTCTGGATGTGAAGTCCAGGATGCTGCTGGCTTAACAGACTCCTAATGTTTCTGAGGCAGTTATTCCACGCACTTCATTTTGATCAGACTCTAATGCATAGTCAGGTTGGAGAACTAAATGATCTCTATGGCTCTTCCGGTTCCACTGGGTGCATGGGGAGTAAAGACATTGCATCCCTATGCTAATGTGGAGGTTAAATGAAAAGAAGGAGTTAAAAATTTCCCGGTAGTTGGCACAATGCAGCCACCAGTTGTCTTTCCCTGATCCCCATTTGGCCTAAAAATGAACAAGAAATGCTAGTTAGTTTTTCTTGACTTTGTAGTTTTGTTCCTTCTTACTCTTCAGCCCTCCTTTCACCAGATAATTAGAGTCATTTCAAGCTTTGTCAGGTACATGGATTAGGTCTTGAGGAATCTTTGCATAAGTGGTAGGTGTATCACAAACCATGCAAAGTCCTTACATGTTCCGTCAAATAATAAGAGTGTTTTTCTCAT
Source organism: Myotis nattereri (assembly GCF_964212035.1). Taxonomy (NCBI): domain Eukaryota; kingdom Metazoa; phylum Chordata; class Mammalia; order Chiroptera; family Vespertilionidae; genus Myotis; species Myotis nattereri. Next base: position 16,731,061 of record NC_138086.1, on the reverse strand, counting down.
AGCATACTTGTTTAGAATGCATGATTTTTCTCCTTTCTTAATTGTGTTGTGCTCTCTTTAAAAAATCAGCTGCAGTGAGTGAGGTCTGTGATTGGTCCTACTTTTCTCAAGCTGTGCTGAGAAATCATATCCGCACATACTAATTCATCAGGCAAATTGCTATCTAATATCAGTCAGTATGTCATTAAAAATGGAAGGAAGGGTGCAAAAAATCCTATATTTTAAAGCTTATTCTATATTTTAGTTCCATCTGGAGCTATAATTTAAAATGGAGCCAAGGTGATTTTTAAGTATAATCAGCCAAGATAATGTGACAGTCAGAACTTGGTGGTGGTGGGTGGGGGAGGGGCAGAATTTATCCAAATTGCCAAATCATCGCTTCATTTGTCTTTTCTACCTGGGCAGCAAGTGCCCTGGCTTCCTGTAGTTGAGGTGGTTAAGACCGGATATGACCACGATATAGTTAAATGGGGCCTAGGTAAGTGGAAGAATGTCAACTGTGGAATATTAACCTATGCAGGTAAAATTTTTAATTCCAATTCTAGTTTATTGGCAAGAAAAATGTGAGATTCGGGAATAATGTAGAGACATTCACCCACTGGAGTGAGGGTCAAGATATCTGGTGCCAGACAATTAGGGGATACAATGGAAAATAGAGCAAGGAAAAGCAAAGAGGTACCTATGCTAAAGAACTTCATTCCGAGGACAATGACTGTTTTATACAGAGATCAAGATATATGAATAAAAACATTGTAGCACAAATACAGAGAAGAAATATTCGTTCATTCGTTAAATATTACTGAGCACTTACTACATGTCAGGCACTGTTTTAAGTGCTGAGAATGGGGTAGTAAATGAAATGAGGTATGCCCTCAGGGAGTTTATGCTAGGATTGAACCCCAGCTCTACTACATACTAGCAATGTGGTAATTGATCCTTAGTCCAACATGAAATTTTGGTGGAGACTAAATAAGTCATGTGGAATACCAAGTATAGTACCTGGCATGTAGTAGGTATCATAAATGTTATTTTTCTGTCCTTTTATTTAGTCATGTCAGAAAAAAAGTTTTGTTTTACTTGGTACATATCTTCACCTTTTAAATAAGCTTTTCTATCTATAAAGGCTATGATCAGCAGTCTAGAAGATAAAGGTTATACAATTAGAACCCCCACCCCCACACACACCTAAACTCCCTTCTCCTCTCTAAATACAAAGCAAATACATGTTTCTATATATCAGAATGGGTCAGAAAAGCAAACAAGTGGAGTGAAGTTGAGAAACTGAGGTCTCAAGTGCTCCCACACAATCCAGGGGACAGAGCCAGGTTATGGTCTGTTGTCTAAAGGGTTGCTAATCAGAAGGAACACCTGCGCAACACGGGTAAACCAGCACTGTCCTCAGGAAACTGGGACAGATGGCCATCCCCTCATCAGAGGGGGATAATGCTGTTGTCCTCCTTTCTAGACTCTGAGTTTCCTTAACCATGGAAAAAAAATGGGGTGTTTCCCACAAATTCCTGGAAGGTAGCTATTAGGAATAATGCAGATGTTGTGCCTTAGCCAGGGGCACATTGAAGGATAGGCAAGTTTTCAAAACAGGTTCTGGATCTAGGGACTCAGCTTGGGCAGGAGAGCAAGTCATTCTGCTCATATAGGGCAACTTTGCGGCTGGAATAAAAGCAAAACTTCCTATATTAAATTATTAAGCCTGCCCAGCTAACACTTTCATATTTTAACAGTCCCAGTCTTTATTTAAAACAATCAAGTCAGTGATTTTCAGTGGTTGCTTGAAAACAATTCAAAATCCCCATTCAAGGCCACCTTCAGTCTAAAGCAACATTTTTCCCCCCTCCCTCCCTTCTACTTTTCTTTCCTCCCTCCTTTCCTCCCTCCCTCCCTCTCTTCCTTCCTTCCTTCCTTCCTTCCTTCCTTCCTTCCTTCCTTCCTTCCCTCCTTCTTGGGCACTACCTGGGAGCACGTTTCTGTTTGAAACTTGAGCCTAGAGTTAAAGATAAAATGGAAGATCTGGAAGAGGAAGTAAGCCATGCTTCTCAAACTTTAACCTATATGATTCTTATATAGGTTATAGAATCTTATATAGATTCTTATCAGAATCACCTCAGGAACTTGCTGGTCCTGATTCAGTATGTTGGGGGGCAAGCCTGAGATTCCACATTTTTCACAGCTTCCAGATTATGCTGATGCTGCTGGTCCATGGACCACAGAACAGATACACAGAGAAATTCAAATGAGCAACCCAAGTGTTGATTCTGAGACGGTGAAGCAAGATTTTTGAGGCAGGGAAGGTGGGCAGCATTTTTCTTATCAGAGATTTTACTCAAATGCTGAGAAAGGCCAAGCAGGTAAGAGAATGTGTGAAATGGAGTTGTGGTATTGTACAAAGCTGAAAACTACACAGCAGTCTTGGGTAAGCTTTTCTCAAGTCTGGAGAATTGTTGACATGGAAGAATCTGATCCCAATGTTACCAATTTCTTAGTTTTTCAAGAGAAGCCAGAAATTCAAACTAGGTTTTTAATATGAAATCTGCTGGTTTTTAACTCCTGACTCAAATTAAACACACACACACACACACACACACACACACACCACTGTGCGTCATACATTTTATTTTCTTGCTAGACTTGGCCATCAGCCTGCAACTGCTTCATCTAAAGTCACTGGGTCACAGAGTTCCGGAGTCCAAAATAGGGTCACAGGCAGTAGTAGCTGGTACTTACGGCATCTGGGGACTTGCTGGTATGACTGTATGGTTGAATATTATGGACTAGAGTTTAGTAAAAGGGTGCATGATGAGACCAGGGATTGGAACACAGATGTCAAGAAGATATGTAAAGAAGACTCTTTAAAAATAGAGAGTTGATGTCAGGAAGTAATGGGGTAAGTCTTACTATAATTAGACTGAAGGTGGCCTTGAATGGGGATTTTGAATTGTTTTCAAGCAACCACTGAAAATCATTGATTTGATTGTTTTAAATAAAGGTTGGGACTGTTAAAATATGAAAGTGTTAGCTGGGCAGGCTAATAATTTAATATAGGAAGTTTTGCTTTTTATTCCGGTCCCAAAGTTGCCCTATCTGAGCAGAATGTGACTGTCTGAAGTAGATCTGTGTTGAAATGAAATTTTATCCCTCATGGCAGGGGTTATGTGTGGTGAACAGAATTAGCTAGCAACATTTTTCCCCCTCCCTCCCTCCCACTTTTCTTTCCTCTCACCCTCCCTCCCTCCCTTTCTCCCTCCCTCCCTCCTTTCCTTCCTTCTTTCCTTCCTTTCTTCCTTCCTTCCTTCCTTCCTTCCTTCCTTCCTTCCTTCCTTCCTTCCTTCCTTCTTAATTTTTCAGTATTAGCAGTCCCTGATGGATTTGTGCTCTAGATAGCTGTCAGGGTGGCTAGCCCCTTAATCTGGTTTTATGCAAAAGAATGACAAAATCAAAGTGGATTCTTAGAAGATGATCTGGTTTTGGAACAGCCTTGCCTGCAGTGGAAGAAGTGGGGTTAAGGCTGAGGGGCAGATTTGAGAGGTAAAATGATGGGAGATAGAGGACAAAGAGACTGGTTCGTTGTGCCCAAAGAGCAAGATAGTAAAAGGGTCCCTTTTGTCTTTGAAATCTAGGTTCAATACCTTTCTATGATAGAAAAAAGTCATCAGGAGGAGCTTTGGGGTTATTCATGTTTGTTCTAAGGAAAATATAAGCCTGGTCTTTCCCCTACATTGACATTTTAAATTAAGCTGGTATTCACATATTTTTTCCAAAGAAGTTAGGAAGTTAAAGTCAAGGCTCAGCTTTGTTTTATTGTTTATTTGAGATTATAGGGGCAGACTTTGTATAAAACTGTCAACATCAAAAACCTTTATTCTTTCTTCTTAAAAAAGATAACAAATAATAAATATATGATGCTAGAGGCCTGGTGCACAAATTTGTGCACCAGTGGGGTCCCTTGGCCTGGCCTACGGGGATCGGGCTGAAACCGGCTTTCTGACATCCCCCGAGGGGTCCTGGATTGCAAGAGGGTGGTTCTCGGGTGATGCACCCTGAACTTGGGCTCCCTCCTTTCTGGTTCTGGGTGCGTTACACAAGAAACACAGCTGTCAAGCCACTGCAGCTTGGCAGTTCCTACATTGAGTGTCTACCCCCAGTGGTCAGTGCACATCATAGCTACAGGTCAGACAGTCACTTAAACTTTTATATATGTAGATAGCCCTAGCCAGTGTGGTTCAGTTGGTTAGAGCATCACCCCATACACCAAAAGGTGGTAAGCTTGATTCCCAGTCAGGGCGCATACCTAGGTTGTGGTTCAATCCCTGGTCCAGGTGCATGCAGGAGACAACCAATCAATGTTTCAATGTTTTTCAAGTTGATTTTTTTTTCTCTTTCCTTCCCTTCCTATCTCTAAAAACCAATAATTTTTTAAATGATGTAATCCTGGATTATTAAGGATTGCTTAGAAACCCACTAAAAGTGCAGGGATGCTGGGTGAGTAAATGCCAAAACCAGAGAACTCACCCTGAAGTAGGTGAATCAGAGGGCAGCAGAGCTAGAAATTCTATTGCTCTGAGAAAATCTTAAGTAAAAGATTTCATTAAACTCAGATAGTTTTTGTAAAATTTTTCAAATTCAGTTCAGAATTTGCAGAGATTAATAGTGTGAGAGCAAAACAATGCTATATATGTAATAGATGTTAATCTTTATTAATCCCTCAGTAGGTTCTGGATAATTTCCTATGAAAATTATGTATGTACGCCAAATATAATGATGAATTTCAACCATTTCTTAGCAATGCCAGAAAACAGAAATCCACAGTTTTATACCTGCAAATTAACAGATTTATTAAGATTTGCAACCCTGTTTAGTCTCCCTGTGTCTCCTAAGGAGCTCAGCTGTCTTTCTAAAAAGCAAGGCAGAAGGTTCTTCACCTTCAAGTTCATATCACTCAGGAGCTAATTCAATCTCTTCCATGCTATGCAAAAATGTTCTCCCTTTTAGCAGAAGGGAAGGAAGGTGGTGTGCATGGGTCCCAAACAACCAGGCACCAAGGAATGCAACTAAAAGGCGGCTGTGTCCTGCCCCAGGGGCAAGGCAGTAACTTGCCCTCCCTGCACTCCAGAAGAACTGGGAGGGCATTTCATCAGCCAAATGGATGAGCACCAGCAGCCACACACACTGATATGAGCACAGAAAGTTGACTACATGCTTGGAAGGAAATGTGAAGGAAACGTAATGACTGAGGAATTTTATATGTCTTTGATTTTCTATGTGTATTTGATTTTTGCTCTTGGAACCCCCAAGAATGACAGTTTACCCCCCAACTCAAAGTGCAAAGGCCTCAGAGTTTCCTCATTCGCTGTGACATGGCTCCATTCAGCAAATGTGGTTGTGATTTGAACTACGATTTCCCAGCCCCATCATTTCATGTTGTGTTTTGCTATTTCCAGGAAGCGAAATGTGCCTACACACTCTTTGTTGTTGGCATATTTTGGCTTACAGAAGCGTTGCCCCTGTCTGTAACAGCTTTGCTGCCTGGCCTAATGTTCCCATTGTTTGGAATCATGCCCTCAAAGACGGTAAGTAAGTTAAGTTCTCTTGCAAATGTTTACCATGTTTAGATCGCTTGTTTTGTGCTGATATTTTCATTGAGAAAACTTATATTTAAAGGCAGCAATAATCTTATGAATAACACTTCCAGGTACGCTGGCCAGGTAGCTCAGGGTCATCTTGATAAGCCAAGGTTGTGGGTTCGATCTCCAGTCAGGGAACATACAAGAACCAATCAATGAATGTATAAATAAGTGGAACAACAAATCTCTCTCTCTTACTCTCTCTCTCTCTCTCTCTCTCTCAAATCAATAAATAAAAATTAAGAAAAAAAATGATGCGTCTATGTAAGTCCTCCAAAAATCCAGTTGTTTCTCTTCTCTAGAACTCTGCATGTGTGTCCACCTTCAGGTGGACACAAACCAAACACAGGCTGCAGCTTCTTGGGCTGTGCATGTCAGTAGGGGAAATGTGTGTCCCTTCTTCCCAGGCTGACACCTAAGCCTGGAGCGTCTCTCCCAGCAAAAGGGCCAGTTCTTCCACATCCTGCAGAAGCTTTGTGCGTTCAGCAGAATTCAGTCTCACACAGGGTGGAAAGCAATTTTTGTTTTTAATGAAGAAAAAGCTTCCCTGTTTTCTTTTATAGAAACCTGACATTTCAAAAGATAAAACCAAATTAACTTTCACGTGTCTTTCTATTTTGTTCTTGCTGAGAGGAGTTTATTCATGCTGAGAGGTGCCTCTTACCTTTATATAATCTAAAGGTATCCATCTGAAGAAAATGAATTCAGTTTCTTATTAAAACCGTGAAATGCATTGAAACCAGAATATCTATCTCCACACAGTCTGCAGCCACCCAGCACACAATTGCCTACACCACAGCCAAAACATTCCCAGGAAAAAATGTCAAGTTCAAGATGCCAGAATTTATCACCTTTGGACTTCTTTCTTCTGCCAGGGTCCAATGTTACTATCATGAGACTCATCTGTCTTATAATGGAGGTGGGGATTTTTTTTAACCCATGATACAGTGGTTTTTTTGTTTGTTTGTTTTACCCCCCCCCCCTTCCCCCCTGTCCCCTGGAGAAACTATTATTCCTTTTCTTATTTTCATGTTGCTCCTTCCCATTTTGGAATTTATTTATTTGTTTGTTTGTTTGTTTGGTTGGTTGGTTGTTGTTCTTTTTGTTTGTTTGTTTGTTTTTTGTTTTTGTTTTTTTTCATTTCTGTTCCTTCCTTTTCCTCTTTTCTTACTACATTTCCTTCTCCCTTATAATCTTGACTCATATTTTTCGAGGCACCATTGATTTGGAAGAGTGTAGCTGGGGCTGTACTTTAGCTTCTGTCACCCCCAGGCTGAAGATTTGCTGACCCACAGAATCTAGGAGCAATAAACGAAGATGTTTCTCAAAGGCTCCAACACTTTATATGGCTCTCAATAAAGGAAATAGAAAAAGAAGGGGTTGACAAATCCTCAGAAATAAGGTGTCAAATGAGTAACCTCTGTTTTGCTGGCTTGTGTGGTCCCACTGCCAGAGATAAAGTTTAACAGCCACATATTTGTCTCTTATGATTTAATAACAATCAGACTGACTAAATTAACATTTTACCAGAGACTTCTGTAGAAGCAAGATGAACTGGAATCATGGGGCATTTCTGTGGCCACCAGGCTGGAGGGAGACAAGGAAAAGGGGACCTAGAAAGGCCTGGCTTTGTGGGAACTGCCCAAGAAGTAGCTCTGCCCCTTTTCACTATGTGGAGGCTCCACAAGAGGCAGCAAGATTCCAGGCGCCAATGACAGTTGCATTACGCAGACTGCTGATAGCTGTCCAAGAGTCCTTTACCCCCAAAGTCCTTTACCCTCAGGCTAATGTAACAGTCACAGAATCGTAGACTTGGAAGGGAGTTGTCTGAGTCATTCTACCCTGGGCAGGGATTCCCCTCCACAATATTCCTTACAGATAAGATCACTCAGGCAGTGCTTAAAGGCTTCCTTTGTGTGGGCTTGAATCCCTCGGGAAAAGCCCATGGCATTTTTGAATAATTTTAACAGTCAGGTGACTCAGCTTTATTGAGCCCAAATCTGAAACTCAGTCACTCTGACTCTTGAAACTTCTCTTGCAGGTAAGATTCCACCAATGAACCTTTCATCTTTCTTTCACATGATAGTGCTGCTTGGATTTGAAAATAAATATAATCTCTTTAAGTCTTCCTACCTCCAGCTTTCAGACCTCAGCTCTCTTCCCCAACCCCACCACCTCCAACTCCATCGCCACCACCATCTTTTCTCTTGGCGAAACTACCTCTGGATTGTCAATGACACTTAAGAATTAAATAGTTAAAAATGCAATGTCTGTCACATAGTAATTACTCAATATATGTCAGTCAATATTACTAGGATTGTTTGTACACTGACAAAAGTGAATAGATCACTCTAGAAACATTCTTTTTATTTTCCTTTGCCAAAATAAGATTTTATTTTGAAAGTCATTTAAAAGATACTAAGACTCAATGGATGTAGTTCCCAAACCATATTCTGTCCAACTCCCACCAGTTGTCTCTGTCATGCCCCAAAATTGCTCTCGTTGGTAATTCCTATTTTTAGCTTGCTGGAGAAAAGATGTTTTCCTTTTTGTTTGTTTATTTGTTTGTAGAGTAGAGCATTATTTTCCAGGAAATAGTGTGTTTGTAAAAAAAAAAAAAATCAGGTAGATCTACTACGTTCAACAATGTGGGGAGCAAGGGGGTCAGCCAAAGGTGAAATGGAAAGGCTCTTTAGTATTTGTTGCAACCAGAAATCCACACGTGGTAACAGCATCCAAGAATGAGGTTTTGTGCGAAGTTGCTCTGTCTTTGCATCGGAGAAAGGAATCACCGGTCCTCCTGCTGAGTCGCTGCTGGTGCAGCTCGCAGCTCCTCCGGACCGCAATCCTGGAAGGAGGCTGTGAATCTCTGCAGTTTCGGTGTTGACAGCCATGCCATAGATCATTGGGAAGTGGTTTTCATTTTCTTCCAGGTCGTTTAATTCTGTCACATATAATGTCATTAAGTGGATGTTATCTTCCTGTCTGTCAAATTCACTAAGAAGTTGATGAGTACATTTTTGTGACAACTGCCCATTGTCCCTGAAGTCTCCTATGAGGCTCACTTCCAGGGTTCCACACTGGGCACGATTGGGAAAGGATTTTATGGAGTTCATGACCGAGGGGCCTTAGTTTGGGTGTAGGTTCCACCACAGTGTATCAAGCAGGTAGCCCCTTACCTGTGTGCCTCAGGACTACAATGTGACAAGTGGTGGCATCATCAGAGCCAGGAGTGGGGATGGAGCCATCCTGTGATGTGGTCACTGCAGGCCCTCTTTGCTGAACATACAGAAGGCCCTGGGGTCCTCCTTGTTGAACAGACTGACCTCTGAGCAGTCTGGCTCTTTCCTCCAGAAGTGGGTGGGCTCGGACAATGGTCTCTCACCACCTCTCAACCAGCAGCTCCCCATATGGGCTGCCTGCCCCCCTCTAGAAACATTCTGATTGTTGCAAAGCTAAAGTGAGTTTTTATCATCTCCCTTCTGGTATTTCAGCCTAAATTCATTTTAAATTTTATGTGACTTTTCACCTGTTAAGCTTAACTGGAGCTTGAAACAAATCAAAGTCCTTATAACTTTCAGTGGAGGAAACTGTTTTCTAGTCTTGTGATCCTCTCTGTCCACACAGGGCAATGACCTTTTTCTCAAAAGTAGCTGACCGAAGCTACACGGAAAGGGCTAGAGATTCGGTCAGAAGACCTGAGCTGAACGCATGATATTCACAATAAGTACCTGTATGATCCTGATCATGTCTTTTAATAATGCCTTTTTTTCTCATCTGTCAATGGGGAATGGCAATGTCACACAATTCAGGGGTTATAACAATCAAATCAAATAATACGTGTGGAACAGTGGTGCAAACTGAGTATCAAATATTCTTATGCATGTTAATATTCACAGTTAAAGTTTGTTTAGTAGTGTGAAACCATCATCCCAGCCTATTGCAGCATTTTGGAATCTCACCTGTCACTGGAGAGAATAATATTTCTTTAATATCTTTATCCAAGTTCAGAGCCCTACACATCTCTTTGTTTGGCCACCATAGTTTTAACATTATTTATCAAGCCAGTGCTAAATACCTATATCTTATTTATTGTTAGAGACGGGCTCTGCGCCCTGGTTCTTGTCTTGTTTGTAAGAAGGAATTCAATGAGAGACAGTACCAAATAGCAAAGCATGTGGGAGTTTATTTGCAATTAAAGGAAATATACTCAGATATAATCCAAGCTGGAAGTTTAGCTGGCAGAAGCCAAACCAAATGCCCCACCAGTTTGGGTTTTGTAATTTTATACTCTGGTGTTTACAAAACAAAACCAAAAAACAAAACCCAAACCTCCTCAGGTTTCAAGGCTGCCCCACCCAACTGTTAAGCTATCTGTTATACCACATCTTGGCGGAGGTTTCAAGTCTCCCCTTCCTCACTCTTGGGTCTGCTCACTCTCGGATGGTTCTTGTTAGTCACGTCTCCCAAGTCTTCCCTTTGATCTTAGCTATCTTTTCCTGCTCGTGTCTATCAAACTACCTACTCCAACATTACTGAGCCCATCGTTGTATGAAGAGCATCAACAAGTATTGAATTTCTCTCATCCATTGAATAAATTTGAAATGCTAAATATCTAGTGTGCCATTAGATTTCCCCAAACAGATTTATTGTTATTAAAGCACATTTATATATAAATTTAAATATATAGATGTAAAGATACAAATGTACAATAAAATGTTATATTACATAGTTACTCAGTTATTTAAGAAATATTTATGTGCTAGGACTCTGCCAGACACTTTAGAATATATCAATGAATAAAAACAGACAAAGAGTCCCTGTCTTCCTGGGGAAAAAAAGAGACAGCAAACAATATGCCTTAAAGAATAGGTAAATTAGTTAGTGAGTTAGAAGGTAATTGGTGCTATAAAAAGTGCAACCGAAGAATGAAGTCAGGAGAGGGTTTCAGTTTTAAATAAAATTATCAATGCGGTGTCCATACCTGAAGGAAGATTTACAGGAGATGAAGGAGTTAGCCATTTGGGGATATGGGGAACAACCGTTGCTGAAGGGGAAATACCCCGTGCAAAGACCTTAACACAGGTATATATCTGCAGTGTGATTGGAGCTGAGAGAATGAAGGAGAGAGTGATAGAAAAGGTTGTCAAGAGATAATGTGAAGAGGAACTGGACCATGGAGGGCCAAAGTAAGCCACGATAAGGTTGTTTTTTTAAAATATATTTTTATTGCTTTCAGAGAGACAGGGAGAGGGAGAGAGAGATGGAAATATAAGTAATGAGAGAATCATTGTTTGGTTGCCTCTTGCACGCCCCCTACTGGGGGTCAAGCCCACAACCGGGCATGTGTCCTTGACCAGAATCGAACCTGGCACCCTTCAGTCTGCAGGCCGAAGCTCTATCCACTGAGCAAAACTGGCTAGGGTGACCACAATAAGATTTTAACTGTGAATGAAGTTAGACCCTCTAAAGAGCCTTGAGTAGAAGGGTGATATGATCAATTTGACTTTTATTTTAAAAGAATAACATGGGCTGCTGTGTTGAGAACAAGGTAGTAGTTTTTTTGGCAATAATCTAGGTGAGAGGCCATGATCATTCAGACCAGGGATAGTAATGGGGATGGTGAATATATTATATCTATTTTTAATTATATTTTTTATCAATAATTTCCTGAATGATTTGATATGGCACATGAAAGAAGAGAAGTGAAAAAAAAAAGAATACTTCTGTCATTGAACTTAACATAGAATAATTAATTTGATAAATTCTTATCTACATTTTGATGAAAATCCTGAATTTCATTATGATTATATATAAAAATATTCTTAACTAGATAAACTGGAAAAATAAAAAGAAAGAAGTATAGGAGCTTCACAGCTTTTTTTTTAAATCCTCACCCAAGGATATTTTTCCCTTGATTTTTAGAGAGAATAGAAGAGAGAGGGAAAGACAGAGAGAAACATCGATGTGAGAGAAACACATCGATTGGTTACCTCCTGCAGGAGCCCGACCAGGTCCTGGGCCGGGGAGGAGCCTACAACCGAGGTATGTGCCCTTGACGGGAATCAAACCTGGGAGCCTTTGGCCTACAGGCTGACGCTCTATCCACTGAGCCAAACTGGCTAGGGCCCTCACAGCCTTTTGACCAGCCAACTGGAAAAAAGGAGTTGCTATCAATTGGAATGAAGACTACGAGCAAAGTAGGCTTGTTGCAGGAGACAGACTGACACCTGGAGTTCAGTGTTAGACACTAGGTTTGAAAGACCTATTTTGCATCTAAGTGAAGGTGTTGAGTAGGCAGTTAGATACAAATGAGTTCAGAGTTCACGAGACAGCGCTGAGCTGGAAATATAGACTTGCTATTCAGCAGCCCTAAGATTTGAAAACATCATTTAAAGAGCAAGTGAAGATAGAAAAGCAAAGAGCGCCAAGAACTGAGCTCTGGAGAACTAAGAGGTTGGCGAGAAAAGAAAGTGCTAGCAAAGAAGACTGAGAATGAAAGGTTATTGAGAAGGGAGACCATGAGAGTGTGGGGTTTAGAAATGCAAGTGAAGCAAATGTTTTAAGAATGAGGCAATGATCCAAAGTGTCAAATCCTCTAGTAGGTCAATTAAGGTGAAAACTGGAAATTGACCATTGGATTTAGCAACACAACATAAGTAAATATTCTCTTAAGTATATTATTAAAATACTAAGGGCCCAGTGCATGAATTCGTGCACCTTGAAAGGAACTGTGGGCCGCAAGGCACAGGGGCGGGTCTCGCCCATCTTCTGCCACTCCGCCCAGCCCCTCCCACCACGGCCCCCGGTCCCCTGTCTGCTGGCAGGGGCATGGAGCGATTGAGGCTGACGCCAGCAGCGGGTGCAAGCAGTGGCTGCTGCTCCTATTGCCCCTCAGGAGCAGGGGGAGGTGGAGAAGTCCTCAGGGGTGATCAGGGCCAGCAGCTGCTGCTTGTACCCGCTAATGGCGCCAAGTGATCAGGACCAGGGCTGGGCACCGGCAGTGGTTGTGAGTAGCGGCTCCAGTGCTGGCTGCAGGTGTGAGCAGGACCAGCACTGGCAGTGGGTGCGAGCAGCGGCTCTGACACCGGCCGCGGGTGTGAGCGCCAGGAGGAACCGCAGCGTGCGGGAGCAAAGAATTTTCAGTAACCACCAGAGACTCGCCCCGATGACAGAAACTGGTGCCCCGCCCTGGTCTGGCACCCCCGCTCAGCTCCTCCACCATCTCACCACAGCCAAGGCCTGCTGTGTTCTGCACACGCCCCCTGGTGGTCAGCATACGTCATAGCGACTGATTGGTGGTTCCAGTTGTTCAGCAATTCGGCCTATTTGCATATTGGCCTTTTATTATATAGGATAGGATAGGCTTTATAATCATACACATTAGAACTGACAAAGTATCCCCCCAAACCTCATTTAATTCACAAATGTGATGTGAAGTATTATTTTACTTTCATGGGTAAGTATACTGGCTTGTAGCAAGTTTGCTGAACTGGTGTAAATTATGTAGCTAAGAGAGAACCCAGGTTCTCTGATCACAAAAGCCCATGTTTCTTGATGAAATCCCATTTGAAACAAATGTAACTATCTTGACGTTGCAAATGGATTTCAAGCTTTGTTAGGAATCTGATTTGACATACCAACTTTGCCTCGAAAATAGTTATATTTATCAGCATCTTTTACAAACTAATAGCACCTTCTCTTATTACCTCCTATACAAGTAGACTATAAACATACACAGCTAAAGTTCTTCAAATATACTAACTCTGATGAAAAGCTAACAATGGAAAATGGAATGCAAAAATTCCTCATTAAGTTTAATAACTAATTTCACTTAGACAATTGGGCTGAAGGTCATAATTTGTTTACATATTATATTATGGGATTGAAAAACCATAAATCTGAGGGATGTATCCAGCCTGCAACCCAGTTTTCAAAGTAAAAAGTTTTGTTGGAAACACACATAGCTATGGTCACTCATTTATGTATTATCTTTGGCTACTTTTGTGCTACAAAGACAAGTTGAAATAATACTTATTATAGAAATTATAAGGCTCACTAAGTCTAAAATATTTATTAATTTTTTATAGAAAAATTCTGTCACGTTCTGGTATAATCTAAAGATATTATAAAAAGCATATCTCATGGTCCTGGACCTCTTTCTGTGTTTAATTAGTTACAAATAATAGCTTGCTTCTATGTGTTCCTTTGTGTTTTTAAAAGTATATTGCCTTTTTCCTCTCATTTAAGTACAGAGTACTGTTGAGATAGGATCATTGGAACTTAATTCAATGTGCAAAACTGCAAAAGAGATAAGAGTAGAGTAAAGCTCAAATGTCTATTTATCTTACAATTATCAAATCAAGTATCAGATGCTAAAGGCTTTCCAAATTCCCCTAGGAAAAAGTGGTCGCTTACTCTTTGAAACCTCAACTATGCCTTGGCATTGTGCTAGGTGCCAATTATACAATGGCTAGCAAAAATGATGTAGCTCTCATGTACCTGTGATCCATTGTTGGGCTCTTCGTTAACTTATTTTTCCTTATTTAACACCCTGTAAACTCTTTTGAGCTTAGACTTATTAATTCAACACCTGTTGAGTGCCAGTACATGCCAGGCATGTGTTAAGTCCATAAATACAATGACCAATAAGACACATCTGTGGCTTCAAAATATGTCTAGTTGAATGAGAGGAATGGTTAAGTAAAGAAATGATCTCTATACAGATTAAGATGTACTATAACAAGAGAACGTACCATCCAACCAAGTCTGGGGTGGTCAATCTTGGAAGAACTGATATCTGAGTTCATTCACGAAGGAAGATAAGGGGTAACCAAGGTGGGAGAAAGGATCATTCTAATTAAATGACAAGCGAGTGTTACAGCATTTCTATGTTTGGGGCTGCACACGTAGGAAGGAGTTGGTGGAGCACTGAAAGGCTAAGCAGGAGAGATGAGGAGGAACTAAATAATAAAGAGTCTTGTAAGTCATGTCGGAAAGGTTAGGTTTGGTCTTAAAAGACATGGGGTCCACTGAAGGAGTATAGGAAGGACAATAATCAGAGTCACACTTTAGAAAAGTGACTGTGACAATGGCAATGAGTGAATTAGACAAGGAAAGATTATGCAGAAACCAAGTAAGAAATGGTGAGGAGCTTAATGAAGACAGTAGTGTGCAAGGAGAGAAAGGCTGACAAATTTAAAAGATTTGAAGGAACCAGAAATAACAGAATTTGGTGACTAATACACACATATTGAAAGTGAGAAGAGAATCATAGCTGGCCCTCAGGTTTCTGACTTGAGGAACTTAATAGATGAAAGTTTCAAGCACCACAAAAAGAGCAATGTTGAGTTTTTAGATATTTGTGGGAAATTCAAATGGAAATGTTGGATATACCAGCCTGGAACTCAGACTTATCTATCTGGATATAAAAATTTTAGAGTCTTCACAATTCATTCAATAAATATGTATTGAATGCCTATTCTGTGCCAGACATTATTTTAATCACATAGAGATATAAATTGAAATCATAAGATTCAACCATTAGGTATATAAAACAAGAAGATTGCAGACATAATATCATCATTTAAGAAAAGAGCAGAAGAAGAGTAATTTCCTAAGAAGGCCAAGAAGAAAAATTCAGAGAGGCAGGTTTAGGACCAGGGAGAAAAAAATGGTTCATAAATCTGGAAGTACTAGTAGATTACTAAATTGAAAGAATACTTATACCAAGATAAAGGGTGGAGGGAGGGAGTTAGGAGAATAGCATTTTGGGAACAGAGTGTAGATAATTGGAACTTAGGAGTTCAGTAACCACAGCTTATTCCTTGATTTTCTTTCTCTCTTTCTCTTTTATTCAATACTATTTACTAAGCTCCTATTCCATAGCAGGACTGTGCTAGGTGCCAATTACACAATGGCTAGCAAAACAGAATGTGTAGTACAATAGAGAAGACATGTAACAAACAGGTAAACAAACAGTATTTGCACAAGTGTAGTGTGCTAAGAAGAAAACAAACAGGGCTCTGGAATAAAATAAAATAGTGAGATTTATTTAGGAGAGTTTGATATTTGAGCATTGAAGAGGTGAGAAGAACAAAAACTGTCAGCCATTTATACCTATATCCCCTGCCCACATAACAGTTTTGGTGCATAGTAGATGCTTATTCAATGTTAGAGTAATTAATAAATTAAATAATAAGAAAATTGATAGAATTATTTACTTTATATTATACAATCACTAAAAAATATAAAGAGATAAATATAAACTTTGAAAAGCATGGCACAATAATTTTTTGTGAAACATGAAGATGTCCACTTCTATAAAAGGGTAATTTTTACATTTTAAAAAACCAAGCTAAGCTTAGTAAGCTATATTAAAAATGCAGATGCAGTTTAAAATAGGAAAATAAGGAGGAACCAAGATGGTGGCATAGGTAAACATGGTACTCACATCCTCCCACAACCACATCAAAATTACAACTAAAATACAGCACAACCATCATTCAGAACCACCTGAAACCTGTCTGAATGGAAGTCTTACAACTAGAGAAGTAAAGAAGAAAGCCCATTGAGACTGGTAGGAGGGATGGGGGCATGGAATGGGCTGGTCTGACACCCATGTATGGCATTTTTAAATGAGAGGGATATCTTGGCTGAGGAGGCCTCTTGTGAAGAGCAAGGGCTCCCAGCCTCACACCAGACCCCTCAGCCCAGGGTTCCAGTGCTGGGAAGAGAAGTCCTCATAACTTTGTGTTACAAAAACTTGAGGGGATTGTGGCTGAGTGACATTGGTGGCAGCCAGAGACCCAGGCAGTTCCTGTTAAAGGGTCGGCACACTGACTTACTCAGACTTGCTTTCTCTGAGCTCCAGCACTATGGTAGCAGCTTGAAAGGATCCAGGGACATAGGGAGAGAAAATAAATTGTCTGACCTCAGGGCAAGAACTCGGGGGCAGCTTTCTCCCAGATAAAAGTGTTTGCAGAGGTCATTGTTCCTATGCTGAAATCTCCCCCACCACAGAGCTGACTGGCAAGGTGCCATATCTGAGTCTCTAGCAACCTGGCTCTCACTGTTCCATCTGTCTAGGTCAATGGTTCTCAACCTTGGCTGCACATAGAATCACCTGGGAATGTTTTTAAAATCCTGATTTCTGGGCCTCATCCTCCAGAAATTCTGTTTCTTTGTTACTAATGTTGTGGCCCCACCCCATAACAAAGAAACAGAATTTCCAGAGGATGAGGCCCAGAAATCAGGAGTTCAAAAAGATTCCCAGGTGATTCTAATGTGCAGCCAAGGTTGAGAACCACTGGTCTAGATCAGTGGTCAGCAAACTGCGGCCCCTTGAGTGTGGCTCTTCCACAAAATACCACGTGCAGGCGCACACGTACAGTGCAATTAAAACTTCGTGGCCACATTCAAGGGTCCAAAGAGCCGCATGTGGCTCGAGAGCCTCAGTTTGCTGACCACTGGTCTAGGTGATTCCCTGAGATCCCGCCCCACCCAATTTGCAGCCCCACGCAAACTGTTTGCAGCAGCTTTTCCATATGAATGGTTGTGTTGGCTCAGGCTTCAGACTTTCCTAAAATCTCTCAAACAAGCAGCAGCTGCTCACAGCATGCCCCATACAAACTTGATAAGCTGCCTCAGGCCAGGCAATAGCAACATCCTGCCTTGGTTTACAGTTTGGCCTCTTCTGGGGAGAGTGAGCCCTTGGCCCTATATGACATCTACTATATAAGACCACTCTACCAATTCCAGGATACATAGCAGCTCTACCTACTACATAGAAATGAACACAGGGGAGCAGCCAAATGTAGAGACAAAGACACATGTCACAAATGAAAGGACAGAAGAAATTTTCAGAAAAATAAATGAAATGGAAGCAAGCAAACTGCTAGATACAAAGTTCAAAACAATGGTTATAAGGTTTCTCAAGGAACTTAATGAGAACTTCAAGGGACTTAATGATAATTTCAAGGGTCTTAGTGAGAACATCAAATACATGAAAAAGCACCAGTCAGAAATGAAGAATAATTTACAGGGAATTACAGCAGAGTAGAAGACACTGAGAATCAAATCAGTGATTTGGAATATAAGGAAGCAAAAAAAACACCAGAAGAACAAAAAGAAGTGTGAATCCAAAAATATGAATATAGTGCATTGAGCTTCTGGGGAAACTTCAAGGGTACCAACATTCACATCCTGAGGGTGCCAGAAAGAGAAGAGAGAGAGAGAGCAAGATATTGACAATCTATTTGAAGATATAATGACAGAAAACATCCCCTACCTGTTGAAAGAAATAGATTAACAAGCCCAGGAAGTGCAGAAATACCCAAACAAGATGAATCCAAAGAGGCTCACATCATAATTAAAATGCTAAAGATTAAAGAATCTTAAAAGCAGCAAGAGAAAAGCACTTAGTTACCTACAAGGGATCACCCATACAGCTGTCAACTAAACAGACACTTTGCAGGCCAGAAGAGAGTGGCAAGAAATATTCAAAATGATGAATGGCAAGGACCTACAACCAAGATTACTCTACCCAGAAAATCTATCATTTAGAATTGAAGATAAGATAAAGAGCTTCACAAACAAGAAAAAGGTAAAGGTATTTATCACCATCAAATTAGTATTGCATGAAATGTTGAGTGGCCTTCTTCAAGAAGAAGAAGAGGAAGAAAGAAGAAGAGGAAGATGAGGGGAAAGAAGAAGAAGAAGAAGAAGAAGAAGAAGAAGAAGCAATATGAGCAATAAAATGATAATAAATCTGTCAGCAATTGAATTTAAAAATCAAAACAAATGAATAAGGAATCTAATGAACAAAATAAAGTGAATATAATAGAAGCAGAAGCATGGAAACATGGAACAAACTGACGAATTTCAGAGGGACAGGGGAGGGGAGGGCTAGAAGAAATTAACCAAAGAATTTATATGTACATATGCATTACCTATGAACACAGACAATAAGATGATGAAAGCTTGGGGTGGGGTGGGAACTGTGTGGAGGGGGACAATGGAGGTGAAAAGGGGGGAAATCTGTAACATTGTCAACAATAAAGATTTTAAAAAATAAAGATTTATATCTCTAATATAAAAAATAAATAAATAAAATAGCAAAATCATCATAATTGATTGTCCTATTTCTATATGATTTCATAATATTGTAATAGTTTTGTTCCAACTCTTCCATTCTTTACTAAATATTGTTTGATTTTTTTAAAGAGGGATAATTCCCCTTATAATTTTTTTCTTTCAGTACAGCCTTGTGATTCAGTTTAGCTAAGCATTTCCTGAATATCAGTCTCATGAAATACTCCACCTAAAAAATGTAGAAATAAGGTTTCTATGGTTCTATAAGTTTGAAAAATATGTTATATATGGAATCCCACTTTTTGAGAGTGACAATATACATTATTATTTAAAGGTTTTTAAGAGGTCTACAGGAAAGAATATTCTAGTATTTCAAAATCCTGGTTTCTAATCTTATTTGATACAAAATCTTTTTTTTTTTTTTGAGAAAAATATTATGTACCTGACATACTTCAGAGCATTCATTCTTTGCTGAATACTACTGCAAATGGTTGCCCCAATTGTCTATACACTTTACTAAATCTGAATGGTGTTAGCTAAAAATGGCTTAAAATGTTGACGCCATTCAAGGTTATTTATTTTATTTTATTTTTAAAAAAATATATTTTATTGATTTTTTACAGAGAGGAAGGGAGAGAGATAGAGAGCTAGAAACATCGATGAAAGAGAAACATCGATCAGCTGCCTCCTGCACACCTCCCACTGGGGATGTGTCCGCAACCCAGGTACATGCCCTTGACCGGAACCGAACCCGGGACCCTTCAGTCCGCAGGCCAATGCTCTATCCACTGAGCCAACCCGGTTTCGGCGGTTATTTATTTTATAAGAAATAATTTTGAAGGTTAAAACCATTTAAAATACAAATGGTAATAAAGATATTGGTGAGTTAAAAGCTCAACTTAGGACTTTCCCAAATTATAGGCATTGACATTCTATGGTAGGAGCATAACCCAATTAACCCCAGTGTACAGATGGAGAATTAAGGCATAGAAAGCCTTTGCCTGATGTTATTCAGCTGTTTACAAACCCAGAATCCTGAGTTCTTTTTTTCCCCCTGAATATTTTCTCTTAAAACTACTATTTCTGGGTAAGAATATAAAACATACTTGAAGTTGTAGTCAAACACATATGCATTTCTCTCAACAAAATAGTAATATTATGTAGCTGAAAGTCAAAGTTAAGAGCAATGAAATAATGCCTTTTTTGTGTAATGTTCTTTCCCCCCACCAACCTAAATAATTGTGAATTTAATTATAATTTCAGGTGGCATCTGCTTATTTCAAAGATTTTCACCTACTGCTAATTGGAGTCATCTGTTTAGCAACATCAATAGAAAAATGGAATTTGCACAAAAGGATTGCTCTGAAAATGGTGCTGATGGTGGGTGTGAACCCAGCATGGTAAGCTCTGCATTTACTGTTCCAGGTTTACATTCATTTTTATGCAGAGCAAATAACCAAAAAAGTAATGCATACCCAGGCAATCATTTGCATTGCAGTATACTTCATGACTTTATTTTCTCTGAAAATATGAAAGTGATATAAAGTATACTTGAGTTGTAGGAGAAAAAGAACCAGTTTCTTTTCCATGAAGGTCCAGTTACAGGGAGGTTGCACACAACTCCATTACCTTTTATGCACCATAAGAATCAAAGGCGAGAGAAGCCTTGAACTTCAACATGCAAGATGGATAGACTTCAGAGTAGATTTCATACTATCTTGTTTATTTGGCTGATTACACATTCAAGACTTGTACAGGAGCATCATTAATCACAGGGAGGATTTTAGGAACCAAAGACAATGACATTACTGACAAAATACAGATACGTGCCAAAAAATTCCAAGGTGGACATTTTCCTTATTTACTTATTTATTTGTTTGTTTGTTTGTTTGTTTTAATCCTCACCCGAGGATATTTTTCCATTGATTTTGGAGAGAGTGGAAATGAGAGGGAAAGACAGAGAAATATTTATGTGAGAGAAACACATTGATTAGGAGCCCGCAACTGAGGTACGTGCCCTTGACCAGAATTGAACCTGGACCCTTCAACGCTCTATCCATTAAGCAAAACTGGCCAGGGCAACATTTTTGTTTTTAAATGAACTGTTGCAAAGTGAAATAAACAATTAAGAAACTTCCTCTAGCTCTGGCTGGTATTGGTCAGTGGTTAGAGTATTGGTCCATGCACCTAAGGGTCGTGGGTTCGATTCCAGTCAAGGGCACATACCTACGTTGTGGGTTCACTCTCCGCCCCCTGTCGGGGTGCATGCGGGAGGGAAAACTTTATTTATAGCATGTGAAATCACTCATTTGACTGTTTTTCTCAACTGAAATGAATTTCCCCCATTAAATTAACTGGCTATTTTAGTTTTAATTCCAGTTCTTAAGAATGTAGATGTAAGCCAAATTAACTTTCCAGTGTCAATATCATTTGCATAATGGAGTTATGCTTTAAAGCCTTAGGTGGTTCTTCCCTCATCTTTCTTTGAAAATGAGAAAATTGTATTGAATTCTGTTGCATAATTCATTCTAGGGTATAACCACATCTATGTTCATCATTTATGGAGCAAACTGTTTTGTTAAATACAAAAACAAATAACTCAGATGAGACAAATTTAAAAAAATATTTATTTAGAAATTGTATAACATATATGTATTACGGGCATTTCACTTCTTTAAGAGTGAAACAGTGTTCCAGTCTTCTTGGGTGCTATAGAAATGTGTCCCTTTACTGCAGAGTGGAGCACTATCCATTATGCCAATAAATGGCTTTTCAATTTAAGGCATTTTTATCAAACAGAAACCTTATCTGATCCCAGCCTTTTTTATTGGAAGATTTTGTGTCTTGCCAATGCACTATCTTAAAAAAGCATTTCTAGTTTTCTTTTCTTTTTTGTTGAATTTATTGAAATGAAATTGGTTAATAAAATACTATATTTTCAGATGTACAATTCTATAACACATCATCTGTATTTTGTATTGTGTGTTCACCACCCCAAATCAAGTCTCCTTCCATCACCATTAATCCCCCCATTCCTCTTTTAATAAGAACTAGAGGCTAGGTGCATGAAATTCGTGCATGGGTAGGGTCCTTAGGCCTGGCCAGCAAGCAGGGCTGATTGGGACCTTCTGGCTGCCAGCCGGGGCCTCCCTTCCCTGGCTGCTGGCTGCCGGCTGCCAGCCAGGATCTTCCTTCGTTCTGTGCCACCCCCTGGTGGTCAGCACACATTATAGCGAGCCATTGGTCTCCCAGTCAAACTCCAATGGGGACAATTTGCATATTAGGCTTTTATAGAGAGAGATAATTTCTTGTTTAAGCCAATTTCTAATATGTTTTCTTTTGTTTTGTTTGACACATATAAAATATTCACCTTATCTGAAGTTGAAACTTATAGTGTAAAATTTTTCTTGTACGTCTATTTTTAAAAATATATTTTTATTGATTTTAGAGAGAAATGGAGAGGGAGAGAGAGACAGAAACATCAATGATGAGAGAGATTCATCAATCAGATGACTCCTGCATCCCCAACACTGGGGACCCAGTCTGCAACCCAGGCTTATGCCCCAACCAGGAATCGAACTGTGACCTCCTGATTCATAGGTCGACGCTCAACCACTGAGCCATGCCAGCTGGGCTTGTAGATCTATTTTGAAAGGGAGTCAGAGAATTTAATAAGTGGCTTTATATGGAAAGCTGTGCTTCTGAATGATTTTCTGGGACCTTCTACTCAAAAGAGATCATGTTTTAATCCAAGTGTGATTTTGAAAGCTTATAGACATGGTTTCAAATCCTATAGTTTTAGGTATGTTATTATTAAGGGAGAAAAACTACTCAGAAGACAATGTAATATATCCAGTTCTTGACAACAGGCAGGAATGTCAGATTCAGATGAGCATGAGTAATAATAGAATCTACAGAAAATTCTGAAGCCTCAATTTAGATATTGCTTTTTAACCATTTCCTCCACCCACCACATATTAAACCCAAGTAGTGAAAAAGTAAAAGGCAGGTTTATAAAAATTAATCTCTCTCCTTGCCCTTATGCCTTCTTGGCAACATCCTCTCCTGCAGAGATATGACCAAAAGATCAAAGAAAAAATAAGGGATTCCAAATTCAAAAGTTGATTGCATCTTGTCCTACTAGGATTTGAAGGAAAGTGCATTCAAATATTCGCATAATATTAGGAACTGTCATATCATCTAACAATTTGCAGGCTGGTTATACATTTAGTCATTATTCTGCTTTGGGAGACAAGACTTTTATGGTTTCCTGGGAGACAAAACCTATAAGAACTCCCCTCTTACCCCTGCCATTTTGATTTCTACTGGCTATGACTGTCCTCAGAGTTTGTTGTCTGGGAGGAAACCTAACCATCAATGTTTTGAACAAATGAATTCCCAACTCATAAACAGCATCCTTTACAGTTAAACAATGCAGTTGGTTAAGCTAGGAGCCCAGCTCATACTAAAAGTCCTCTCCTCTCATTTCAGGCTGACATTGGGCTTCATGAGCAGTACTGCCTTCTTATCTATGTGGCTCAGCAACACTTCCACTGCTGCCATGGTGATGCCCATAGTGGAGGCTGTGGTACAGCAGATCATCAGTGCTGAAGCACAGGTCAAGGCCACTCAGATGGCTAATTGCAATGGATCAATCAATCATGGGCTGGAGATGGAAGGTATCACATGTAGATATGGCCACAGGGGGTCTAGTCATATGGGCAATAGGCATAAATGTGAGAATTCTGGGTTACATGTTTAATTAACTGTCCATACACTCATGACATGAATTTAACCTTTCTCTTTCTATATTTCCAAATATTTACACAAGGGAATTGCATTACCTTAATATTTACCTTAAATTAGTGACTGCGTTTACAGTCTCCAGCAAAAGAGGAAGAAGGCCCTTTCCATTCTTCAGCCAGTCTGGTGGAACTCTCTCTCATGTCTTTATCAGCAGACCTCCAGGTTACTCTTTTGTACTGAAAATATTTTTTTGCATAATATTGAGAATTTTTAAAAAATACATTTTTATTGATTTCAGAGAGGAAGAGAGAGAGAGAGAGAGAGAGAGAGAGAGAGAGAGAGAGAGAGATCAATGATGAGAGGGAATCATTGATCGGCTGCCTCCTGCATACCCCACACTGGGGACTGAGCCCACAACCCAGGCATGTGCCCTGAATGGGAATCTAACTGTGACCTCCTGGTTCATAGGTTGACGCTCAACCACTGAGCCAGGCTGGCCCAGGCTAGATTGAGAATTTTTAATTCCTACATTCTATTTGGAAATGGCATCTCATTTTACTGTAATTATTTCTGCCTCTGATAAACTGCTCTGATGTAGTGAAAAATCTTGGGGGATATTTGTGTTTATAAAATACATTATTAAGATGAATATTATGTCAGAACAGGTGAATTTGTTTCTTTTCAGCTTCTAGTAATGCTTCCATCACACACACACACACACACACACTGATAAACTTTCATTTAAATTATTTTTCTTTTATTTAATATTTTGCAGAATGTGTTAATGAACATGAAACAGATGAGACGAAAGAGAAAACAAAACCAGTTCCAGGGTAAAGAAAATTGACATTTTGATTAGGATTTTTCAAATTACATTTTAGTAATATTATAAACTGGGTCAATTTATTTTTCAGACACGGTAACGATGCAGAGAAAATTTCAAACAAGAAGGAGTTGAAAAAGGTACATTAAACTTGATTTTTTTTTCTAAATAATTACACATGAAGTTGTAGTAGAGCCGCAGTTAGGTATGTATACATTTAAAAAAACTCGTACTTGATTCTTTGTCTATAAATTACTTTGTTTGCCTAAGTCAAACCATAGTGTAATAGTTTTCTTTTTATTAGCCTCTAAATACTTCAGTGTATATTTCTTAAAATCAAGGGCATTCTCTTATCTAGCCACCACATAAATGTGTCAAAAATCAGGAAATTAACATTGATAAAGAACTGTTACTGAACCCGCAGACTTTATTCAGATGTCACCCATTGTCCTACATGTGCTCAGTAGTGAGAATCTTTCAGGATCTGAGATCACTGTTGCGTTTCAGTTGTCATTTCTCTCCAGCCTTCCTTCTTCTGGATCAGTCTTCACCCATCTTTCGTTGTCCTTCACATTGACATTTTGAAGAGAGGGGGGCCAGTTGCTTTGCAGAATGTCCCAGGATTTGGGTTCATCTGATATTTCATCAGATTCAGGTTATGCTTGGGGGGGTAGGAATATCCCAGAAGTAATGCTGTATTCTTCTCATTGTTTCTATCAGATGGCAGGCAATTTTTATTTGTTCTCATATTTGAGCTGAACTTTGATCAACAAGTCCTGAACATGTCCTCCGGGTTTATTCCCCTCCCCCCCGCCCGTGCCTTGTAATTAATAACTAAACTATGGGGAGAATTTTTGAAGCCAGGTAAACATTCTGTTTCTTAGAGTAATTGATGACTCTTATCTGAATCAAATTATGATAATGATTTCCAAATAATGATATTTTAACTCTGTTTTTCCTTCTGCATTTATTAATTAACATTTTACTGAAAAGGTCTTTCCCTCTCTCTTATTATTTACCTCTGTCAATATGGATCCATGGATTTTCATTTTATTCAATGGGTTATAATCCATTACTATCATTATTTATTTTTATGTTCAGATTGTCCCAGATTTGGTCAGCAGGAGCCTGTTCAAACTGGCTACTGTGCTGTCATTCGACTTGTGCACAAGATGGCCCACGGTTATTCTTACAGCCATTTTTCTAAGGACCCCTGGCTCTTTTCTGTGGGCTGTGATATTAGAACCTAAGATCTGGAAGCTGGGTGTGCCCTTGCCACTGAGGTGTCATAACTCATGTCCTTTTAGTGGACAGACTGGGGGAAATATCCATTTCATATCATTCTTGCCTTTCACAAATTTATATTGCAACACATTTCTTTCACTCTGAGAAGGCTGTATCCCAACAAAATTAATATATTTACTCCTTTTATCAATTCTACAATACACACAATCTTGCTTTAGAATTACTATACCCACACCACTATTAACAATAAGCTAACTAACCTATTAAGCTGTAGTTAGGGCAGATGTAAGCCGAGGAGAGTCCCTGACACAAGTTGCTCCTGCTGGAAGCTAGAACTAGAGCAAGCCACAGGGAGACCCAGGACAAGCCAGACCTTGGAGGGTGGCGGTAGCTAGGGTGGTGTGAAGCTGAGGAGTCCAGGGCCAGCCTTCTCAGGGCCCTGGAACATGGAGCTAAAGCAGGCTGCCGGGAGACCCGGGGATAAGCAGCATATATTTTGGGGCCCTGAGGACACTGGGATGGCATGGGCCTGCAGGCAGAGCACCTGGATCAAGCTCCTGCCCTTGCGATCAAGGGGGAATGGAAGGGTCACAAATGGCAGCCTGGTGCTTCCAACCACAGAGAGCCAGAGAGCGTTCCAGCAGCTCCCCTCCCACTTGACAGAAGCTCTAGGATTTGTAAATGGATCTCCTTCCTGTCTAGCCTAGGTGTCCTTTAAACCACTGTATTGTTTTTCCCTGCTGTGCCCCAGGGCAGGCAAGTCTGTGTGGGACCTCCCAGGACCCCTCTGGAGTGCAGGGCAGTGTGTTGGCTGGGGTGTCCACAGTGTGGTGTCGCTGGCTCTCCTACATGTGCCTGTGTAGTCTCTCTCTTGTTGGTTGTGCGGAAGCTGTTCGGTCAGCTCTCAGTTCTTCGTCGGGGGGAATCGCTCTGGCTGTAGGTGTAAATGTGACGTGTTCCTGGAAAAGGAGTTGAGTTCAGCCTCTTCCCTCACTGCCATGTTGGACCAGAAGCTCCCAGTGCAATGGCTTGATAAGCCCTTCATAGATAGACCAACATCAACAACCTGGCAGAAAACATTTTGTGCTCTGAGCATTAGCATCGGTATTTTCTCCTGTCACTAGGGCCTTGGTGATGGCATTTAGCTTTGCAGTTTAAAGAAATATAATCCCAGTCTCAGAACGGTGTTTCATTTTTTTAAATTAAAATATTGCTCGCCTGATAGCCTGGTTTTCATTAGGAGCATCTATATTTCTTCCAGCTTATGAACTTAGAGCCATTCCTATTCATGTAATTACAATCCAGTTATCTTTAGTGTCCCCATTGCCACTGAAAAAGTTAATGCAGGATTCATGAGTTGCTATTGTCAAATACAGATGGGAAAGTTGTTGTTGTCATTCCAGTTATCAAAGGAAGGAAGGAGTCTCTTATAAACTATCCTATACAATTTATTTCTCCAGAATGAATCAATATGAGAATACTACACCAGGTTGTATTGGGAACTATATATCTCAAGACCATGGAGAAATAATTCTGCATAGAAATAGTCGTAAGGTAGCCATGGCATTAGGAATAGGAGCATATGTTCCTTCCTCAGGCGATAATGCATTAGCATCATCTCAAATGGGAAAAGAAAACCTCTCATTATTTCCAGAAATTTTCAAGGAAGGAGCGATTTCTATGTCAAGAGAAATCGAATACAAAGATACAGTTTAAGTCATTAGTTATGGTGTACAATAAGGGTTTTAAAGATGAGACTTGAACACATATATATTTATGAAAATGTGATCATCTTCAGGGATATAAGTAATACTTCTAAAACATAGAAAATTAATAGTGTGTCAGGTAAATTATGGAAGAATACATTTCTAATGGGCTTTTAAAACTCTTATAAACATTGGAAAGCCTAAACAGAAAGAATATACTCACACTCTAACTTTCCGTGGTCCTTTTTAGAATTTCTGGCATGATGCCTAAACCTTGGGTTAAGTCCCCTTTAAGTTGCTTTGATAGCCTACACTGGGCATTAAAGGGAAGTCTGTTAATGGGCATTAAAGGAAAGTCTATTAATATAAGCAGCTTACTATAAGCAGCTCAGAGTCTAGTGAGGAACATTGACGTTTAAAAACAGAAAATATGACATCAATCCCACAGCAAAGGCATGCACAGAGGCCAAGTCTTCCAGAAGCCAGTGCAACCCCCTCCATCGGGACTGATCGCAGGGGGGAGTATGAGGTTAAGGAAGCTGCATCTAGAGGGAAGGTGGCATGTACAGGCAGAGGAGTGCAGACTCCGTGTGTGCATGGACCACGTCTATTTTGTTCACCATTCAATCCCCTGCACACGCCTTGGCCTGCCACAGAGAAGGTATTCGGTAGGTGTTTATCTTTGCTGGTCAATGAATGAGTGAAAATGGAAGAGTATTCTACTCAGAGAACACAATGAAATCAAAGACCCAAATATGTAGAGAACAGAGCTTTTTTGCTTTCAGGAAACATCTCCAGTGCAGGTGCTAGGAATGTGTGTTCCTGTGATAAGTAAAATGACCGGATAGGATGGGCAACTTTCCCATCTGTAAGTGAGAAATAGCTGTTTGTAACATGAAAAGAAGGTTAGTTTACCTTAGGGGGAATAGAGAGTTTTGAAGCTGGGGGCAGCCATGTGAGTTCTGCCCTTCGAGAAGCTTTCTGTGGCAAGACTGTGAAGGGGATAGGGTATGGACCTAAGTGGACTTTTTGATGATCAGACTTTGGGGATGAGAGAAAGAGGAGTATAGAAAATGCCTCTGCTACAGTGAACAAGTCCTGTGATACCACTGATGGAGGGAACACAGGAGAGGAATACGTTTGTAATGGAGAAAAGTAAGATAATTTGGGTGCATTTTTGGCAATAAAGATTGAGATCAGAGTTTAGGAGAGGTCTTTGAACAATGAATCTATGGTCTTTCTAGAATCTAATGCATAAAATTTCAGCTTTATGTAAAAAAAAAAATTAAGGGCTAACTTTTTGCTCTCCAAAATGCTCTTTATAAGAACTATCACAAAAGTATTTTACATAATGCACATTTAAGATACGTTTTGATTTTTAACAATTATAAATCTCTTCTTAGGAATGAACATGTTATATGGTGTGTGTTATGATTATAATAAATTGCACCTGTTCTTGGCCAGGTTTTTACAATAGGTAATTTAACACAGAATGGTTATGTAGAAAAAGCTGTATCTATTTCATCTAGCTATAAACAGAAGGATATTTACATTTATAATATTTTGGTCTGTTCTCTTCTTGAAGTAGATGGGACATTCTATTGAATGAAAATAAATGCCATGTGGTTTAGCTTTGATTTTGAATTACAAGTCAAAAATATTCAAATATTAATACTTCTGAGGGGGAATGGTTTCAAATAAATTTCAAAGAGAGAAAAAATGAAGGATTTAGTTTTTTTTGTTTTGTTTTGTTGCTGTTTTTTTAATAATTTGCATCACTTTTTGCCTTGTTCCTACTAAAAAAAATTACATTTCTAGTGAAAGTTCTATAATTTCATACAATTGAATCCACATTTGCTTAGTAAAAAATTAAGGATTTTTTTCTAAATTTAATTAAAATCTTTTTGCTAATATGATGAAATTAATCCAAGATGATCAATAAGCTTACTTCATCTTTTAGAATTATATACTTACTTAATTTTTAAAAAATTATACAGAATATTTTTCTCTAAAGTCAATGACATACACACTGCTTTATATAAAACTAGAGGCCTGGTGCACAAAATTCGTTCACGGGTAGGGTCCCTAGGTCTGGCTGGTGATCAGGGCTGGCCAGGGCCTTCCTACATTCTGTGCCTCCCACTGGTGGTTGGCACATGTCATAGCAAGTGATCAAACTCCCAGTCTCCCTGTCAAACTCCTGAGGGTACAATTTGCATATTAGCCTTTTATATATATAGATTAGGTGTTTAGTAAGCAGAAAGTTCCCAATAGTAGGAGAAAATTAAGAATTACCACCAAATAAGTTCTAAATTTGGTGATAAAAATAATATTTAAAAATATACATTTAACATTTGCTCAGATATTACCTTTTTTATGAGGCCTACCCTGACTAACCTGTTTTCATTGTAGCTAATACATCCCTCCTCTTAATCCCCCTAAATCTGCCCTGCTTTTTCCAAAACATATATTACCTTCTCAAAACTTCAATTTACTTAATTTTTATTTGCTTTTTAATTCTGTTTTCTCCACTAAAATCTTTGTCCATTTGTTAATTGTATCTCAAATATCTAATTACCTGCCATAGTGTAAGTATTTGCTGACTGAATGAATAAGTTCAGTAAAAATTTCTATTAATTACAATTCGATTTAAAAACTCATTCTGAACATAAATGTTAATAATAGAAGAAGCAAACTGATAAAGTTTGTAAGCTAAAACCATGGATCAGATTAATATCACCTTTTTAAAGTTTTATTGAGACATATTTGCACATAACGTGTAAGTTTAAAGTGCATAACGTGTTGATTTGATACACTTACATATTGCAAAACGATTACCACCATAGTGCTAGTTAACACTTCCACCATGTTGTATAATTAATTGTGTGTGCATGCATGTGTTTTGAAAACATTTAAGTTCTACTCTCTTTAAAACTTTCAAGTATATTAGTATTTTTATAATGTTATACATTAGATCCCCAATACTTGCTCATCTTAAAACTGGAAGTTGTATCCTTTGAACATCTCCCCATTTTCCTCATCCCCAGCCCCTAGTACCACTCTACTCTGTTTCTATGAAATTCCACATATAAATGATTCCATGCAGTATTTGTCGTTCTCTGTCCTCTTAGCATAATGCTTTTACAATGATAGCCATTGTAACAGGAGTGAGATGATATCCCATATGGCTTTGATTTGTATTCATCTGATGGTAAATGATGTTGAGCACTTTTTCACAGATCTGTTGACCATTTATATATCTTTTTTTTTTTTGTAAAAATATGTATTCAGTTTCTCTCCCTTTTTTAAAATTGCATTGTCTGTGTTCTTTTCTTCTTATTGAGGTGTTTGAGTTCTTTATGTATTTTGGACATTAACCCTTTATCAGATAGGTATATGATTTGCAAATACTTTATCCCGTTCCATAGGTTGCCTTGCCATTTGTTAATTGTTTCTTTTGCCATGCAGAAGCTTTTTAGTTTGATGTAGTTCCACTTATTAATTTTTGCTTTTGATATCATAGGTAAAAAAAAAAAAAAAAATCCTTGCCAAAAACAATGTAAAGGAGCTTTTCCTCCATGTTTTCTTCCAGATATGGTTACAGTTCTTATGTTTAAGTCTATAATCCATTTCAAATTAATTTTTAAAAAAATATTTTTATTGATTTTAGAGAGGAAGGGAGAGGGAGAGAGACATAGAAACATCAATGATGAGAGAGAATCATCCATCAGCTGCCTCTTGCATGTCCCCTTCCCCTGGGGACCGAGGCTGCCACCCAGGCATATGCTCTGGCAAGGAATTGAACCCTGACCTCCTGGTTTGATGCTCAACCACTGAGGGTGACGCTCAACTACTGAGCCACGCCAGCCAGCCTCAAGTTAATTTTTGTGAGTGGCATAACACAAGGGTCCAATTTCATTTTCCTGTATGTGGATACCCAGTTTTCCCAACACCATTTATTGATTGCTATAGCTTTCTAGTATAGTTTGAAATCAGGAAGTGTGATATATCCCAGCTTTGTTTTTTCTCAGAATTGCTTTGGCTATTCGGAGAGGTTAGTTTTATTTTTGATGGAAAGAAACTAAGAGTTTGGAACTAAAAAAATTTTAGCCCCCAAATTCTTGTTAATAGAACTGCAAAATTCTGATAAAGATAATAACGAAGATAATTTTGCCATTGCTACTGCTGCTGCTGCTAATGGTGATAATTACAGTTGGTTTTGAAGATGATGAATATTCAGTAGCACCTCAGATTCCAGGGACTGAGTAAGGAGTACTCATATCTAAGAGTCAGAGTCCTACACTGCATACCTAGAAAACAGATGTTTCCCATGACTCACCACGTTACCACGGCCCTAACGTTAGCAGAGCTCTTTACTTGTGCCCAGAATAAAAGTGGTAGGGAGGTGTGCAGCTAATAGGTCCTGCATTACTCCAAAAGTAGCTGAAATATTTTAAGAAAATAAAAAGAAACAAGATGAAAAAAGACCCAGAAAGGACACTGATAGTACATGGGGCCATATACTTGTCAGGTTCCAGTAGGGAAACTGGGAGACCAATCGTCACATTATTTTCTGGAAAATGAGTCCCAGAAGTTAAGTTTTAAATACCAAGTGAAGAACCAAGTGACTAGATTTCTCCCTTCCTTATAAGCACTAGTATTATTCAAAGAGGTACCCCAGGTTTTTGCACTCGCTCAATTTCTAAACTTCCAGCCATCTTGGAATTAAAGGAATTGGAAAATCAGTATGCTTTTAGTAAAAGGCCTGAGATCATTGTTTTTTTTAATTCATCTTATATAATTTGTAGTTCCCTAAATGGAAAAAGTTATAAGGAAAATATTTCTTGAACAAATCAAATCTTGCTTTTAATTAGGTATTATCTAATTTGGGGATGAAAATTATTATTATTTAAAACCAAATCCTGTAATTTAGCATTTTTAAATGTTCCCTAAGAAGTCAAAGAACCATATAACAGTAAAAAGCATGGTTCATGATATCGGAGATGAGGGGCATTAGTTTTCCC
Organism: Myotis nattereri; assembly: GCF_964212035.1. Lineage (NCBI taxonomy): Eukaryota > Metazoa > Chordata > Mammalia > Chiroptera > Vespertilionidae > Myotis > Myotis nattereri. Next base: position 16,698,789 of record NC_138086.1, on the reverse strand, counting down.
AAGTGAAGTAATAGTAATTCTAAAATAGCTAGCCCCTAGATCAAATATGAAAAAAGTATTTTAGATCAGACCAGGCAGATGCTATAATCCAAAGTTGGTTCTCCTGGATTACATTTTCCTTTTCCTATACTGGGTGACATTGTGTGACAAAGCCAATTGTTAGTGTTGCTCAGTCCTTATCTGATACAACCTAGGTGTAACCTTTAATTCATCCAGCCAAATCCTATGGGAGAGAGAGAGAGAGAGAGAGAGAGAGAGAGAGAGAGAGAGAGAGAACCAGAGAACTACACATTCTTTAGGAACAGCAGCAAAAAGACAAGATAAATGTTGGTGAGGATGTGGAGAAAAGGGAGGCCATATAAATTGATGCAGCCACTATGGAGAACAATATGGGGGTTCCTCAAAAAATGAAAAATATAACTACCCTATGATCCAGCAGTCAATCCCATTTCTGGGGATTTACCCAAAGAATATTAAATCACTATCTCAAAGAGATTATCTGAACTTCTATATTTCTTATAAATCATTCACCAGTCAAGATATGGACACAACCTAAGTGTCCACCAATAGATGAAAGGATAAAAAGATGTGGTATGCATATACCCTGGAATATTACTTAGCCACGAGAAAGGAGGAAATTCTGTCATTTGTGACAATGTGATAAACCTTGAAAGCATTATTTTAAGTGAAATAAGCCAGAGACAGACAAATACTGCCTTGTATCCTTTATATATGTAGTATATATTAAAAAAGAAAACTCATAGAAGCAAAGAGGAGAAAAGTGGTTGCCCGGGGTGATGGGTGGAGTAAATAGAGAAGGGTTCATAACAAGGTACAATCTCTTGGCTATGAGATGAATAAGGTCTGAGCATCAAATGTAAAATATGATGCCCATAGTTGATAACACTGTTGTATGTTTGGGATTGGCTAGGGTAGTGGTACTTGAATGTCTCACCACTAAAAAACAAAGAGATATGCAAAGTGATGGCTGCTTTATTGGCTAGATGGGGTAATCCTACATAATAAAAGGCTAATATGAAAATTGTCCCCTTGACTGAGAGTTTGATAGGGAGTTTGACCAGGAGTTTGATCGGGGGCGGGGCCGACCTGACAACTGCCCATGGCCCCTCCACCTGGCCGGCCCTATCGGCCCCGATTGGGGCGGGCTGGCTGGACCCCACTCATGCACAAATTTGTGCACCGGTCCTCTATTCTTTTAATAATGTATATGTGTTTCAGATCACTATGATGTTCACTTTAAGTATCTTACAATGTTATTTGTCAATTTTACCTGAACAAAGTTGAAAAAAATATTGTGGGATAAAGTGTACATCCTGGTGGTGTAATATGTATTCATGATATAGTGGCTCCCCATCTGGTTGACTACACATACATCACCTCATTTATTTACTTACTTATTTGCTTATTTATTTTGGTGAAAACTTTGAGTTCTACTCTCTTGGGACTTCAATTGTGCTGTGTAGTGTTATCAACTGTAGCTGCCATGTTTTGCATTGGATCCTCAGTCCACATTCATCTCATAGCTGAAAGTCTGTACCCTTCACTTGGACTTTTTTAATCTGGCAGTTTTCTGTGCCTCTGGGAACACAGGATGAAGCTGAAATTTTTAAAAACAAATCATAACTCTTCTACTCATTAATCCAATTTATGAGAACTCATTCCATACAACTGAATATCTAGAAGCCTCATTTTCAATAGTGTTATATCAGAAGAAACGACCAAATTTCTGGCATGTAATGGAAATCCAATATGCTCTGCCAAGAGCCTAGACTAGAGTGAAGGGAACTCCTGGATATAGACCAGCAGGGAAACCTAATCCATCTGAAATTCTGCCAGGTGTGTTTCTGAAAGAAGAAAGAAGGGGGTGGCAACAGTTGGTGAGGTAAATTTGAATAGTTTATTTAACATTCATTAAGACAAGGAATCATGGCAGCAACTGGTAAACATGAACTCACTCCAGATTTCCATTTTTATCATAGACAAAGCCTAGCTCTGTTGATGGGTATAATTAGCGGTGTTTCCACAAAACATTTTGTTGTTAAAAAAATTATTGACTGTTGATGATATCTTGTCTTCATATTTCTTCAAGCAAATAGCATAAGTTCACCCATGTTGAAAGCATCTGTGCTTTCCTCTAACTATTCAGTAAACCTCCCAAAATATAATGAAACAAATATAAGAAAAATATAAGAAACAAAATATAATGTATGTTGTTTCTTAAAATCCTCAGCAATGTTTTTATGCATCTTCCAATGCTATTTCCTAAGCAAAGTAAATATGTTTACTTTGTTCTTAAATTGTATTTTATATATTTTGATTATGAAGTATTTCATACATATTTATGAAATATAACAAAAAAAGGAGTAATAAAATGAATAAAATAGGATATACCAAACATACCTCAGCTTAAGAAATAGAATGTGCCCTGGCCAGTGTTCAGTGGTTAGAGCATTGGCCCACACACCAAAGGGTCTCAGGTTCAATTCTGGTCAAGGATACCTACCTGGGTTGCAGGTTTGATCCCTGGCCCTTGGTCCGGGCATGTGCAGGAAGCAACCAATCAATGTGTCTCTCACACATGTTTTTTCTCTCTCTCTCTCTCTCTCCCTCTCTCTCTCTCTCTCTCTCTCCCTCCCTCCCTCCCTTCTACTCTCTTTAAAAATCAATGGAAAAAAAATATCCTCAGGTGAGCATTAACAAAAAATAAATGAAAGAAAGCAACAGAATATAACCATTTCTAGAAATCTCCATGAGCCCATCTTTGATTCTTTCTCCTTTCCTCATGCAATTATATTCTCTCCTTATTGGGTTAGCCACAGTCCAGAATTTTGTGTTAATAGTTCTCTTATTTTCTTTTTAGCATTATCACTTGTATTAGTTACTTGTTCACTATGACAACCACCCTAAATAGCAATAGTTTTAATGAGGTAAAAATAGGCTGGTATGTTGTCTTCACAATCAAGATGACCCTGACTCTTTCCACCCCACTCTGCCCTCCTCAAAGTCTGCTAGATCAAGTTTGCTAGTTGTAACTAACATTCAAATAGTCTGTGACTTAACCAATTTCTTTCTGCTTCACCCAGCAATTGATGAAACTGTTTTTGTTAAAATCTCCCTCTATGCTGTGGATATGTCTCTTTCTTCTGCAATTCAGTCAGTTCACATTTCTATATATTTTTAGATTATTTAGATTATGTTATTATGTCCTCACCAATTTGGAATGTTTAAATATTACTGATTAATTAACACTTTTACCATTTTGTAGTGCCCCTCTCAATCTATACTAATATTCTGGGGTTTTAGAGTTTATTTGTCTGATGATGATGCTTTTTTAGGCTTGTACCTGGCATTTTTTATTTTTAATATTTCTGTGTCATTATATTTTAGATGTACCTCTTGTAAAACAAACACTGGCTTTTGCATGTTTATGCAGGTTGAACATTTTTACCTGAAAAGTTAGATTCAGTTGAACTTTTGCAATTTTATGAAATCTGAATTGCTAATGCCAGATTTCTATGTTCTCCAATGTTTTTTTCTCTGTTTACTCATTCTTTTCTCATTTATTCCTTTAATAGTGTGTGTGTGTGTGTGTGTGTGTGTGTGTGTGTGTGTGTGTTAAATCTATGTATTATTCTTTTACAACAATTCTCGAGAATTTTCAGCCATTATTTCCTCTGGATCTTGGTTGCTGGATGAAGCAGAAATTTCAACCTGCATAAACATGCCAAAGCCAGGGTTTGCTTTAAACTTTCTCACGCAGTCTTCCAACTTTCAGAACATCTCATTTTTCTTCTCTATGTCTTGCTGGACTACACTATGAATAATACTTTCAGATCTGTCTTCCAATTATTTAGTTCTCCCCTCAGCTATGTCTATTTTGCAGTTTAACCCATCCACAGAGGTTTTTTTATTTATCTTAATATATCAGCTCTATTGAATTACTAGGGTCCAGTGCATGAAATTCATGCATGGGCAGGGTCCCTGGTGGTTGCCAGTTGCTGGCCGGGGCCTTCCTTTGTTCCACGCCACCGCCTGGCCACATCATAGTGAGTGATCAAACTCCCGGTCAGTAGAACTCCTGAGGGGACACTTTGCATATTAGGCTTTTATATATATAGATATTCATATGCCATATAATTCACCATTAAAGTATGCCAGTCTGTCATTTTTGGTATATTTAAAGTTATGCAACCATCACCACGATTTGATTTTATTAATTGAATTTATTGGAGTGACATTGGCTCATAAAACCGTATAGGTTTCAAGCGCACAACTCAATAAAACATCTCCACACTGCATTGATCTTTTCATACCCATTTTCTCCCACATTGCCTACCTCCAAGTACTCCTTGCCCCCCTTTCCCTCTGGCTATCACCACACTCTTGTCTGTGGCTATGTGTTCCATATATGTTTTTTGTTTAATCTTTCACCTTCATTCATCCAGTCCCCCAATGCCCGTCCTCTCTCACAGCTGTCAGTCTGTTCTATGTATCCACGACTCTGTTTTTATTTTGTTCATCAGCTTATTTTGTTCATTAGATTCCACATATAAGTGAGATCATGTGGTATTTGTCTTTCTCTGACTGGCTTATTTCACTGAGCATAATAATCTCCCCATCCATCCATACTATACAGTTTACAGATGGAATGTCTGTAAAATTTCTGAGGGTCTCTGAGGTCTGCCTCCACCTGTCTGCTACTCTGCCTCCCCCTGAGGTTGCCTGGTCTTCCTCCAGAGCCTTCTGAAGAAAGACTGCAGAATGGACCCAGGCTGGCCACAACCCACAAACCCTGCCACAGGTGTGAGCTTGGTAGGGGAGGGCGGCTTGGGTCCAGAGGGTGAGTCTAGTGGGCCTCCTACTTGAAGGCTGTGTGGTCAGGCATTCAATGAGGGGAATGTGGACCCTACTCCAGAGACAAGCCACAAAGTCTCTGCCAGAGTCTCCAACTCTAGTTCCCCCAGGAGGGGCATCCTTCAGGTTCAGGTTGGTAGCAGCAAGTCATCCCCTCTGCAGGAGCAAGGTCAGCCAGGTGAAGCCACTGGGGCTTGGGGGATGGGGGTGGAGAGAAGACCAAGAGTCTCCCATTGGGGTGGTGCCAGCTGAGCCCTCAGGAGGGGACCAAGCACTTCATCCTGGTCCAAGACAATAGCCTCTGAAGGAGACAAACTCGGAATATCCCAGTTCTGAGCAACCCTTCCTTCCCTGTCATTGGGACTTGGGGGGGCGGGGATCCAAAGAGTCTCCCATTGGGGATGTTGACAACAACCTGTAGGAGTGGGGTGGACACTTCTTCCCCTTCCCAGGATAGGTGGACTGAGCTTGCAGGAAAGATAGGAGTGCCAAACCACTACCTCCCCCCCCCCACCCCCCCCCCCCAACCAAACCCAGCCCTGGCCAGTCTGAGTCTTGGATAAAAGCCTCCCTGGGAGACAGTGCGCCTAAGGTGCCAGCTCTGCGCTGTACTCTAATCCTTTTCATGGCTGAACTCAGCAGGGCAGGCCACTGTGATCCAAGAGGTGGAGGTGGGAGGGGAGTGCTGGCTGTATGCTGAAGGTGGGGAAGAATGGTCCCCTTTCCAAAGCCTCACAGTTCAGTCACTGTCTGAATCTCCACCAAGAGCTTCTCCAGAAAAAGAGCCCCCCACCCCCCAAATCCCTGCTGAGTGCAGCCAGCAGATCCCTCTGCAGCACCCGAGTACGGCAGATGGGAGTCACCAGTAGTTGAAAACTGGAAAGTGCACTGTCCAGGCTGGTGTTAACAATAGGAGTGCTTGGCCCTGGGAAGACAGCATCTGAGTCTCTAGGAAACTCCCTTCTCTCCCAGGCAGACTGAATCCCCACAGATTTTCACCACCAGGTGCTATCCTCTTTGTGTCTCTGTTGCTTGGTGTTGGGGATCCCTGCATGGGTTTCAGACCTCATGCTCCTGGGGGAGGGAGTCTTGCAGCCCAGATAACCCTCCAGCTCCTCACCTGCCACATGGGTGTGGGGACCAACCTTTTCCATGTCTCTGACCTTCTTACCAGTCTCTATGTGCCTCTTCTGCAAACCCTTGGTTATAATATTTCAGTTCAGTTAGCCTTTGGTTGGCTATTCAGGTTGATTGCTCTCTAATTTAGCTCTAATCCCATTTGGTGCTGGGAGCAGCTGTGTGCAGCTTCCACCTAGTCTGCAGCCATCTTGGAATCTCCCCTCCACTGAGTTTTTAAATTCAGTTATTTAATTTTAATTCCTATAAATTCTATTTGTCTCTTTTTAAGATCCGTTTAGTAATTTTTATAGTTTCTTTCTCCTTACTCATATTTTCCATCCCTTCTCTAGTTGTGTTAATCATAAATAAATGTATTTATGTTCTGTGTCTAACTCTAGTGTTTGAAGTCCTAGGGATCTCTCTCTCTGGCCTATTTTTGTTTCCTGTTTGTTCTCACTTTGGTTACTTTATTTTCTTGTGTGCATTGTGCTTTTAAATATAGAAATGATAAATTTCCTTGAAATGTCTATGGGAGTTCCCCAAGTTCTGGGTTGTAGCTGCATGGAAAAGCCTTGAATTATATTACTGTTTTATTTTAATACACACACCAATCAAGAGTTTTCAGGGTACATTATGTTTTCTCTTAAGTCAACATGGGATTTCCTTGCTTTCTACTTTTACAAAGGATACCAGCTTTATGAGTGTTTTCTTATACAGCTCCCTGCACAGGATGGGCCATCCCCAGCTACACCTGCAAAAGAATAAACTGAAACCCTCAGGCCAGACAGCTGCCTATACATTCACTTAAGATTTTACTTCCACTTTTTTGAGGTCAAGGCCAATTTCTTACTTTTATATCAGTTCAGTGATAAATTTTTAAATGCACTTTTAAATATTTTAAACAGGGACTCTGATTTGTCATGCAGCTGGATATAAAAATCTGCTATATTATTTATATATTATTTCAGTCATTTTTACCACTATAAAAAAAAGATGTTCCCCAATAACACATATATTTTTACTTTTTGCTCTTCACTAAGAAATTACAAATGAAGCTTCTAAATATTTAACATTAAGAATAATATTATTTTATAAAATAAATTCTGGATTTAATAGACTTTCAACATCGTTGAAAAAGTAGAGTTTTTATGAAGATTCCTCATGTCTGGAGTGCTAAATTTTTAATATCTATCTATTCATCATACTATTATTTTATAACCTAATATTCCCAATTCACAATATGCAACATAATTCTTTATTAACTATAGGGATATAAAACATATTTCAAGGAATTTTATTGATAACTTCAACTTTGTTACCAGCTTCTCTGAGTTGTTCAGGTTATCACCAATTACAGCTTCATCTGATCTTTATGAAGAGATTATATCAAGAGTAGAAGAATCTCCTCTTACATTTTCTGCTCTTCACTTACTATTTTCATTCTGAAGTTTCTTTACATAAATCACTTCCTATAGAAATACTTCAAAGCCAGATGCATATTATGGGAAGAGGAGATGATAACATAATCATACTAGAGGTTGGAAGGTAAAAAAAAAAAAAAAAATGGTGGGAGCCCTGGCCAGTGGTTAGAGTGTCATCAGCTGGTGCACTGAAGGGTCACAAGTTTAATTCCCAGTCAAGGGCACCTACCTGGGTGAGATCCCTGACCCCAGTTGGTGTGAGTGCGGGATGCAACAGTTCAATGTTTCTCTCTCACATTGATGTTTCTCTCTCTCCCCCCCTCCTTCCTTCTCTTCCACTCTCTAAACAATCAGTGGAAAAAAATACCCTCAGGAGAGGATTAACAAAACAAAACAAAAAAGAGAATGGGTGAGAAATGATTTAGTTACCCCACAAAAGTGGAGTCCTAAATCAGCAGTGAGGAATGACAATAAACAATCCAATTTACATAGAAGCAGCCCTCAAAGTTTTTTGGGTTTTTTTGTTGTTTTTTAAAAAATATATCTTATTGATTTTTCACAGAGAGAAAGGGAGAGGGATAGAGAGTTAGAAACATCGATGAGAGAGAAACATCGATCAGCTGCCTCCTGCACACCCCCAACTGGGGATGTGACCGCAACCAAGGCACACGCCCTAGACCAGAATCGAACCTGGGACCCCTCAGTCCGCAGGCCGACGCTCTATCCACTGAGCCAAACCAGCCAGGGCAGAAGCAGCCCTCGAAATTTTTAAATGTTGAAAAGTGGGGATAAGTAAAAAATTTCTAATGAAACAGTTCAACTCTACATAGACGCAACTGGTCCTCTCCCACCAAAGAGAAGTGTAATCTTAGATATAATGAAGCAGAGGGTGAGGGGGACCAGACACAGTTCCGGGTTGGGGGGAGGTTTCACAATGAAAATAGGGGCATTGAGTGACAATTTATATGCTAAACTGTGAGACCCCTGACTTCCACCCTACCTGCTCAGTAGGCAGGAGACCAGAAGTTTCTTCCTTGGGGAATGCAATCAGCACAAAAAAGATGAAAACATATAGCGTTGGATTTAAAAAAAAAAAAAAAGCCCAGTTTGATGCTACTGCATTGAAGCCCACAGTCTTCATCAAATCCCGAAGCACACCTACAGAGCTTCCAACCAGCCTTTCATTGACTTCAGTAAGAGCAAGCAACTAAATTAAAAAGACCTGGATATTTGAAGAAAGCCTCGGGCATAGAAAGAGAGAATCCCAAACAAACAAAAGTGAAAGAGAAACTTACAGGAAACAGAGACTTCAAGAAGATGAAAACACAAGAAAAGAAACTACTATTAATCTATTCAGAAAGGTAAAGAAATTGTACTCATCAAATATGATGGACAGTCTATAAAACGGGAAGAAGACTTCCTGGCTGGGTGACTCAGTTGGTTGGAGCGTCATCCTGTACAACAAAAGGCCTTGGTTGGATTCCCTGTCAGGTTGAGGAGATAGAAGAGGGCTAGGCAGTTAGGGTTGGGGCCACGGGTGAGGTGGGAGGCGGGGGAGGGGAGTGTAGAGTTGCAGATGCAGGTTGCTGACTGTGTCCTGTTCCAAGAAAAACAAAGTAACCTAGAATTGAACCCAGTTAGGCAGCAGTTGCTAAAGCAACCGCACTAGGCAGAACATTGATGTCACCTCAGACCTGAAGTGACAGTTCTCAGTCTGGTTCATCTCCCCATGGGAACTCGAGCTTTAAAATGTATGGATGTTGCTAAGGCAGAATTCTTTGAAATGACCAATCAAGAGCTAACAAAGCATCTATCTAATGCTAGACAAAGAAGCACACCTTCTTCCCTCTCTGGTGCACTGGGTTCCTGACTCTCCCTTGCAACCACATAGCTTGTGGCCCCATAGGGCTCCACATACGGACTAATGGACTTTAATTAGCTTGGATGCTGAACTATGCCCGGCTGCAACATGGAACAGAAGGTCTGGATACTGGCCTGCTTTTGGCTGTCCAGGAACCCCAGCTGCACCTTTTCTAGGACTGGCTTAAGGGGCATGAGACAAAGAAGCTTCACCGGCAACACACATTGGCCCCCTCCCTTTGGTCCTTGTGGCAGGGAGTCCCTCTGTCTCTCAATAAACTTTGCTTCCATTTACCATCTTGGTCCGTGACTAATTCTTTGATTTGGGGAGACAAAAAACTCATACCCGATCACAGCACTTTGCTTTCAAGGGCACATACCCATGTTGCAGATTCAATCCCAGGTCAGGGGGCAAACAGGAAAGAACAGATTGATGTTTCTCTCTCACATCAAAGTTTCTATCTCTCTCTCCCTTCCTTACTCTCTCTAAAATCAATAATAACAATAATAATAATACCCCACATATCCTTAGGTCAAGATTAAAAAGTAAAATTTAAAAAGAAGAAGACAAAAATAAAATGTAAAATAAATATATAAAAGTAATATAATAAAGTATAAATGGTAAATTTAGTAGGAGAAAATAAAAAGAAACAAGAAAAATAATAGGAATATCAGAAAAAAAATAAAACCAAGAAGATTGCACCAAACATTCAAGAAAAATTTCATAGTGAAGAGTATGCTTTTCTTGACTACAGGAACCACTGGGTGCTACCATAGGAGATAAAACAGACCCACATAGGAAAGGACATTGAGATTTCAGAATACTGTGGGTGGAGAGACTTTAAAAGTTTCCAGAAAGGGGAAAACATATTCCTTAAAAAGGGCAAAAAAGTAAATGGCTGAAGACTTCTCTATAGCAACACTGGAAACTCAGTGACAAGAGGGGAAAAATGCTTCAAAATTCTGAGTAACATTTATTTCCAATCTAGAAATCAATATCCATGAAACTATCAATGAAGTGAGAGGATAAACAAACATCTAGATAGCTCTTTGCGGGTCTAGAGGAAAAAGTGATTAGATTTAGAGCAGGCAGAAGGCTCTGGAAGACATATCTTCAAGGCAATGAAATTAGTAGACTACTTGATGTGGATTAGATATTCAATCACTTGAATGTTCTGAGAGACAATCACCTAAATCCAGAGATTTAGTGATATGTACTTAGAAAACTAATCAATTAAGGATGTGGGGGGAGTGCAAAACAGGAAAAGTAATAAGTATCCTAGTACTTTGCTGATAATAGATCTCTAGACAATATTCTGAACATTGAACTCTGCTCAAAGCAAAGTAACAATCTAGCCATAATGGGAGAATGGTGGAGATATAAAAAGTATGAGCCTGTTCAGTGGAGGAGGATATGAAAGGAAGCTCAATTCACGTCTAACATAGAAATTTATTTGTAATGCCTACAATTTCAAAATTAAGAGATAGTATTATATAAATATTATTATGGTAAGTGCAAGTAAATATCCAAAAAGAGCTAGACTATTTTAAAGTTGCTGTCTTTGGCAAGCAGAAAATCATTAGCAGGAACTAATATTTGTGCAACTAGCCCTACATAATTACTTAAATATAAATAGAAACCCTAATGTTTTCATACCACACTTACCCAAATGAGTTATTTTATACAGCACTGTGGAGTCCAGGGGCAAAGTCCATGCTGATTCATGTATGTGTGTTTAGCACCTGAGGTTGGAAATGGGGAACATGCTCCTAGAATCTGTAGTCACTGCCACCAGGTGGCTATAGTGAGTTATATCTGGACCTGCAGCATTTCTGTTCTGAACTGTCTTTTGAGCATCATCCCAGTAGCAATGTCAGAGGATTCTGAATTTGGTCATGTCCCAGATAATTTTTTTAAGTCACTTAGGAGAATTTTTGGAACTCATATGAAGTCTTAGATGTGTTTGTGTGAAATACGAATGTATGACACAATTGAGATTGAATAAAAACGCAACAAGTTACAATTGCTGGGGTGAAAGCAATGTGAAATGAATTCAATGTGAAATTTCAGATGTAGGTTTAAAAACTCATCCATGTAAAAGTGTTCTGGGAGGCAGGATGATACAAGGGAAACCATCGAGAGGGAACTCATGCATGGATTCTGGTCTCAATCTGCTATATGACCAGCTGTCAAAATTGAGACTCATTCTGAAAAAATAGGTCCATGTACCAAATAATCTCTAAACATCTCTCTGCTCCAATAATCTATGATTCTTTTATATATTAAAAAACCTTTCTTACAATTGTGGGACATACAAAAGGTATCAAGGTAGCAGTTATCTTCATAATTCCATTGTTAAAATTTTAACATATTTCATTTCAGTCTTATTTCTAGTCACATATATGTATGTAGATATATATTTTATACAGCACTTGTCATGCTAAGTGCCATTAAAACATATATACACATATATGTTTATTGATTTTTAGAGAAAGAATAAGGAGAGAGAGAGAGAGAGAGAGAGAGAGAGAGAGAGAGAGAGAGAGAAACAGTGATGTGAGAGAAACATTGATTGGCTGCCTCATCACACATATTGCAACTGGGGATTGAACCGGAAACCCAGTTATGTGCCCTGACTGGAAATCTAACCCACAACCTTTTTGTGGAAAGGGTGATGCTCCAACCAACTGAGCCACCTAACCAAGACTATTTTTTATTTTTACAAATTACATTGTTCTGTCTATTTAATTTCATTATGAAACATACAAAGCAGGCACATACCCATTTACAATATATCCATGGAATGTCCTTCAGTTACCAGCACAGGATACTATCTTTGTATCTTTAGCCTCACTCCTCTAGATGTTCTGCTTCCCCTTCCTACTTTACTTTGGGATATTTTTTTCTCTTCCAAAATCCAATGAGAAAACATCACACACACACACACACACACACACACACACACACACACACACTTCCTTCTCCACTTATAGAGAAATGTAGTCATTATTTTGTTGTGCTGATATCTGAAAACACATGCCCCCATTGTCAAGGTCTTACTTTCTATCCCAAAAGACTCACTTCAATTCCCTCTTAGCCTACGGTCAAACCCTTGGTCTCAAATGGAAACTACAGCCCGGTGGGGTCAAAGACTAATCCTCCCTCATTTTCTTTTTGTAGTTTTTATACCTACAGTTAGCTCAATTAGTGACTTGTCTCTGGCTTTTTAAGAGCTGTTTTTCTGCCCATTGCCCTCTACTACTGTCCTTGTGGTCCTCAATCTTTACCTCTTATTACCGTATCATCTCCTCAATTGCTCAGCCCAACAATCACCTGCCCTAAGCAAAAATAACAATAGAGTTGACTGTGTGGGCCTCATGTTTACTGGGTGACAAAAGTGGTGCACCCCATTCCACCTCCCAAACACCTCCACTTACTTAACCATGTATTATGACATTAGTGTTACAATTTACTGCAGAATTTGAATTTACCTTGAGATCTTAATACTAGTTTCTAGATTGTGATATTTGCATATATATCACCTTATGTGCATTAACTTATTTTTTAAAGATCTTTATATAAGAAAAAAGTGTGGAAAATTCGTAAGATTTATTTTTAAGTTTTGTATCTTCCATTTTAATCATTGTTATATATATATATATATATATATATATATATATATATATATATATGCCCATATTTGCCATTAAGCTATTATATAAAATTAATATATATATATAGTATTTTTGAAAGTTTTGATGTGACAATGAGAAATTATATACACATCACATCTTTAAGTTTCTTTCTTATTATCAACTTAATAATATCCAAATTATATATCACTTTCTGATTTGTGTTTTAAGTCTTTCCTAGAGTAAAATAATATTTAAACCCTTATTTTCACTCATAAGAATTTATAAACTTGTTTTTCTATTTATTTACCATTTAGCTTTGACATTTTCAATGGAAACTTTTATCATAGGGAATACAAATAACTTCCATCTAGGAAATATAAGCAAAGGAGACATTTCTAAATTAACTTCTTTGGGGTAAAGAGTAAAGACCCCTGGGGGATAACCTTTAAATTAATTAGAAAGTGAAAGGCAAATTACAACTCAATGCACCTGACCTTGTCATGCTAAGTGCCATTTCCATATCCATTATGGCTTTTCGTGAGTAGGAACTTTTTTCTGATCGTGATTTCTCAAAAAGATCTCTCAGTTGCAATGTTACATTCAGCTATGGGACAGGGTGATCCTCCTCTTTGTATATGTCTTAAATACATCTAGATTATTTTAGAAGGCTGCAGTGTATAGAATAGATCTGAAATAGGCCAGAATTGATGCAAGGAGGCCCATATGGAGACTATTACAGTAACCCAAATTAGAGATGATGTCAACTTAGACCAACACAATAATGGGGATGGAAAAAACGGAACAGAGTCCAGAAATATTTAAGTAGATAAAACTGAGATGACGTGGTGGTATAAGGAAGAGAATGGTTTCAAGGAGGACAAGCAATCTAGAATAGTAGCTGAGCTCTACATGGTTTCATAATCTAAGTCTGACATTCCAAGCTCTGTGACCTTGGGCAAGCCAGCTCTCTGGGTATCATGTCTTCATGTGTTGAGTGGGATAATAATAGTGCTAACTTCAGTGTATTGTAAGCATAACATGAATTAAACTATTTATTTGATTTTAACTTTTAACACTATCAATGTTTGCAATTATGGTTATAGTGATGCTAGTTCTTCTGCTATTATCATACATAACAAAAGAACTAGGTTTGAGGAAGGAAATAATGAGTTTGGTTTTGAACATTTTTGGGATTGGAGTTTTATTTAAGACATTCAAATTATGTTGAACAGACAATTGGATATTTAGGTCTAAAAGGAGAAGTCTGGGCTAAAAACAGGGTTTTAGTGGTCTGGAATATGTATATCCATTAAAACAATGAAAATATTTGAGATTTCCTAAGGAGAAATATTACTGTGAGAAGGGACAAGTACCTATGACAGAGTTTCAAGAAATCCCAGTTTTGAGGAAGGGTAAAGGAAAATAAACTGACAAGAGAGACAGAGGAACAGGCAGAGATGTAGAAGAAAAACCACAAGGCTGAGATATCATGGAAGCCCAAAGAAGAGTTTTCAGCAGAAAGAAGTGATTAAATCTTTTAGGTGATGCTGAGAGGTCTATGAGATTGAGACAGAAAAGTGTCTATTGTGTTTTATAACATGGAGGCTATTGCTAATCATAGCAAATACATTTTGGGTGGTTGAGGAGACAAAAACTAGATTGGAGTGGTTAAAGAAATGGAGTCATTGAAGTACACAATTCTTTTGAGTAGTCTGGCTGTAAAAATGGAGGTGAGTTAAGGTAGTCTAATTAAGAGGATTAAGATTTTTTTTTTTCTCCTTTTGTAAAGATGACTTGAAAATGATTAAATGTTGGTGAGAAAATTCCAGTAAAGCAATCTGTATATGGTTTTTTGGAAGGCCTGAGGGATTGGGGTCCAGAAATAAGAAGTTGGAGGGGAGACATTTACTCTATTCTACATATAGAAAAGGAGGAGAAGGCAGTGTAGATGCAAGTTGGTTATTGCACTTGACAGTGAGACATCTTTCTCCTGGCTTCTATTTTTTCTGTAGAACAGGAGGCAAAGTTACCTGTGAAGAGTGAGGGGGCATTAAGAAGAAGGTAGAAAGAAAATAGGGAAGGTTTTTAATCTTCTTGTGAAGACAGGCAGAGAAATTGGGTCAGAGAAACACAGGGGGACAGAGAGGCAGCAGGATACTGCAGTGGAAGTTTGTGACTGTGAGTGTAGGGAACCCAGTTTCCTCTGTTATGTGCATCATTTCGCCAACAGTACTTGACTACTCAGGGGCATACATGACTCAGAAAAAGTAAATGGTTGGGTTCATTCAAAGCTGAAATTTTACTACATAACTACCATTCAAAGAGAGACAAGAAAGTTTAGGATTTTGTTAGGAAAGTTATTGATAGTGGTGATGGTATATACTTATCCCCAAACTCATCGAATTGTATACATTGAATATGTACAGTGTTTTACATGTCAATCATACTTCAATTAAATTTCTTAAAAAGCCTAAAAATGTCATTTTATTGGTTTACCATGCAATCTAAACTGGATAGGAAAGGAAGCAGACTAATCTACTGGGAATAAGTAGTTGCTTCAATGACCTAGACATGCCAATAGAGTTGAAGGAGAGGAGGGAGAGGCGTAATCCAACAGCAAAGCTGGAAGAAGAAGCTGTGATAAATGAGCAGACTTTGTTAATAAAGTAATAAATGACACTCTTTTTATCCCCAATGAACTCTAATATCAAGCACATACTATAAGTATTCCCATATTGCACTTACAAAGGACTTGCAAAGTAAATGACCAAAAATTAGTTTTAGACTCTTAAACTTAGTGCTGAAAATGAGAAAAGGCTGAGAGAGAGTCTACCTTTGGAATATTTTCCCAAACAGCTCTAATCTCTAGGTTTGGATTAGAGAGGGAAGGAAAGAGCTTCCCACTTACCTCAAGGTGGTGAGATAGAGAAACCACCACTCAGAGAACTTGAGAATCTCTTCTCTAGACCTAGAAGAGATCGATAGAGTAGTCATTGACATACGCTTAAAAAAACTGAAAGTGAAAGGCTATGGCTGAATTTCCTTACCTAATATAGTTTCAGCTTCACTATTATTGTCAACAGAGCAGAGGTGCCCATTTCCCATGGACCAAATATCAGGAACATATGGGAGAAGTGGGGTCACTTGAAAAGCAACTTTCCTCAAGAGAGCTTTTACACTGGGCAACTTGACCTCAGCATGAAGAGATGTGTGTGGACCATCACATGCAGAAACCACAAGAGTGTCATAAGCAACCAAGTGGAAACGATGCATTAACTACAGAGGAGGAGCATGACTCTAATGTTATTATTTGAGTGATAGAAATTTCTTAAGAATCCATAAAAGTACTCATCAGATAAAGGAGTCATTTTGACATCCATCAAGCCAAAAAAGTTCTAACATCATATCTTAATTATATCCATCAAATAATACCTCTTCTAAACCTTACTACTCCTTTCCTGATCCTGTCCATCCCCTGCCACTCCAAATATGAAGGATTTAAAAGCTGACACTAGCAAGTTGTGGAAGGAATTGGAGCCAGAAGAGAAAAATAAAGCCAAACCCACAAACTTCCTTCCAACTATGGGCTTTTAAGTAGGCCAGATACAGGGGAGAAGGTCTAATTTTAAAGTCTTACTATTAAATGGAGGACTGCTCATGACAACTACTCAAATGAGGTTGCCTTTTCTAAATCTTTCTTTAAAATATATTTTTATTGATTTCAGAGAGGAAGGGAGAGGCATAGAGAGCTAGAAACATCAATGATGAGAGAGAATCATTGATCTGCTGCCTTCCACATGCCCCTACTGGGGATTGAGTGTGCAATCCGGTGTTTGCCCTGACCAGGAATCAAACTGTGACCTCCTGCTTCATAGGTCAATGCTCAGCCACTGAGCCACACCAGCCTGGAATGAGAGTGCTTTTTTTCACTAAATGTGACTGAAAGACTTTATTAAACAAAGTGACTGAAAAATTTATAGATTCTGCCCCAGGTTTCATCCCAGGGACAGCAAAAATCAGACCAACACAAGTGTATTCATATTGGGCATAGGTGAGAAAAGAAATGAAGTTGTTTTTGTCTTTCACCTGAGGAAGTCCTATTTTAAACAAAGCGCATTAGAAATAGAGATTTCCAAGATGGAGTCATTTGAGGATGTGCTGTTGTCCAAGGTGGAACTGTAGGAGAGAGTGTCTGAGGTAGAGCAGAGTTGAAGGTCTCTGGAAATGAGATTTTTTTTTAAAATCTGGAAGGCCAGGATCTTTGAAGGGTTATTCATGAAGATTTTATAGTTATCCAGCCACCAAGGTAGGGAAAGACTGAAAAAAGAGGTTGAAGAACTTACTGCCATGTACTACCAGTTCAGCAGGAAAATATACCAGAAAATTTGGGAGTGATGGTGAGAAGGGAAGAAAGGAGGAAAGGGTTGGTTTAGAAATAAGAAAGCATGAGCAAAGGAATAAAACTATATTTGTAAAATATTTCAGTGGTTTCGGGTTAAATATTTTTATTGTTATATTTCAACTGATGGAAGGATAAATGCTATACTATCAGGCTGTCATAACAAAATACCATCGACTGGCGGCTTAAACAACATGAATTTGCTTCTCATCATTCTGGAAACAGATATCTAAGGTCAGGGTGCAGCAGGATCCCTGTCCGGTGAGGGCTTTCTTCGTGGGTTTCAGATGGCCACCTCCTCTGTGCTCTCACACGGCGGAGAGAGATTAAGCTCTCTCTTACCTCCTCTTATAACAGCACTAATCCTATCACCAGGGCCCCACCATTATGATCTTATCTAACCCTGATTACCTCCCAAAGGTCGTATCTCCAAATAGCATCGCAGTGTGGGGTAAGGCTTCAACAGGAGAAATTTGGGGCCGGGGAGGGGGGGGGGGCACAAACATTCAGTCCATAACAAAGCTGTTACTGCTTGTCATGGCTACCAGTAGAGCTGTTCTCATAGTACATTTTCTTGTTGGACAGAATGCAGTCACAGGAATCAGATATCCAACAAAGAAGAACCACATGATGTGTAAGCTTATGTGTTTGTGCATCACTTACTCTTCTACCATTGGTGGACTGACAACGATCACCGGTACCTCCACCAACTTGATTTTTGCCGAGCATTTCAATACGTAAGTAATATTATTGGATTGGTGATTTAATCAATGGAAAGCACACAACTAACCTAATTTAGAGACTGTAGGGACAGAGGTGCTATATTGGGTTAACCCTTCTACTGAGAGTTAAATATGTAAGACATAGTAAATTAACAGGTGCCTACAGATTCCCCAAGGCAGCTCAGAAAAGATAACTCCTGACTGACCATTCTAATCAAATAGGGAAAATATTTTAAATTACAAACAATACTTCAAATGTTAGAGGAAACAATATAGGGTTACTTGCATGGGACTGTTTATAAAGTGTTTGGGAACGGACATTTGAACGTAAATGATGAATGCCAGATAGATTTACAGTACTAATTACTGGAGGTATGGCTTGGAATTTAAAAAACTTTGAAGGATTAAGTAATTACAAGAAATAACAATAATAAATTAATCTAGGAACAGATATATGACCCTAAATAAATGTTTGGCATTGTATTATCATTCCATTGCAGAAAATGGGGAATCTGTGGATATGTCAGAACACTTGGGTTAAATATTCCACAACATGAAGTCACTTTGTGAATTTGAACAATAAAAAAGTACATTACTCTCCAAGACTTAATTTTTTATGTCTAAACTAGGCAAAGTTCACATGATTACTGTGAGAATTAAATGAGGCAACTGTGTAAAAATACTCTGCACTGTGTACGAGCGATTGAAACAGTTGTTTGAAACGCCATGCTTTTAGGTGAGAGCTCAGATTGATTCTACACCCAAGATATATTTTCAGTACTAATAGGACAAATATAGTCTGAGTTCCAGAAAGGTGGGCTGCACTGTGATGCCCTGAAACAGGATTTAGGTTGTTATTACAGAAAAATTAAGGTTCAGAGGCAGGAAAGCTACACTCTAAGATGCAGATTCACAGACTGAAATTTCTAAAAGTATTTTCAAAATGTGGTACATGCATTGCTTTTCCAAGAAATCCAAGACTCAAAAAATATCACTCTGTACTGGGAAGAATGAGAACTTGCATACAAAGAAAACTGGTATAGCCGTTTAGGGACCATACAACACAGACCTCCATGTGTACTTATTGTCTCTATGAGTATACATTCATCATGTATAGTATACTCAACAAGAGTATACATCACTATAGAGAACATTTTGATATTTGCCATAGGGGACCAGGGGAGGGAGGAGAGATTGGTAAAGAAGTTAAAGGGATTAAGAAGTACAAATTGGCAGTTACAAAATAGTCACGGGGATGTAAATGACAGTATAGAGAATATAGTCAATAATATTGTAATAACTATGTATAGTGTAGATGGGTACTAGATTTACCAGGGGAATCACTCCATAAGGTATATAAATTGCTAATCACTCATTGGGTTGTACACCCGAAACTAATGCAACATGGTATATCAACTGTAATTGAAAAATAAGTAATTATTTTTTAAAAGTCAAGAGTAGAAACATAAGTCTTGGAAAAGGAGGACCTAGCCTCCAGAGTAATAATGCCAGGGAAATTTCAAACCATGTAGACAACCCCCTCATTTCACACGAGGAAGCTGAGGCTCAGAGCATTTAAGTGATGATCTAGTCAGGGAGGAGCTGGGGGCTGGAGGCAGGTGGCCCGAGTCCCAGCCCCTTTTCCACTCTGCAGTCTTATTGCCTCACCTACTGTATGTGGGTGGGGCATGTTGGCAAAATTTTAATTCAATAGACCCAGAGACATAGAACATGAACAGACTGTTGAACCTCTAAGGGAAGGCAGAGGAGGGTGGTTGGGAAGAGATCAACCAATAAACTTGTATGCATATATGCATAACCCGTGGATACAGACAAGGGGTTGGTGAGGGCCTGTTGGGGTGGGGGAGGACGTGAGAGGGCTAGAAGAGGTTAGTGGGGGAAAAGGAGGACCTATGTAATACTTGAAACAATAAAGATTAACAGAAAAAATATTCTAATTCAAAATGTTTTCTTCCTGATCCTTATTCATTGCTACACTGATATATCCTTCCAGTTATCACCCAATGTCTTCCATTGCTAACACTATTGTTAATAAATACTACCCTATAATTAGCCATTTCTTCCTACTCTGGTTGTTGGAAGACCCACCAGTTCTGCCAAGTTCTTTCTCTACTTGTGTGGGTGCTATCCTATTGGAAACCCTGTTCAGTTCCTCCTCCATTGCCATTCCTATCTTCTCTTATCATAAATGATATTCACATTTCTGTAAACTTGTCTTCTTTACACACGCACAACCCCCACCCCTGATGATTACAAGTTTGTAAAATTTTCATTCTTATCCTTCTTTTAGCCCACAAGGGGCACAGGTAAGTGATTAATAAACATTAGTTAAGATGAACTGTACCAAAGCATAAATAAAGTGCTGACTGCTCCTGGGAATCATCCAAATAACTAAATATTTTTTGATATTTAAATACATTTATTAAGGGGAATCTTATTAGGCACAATTAGTTTTTTCACAAGAGTAGCTTTGATGCATCAATATTATTTAACAAATACAGCAGCTATTAGTTAAATACAAAAAACCCCACAAATATACCAGATTAAAAACTGGAACATTAGCACAAGTCAATTTCTATAGCTTGCTGATTACCAAAGTACATTATTCAGTTCATGAGAGTCAGCTATGAAATGCATGGGTGTACAAAGCAGCTTGGAAGGAAGTTGTATTATCAATGATTAGTACAGTCACTGTTACTAATTATGTGTTAAATAATAGCTATCATAGGTTTACAGACCAACAAATGATAAAAGAAATGACTTTATAGGTGCCCCAAATTCAAAGCCCACATCTCTAATCTCTCTTCTTAACTAACTACAGAGGGAAAGGTAAATCAGTAGTTTAAATCAGTAGTTAAAACCTAGCAGTAGTTACCTTCAAAAATACCATGACTTTCCGCTGCAGAAATGAGTAATACATATTTCTCAGACAGAATTTCTCTTTCCAATACTATAGAAGAAATTTGGATATTACAGAGTTTGGACTCAGACTTTGGTTCAGATTTCAATCTTGCCATATATTAGCTTAATTTCTGTGAACATCAGGTTTTTCAACTGTGAAATGGGTGCAAAACTCTAATTTAGAACCTTACTGTGAGGATTAAAAACACGAATGTGGCTCTTAGCAAAGGGCCTGGCACGCAGGAAACTGTCAATCATGCTAGTGTTGTTGTTGCTGCTGCTACTTTTGTTGTTGCTGTTAGAAATCTAAGCCTAGCTCATAAATAGCACGTAGCTAATATTTGAAAAGAAACCTCTGGAAGTACACAAATACAAAACTGAAAAATGGCTTTGACTCAGAAATAATCCAAACAGTCACTAATCAAAAAGACTATGATCAGTGTGGACACTAGCTTATAGTGATCTTAATGGCCCAAATCTGTTTCAAGGCTGTAAATTTCCAGAGCCACATTCATTCTTTTGAGACAGTTTGTGCATGTGTCATTAGAATTATTCATCATTTCGTAGTTGGGCATAAGATCTGCAATAACAACACTGTCTTCCTGAGTTTCAACATTGACAGGCATTTATGCTTTAGGTCAAATCACGTCTCTGTTATGGAGCAATCATTTCTAGGATGTACTAAAGGGTCCTTAAAACATCAGGTTTGTGCTCTAGACTCTGGATATTTTTCAATATATATGGAATATTTTATTTTCACTTCAGAGTTTCGGTTGAGGACACTATGCTTTAATGAAAAGAGGTTGTGATTTAAACACTCCTCCTGGGTTAAAAATCCAGCTTCACCTCACAGTCCGTGACCTTGAGCAATTAGCGTAACTATCTGAGATTCAGTGTCTTCCAGTGTAAATACAATCAATGCTTTTCTCATAGGATTTTTATTAGGTCTTCTGCTCATTCCCACGCTTCTGCCTGACCTCTAAAATTTAGAGCTCCTCCAGGGTGCATTCCTGGGTCCTTTTATCTCCATTTACTCCCCAAATTATCATACCCATTTCCATGGTTTGTGAAACCACCTATATGTTTGGTATCTAGCAATTTTAGATCCCTAACTTGCTTTCTCCTCTCAGCTCCAGACTCATTTATCTACTGCCTATCCAACATGGCCACTTGGAAAATTAAGCGACATTTCTAGTTAACATGCCCACAGCAACATTTCTGATCCACCACTCCCTTATTCTTTTGCCATTCTCCCCTCAGACTTCATTTCAATAAATGAAACTTTTTCTCCATCTCCTACATTTTATCCTAAATATATTAAAACCTGTTGCCTTCTCTTCTTTTCCCCAACAATCTAAATTAAACTAAAATCTCTACTCTCACTCTCCCCTATTCCTGGGCAAAACTTCCTGTCTGCTAATCGGTTTCCCTATGTATTTGTCTTCTATTACTACGCTAAAAATTACTATGCGTTTAGTGACAAAACAGCACAAATTTTTTATGTCATGAGTTCCGTGGGTCAGGGCAGGAGTCTAGGCACAGTTTAGCTGGGTCCTTCGCTCAAGCTCTCACCAGCCTGAAAGGTGTCAGCTGAGCCTGTAATCACTGAAGACACTCAGGGTTCTATTCCAAGGTCATTCAGGTTATTGACAGAATTCACTTCCCTGTCGTTGAATTACTGAGGTGTCTCCCCCGCCCTTTTTTCTGACTGTTGGCATGGAGTCACTCTCAGCAACTAGCAAATACACCCAAATCCTTGTGATACGGCCCCTTCCTTTGACAACATGGAAACTCACTTCTTAGGCCAGCCGGAAAACCTCTTTTAAGGGCTCCTCTGATTACTCCAGGCCCACCCAAGATAGCCTTCGTTTTGATTAACTCAGAGTCAGCTGATGGGGACTTTTATTACCTCTGCAGAACCCTTCACTTTTGCTATACAATCACGGGACTGAAATCTCATCATATTCCTAAGTTCTATACCCACAGAAGGGGAGAGGATTATACAAGGCATGTACACCAGGGGTTTATCTTGGAACTCTGCCTACCACACCTTGGCTTCCACTCTTGTTCCCTTCAATAGTGAGAATTCACCTAGCCAACATGTTTTATGTAAGTGATACATTTACACAGACTTTAAATTAGATCATGTCACTAATTTACTATGTTCCCACTACTCCTAATCCCATTTCTACAAAACCTCAGATTCCTTCAGATGACCTGCATGGTTATGTATTATCGACCCCTATTGGCTATGTCTTGGGTTTTATTTCATGTTGCTATAACCGTAGCTCACTACCCACAGCCACACTGGCCTCTGTCTAATCCTTAAACATTCCAAGTTCATTCCCACCTTAGGGCCTTTGTACTGTACTTGCTATTTCCTGTCTGTAATGCTGTTTCCCAGTTATGTACATGACTGGATCCTTCTTGCCATTTAAATCTCATTTCAAATATCCCCTTCCTTGACCACATTCTATAAAATTTCTCCCTTCCCCTAATAATTTTTATTTCATTATCTTGTTTTATTTTCTGATTCATTATATGCTTACCTGTTTATTGGCTGTGTTCCTCATTTATATATAAAATTTAAGAGAGCCTGGACCATGTATATCTAATTCACCACTGTATCCCCAATAGTTAGAAGAGTACATGGCACATGGTAGACACCCAAAACATAGTGTCAGGTGAAAGAAAAGGATCCTCTCAGAATTAGGTGTACTTACATAGTTCATGATGAAAGAAATTTATATTTGCTCTAGGCAGATACTTGCAGTCACTTAACTTTTAGGGTATGAGGAAGTGAGATAAGAGACACCACAGTGAAACTAATTCCTTAGAGTACGCCGTTTATTCAATTTTCATCCAAAGTATTCGCTCTCAGTAGACGTGTAAGAGTTGTGATAATGGAGGTCACAGTGCTGTGTGGTGTTTACTTCCATGTTTTCCCTCAGGCGCTACCCTGACTGTCGATGCATCAACTTTGGATCGTGGTTTTTGCTTTCCTTCCCGGCTGCTATTATTATCCTACTCTTGTCCTGGATTTGGCTTCAGTGGCTTTTCCTAGGATTCGAGTAAGTAAATTGTCCATGTTCCTCAGGTAAATGAAGGTGTCTGGGTTCTGAGTTCTGCACTGCTCCCTTACCTGTTTCTCAAAGCTACACTTCTGCATTACTCTTCCCCACAAAGCTGACCTGTATGAACACATGTTTTAAGGATAGTCTAGAGCACCACGTAAACTACGTTCACTGCAGAAGAGAGTTCGTGGAAAGCAGCTCCATCTTGGTTTCCTTTGAGTCCCCAACCGATAACATGTTAATAGGCCAGGAAAGCATAAGGAGTTCATTTTGATGAGGAGTGAAATTTTAAGAAGTTTTGCCCTTCCCCATGGTTTAATGTGGGGACTTCCTCAGGTTATTGAGCTACTGTATGTCAAACTGTAACATGCAGGGCTTCCTGTTTTACCCTGGCACCACAATGGATATGTCCTTGAAAAATAAAGGTCTGAGAGAGCCCTGTGAAAGGAACACTGGATTCAGAATCAGGAGGCCAGGGACAAAGCTGTGGCTTCTCCAAGCCAGACCAGTGACCTTTGCAAGTCCTGATCCATTCTCAGTCTCAGCATCCGCAACTGTGAAACAACAGACTTTAACTGGAAGATCAGTAACATCACTCCCGGTGTTTAATTCTAACACACATGGGCCCACGTTGAACACATAGAAGACAAGGCAAGAAACACTGATCAATCGAGAGCTGCTAAAATGTCAAATGTACGCTTTCAAGGAGAATTTGCAAACGTTATCTTGGCTGGGACTGAACTTGGTGATCCATAAGTACCAAGTGACACATGACTTAAATGACAGCCAGTATTTAAAATTACAAAGGGCTCCACAGAAAAATGGAAAATGTAGCTTATGTGTTCAACATAGAAAACAACATTTCAAAAAAGGAAGGGGAAGAGGCTGTATGCCAAACCTTGAGGATTTTCTCCTGAAAAATAAAGCAATTCAAATTAATTTCTATAGGGGCTTTAATTAATTCCCAAGGCAAATGAATAAATTCTAAACAACATGCTATCCACCAAGCAGGTGAGGCTGACATCAGCTCTTCGTACTTCCCTTGAAAAGCAAAAGACCATGACCAGGTGCTGCTCCATGCCCACACCGACATTTTCCGAGTCAAGTCACATAAGGACTGATATTCCCCCTGCCCCTCTATTCCTCTTCCTGGTTTTCCTCCAGAACCGCTGCAATTGTATTAGTAGTGGGGAGATGGTACTGAGGATTTTTTAACAAATATTTGTGTCCAGATTGTGGGAGCAGCATGTGGCAGTGCTCCCGCTGAAGCCAATGTGTGGAGTGTCACTGCCTCCAGCAGGTGGGCATCAGTGGGGAGCGGCCAGCTGCATACTAAATGCCCCTTCCTGAAAACCACGCCTCCGGGGGGCTATTCAGTTGTACAGGTAGCAATGCAGGCTGCAGGGGACAGGAAACCCAAACCGATGGAATAGGCAGACCCACAGCTGTTTCCTCCTTTTTTGCTACATGGAAATGACTTTATAAACTGTGTATGCAACCATTGTCACTATTAGGAAATGGCCTCCCCATTTAAAAAGGAGAAATAAAAAAGGTAAAGGGGAGATCTACGGAACTGCGTTTTCCATGAGGGAAAACAAAACACGTGTGAAGTGCAGACATGAGGCAAAGTCCATAAATCACAGCCAGTGGCGTGTTTAAACAGTCCCCTTGCTGTCCACTGCTGGTTAGACGCTGTGCAGCTTCATGCTCCAGCTCATTTTTCAGTGTCCTTTTCAGTCTGTCAGGGTGTTCACCTCCAGAGGTTTTAGATAGACAAACAGAAATGCTCGGCCACTCCTCTGGCAGGCCACCATACATTCTGATTACCGTGCTGGCTGTTAACACAGTTAACTCTCACGTTATTAATGATCCCAGCATCCTGGGGACGAGGAAGCTCATCTATCAATGCCACCGAACTTATTTAAATGGAGAGGTTGATGCGTTGTCATATGCTTAATCAGTTCCTTTGTGAAGGCATTAACCTTCATTTAGAGCAAAGCCAATTTGGCTTCTGACTTAACTATTTATGGTCCCCAACCAAAGTGGCAAAATACAAATGCGGTCTTTAGGGTAGGAAGTAGTTTCGAAGGAGATTCACCCCTTTCTTTACTTTTCTATTCTACAGATGGTTCTCAAGGAGGTCCATAGATTAGTCTCTTATAATAGCATTTATATTAGTGACAAGGGATAAAATTTTGACACTGTACCTAGTCAGTAATTTAATTGATCTTAAATGCAACAACATCCACCTAATTATGTTCATGGTTGGAGTGTGTACAGTACAGTGATTATGAATGTACTAGAGGCCCGATGCAAGAAATTTGTGCAAGGGGCTCGGCCCTCACAGGTGCAATGGCTTGCCTCGGCCCTCGAAGCCCCAGCCTCATCCGGAAGGTTGTCCGGAAGGACATCCAGAAGGTCGTTCAGCTGTCTAGTCTAATTAACATATTACACTTTTATTATTATAGATTACTGAAGAATTGAGGAAATTCTGCCCCTTCAAAAGCAATAATAGTCAAAACAAGTTTGAATAACAGTGTCACAGGAAAGTAAATAAATATATATATATGTCTTTGTGTGATAGCTACCTTCACACTACCTCAGTTTTCCTATTTACTCCCTCATAGATGTCCATGTTTACCCCAGCAATTTTACAAAAGAAAACACTATAGCTTTATTCTTTTTTAAACTGCTTTATTGAGATATGATTGACATAGAAAGAGCTGTAGCTACTTAATGTATACAAAACTTGTTGTGTTTGGACATAATTATAAATCATGAAACCTCATCAATATCAATGCCATAAACTTATTCATCACTTCCAAAAGATTCCTCCTGCATCCTTTGCTGTTCTCTTTTTTCCTTTGTGGTAAAAATCACTTAGCATAAATCCAGCCTGTTAGCAAAATTTTAAGTATACAATACAGTATTGTTAATCATTGGTCCTATAACTTACTTATTTTGCATAACTGAAATTTTGTACCCTGTGACTGACACCCTCCATCCTCTTCCCCGCCCCCCACCAGCCCCTGGCAACCACTATTTTTACTCTCTGCTTCTATGAGTTTGAGTTTTTTAGATTCCACATATAAGTGAGATCACACAGTATTTATTTTTCTAAGTCTGGCTTATTTCATTTTAGCATAATGCCTTCCAGGTACATCCATGTTGTAGCATGTACCAGTGCTTTATTTCTTTAATGACTAAATAATATTCCATTGTACATATAAACCAGTTTTTCTTTATCCATTTGTCTGTTGATGGACATTTAAGTTGTTCCTATACCTTGACTCTTGTGGCTAATGCTGCAGTGAACATGTGCATGCAGATCTCTTTGAGATCCAGAATTCAATTCCTTTGAATTAAATATCCAGATGTGCTTTTTATACCTACATATAATGTAATCTAACGAAGCTACTCATAGACATTCCAAGAGATAATCCCTAAGAATATAGGCATTTCCCATTTGTTTCTTCCTCCGGAGGGATTTTTTAAAAAATCTTGGTGTAGAGCCCTACTTCACACAAAGATTGTTCAAAGTTGTGAAGACCTTGGACCTCAGGACAGAAAAATTAGTCACCAGGAAAAAGGGTCACTAAGATAAGTAGCTAAAAAGAATATAAACTGACATATACTTTTAGAAATAAGTTGAAAAATTATCTAGTGGAGGCTATTGGGACATAAGAGGTGAAGAAAAAAATGCGATCGAGTTGGTTTTAGTTCTGAGAACAGATCCAGATTGGACTACGTCCGTGATCAGTGTATGTGACCTCCTTGCCCTAGTGTATGACTTGAGTGTAGTACATTTTGTGACAATTGGTGGGTCTGACAACCAACTGTCTCATAAATTTGGCAAAAGTGCTGTTGAGTTGATGAATCAAGAACTTAACCGTGTATGCCAGTGTTTACAGGTACTGGGCCAAAGAAAACATCTATGACACTGCTCCTGCCCTCAATAATTGATCTAACTAGTGAGATAAAACTCACTCATGTGCAACAATTAACAATCAAGATATATAATAAATATGTTAAAATAGATGACAGGTACATACTAAAGTGTTAAATTGGAGATGAGTGGGGCATGGCAAAATTTTAATGGTGAAAACGGACTTGGAAAAGGAAGAGATCGGTGGAAGATGGCTAGGAAAACGTGGAACAAAAGATAAGGATTAAAAATTGAGCAAAATGGGCAGAAACAGAAAATGGGGGAGGGGACATTCAAAGAAGGAGATGGAGGTATAGGTGAAAAGCTCAGATTTATGTTATTAGCAGGGAGATTTGTATGTTATGAAGCTTTCACACGACTATCTTCTAGAAAGGGAGAATCTTATGATTAATTGGCTTAATCACTCTTTTCAGTTTTAAGGAGATGTTCAAAGGTGGAAAGACCAAGACAGTCGAACAAGAGGCTTATGCTGATGTGATTAAACAAGAATACTTAAAACTTGGGCGAATAAGGTAAGATTGCTGTGTGTGCACATGTGGACACACACACACATACACACACACACAGCTTATATTCAAATATTTATTAAAAACAAAAAAGCACATAATTATTTGTAATGTATTTTTAACACTCGATAACAGCCCCAAGTGTGCTGCTAACAATCTTTGTGAAAGTAAGTGCTAACCTTGACATGACAAAACACACACTTTCTCTACATAAAATTTACCACTAGGATGACAAGAAGCTGACAGACCCACCGAAGAGTAAAGACCTTCTCCAACTGCACTGATTCACTCAAATTATCGACACATCCAGTTTTTAATGTCTAGTGTTCCGGTGAGATTACTTCTGACAATAACTCAGGTAGTTTCTATGAATGTCCTGACTGAGAAAATAAATGAAAGGATTGCAAATTTTTTTTACAGGTATCAGGAAATTATCACCTTGGTCCTGTTCATTGTCATGGCCCTGCTGTGGTTTAGCCGAGATCCTGGGTTATTTCCTGGTTGGTCTTCACTTTTTTCTGAGTAAGCATTTCCTGTGATGTTTGTCAGCTCTTCCTCCTTGGCACTCTGCTTTTCTCCTAAGTGACTCCTAGAACTCTGGAGGAGTGTATGAGATTTTCTTCTTCCTTTCCATTGAAAAGAACTCTTAATTCCAATCCTTTCAGGAATTAAAAAAAATGATAAGGAATGAAATATAAGGAAAGGCCTCAGATAAGGTAACTAAACTACCATGTAACTAAAATTCAAGCTTCTTTAGACAAGGCTATTTCTATTCCTACACAATCAGAAATGGAATCTGCCAGAAAGCCATGTTCTGTGGCAATTAGGAGTGTAGACTTTGGAGCCACCCCCCTTGGATTCCATTCCTGCCTCTTCCACTTGCTTTGGGCAGGTCACATCCCTGGATTTCTTCCTGGGTAAAATGGGGTTTATAGCGCTTAGAATAGTGCTGCCCGTCTCCCTATATGAAAGGCAATCTAAATGTTTATTATGTAAAATGTTTCTTAATAACCTGGTATGAATTCATGTTCTGTGATTTTTGCCAACTCATTTATTTATTTTGTTTTTACTTCTATGGGGGATTATTTATTTGGTTCAGATCTTGTCTTTTTCTCTGTGTATGTCAATTAAACACGAATTCACTATAAACCCATGCCTGCCCCTATTTTTTAGGTAAGGAATTCCTGATTAAATAATAAATCTGATTTTACAAACTTCTGTTAGAAGCTGGGTCAGAGTTAATTTTATCTCTCAATGTCTTACATACCAGCAGTCAATGCTGAATCATGTGAACTGGTGGGGGGGTGGGGGAGGAGATGGCAGCATAATTTTCTAAATTAAGAGCCATCCCACATGTGATTATAAATACTTGGGTTTTGAGATTTGTGCTCCCAATCTATCTTCACTGAATTAATCTAGTTTCTAAATTCAGCAGATCTCTGATTTGGACTTCCTGTCTCACAGCCCCCAGCAAGAATCAATGTATTTGGGGGCAGAAACCAGAATTGTTTGAGTCAAATATATTATTCCCACATAGAATAAAGAAGTTCTTTTTTTTTTTTTTTAATCTGAGCCATCTGGTTATACAGGCATTGCCAGCACTTTTTAAAGGTGCAAAATCTGAGTCCAAATTCCTAGTGAGCATACAAGTGTAGCAATGCGATGTGGTAGCATGTTTCAAAGAATCTGCTTTAGCTTTATAAACTTTTTGTTTCCTTTAAGACTAAACCTTTTCATTCTGAGAGGTCTAAAAAGACAGCATCCAATTATTCAGTGCAAGCTATTGAAAGAAAATGATTGTTTAAAGGCTGATGGTACTATGTAGTTTTGTAATAGGACTAGACCAACATAAAAAATAATTCTTCCACCTTTTAAAAATTCCACTTCTATCATCCTTGGTAAGGGGAGTCTTTTCTAAACACCAATGTGTAAAACCTACATGAAATCAAACAACAGCTAATAAAAATAAAGCTGGAATCCCAATAGTAAATTCAATGTAATCAGTTTCTAATTTCTATTGCTTACAGGAGGGGAATGTAATTCAGGAGATGTTTTGTTTGTAGCAGAAAAATAGAGTGTATTTGCTATGGTCAGGTGCACGTGTTACCTAGAATTCTGAGATAAATCAATAGTAAAAGGAACAAAGGTTTGAGATAGGAAGGGATTTGAAGATATAAATAAAAGCAAATAAAATTTATGTAACCTTACCTTTTGTAATACTGAAGCAACCTAAATTAATTTATAACAAATGAAAACTAAAATAAACATAATAAAATAATAATAGTTTTTAAATCTTTGGAAAATAAATTATTTCAGAATTTATGGCTTGATTTCATTTTAAGTGTATATTCTGTAGAATCCATCTGTAATGAAGAGGTTTTAGGCATTTAGATGTTCTAAAGCTAGTATGAGAGATCAAGATTTATAGCTACCACCTAATGTTTTCATTCCATCTGTTTGAGCTTGGACTGAGTCCAATGTGTCTTCATAAAAACAAAATCAGATTACATGATGCCTGAACTAATTTGGCAAAAAATCCAACTGTAACTTATATCGGAGATAAAAGAAATAAGGAATAATGATAATGTAAGATTAGTTAAGTTTATTGAATAAATAACACCAAGGTAGCTTTTTTACCCAACAATGCAAGAAAGAAAATCTACATTTAGGGAAAACAAACTGTGTTATAAATTGTCAGCTTGAATAATATAATGCATGTTCTTGATTTTAGTTTGTTCAAGTAAATTACAGGAGTAGAGAGCTTCTATAATGCACTTGCATCATTGAGTGACAAGGTAGCAAAATAACCTTTAGGGAATAAGGATTTCTTCTCAGAATCCAAAGATTCACTAGTTGAATATGGCTGACTTTTAAAACCAAATTCTAATTATTTATGCCTGTTTCATTCATATCTAGTCTCCAGGTGCCTCTTAACTGATGAGGCTTCTGGGAACCTGTCTTATTTGCTGGAATGGCCTCATGATTCTAAAACCCCATCTGTTCCCGAATCACTCTTAATTTGAACAGTGATCACTTATGAGCATCTCATAAGCCATTCTAATAATTAATATTCTTGATTAAGTTTCATAGGGTACAAAGTATTAAATGGGTTGATTTCATTTGTATGATATGGCTAGGGTTTATAATCATAGAAGCAGATGTTATACCTTAGAAAAACAGATCATTCACTTTCACAATTTACAAAAGAGCTTTCAAGGACTCTAGAAACATTCATGCCTTGCCACATTTCAATACTAGGATGTTATAAATCAATTATACGAGGCTTTGCCTAGCCTAACAATTGTTTCAACATCAATTCTCTGCCAATGTAATGAAAATAAATAATTCAAAGAAAAAGTTATTTACCAGATCTGTAAGCTTTACCAAAAGGGAAATTTCCCATGTTGGCCTAGTAGGTCAGCATGTGTATATACATGGTTTTTTTTTGGGGGGGGTGGCGGGGGGAGAGAAAAAGTGTAGGGAAACAATGGAAACATGGTCTGAAATTTTCAGTTCCACTAAATTATTTAGTGGGAAATCATTTAGTGGGAAATCCATAGATTTTTAGAGCAGATTATCCAAAATAAATCCTCTATACCACCACTACTGCTTGTATGATATGAGCACTGTCACTTAGTGTTTTGTTCCCACAAATTCTGGATGTCATTTGTTAATGAACACATTTGTCCTTTTTCAGGTATCCTGGTTTTGCTACAGACTCAACTGTTGCCTTACTTATAGGACTCCTATTCTTTATTATTCCTGCTAAGAAATTGACTAAAACTACATCTACAGGAGAAATTGGTTGAGTATTATTTATAATTTTGAATGAATTTGACAGAAGAGCAAAAAAATACAAAATTCTACTGGTTTCAGTTAGCATTTAGAAAAACAGGATGGACATGTTGACACACTTCCTGTTTGCACACTGCAACCCTTAGTCAGGCAGCACACATCCTTCTGCTACAAGAAGGATCATCCTACTTTGCAGAAGTGAGAAGTAGATTTCCTTATGCTCCATGTTAGGACTCTGCTATGAGTGATATTATTTGGTCTTTGATAAGCTCACTTCTTCTCTCATAATCAGAATTAATCTTACTATTGGCAAACGTAGGAACAAGTCATTACTTCATGATGAGCCCTTGGTACTAAATGCTGATGATCTACAAAGGTGAGGAGTTTCAAGGGAGTTATAGCCTCATAATAGTCCCAAAGAAAATGCAGGTCAACCTACACTAGCTCATAACCTACTGTCACAATTGAAAGAAAGGTATTCAGAGGGAGCACTCATTGTCTTTATAACACATGGACAAACATGTGTGCATGTTATGTGAGTATACTCACTCCGCCCACACACAGACACAAACACTTCTTAAACATAGGATTCATCCACATCTGAATACTAACACATCATGTTTTAGGAAGTCAGATTCATATGTTGTCAAGGTGGGACAAATGGTTTAAAATTGTCTGTAAATAGTCTGGTAGAGTAGAATTGTTGGTTTTTCTTTTCTTTCTTCTTTTTCTCCTTCCTTCTTTCCTTCTTTCCTTCCTTCCTTCCTTCCTTCCTTCCTTCCTTCCTTCCTTTCTTTTATTGGAATGGAACTGGGATTCATTCATGCTCTTGGGTTGGCCCAGCTGAATGAATCCTTGAGTCAGAATCAATAAATGACTAATGAGTCAGATTTCAAGGCCCTGACAAATATAAACAGTATAGCATAGAAATGAATGCCTTTCATTCTTCATTGAGACTAGAACATCTCAAAGTGCAGTATAAGGAGATGTTGCACTACAGAGCAATGATTTCTATGAAACCCTGAGAATTCTGACCATTGAAATCTAAGCCCCATGGCCTGGCAGGGGCAAGTGTTGAGGAACTAATATTTGACTTAACATCCCTGGCTCCAACATCTGAGTCCCCCTCAGACAGAGCCTTGCCCCTCTCTCCCATTCTCTTTCTTCTTATTCTTCAATAATTTTTCTCCCTGATAAGCTCATTTGCAGTAGGTTTAAAAATAACAGATAAGACATATTATGTTACATATTACATGAAAGGTACACTTCAAAGATGTTTGCATTTTAACAGAATATATGGTCTTAATTCAAGTAAGAAATAGCAAAATTTCTGTCAACAGTGAAGGATATGTTTGGTTTAGGTTTGGGGAAAAGGGATGGGAAGGAAGATAATTAGTAACCTTAGAATCTCATCACGTAGAAGGCTGACTGCTACACATAAATGATAAATGGAAATAATGTGTTCATGAACGATCTTATTTCTTAATAAATCTATGGAGCCAGTAGGAACCAAATATCAAGAGAAATCTTTAAGATAATTGCTTTATGAGTATTTTAAGGGTCTCATGAATGATACTTAAATTATTTAACCTGAGTTTTGAATTACTTTAAACTGGAATCGTGATGAACCTGTTATATGCTGCACCCTTGCAATTTGAAAAAAAAATAAAAATAAAATATTCAAATAAATACTAATGAATATTAATGCAACACTTATGCTATTAGAACCATTGGACTGTTACAGACAGTTTGCATAGCAAAGAATAGTATAGTCCAATACATTGTTTTACTCATAGTAGGCAAAGATATTAGTGGAATCAAATGAATAAATAGCATTATAAATGATAATGTTATAATTTATCTACATTCATTCTATAATATA
Organism: Myotis nattereri; assembly: GCF_964212035.1. Taxonomy (NCBI): domain Eukaryota; kingdom Metazoa; phylum Chordata; class Mammalia; order Chiroptera; family Vespertilionidae; genus Myotis; species Myotis nattereri. The sequence continues at coordinate 16,664,632 of NC_138086.1, read as the reverse complement.
ATCTAAAGGATTTTTCCAAGTTATGACCTGTTTAAGTAATATAATCTTCCACCTAAGATAGGTGGAAATTGCTCAAAGTCCAGATCAAATCCCCTATCTTAAAACAACATAAGAGTAGTCAAAACTTTTTGGGAGGTGGCCATTACAGTAATGAAGAAAACAATCTTATATCATATTTTAAGCAATGTGTAACTGTAGGGTTTTTGTTTTGCAGTTGCTTTTGATTACTCTCCACTGATTACTTGGAAAGAATTCCAGAAATTCATGCCCTGGGATATAGTCATTCTTGTTGGTGGAGGGTTTGCCTTGGCAGATGGTTGTGAGGTAATAATCTGTGTCTAAGATTTTTATTGTTGTTGTTAATCCTCACATGAGAATATTTTTCCCATTGATTTTTAGAGACAGTGAGAAGGAAGGAGGGGGTGGAGAAAGAGAAACATCAATATGAGAGAGTCACATCTATTGGTTGCCTCCCATAAGTGCCCAACTGGGCTTGGGGAGCAAACTTGCAACCCAGGTAAGTGCCCTCAACCCTGCATCAAACCTGTGAGCCCTCAGTGCCTGGGCCAGCACTATAAACACTAAGTCACACTGGCCAGGGCTGTGTCTAAGATATTTAACAATTAACTAGGCTGCTCCAAAGAAGAACATGGGGACATTCAAGCTTTTGTTATATTCAACCTCATCCTGTCATTTTAATGACACCGGTTTCAATAGCCATGAAGTAAGTAAATCATACAGATGAGGTGAGTTCAGAGTTCAAAACATTTTACAGGCTCCAAGCATAAATGTTTTTGATGCATGTCAAAAGAAATAAAGCATAGAAGATTATAATTCTTAGTCCATGAAATAGTTTTAGAAGAATAGCTTAATAAGAAAAATAAATAAAAATCATACATACGGCGACTACTAGTGAAACATTTTTTATTTATATTTTTTCCTTATTTCATGATAGATTTGAGTAGCTCTCAGAGTTTTCTGGAATATATCATGGTTTTAATATTGTCAAAGAAGGACATTAAGAAATAATAGTAATGTATTACATTATTTATTTATTATATTATTTATTACATATTAAATATATTAAAGGTACTGAATACACATTTGTGGAATAAAGTCCTGAGAGAATTTCACATAAACATAGCTAATATTGTATTCTTTTTAATTTTAGGGAAAAGTAAAACCTTGGTTGGATTCAAATTGGCTATTTCTTGGCCTATCTATCCAGTTGATATGAAGTAGATATCTGGGGAAGTCACTGTCCCTTGAAATTGTCCTGGTCATTATAGGATTGCTTAAAAAAATCCATAAAAATCCTCTACTCTTGGATAAATTAAAAATCTCTTGCTTCTGGATTTTATAGCCTTCTGTAAAACATTCAAAACTCATGGCTGTTCCATTTTCTTTTTCTATCATCAAAGTAAAAATGATGGTGGGAGAGATGTTTTATACAGCCTTTTAGTTTCTGGGAAGTTAAACTTTTATACTTCTCAAGGCAAAAAACTACCTGCTCTGTTCTCTTCTTAATAACCTCCAGGGATACTGGTTTTAGCTTCTGACTTTATTGTCAATTTTTCTGTATTGTATTTGGATACTGAGCTTTCAGAAATAAGATTTAGTAATAGATGAAATTCTGAGTGCCACTTACAAAGTCGTTTTCAGCCTACATTTGGCTTGCCTTGCAGACTTCTCAAATATAAGTGAGAGAAATATATGACAAATACACTTTTCCACTAGTCCAGCAGTAATGAGATCTGATTTCTCAGAATCAATAACCTTCATTCCTATGCCTGCTCATTTGAATTGTGAGGAAATCAGAATCAGCAATTCTGGAATAAATATGAACTTACATTCATCTTTCCTCCCCTAGAGTATCTGTCTGGATTGGACACCCAAAAGAGGTTTTTAAAAGCATTGGCCAGACCGTAGTCTAGCAAAGTTTAAGAAAATGAAAAGATATGGGCCTACTTTGATGCAGTAGGCTCTCTCACTGGAAGGATGGGGAACCCCTGGAAGTAGGTCTAGTTTGCTATGAAAATCCTAGGACTACTATTCTAGGAATATCCAGAATAGCCCTACCTTTGAGTGGTGGGGTAGAAACCATGAGCTTCAAAAATCTGATTATGGGCAAATATGACCCTAGAAACTGGTTTTACAAAGTTTTAAAGACAGTTAATTTTTTAAAAAATGTTGTCCCAAATTGTAATTAGGAAAATGTCCAGAAATAAATAACCCTTCTAATTGGGAACCATGAGATAGCATTCACCTCATTGCAATTCCCTCTCTCTTAAGTGTCCCTTGATATGTTTTAACATGATTGAACTCTCATGTCCTGGTAGTCACTCTCACACTCTTATCAGTGAATAAGTCCTCCTCTCCCTTTTTCACACATTCCTGAGTTAAAAATGAAAGAATTAAACACTGTTTTTATCAGCTCCCCACTAACATGGCAATAACAGAACATAAAAGTGTCAATCCATAAAGATAAAGAATGTATAGCAGGAACAGTAACATATAAGAGATGTTAATATGATTTAAAATATAAAAACAGGGTATTTGAGGGGTAACTGACTTTATACTGTGGAAATAGTAGAGAAGGGTGAAATCTATGGACCTGAAAAAGGATAGCCAACAAGAAACAAGCTGATTCATCCACAGGATCCTGAAAGGGTTTAGAAATTGGAAGCAGCAGATTAACTGACAGCTGGGGTAAAATTCAGTACTAAAGGTGACGGATGGCTTCAAAGGTGTATAAGGAGCTGTGAGCCTCACAAATACTCTCTCCAGACCTAAATAGACAGGCAACTGCTCTCTTCCCTCCCTAGCAGAAAATTTAGATTTACTCTGTAACAAAACTGAATCAATAAGACGCTGGCTGGCAGCTTAGTCACCTACAGTAAAGTATTTTTCTTAACAATCTTTGACCAGGCACAAAGAGCTTTCAAAATCATTGTTTTGCTACCTCCCTTTTAAACGTGAATGGACTATATGAGGCCATCAGATAGTTGAGGAAGCCTCTGATACAATAACCAGTAATAAATAAAAAAAATTGAAAAGAAACACATAAAAGCAAAGAAAATGTATGATACAAAAGAAAATTTTTTAAATTTTATCATTGAGGCCCCAGAGAGATTTTAGAAACATTCAAGACATGCAAACCAAGTAGAATGTTACTTTCTAAATAAAGGATAAACAGAAAGTAAGAAAGATCCACTGAAGATGAGAAATATTGTAAAAGAAATTTAAAAATTCAGTAGCAGTTAGAAGATGAACTCATCTCAGGAAATAAAACAAAAAGATGAAGAAAAGGTAATATATAAAAAAAAGATAAGAAAATTAGAGTAGCAACTACAAATCTCCAACAGCCAACAAATAGGAGTTCCAGAAGGAGAAGAAAAAGAAAGAAAATAAAAAGAAATAGTGGTTCTCAACCTTCCTAATGCCACAACCCTTTAATATAGTTCCTCATGTTGTAGTGACCCTCAACCATAAAATTATTTTTGTTGCTACTTCATAACTTTAATTTTGCTACTGTTATGAATTGTCATGTAAATATCTGATATGCTATATGTGTTTTCCAATGGTCGTGACCCACAGGTTGAGAACCGCTGAAATAGGACATTTCTAAAAATAATACTAGAATTTTTACAGAACTGAAGACTTTGAGATCATGGACTGAAAGAGCTACTAAGTGCCCAATATTAAAGCATTTCATGTAGAATTTCAAAACCTTGGTGTGATGATATGATCCCAATGGCTTCTAGAGGTGGTGGTGGTGGGGGAGGGACTATATATGGCATAATCTTTGCTAACAGCATCTAAACATAGATAAAATCCATTCTTAAGATGTATGTAATTATATTTTAAGATGAACTTCTACCAATATGACTTAAGTGGTATGCAGACTTTTTCCATCTAAAAGTAAAAAACAAACAAAGTATAAATCAAAACCACAAATAACATACATAATATCTGGTATCCATATCTGGGGATATTTTGCCAACTTTTGATCTAAGGGTATACTTCTTGTAATTAGAGCTTTTCTAAAAGATGCCAGTTCCAGTTTGACCTGGGCATAAAATTCACACATGCAGTAGTCAAGTGAAATCTCATAAGTGGAGGATTATCTCGGGTGGGAGTAGAGAATAGAATAACATACCTATTAATTTGCATCCAGCTGATTTTCTTTGTACTGTGTACAATGAATCAAAGATCAGAATGCCATCAGTCTTTCTGGCTGAGCAATAACTATTTCAAGTCTAGAATTTTACAAGAGCCGAGGAATCAAAATAGTGTGAAAAGAAAATAAAGAGGTTTTCAGACATGCAGAAACAAACAAACAAAAGGAGCCTCCCATTCACCAATTCTCAAAAAGCTGTAGAAGAAAGTCCACCAACACAAAGGCATTAGGAAGAAAGGATTCCCACAAGAGAAGGAGGTGAGGGGAGCTCATAGTACACCAGTGAAGAGAGGTCTCAGAACAACAACAGTAGAATTGACATGAAGGGCAACTAGTCCAGATGGAACAGAAGGAAGGAATACTCCAGGATGGACATCTCCCTGGGGGAAAATGAGAAGTAACAATATGTTTGTCTACTTCTGGGGAGTTTTCATTTTTACTGGAGAGTATCTGTGACAGGTACTTAGAAAACCAAGCAAAGAATGAGGCCATTACTCCCTGGGAAAACAACAGTAGAACAAAACAAAAAAGTAAATATGATCAAAACAAAAAAAGTAAATATGATCACAGTACATTAAATGACTTGGTATGAACAATGTTCATATAATCATAATGGTAAACTTTAAATATTGATTTAATAAAAAATGTTGCTATTTGAATGTAAGGGAATGGAGGGAGAGGAAATATATGTGTGGTGGATGAGATTTGGTGTAAGAAAACAGAATCCTTATTTAAGTCAGTAAATAATGTCTACATTTGAAAATTAGGAAAAAGGGTAATTTTTAAAAATAGCCATAAATACCTAAACATAGCTCTAAATAGCTACTCTCAGTTGAAAGTTGTTGTCTCTAGGGAACGCTTTTTAGGAGTGGAGGGAGATAGACCAGAAGGACCACTCTTTCCTCAAAGCCCTACAGTTCTAGTTGTTAAAATGTCCACATATATTAATTAGATAACATTAACATTTAATTGAAAAATATAGGAGACAATTTAAACTTTCTAAAGCATATTGGTAGTCTTGAAATAAAAATAAATGAGAGCTTCTCCAGGTCAAAGCCCCCCAGATCAGCCAAGCCACAGGAAAATATGAGAGGTTAAAATTATATTTTAGAAACAGAGTTCTTAGAGAAAATAATGTTTTTTATAAATTTAAATTGTCCACTAAAATGAACTATTAATGAATAACAAATGTTGTAAATTTGTTTTTGTAGGCATCAGGACTATCTATGTGGATAGGAAACAAATTATCTCCTCTAGGATCATTACCAGTATGGCTAATAATTCTGTTGTCTTCTCTGCTCGTCACATCGTTAACAGAGGTAGCCAGCAATGCAGCTACCATTACTCTCCTTCTCCCAATATTAGCTCCACTGGTGAGTATCTCACTTGTCCCATTTATATTCTTTATCAAAAGAGCAGTGTTCTGCTTTGCTTGTTCTCCTATTGTGGTATAGAATCATTTTTGGCCTGAATGGTCCTCCTGGAAATCACTGATAGAAGGGTCTTTATTTGCATTCCTACCTTTTAAGACACCTCAACTCAGCAGAACTCTTTTCTTCCACATTCAAGCAGCAGGATCTTAACCACTCACCTTCCGTTCACTCAGATTTTCAATTTGCAGATAAGTGGGATGGCCAACCCAGATCCTTTCCAGCTGTAAGACTTTTAGGTTCAGTGTTTCCTGACAATTTTAGTATTTCAACCTCTAACTCTGACACTTCTCCCTCCAGATTAGTTCTGAACTTCTGAGAACTGCTTTATATAAGTGATTGAAAATCTAGGCTTATACTTCAAGCTTCAAGCTTAAATATATTAGACACAATTCTCGACTGCCCAGGGAAGAATTTTCAAAGATAAGTTAGAAGCAGATCTGCAAGGAGAGAGAGGGGGATAGACTGTCTTCCCTTCTTCTCCCCACCTAGCTAGCAATTACAAGAAATAGCTTTAAGTCAATGTTTTTCCTATTTGGACAGATGGGTTTGGTGAAAGGAAAGCACTTTAAATTAAGATCATTGCCCTTCTGGAATTTTTCTGCTACTAGCTCAAGGGGCATATGTTAGCATTCTTGAGCTGATGCTTCAAATTAGAAAAGAAATGCTGGAATTTAAATTGGCAAGTATTGTTTTTTTTTTCTGGTTTTTATTTCTCAATAGAGAGCATTTAGAAAATTATGTGATAAATTAAGAATAATGCTAATTTTCTTCTGTGATGATCCCTAAGCAAGTTTTAAAGTATATATGTCACAGAGGCAGTAAAGTTCATGGGATGATGAGAAGCTTTGGAGCCGGAGGGGCCTGAAACCCCACCTAAACTCTACTGCTTGTCAGCTGTGTGTTTGATGAGTTACTTTTAGACTTTCAGGCCTTGGTTTCTTCATCTGTTATTTGGTCATAAGGTCATTGTGAAAATTGAGTTATATGAGATATATATATAGTTTATTGTATTATTTTATACATTACATATAATACATGGAAGCTTCATGTGTTATATATAAACATATATATATTTTATATACAGGTAAACATTTAGCGTAGCACCTAATACCCAATAAATAATAAATGGTTGCTGTTTTTGTTTAGTTTCTGGAATAAATGAAACTTTATTTTCTAAATTAACTGAGCTATAATACTTAAATGGGCACTAATAAGCACATAAACAAGAGAAAGAGACATTATATAAAACATATTCTTCAAGTGATAACTGCACTTATGTATAATTTTATGTCTTAGGTTTCTACCTGCTTCTGGAAGTTTGTTATTATAATTTTGCCCATTTTTATGCTTGATGTATCTCAAAATATTACTTAGACTCTTTTTTTTTTCTTTTGCAACAGGCTGAAGCTATCCACGTGAACCCTCTGTATATTCTGATACCTTCCACTCTGTGCACGTCATTTGCATTCCTCCTGCCAGTAGCGAATCCATCCAATGCCATCGTTTTCTCCTATGGCCATCTAAAGATTACCGACATGGTGAGTGGGCTGAAAGAACACCGTCAGTCTCACAAGCCAGTTTTTGTGAAGTCTTAAGTTCTCTCTCCTTTTACACGTGAATCAACTGCCATGAAAAACATGGCTTGAGCTCTGTTTCTGAGAGTGAGTGTGTCATAGAGTGATTCTGGTCATATAATTGTTTTGAAGAGTGATAACCAGAAGCAAACATGTCATTGAATGTATAGTCAGGGCTACAGGGATACTGAATGTAGCAGCAAAGCATAGAATATGGTCAACACAAAGGTTAACCCTTACATGTCAAGATCAGATCTAACTTGACCTAGGATAAGGGAGGAGGGGCTAATGAAATTCAGCAATCAAGCACTGTGGTTTACTATCACAGATATTTGTGCGGCGGACATTGGCTCTGAATAACCCATGAGGCTCAGTGCCCGAATGATGTAAAGTCATCTTTCTTGTTCTGATTTAATAGCGGCACCTGAAGTGAAAGCACAAGCAAGTAATAATAGAAAGTCCAAGAGGCAAAACATGCACCTTTTTACCAAATACAGAGTAGTGATAATCAAGAACTAGCCTGAGAATGCCCTAGTCTCCTCCCAATTTTGATCGCCAACTTCTCGGCCAAAACAACAAGAATATAACCAAAGTAAATTCGGGGCGCTTGCTATGCAAATGCGACTTCAAGTTAAGTCCTCACTTCCTTCCCTTCACACAGATTGCTACTCCCCCTCCCCCCCCCCCACACACACACCACCCCCCACAAGGTAAAAATCCTGGAAACACCTCAATGCAGAAGTCATGTACTATCGTTTCGGTAAAAAAAAAAAAAAATGTGCATAACATAAGCAATGTCCTATGTATGTGAGTTTTAAAAATAAAAACAAGGTTCTGGAATAAATGAGTGGCTTGCATGGACTGGAAAGGGGATCTCTGTAGTAATCACTGCTAGGTATTCACCTTTTGCTTTGTTTTAATACAGAGATGCAAAGATAAGCAGCTTCCTCTGTAAAAACAGCTAGTAGATATTTGAGACTCTGTGGGCCGTATGGTCTCTGTCACTACTCCTCAACTCTGCCATTGTGTCATGAAAGCATTCAACGACAATATGTAAACAAATGGGTGTGTTGTTGTCCCATAAAACTTTATTTACAAAAACAGTTCATGGGCAGTAGTTTGCCGGCCTCTGTTTTAATGGATAGGAAGCAACTTTGAGATTGTTTCGTGGACACCGAAAGGATGATGTCAGAGCTAGAAACGTGGGAACTCTAAGAAAGATGAATAGAAGTGGCATTATTAGATCTTAATAAGAGAATACTGAAGGGTACACTATTAACAATGTTGACTATGAAGGATCCAGTTATCATATAGTGACCTGAACTTTATACACTGAAACACAAAACCACAAACTCTAATTTTGATTTAACATGAAATGGTAGATTTTTTTTTTAAACCTCACAAGAGGATATTTTTAATGACTTTTAGAGAGAGAGGAAGGAAGAGGGAGAGAGACACTGATGTGAGAGAAACATCCATTGGTTGCCTCCTATGCTGTTCCCTACCGGGGACCAGAGATAGAACACGCAGTCTTGCTATGTGCCCTGACCAGGAATCAAACCCCAAACCTTTGGGTGTATAGGATGATGCTCCAGCCAGCTGAGCCACCTGGCCAGCGTGAAATGGCAGATTATTAAAGGAATTTTTTTCTCTAATCAGAATGGCCAGTATATTCCTAAGAGGAACTTCTCTAAAACTCTTCAGGTAAATGGCATATAGTTGGGGACAGATTCTCTTTTGAAATGAATGAAAGAACTCATTGTTTTATAAAACAACAATTTATAGTAATCATTTAGTATGCATGTAAATAAATTTGTAATGGTATTCCAATTCCCTTCAGTTTTCTTTTTAGGAGACTGACATTTATGCTCTTTCCTGTTCAAGGTGAAAGCTGGACTTGGCGTCAACATTTTGGGTGTTGCTGTGGTGATGCTGGGCACGTTCACCTGGATGGTGCCCATGTTTGACCTCCATACTTACCCTTCTTGGGCTACTACAATTAATAATGGCACCATGCCATGACAAGCATCAGTGCTCTGACCATCCTGTGGTGAGTTTTGGGAACCATTAAGAATTCACCGCAGAATTTAACTCTGAAAAACTGATGACACATTTAAGTCCGTCCTGGTGTAGCTTCTGCACTTCCAGTGAACACTCAAAACTCTGACACAACTCAGACTCTACATTTCCTTTGAGATGCAGCCAGAGTGTCTAAGTGCCTTCATCAAGAAGCCCACAGTTGGGATTTTGCTCATGGACCATAAGTATCCTGCTTCATCACAAGAATAATTTATAACTTGACCTTCAAAAAGATTAGGTCATTTGTTTCATCTTACCATTTGGGTTCAGTGTAACATTTCAAATGTCAATTTATTATTTGAGAAACTTCCCATGAAGCTATATATAGAAAATAAAAAATACAAGTTAATTACGTACTTGGATAAATTATTTCTCTAGTGTTGTTCCAGGGAATTTTCTGAAGAAATAAAATTGTGGTCATCTTGTGGTATAAAAGCAAAATTTAATCTAAATAAATGTGAATCCAATAAACAACAAAAACTTCATATATAAGGACCAATTTCCACTTGACCTTATGGTCAGAGTAATATAATTTGTACTTTTATGATCTCAGTGCACTGAGAAATACATTTTGTAGACCTATGATTTGCACCATTAGCACAGTTAGAAGAGAAAGCTAAACACTGTAAAACTATTACTACACTTATGTATAATAATTTTGCTTAAGTTTTTATCTTATTTTAGAAATACATAATGTCATATACAAAAAAGGTGATTCAGAAATTTAAATGAATTTTCACTGCATATATAGATGTAGAAAAAATCACATAACTCCATTATATCAACATTGAAATTAAAAAAAAAGGAAAATAAGGAATGAAAAATTAAAACTATTGGTATACTTATAAAAAAATATAAATTATTTATGGACAGACCACAAAGAGAAAAGAACTGAACATTTAAACAAAAGTAGGAAGAGGCCTGGCTGATGTGGCTCAGTGGTTAAGCATCAACCTATGAACCAGGAGGTTACTGATGATTCTCAGTCAGGGCACATGCCCAGATTGCAAGCTCAATCCCCAGTAGGGGGCGTGCAGGAAGCAGCTGATCAATGATTCCCTCATCATTGACAATTCTATCTCACCCTCTCCCTTCCTCTCTGAAATGCATAAAAATATTTTTTTAAAAAGAAGGAAGAGATGCCGAAACCGGTTTGGCTCAGTGGATAGAGCGTCGGCCTGTGGACTGAAAGGTCCCAGGTTCGATTCCGGTCAAGGGCATGTACCTGGGTTGCGGGCACATCCCCAGTGGGAGATGTGCAGGAGGCAGCTGATCGATGTTTCTCTCTCATCGATGTTTCTAACTCTCTATCTCTCTCCCTTCCTCTCTGTAAAAAATCAATAAAATATATTTAAAAAAAAAAAAAGAAGGAAGAGAATAGTCTTCTAGCACTCAAGATGTGAAAGAATAAAGTCTACTGGCATTTAAAAATTAGACTGGGGGAGGGCGGAAATGATAATCAAAAACAAAAAAGATGGCTCTATAGAAAGAGATGGAGAAGTTAAAATAATAATTCTCATGAAAAAAATAAAATGAAAGGTAAGGCTTAAAAAATATCTTTGCTATTTTATTTTCATGTAAAAGTCATCAAATTAGATTTGATTTTATTGTAAATTAAATATAGTAAAGATGATTTTTATTAAGGACTAGGGGCTCGGTGCACAAAAATTCATGCATTCTGGGGGGGGGTGGGACTGTCCCTCAGCCCGGCCTGCACCCTCTCACAGCCTGGGAGCCCTCAGGGGATGTCCAACTTAGGAGTGGGCCTAAGCCACCATCTGGCCTCCCTCTGGGGGAGGTGACTGACAGGTTGATCAGGGGATGGTGAGGATGGCGAGAGGCCAGTCCTGCCTCCCATTGGGCCACCTCCACCAGTGGTCTCCCTCTGTGGGATGCAACCCCAGCAGGCTGATCAGGGGATGACGCTGGGGGGGCCCCACCCTGAATAACCCCACTGCTGCCACTGCCCGTGGTCCCCCTTTGCAGGAGGCAACCAGGTGGGCTATCAGGGGATGACACCCGCACCCATCACCCCGCAGTTGGTCGCCACCGCCCCCCCCCACCCTGTTGCTATCTCCTTCCTCTGCCCACTGGCATGCAACTTGGCTGGCCTGGCGCCAAGTGCTCGCAGACCCCGCCCCCACACCGACCGATCCTTTTGCTGTTCAGTTGATTTGCATATTATACTTTTATTATATTGAATGATTTTAAAAAATGGAATGCATTTTTTTAAGAAATCATATATTACAGATTGCCTGTATTCATCATTTGTCTATTGATTAGTCAATGAAAGCTTAATAATTTATTTCAAGGCAAAATTTGTCCATTTAAACCTTAAACTATAATGTTGCTGCTTTGTGTATCTCTTCTATGTTCACTCTTTCACCTGTTCCCTTCCCTATCATGGTACACATTTATTTATGATCCATAGTATCAATTACATTTCTGCTTTTTTCTAGCCATTCAATTTATCAGTGATGAATTACACTGTATGATGAATACATTTTTATTATGAAGATAATAAATGACTTTTTAAATTATAATGAATAAGTTTTATTCTCAAGAAAATAATGTAAATATTTCAGCTTGAATCATTTTAATAAATTACTTCCAACAGCTGCCAGCTGAGTACAGGAAAAATAACACTTAGTCAAAATTTGTTTACATGAGCTAGATAGTTCTCTTGCTACATCTCTATGTTTGGTTGATATATCAAAAATGACTTAATTCACCCATTTCACGTTTGCCCCATTTACATCAAGTCCTCAATCTCTGTTAGATTGAGAGTGCATGCTGTCTTTGAAAGTTCCTAAAAGGCAACCTTAACAGATGATCAAATAAATGTTTGTCCTCCCACTCAGTGGCAGATAGTGTTTTTGTTATTACCTTGATCCTTAAGATTAACTAGAAATTTCTGTCACTTTAAATCCCAGTATTTTATTTAGGATTAAAACTTGTCTAGATAATAGTCGCAATTTCACTAAGTGCCTTTTACTGTCTGTTCATCTAAGTACTTAGAGGGCTTCACTGGCAGATGTCTATTCTTCAGTCACTCCCACTGCCTCTGTACATGTCAGCATCTTTACAATTCCACTTCCTTTCTTCAAATGTGTGCATTGTTTTCACCTTACTTGGTATCCAAGGCTTTGTTCTCTCCTTTTCAGCCTGGGAGGTGAGGAGGTACACTTTTAACCAATATTTCTAATAAATGTATTAGCAAAAGTTAATAACACAATATCATGACACATGAATTGTGTCTTGAAATCTGTACTACATCTTGTTATATGTAAAAGATTATTGCTAGCTATATCTCTGCCATGGCTAAATCACAAAGATTATTTGACACCAAAAGCATAGTCCATAAAAGTCCATAAAAGCAAAAATGAATAAATTGCACATTAAAATTTTAAACTTAAACTCAGCAAAAGACCCCACCAAGCCCTGGTTGGGTAGCTCAATTGGTTGGAGCATCACCCTGTACACCAAAAATTTGTGGGTTCCAAGGACACAGTTAATAGTGTTATGAAGGCCTAGGGCAGGAGGTGGGTGCGGAGTGGAGGGGGGTTAACGGGGGGGGGGGGGAATGGGACATCTGTAATACTTTCAATAATAAAGATAAACTTGAAAAAAAGTTTGTGGCTTCAATTCCTGAACAGGGCACATACGTAGGTTTCAGGTTCCATCCCTGGTCCAGGCATGTTTAGGAGGCAACCAATTGATGGCTCACTCTCTCTCTCTTCTCTCCCTTTCCTCTCCCTCTTTCTCTCCTTTTGCCTCTCCCTCTCCCTTCTTTTCTCTTAAAATTAATAGAAATATATCTTTGGGTGAGGATTAAAAAAAAGACCCCATTCAAAGGATGAAAAACAAACTACAGAATGAGAGAAAGTATTTGCAAACCACAGGGACTAATATAGATAATATATAAGCAAACTCTGTAAATAAGCAAACAATCCAATTAGAAAATGGGCAAAAGGTATGAATATACATTTCACAGAGGAGCATATACAGGTGTTCAATGAACCCATGAAAAGATGTTCAACATCATTATCCATTAGGTAAATGCAAATTAAAACCATGATGAGCTATACACGTCTGTCAGAAAGGCTAATATAAAGACTAGTGAGAACACCAACTGCTGGCAAGGATGTGGAGAAACTCAATCACTCAGGTAGTGTTGGCGAAAATATCAGCAGTACAGCCAGTATGGAAGACAGACTGCCAGTTTCTTGACCAAAAAAACAAAACAAAACACACACACACACAAAAAAAAACTGAACATGAAACTGCGCTATGATCCAGCAATGACAATCTTGGGCATTTATCCCAGGGAAATGAAAATGTATGTTCACACAAAAACCTACCTACAGATATTTATAGCAGCTTATTAATAAAAGCAAAAACTGGAAACAAGCCAGATGTTCTTCAAAGTGTGAATGGCTAAGCATATTGTGAAACATTCATTCCATGAACTATTATTCAGCATTAAAAAGAACAAGACTTTGCTGTGCACTGAGTTGGGTCCTTTTAAGTCTCAGGTCTAGTTGGAGTCTTAAAGTGTCTTTGGCCACAAGAGTTGGCTGGGCATGCCTTGAGTGCCTCTTTAGTGCTGGTCATGTTTTACGTTAAGGTAAGTTTTGTGGGAGTGGCTGTAAATATTTCTTTTTTAAAAAGTGGATATGGAGGTTAGGATGGAAGATTCTATTGACAGATTGGCTCTTAGAGGTTCAGGCATCACTCCCCAGCTACACCTGAACTTTGGTGAACTAAAGAGAGGGATATAATACTCTGCACACTCAAGGGTAACATTGAGCTTTATTTTTTCTCTTCCGTTTTTGGTTCTTCACAATCCATCTGTTTTTCATTCCTACTATCTGAATGGCTGATGGAGTAGCTTTTTAAAGCACTCAGACCGTCAGAGTGGGAACTGAAAGATGTACTATACCATAATTGCATGTTCTCAAGAAATTTTCACATTGTTCATTTTTATTAGAGTCTGAGTAAGTGCCTCCTAAGAGGCAAAGAAACAATATCTGAAATTATCAAAGAAATCATCACCTGCATATCTCTAACTTCTCCGTGAAGAAATGTCAGTTTGTGAATTAGGAGATTTTCCAAAAATTTATTGTTGATATTTTCTAATTACTCTTTTTATTCCCTTTAGGAAAAAATATAACAAATGATGATTTAAGGGTACTCTCTGTCTCTTCAGTATTGTTCTAAATTCCTATAAGAGTGTATACAAGAATTCTAGACAGAGTTGAAAAACCAGAAATTCTCCCACTTTCATAACTTAGAATTAGTTCTAGGCTGGTTCAACCCAAGGTACAAAGCATTGTTTTATTTTATTTTAGTTTTAAATATATTTTTATTGATTTCAGAAAGGAAAAGAGAGGATGAGAGAGATAGAGATATCAATGATGAGAGAGAATCATTGATTGGTTGCCTCCTGCATGCCCCCTACTGGGGATTGAGCCCGCAACCCAGACATGTGCCCTTACTGGGAATCAAACCATGACCTCTTGGTTCATAGCTCTGTGCTCAACCATTGAGCCACACCAGCCTGGGCAAAGCATTGTATTAAAGTAAGATATTGTGATGGGTTCTAGAAGTTCTTCATGGCAATGCAAGATTGTAATAAATATTACTGTCACTCTTAGGGGAAAAAATAAAAATCAACATGGGCTTCTGGAAAAGACCATTTAGTCCATATTTCCACTTTTTGGATAAATATGAGTACACAGAGATCTTTGATGTGAAAAGTTCATTGATGAGTTGGCTTTAACGAAGGTCTGACCAAGTTTTTAGTTTGAGTATTTTAGTGGAATGTGAAAGCCTGGGGGTAGGGAAGCAAAGTGAAGAGAGACTTATTAAAAGGGCCCTGGTGATTCCCTGAGACCTTGCCCCACATAATTTGCAGGCCTACCCAAGCTGTTTGCAACAGCTTTTCCATACGAATAGCCTGTCCTGGCTCAGGCTTCAACCTTTTCTAAAATCTCTCAAACAAGCACCAGCATGCCCCATACATAAGAGGCCCAAAATCCAGCACTAGCAGCAGCCTGCCTTACTTGATAGCTTGGCCTTGTCTGTGTACTTCCAAGCCCAACATAAGCAGCAGCCATCTGCAGATTGCTCTGTAGCTTATTCCAGGTGGCTCCAGGCAGTGGCTGACTTTGCACCTCTCAGTAGGCCCCAGAGCCAGTGCATCTGGTGGACAGCTTCAGACCATATCAGATTACAACTCTACACATCCCCAAGCAACACACTCAAGGGGAAGACTCAGTGAGCACCAAAGCCCCACTGAAGCAAGTCATGCTCCATAGGGGTGTCTTCTGCACAGTAGCTCTTCCACTGTAATCACAGCTGGTCCTCACAGCCAATTGGCCTGGAAGTCAATTCCTCCTAGTGACACCAACAGCAATCAAGGCTCAAATACAACAAGACAATATACACAGCCCACACCGGGGTGCACCTAGAGTGTCCAGCTCAGGTGACTGGGGAGGGTGAGCCACTGGCCCTACAAGACACCTACTACACAAGCCACTCTACCAATTCCAGGAGACATCGCAGCTTTTCCTAATACATAGAAACAAACACAGAAAAGCAGTCAAATTGTGGAGACAAGGAAACAAGTCACAAATGAAAGGACAGAAGAAATTAAAAAATAACTAAATGAAATTAAAGCGAGAAAACTACTAGATACAGAGTTAAAAACAATGGTTATAAGAATGTTTGTGTATTGTAATGAGAGCTTCAAGGGACTTATGATAATTTCAAGGGTCTTTGTGAGAACATTAAAAACACGAAAAAGAACCAGTCAGAAATTAAGCATACACTAAATGAAATAATGAATAATTTACAGGGATTCAACAGTATAGTAGAGGATACCTATAATTGAATCAAATCAATGATTTGGAATATGAGGAAGCAAAAAAAACACCCAATCAGCAGAGCAAAAAGAAAAAGGAATCCAATAATGTGAAGATACTATAAAGAGTCTCTGGGACAACTTAAGCATACCAACATTTGCATTATGGGGGTGCCAGAAGGAGAACAGAAAGAACAAGATAAAAACCTATTTGAAGAAATAATGACAGAAACTTCCCCTACCTGGTGAAAGAAATAGAATTACAAGTCCAGGAAGCACAGAGAGTCCCAACTAGAGGAACCCAATGAGGCTCAAACCAAGACACATCATAATGAAAATGCCAAAAGTTAAAGACAAAGAGAGAATCTTAAAAGCAGCAAGAGAAAAGCAGTTAGTTATTTACAAGGGAGGACCCATAAGACTGTCAGCTGATTTCTCAACTGATACTGTGCAGGCCAGAAGGAAGTGGCAAGAAATATCAAAAATGATGAATAGCAATAGGACCTACAAGCAAGATTACTCTACCCAGCAAAACTATTATTTACAATTGAAGTTCAGATAAAGAGCTGCCCAGACAATAAAAGGCTAAAGAAGTTCATCACCACCAAACAAGCATTACATGAAATGTAGAAGAAGAATAAGAAGAAGAAGAAGAAGAAGAAGAAGAAGAAGAAGAAGAAGAAGATATGAACAATAAAATGGCAATAAATACATATCTATCAACAATTGAATCTAAAAATGAAAATAAATAAATAAGGAATCTGATGAATAAAATAGAACTAGAGGCATGGAAACATGGAACAGCCTGAGGAATCTCAGTGGGAAAGGGGTAGAGGGTGGGAAGAGATTAACCAAAGAACTTCTATGCATATATGCATTACCTATGGACACAGACAATAGGGTGGTGAAGGTCTGGGGTGGTGCCAGACCGGGTGGAGGGGAGCAATAGAGAGAAAAAGGGGGACATGTGTAATATTCTCAACAATAAAGATTTTTTTAAAAATAAAGCTGAAAAGGGCAATAGGAAAATGTTGTAATAGTATTAAAATAGTATTGAAATGCCTTTGAACTTAGGTTTTTTGCCAGAATATTATTGTCTAATTTAAGAGTAGGAAAGTAAAATATGAGGTAAGAGGCTTATTTTAAAACAAGAACTACCAAGCTTTGCATATCACTGTTTTCTGGTTGCATAACTTTGGCCCAGTTATTTAACTCTTTCATCCCCAGTGTTCCTGTCTGTTAAATGTCATAGTAATAGTGCTGAACTGTTGTCCAATTTTATCATCAAGGTTATGATACTTTTATTATATGAGTTGAATATCGTCCCCACTTTTATTATTCTCTGGAATAATTTATATAAGATATAGGATTGTTTTACTTTCAAAATATGAGAGAAATTGACTACATAAACACTTGAAAAATTTCCCCAACATTTTAGTATGAAAATTCTCAAAGAACAATAAAGTTGATAGAACTTTAGTGAACACCCCTGCCATCTAGAGTCTACCATTAATATTTTAGTCTACTCACTTTATCACATATCTATCTGTCCATTCCTTTGTCCAACTAGATTTTTGGTTAGTAGATTTTAAATTTGATTCTCCTTTGATGTTATAAATCAATTCAAATTTTCAAAATTTGAGCAACTTTCACCTTAGTTTACAAAATTATTAGAATAAAGTTTTTAATATGATCCTTTTTATTTTATCTACTGTATTTGTAACTATGCTTCATGTCTCCTTTGTTTTTACAAATTGATCATGAAATAGTTTACAGAACAAATTTCAATAAATTACAACAAATCAGTTTTATACAGTGTTTTCTGACCACAATGTAATAAAATTAGGATCTATTAGCAAAAAGATAGTTCACAATAATCCCATATCTTTAGACATTTTAAATATTTCTAATAAGTTTTGAAACAATGTAAAGTGTATATTTTATGTTGTTGTGTATGTTACATACTGGTATGTTCTATATGTTACTTGCAGGTAACATCTTTATGCTTTAGGCACTTAATATTACCAACTGATTTATGGTTATGTTCAATATGCATTTTATTTTCTACTACATTTGTTTGGATCTCATTTTATGTTGCTTTAATAAAATTCTACAATTTTATTCACAGGGGTCTCATGCTGATTTTGTATTTTTACATTATCATTAGCAGAACAAATACTTTTCAGCCGAGCTACTCTTTCTGTGGAATTCCATACAATGTTCACCTGATCCACTATGTCCCCCTTCATTTGCTTCAAAGTGGCTAAAAGCTGTCACCCCATCTGTTCTTGCTGGGGGATGGCCTGTGTCACTGGTTTTTCCTTCTCAGATTTCTGTTTCTATTCAGATTACTTATTCTTTTCTGACTCTGTAAAGGGGTTGTTTGAAGAACATTTGCTGAACACGGAGAATGACAATTGTGCATTGCTGCTGCTGGTGCTGATATCTTAGAAGAATATATTCCTTTCCTAAGCAGATGGGTTTCCCCCAAGGTATTTTTCCTAATATATAAAATCAGCAACCCAAGGACTTCTGGACTGAGATCTTCCTGCATCATGATTTCTTTATTTGGTTATGCTTCCTCCATTCAGTTAGTTATGAGATACTTATTTCATGCAAAGCTATAATGGGCCCTAGCATTATTAATAATAGCAGCTCACACTTAGAGAGTGCTTATTGTGCAGAAGGCCTGGTTCTGGGAGATTTACATGTGTTCAATCACATATTTTGGATGTGGATTTTTTTTCCCATAGTAGTCACAATAAGATTTTTCACAGCAGTGTGAAATATTTTTTCTTCCTATAGTGTGATATATTTTATGTTTGTCCCACCAATTTTTTAAAGGTAAAAATATTATTTAACTCATATTCAATGTCACCAGAATTAGTTATAAACAAGTTTTCAGCATTTTCCTCCTACTTTTATGGTTAAAATTAAGATTGCCATAATATTTTAGATTAGCATAATTTCAGTTATTTTTTGCAAAGGCTATGGGGAAATATTCAGAGTCAGCCAAAGTAATTTATTATTTGGCCTTTAATACATTTAAAGTCTGTCCATTGACTATAAAAATTGTAAATAACTCTCGCAATTTTAAAATTATTTACTCCTCCATCTATTTGATACTGTTTACTAAAGCCATATCCGCTGCCTTTGCATGCTTGTTTAATAGTTTTTATTCAGGTTCAAATAGATAAGGGAAAAGTACATATATATAATCTCATATACTCTTCAGAAGCAGGATCTGGCTCTATTCCTGCAAGCTGTGATCTCCAATAGATGATTATTTCCTAATGTCGGTAACTATGTACTTGAACTTACTTTTAGCTGCATGATAGAGTATCTACAGGTTGCAGAGCCAAGAGAGAAGTGTCTCTCTCTCTCTCTCTCTCTCTCTCTCTCTCTCTCTCTCTCTCTCTCTCGTTTGTTAATCCTCATCTGAGGATATTTCCCATTGATTTTGAGAGAGAGAGGAAGGGAGGGGGAGAGACACAGAGAGAGAAACATTGATGTGAGAGACACACATCAATTGGTTGCCTCTCACACACGCTGCGACCAGGGCCAGGGATCCAGCCTGCAACAAGGTCTGTGCCCTTATCCTTGACCAGAATTAAACCCGCGACCCTTCAGTCAGGAAAAGAGTGGGCCTACGCTCTATTCTCTGAGCCAAACCAGCTAGCTTAACTCTCTTTTGAGTCAAATTCTTTAGGCTTGCTCCTAGTTTTCTCTAGTCGAGGCAAAACCTTTTCCTTTCTAATCACTGCATAGATAAGTGTTTGCCCTCGTCCAGGAACTACCCCACTTCCTGTTTCTTAAAACATAGTGAAGAGCACAAGGGCACCTCAACCAATCAAGCAAAACACGCAGGCCTTTCCCACGCACTGGAATCTCTTATTCTCAGAGATTCTGATTTCCAGGACACATTTGCCCACGTTTGGTGCTAGCTTACTAGTTCTTCAGAGACATTAAAAAATGTCTTTCCTTCTCCAATATAAATCAAGGTTCTCAAAAAACAGCACTATTGACATCTCAGTCCAGATAAGTCTTCTTTGTGAGGAGCTGTTATGTGCATTGTAGGGTGTTTAACAGCATCCCTGGCCTCTAACCCTCTAGATATCAGTACCAAACATCCTCCATTTGTGACGACCCAAAATATCTCTGGACTTGGTCAGCAAGATTATTCCTGATTGAGAACCACTGATATACAATATTTATTTGTTATTATAGATAATATTAATCTAAATTACAGAAGATAAATAAATGCAGAATATAGTGTGGCTCTTATAACAAAATATGGCTTGAAATTCTATATTTGCAAGCAAATAGAATTTTTAAATAATTGATCAGTTTGACAAAAATATTAAATAATTCAGTCCCTGGGAATGATGTTAATGTGGCCAAGAACATTGCATTATAGCCACCAGTGCACAACAGGCTAGCTTCTAGGTATTTGTATTACAGTGACTGAAATGCACGCACTACTCACTCTTTCTTTCAGCAGCTTGGGAATGATTACTCTGGAAACTGTGCAGAGAGTGGAAATTGCAGAAATGAAAACAAAATAAGACAAACAGTCTTATCTTCAAATAAAATGTTATTTGACATATAATGTTTCTGAATATATAATCTTTAAAAATTTAAGGAATCTAGGCATAAGTATGAAGTAGACCTTGAATAAAAGTTTAATTCTAAATTTTGTCATTTTCTCAATTTTTGTCAAACTACTGTGCACTTTTTCAGGTGTCAATAAAAAGTAAAATTTCACTGATTTTGGTTAGTGGAAGATTTTTTAAATGTTCAAAAATTATTTAGTAAATCTTCTTGCATTTTCTATTGTTATTCAAATAAAATTAATGAAAACTTGCCAGTTAAAAATTTTAAGGATCTGTTTTTATGTTTAGACTAGAGGCCCGGCGCACAAAGTTTGTGCACGGGGGCGGGGTTGGGAGGGTAGTGTTCCTCAGCCCAGCCTGAACCCTCTCCAGTCTGGGACCCCTCAAGGGATGTCCAATTGCCCATTTAGACCCAATCCCACCGGTGGGATTGAGCCTAAATGGGCAGTCAAACATCCCTCTCACAATCCAGGACTGCTGGCTCCCAACCGCTCGCCTGCCTGGCTGCCTCATTGCTTCCAACTGCCCTCCCCTGCCAGCCTGGTTGCCCCCAACTGCACTCCCTGCAGGCCTGGTCCCTTCCAACTGCCCTCCCTTCCTGGCCTGATCGCCCACAATTGCCCTCCTCTGCCGGCCATCTTGTGATGGCCATCTTGTGTCCACATGGGGGTGGCCATCTTTGACCACATGGGGCAGCCATCTTGTGTGTTGGAGTGATTTTGCATATTAACTCTTTATTATATAGGATAAGCATGATTTGAAGGCTTGTTATTTGTTCATTTTCACACATGTTTCTTTAATTTATATATTTCCCTTAATAATATAATACTAGAGGCCCAGTGCACAAAATCATGCACAGGTGGGGTCGAGCCAGCCTGCCCCGATGGGAGCCCATTGGGCTGGGCCGGCAGGGAAGAGGGGCCATGGGCGGTTGGTTGGCCAGCCCTGCCCCTTATCAGGGTGTTGGGGGTTGATCGGGGGCCAGGTGGCTGCCGCAGTACGTGTCATAGACACCAGTCATTCTGGTCATTCTGGTCATTCTGCTGATCCAGTTGCTGGGTTTTTATATATATAGATAATATAATATAATATACACATATTTCATTTGTTTATAAAGAATGTATCAGGGTCAAGGGAATCAGCAAAAGAGAAAAAACTCATGGACACCAACAACAGTGTGGTGATTGACAGGAGGACAGGAGTGGAGGCAGGTGGAGGAGGGTATGGAGGGGATAAATGGTGATGGACAGAGATTTGACATGGGCTGGTGAATACACTACAGTTTATAAATGATGTGTTGTAGAGTTGTGCACCCAAAACCTGTATAATTTTTTAACCAGTATCATCCCAGTAAATTCAATAAAAATTCATTCATTCATTCATTGAATTCCACAAAAAAAGAATGTGGAAAGCTTTAATAAAGTTTTTAATAAACCTTATTTTTAGAATAGTTTTAGACTTATAGAAAATTTCAAAGACAGTCTAAAATATTGAGTTCCCATATGTTTTCACCTATTATTTACCTTTTAGTATGGTTTATTTGTTGTAATTAATTAACCAATATTGGCGCATTGTTCAGTTAGTCAGATTTCCTTAATTGTTAGGTAATATCCTTACTCTGTTCCAGAAGACCACCCTACATTAAGTCCTCATGTCTCCGGAGGCCCCTCTTGGCTGACAGTTTTCCAGACTTTCTTTGTTTTGATGATCGGCACAGCTGTGAGGAGCAGCAGTCACGTACTTTAGACCATCACTCTATTGCAATTTGTTGTGGCTTTTTTCTTTCATGATTAGGCTGGGGTTCTATTTTTTTTTTTTTTTTTGATCTGCTTGGGGCCTGCCCTACTCTCCCCAGAAAGCTTCATAATGTGTGTAGTGCAACTTGCCATACCCTCTTGGTGCTCCTGTGGCTTATCAGCCTGACATCAGAACCACGTTTGGGAGGAGGAAAGACGGTCAATCTCATCTCAGTAGGGTGGCCACCACAATTGTTCATTAAAACAAATTAAGACTTCTCTTTTTCGAATTGAAACTCTAAACTTTATCCTAGTAAATGTTTACAGAATAACTGGACATTTCATTAAAAGTCTCACCAGGTTACCAATTAGGAACCTGTGGGCATGGTTTTTGGTTCTGTCTGTCTGACTTTCCCCTGTGGTCTAACGTATTACCCTCCCTAAGATCATAGTTATTCTCTTACACTTTTTTTAAAAAAGAAAGCTTTAAAGGTTTGCTTTTAGTGTTTTGATATTTAGTATAGCTTGAATTTATTTTGTGCTGCTATAAGGAAAATATAATTTTTCTATATAAATAATTAATTATCCCAATACTGTTTGTTGTTAGCTCCCACTGGTTTGAAAGACTGTCATATAAAAATCGCTATATATATGGGCAGGACCACCCAGAGACTCCAAGAAAAGGAGCCTCTAGCTTAGGGCCCATGCTGCAAAGGGTCTGCTCTGGCCCCCCTCCAACCATATCCTTCCTGCAGTGAGAGGAGGTGGCAAGGCCCATCCCAGGTTCAAACCTACCTGGTGGTAAGTAGCCTGTATCCCAGAATTTCCTGTCCAACTAACTCTGAGGCTACTTATAAGGACTGCACAGTCTCCTTCCCCCAAGAGCAGACCATACCAGCGATAAGCATGAGGGCTGGCTCAGTGGAGACTGTCTTGGGGGTTTGTGGGAAGACCTTGGATGTATAGTTAAGGGCTCTGGCATCCACACATGTGTGTGCATAAGACCTTTGGGAATGGGAATAAAACAGGTCAGGCTAAGGCTCAGGAGTTGGACTTAGAGGCCTGCTTTTCCTGGGCCACCACATTCTGGCATAGAACTCCAGGAATCCAGGAATTATAAATCCAAACCTTATTCCCAGGTCACTAAAAAGGGTTATATGTCAAGGTAAAAAAAGGTAAAACATATTTCATTTAATGATTCACTAGCTCAATTAGATATTTAAGCATATAGAATATCATGAGACTCTTCTTCCTACCCTTACCCCAGATTCCTCAAATGTTAGGGTGTCTGTGTTTATGTGTGTTTCTAGGTTTTTTATCTGTCTTGTTTCATTGGTCTTTTTGCCTGTTCCTGTTCCAATAGTACACTGCTTTCACTACTATAACAACTAATAAAAGGGGTAATTGACCTACCAATTTTGTTCCAAATTATTTTCGTTATTCTTGTTCTTTTTTTTCTCCACCATAAATTTTTGTGTCATCATATTAAGTTCCAAAAAAAAAAACCCACCAAAACATCTCCTTTAAACTATCACCTATGTTTGATTCTTTTTATTCTATCCATTGGATGGAGACCAGGGATGCTGCTAAACATCCTGCTATGCATAGGGCAGCTCCCACAACAAATAATTTGATTCAAAATGTCAACAGTGCTGAGGTTGAGAAACCCTGCTCCACGTAACACAGGGACATGCAGACCCCGTTATGATGCATACACAAGATGTGTATGTTTGTACATATTTGCATGTGTGTGAGTGTAGTCTAACCAGTACTTAGCTAACTACATTTTTTTATTCAATGCCCTTCACCTGAGATTCTCAAAGAAATTTGCCACCATTATCTTGTTAATCTTGTTCCAGCGCTCTAGAAATAGGTGACAATACAATTATGCCTTTTTCATTAATTCAGAGATACAGATAGATTAAGTGCTTTCTCTCTGTTCTTTACAAAAGAAACTATTGAAAAACATATTTCATAAGTCCTCTATTTCAAGTATTATGTGATAGTTGATAGTTTCTTCCATTCTTCTGCTTTATTAAACTTGGATGACTTTTTTTCCGGCAACAATACACTTCCTACTTCTCAATGTACTATTGAATTCCAAGCACCTAACTGTCATTATAGAAAGGAATCTGATTTTAATACACACTTTAAATTTTTACTTAGCTGGGTAGAAATATTTTCATACTTGAAGGAAAATTTTTATAAAATGGTTTAGTGATCTCAAATCCTGCCTAGAAACTAATGTTGTAGAGAAATTTACTAATCAGGATAAAACAATGTCATTAGGTTTTGAGACTTCATTTATAAGCATAATATGGGAAAGCAAACTCCTATGCAGTAATTCCTAAGGGATTATTACTATAAGCATTCTTAAGAAATGTGGCTCTAGTGGAATATTTCATGGTGAGGCATTGGTCAGAGGGCAAGGTCCTGGAGAAAGGGTTTTACAATTGGCAAGAAGCCTGTAAAAGGTTTATATCTCAAAGGGGTAGAGAAACAATTTAAATATATTTTGAAGTAAATGCTCTAAGAAAAGGGAGATCAGGAACCTGGAATGAGAAAGAAAGAAGCCTGTCTACAGCCAGGCAAACTGAGAGCCAGGCTGAGGGCATCTTGATCATGGGGGTCCATGGCAGTGACTGCTGAATTAAGGTGTCTCCACCGTATGATTTTCTACAAAACAAAATTTGGTGGGAAATTGACTTACTTTAATTCCATACAAGAAGGTTTAGCCACAGAATTATCTCACTGGGAGTTTGCCTCTAAGTCAGATCTCCATCCTAGTTCATACCTGTTGAAAACTACATGATATTGGTATGGTTTCCCAGCCTCACTGACTTCTGTGATTAAAGCACAAAACTCATTTTCAAATAAAATCAAGTCACCAAATGGTTCGAGTGACCTGAAGAAAAGGTAATTAGTTTCTGGGCATTTGCTTTTTGCTCAGACATAGAGGAGAAATGTTTCTTCATTTTAAGGACATGTAACGATGGAGTTGCTAGTTTGCTCCCCCTTTCATACATCGCAAATGGATTTTCTTATTTAAAAAAAATCAAAGGCTGGTTTTCATTCCCAACTCAAACCCTCCCCCTCTTTGCCCCCTGGCACTTTTGGGGCGTTGGTAGGGGAGTTGGGAATCTTAACATCTTATTCTTAAAACATGATTTGAGTTATGTTTCTTTAGGCACCCAGAAGCCAGGAGGCATCGCATAAATAAAATTAACTGCTTTTTGAACCATGCTCTACGCTGGTTAATGGAAACTGAGATGAATTGCCTCTGAATGGAAATCAACTTTCATCCCCGCAATTGGAACACCTGTCCTAACAAATAAAAGAACTGCTGCTGAAGGAGCCATTTTCTGTTATAAATCACTCCGTGTATTTCTAATCATACAAGCAAAGTATAAGTTAGAGAGAAGTTCGCTTCCCAATAGTCAGATCTCATTTCCTAGCTCTCATCCGGGCAGCCTCTGCTGGGATTCAGCATCCATACCTGCATACATGGTTGCCTAGGTTGCCTATGGCATTGTTGCTTCTACCAGCAGCTATCAGAAACTGCCCACCCCCTGGGCTAGACTGTTGCCCTGATGCTACTTCTCTATGAATTGCTCAGAGCCAACCACTCACGGAACTGCCTTTTTTCTAAGGAGTGTGGTTTCTTAGTATTCCCACGTGTTTCCTTTTGCTTTCCGCAGCTGCACTGAGATACAATTGACATATAACCTTGTGTAAGGATTAAGGTGTACAATATATGTGTGTGTGGTGAAATGATAACCCCAACAAGATTTGTTACCGCCCCCATCACCTCACATGGTAAACTTGCTATGTGTGTGTGTGTGTGTGTGGTGGGAATGTCGAATATTTACTCTTACCAATTTTTGAGAACACAATACAGCCGTGTTAAGTATAGTCATCATGTATATGTTAGATACCCACAACTTATTTATCTTATCATTGAAAGTTTGTACTCTTTGACTGACATCACCCCACTTCTCCCACACCCCATGTCTTTTCTTGAGGAGAAATTCTATTCCTTTGGTGAATGTTTGGCTACTCTATTGAGTTGGGTGGTGACAGATATCAATTTTTTGTGAATGCCAATTGCCCGCCTACACCCTTAACTCAAGTTTTAACATTTTCATAATAATTATGATAATGGCCACCTAATTAGAAGGAAATAGAGGACGTATGTTTGGGGCTATTATTGGTTAGCACCGAATCATCTGATGTCTTAGTCAATCTTTGTGACCACAAATTTAAACAGAAGAGACCATAGAATTGTTCAGGTACAGTGCCAAATCATGAAATACAGTCACTTTAACATAATTAGATATTGTTATCAATTTCTTGAAGTAACATGACACATCCCTCATGGGGAAAAATGACTTTCTTAAGGTTAACAAAATTAGTGAGAAGGAAGGCAGGCACGCAGGAAGGAAGGCAAGAAAAAGGAAGGAAGGAAATGGATAGGGGTTATAGAATTAGTAAAACACAATTTTTTTCAGAAAAACATAGTTCTTATTCAGTATGTCATATTTTATCATAATGTAACTCATTTAATAAATATCAATTTTTGGACACATGATTTTTATTATTATAAAGCCTTCTGCAATAAACATTCATCAATACATCTTACTATCCATCAAAATAGCAAATAAGTACTATGACCTGGCACTGCACACTCCTGACCCAGCAGAGCACTTATTGGACCCAGCAGAGCACTTATTGGAGAAAACTGGCCAAGGCAGGGGGAATCATAGCAGGTACACGGTGCTCTAGTGCCTGTCTCAGAGAGAGGCAGAGCTTAAGGCTAACGCTGGGTCAGAGAGAAACCCTATGGAGTCCCCATGACCATGACGCTCCAGCCCTTTCTCTTCCCTTATGTCTGAACTTTGTGGTTCCAGCAATAAGATATGGCAAAATTCTGGTCTCCTGCCCTGGTCCACCCTCTCAGGATTCATGGTTGAGTGAAAGTCATGGGGACAACCTATAGAGAAGAAATAATTTGGAAAAACTGGTGACTACATAAGATTTTTAAATCTTTAGGCTAGGACAGTTTTGGGTGACTTTGTACTTTTAAGGAACAATGATTGTCCATATTCTATGAAATTTTCCACAGAAAAGGAGAGGTGGGTTCTTAACTTCTTTAATTAATCCAACATTAACTTGATGTACAAATTTTGTAATAGCATCTATATAATAAAAGCCTAAGCAACTGTTATGGCGGAACAAGTAGAACAACCAGTTGCTATAATGCGCACTGACCACCAGGGGGAAGACGCTCAATGCAAGAGCTGCCCCCTGGTGGTCAGGGCGCTCCCACAGGCTGTGGCAGGAGCCTCTCCTGCCTCCGTGGCAGCACTAAGGAGCAGCAAACTGAGCAATAAGGAGCAGTGAGCAGGCGGGTGGTAAGGGGCGAGAGGTCCTGGGCTGCAAGAGGGATGTCTGCCTGCCAGCGAAGGCCCGCTCCTTAAGCAGGCAGGCAGACATCCCCCGAGGGGTCCCAGATTGTGAGAGGGCACAGGTCGGGCTGAGGGACCCCCCCCCCCCCAGTACACAAATTTTGTGCATTGGGCCTCTAGTAAAAAAAGAAAACAACAGACCAATCATACATTACATGACTATATATGTAAGTGTCCCAGACACACATCAAAGTGACGAGAGTAACAAAGCCAACAGGAATTGAGGCAGTGGGCACGAAGACTCATGTGTAAAGTATAATATGTTCACAAAAAGATGATTTCAAATGTCATTTATATAATTAAAACAATGTTCACATATTAACGGCTGGAACCTACTTTTAAAAAATCTAACTTTAACAACAGGATTTATTTTATCATTCAGTATAAAATGAGAAAATCCATATGCTTATCAGCATCTCTTATCCTCCATGATTGACCTGAACTCTATTAATTTAGATCCAGTTAATATTTATTTGAATTTTTAATGATTAGGAATTTTTAGTGATTGGTTTTGATATTTGTGTGTTTTTTTAATTGGTGTGGACACTGGTTAGCAAAATTATATAGGTTTCAGGTGCACAATTCTACAACACATCATCTGTACATTGCATTGTGTGTTCACCAACCCAAGTCAAGTTGTATCAATCACCATTTATCACCCCTACACTGTCCACCTCTCACAACCTCTTTACCCGGCAATCATCACTAATCATGTGTTCATGAGTTTTTTTCTCATTTTTTTCTTTTTTGCTCTATCCCTCCATCCAGCCCGTCCTCCTTCCCTCCTCCCCACTAGCTATCAGCTTGCTCTCTATTCATGATTTTGTCTCTATTTTGTGTGTTAGCTTATTTTGTTGTTTAAACTCCACATATGAGTAAAATCATATGGTACTTATCTCAGACTGGCTTATTTCACTTAGTATAATGCTCCCCAGGTCCATCCATGCTGCCTCAAAGGGTAAGATTTACTTCATTTTTTATGGTCCCGTTGTATTCCATTGCATAAATGTACCACAGCTTTTTTATCCCTTCATCTACTGATGGACACTCGGGCTGCTTCCAATCTTGGCTATTGCAAATAATGCTGCAATGAACATATGGGTGCATGTGTTATTTCGGATCAGTGTTTTGGGTTTCTTTGGATATACTTTCAGAAGTGGAATTGCTGAGTCATAAAGCTGCCTCCATTTTCTATTTTCTGAGGTAACTCCATACTGCTTCCCACAGTGGCTGCACCAGTCTGCATTCCCACCAGCAGTGCAGGAGGGTTCCCTTTTTTCCACATCCTCACTAACATTTGTTGTTTGTTGATTTATTGAAGATAAACATACTGACAGGCATGAGGTGATATTTCATTATCATTTTAATTTCTCTGAGTTACCTTGAGCTTCTTTTCATATGTCTACTGGCCTTCTGTATGTCCTCTTTGGAGAAGTGTCTGTTCAGGTCTTTGGCTATTTTTAATTGGATTGTTTGTTTTTTTGGTATTAAGTTTTATAAGTTCTTTATAAATTTTGGATACTAACCCCTTATCAGATGTGTTGGTGAATATGTTTTTCCCATTCAGGGGGTTGTCTTTTCATTTTGTTGATGGTTTCTTTTGCGGTGACAAAACCAATAAATGTATTGAGATATAGTATATAGACCTTAAAGTTCACCTGTTTTAAATGATACTTAGTTAATTTATATAATTATGTCACCAGAATCACAATTCATTCTTAAAATATTCCCGTCACTTTTTCAGGTCTCCAGTCAATCTTCCTTTCAGATGCCACTCCCAGGCAATCACTAACCTGCTTTCTGTCTCTGCGAGTTTGCCTTTTCTGACCTTTTATATAAATGGAATCATACATCTGGCTTCTTTTACTTTTCATCCATTTGTTAGCATGTATCAGTAGTTTGTCCCTTTCTATTGCTGAGTAATATTCCATTTTTTGAATATTGAGCAGGTTTGTTCTTCAGTTAGTTATCCATCCCTCAGTCCATGCAAACTTCTGCTTGGTATTACGAATAATAACACTTCCTGTTTTACATACTTAAACTTGGGCCTTTGGTGCTTTTGTTTGCAAACATCGATCAGCATGGAATACCATTAGGGTCCTAATAGTGTCTACTCCTCAGGAAGTGTGGGTGTGTTCTTACAGCCTCCATGCGTGCTCCCCTTGGACGCTGCTTTCTCTCCAAATAAACAAGCAGGATTTCTCTGATGTTTCTGCCCCGTGGATGATGCCTTTTCCTAGTTTCTAACACAGTAACATATTTTAATACTATTTTATGTTCCCGGTTCTTTTTGATGGAAATCTAGAAACGTAAGAGAAAGATGCCTTAGCCCACTTACTCCACCCACCTTTACATGGAAGTCTTGTACATAACACTTTAATTCCGAGAACAAGTTAGATTCTAATCCTATTCAGTTGCTTTCAGTATAGATCTTTCCCATCTCTGTGCCCTCGTGGGAACCCGTTTACAGGTCTATGCACCATAGCAGGAGATTTACAGTGTCTTTTATAAAAAACAACAAACAGACACTGTTCAGGCCAAGGCATGCTGTGGCGATGGAAACAAAAAATCTGTCGGAACAAAATATTACCAGCAAAATTATTCATACAGAGTTTATCTTGTGAAAGTCTGACCTTGTTATCTTGGCAGGGACAGCAAGACCTGCAGTGGTTATTTCCGGAATGCCTCACAGTTCGGCAAACCACTCACTCCAGGAAATCTTCGTCATTATGCAAACTGTCAGCATGAGCCTTTAGCCCCCATCATTTCTAATAGATTCCAGGAATCCTATTTCTCTGAGCACCTCACCACCCGGCGGCTTCCAGCCCCACTGCCCTTTGCACACCCTAACTTGCAAACCCGCAGCTACTCCTAAGGAAGGAGAGTTGTATTGAGAGTGGCTAAGAGACACTCCTAGCGATAACTTAATGCTATTCGCTTTTTAAAAATTGAAATCTGGGTGCCCTAGCCAGGTGGCTCGGTTGATTAGAGCATCATCCCATAAACCAAAAGGTGGCAGGTTCCGTCCCCGGTTGGGGCACATATGGGAGGCAACCATCAATGTTTCTCTTTCACAATCATCTCTCTCTCTCTCTCTCTCTCTCTCTCTCTCTCTCTCTCTCTCTCTCTCTCACACACACACACACACACACACACACACACACACACCAATAAAAACATATCCTTGGGTGGAAGTTTTTTTTTAAATTGAAATCTATAAGGTCAAAAATCAAACCTAACCCTGCGAAGGAAATACCATGCACAGGACTATTAGTTTCTTGAGAGAAAAATCACATAGATTATGTAAACTGCTGTGTTCCAGTGTCTAATCATATACTGTTTGGCATACAGCACATGCTCAAATAAATGAACAAATCGCTTTAATATTTTTCTCCTTAACAGTCTCTCTTTAATTTAGCTTAATAATACCTACGAAAGCTAACTTAATAAAAATGTTTTATTGGACAGAGTTTTTGATTACTATAGTTATAATTTTTCTGTTTAATTTAATGTCTATCAAATAAAAAGTAAAAATATGTGCTCAAAGAGTAAAACATAAAAATTTAAAAAGTGGTACATAGGTTCCATTGTACATAAAACCTGAGTTTTTAAAACATTTTTAAAGTTCCTCATTACACGTTCAAAAGAACCATGTGAAATAAACAGACCAAATCGTACTTCTTTTCGCTGTAGTGGATCATGAGATAAAGAGTTGAAGTATTCCAAACTGATAACCTTAAAGCCCCAAGTGTCTTATATTGAGTTCAGAATAATCTATTGTTAATTATTAATGACAGAT
The DNA here is from genome assembly GCF_964212035.1 of Myotis nattereri. Classification (NCBI taxonomy): domain Eukaryota; kingdom Metazoa; phylum Chordata; class Mammalia; order Chiroptera; family Vespertilionidae; genus Myotis; species Myotis nattereri. Next base: position 16,632,888 of record NC_138086.1, on the reverse strand, counting down.
TTTTTTGATACCTCCTATGTTTCCGGTTCCTCTACAGAAACACAAGTTAAAACAAATTCAAAAGAAACAATCAAAACTATACTAAATGAAAGTGATACTTACTAAGTAAGAATATTAATAAAATGTGTCTAGTCCCAATGTATCTGATTTGAGATGTATGAACTCTATTTTACCAATTAGATTATGATATAAATCAGTGTTATATATAATACAAATATAGTCCAAGCTGCATGTGAAATTTTCAATTTTCTACTAACCGTTTTAAGTAATGAAAAGAAACAGTTGAAGTTAATTTCTGTAATAGGTTTTATTTAATCCAAAATATTATAATTTCATCATGTTATACTATCTACATTTGAAGTGCTCAATAGCAAATATAGTTAGTGGTTAGAGTACTGGGTATTGTAGACCTAAATTGTTAAATACGGCAGAGACTGTGCCATAGTCAGATGTTTCCTCCCTCTTGCACAACACAACAAGCACTAAATAAGTGCTGAGTGAATAAGCGCTCAACAAATATTAAATGAATTGCTGAATTAGTAGCTGGAAGAAAGGATATCCTGCTTGAGGTCATTGGGCTTCTTGGAGCTTTAGGTTTTCATCATTGTCTTCAAATATTTTCTTCCTCCCAGATTCTTTTCTTATCCTGGGACTTCAGTATCATGTAAGTTAGATCATATGATATTGTCCTGCATATTTCCAAAGGACAGATCATTTTTCTCCAATCTTATTTTCAATATTTGCCTGACTGGAAAATGTGTTTGGATGTATTTTAAAGATCATTGAGTTATCCAGCTGGCATGGCTCAGCAATTGAGCATTGACCTATGAACCAGGAATTAACAATTCAATTCCCGGTCAGGGCACATGCCCAGGTTGCAAGCTCAATCCTCAGTGTGGGGTGTGCAGGAGAGAGCCCATCAATGATTCTCTCTCATCATTGATGTTTCTATCTCCTGCCCTCTCCCTTCCTCTCTGAAATCAGTAAAAATATGTATTTTAAAAAGATTATTGTCTCACTCTTTCACTTTCAGATCTTCTGTTAAAGCCTAGTCAGATACTTTTTCATTTTAGTTAATGTACTTTTCAATTTTAGAATTTGCAATTTTTAATTGATTTCATTTCCCTGCTGAGATTTCTTATTTATTCCCTTATAAAGAAAATATTTTTATTTAGTTATTTGAACATATTTTCCATAAATTTTTGTAATCTTACTTTACAATATTTATTTGCTAAATCTAATTTCCAAAGGACAGATAAATCATTTTTCTCCAATCTTATTTTCAGTATTTGCCTGACAGGAAAATGTGTGTGGATATATTTTAAAGATCTTTGTCTCCAAAATAACAATGAGGTACCATCTCACACCTGTCAGAATGGCTACCATCAACAAATCAACAAACGACAGTGCTGGAGAGGATGTGGAGAAAAAGGGAACACTAGTGCACTGCTGGTGGGAATGCAGACTGGTACAGCCACTGTGGAGAACAGTATGGAGTTTCCTCAAAAAACTAAAAATGGAACTCCCATTTGACCCTGTGATCCCACTTCTAGGAATATATCCCAAGAAACCAGAAACACCAATCAGAAAGGATATATGCACCCATATGTTCATAGCAGCACAGTTCACCATAGCTAAGATCTGGAAACAGCCTAAGTGCCCATCAGTAGATGAATGGATTAGAAAACTGTGGTACATCTACACGATGGAATACTATGCTGCTGTAAAAAAGAAGGAATTCTTACCATTTGCAACAGCATGGATAGAACTGGAGAGCATTACGCTAAGTGAAATAAGCCAGTCAATGAAGGAAAAATACCACATGATCTCACTCACTTATGGATAATAAAGACCATTATAAACTTAGGAACAAAAATAGATACAGAGGCAGAGCAACCTCAAACAGACTGTTGAACTACAGCGGGAAAGCCGGGGAGGGTTGGGGGGCGAGGGTGGGGGGTGGGTAAGAGATCAACGGAAGGACTTGTATGCATGCATATAAACATAACCAATGGACATAAGACACTGGGGGGTAGGGGAGGCCAGGGGATTGTCAAAGGTGGGAAAAAGGGAGACATATGTAATACTCTTTGTAATACTTTAAGCAATAAAACAATTAAAAAAAAAAAAGAAAGATCTTTGTCTCACCCAGCTAATCTAAGATGTAGGCTGTGTTGCGGTGGGGATTGTGCTGATGTCTTTTTTTCTTTTTTTACTATGAAAATGTGATGTTAGAGGGTACCAGTTCAATCAGAGTTGTAGATAGGCAAATCAAATAATAGATCTTACATTTAATGTGACCACAATAACAATGAGTGCCTTGAGGTACATGTATACAAATACACCTCAGAGATCTGTCTGGAGATTTCTCTTTCTCCTCAAGTTTCTACCCTTGGACATAGCTGGTCAAAAATTGACCCCTTTCTCTCTTTCCACACAATCCTTTTTAAGACCTGGTCTGTCTCTCCCATTTACTCTCTTCCTTTTCAGGGCTCCCCTTCCCAGCCCTAGCCGATCTGTGAACCACTCCCTGCAAACAAGGTTTTTGCCTTGGGTAGAGAAACAACCTCTTGCTTGGGCTGATTTTCTTGGAAAGAGAGAAAGAATAAAAGGAAAGAAGGAAGGAAGGAAGGAAGGAAGGAAGGAAGGAAGGAAGGAAGGAAGGGAGGGAGGAAGGAAGGAAGGAGGGAAGGAAGGAAGGAAGGAAGGAGGGAAGGAAGGAAGGAAGGAAGGAAGGAAGGAAGGAAGGAAGGAAGGAGGGAAGGAAGGAAGGAAGGAAGGAGGGAAGGAAGGAAGGAAGGAAGGAAGGAAGGAAGGAAGGAAGGAAGGAAGGAAAGAGGAGAAAGGAAGGAAGGAAGGAAAGAGGAGAAAGGAAGGAAGGAAAGAAAGAAAGGAGGAAGTGAGGGAAGAAGGAGAGAGGGAGGAAAAAGAGAAAAGAAGGAAAAAGAAAAGAAAGAGTCCTATTTGGAATTTCCCAATGTGCACTTGTGAGCGGAGCTCAGCTCTTGGCCATCTTGAGTCAAGTGTAAAGGCTCTTCTTACTTACCTTTTGGGCAAAATGAAGAAACCCAACAGCTCCCTCTGCCTGAAGGCCACCCTGACGATACTGATTGGGAATATTTTCTCCTCACTCAGTCATGCTTTATAACAGCATATTTGTAAAGTAACTTTTCCCTTCTTGTTTTTCGTCATCGTTGTTTTTTTTGCAGTTAACAATCTCAGGAAATGGGAAAAGGTAAATAAAAAAGGTAAATCCAAAGATAAAAATTAAATTCTAAAGTTTTATAGCTTGTGTCCTGGCTCCTAAGTGAAAAACAGTCTATTTCCTGATGGGTTTTCCAGGCTCCCCATTGCCCCTCCTGCTATGTGATTCTGGATCTCTGAGTCAGCCCAGAGGGGCAGTGTTGCTCAGCGGTTATGAGGCAGGTTCTGAGACCTGCTCCGCGGCAGGCTAATGACACTCTGTGCCCCGTCTCTGCATGACAGGCAGTCAGTTAGAGGCACTGGCATTAGGAATAGCTGCTCAACTGTAATGACATCCTGGGAGCCTACCTTTCCCCCTTTGCGGATAAGGCCTCATCCCCAAGTTAACCTGAATCTAAATGATTTCAAGTCACTATCATTCATATGACAAAGGCTGTGGCATTCTGGGTTTCTAGTTGTTGCTTTTTAAATGTCTGAAGCCACTTTAATTGTACCCAAAACAGTTCCAAAAAACTAATCAAGAAGTGAATGAACTATCCTGAAAATAGTTCTAAGGCTTTATAATGTGATTTTTTAAAATGTAAGGGTGCTGTATAGATGTCTCTAAAGAAAATAGAAAGTAATTTTCTCTCAATTCCAACAGTTTTGAAATTCTATTTTTCAAGGAATTCTAGGCACCCTGGAGGAAAAAGTTATAACAATTTCATTTAAAGTTTCCATATTAGTAAAAAAGAACTAACATAACTTTATTTCTTTAAATAGTTTTCTAAATTTCCCCTTTTATTATATGAAAAAATTTGAAAGAAAATAAATAAAAATAGGTAGAAACTAGCTCACCTATTTTTCTTTCCAGAGGATACATTTTAGTGCCTTGCACAGTATCTTTTCGGTTCCAGATTATTTTTAGCAAAAGGCTTTTCAATTTGAAGTATAATTGAAGATAGGATATGAACTACTTCCGCTCTTAGACTACATGTGGATGGACCTCTAAAACAATGATCATTATCAAGGAGAACTTACATGGCATTTTTTCAATCTATAATAATAAAAACGTAATATGCTAACTAGACTGGATGTCCTTCCAGACAACCTTCTGGACGAAGCCAGGGCTGTGAGGGAAGCCCAGGTCCCGGGTGCCAGAGGGAAGCCGGTGCCGGCAGCTGGGGGAAGGAAGGTTTACTCTTGCATGAATTTCGTGCATCAGGCCTCTACTAGTAAAATATAAGGCTATGATTAATAGCCATTATTGAAATGTCAAATTATGGCACACTCTTTTCATATCTTCCAGTCTCTGATTAGCCGCTTTGGAGGAAAAGTATGTCCCTGATATGTTGCCTTTGATTTACAAATTTTCCACAGATTCTTTTAAATCATATTTGCTTCAACTTTCTGTTTAAATGAAGTTGTCTTAGAAATGAGATTAGCTAAAAATATCAGATGCCTGTTTGGAATGAGATTAGCCAAAATCAGTGTCTATTCCCTGTGCCTTTTAAGTCAATTGAATTCAGTGCCATACATTAGTTGGGAATATGCATATATATAGTAGAGGAGCCTAGAGATTTTAATTTATTGGGCTAGAGTGGTACTTCTAAAAAAAAGCCAAGATTTACATCATTGATCTTTCCTAAAAGGGAACATTGAAGAGTCAGGGGAAACTGCAAGACTGGGAGTCTGTTTGTTTATATGTTTTCATTCCATGAAGGATTTAAGGTTAACGAATGATGGAAAAATGCCTTATCTCCTTTCATGTGTGCTATTCCTGTATCTTTTTATAAGTTTGGTCTACCCTAATTCATGTGGGGCTTTATTTTGAGCAAGCATATGGGGCAGGCAAACTTAGAGAAACTAAGAATGATTCATCTTAATTTAGATGTGAAACTCACAGATGAACCTCCTTATGTGGAGATCTGGGCCAGAACTCTTCATATTGTCATTACAGGACCTGACCCAGGAGGGTCTGAGGGCTGCAGAGGATGCCAGGCCACAGAAAACACGATGCTTCTGACTCTCAAATTGAAAGTCTCGAGAGGTCATGTCCAATCCTCCGCTGAGGCAGAAGAAGGTGGAAAATCTTAAAGAGCAGGAGTTCCAGGAGATGCAAAAGGCCTGGGCAAAAATTCTGGAAGCTGTCTCCTGGCTTCCAGAAGGATTTGAGTTCAGTAGCACGTAGCTAATGGAAAGGGCACACTTATAGCAAACTCCCCCATGCCTGGCACATACTAGCTAGAGGCTCTGTAAAAATTTTGGAAATTGATCAGAACCATGGCAATATTAAAATGCTTGACCCCGCAAGGAAAGAAGTCTTCCTTGGCTGAAAGCTTACTGATGTACAGTGATAAAGAATTTTCTTTTAATTTAACAAACTTGGTCCTCTGTGTCCCTAGAATATAGAAACACCTCAATTGGACTATTGCTCTAGAAGTGTATGCTGAGAAAGAATAGCTGATAGAAGACCCACAGTTAGAAAAATACGGTCTTGTGTTCACAGTAAAACTGGAACAATTGAAATTTATCAATGGGGTCCTTAAGAGTTTCTATTTTGTTCAGAATACTGTACTTAATAGGACAGGAAAATATCTCATATACATAAAAAAGATGTGACTTAAATATGTACATGGCTTAAATGTAACATTGGATACATTGTAAACCTTTATTATAAAATCTTAATGATGAGAAACAATTTGTTTTCTGGTAAATTTACATAGATGAAACAATGGTCTTTTTTTTTCTATAAGAAATTAAGACTCCTGGTCCTAGAGCACGTACATACTTCCCATGTTCCCACTGAAACCCATTCATTGCCACACATCTTCCTGTTACCGTTTTCCCAATGGATGGAACACCAGTCAACTCTGGGAGCTTCTGACGCTCTCATGCTGACTCTACAATTCAAAGCCTGTGCGAGGAAGCAGCTGGCAGCTCAAGCCTTCTCTCCGGTTGGATGGCTGTCAACTCAAGGATTTATTTTTTTAATATGAGAAAATGTCAGTTTCCATCTCAAGTACACTTTTTGATGATTCAGAGAAGCATTGAATGCCTGATGGTTAAATAAAAATACAAAAAATTCAGCATTGCTTTGAAAGCAACTCCTTTCACACGGTGATGAGGGTTTTACCCATGAACTCAGCATAGATCATAAGTGTGACATATTCCTGTTTTGTAAATGAAGGAATATGTACACACCTGTAAATGTGCATATATGTTTGTATGTATGTTCTGCAGATAGTATTTTTTTAATAGAAAAACTCAGGATCTCTTATTACTGCATCTGTTCCTGTGAACATAAAACGTGTTTAGTAGAAAAACATCATGAAGTTTACTTATAAAATTGTATATTGATGGGCACTTAGGCTGCTTCCAAATCTTGGCTAGTGTAAAAAATGTTGCAATAAAAATAGGGGTAAACATATCTTTTTGAATTCGTGTTTTGCATTTCTTCAGCTAAATACCCGGAAGTGGGAGAAGTGGTGTGATGCATGTATATGGAACGTGAAAACTGAACTGGAACATGCAGTGTCCCCTGGGCAGGATGCAAAGGTGGCCTCCTGGGTTCTTGTCCGGTTGCATTCAAAGAATGAAGCCACAGACAAAAGCTAGAATAGGAAAAGGTGGAGATTTATTGAGAGACAAGCACCGACTCCCACGTGCTATACCACCTTTTGTCTTTGGCTTCATTCTGTGAATCCACCTGGACAAGAACCCAGGAGGCCACCTTTGCATCCTGCCCAGGGGAAGCCCACACGTTCCAGTTCAATTTTCGCATTTCAGTTTTAGGAATATCTCTGAAGGTCTATTTGAGAAGTACACTCAATAAACCCAGTGAAGAGCCGATACCTCTCTACTCTATGATCACTCAATTGCTAAAGAAGGTGGTGGATGCTAAGTTCTTATTTGCAGACATTGAAATAAATTTTGATCCCACACAACTAGAGGTAGAAATTACTAAAGGCGCCATGCCCCATTACTAATCTCTTTCTTGCACAATCAATAAATACATTTGGTCTCCTGCCATGTATAAGAAACTATGCTAGGTATTTTAATACATTTAAAAAATAAAAACAAAGTCACTAACTTAAATATACTTACCATCTCGTTTGGGAAGAAAACCATATATATACAAATAAATACAAGGTTATATACTATATTCCAAGTTCATAGAGTTGATAAAGCTATGGAAATTTAGAATTCTAAAAAAAAAAAAGTACATTTTTGCTTATAAAAGACCATAGACCCTTGATTAGTCATTGTACAGAGAGAAATTCTCTGGGCTTACTATTTTGCCCCCAAATCTCTATGTAGCTTATCAAAAGTGACTTGTTGAAAGGTGGTCACGGATATATAAATTTCATTCTTTTTGAAATAAGAACATGGTTTCTTTGAAATACGTTCTTTTGTTTGTTCGTTTGATAGATAGGTAATGAATGTACTTGATATGCTATCCAAAAGGTAAAGTATATAAACAGTGAAAGGTGAATGTCAATCTCTTTTCTCTTCCCTGGTTACTGGGCCCCTCTCCTTGGACCCAATGCTTTTTATCAGTTTCTGTGTATCTTTCTAGAGAAATATTATGCCTTTACAAACTGGACTCTGTTTTTCTGTTTTTATATAAATGACAGCATTTTATACACACTCATTTGTACCTGTTTTCTTCACCAAATATCATAATTTAGCGCTACTATGATATTTCCATATCAGTCCACATAAGTGACTATGCCATAATACATATTTAATCAGTTCCCTATTAAACATTTATTTTTCAGCTCTTACTAGTAAAAACAGTGCTTTACATGAAGTGAAACTGCTAGATTAAAGGGAGGTGCATTTTAAATGTTGATTGATCCCTGGCCGGTTTGGCTCAGTGGATTGAGCGTCAGCCTGAGGACTGAAGAGTCCTGGGTTCGATTCCAGTCAAGGGCACATGACCAAGTTGTGGGCTAGATTCCAAGTAGGGGATGTGCAGGAGGCAGCCAATCAATGATTCTCTCTCATCATTGACATTTCTATCTCTCTCTCCCTCCCCCTTCCTCTCTGAAAGCAATAAAAAAATTTTTTAAAAGAATTAATAAATTAATTAATAAATAAAAATATCGTTATTGATACAGTAAATTTTCTTCCAGCAATAAGTTTCTTTAAGGCAAATGACTTATGAGAATAGCAAATCTATGGGAGATATTTCTACCCTGACATAATGAATCTCTTTGTTCTTTAAAGATATAAACATTCTTGTCTTAATGAGAAGTAGCATTTATAATGTAGCAAATTCATTGGAAATTATAAAAAGAATATGAGGGCATAGAAAATTATTTGCTCCCATCTACTTTATAGAAATTAACTCAATATGCAGATGTTTTCTGAATTATCAAATTATTCATGCATTTACTGTGAATTCCAGAGTCTTTGTCCTTCTTGGGATGGGCTGAAGACTTTAAAGTACTGCTAAGTAATTTTTATCGTGTCATAGTAAAGTTCATGGTGTTCAATGAATACCAAATACCATAGACAAATACCAGAGACATATAGATCTTTAAGCAAACTGAGCATCTGCTTTCTTATGCAAGAGACAAGTGGTTCAAAGTCTTACATTTTAAAGCTATATCTATAAACAGAATGGGAAAGCCAAAATTATTCAAGAACTATTTCAAATGTAGCATTTGTCTTTTAAATTAGCCATGATCCACAGAGTACAATAGTCAGGGGACACATTTATTTTTAACAAGCATTAAGGTCTTAAGAAGGGTAAATTTGGAAATTTTTCTGTCAGTAAGATCTATAAATATGGTTTAATAATTTTTCTGAACATTTTCCCAAAATAATTTATATCTTTAAGTCAACAAACAATATTTGAAAAATATTTATTGAGTATCTGTCATGAGTCAGGCACTGTTGTAAATAGTTACTAGGTACATGTCTCCTGACTTTTATTAGTGTATAGCTCATACAGGGAGAAAAATCTGTTAATAAAAAAGCAGTGAATTATTATAGAAGTGTTAACAAGGGCCAATGGAAATACAAAGGAAAATATTTATTATATTCAGGGAGAAGGAACAGTTTTATAGAGGAGACAACACTTGAATTGAATTTGAAAAGATAAATTGATATTTAATATGTACATTAAAGATGGGATAACAAGAGAAAGCAGAGACCAGGAGAATGAAGAAATTTGACACATTCTATGAAGACAATTCAGACTGGCCAGAGAGATACAGATGTAGATATTGATATAGATACACAAAACACATATATATTCATACATATACACTAGAGGCCCGGTGCACGAAATTCCTGCACAGGTAGGGTCCCTAGACCTGGCCAGCAATCGGGGCCAATCTGTGGGGCGACCAGCAGGGCAATCAGGGGGCCCCCCGCTGGCAACCTGCCTTGACTAGCCTGGGGGCCTGCAGGCTGAGGTCCGCTCCTGTGTTAAGCATCTGCCCCCTGGTGGTCAGTGCACATCATAATGACCAGTAGTTCCACCAGTCATTCTGCCATTCAGTCAATTTGCATATTAGGCTTTTATTATATAGGATAGGATATACACTGATTGGCCAGATTATTATGACCACCTGGTGTTTGTAGGCAAATTAGCTATAATTTCGCGCTGAAGTTGCTAGAGGGCCAGACCATTATAAATAGGGGAGCAGGTTGTTTACCACGACAGTAGAAGTGATTTTTTTCTGAATATATGGGTAAACAACTCAATTTAACAGCCTTTGAATGTGGGATATATATATATATATACATATATATATATATATATATATATATATATATATGATATGTTATACTAGTGCCCTGGTGCACAGATGTGTGCATATTGAAAGGATATTAATTAGAAGGTGGACAGCGGGGTGGGACTGGGTGAGACAGGCCGGACACACCTTGAAGGCAACCTCCTGCAGTTGCTCCCTGGCCAGCCACACCTGGGGTGGCGCCGCGCCTCACAGGGTGTCTGCAGAGTGAGGAGGATCCCTCTGGAAGGTAGGGTGCCTTAGCATGGCCTGCAGGGGTCGGGCTGAAACCGACTCTCTGACATCCCATGCATCAGGCCTCTAGTATATATCTCACCATTGATTGGGGAGGGTAAGGGACAAAGCCATGGTAAGGGAAGGAGCAGAAAAAGAATGTACTTTGTGGTAAGGTTGGAAGGGAAGGAAAAGACTAGATCCTGGGAGAGCTTAGCATAACATGTTAAGTTTTTTGACTTTGTATCTTCTAAGCCAAAGCTTCCCAAACAGTGCGCCAAGTTCAACTGATACACTGAATGTGTTATGGGTACATATTCCACGAGCAACTCGGCTCTGGGGTGGATGTGGGAGGTCACTCTGGACAAATAATCTCATCCATTTACCCCAAGATATATAGCATTTTACAGGTGTGCCATGGTAAGGGGAAAGTTGAGATATACTCCTCTAGATAATAAAGAGTTTAAATTCAACTTAAGCTAATGACTTCCATGCAGTCTAAAAGGATCACTAGAAACTGCACGAAAGGTAAAGAAGGCTTAAAGACCAAGTACAGAGTTCAGAATTCATAACAAGAAGGTACAATTGATATCTTTGAGAAGGTAAAAGGATGGAACCACATTTTGGTTTAACTAAGGGAATAATGATGCCTTTCATTGAGTTTAAGAATAAAAGGTAAGAAAGAGCTTTTAAAAGAAAGATGTCTCAAACCTTAGAATCCTTGCATGTCTAATGTCAATGGGACATATAAGATACATGTGACATGCCAGTAGAAATATCAGATATTACCATCAGGTATATGTGTACTTAATAGAAACTATACATAGTACAGTTACCCTGTTTCTGTTAGAAACTGCCCTCATGGTGAATAACAAATATGTGAAAAAGTGGATTAAACAAGTAGAGACATTTTTCCCCCAGGGAGCATGACCAATTTTGAATTGGACATTCCAGCATTTGATGCATCAGCTCCAGGTTGTGAGCCATGAGTCAGGACCCCCTCGTCTTTTCCATGCAACTGTGCTTTCCAGTGGTTCCCAGCCTTAAAGTCACCACAAGGTCATCAAATGGCTGTGAAGTTCTAGCCAATACATCCACATTCCGTGAAGGAAGAAGGAGCCAGAGGAGAGGACAAAGGGCACATGCCAGCTGAGTTTAGTTATTCTTTCAAGATTTCCCAGAGATCCTAACTAGTAACTTCTGTCCATACCTGGGTGATCAAAACTGACATGTGGCCCTAACCGGTTTGGCTCAGTGGATAGAGCATCTGCCTGCGGACTGAAGGGTCCCAGGTTCGATTACGGTCAAGGGCATATACCTTGGTTGCGGGCACATCCCCAGTGGGGAGTGTGCAGGAGGCAGCTGATCGATGTTTCTCTCTCATCGATGTTTCTAACTCTCTATCCCTCTCCCTTTCTCTCTGTAAAAAATCAATTAAAAAATATATTTAAAAAAACACACAAAACAAAACAAAAAACTGACATGTGGCCCTAGCCGGTTTGGTTCAGTGGATAGAGCATCAGCCCTCGGACTGAAGGGTCCCAGGTTTGATTCTGGTCAAGGGCACCTAACTCGGCAGCCCCATTGATATTTCTCTGTGTGTGTGTCTCTGCCTCCCTTCCACTCTCTCTAAAAATCAATGGAAAAATATCCTCGGGTGAGGCTTAACAACAAAAAGCTGACATGTGGCTACTTTAATCTGCAAGGGAGCTTGAGAATGTGATTTTTTTAAGCTGGGGACACTGCTATCTCAACTAAATCAAAGTTCTGTTAGAAAGGAAAAAGGGGATATTAAATACTAACTGCATTACTAGTAGTCAGTGGCACTAGATCTGCAATAGGGGGAAATATCATTTGAATGCTTATTTTAAGAACATTCTTCTCCATAATTATATAATTCTTGTTTGTACTTTTCAAAGCACTTTCTCACACAGTATTGCATTTGCTCCTTGAAACAACCCAGTGAAATAGTGGGAAGTAAAGCTTTCCCAGTTATTTTAAAAAGCAACAGAAAAACAAGAAATTATGAGCAGTGAAAACAACACTAAGAGCCTAGTTTTTTTTATAAAATTAGGACTTTTGCCATGATAATAAGAAAGAAAACTGACTGGCTTTCAACTGAATTGACAAGATGTTTTTAATATCATGTAGGCCCAGTCTCTCCCTCCTTCAGAAGATACAGGAAATTACAGCAGTTTATTTTCAAGGTGACATCGACTTGAAAACAAGAGTCTACAATTTGCCTAAATAATTCAAGAACCAATATTAGGATGGCAACACAAAGTCCCTTGAAGTGGATGCTTATCCAATCTGTGATGGGGTAAGAGGCTGTCAGGAGAATGGATGATCAGTTTGTTCTCTCTCTCTCTCTCTCTCTCTCTCTCTCTCTCTCTCTCTCTCTCCTTTATTTCTATATGCTGCTTACTGTGATGGGAAGGGGCTTTCGGTAAAGCAGACTTTGTGTGTTTGCCTGTGTTTAATAATGTTGCCGTGAGACACATTGAATGTGTACTAGTATACTGTAGATAGTTCATACTGCAGAGACTGGGAAAAGAAGCAAGAAGCCTCTTGCTTTGAGGGGCGGGAGGAACCTACCAGTACCTGGTTATGAGAACTGTCACTCACCCTTACCTCAGAGCCACTGAAACTTGCCTCCAGAAAGACCCTAGACTCTGTAGGGGTGACGGAGACTAGAGAAGACGAGGACAGCCTGGAGGACCAGGAGGGCAGGAGGCTGGAGAAAGAAGGTGTCCCCATAGGTGGCAGCCTTTGTATATACAGAGGCAACTTGATGTAAAAAGTAAAGTTGCACCCACCTATGGGTCTTCATTGGCATCTGAATCAGCTGGCCAAGAATTTGTTTTCTTTCTCAAAATGGACTATCCGACTTTATTCTTAGATGTTGTATGAATAAGACCACTGATCGAAATAAAAGAAGTCATTGAAAATAGTTTCTAAATTTTATTTGAGTCCTAAAATTTGTATTGCCGTTTATCCTTATTTATTAATGCCTCTTTATTATATAGCTCAGCATACCATAAGAAAGCAGAAGCCCTGATGTAACCTATATGTAAATATTGAGTTTTCACAAGTAGAAATTTCAGTTGGAGGAGGGGAAGAAAAGAAAGTTGGAAGGTCTGACCTCCCTCACAGACCATGGGCCTGGGTTCTTTTTGTTTTGCCACATGTTCACAATATTAATCTTCACATCGGTGGTTACAGCCAAATTATTGTCCTACATCCAAAATGAGAGGTTCTTTCCAGCTGACAATGAATTTAAACATCTTGGTGTAGCTGGGATAGATCTTTAAACAAATCAAGACTTGAACACATGACAACAAGGAATGTCACAAGATGAGAAACAAAACTAAAGCGTTCTCCACTGCCTTGGTCAGGTTAGAGCTCAGATATCTTCTCCACAATTGTTCAGAAGCTTGCCAGCATCAACGGGAGAAAGTTAAGAGACATAGAGAAGTGTTGCTTGGTTCTTTTTAATTCTAGAGAGAAAGAAAAAGTGATCCTGCCCTGGCCAGTGTGGCTCAGTGGGCTGAGGTCGTCCCATCCACCAAAAGGTGACATGCTCGATCCACGGGTGCATGTGGGTCTCTCTCTCTCTCTCTCTCTCTCTCTCTCTCTCTCTCTCTCCTCCCCCTTCCTTTCTCTCTAAAATTAATTTCAAAACTTTTTTTTAAATGACCCCATAAAAATGCAGTCCTTTTCACAGTGATCCTTTCTTTCCTTTTGTCCATGTGTGGTGGCTGTTTCCAGGTAACTATGCCATGAGGGTCAATTTTCTTGATTGTACCCTGGTATTCTCAACTGCCAAAGGATAATACAATAATAAAATTTGCTAAATATTTCATTTTCATCTAATAAAAAACCTATTTGATATTCTTTGTCTAGGCAATTGTCCATTGAGTAAAAATCATTTATTATGATCCTAATTGTTACATAAGCAGATCAATTTATTCGTTCCCCTCCTGGCTTCCCAAAGTCCCATCTCCCTCCATCCATCACGGAAAAAGTCTAACCATGTTTTCAGCAGGACAGAAATAAAAGCCAGTGCCCAGAGTTTCTGCTTCATGTTAAAGTTCAGTCTTTTCAGAGCCCATGGAGTCTGGGGCTCCCATTGCTGCTAGACCCACAGGGTCATGTGCTCTTGGGTGAATGCATCAACAAACAGGCCAAGTGCAGTACCGAGAGAGAGAGAGAGAGAGAGAGAGAGAGAGAGAGAGAGAACTTCAGTAAAACCTCAATATAAAGGACTAATTTGGGTGAGGAGATACCTGTTAAAGCCAAAAGTACATGATAGAATAAAGTAGATTCTTTGAATGGATATGTTAAAAAAGTGACAAATTAGTTAGTATACCTGTTTTTTTACTTATGTACATGTTTGTTTTGCCACATGTTCACAATATTAATCTTCACATCGGTGGTTACAGCCAAATTATTGTCCTACCTCCAATTAAGTTTAATTTCACAGAAAATTTTTCTGCATGTATTACAGTAATTTTAAATCTAGACTGAATAGGTCTAGTAAATTCGGGCATTCACCAGTCATGTAAACAAATGCACACAGCTGGGGCGTGGCTTAGCCCATGTCAGACTATGGGCCAGCGTGTGTTAAAACTGCTCCAGAAAGTCACACCATGTGACAATAGAGCTCATTACTATGTGATGGGGTGTGATCATGTGCCAATCATTCACTGAACATTGTTTACCAGCAGTGACCCTTGTATTTAAATATGTAGACTATATTTGTGGCCATGTAATATTTATTTACTAGAGGCCTGGCACACAAAATTCGAGCACAGCACGGTCCCTAGGCCTGGCCTGTGATCAGGGGCATCTTCCCTGGCTGCCCACAGCTGGCTCTGCCCTCCGCCACCACCCATCCCTGGTTCCCCATTCACCATTGGGAAATTGGAGCCTGCTGGCTGGGGGGAGGGACAGAGAAGTCAACCGTTCCTGCCCACTCGCTGGCCCCATCTCTGCCACAGGTCATACTCTTTGTGGGGGGCAACCAGCAGGGCGAGGGCCTTAGCATGGCACTGCCTGCATCCCCCACACCCCCACCCCCGGTTCCCTGTTTGCCATCAGGCAATGGGAGCCTGCTGGTCAGGGAAAGGGACCAAGAGGTGGTCAGTGCACCTCATGGTGACTGGTCGAGCAGTCATTCTGGTCTTTCTGCCATTAGAGTCTATTTGCATATTACCCTTTTATTATATAGGACTACAGACCCGGTGCATGAAATTCATGTGGGGGGTGAGAGGAGTCCCCTCAGCCCAGCCTGCACCCTTTCCAATCTGGGACTCTTCAGGGGATCAGGCCTAAACCGGCAGTCGGACATCCCTCTCACAATCCTGGACCACTAGCTCCTAATTGCTCACCTGCCTGCCTGCCAGGTCGTCCCCCTGCCAGCCAGGTCACCCCCGACTGTCCCCTCCCTACCGGCCTGGCTGCTCCTAACTGCCCCCTCCGCCACTCTGGTCACCCCTTACTGCCCCCACTGCCGTCCTGGTTGTCCCCAACTGCCCCCCTCTGCCGACCTGGTCAACCCCAACTGCACCCCCCCCGCCGGCCTGATCACCACCAACTGCCCCCCGCCGGATTGGTCACCCCTTACGGCCCCCCCACTGGCCTGGTCACCCCACGCAGCCTGCTGTTCAGTCATTTGGTGGTCCCTCATTAATCCCCCTGCCGGCCTGGTCGTAGGCAGCCATCTTGTGATGGTGTGAGGGTTAATTTTCATATTACCTCTTTATTATATAGGATGTAGGTAAAATTGCTACAGTGTTTTTTCCAACATATGGCCTTTTGGCTAAAATTTGTTGTTAAAAAATAACAGTGAGTTAATAACAAAAAATAACCTGTCAATTTAATTATAAGCAAATCTTGGCTAAAAGCATTTTTAAGTTAGCAGGGTGTTAATTTTCACATATGACATAGAAACCAGAAATTTTGTCTGTTAAATCAAAGTCCACAAAATCCAGGGTTTACTGTTCTTTGCACACATGGAATTATATATTCTCAGGCTTGGGAGGAATCAGAAGTTTTTTCAAATAACTAATTAGCTTATCGGGTTTGCACTTGGGTCCACCCCCTAGACAACTATCTTTTTTCCCGGTTAGACTTCCAGTCCTCTGTGGGTAAGCACCTCCCCCTGTGCCATTTCAACTCCACGGTGCATGTCCTTATCTCCCTTGGAGTATCTTCTTTCCCACTGGGATCTGAGGGTGGAGGCCGTAGGGTAGCTCAAAAAAAAGAAATTCCTGAGACTTACATAAGAGGAGGAGTGATTTTCATTTGCGTGAAATTGCATCCCTGGGTTTCCAAAGCCCCATTCCTGTCATGGTAGAAGTGTAGCTGGGGTTCCAGTAAAGCTAGAAGCAAAGCCAGTGTCTAGGGATCCGGTTCCATGTTGCAGCCAGATCCAGTTCAGCATCAGGCTGGTTGGAGTCCACATGGCCCTGGGCGATGTGGGCAAATGTCAGGAAGCAGGAGTGAAAGAGCCCCACAGCTAAGAGTCAAGGGCAACACACCAAGAGGAACCAAGCAGAATAAGACAGCGAACTCTTTTGTTTAGGGGACTAACTATCCCAAACTCTGTGCCCCAGCAGTGGCCACTAACAGGTAAGTACCTTCACTAGTACCCCCAACTTTACTGGGCATGTGCCTATTTTCCCTCTGCCCAGTCTCCCGGGGAGTATAAAGTTGTAACTTCCTGGCGAAGCTTTCCAAATGGCATGCCTATCATACTTGCCTTCCTTTTGCTCCTTTCCTGTTATTCATAACTAGGTTAATTACAAGGGTATCACTCCCACACACACAATCTGGTACCAGAGTTAGAGGGGGAGGTGATTGTTGTCAATCCCCTTGGAGGGACAATGCTGAGATTTTGGGGGGTGTGAAACAAACAGGCCTCTGCTTCCCAGCTGAAGAAGTTCAACAATGTCTGACTCTCCCTTTGCTTCCTTTCCCATCAGTCATTAGCTAAGGACGGTACACAATCACCCTCTCCTTTCAACATTTTCCCTTGGTGACTAATATGTTTCCTTTTCAATTACCACCCTACTTACCTTTCAAAGTAAAACTTAGTGAAAAATGTGCTATGAGAATCTCATAATAATCCTACAATGAAACCCTTAATACTTTTATGTTCCATTAACTTCTTTTGGAAGTGTTGTTTTTGTTACTCGGAGAAAGGCAAATTTACCCACCAGGAATCACAGTAAGTGGAGTGATTCCCTATCTTCGTGTGTATTCTCAGCTCGGGGACGACACACCACACACCTCTCTGAGCTGCCCAACATCTCTGCTCAGTTGAGTATTCAACACCCTACAGTGGTCTTTAGTTCCTTAGGAATGACAAATGCATTTTCCAAGGGGTAAACATTCTTGGCAGCTCAGGTAACTTTTCAGATTTGTGTTGCTACTTTTGGCAGGACTCGTATCATCTGTTGGGGGATTTATCCGTTCCTCCTGTCTTCTCTTTTCTTCTACTTGCAACAGCTAGGAAATATAGGAAGTGTCTTTTACTTTCATTCTCAAACTTTCAGTCCTTCACAAATAGTAAAGAGAAAAATGCCTGAAGTTAATGAAAGGCAATTTTTAAAAATTTATCTTGATTGTTGAAAGTATTACAGATGTCCCCATTTTCCCCCATTGACCTCTTCTAGCCCACACAGTTAATCTCTCCTTCACCCACTGTGGAAATTGAAAGTATGACCTCTTCAAAAGACATATAGAGAAGCAGCTTAAAGTCATATAAAATCTATGTCAAATTCAGTGTTCCCCATTCCATAATAGCCCATCAAGTCATTAGACTCCGTGAGGATTACTTAGGAGCCTGCCCATCTTGTGCAATTTACAAATACTCTCTCCCCTTTTCCCTGTGAATTACCCCTTAGTTTCATCCCCATTACTTTTCCCTGTCATTTCTCAGCTTTCACCCGTTTTCTGATCAAATTACACATCAGATACCAGTAACCTTGAACACCAATAACTAGCCCAGGAAATTGAAATGAAGAAGTTCAAAGAAATATCTTTTTCACCAGAAAAGAGCATCTTCATTTCTATGCTGAGAAGAAAATCTATGTTCTATTCTGGATTTAGATATGACTAGCAATTTAACCTGCAATTAGTCTCCTTTTTAGGTTGTGAAATAGGGATGAATAATCCTGTTAGAGTAGTTATGAGAATGGATGAAGTCCCTGTTATATGATAAATAAAAGAGGTTTTGCTAAGAATGCTAATAACATGAAGCAAATGATTATCTAGTACTTTCAGCAACGCCAAGGGGTTTCACAGGTGAGTTTCATACATGTGTAATTTCTAACTTAACCTCACAACAAACTCGAGAACTAGATAGCTATCAGATGTTATAGATGAGGAAACTTAGAGACTTCAAGTACCTTGATCAAAGTCACACATTTAGGAGGAATCAAAACCTTGCCTAAAACAAGGTCATCTGATTCCACTCCCCAAACTTTCTATGCTTTTAAAATAAAAATTAAATTAAATTAAACTAAGTCTGCATATCTTCATTTATAAAATAATATTGCTTTGATCATTAAAAATAGACTAAAAATAAATAGAGAAGTATTTTCCATTGCATAGCAGATCCTCTGGATTCCTCTTTTTTCCAGTGTCAGGGAGCATTCCACCTTGCATAGAGCAGCCTGTTTTGCTGTTAGTTTGAGTTGTCCTATCTTTTTTCCTCAACTTCAAAGCATCTATATAGTTTGTCCTCTCAATGCACTCTGTCTGGAATTGGTTATGTTCCCCAGATCCTGTTAGCTTAGCCAACTAGACCAAAGCTCTATGATGGCTTTGTGTATATTTTAAAACAGATTTACCTTCTATTTTCTCTTCTCTTGGGTAAGTTTTCCCAAGTCCTCATATGAGACATTTACCTGCTTTCTCTTTAGTACTGACATCTCTCTTTTGGACTTTTCTTAATTGTCAAAAAAGGATCCAGAAGAAATCTTAGACATTAGAGGAGTCATGTAGACATTTGAGGTCTCATCCACTTTCTCCTACCCATTTCTCCAGAGATGAGAAAATCAAGACCAAAGGGCTAAGTGACTGGTCTAGGGACACAAAGGGTGTGGCACAGGACCCCTGGATAACCTCTGGTAAATCTGATTCTGTTATTATCATGACACTAATGACTCTTTCTTCTTTCTACAAACATGAAATGCTAAAAAGTCACTAGAATGTTAAAATAATCAATGAAAGAATATTCTCAGTTAATTCTGCAGTAAATTGGTCATTTGATGTATCTATTTCTTAGGCCTAAATCCTGAACAGTGTCAGGGTTGCCACAGAAGTAATGCTTGCCCTCCAAAAAAAAATCACTTCCAAGATCATTATAGCTCTAGCACCCTCTGGGTCTATATTAGACATTCCATCTACTTCCAGGAGATGGAACTTGCAAGACTGTTGTTGAATCTCTGCTGCTGACCTATTGAATAAGTGAATGATTTAAGGAAAGGTCTTGAATGTCTCCCAGTTACTAAAAATAGGCTATAGGGAGTACTGTAAAAAAGAGTATTATATATTTAAAGTGTATTTCTAAGCTCTTGTACAAACAAGCATTAAGTACACAAATATTTATTAACTGGTAAAATTGAAGAATAGGTTGTTTTGATTGCTCCTCAAGTGAATGGTCCGGAGTGGGCTGGGGTCGCGCACCTATGACATGAGGCTATAATGTATCAAAATAGATTTTATTTCTGACACCTGGGTGCAGGTGAGCTGAGATCAAGAAAGGCATCAGCGAACAGAGCAAGGAGAGATCGGTTTTTATTAATTTTTGCTGGCTGCAAGCCGCTCTGTTGACGTGAGGGTCTGGTCAGTCTTTGGTTCCTTCCATGCCAGGTATCTTCTGGTTATCTGAGCTAAGCTGTGCTCAAGGCTGCAAGCTTTCTGCAAGATATCTGCTAAGCACAATAAGTCTTTCTCTGCCCCGTTTTATTCTCTTTGACCCTTTCATCAAGGTTTCTAAATAATTGAGCATTCATATCCTTATGTAATAAAATTACTGGGGCCATGCAAGGATTTGCCACAGAAATTTTCTTCTATGTCTGTAAGATTGCAATTTTTCATTTTTAAACAATGTGCTCTTAACAGGGGTGGGCAAACTTTTTGACTCGAGGGCCATAATGGGTTCTTAAACTGGACCGGAGGGCCAGAACAAAAGCATGGATGGAGTGTTTGTGTGAACTAATATAAATTCAAAGTAAACATCATTACATAAAAGGGTACGGTCTTTTTTTTTTTTAGTTTTATTCATTTCAAATGGCCGGATCCGGCCCGCAGGCTGTAGTTTGGCCACAGCTGTCTTAGAATATGGTAGTTTTACACACTAAAATCCAACAGCAATATAGCCAATAACAATGTTAATACATTTTTAATATTTTTATTTTTAATATATTTTTATTGATTACAGAGAGGAAGGGAGGGGGAGAGAGAGATAGAAACATCAATGATGAGGGAGAATCATTGAATTGGCTGCCTCCTGCACTTCGTCCTACACACCCCACACTGGGGATCAAGCCTGCAACCTGGGGAATGTGCCCTGACGGGGAATTGAACTGTGACCTCCTGGTTCATAGGTCAATGCTCAACCACTGAGCCATGCTGGCCTGGCCATGTTAATACATTTTAAAAGGAGTTTAATTAAGTAGGCATACAGGAAAAATACATTTTCTAAGTTTTACATAAGTAGAAAACTTAAGGAATTAATAACAATAAAATAAAACAATCAGAAAAATAAGAAGGCTGAGGTATTTCTGAGAAATAATAGAGGCCTGAAAAGTATTTGTGATGCTCACAATTAAAATGCTATGGTTTGTTCAGCCAGCCATCCCTGCTTTATCATCTTAGAAGTTATAATTAGTATGCTTACATACATAAAGCTTACTTCTAAAAAATATTTATCCCAATGGATTAATACTGAAATTTCTTGGAACACATTTACCCTTTTTATTAGTACAATAATACATATTCAGCTTAGAAACGAAAATATAGGGAAAAATGTCATATAAAAATTAAAATTATTCAAACTTCATTACTGAAATGTGAACAAGAATTTTGCTATATATTCATTCAGCCTTTATATATGCCTATATGTAAGTATTTTAATATGTAATATTAAAATACTGGCATATTTAATAGAGTATAACTATTTTCACTTATGAAAATACCATAAAAGCTTTTTCATATTTTTCAAAAGCTATATTACTAAAGATACTGTTGGTCCATTATTATAGATATATCAAAATGTGTTTAACCTTTTCTCCTATGATGCATTAAGTTGTTTCCATTTATTGTAATTAAAGTTCTTTCTGATAAACAATATTGCATATGTATATTCTGGGAGGACAAAAGGATATAGTTATTTTGAAGTTCTTTGTCTTATAGAATTTAGCTATATTTTTACTCCCACCAGACAAATATGGAATGCCTGCATTTTTCTAAACATTCATTGTTTTAACTTGCTTCTGTTATTACTATTGAGACTACTGTGGTAGGCAAGATAATGATTCCCAAAAGATGCTCTTGTTCTAATCCCAGAAACTTGTCAGTATGTTCTCTTTCATGGCCAAAGGGACAATGCAGATGTGATCAAGTTAAGCATCTTGGGAGGGGAGATTATCCTGAATAATCGTAGTGGAGCCAATAATTGCAAAGGTTCTCATAAGGGGAAGGCAGGAGATGTCAAAGAAGGCAGTGTGACAAAGAAGCGACTGATGAAGAGGAGACAGTCAGACATTTCAAGATGCAACACTGTTGGCCCTGAAGACAGAAGTAGGAGCACAAGCCAAAAAATAAAATTTTTTAAAAAATTCACGCAGTGTCCAGAAAGCTCAAAAGGCAAGGAGATGGGTTCTCTGTAGAGCTTCAGAAGGAATATAGCCCTGCAGACCAGAATGGTAGGATCATAAATTTGTGTTGTTTTAAATCACTATGGCAACTTATTAAAACATAAATAGAAACTAATACAGCTACTCTTATTGTGATTAAATTATCATGGTTTGTTTATAGTTTCTGATTTTTGAATTGCCCAAACTAAGAAATATGTACCTAAATCTTTTAGAGTATAAATACGTTTGCTTTTTTACTTCTATATTCATGAACATAAAATGCTTGACAGTAGTCACAGACCATCTGGGTTTACCACTCAAGTTAATAAAATCACAGGCCTTACATCAATAGAAGAAATAAATTTCACTTACATACTTATAGACACATAGACTCAAAGGCTATTAGCTCTCCAAGGAAATTTAGAGACTATTCAGTGCCACAAAAACTAAACATTTTTTTCATAAGAAATGTGGTATGTTATGTTGATTGATTTGCACATGTTGAACCATCCTTGTGCCCTGGAATGAACCCCACTTAATCATGATGTATTATTTTTTGGATGTATTGTTATATTTGATTTGCTAGTATTTTATTTAGAACTTTACATCTGTATTCATCAGAGATGTTCTGTAGCTTTGTGTGTGTGTGTGTGTGTGTGTGTGTGTGTGTGTGTGTGTGTGTGTAGGTGTGTGTAGGTGTTATCTTTGCCAGGTTTTGGTATCGGGGTTATATTGGCCTCATAGAATGTGTTAGGAAGTATTGCCTCTTCTTCAATTTTTTGGAAGAGTTTGAGAAGGAAAATTTTTAAATCTTCTTTGACATTTGGTAGAATTCACTGGTAAAGCTATCTGATCCTGAACTGTTGTTTTTTTTGGGAAGTTTTTGATGGTTGTTTCAATTTCCTCACTGCTGGTCGGTCTATTTAGATTGTCCAATTCTTCATTATTTAGTCTAGCAAGGTTATACATTTCTAGGAACTTATCCATTTCTTCTCAGTTATTGAATTTGGTGGTGTATAGTCTTTCATAATATTTAGTATGATCCTTTAGATATCAATGATGTATGTGGTGACTCCTCCTCTCTCATTTCTGATTTTGCGTATATGGTTCTTTTCCCTTAGTGAGTCTAGCCAAGAATTTGTCAATTTTCTTAATCTCTTCAAAGAACCAGCTCTTTGTTTTATTGATTTTCTTGTATCGCCTTTTTGTTCTCTATTTCATTTAATTCTACTCCAATTTTTATTATTTTTTTTTCTGCTGACTTTGGGTTGCCTTTGTTCTTCTTTTTCTAGTACTTTAAGATGTGATGTTAGGTTATTTACTTGGGATTTCTTTTGTTTCTTGAGATAGACCTGTAATGATATAAACTTCCCTCTTATTACTGCTTTCGCTGTATCCCAGAAGTGTTGATATGTTGTATTGTCATTCTTGTTTGTCTCTCTCTATTTTTTTTATCTCATCTTTTATTTCTTCTTTGACCCAGTCATTTTTTAGTAATATGTCATTTATTCTCCATGTATTTGTGGGTTTCTTTACTTCCTTTTTGCAGTTGATTTCTAATTTCAAGGCATTATGGTTAGAAAATATGCTTGATATAATTTCAATCTCCTTAAATTTGTTGATGCTTGTTCTGTGACCCAACATATGGTCTAGCTTTCAGAATGTTCCATGTGCACTGGAGAAGAATGTATAATCTGATGTTCTGGCATAAAATGTTCTGTAAATGTCAATTATGACCCCGACTGGTTTGGCTCAGTGAATAGAGCGTCAGCCAGTGGACCAGAGGGTCTCAGGTTCAATTCCAGTTAAGGGCATGTACCTTGGTTGTGGGCACATCCCCAGTAGGGGGTATGCAGGAGGCAGCTGATCAATGTTTCTCTCTCGTCAATGTTTCTAACTCTCTATCCCTCTCCCTTCCTCTCTGTAAAAAATCAGTAATATATATATATATTTTTTAAAAAGAATGTCAATTATGTCCATTTGGTCTACTGTTTCATTTAAGGCCAATATTTCTTTACTGATTTTCTGTTTGGTTGATCTGTCTATCAATGGAGTATTAAGGTCTCCCACTATGGTTGTGTTTTTATCTGTTTCTCCCTTTAGTTCTGTGAGTAGCTGTTTAATATACTTTGGTGCTCCCTGGTTGGGTGTATATATATGTTAAGATATGTTATGTTTTCTTGATGTAGAGCTTCCTTTATCATTATAAAGTGTCCATCTTTGTCTCTTGTTATCTGTGTTATCCTGAAATCTATTTTGTCAGATATAAGTATGGCTACACCTGCTTTTCTGTGGATGTTATTTGTTTGGAGAATCATTTTCCACCCTTTTACTTTGAATCTACCTTTGTCTTTGCAGCTTAGATGTGTCTTTCGTAGGCAGCATATGGTTGGGTTTAGTTTTTTGATCCACTCTGCTACTCTGCCTCTTTACTGGTGAATTCAACCATTTACTAGTACATTTAGGGTAATTATGGATGTCTGAGGATTTCCTATGGCCATTTTATGTTTCACTTTCTGGTGCCCCATTGGTTCTTTTCCTTTAGGTTTCTGTCTGTTGTTTGTGTTTGGTTGTATTCCATACATCTTTCCTCTGTTTCCTCATTTTTTAAGCTGTATGTCCTGGTTTGTGGGTTTTTGTGTGTGGTTATCATTAGGTTTATAAAAAATGAAGGTTCATAAATACCGTAGTTTTTTCCCTTTTGAGTGCATCTGATCTTCCTCTTCCTTTGCCAATTCAGACCTTTTCTCTTGCCCTTGTATGTTTTTGTTGTTACAAATTGTCCCTGTTTATCTGTGTTGAGCAGAGACTTCTTTGTTAAGTTATAGATGGTTAACCTGTTGAAATGGCAGGGGGAGAGGAAAAGATGTGCCCTTACCCTGCCATTCCTCTGACGCCACTCCTTCCTTTCTCAAAATTTTGAGCAAACACCAAATAACAATGTTAGTCCAGGTTCTCTGAGAAGCAGACATCAAGACAGGATTAAATGTGCAAGGGTTGTAATATGGGAAATGAGTGTGAAAAAGAAAGTGAGGATGCTAGAGAAGTCTGGAAGAAGCTGAGACACAAGTTGGACTTCAGGTGAAGAAAGAGCACATGTTTCTCCATCCAGCCAGGGACACCATGCTCTAGAACAGTGGTTCTCAACCTGTGGGTCGCGACCCTGTTGGCCGTCGAACGGCCCTTTCACAGGGGTCGCCTAAGACCATCCTGCATATCAGATATTTACATTACGATTCATAACAGTAGCAACATTACAGTTATGAAGTAGCAACGAAAATAATTTTATGGTTGGGTCACAACATGAGGAACTGTATTTAAAGGGCCAGAAGGTTGAGAACCACTGCTCTAGAAACAGGTTCTAAATCCCAGCTCCACTCCACTATTTAAAAGATATGTGACTATGGGCAAAGAAACTTTATTTCTTTGGCAATTGAATGGGGATACTAAAATGTTCTCCTGCTATACTTGTGCTAGTAAATGAAATAATGCATATAATTCTACTTTTCAGCATATACTAAGCTTTCAATAAATGTAGCTGCTCCAAACACAACTTGATTAACTCACTTCCCTTCTAGATAAAAAGAAATTGGGTTTAAAACAATATTTCTCTTTGAGATGCAGCATAGGGTAGTGAAAGGTGCTATAGAGACATTGAACAAGCTTGGGCTTTGCAATCCTAGAGACCAGAGTTTGAATCATATTTTAGCCCCCAAAACTTACTGATCCATTGCAAATTAATTAAAATACCTGAGACTTCCCAAATATGTAAAATAAGGGCAATAATATTTACTAGTATATGACATGGTTGTTCCAATAATTAAACGAGATAATAAATGTATTCAAAATGCCTACCTAATGCCGAGCACATAATAAAAACTCAGTAAATGTTAGTTTTCATAGATTCTTGTTCTCTATTATATAACTAGAGGGCTAGTGCACGAAATTCATGCACTGGGTGGGGGGGGGGGGTTGTCCCTCAGCCTGGCCTGTGCCCAGAACCCCTCGGGGGATGTCTGACTGCCGGTTTAGAGGTTAGAAAAAAACCTTGTGAGAGAAAAATACAAAACAAAACAGAGGCCACTCCAGTAAGGGTGGGTTCTGAGGAGCTAGGGTTATCTTTCTGTGTGAAGATTCGCCAGGTCAGGGAGAGGGAAGGAAGAAGTGTGTGTGTGTGTGTGTGTGTGTGTGTGTGTGTGTGTGTATGAGAGAGAGAGAGAGAGAGAAGGGCACACCCACAAAGACTCCAGCTTCTTTTGTTCTAAAGCACAAAACTTTGCTTTCCCCACATTTATCGAATGTCTAAACACAAACCATCGTGTACTTCAAGCAACATGTATTAGGGAAGGAGAATGCAGCCTTAAAGCAAAGGGTGGGGGTGTCAGAAGTGAGTAACTCCTCTCGTCCCCCCAGCTGAAGTTCCTCGGGGGCCTGCCTCTTTGCAAATCCACATTTATCTCTTTGGGCATAGGAGGTTAGGGAGCACAGCATAATCCTGGGAGTAGAAGGTCAGGGGGACTGCACCCATGGTACTCGCCCCAAGTTTCATTTCCTCACCCTCCCGGGTTGCTCTCCACCCACCACTGATCTAGTTAATGGGGTCAGAGGTCTGCAGCTGGATGCCTCCAGGTGGAGAGCATGCTGGGGGCCAGGTGGTCCAGTTCCAAGGCCCCTGCATTCACACCCCACCCCTGCCAGCTTCCCGCCTGTGAGCAGGGGCTCAGGGTGTTCTGCCCCATCGAGTGCCAGACTCAATACAACTGGATGCGGGGAGAGATTGGGTGGCTCTGCGGCAGGCTCTGCGGCAGGCAGCTCCACAGCTAGCACCTTTGAATTGCATGCCACTGGGGGAAAAAGAAAAGCCTCCTCAGAAAGAGGTTTTTCAAAAGCCTTCAGAGACCGGAAGGTTTGGCCGGCTGGGGCCTTCCTTCCCCCGGTTTCTGGCAGATGTCCCTGCCCCCAGCCTGCACCTGCCTTGGCCTGATGCCACCCACGTTCACAGCCACCCACCCCCCATCCTATTCCCCATTGGGCGATCAGCACCTGCTGGCTGTGGGGAGGGACCGGGAGGTTGGCTGGCAGGCCCTGATCAGGCAATTGTGGTGGTCAGTGTGCATCATAGCAACCCGTTGTTCTGTTCTGGTCATTTGATCCTTCCGCCATAACAGTTGCTTAGGCTTTTATATATATACACACTAGAGGCCGGTGCATGAATTCCTGCACAGGTGGGGTCTGGCCGGTCTGCCCCAATCAGAGCTGATCAGGACAGGACTGCTGGGGGGAGGGGCCGTGGGTGGTTGGCTGGCTGAACTCCTGGTCTAACTCCCAGTTGAGGGAACAATTTGCATATTAACCTTTTATTATATAGTATACTTTCATGGCTGATGAGTTAAGTAGGGTCATCAATCCTTAAAGCGAATAACTGTAAATGATTACCCTCAAGGTTTTCATCATCCTTTTTAAAAAGTTTTTAAATATCTTTTCTTGTCATTCATCACTCATGTACTCAGGGGTCACACTTGTCATCGTCACCAGAGTCAATGTGCCCATTTTAGTGTCTCTGTTTCTTATTTTCTTAGATTTTGCTTCTAATCTGTTTAGGTGCTTGGTCACCAGAGATTCAAATATAATCCAATTGTGTATAAAATAAGAATAAATATATTACGAATAAAGGTCTGAAACACTTTCCCTGTGCAGAGCATTCAGTGTGAGTACCCAGACTTCTATGAAACATATTGTGCTTCCCAAAGGTCACATTCGCATGCCTCCTGACCTTGATTTCCCCCCATCAGATCGAAGCCTCAGGTTACAGTTGCTAGTAACTACAGTCCTAAGCACATAGAAGATGCCAAAAAGGTTGTTAATGGAATGAAATGGAAACAAGTTAAAATTTAATGACATTATGACCCTCTTCTCTGAGTATGATGCACAGTGCAATTGACTAAATGGTCTATAAGTGTCTATATTATTTTATTTCTATCAATCACTTCACATATGTGGTCATGTGTTGTTAGTAACTTTGACTTTCTATCATTTATACCAGGGATGGGCAAACTTTTTGACTCGAGGGCCACAATGGGTTCTTAAACTGGACCCGAGGGCCGGAACAAAAGCATGGATGGAGTGTTTGTGTGAACTAATATAAATTCAAAGTAAACATCATTACATAAAAGGGTACGGTCTTTTTTTTTTTTAGTTTTATTCATTTCAAACGGGCCGGATCCGGCCCACGGGCCGTAGTTTGCCCACGGCTGGTTTATACTAACAGAAGAATGAATGAATACTTTGCTAGCCTTGTCGTTTCTTCTATGAGGACCCAATCCTGTGCCTGATCCCACAAGTATTGGCATGTGGGACTGCCTTTAGTCATGGCAAACATTCAATACTTCTCGGCTTATCTGACTTTAAAAAGATTTGTGAAGTGTATGTCTGGGAATTCTCAGCATTTCCTTTTCCTTTTTTTTCCAAGTAGCATTTAGTACTAAACAAAAACTGATCAGAGGTTTAGAATTATCATTGGCCCATTGTGTTTCCATGGTTACAGGTCTGTGTTGTTCGTCTTCCAAATTCAGCCTCAATGACTTAGGCAGCCTTTGTGACCATGCTTATTAAATCTTGATTACTATGATCCATCCATGTTGGCCTCTTGCTTATGTACTACAATTGCTTCTAAAAGAGGCAGTATTCCTGCATTGTGAGCACAAACACCACTTGCTCAATACCTGTCATGATGAAGTTCACACTAAAATCACTGGCCCCTTTTCAAGTTATTCTTCAGGAAAGTAACATTTTTTAAACCTTTAACAATGTTGTTCCTTTACAATTCTCTCCAGTGTACGATTAACCATCCACTTTTCTACCTTCCCATCTAGCAAAACCATTGTTTGTCTGTGTTGCTACCGGGATAATGAACAGATTAATGTAATATAGAAAACAATGAGGTTTTGTTACCAAATTAACAGAATATTACATTAATTAATAGAAAATATTTTGAAAATAAAATGGTAATTCAACTCTGTTGGTATGCCTGCTGTCCTTTGTGAGTAAATTTTGGAAAATCTCAGATAAGAATAAAATAAAAAAAGACAAAGTAAATTATCCAAGGAAGTTAGTTGAAAAATAGTGTCAGAATTGGGCACAGCTGCATGTAAAGATAGTAACAAAAGTAACACCTGGAGTAATATAGAAGTTTACATTTCTCCTAAAAGGGCTCCAAAAGCAGGAGTCTGTGGAGAGGTGGCAGCTCCATGGTCGTCAGGGACCAGGCTCCCCACACCTTGCTGCCTTAGCATCTTCAGCGGCTGATCACGAGCCAGTATGGTTGCTAGAGCTCCAGCTCTTATATTTACATTCTAGGCAACAAGGTGGAGAAAGGGAAGAACTCTTTGAAACTCTACACATCAAGTGTGTTTACATCCTTTTGGACAGAACTTAGTTATATGGCCATGTGTAGTTTGCAAAAGAGTGTAGGGAATGCAGTCTCTTAAATGGACTTCAAGGTGACCAGCTCAAAATCAAGATTCTGCTATAGAAGAAGGGGAAAATGGATATTGAGAGCAAGTAGCAGTCTCTATCACAATTTCCAAAAAAATATATAAAATAAAGCACATAAGGAATATAGTGAACAATGGACACTACAGACAGAATCATATTAACCTGTGTGCTGTAGCACCCCCCAAAAAAAAGCCATAAAACAAGTTCTGGTAAGAAAACGGGGGGTGGCATATACCTGAGTTTCAGGTTCGCTCCCGCCTCAGGTGGGGCGTATGTGTCTCTCTCACATTGATTTTCTCTCTCTCTCTCTCTCTCTCTCTCTCTCTCTCTCTCTCTCTTTCTCTCTTCCCCTCCCTCCCTTCTACTCTCTCTGAAAAGCAATGGGAAAAATATCCTCATGTTAGAATTATAAAATATATATATATAATATATGTATATATATATATTTCAAATATCCCTTTGTTTTAGGAATATTTTCATCTCTCCCCTGTTCTCATCTCTCACAATATTACCTGTATTTTCTGTTGGCAATCTGATAATAAAGATAATGGACATTCATTGAACATTTACTAGGTGCTAGGCAATGAGCTAATTTCTTAACATGAATTTTTTAAACCTCAAGCCAACCTTTTGAGGTGGTTATAACTGCATTCCCATTTTATAGGAAGCACATTTAAGGAGGTAACTCATTTAACCAGTCCCAGAACTGTTAAGCGGTGAAGCCAGGGAAGTCTGTTTTCCCTGTACTCCACTCTTCACTCACTGTGATGATCATTTGTCTCTTGCACTGTTCCACGTACAGTTCTTATTTCTCGTTCCTTCTACGTTTACATCGTTACATTTTCTACTCATTTTCCACTCAGCACTCGGTAAGTAGCCTGGTCGTTCTCCTTAGAGGCAACTACGTATGTTCATTGTCTTCTCTTCCTTCCACAGTGCTGACTAGAGTCGTTTGCATAAAGAAATTATTAGAGGCAAAATAAAAGAAGGCCAGAAGATATTGATTGGTGATATATTGGTAAGTTCAAACTTCAAGGCAAATGATTGAAGCAGAAAGAAATTATATAAAGTATGAGCAGAATAAAAAGCAGAAATGTTGAATGAGTCTAAACACTCGAGTTTCGCATTAAAAGATTAGAGGTTGAAGATTGATGGCTGTCAGAGGAAAGGGGGCATGTTGAGGATTTTAGCATCTATGTTCATCAGGGATATTGGCCTGTCGTTTTCTTTCTTTGTAGTGTCTTCATCTGGTTTTGGAATTAGAGGTTGGAAGTGTTCCTCCCTCTTAAATTTTTTTGAACAGTTTGAGGAGGTTAGGTGTTAGTTGTTCTTTGAAGGTTCGGTAAACCTCCCCTGTGAAGCCGTCTGGACTGGAGCTTTTATTTGCTGGGAATTTTTTGATTACTGCTTCTATTTCATCAGTTGTTATTGGCCCAGGGGTGAAATCTTTAACAACCAAGCCACCATATTGTGCCAGGCACTCTTTGTGCCCCAAATAACACTAATGGTCTTCTTTGCTTGCTGGGGTATGAGTGAGTCAGTTGTCAAACCCTATCTTTTTACCTGCTTCTCAGTCCACTCCTGGTACCACTTACGTTTGTTCAGATTTCCAAAAAGTAGACACCAAAGTAGTATTAGATGTACAAGAGATTCATTGGAGAAACGCCTATGAAACAAAAAGAGATTGACGCTGGAGAAGACAGAGTTGGAATTCAAAATGAGATGAGATTTAACCTCCATAAAGGAACAGAGGAAGGAAAGATTAGGTCTGAAGATTCTTAGACGGCAGTGCAGTTTTTAGAGTGTTCTGGCCTGAATGAAAAGAGTGTCCTTGAGTCAAAGACACACAAATTGAGAAGCCCCATTCTCACAGGAATGGGTCTGCACTATTCCTCCTTTAACACCGCCATGCTCAGCCACTGGGTGGGAAAAGCCCATGGGAAGCGTGGCTCTTATTGCAAAGGTGGATGTGGATCTACAAGAGCAGAAGCTGCACCATCAGTCAGTGATGCTGTCAGCAGCAGGAAATCTGAGCCGCACATTTTCATAGCCATAGCCGCCACAGCTCCATGCTAACTTGTCTATGTAAATGCTTCCCTTTAGAGTTCTGCAAGGCACAACCCCTGAGGTCTCTGATACCTAAATTCCTACTGCATCAATTCTCCTGTGTTCAAATGGCAACATTTCATTTCTTCCTCATTCTCAACTCATGGGGACTTCCTTCCAACTTCCCCAGAAAAATAGGCACAATAGGAAAGGAACTGCTAACGTGTTATCACCATCTACATGAGTCGTGTGTGTATTTCTTTTCCTTCTGCTACTAGTGAAAAAAACATCCTTGCATACAGCAAAGACCAAATCCTCTACTTGATTAGATCCCACCACCTCTTGTTACTATGGACAAAGCTGCAACTCTCTCTCTCTCTCTCTCTCTCTCTCTCTCTCTCTCTCTCTCTCTCTCTCTCCTGGCCCATCATTTCCCCCTCATTTCCATCATATAAAAACATGCTATTATCCATATTTTTAAAATTTATGAATTTATGAGCATGAACATTTGAGGGATGGGAACAGGTCCTAGCAGGATAGTGGCATGTGGTTGGCATCTTTCTCCCTGAGAAATGATTGTTTCCAAACCCCAGGCACATCGCCCCAGCAGAGCCTTCCTTGTCCCTATAAAGAGGGTTTAAGTAGCCTGTGAACAAGTCTGGATTCTGAGGGACGGGGCAAAGACCAGGAGGCGTAAGAACTCTTGCCCACTTTGTCTTCATTTCTTACTCCTTTCCTTTTCTTCCTCATCCCATCTTTCCTTCTTGCTCTTTTTATTCCCCCTGTTGTTTCTCTTCTGCAAATCTTTTGGGTGGTGCGGAGCTATCTAAGTCATCCACGAGGTTTGGCATCATTGTTTGCACTCAGGGCTGGCTGATGAGTTACTGCTCTTACCGTTGAGAAAGATACAGGAGGTAACCAAGTGAAGGTTTCTCACAGCTTTCCAGTAGCCCATCTATCTCTCATTCTCCATTACCACCTATTAGTAAGTAAAATTTTATTCCAAAACCTCTCCCTAAGATGCTCAAATATACAGTATACTGAAAATATACTGCCCCCAATTTAAACAAGAACATTTTCACAGCGGGGTACTATTTATTAAAAACAAAATCTCCCTTCTTTTATGTTGAGAGACTTTCAGTCTCTCAACCTTCATCCAAGGTTGGGTCTTCCATTGGAGTCTGATGAACCTACTTACAGCGGTAACGGCTACAGCCTATAGGAACAGTCATCCCAAGGCTAGAAGAGACCAGGCATGATGTGTTTAAATCAATGACTTTCAAGCTTTATCATGCATCAGAATCACCTAGAAGGCTTGTTAAAATTCATATTATTGGGGCTCACTCCCAGAAGTTCTGATTCAGTAGGTCTGGGTAGGGCCTAACAATTCGCATTTTCTAACTATTTTCCAGGAGGTGCTGATGCTGCTAATACACAGGACCATGGCTGTAGACACTGTAAGAGAGGACTGCCTCTGAGAGCAGTGTTTATCATTCTGCCCAAGCCTTCCCAGCCTCATGGACTTACACTATGTTGTAGGACAGTGATTTTCAACCTGTGTGCAGCAGGAATTTTTAAAACATGCAATACCTGACTATTTAGTCTGGGGCACTGACCCCTTTTCCCTTAGACTGCCAAATTTAAAAAAATTGACAATAGTCAACACAACAGTAGCCATCTGGTGGGAATGCCCTGTCTTGAACCATAAATAGATAGGTCATATAATAGAGGTGCATCTCATTGGTCACGTCGAATGATAAAGTTGTGTCTGATTTGTTAATTCTTGGTATCAGAAATCCTTGTACACCAGTATAGGCACCTGATTTTTTTAAAAATCACTTTGCAGCAAAAAAAAGGGTAGGTAATTACTGTTGTTATTTTTTTGTCAGATTGGCAAAAATATATATTTTGGTGTGCTGCAGAATTTTAGCAATTAGTTTATGTGTGCCACGAGGTGAACAAGGTTGAAAATCAATGTCTCCGGAAGGGAGACAAAGTCAATAAAACATGTCTGAGGCTCTGGGATGTGTCTGTGGCTTTGGTACCCCTGTAGTTGAACATGTAAGGGAGGGTGAGGTGGGGGAGTTATTCTCCTCTACACTAGTACATGCAGATCACCAGACGCTCTGCACCACGAGTGTTCAAATGTTAGGGCATCAGGAATAATTCCTGGTAAATAGGATGAAAAAAAAGGTACTTCCTAGTGGAGTTACTAGTGTCACCCAAAACACAGTAGTTTTGTTGATGATGACTCCTTTTAACTCCTTTTGTTCAGAATTTTACCTAAAGCCTATGGTTGGTTTCATTTTAGTATTGAATTGTAGTTTTTGTATTATCTATCATTAGCAACTTGCCTGTTGAATATATATACATGCGCCCAGGGTTCCAGCAACGTGTACACTCAATAAATTGCATACTGAACACATTCATGCTATGATTCTTAATTAAAGAATAAAATTTTAAAAAATTCCTTACTTCAGGCCACACAGGTTGGTGACAGAAACAAGAAAGAGAATGTGCTCTGCATCTGCGCTCGGACCACGTTAGTCACTGTCAGATATTCTTTTAAAAAGGCTGACCATTTATTTGGGTGTTGTTGCTGCATGAAAAAGAACAATTATGTCATTGAATATTAGTAACAGAAGGAAGAACATGTGTTTGACTAATTAGGAAACATCTGAACCCACTGTTTTTTTACTTCAACAAGGGTCAAAGGCACCAAACTCCAGGACAAGTTGTGGGGAAGGAGTTCTATTTTTCAGGAAAGGGACTTACGAAGGGAAAGGCAGGCAAGCAAACCATGCTGCTCATTTTGTGGTGAGGTTCAAAGTCTTCAAAAATGGATGCCCTCTTCCTCCACAGGGCAAATATATACCAGGAAAAGCGAGACTGAGTCACAGACGGAAAAGAAGCTTCACTGTAGGAGGCACGAGCAGGCTATTACCGCCAAAGCTGAATTATCTCCGGGTTTATAGAGCACTGGGGGAGAAGAGGGGCCCGGAGTGCAGGTCTTCGCAGGCTCTTTAGAAAAGAAAGCTTTGTTTAGAGGCCCTATCGTGCCTAATGTGCAGGCTCAAATGCTATTAGGTAATTATAACGCATATCGGGTTGGTGAACGCTTTGAAATAGTGAAATATAGGTAGTAAACATTTCATTTCAATATAGAAAAAGTTGTGGCTTTTCTAGCCATAACCAACACATCAGAGTTGGGGGTAATATCAGAAGGACCTTATGCATATTCACCAATTTGGGAGCAAAGAAAGCTCCAGCAAGTTTCATGTGGTGTGAGTGCACGAAGGGGTGGAGCTACACTGAAAGAGGGCTATTCTCATAGCACGGACTGACAAAAGTATGTCCTGCAGGAGCGGACACTCCTGTCCTTCGCCAACCACTAGCTGCTCATGAATTTAAGAGCTCACTTCTCTCCTCACTGATGGTTTGCAAAGTAAAATATTTCGCGGTTTTGTTATTCTCACCACCCATGGAGTTGTCTTTTCCACGGGTGGTTCTAAAGCAGTGGGTCTAAAACTGAGCTGCACTTAGAATTAGATGAAGTGATTTTTTTAAAAAATCCTGATACCCAGGCTACACCCCAGGCAATTAAATCACAGTATAGGCTGCAGTTATTGTTTTCATTTTCATTTTACTTTTAAAGCTTTAATGAGGTATAATTAATATACAAAGTGATATACACATTTACTGCATACCATGTGACGATTTTAGACAAATACAAACACTGGTGATACACAATCAAGGTAACAGACATAAGCAACACCTCCCAGAACTTCCCTCTGTTCCTGATTTTTGTTTTTTCTTTGTGGTGAAACACAGCATGAGATTTGCCCTCTTTTTTTTTTTCTTCAATCCTCACTCAAGGATATTTTTCCATTGATTTTTAGAGAAAGGGAAAGACAGAGAGAAATATTAATGTGAGAGAACACATCGATTGGTTGCCTTCTGCATGTGCCCTGACCAGGGCCAGGGCAGGAGAGGAGCCTGCAACCCAGGTACATGCCCTTGAGCGGAATCTAACCTGGGACCCTCAGGTCCACAGCCTGATGCTCTATCCCCTGAGCTAAACAAGCTAGGGCAAGATGTGCCCTCTTAATAAAGTTTGAATGCATGATACCATATTGTTAACATAGGCACCATGTTGTGTAGCAGATCTCTAGAATGTATCCCTCTAGCATAACTGACAATTTGCACCCATTGAATAAAATTCCCTGTTTCCTCGACCCAGCAACCACTATTGCATTCTCTGCTTCTATGCATTTGACTAATTTGGGGAACTCATTTAAGTGGAATCATGCATTATTCCTCCTACTGTGACTAGCTTATTTCATTTAGCATAATGTCCTCAAGGTTGTCACAAAAAGGATTGCCTTCCTTTCTAAAACTGGGTAATATTCCATTGTATGTGTACAGTAGCCCCCCTTCTCTGAGGGTTCACTTTCCAAGGTTTCACCTGCTGTAAATTGCAGTCCAAAAGATAAAATGGAAAAGTCCAGAGATAGTGAGTGTGCATGCCATCATTATATGCCATTCTGAGTAACCAGATAAAATCTCACGATGTCCGCCTCTGGGGCCCCAGGACATGACTCATCCCTTTGTCTTCACAACCATGCTGTGTGGCTGGATGTGCTCCTGCTCTTCAGTAGCCGCCACCTTGGTTATCAGATCCATTGAATGGTAGTTGTGCTTGTGTTCAATTGACCCCTAAAGGCATTTAATTTGTGGGTGGAAGACATGACATCATCATGGCTTTATGATCGTCCTTCTGAATTATTACCAGAAGGTCAATAGCAGCCTGACACTACCTCACAGTGCCTACGCCATTCACTTCAATTCATCTCATCATGCAGGCCTTATATAGTCACAAGAAGAAGGATGACTATAGTTCATTAACATATTTTGAGAGGAGAGAGACTTTCATATAACTTTTTTACAGTATATTGTTATCATCTATTTTATTATTAGTTATTGTTGTTCATCACTTACTACGCCTAATTTAGAAGTTAAACTTTATCATTGGTATGCATGTATAAGAAAAAATGCATACATCCACCTGGGGTCTTGGAAAGTATCCCCAGAGATGTGCAGAGG
This sequence comes from Myotis nattereri, assembly GCF_964212035.1. NCBI lineage: Eukaryota > Metazoa > Chordata > Mammalia > Chiroptera > Vespertilionidae > Myotis > Myotis nattereri. The sequence continues at coordinate 16,596,209 of NC_138086.1, read as the reverse complement.
GGACAGCTGGATACCAAATTTATGATCTTAAAGTTTTGAAGGTCAGAGTCTTTAGTGGGTCTTATGGGTCTAAATCAAGGTTTCGGCAGAGCTGCGTTTCTTCTCCAGAATCTGTTCCTTGCCTTTCCCTGCTTTTGGTGCTGCCTGAATTCCTTGACTCATGACTCTGATCTCTGCTTTCATCATTTCATTTCCCTCTGACCCTGACCACCCTGCCTCCCTCTTATAAGCACCTTGGTGATAACATTGGGCCCACCCAGATTTTCCCATCTCAAGATCCTTAACTTAATTGTATCTGAAAATCCCTTTTGGCACATAAGGTAAGATATTCACAGGTTTGTGGAATTATGATGTGAATGTTTTGGAGCCATTATTTCACCTACAACAGTGTAAATAAACTACTATGTGATGGAGGCATGACCAGAGCATTACTGAATTCACATTTTATTAACTTGGGGTCGATTTTACCAGTCCCATTGGTCCAAATACTGATCAATAATGCATGTTCACAGTACAGATCATAGGAATCACTCTCTACAATGGGTACGTATGATGGGAGAGGGGGATAGTAATCACCACTTGTGTCACTCAGTTTCAATGCATTTGCTCAAAGGAAATATCAAAGACACATGTTTTTTCCTAAAAGAATAGCTGTCAATTTGGCACACTTATACTTTAGCATATTTGCCAATTTCTGTTGTTTGAATGACATAGGAATATAATCACATGTAATCACATTGTGTATTTATCTACTATGCAAGGGTGCTGGGTTTATGCTTTTCAAGGCCTTTACACATGTAATATGGTAGGACACCTGCCTCCAGTCTGCTCTCCCTATTCTCATCAATCAGTCCACAAATATTTTCTAAGTACCTACTGGGTGTTGTAGTTGTAGTGGTCTAGTTGCTGAATCAAGGGCCCTCAGAGATGGCTCTGCAGAATTCACATGCACACACAATAGAAGAGCCAGACTTTGAACTCCTCACCCCAGGGAATATCAACCACCGGTCTAGGGACCCATTTTGAATGTCTCCCACTCAAATTCTCCCAAGAGAGTGTCTGGGTTACATAGTCAGTCACTGACACACAGAGAGTGCCCTGGGGTGTAGAGTGGTGTTGGGCCATCTCTCAGACTACAGGCCAGCCTAGGAGAGGTTGCTTTGGGCAGATGCTGATTCTTAGTCAAACTGCGGTGTCTGGTACCAGTCATGACGGGTGTAGCATGGGGGCTGCATTCAAAGACCCTCAGACAGAGGTTTGGAGCATCACAAGCTTTCTGGGGTTTCTCAGAATGAGGCAGTATAGTTAGGAGGCAACATGCTTAGTGTTTCCAGGGAAAAAAAGGCAAATGTTAATACTATTATTGCATATTTCCCTACTTACCATCATTTGTTATCTTTCTCCCTTCTTATTCTGTCTGGACACATTTCAACTGATTCACCTTTTAATTGCAAACTATGGTTTTGTTATCTCATTTTTTAATTTCCTGATTCTTACATTTTATTGAGACTGCAAAGCAGATGCTTTTCTAACATTCTGATTGCTAGTGTAACTTTTTTAATCCTCACCTGAGGATGTTTTCTTATTGATTTTTAGAGCAAGAGTGTGTGGGAAGCCACCCACTGCTGATACTATCATGAGAGTGCACCAAGGAACGTGGAAGGCGGATGGACCTTGGGCGCTGGCAGGGCTGACACTAAGCACCTATCTGTTGAGATAATGGTGAATTAAGGCAATTCCCTAACCTGATCATCCTTTTACTATTTACCAAACTTTACCGTTGCTATGCCTATATGCATTGCTAAAAGGCAAATGTGTATTCAAGTAAATAAATAGTGGACCAGGTCAGAAGTCGGTGAGGCTCTTCAAGGCCCCCAATGCCTTCTAAATTCATATTTCTTGTATAGTATTTTCTTCTGTGTGTCGGCCCCTCCTTCAGATCCTGAACCCCGTTGCTAACGTCCTGGCAAGAGAAGAAGGGAGAGGGATAGAGAGAGAAACACTGATCACTTACCACCCCTATGCGCCCAGACTGGGGATCAGTCCTGCAACCTAGGTATGTGTCCTGACCAGGAATTGAACCAACAACCTGTGGTGTATTGAATGATGCTCCAACCAACTGAGCCACCAGGACGTGTCCTAGTGTAATATTTTACAGCTATAGATTACCTTTGCATCATGAGTTCAGTGGTTTCTTGTTTTATGTTCAAGAATTGTAAATTTTATGTTATATTACTTCTGTTTTCCCTTCCTTGAATAATTAAAGTCCACTCACACTTGGTGCTTATAACACACAGAGTCAATGACTGACTTTGCCTTTCTACCAAGTAACAAGTAGAAATCTCCTCTCATTTTTGAAGTCACTAATTCAATATTTGGTGTCAATCTGTTATAGTTTTTCTGAATTCATTTCCTGCATTTATTCTCTAGCCTGCCTAGATAGCTATGAATTAATTTCTAGATATTTAGAAGTAATGTGTAGTTTGTCCATTGTCCAAAACAGCACTTGAAGTCTACAGACCCACAAGTTCCCGCCTTATAGGGATCCTCTAGCCTCTGAGCCTTTTCATTCTCAGCTTTATGTTACAATCTACCACACAACAAGCGTCACTTCCACACCAGCAACACTGGATACTCAAGAATATGGTCCCAGAATGGAGATAGAAAAACACCTGGCTTCAGGAAGGTGCTATTGTAATTGTTTGGGCAACTACAAACCCAATTTTCCTCTGCTGAGATTACAAAGGCTAGAAGGACAAGGTGCCTCAAACAGCTCAGAGTGTGAACACAGGTCTTCACCACAGACCACTGGCTGCTTAGCTCAGGCTCAGGGTCTGGGGGATGGGCTTAGAGCAGCATGAGCCCGTGGCAGGGATGGTGCAGCAAAGGCCTGCTATGCTGCTGGAGAAGGGAGCAGCTGGCAGGTGCAGTCGCTTCAGCAGGTGCCTAACGGATCACATCGTCCTTCATCCACTGGTGTCAGACTTCCTTGTGAGCCCACAGATTCTTCCAGGAATATCTAATGGGCACATTCCAGAAGAGTGCAATTTTACAAAACCAGATTACACCAGAGTCCATGGCATTTTATGTTAACACCATCAGTGATCCATTTGTCTCCACAGTCTGGTCAGAGAAGAGGAAGCACAAAGATAATAAATTGAAGAAGAAAAAAAAGTGAGCAAGGCTCTAGGCCAGGGGTGGGCAACCCCTGGCACGCGTGCCAAAATGGCACGCCAGTAACTTTTGCTGGCACACAAAACCCTCTCTTATAATCTTCCATTTATAATTGTGAATCTTTGTTCTCAGTAATGAATTTTGTTAAGTCTCGTAATAGGAATAGCCTGATGGATGAAAGTAGTAGCTCATGAATATCTCTGAAGGTCACGAAATATAAACCTGATGTAAAATCTCTGTCATCAGTGATGCAGCTGAAAAAGTCCCACTGATAATATCAAACGGAGTCATAAAGTTTTCTGTCAGACTATCAGTGTACATTAAAAAATAAATGTATTTTTATCATCATATACTGTGTTTTTGTCACTCGAATGAATTTTATTATTTCTTCAAAGTTCTTCACATACGTACACCTTAAGAGATATCAAGTAGGCATAACATGTTCTCAAAAAATTAGGGTTGGCACGCAGAGGAATTTTGAGTCAGAGATTTTGCTGGTTTTGGCACGCACTCACAAAAAGGTTGCCCACCCCTGCTCTAGGCCTTCCTATCCAATAGGCTTAATTTTTAAAAATTGTTTACTCTTTTATTCTTTTATTTTGAGCAGTGTGAGGAGAAACAGAAACAGCTTAGCTATGTAAGGAGAAAACAACCCAAAGCACTGATATTAATGGGACAAGAACAATTTCCAAAGATATAAAAAGGTCAACTCTTTTGAACTGGAACATCAACAGCAAAGGATGCCACACCTCGACATAGGGAGTGCAATGGGGTGTGTGCGGTGGTTTCTTTTTTTTTTTTTTAATTGTTTTATTGCTTAAAGTATTACAAAGATTATTATATATGTCTCCTTTTTTTTCATCCCTTGACAATACCCTGGCCTCCCCTACTCCCCAGTGTCTTCTCTCCATTGGTTATGCTTATATGCATGCATACAAGTCATTCGGTTGATATTTTACCACCCTCTCCTGCCCCCCAATGCTCCCCGGCCTTCCCACTGTAGTTTGACAGTCTGTTCGATGCTACTCTGCCTCTGTATCCATTTTTGTTCATAAGCTTATAATCGTCTTTTTTTTTTATTGATTAAGATATTACATATGTGTACCCTCTACACCCCCCCCCCCGCTCATCCCCTCACCCCCCCGTTGTCCGTGTCCATTGGTTAGGCCTATATGCTTGCATATAAGTCCTTTGATTGATCTTTCCCCCTTGCCCCCACCCTCCCCTACCTTCCCTCCAAGGCCCGACAGTCCAATCAATGCCTCTCCGTCTCTGGATCAGTCCTTGTTCATCAGTTTATGTTATTCATTATATTCCACAAATGAGTGAGATCCTGTGGTATTTATCCGCTCTCCAGTTCCATCCATGCTGTGGCAAATGGTAAGAGTTCCTTTTTCTTCTTCCTCTTCTTAAAGAATACCTTTCAGCATTTCATATAATGCTGGTTTGGTGGTGATGAACTCCTTTAGCTTTTTCTTATCCATGAAGCTCTTTATCTGACCTTCCATTCTGAATGATAGCTTTGCTGGATAAAGTAATCTTGGTTGCAGGTTCTTGCTATTCATCTCTTTGAATATTTCTTGCCACTCTCTTCTGGCCTGCATGGTTTCTGTTGAGAAATCAGCTGACAGTCGAATGGGTACTCCCTTGTAGGTAACTGACTGTCTTTCTCTTGCTGCTTTTAAGATTCTCTCTTTATCTTTTGCTCTTGGCATTTTAATTATGATGTGTCTTGGTGTGGTCCTCTTTGGATTCCTTTTGTTTGGGGTTCTCTGAGCTTCCTGGACTTGTAGGTCCATTTCTTTCACCAGGTGGGGGAAGTTTTCTGTCATTATTTCTTCAAAAAGGTTTTCAATATCTTGCCCTCTCTCTCCTTCTGGTACCCCTATAATTCTGATGTTGGTACGCTTGAAGTTGTCCCAGAGGTTCCTTACATTATCTTCATATTTTTTGAATCTCTTTTCTTTTTTCTTTTTCGGTTGGGTAATTTTTGTTTCTTTGTATTTCAAATCTTTGACTTGATTCTTGGGATCCTCTTGTCTGCTGTTGGATCTCTGTAAATTATTCTTTATTTAAGTCAGTGTATGCTTAATTTCTAGTTGGTCGTTTTTCATGTCCTCCATGGCCTCACTATACTCCTTGAGGGATTCATTAAATTTATCGGCGGTTTCCATAAAATTCTTGAAAAACCTTATAAACGTGGCCTTGAACTCTATATCCAGTCATTTGCTTTCCTCCATTTCTGCCATTTGTGACCTGTTTCTTTGTCTCCGGATTTTGGCTGCTTCCCTGTGTTGATAGAGTGGCCCTGCGCACCAGGTGTCCTGTAGGCCCCAGTGGCTCAGCCTCCCCAGTTACCTGCGGTGGACACTCTTGGTGCACTCTTGGTGCCTTGGTTGTTGTAGGATCACTGGGAGGAATTGACCTCCAGGCCAATTGGCTGTGGGAATCAACTGTGTCTGAAGTGGGAGAATGGTCCCCCTCTGACCACTGGGTACAGTGGCTCCTGGATCTAAGGAGGTGCTAATTCAGCCCCTGCCTGAGGCCACACAGCAGGACCCACGAAGAGGCTCAGCTGTGAAGCAATGCAAGCCGCTGCGGGGCCTTGGGCCTTCTCTTGGAAGTTCCGGGTCTGCCTGGCTGGGCTGTAGTTAGGTACATTCACATGCAAAAGCCTCTGCCGCAGCCTGGGTGGGGTGGGGTCTCAGGGAGTCAAAGGGCGGAGAAAGCAGTTATGGTGATTCTCCGTGCCCGGAGTCACGCGTCTCAGTGTCCCGGTAACGGCTGCAAGCACCTCTGAGGGAAAGCTGCCCTCAAGTTCGCCCGCTGCCGCCTGACAGACCAGCTTCTCCCCGTATGAGTCCTGGGTCCCCAGAGACTTGCCGGAACAGGAGTTCAGAGCAGTCGGGAGCTTGTGATTCAAAAAGACAGTCGCATCCTCAGGTGCCACCCCGTCTCCGCGCGCGCGAGCCGCCGCCGTACCTCTGCACTTCACCTCCACAGCTCCTCTGGCTCTCAGCGTGCTTTTCTTTTCTTCTAGTTGTAGAAATTACACTCAGCCAGCGTTCCTGTTGTTCTGGACGATGTTTGCTCCGTCCTTTGGGATATTTTTCAATTGTTGTGTTAGGCGACTATTTCCCGGTGTTTATCTATGCCGCCATCTTAGTTTCTCCAGCTTATAATCGTCTTTATTATCCATAAATGAGTGAGATCATGTGGTATTTTTCTTTCATTGACTGGTTAATTTCACTTAGCATAATGCTCTCCAGTTCCATCCATGCTGTTGCAAATGGTAAGAGTTCCTTCTTTTTTACAGCATCATAGTATTCCATTGTGTAGATGTACCACAGTTTTCTAATCCATTCATCTACTGGTGGGCACTTAGGCTGTTTCCAGATCTTAGCGATGGTGAATTGTGCTGCTATGAACATATGGGTGCATATATCCTTTCTGATTGGTGTTTCTGTTTTCTTGGGATATATTTCTAGAAGTGGGATCACTGGGTCAAATGGGAGTTCCATTTTTAGTTTATTGAGGAAACTCCATACTGTCTTCCATAGTGGCTGTACCAGTCTGCATTCCCACCAGCAGTGCATGAGTGTTCCCTTTTCTCCGCATCCTCTCCAGCACTTGTCGTTTGTTGACTTGTTGATGATAGCCATTCTGACAGGTGTGAGATGGTACCTCATTGTTGTTTGGATTTGCATTTCTCGGAAGATTAATGGCTTTGAGCATGTTTTCATATGTCTCTTGGCTTTCTGAATGTCCTCTTTTGCAAAGTGTCTATTTAGGTCCTTTGCCCATTTTTTGATTGGATTGTTTATCTTTCTTTTGTTAAGTTGTATGAGTTCCCTATAAATTTTGAAGATTAGGCCCTTATCAGATATGACATTGGAAAATATGTTCTCCCATGCAGTGGGCTTTCCTGATGTTTTGTTGATGGTTTCTTTTGTTGTGCAGAAGCTTTTTGTTTTGATGTAGTCCGATTTGTTTACTCTCTCTTTAGTTTCCAATGCCCTAGGAACTGTATCGGTGAAGAAATTGCTTTGGCATATGTCTGAGATTTTGTTGCCTTTGGATTCCTCTACTATTTTTATGGTTTCCCATCATAAATTTAAGTACTTTATCCATTTTGAGTTTATTTTTGTGTATGGTGTAAGTTGGTGGTCTAGTTTCATTTTTTTGCATGTATCCGTCCAATTTTCCCAACACCATTTATTGAAGAGACTATCTTGACTCCATTGTATGTTCTTGCCTCCTTTGTCAAATATTAATTGAGCATGTTGGCTCGGGTCGATATCTGGGCTCGATATTCTATTCCATTCATCTATTTGTCTGTTATTGTGCCAGTACCAGGCAGTTTTGAGAACAGTGGCTTTGTAATACAGCTTGATATCTGGTATTTAGATCCCACCTACTTTGTTCTTTCTCAGGATCGCTGCAGCTATTCGGGGTCTTTTTTATTCCAGATGAATTTTTGGAGAGTTCGTTCTAGGTCTGTGAAATATGCTGTTGGTATTTTAATGGGAAGTGCGTAGAATTTATAGATTGCTTTGGGTAGTATGGACATTTTAATGATTCTACCAATCCAAGAACATGGTATGTTCTTCCATCTGTTTATGTCTTCCTCTATCTCTTTTTCAACGTCCTGTAGTTTTCTGAGTAGAGGTCTTTTACCTCTTTAGTTAAGTTTATTCCTAGGTATCTTAATTTTTTTGGTGTGATGGTAAATGGGATTGGTTTTTTAGTCTCTCTTTCTGTAAGTTCACTATTGGTATATAGAAATGCCATAGATTTCTTTGCATTGATTTTGTATCCTGCTACATTGCCGAATTCTTTTATTAAGTCTAATAGTTTTTTGATGGAGTCTTTAGGGTTTTTTATGTACAATATCATGTCATCTGCGAATAAGGACAGTTTTACTTCTTCATTTCCAATTTGGATGCCTTTTATTTCTTCTTCTTGTCTAATTGCAATGGCTAATACTTCCAGTACTATGTTGAACAGGAGTGGTGAGAGTGGCCATTCCTGTCTTGTTCCTGTTCTTAGGGGAAATGGTTTTAGTTTTTGTCCATTAGGTATGATGTTGGCTGTGGGCCTGTCATATATGGTTTTTATTATGTTGAGGTATGATCCTTCTATTCCCACTTTGCTGAGAGTTTTTATCAAAAATGGGTGTTGGATTTTGTCAAATGCTTTTTCTGCATCAATTGATATGACTATGTGTTTTTTTTCTTTCAATTTGTTTATGTGATGTATCACGTTTATTGATTTGCGGATATTGTACCATCCTTGCATCCCTGGGTTAAATCCTACTTGGTCATGTTGTATGACCTTTCTGATGTACTGCTGGGTCCGATTTGCTAAGATTTTGTTGAGGATTTTGGCATCTATGTTCATGAGGGATATTGGCCTGTAATTCTCTTTCATTTTGTTGTCTTTGTCTGGTTTTGGTATTAGGGTAATGCTGGCTTCATAGAATGAGCTTGGAAGTGTTCCTTCCTCTTGAATTTTTTGTAGTAGTCTGAGGAGGATAGGTTTTAGTTCTTCCTTGAATGTTTGGTAAAACTCCCCTGTGAAGCCGTCTGGTCCTAGGCTTTTGTTTGCTGGAATATTTTTGATGACTGCTTCAATTTCTTCCATAGTTATTGGCCTGTTGAGATTTTTAGATTCTTCCTGATTAAGTTTTGGGAGGTTGTATTTTTCTAGGAATATGTCCATTTCCTCCAGGTTGTCTAGTTTGTTGGAGTAGAGCTGTCCATAGTATTTTTTAACAATCATTTGTATTTCTGTGGGGTCTGTTGTTATTCCGCCTCTCTCGTTTCTGATTTTGTTTATTTGGGTCCTCTCTCTTTGCTTCTTGGTGAGCCCGGTTAGAGGTTTGTCAATCTTATTTATCCTTTCAAAGAACCAGCTCTTAGTTTCATTGATTTTCTGTATTTTTTTTTGGTCTCTATGTCATTTATTTCTGCTCTAATCTTTATTATCTCCTTCCTTCTGCTCGCTCTGGGGTTTTCTTGTTGCTCTCTTTCTAATTCTTTGAGTTGTAGAGTTAGATGATTTACTACCATTTTTTCTTGTTTTTGAGATAGGCCTGTAGAGCTATAGACTTCCCTCCAGGACCGCTTTCATTGTGTCCCATGGGTTTTGGATTGTTGTGTTTTCATTGTCATTAGTTTCCAGGATGTTTTTAATTTCTTCTTTGATCTCATTGGTAACCCAATCAATATTTAATAACATGCTATTTGGCTTCCAAGTGTTTGAGTATTTTGGGTTGTTTTTATTGTAGTTTATTTCTAATATTATGCCATTGTGGTCTGAGAAGATGCTTGGTATGATTTTAATCTTCTTGAATTTGGGGAGACTTTTTTGTGACCCAATGTGTGGTCTATTTTTGAAAATGTCCCATGAGCACTTGAGAAGTATATATATTCCATGGCTTTGGGGTGAAATGTTTTGAAGATGTCAATTAAGTCCATCTGAACTAGTGAGTCATTTAGGATTGCTGTTTCTTTGCCAATTTTTTTGTCTAGAGGATTTATCCAGTGATGTCAGTGGTGTATTAAAGTCCCCTACTATAATTTCATTGTTGTCCATCTCTCCCTTGATATCTTCCAGGAGTTTTTTTATGTGTTTGGGTGCTCCTGCATTGGGTGCATACATGTTTATCAGGGTTATATCCTCTTGTTGTATTGATCCCTTTAGTATTATGAAGTGGCCTTCCTTATCTCTTGCTATGGCCTTCACTTTGAGGTCTATTTTGTCCGATATAAGTATTGCTACCCCAGCTTTCTTTTCCTTTCCATTTGCCTGAAAGATATTTTTCCATCCTTTCACTTTCAGTCTGTGTGAGTCCCTTCTAATGAGGTGGGTTTCTTGTAGACAGCAGATGTATGGGTCATGTTTTTTTATCCATTCAGCCACTCGATGTCTTTTGTTTGGAGCATTTAGTCCATTTACGTTTAAAGTTATTATTGAAAGGTACTTGTTTGTAGCCATTTCTGTTTTTGTGTGGCTGTTTTCTTTCTGAGCTTTTTATTTCTTATTTTTATACCAGTCCCTTTAGCATTCCTTGCATTGCTGGCTTGGTGGTGATAAACTCCCTTAGCCTTTTTTTGTCTGTGAAGCTTCTTATTTCCCCTTCAAGTTTGAATGATAGCCTTGCTGGATAGAGTATTCTTGGATTCAGTCCTTTGCTTTGCATCACTTTGTAAATTTCTGTCCATTCTTTTCTGGCCTGATGTGTTTCTGTTGAGAAATCATTTGACAATCTAATGGGAGATCCCTTGTATGTAACTTTCCGTCTCTCTCTTGCAGCCTGTAAGAGTCTCTCTTTGTCCTGAACATTTGCCATGGTAATTATGATGTGTCTTGGTGTGGGTCTTTTCGGGTTCACCTTGTTTGGGACTCTCTGTGCTTGTGTGACTTTTTCTTCCCCACCTCAGGGAAGTTTTCTGATATTATTTCTTCTAATAGGTTTTCTAACCCTTGTTCCTCTTTCTGTTGTTCTGGCACCCCTATTATTTGTATGTTGTTTCGTTTCATGTTGTCCCATAGCTCCCTTATGCTCTCCTCCTGTCTTTTAATTTTTTTCTCCAATTGCAATTCAGTTTGGTTGTGTTTTGCTTCCCTGTCTTCTAATTCGCTAATTCAGTCCTCTGTTTCTCCTAGTCTACTGTTGAAACTTTCAATGGTGTTTTTTATTGCAGCTATATCACTCTTCATTTCTTCTTGGTTCTTACATATGTTATTGATTTTTTCATCCATTTCTTTTTGATTCTTACATAAGTTGTTGATTTTTTTCATCTGTGTCTTCTTGATTCTTGCATAAGTTGTTGATTTTTTCCTCCATCAGTTTATGCATTCTAGGACCCTTAATCTGAATTCTTTTTCTGTCATGCTACATGCCTCTGTTTCACTTAGCTGCTTTTTTGGCAAGTCCTCCTTTTCTTTCTTTTGGGGGTTTCTTTGTCGACCCATGTTTGATCTCACCGACATATCTAGATGTTGAGTCATTCAGGTGCTGCTCCTTGGGTGGCAGTGGCTCATCGAGCTGTGGTTGCTCCTCGGGCAGTTGTGGTAGCAGCTGCTCCTCAGTTGGCAGCAGCTCCTCTGATGGGTGCTGTTCACAGCTGTGGTGGCTCCTCTGGCTGGTGGGGGGAGGCTTCCCACATGGCTGCTGTTCCTCAGACAGAGGATGTGCTGATCATGAGGCTGCTGTTCCTTGTATTGGTGTGGGCTACACACGCAACTGCTACTCCTTGAACTGGGGCAGACTGCTCACGTGGCTCCTGATCCTTGAATGGGGGCTGGCTGCATGCTGCTGTTGTTCCTCTGATGTGGTGGGCTGCTTGTGGGGCCACTGCTCTTGGACTTGGACAGGTTTATTGCAAGTCTGTTGCTCCTCGGATGGGGGTGGGCTGCTTGCAAGGCTGCTGCTCTTTGGACGGGAGTGAGCTGCGCGGATGGCTGCTCCTCCTCGGACGGGGACGTGACACTCACCCGGCTGTTGCTCATCGGGCAGGTGCAGGCTGTTGTGGCTCTGCTCTCGGACTGGTGCGTGCTGCACAGGGCTGCCACTCCTCGAACATGGGTAGTCTGCTCAGGTGGCTGCTGCTCCTCGGACCAGGATGGGCTGCTGCTGCTCCTCAAATGAGGACGGCCAGTTCACAGAAATGCTGCTCCTCGGATGGGGGTGGGCTGCTCACACAGCTGCTGCTCCTCAGATTGGGCTAACTGCTCGTGTGGCTGCTGCTGCTCGGACTAGGGCAAGATGGTTGTGCAGCTGCTGCTCCTCGGACTAGTGCAGGGTGCGGGCTGTGCACAGCTGCTGCTCCTCGGATCGGGGCAGGCTGCGCAGGGCTGCTGCTCCTCAGATGTAGGAAGACTGCTCGTGTGGCTTCTGCTCCTCAGACAGGTCGGACTGCTCACGTGGTTGCTGCTCCTCGGACAGGGAAGCGGGCCGCTCACACAGTTGCTGCTCCTTAGACAGGGGCAGGCCACATGAGGCTGCTGCTCTTAGGCTCGAGGCAGGCTGCTCACGGGGCTGATGCTCCCTGGACAAAAGCACACACTCACGTGTCTGCTGCTCATTTGGTTGAAAAAATAATGTGAAAAGAAGTACGAAATAAAGTAACAAACAAAAAAAGGAGAACAAAGAAAACAGCAAAAAAAAAAAGCAACAAATAAAAGGGGAAAACAAAGAAAAAAGCAAAAAAAAGCTAACAAAATAGTAATAAAAAATAAAAATGAAAAATTAAAATGTCATGCCTTTGGCTGGCTTAAGATCCCAGTTTTCTGGAATGTCTGTGATTTTTGTTGTTGTTTCTGGAACTGAAAGCCCCTCTATAGGCCAGACCCTGTTAACTCCCAGGGACTAATCAGATTATTTTAATCCTTCATCTCATTCAGGGTGGAATCTGGGTGTGGCTGTATTCCTTGCCTGGGGGCTGGAGGGAAGGGTGGGGTTATAACTTTAGGAGAAAATGGCTGCCCAGGTCCTGGGTTCAGGGGTGACTCAGCACTCAATTTGCTGTCACCTCTCCTGGCCCCTTCTATTCCCAGCCTCTCCCCAGATTCCACTCGTCCGCACCTTCTCCAGCTCTTCAGCACAGGTGAGTGTCCGTGTCCAAAATGTCCTATGAACAGAGTTCAGTGAAAACAAACAAACAAATGCCGGCCGCAGAAACGGAAAAGGCTGAATCTCTGTAAGCTCCTCTCTTACCGGCACTGCATGGTCTGGTCAGCGCTTCAGGCTGCCCCTTTTAGGCTCAGTCCTCTGTAATTACGGAACCCAGACCTCAAATCCCCCAGCGCCAACAGTCCCGCGGATCTCCTTTACCAAGTCAGGGGCTGTACCTGTCCCAAGAGACACGGATGAGTGCCACTCGGTCTCCCTCTGACCCTCTGGGCTCAGAGGTCTGGCAAAATTTCCTGCACAGATCCCTGGTTTTTACCTTTCCAGGGGAACTCTGCCCTTCCTGGCTGCAAACTGTCTCACCAGCTGAGTATACTTCATCAATTCCGGGTAGGTGTTATTAGTTTCAGCTGCTCACTCCATTTGCTCCAGGGACAAGCCCTGGGACATGTCTGCCTATTCTGCCGCCATCTTGTCCCCGTGCAGTGATTTCTTGAGTTGAAGAATTTGACAGGCAGCTATGAAGTGGTCTGTATTGGAGGGTGATACTTGAAGGTCTGGGGTTCAAGCAATTTTGTGGGTAGAATCTCAGAGTAGGGACTTTTCTTTATTATTTTTTTATTGACACTCATACTTTGGTTGCTGCATCTACCCACAGCTCCTGTGGAAGCTTGGGAGAAAGGGATTCTGAAGTTGTCATGATTACAGCACTCAGTTAGCAAAATAGATATATCACCCAGAACATGAAAAAACAGCGAAGGATTTGTCTTTCCCCGCGGATCAAATTGTAGGTTAAAAGAATGAGGCTATCGCCGAAACCGGTTTGGCCCAGTGGATAGAGCGTCAGCCTGCGGACTGAAAGGTCCCAGGTTCGATTCCGGTCAAGGGCATGTACCTGGGTTGCGGGTACATCTCCCAGTGGGAGATGTGCAGGAGGCAGCTGATCAATGTTTCTCGCTCATCGATGTTTCTGGCTCTCTATCTCTCTCCCTTCCTCTCTGTAAAAACCAATAAAATATACTAAAAAAAAAAAAAAAAAAAGAATGAGGCTATCATTTAAAGGAGATGGGGAAATAAGTTAAAGACAAGACACCTCACAGACATAAAGAGGAATCAATGGCATGGTTAAGAAACAGGCATTTCATTTATGAGAATAATCAAATAACCTCACAAGCAAAAATCCACATTCAAATAACATTTCCCTCCATCCCAGGTCTGATAACAAACCAGCAAGCAAAGCATAAGCAAATTCTGCAGATAGGAACATGCAAAATCAAAATTGAGCTAGGGAAAATTTGCATCCGTAGAGAGGTATTTTCTTGCATCAGACAATAGTGAGGCCAGGAATGTATTTTCTGCTTGGATATTATTGCAGAGATTCTGGGTTTGTGTGCAGAAGATATTTTGGAGTGGAAGAATGATACCCAACAAACTCACTGTTTTCTTCATGACCATCTATCTGCTCGTGTCCTTGACAATAATTGTGCAGAGCAGCTTAATTGTTGCAGTGCTGAGCAGAGAGTGGGTGCAGGTCAAAAGGCTGTCACCTGTGGACATGATTCTCATCAGCCTGAGCATCTGCCGCTTCTGTCTACAGGGAACATCAGTGCTGTACAACTTTTGCTATTATTTCAACCCTTACGATGACCTTTGGTACATTGCAATCATCTGGGAATTTACTAATGCTCTTGCATTCTGGTTGACCAGCTTGCTTGCTGTCGTCTACTGTGTCAAAGTCTCTTCCTTCACCTATGCCATCTTCCTCTGGCTGAGGTGGAGAATTTTGAGGTTGGTTCCCCAGCTGTTGCTGGGGTCTGTGATGGTATCCTGTGTGACAATCATTGTTTCAGCTCTTAAAGTTGTCTTCTTCAAGAGTCAGTTAATCTCCATGATGCAATGGCCTGGAAACAAAACAGAGACTGAGACACTTAGGACATTCCTGGAGAAAAATTATGGACATCAGCTTCTGGCACTATTGTTCATTCCTTTCCTCCTCTTCCTGACCTCCACCATCTTGCTCATAGCCTCATTGTGCCAACACTTGAGGCAGAAAAGACATCACGACACTGGCCACAGCAACTCCAGCATGAAAGCTCATGCCACTGCCCTGAGGTTTCTTGCCTTCTTCCTCATCTTCTTCACCTCTTACTTTTTCACCATAATCATCTCCACTACATATTACCTAAGGCATAAGACTTCCTGGTTCTGGGCCGGCGAAACTATCATCTATGCTACAGTCTCTATTCATTTAACTTCACTAATGCTGAGTAGCCCTACGTTGAAAAAGGTTTTAAAGGTAAGCTGCTGTGGCCCAAAGTTGCCTGAAGCTCCAGGTACAACAAGAACCTAATCAAATGGGAGCTTGCATTGATGCAACTAATACCAACTGCCAACTTTACTCTTCACAATCCTATGTAATAGTACTGGTTCCTATATGCAAGCAAACCCAAGCAAGCCTCGTTCTCTTCCATTCACAGAGCCGAATGGAACCAGTCTTTCTCTATTCTCTGCCACTCCTATCTTTTCCTCTTCACAGTCCCCAGGTTGGTCGCAACTTTCTCATGACTTCCCCATCTCTCCTCAGTCTTCTCTATCTGTGGAGTTTTACTTTCAGTGTATTCTACACAAGAGGGCCAAATTATGTTGTCCATACATTACATTTATTTTATCCTTTTCATGACTGCCAATCACTTCACACATTAGTAGAAATAGTTTCCCCACAATAATGTATTGCCTACACCCTGAAGGTTCTCCATGCTAAAGTCTCAATTAATCAATTTTTCTAAATTTAGTCAAGAAAATGTCTGGCCATCTTCCTTTCTCTCTGTTCTTTCTGGACCTTTATCCAATGGCATAACTTTTCTTATTTGTTTCTCTTCCACACAATGTGACTTTATTCCTTTAAAACTAAAGTCAAAACTTAACTCTTCCTTCATTTTCATTTTTCAACACATTATATTCTCCCCAGAATAGCAAACTACATACCCAATCTAGATTCTTCCTAGAACATCTCCAAATATTGGCAACTTAACCGCCTCAATTGCATATGGTTTCCATTGGCAGGATTCTTGCCTCTCAATTGTACTACAATTTGGAATAAATTATCTGGAAAGATTCCCAGATTGAGACTTAGCTGATTTTCTTCCAGATATAACCCAGATGTCATCTAGGAACTCTTCCTACTTCATAAAATCTGAGTGACATTGGCTTAAACTCTCTATACTCTTCTCTTTCTTCCTCTGCAACAGTTCAAAACCCTCCCAAATTGACAAGAATATAGTTACCATATAGTAATCAATTATAAACCACCGATGGGACTTTTCTGTTCTTTATAAGTCCTTTTCTGCTTCCCCAAACCCCTTTTACCTTCAGCTTATCTCAAACGCTTTTTCTTTAGAACTCCGTCTCACTATCTCCCCATGGCATCTCTCTCATCATTTCTGTCTTCTTCACCCTCACCTACTAGCAAAAAGGATCTTGGTCACAGCCAAATCCCAGGCTTTTGGGCCTCAGCTTCCATCTGCTTCAGGCATTTATTAGGGTGTTTTTTCCTTAAGACAGCTTCATCTCTTAAGCTTCCTGGTGCCAGAAGTTAAGAATATAATTTTTATTCTCCTTTCATATAAGTATTGAGCATATCTGGAAACTGAACATCTGCATCTGCCATTAGAAGACTGAAACACATACAGAGAGAAAACCATCCTATGGGTAAAAGAATGCAAGTATTTCAAGCTTGACTATGACAGGAACACGTAGGCCCTGGAGTGGAAATTTCTGATCTGGTCTTGGGTCTATCACTCTGATTTGTCTCCCAGTCAAGTCATCACTTGAGTTAATATTTGAAACTGAGGGTGTGAAATATAAGTACAAACAGAAAGACCACTGTAACCAAAGACACTGTGCCAATTGGCACATCTCAGCAGCATCTTTACCATTGCACAGAAAGGGAAGGAAAGCCTATTTTCCCACTTTGCAGCAGTTCGCCATGCAGCCTTGGCATCTCCCAAGCTCCAGTGGTTGAACTATAGTAGAAGGTGGGATGGAACCTGGTGGATGCAGTGATATCTGTGGAGCAGAATCATAACTAGATAATGTGGGACTGAGGAGAAATAAAAGGTAGATATCAGCATTGAGTTATCTTCCCAGAGACTTCTTAGAATGCTTAGTAGGCTGCTAAGGTGTTGGGTTGAGGTGGAGGGCAGGGGTGCCCTAGAAGGGTTCAAAAGGTGGAAAATGGGAACATCTGTAATACTTTCAACAATAAAGATATTTTAAAAGATATAGTCACTTAGCAATTTTCAAGTGTATGATATAGTATTGTTAACTATAATTACAGTGCTGTGCATTTAATTCCCAGAGGCTACTTATCTTCTTAACTGCAACTTTATACCCTTTGACCAATATATTCCAAATTTCCCCATGCTCCAGGCCATAGTGACCAGCATTCTACTCTGTTTGTACAAGTTTGGCTTTTTAATATTCCAATCTAAGCAATATCATACAGTATTTGTCTTTCTCTGTCTGACGTATTTCAATTAGCATAATATCATATTGTTGCTAATAATAGTATTTATTCCCTTCTTTGTCAGGGCTGAATAATATTTGTGTGTGTGTCTATGTGTGTGTGTTGTGTGTGTGTGTGTGTGTGTGTGTGTGTGTGTGTGTACAAGAGAGAGAAAGGGGAGGGGGGAGAGGTCCATAAGGTGAGAATAGAAAAATAACGAATTTTGGTAGGGATTGCATTGAATCTATAGATGGCTTTGGGTAATATGGGCATTTTAGCAATATTAATTCTTCCAATTCATGTTTGTTAAATTGTGGTGGCTCAAGACAATTCCCTAACCTGATAATCTTTTTACTTTTTACCAAATTTTACCTTTGATATGCCTGTATGCATTGCTAAAGAGCAAATGTGTATTCAAGTAAATAAATAGTGAACTATGCCAGAAGTCGGTGTGCCTCTTCAAGTAAAAGGTCGCTACATGACCCCCAATGCCTTCTAAATTCATATTTCTTGTATAGTATTTTCATTTGTGTGTTGGCCCCTCCTTCAGATCCTGAACGCCGTTGCTAAGGTCCTGACAAGAGAGGAAGGGAGAGGGATAGAGAGAAAAACACTGATCACTTACCACCCCTATGCGCCCAGACTGGGGATCAGTCCTGCAACCTAGGTGTGTGTCCTGACCCGGAATTGAACCAGCAACACTTTGTTGTATTGGATGATAACCAACCAACTGAACCACCTGGATACGGCCAAGTGTAATATTTTAAAGATATAGTTTACCTTTGCATCATGAGTTTGGTGGTTTCTTGTTTTATGTTTAAGAATTCTAATCTTTATGCTAGATTACTTCTGTTTTCCCTTCCTTCAATAATTAAAGTCCATGGATGATAAGCACAAGTGTGGTGCTTATCACACCTGGAGTCAATGACTCACTTTGTTTTTCTCACCAAGTAACAATTACTAGAATTCTCCTCTCATTTTTGAAGTCACTAATTTAATATTTGGTGTCTATCCGGTATAGTATTTCTGAATTCATGTCCTGCACTTATTCTCTATCCTACCTAGATAGCTATGAATTAATTTCTAGATATTTAGAAGTAATCTGTAGTTTGTCCATTGTCCAAAACAGCACTTGAAGTCTACAGACCCAGAAGTTCCCACCTTATAGGGATCCTCTAGCCTCTGAGCCTTTTCATTCTCAGCTTTATGTTACAATCTACCACACAACAAGTGTACACTACCACACCAGCAACACTGGATACTCATGAATGTGGTTCCAGAATCGAGATAGAAAAACACCTGGCTTCAGGAAGGTGCTATTGTAGTTGTTTTGGCAACTACACACCCAATTTTCCTCTGCTGAGATTACAAAGGCTAGAAGGACAAGGTGCCTCAAACCGCTCAGAGTGTGAGCACAGGTCTTCACCACAGACCACTGGCTGCTTAGCTCAGGCTCAGGGTCTGGGGGATGGGCTTAGAGCAGCATGAGCCCGTGGCAGGGATGGTGCAGCAAAGGCCTGCTATGCTGCTGGAGAAGGGAGCAGCTGGCAGGTGCAGTCGCTTCAGCAGGTGCCTAACGGATCACATCGTCCTTCATCCACTGGTGTCAGACTTCCTTGCGAGACCACAGATTCTTCCAGAAATATTTAATGGGCACTTTCTAGAAGAGTGCAATTTTACAAAACCAGATAACACCAGAGTCCATGGCATTTTATGTTAAAATCATCAGTGATTGATTTGTCTCCACAGTCTAGTCAGAGAAAAAGAAGCACAAAGATAATAAAGAAAAAAAAAGTGAGCAAAGCTTCTAGGCCTTTCTATTCAATAGGCTTAATTTTTAAAAATTGCTCACTCCTTTATTTTGAGCAGTGTGAGCAGGAACAGAAAGAGCTTAGCTATGTAAGGAGAAAACAAATCAAAGCAGTGATATTAATGGAATAAGAACAACCCCCAAAGATATAAAAGGGTCAACTCTTTTGAACTGGAAGATCATCAGTAAAGGTGCCACACCTCGACGTAGGGAGGGCAATGGGGTGTGTGCGGTGGTTTCTTGAGTTGAAGTTTTGACAGGCAGCTATGAAGTGGTCTGTATTGGAGGTTGATACTTAAAGGTCTGGGGTTCAAGCAATTTTGTGAGTAGAAACTCAGAGTAAGGACTTTTCTTTATTATTTTTTTATTGACACTCATACTTTGGTTGCTACGTCTAACCACAGCTCCTGTGGAAGCTGGGGAGACAGGGATTCTGAAGTTGTCATGATTACAGCACTTGGTTAGCAAAATAGATATGTCACCCAGTACGTGAAGGAACAGTGAAGGATTTCTCTTCCCTGCAGTTCAAATTGTAGGTTAAAAAAATGAAGCTATCATTTAAAGGAGATGGGGAAATAAGTTAAAGACAAGACACCTCACAGACATAAAGAGGAATCAATGGCATGGTTAAGAAACAGGCATTGCATTTATGGGAATAATCAAATAACCTCAGGAGCTAAAATCCACATTCAAATAACATTTCCCTCCATCCCAGGTCTGATAACAAACCAGCAAGCAAAGCATAAGCAAATTCTGCAGATAGGAACATGCAAAATCAAAATTGAGCTAGGGAAAATTTGCATCCGTAGAGAGGTATTTTCTTGCATCAGACAATAGTGAGGCCAGGAATGTATTTTCTACTTAGAAATTATTGCAGAGACTCTGGGTCTGTGTACAGGAAGATACTTTGGAGTGGAAGAATGACACCCAGCCAACTCACTGTTTTCTTCATGACCATCTATCTGCTCGTGTCCTTGACAATAATTGTGCAGAGCAGCATAATTGTTGCGGTGCTGAGCAGAGAGTGGGTGCAGGTCAAAAGGCTGTCACCTGTGGACATGATTCTAATCAGCCTGGGCTTCTGCTGCTTCTTTCTACAGTGGTCATCACTGCTGCACAACTTTTGCTCCTATATCAACCCTGACGCTGACTTTCGGTACATAGCAATCATCTGGGAATTTACTAATGCTCTTGCATTCTGGTTGACCAGCTTGCTTGCTGTCGTCTACTGTGTCAAAGTCTCTTCCTTCACCTACGCCATCTTCCTCTGGCTGAGGTGGAGAATTTTGAGGTTGGTTCTCCAGCTGTTGCTGAGGTCTGTGATGGTATCCTGTGTGACCATCATTGTTTCAGCTCTTAGAGATGTCTTCATCAAGAGTTAGTTAATCTCCATGATGCAATTACCTGGAAACAACACAGAGAATGAGACACTTAGGACATTCCCGGAGAAAAATTACATATATCAGCTTCTGGCAATGTTTCTCATTCCTTTCCTCCTCTTCCTGACCTCCACCATCTTGCTCATAGCCTCATTGTGCCAACACTTGAGGCAGAAAAGACATCACGACACTGGCCACAGCAACTCCAGCATGGAAGCTCATGCTACTGCCCTGAGGTTTCTTGCCTTCTTCCTCATTTTCTTCACCTCTTACTTTTTGACCATAATCATCTCCACTAAATACAGCCTAACGCATGAGAATTCCTGGTTCTGGGCCTGCAAAACTATCATCTATGCTACAGTCTCTATTCATTTAACTTCACTAATGCTGAGTAGTCCTGCGTTGAAAAAGGTTTTAAAGGTAAACTGCTGTGGCCCAAAGCTGCCTGAGGCTCCGGGTACAACAAGACCCTAAGCCAATGGGAGCTTGCATTGATGCAACTAATACCAACAACCAGCTTTACTCTTCACTGTCCTATGTGATATTAATGTTCCCTAAATGGAAACAAATCCAAGCAAGCCTAGTTCTGTTCCTTTCACAGGGCCATTCATCTCTAAACAGCCAGTCTTTCTCTATTCTCAGCCACTCCAATCTTTTCCTCTTCACAGTCCTCAGGTTGGTTGCAACTTTCTCATGACTTCCTCATCTTTGGAATTTACTCCCAGTGTATTCTACACAAGAGGGCCAAAATTATGGTGTCCATACATTACATTTATTTTATCCTTTTCATGACTGCCAATCACTTCACACATTAATAGAAATAGTTTCCCCACAATAATGTATTGCCTCCACCCTGAAGGTTCTCCATGCTAAGGTCTCAATTAATCAATTTTTCTAAATTTAGTCAAGAAAATGTCTGACCATCTTCCTTTCTCTCTGTTCTTTCTGGACCTTTATCCAATGGCATAACTTTTCTTATTTGTTTCTCTTCCACACAATGTGACTTTATTCCTTTAAAACTAAAGTCAAAACTTAACTCTTCCTTCATTTTCATTTTTCAACACATTATATTCTCCCCAGAATAGCAAACTACATACCCAATCTAGATTCTTCCTAGAACATCTCCAAATATTGGCAACTTAACCGCCTCAATTGCATATGGTTTCCATTGGCAGGATTCTTGCCTCTCAATTGTACTACAATTTGGAATAAATTATCTGGAAAGATTCCCAGATTGAGACTTAGCTGATTTTCTTCCAGATATAACCCAGATGTCATCTAGGAACTCTTCCTACTTCATAAAATCTGAGTGACATTGGCTTAAACTCTCTATACTCTTCTATTTCTTCCTCTGCAACAGTTCAAAACCCTCCCAAATTGACAAGAATATAGGTACCATATAGTCATCTATTATAAACCACCTATGGGACTTTTCTGTTCTTTATAAGTCCTTTTCTGCTTCCCCAATCCCCTTTTCCCTTCAGCTTATCTCAAACGCTTTTTCTTTAGAACTCCGTCTCACTATCTCCCCATGGCATCTCTCTCATCATTTCTGTCTTCTTCACCCTCACCTACTAGCAACAAAGTATCTTGGTAACAGCCAACTCCCAGGCTTTTGGTCCTTAGCTTCCATCTGCTTCAGGCATTTATTAGGGTGTTTTTCCTTAAGACAGCTTCATCTCTTAAGGCTTCCTGGTGCCAGAAGTTAAGAATATAATTTTTATTCTCCTTTCATATATGTATTGAGCATATCTGGAAACTGAACTTCTGCATCTGCCATTAAAAGACTGAAATACATCCGGAGAGATAGCCATCATATGGGGAAAGGAATGGAGGTATTTCAAGCTTGACTATGAAATGAACACGTAGGCCCTGGAGTGGAAATTTCCTATCTGGTCTTGGGTCTATCACTCTGATTTGTCTCCCAGTCAAGTCATCCCTTGAGTTAATATTTGTAACTGAGGGTGTGAAATATGAGTACAAACGGAAATACCACTGTAACCAAAGACACTGTGCCAATTGGCACATCTCAGCAGCATCTTTACCATTGCACAGAAAGGGAAGGAAAGCCTATTTTCCCACTTTGCAGCAGCTCGCCATGCAGCCTTGGCATCTCCCAAGCTCCAGTGGTTGAACTATAGAAGAAGGTGGGATGGAACCTGGTGGATGCGGTGATGTCTGTGGAGCAGAATCATAACTAGATGATGTGGGACTGAGGAGAAATAAAAAGTAGATATCAGCATTGAGTTATCTTCCCAGAGACTTCTAAGAATGCTTAGTAGAATGGTGAGGAGGTGGGTTGCAAGAGTTTAGTATCCTGACAGAGTAAGTGAGAGAGAAGCCAGTTGCTGCAACCTTTCTAAGCAAGGGTTCAGGAATCTGAAGAAGGAGCTGCAACATAAATGAATACACTACACAAGAAATATAAATTGAGAAGGCATGGGTCAAGGCAGGTGGAGCCCTCAGCCATGATTTGGAGTGGGCTTCCCAAATCTCCCTACTCACGGCTTCTTATTTTCTAGAATATACATCTGCCCTTTAGCAAAGCAAATAGATATCAATGGTAAGGTTTGATAAACAATAAAGAATTATCAGCTTAGGGTAGTGGTTCTCAACCTTCCTAATACTGCAACCCTTTAATACAGTTCCTCATGTTGTGGTGACCCCCAACCATAAAATTATTTTCATTGGTACTTCATAACTGTAATTTTGCTACTGTTATGAATCGTAATGTAAATATCTGATATGCAGGATATATTTAGGCGACCCCTGTGAAAGGGTTGATCGACCCCCCAAAGGGGTCGTGACCCACAGGTTGAGAACCGCTGGCTTAAGGCATTGCCTTCGGCAATTTGGCCAGCAGCAGGGTAATATAATGCTGATTTTTTTTTTCAGCCCTGCTGAATATCAAAGTCCATCAGCCTTCTGAGAACTTCTCGCATTTATTATGACCTGCTGTTCTTAACCACCAGCATATCTCCCTTTTTGTTTTAATAAACTTAACAAGAATGTATGCCATTTGCAGAGCTCTGGTCCTTTTAAGATTTTTAAATTCAATGAAAATGACTGAGTTTTATCATGTCCTTTTAAAATTGTTGTCAGGCATCAAAGGAACTAGTTTGCAGTAAGCTCCCTTTTGGGCCATCAATTCTTTGAGTCCCCTTTCCAATCACAGTTTTTATGGGTTCCCTTCTCAATCACTGTCCCCTGTGACATGACAACAATTATCTTCCAGTTCTGGATGGTGGACAAATGGTGGGCAATGGCAATCCAAGTCCACCTTCTTTAGCTTGGTCCAGGGTAACCTACACCCATGCACACCTGATGACTGCTAGCATGGAAAGATGTCTTTACCATTCCCCATCTCTGGCCTATTTCTCCTCTGTCTCATCAGCATGTAGCGTGGGGCCACTGCTATCTGTGGTTGGAGTAGTTGTCTGTCTGCAGCCTCGGGTACATGGGGAGCAGTTCCTCTCTCAGATCCATTGTTGCAGGAATCCACATGGCTTGGAGGGGTTTTCTGGAAATATATAAGCATATCCTTGACCACAGGTTAATGAAGGGACCCTTCCATAAACTGAACTCAGGATCTTTTCATTTTGCCAAACCATTTTCCTTTGGCTTATTTTGACACTGTGTGTCTTGCCATCAGCATTACAAGTGAAAATATTTTAAAGTAAAAAAAAAGTTGATTTTCTACTTGAGAACCAAGATGGCTGCGTAAGGTACAGACCTGTGGTGCTGCCTCCCACAACAACATCAAGACTACCAACTATAAAACAAACAGTTGTCATTCAGAACCATGGGAAAGCCTGCCAAGTGGAAGCTCTACACCTGGAAGGAAAGAAATAAGAGCATTGAGACTGAGTAGGTTGTGCAGAGGCTCCAAGAACGGAGGTACGGAGTCGCACGCCAGGCTGGCTGCCACTGGATGCGCGGTTTTTTTCAATCAGAAGAGGATGCAGACTCTCAAATCCACTGAGCGTGTTTGCAGCGGGATCCTGAAGTCCCAGACCCCTACGGGGAGAGGCGGAATGGCCTTGCAAAGGGTCGGAGATCAAGAGTGGCTGTCTTGTGGAACTGCTCGCCGGCACTCGGGGATGTGACTCGCTGAGTCACGGAGAGGCAAGGAGATGCGGAGACACCATTGCCCTTGGGCCCGCCCTGGTGATTCACAGAGAACAGAGGTGCGGAGTTGCGCACCACGCTGGCTGCAACTGGATGCGTGGTTTTTTTTTCAATCTGAAGGGGATGCAGACTCTCAAATCCACTGAGCGTGTTTGGGGCTAGATCAGCCGTGGGCAAACTACGGCCCGCGGGCTGGATCCAGCCCTTTTGAAATGAATAAAACTATTGAAAAAAAAGACCGTACCCTTTTATGTAATGATGTTTACTTTGAATTTATATTAGTTCACACAAACACTCCATCCATGCTTTTGTGCCCTCTGGTCCAGTTTAAGAACCCATTGTGGCCCTCGAGTCAAAAAGTTTGCCCACCCCTGGGCTAGATCCTGAGGTACCAGAACCCTACGGGGAGAGGCGGGACGGCCTTGCAACGGGCCGGAGAGTGAGAGTGGCTGTTTCGCGGAACTGCTTGCCAGCACTCGGGGACGTGAGTCGCTGAGTCGTGGAGAGGCGAGGAGACGCGGAGACGCCATTGCCCCTTGCTCCACCCTGGTGATTCCCGGGGACCCCGCCCTACTCAATTTACACCCCCACCCAAGCTGTGCTAGTGGCACAAAGAGAACCACCAGCACTTTTTCAGCCCAGCCAAGCAGAATGCAGATTTCAACTCCTCACATACATAAGGGACACACTCAAGAAGCAGAACCAGGTTCAGAGGAAGCCAGAGCTGGACACGGCTGAGCCAGCAACGTGGAATGCTGTACCAGCAAATGCACAGGCATGTCCACCAGATCCAGTCTCACATGGGACACTGGGAGACGGCAGACAGGCAGTCTGTGCACTTGGTAGAAAATGAAATCCAAGCAAGCATACCAGATATTCAGCCACCAGGAATGCCTGGAGATTTTGTCCAGCAAGGAGCCACCCAACAAAGGACAGAATGCCAAACTTCATGTTGCTGAGACGGCCCCCGTGAGGCCAAAACAGCCCAGATGAGGCTGAGACAGCCCCGGTGAGGTTGAGACAGCCCAGTGAGGTTGAATCGGCCCCGGTGAGGTCGAAATGGCCCCGGTGAGGTTGAGACGGCCCCGGTGAAGTTGAGACAGCCCCAGTGGGGTTGCAACAGCCCCGGTGGGGTTGCAACAGCCGCAGTGAGGTTGCAATGTCCCTGGTGAGGTTGAAACAGCCCCTGTGAGGTTGAGACAGCCCCTGTGAGGCTGAGAAGGCCCCGGTGAAGCTGGGACGGCCCCGGTGAGGTTGAGACAGCTCTGGTGAGGTTGAGAAGGCCCCGGTGAGGTTGAAATGGCCCCTGTGAGGTTGAGACAGCTCTGGTGAGGTTGAGAAGGCCCCGGTGAGGTCGAGACGGCCCCGGTGAGGGTGAAACAGCCCCTGTGAGGCTGAAACGGCCCTGGTGAGGCTGAAACATCCCCGGTGGGGTTGCAACGGCCCCCGTAAGGTTGAAACAGTCCCAGTGAGGTTGAAACAGCCCCTGTGAGGCTGAGATGGCCCCAGTGAGCTTGCTATTGGCCCCAGTGAGGTCGAGACGGCCCTGGTGAGGTTGGGACGGTCCCAGTTAGGTTGAATCGGCCCCGGTGAGGTTGAATTGGACCCGGTGATCCTAAATCAGACCCGGTGATGCTGAAACGGCCCTGGTGAGGTTGAGGTGGCCCCTGTGAGGCTGGGACGACCCCTATGATGCTGAGATGGCCCCTGTGAGACTGAGACTGCCCCTGGGAAGCTGAGAAAAATACCACATGAACTCACTCATTTATGGATAATAAGGACCATTATAGACTGATGAACAAAAATGGATACAGAGGCAGAGCAGCATTGAGCAGAATGTCAAACTACAGTTGGAACTCTGGGGAGGGTAGGAGATCAACCGAAGGACTTATATGCATGCATATGAGAATAACAAATGGACACAAGACACAGGGGTGGTGGAAGCTGGGTGAATGTCAAGGGGGGGGGAGGAGAAGACATGGGTAATACTCTTTGTAATACTTTAAGAAATAAAAATAAATAAATAAAGTAAAAAAAAGTAAAGTAATTAAGTCTTGATGTAATTTACATACAGGAGATTATTCCACTATCCCCCCTTTTTTGTGTTAACATGTTAGAAGGATTTTTGCAACTAAGTTCCCCTGAATATTCACTTATTTCAATTTGCAAATTTAAATCAGTCTGAAATAAGGCTTATTTTCTAACTTTACTTGTCCTTGGGTGTGGATAGTAAATGACACTAATTGAATTTCTGCTATAAGTCTTTCAGTATAATGGCATAAGCTTTGCTAGGGAGGCAAAAATGAAAACTAATTACTATTTACTTTTCTTTTTGAGGCCTAATACATTGGTTCTTAATTACAGTTTTCCAGGTATTCAAAGGGAATTCCTTCTGTTTTTTTTTTTTCTCCCAGAGTAACATCTAGGCCACATTTAGAGAGTTTTTTTTAAAAAACTTTTTTCTTTCTTTGAAACAGACCAACAAACTTAGTTGCTTTTCAGACATTGGCCAATACTGCCCTGAATACATTTTAAGTGACTTTCTTTTCACTTATGATGACTTATTAATGATCAGCTTATCATTAAGCTGAGAATAATAACTTTTAGTTTACTGTGTAAATAGTAGCAGAGGAGATTTTAAAATTTCTCCCTTCGCCGAAACCGGTTTGGCTCAGTGGATAGAGCATCGGCCTGCGGACTGAAAGGTCCCAGGTTCGATTCCGATCAAGGGCATGTACCTGGGTTGCGGGCACATCCCCAGTAGATGTGCAGGAGGCAACTGGTCGATGTTTCTCTCTCATCGATGTTTCTAAGTCTCTATCTCTCTCCCTTCCTCTCTGTAAAAAAATCAATAAAATATATTTTAAATAAATAAATAAATAAATAAATAAATAAATAAATAAAATTTCTCCCTTCTATTAAGCTTAAAATTTACTTTTAAACAGTATTCTTTTTGGCTAGTGCTCATTTGCATGCATATGCAAATTTTTACTTTGGCTTCTGTTAGACCCAATTGCTCATAAAAATACTGGCTTCTCATATAACTGAATTTATATGAGACCTTGATTATATTGTAGAAAGCTAATTTATTAAGTAATTAAAGTAGGCATCTTATTGAAAAAGCAAAGTAAGACCCTAACTGGTTTGGCTCAGTGGCTAGAGCATCGGCCTGTGGACTGAAAGGTCCCAGGTTCGATTCTGTTGAAGGGCATGTAGATTGGTTGCAGGCACATCCTCAGTAGGAGGTGTGCAAGAGACAGCTGATCAATGTTTCTCTCTCATCTATGTTTCTAACTCTCTGTCCTTCTCCCTTCCTCTCTGTAAAGAATCAATAAAATATATTTTTTTAAAAAAGCAAAGTAAGCAAACATATATTTGACCCATGAAGTACAGATGCCGCCCAACCCCCCAAACTATCTGACAAGCAGGCTGCCTGAGGGCTTTAAAATTCCATTGCTGAGTAACCTGGTTTTGCTTAAAAAATATTCAGCAATTTTCTCTTGCCCTCCCTTAGAGGTTGAAATCTTTATAATATTTCGGCTGGTCCGAGTGCAGTGGTGTCTTATAATATTTAAAATATATGTCTATAAATAAAATATAGTTATTAATTTTTATTTGATAATGTTTCCCTCGTGAATTGGCCTAATTAAAAAATAGTTCTTTTAAGAAGAGAGAATAAATCTTTGAATCATTCCAGGGCCCTTGAAATGTCCCAAGGCCATCTCTCAATTAAAGTCTTGAAATTTAACTTGGAAAGAACATCAAATATATATAAACCAAATATTATATTATATAGTTTTTATAATTATTCTAAAAGATATTAATTAAATTTAAACTGGTTTTTATATTAAAAATTTAGTTCAGACAATAGAATTAATCCTCTTTTTTTAAATCAGACCATATAAGATATTATATCCTAGAATGAAATTTTATCACACATAGCACACATAAAGACTACAATATATTGTTAACTACTAATTTCTATAGAGAAAATATAAGAATTATTTTCTCAAAAATAAATTTGTATACTTTCTGCATTTTGATATCACAACTATATAATTTTTCCTAATTTAATTTTAACTTTATACTCTTAGAAGCCTAAATTTTAGGGGGCAAGTTAAGTACTTAACATTTCTCAGATTAGTAATAGCTTCACATTTTTAAGGATATATTTCAAAAATACAGGACATATTTAATTAATAGATTCTATTCTGTCCTCTAGATTTTTCATACAAGGCAAACTCAGATTAATATTTTAGTATGTTGTTATTTTAAAATACCTAGATATTTTATAAGTTTTTTATTATTCAATTCAGCAAACTCCAAAGCTTTAAGTTGCCAAAGACTTTGGAAGTAGGCCTGTCGCTATTTGAATGTAAAACCGCCATAGTCTTTCCTTAGAGATAACATCTAAAGTTTCTGCTGCGGGAAATGGGACGACCCCCCTCCTCCATCTGAAAGCATAGCCAGTCTTCCCCCTGGGTGACTGGACACCTGCCATCAATGTACCTATACTTATCACTGAAAAGCTCCACTACAAATCCTTCATTTTAGTTACATCTATTTATCCATGTTTCAACAATTTTGAGATTTTTAAAGCCAATTATTCCATCTAAGGCATTTACTTTGGCAAATTCTGTAACAGAGATAACTCACTGACTTTCAGTGGCCTTAATGTTAACTTTGGAAGGCAACCTATTATTATTTAAAATCTACCCTTTATTATGGAAACACTAATCTTGTTTCCTAAATCCAGCCTGTATATTTTCTTGGGTCATTTCTGCCATCTTTTTGAGAAAAACAGTATTGGGTTTACTCTAAAGCATCTGTAAAGAGATGGAACACAGTTTAAGAAGCCATCTAAAATTGGCAGGGGTGCGCCATTTCTCTTAAACTGTCCTTTTTCTCTTCACGAGTACAGAAATCCTAGACATATCCCTTGAATTGTGCCAAATTTTAAATGACAGACCGGGAAATAAAAAACATGGTGAAAAGGAGACTTTTTGTTATCTCTACCTCCCTTTGTCCCCTAGGACAGGTACCCTAGGCTATGTGCCTTGCTCATATTCATTCTTCGCACCCCCACATCCTGTTTGCTATGGGCAAATTCAGTAAATGGCCTGGCCACTTAGGTTTCTTTTCCCATTAAATTAAATTAAAGGCATGCTTACTAGACTAACAATAAACACATTAAACCAAGCAAGAAGAACAGATAAAACCACAACAAATAATCACCCATAACACATAGACAAGTCTTAATAAATCAGAGTTCTTCTCATAAATCTTTTCCTATCCCACTCTCCATAGCATTGACTAGCCTTTAAAGTTATTTTACCTAAAATCTGCCTGTCTCAAGGCATCATATCGTAATTTTCAGAGAAAGCCTCAAAGAGTCCCCCTGCAAGAGAGCTGACAGCTCTATCCTCTCTAGCTGCTGAGCCTTTCCTCACTAGAGGCGGAGGATCCCGTGGGGGTTTTTTGTTTAGTTATTACAGACTTTTGATCCCCAATACAAATCAGGCATTTTGCAATTTGAACAAGAACCCACATAATTAAAAATGACAAGGGCACTCATTTTTCTTGAGCCTGATTTAAGAGAGTACCCTTTGACATTTCAATTTCTCTATCCTTGAGTATACAAGCTGTAAATTTACAATGATATTTTTGCCTTTTAGTCAAAATCTTGCCCATTATAACCTGGCTTGAAATAAAAGACATCCTTGTCCATTTTAGATCGCGACTTCCAAAGCTGGTGCGAGCTTTATATGCAGTGAATCTCCCCACCTTTTTCTGGTGATCTCCACCTTTACTGCTGAACTTCCTTTTTTCGCTCCAGTGAATCTTCTTCTCCAGTCCCTGTCATGGGAGCCATAAATGCCATAAGCTTTAGCAGCAAGGGTTCAGGAATGTGGACAAGGGGCTGCATCATAAATGGATACACAAGATAAGAAATATAAATTTAGAAGGCATGGGGGAAAGCCAGGTGGAGGCCTCGCCCTCTATTGGAGTGAGCTCCCCAAATCTCTGGACCCATGGCTTGTTATTTTCTAGAATATACATTTGCCCTTTAGCAAAGCAAACAGATATCAATGGTAAGGTTTGGCAAACAATAAAGGATTATCAGCTTAGGGGATCACCTTCAGCCAGTTGGCCAGCAGCAGGGTAATATAATGATGATTTTCAGCCCTGCTGAATATCAAAGTCCATCAGCCTTCTGAGGACTTCTCACATTTATTATGACCTGCTGGTCTTAGCCTCCAGAAGCCAGTGAAATTTGAATTACTTCTATTGATCATTTGCATCCACATTGTGCGTGTTCTAAAATCTCAGATAACTGGATGAAACCGTTTCCTTTATATAAGTAGAGAAAGAGGAAATTATGAATCTCCCTCCCTCCTCTACTGCATACACAGAGACACTCTTCCAGAATCTGTTAAATATGTGGACAAGGGGCTGCAACATAAATGGATACACAAGACAAGAAATATAAATTTAGAAGGCATGGGGGAAAGCCAGGTGGAGGCCTCACCCTCTTGGAGTGAGCTTCCCAAATCTCTGGACCCATGGCTTTTTATTTTCTAAAATATACATTTGCCCTTTAGCAAAACAAACAGACATCAATGGTAAGGTTTGGTAAACAATAAAGGATTGTTTCTGTTAAATATTTAAAACCCTCTCACTCTCTTCTTTTCCATAAAGTGGAAGGGAAAACTTATCCTGGATGAGTATTAGAAGAAGTTGGGTAGAATCCAGAAATTAAAACGACAAACAGAAATAATATCTATCTCTTATCTTTGGGGCATCTAATAATTCACAAAGAGCTTTTACATATATTTTCACTGAAAAGGCAGGTCAAGATTATTCAATCCAACTCAGCTGGAAAACAGACCTAAGAAGGTCAAGTGAATTACTTAAATTCACAAGACTGGTTAATATCATCCCTAAGAACCAAAGAAAAAGGAGAGGAAAGCAAGGGATACATTTCAAAGGAGCAACAAGTTTAATTTGGGGAAAGATGGTTAGGTCTTAAAGGGCGGTGCTTTTAGAAAGATGAACAGCACCTCTAATGCTTGAACCAAGAACAGGACATTCTTTTGAGTTTGAGTAGCTTGATACGAATTTCAGGCACCAAGAGGCTATGCACCTGTGTTCTCTAAATGGTAAGTATCCTGCCCTGTAACACTTATTAACACTCAGATAAAAAGTGTGCTGCATAACTCAGAACACAGAGCAGAAGATAAAGACGGTTGTGTCCCTGGGTTTTAGGAGCAAGTGTTGGGACACTTGTGAGTGGCAATGTTAAATTTAGTAGGAGATATGTGACTTCTATAGCCCAGCACCCGTGTACAAACATATATAAATCATATATACATGAAACCATTGACAACTGGAAAGTGACCCCCTGCCCTTCACACAATGTCCCATGTGGAGGAGACTGGCAAAAATGGTGCATTTTTGGTAGAACCTGACATGAAGTTTGTTCCTAATTAGACACACCACAAAATTTATTGAGTGCATATTTGTATGCACCCTCCCATGCCTACTGTTCAAGTTACATGGATTCACAACCTTCAGTTGCACCATTTGCCTATTTAGGATCCTGGTATTCAAGGATTTTCAAGATCTGCGTCTGAACTACTGGCCCAGCCTTAACTTCCAATAATCTCCAACATTAACCCAAATGTTTGCACCCAATGCATCTGCTCCTTGTTTCCTGAATATCCATGCATAGCTCTACTTCCTCACTTTTGCTGATACCGTTTACCTGACTTGGCACCATATAAAAGCTCTGTTACACTAGTAAATTTCTCTTCCTTTTACCTCTTTTTCTTTTTATTACAATATAATGGATATGCAACACTGTAAGTTTAAGGCATACAACATGTTGATTTGACATCCTTATATATCGAATTATCATCTGTCACATCACATAGTTATCATTTCTTTTTTTGTGGTGAGAACATTTAAGATATAGTCACATGATCTCACTCATATGTGGAATCTAATGAACAAAATAAACTGATGAACAAAATAGATCCAGAGACATAGAAACATAGAACAGACTGTCTAGTCTGAGAGGAAAGGCATGGGAGGGTGGGAAGAGATATAGCAAAGAACTTGTATGCATATATGCTTAACCCACGGTCACTGACAATAGGGTGGTGAAGGCCTGAGGTGGAGGGCTGGGGTGCTCTAGAAGAGGTCAAATGGGGGGAAAATGGGAACATCTGTAATACTTTCAACAATAAAGATATTTTAAAAGATATAGTCACTTAGCAATTTTCAAGTGTATGATATAGTATTCTTTACTATAATCACAGTGCTGTGCATTTAATTCCCAAACCTATTTATCTTCTTAACTGCAACTTTGTACCCTTTGACCAATATATTCCAAATTTCCCCGTGCTCCAGGCCATAGTGACCAGCATTCTACTCTGTTTGTACACGTTTGGCTTTTTAATATTCCAATCTAAGCAATATCATACAGTATTTGTCTTTCTCTGTCTGACGTATTTCAATTAGCATAATATCATATTGTTGCAAATGATAGTATTTATTCCCTTCTTTATCATGGCTGAATGTGTGTGTGTGTGTGTGTGTGTGTGTGTGTAAAAGCGAAAGAGAGAGCGAGAGAGCTCCATAAGTTGAGAATAGAAAAACAACGAATTTTGGTAGGGATTGCATTGAATCCATAGATGGTTTTGGGTAATATGGGCATTTTAGCAATATTAATTCTTCCCCTTCATGTCTGTTGAAATAGTGGTGGCTCAAGGCAATTCCCTAACCTGATAATCTTTTTACTTTTTACCAAATTTTACCTTTGATATGCTGGTATGCAATGCTAAAGAGCAAATGTGTATTCAAGTAAATAAATAGTGAACCATGCCAGAAGTCGGTGTGCCTCTTCAAGAAAAAGGTCTCTACCTGGCCCCCAATGCCTTCTAAATTCATATTTCTTGTATAGTATTTTCATTTGTGCTTTGGCCCTTCCTTCAGATCCTGAATCCCATTGCTAAGGTTTGGCAAGAGAGGAAGGAAGAGGGATAGAGAGAGAAACATTCATCACTTACCACCCCTATGTGCCCAGACTGGGGATCAGTCCTGCAACCTAGGTGTGTGTCCTGACCAGGAATTGAACCAACAACACTTTGTTGTATTGGATGATGCTCCAATCAACTGAGCCACCTGGACACGGCCAAGTGTAATATTTTAAAGCTATAGTTTACCTTTGCATCACGAGTTTGGTGGTTTCTTGTTTTATGTTTAAGAATTCTAACCTTTATGCTAGATTACTTCTGTTTTCCCTTCCTTCAATAATTAAAGTCCATGGATGATAAGCACAAGTGTGGTGCTTATCACACCTGGAGTCAATGACTCACTTTGTCTTTCTCACCAAGTAACAATTACTAGAATTCTCCTCTCATATTTGAAGCCACTAATTCAATATCTGGTGTCTATCCGGTATAGTTTTTCTGAATTAATTTCTTGCATTTATTCTTGATCCTACCTAGATAGCTATGAATTAATTTCTAGATATTTAGAAGTAATGCGTAGTTTGTCCATTGTCCAAAACAGCACTTGAAGTCTACAGACCCACAAGTTCCCGCCTGATAGGGATCCTTTTGCCTCTGAGCCTTTTCATTCTCAGCTTTATGTTACAATCTACCACACAACAAGTGTACACTACCACACCAGCAACACTGGATACTCATGAATGTGGTTCCAGAATGGAGATAGAAAAACACCAGGCTTCAGGAAGGTGCTATTGTAGTTGTTTTGGCAACTACACACCCAATTTTCCTCTGCTGAGATTACAAAGGCTAGAAGGGCAAGGTGCCTCAAACAGCTCAGAGCGTGAACACAGGTCTTCACCACAGACCACTGGCTGCTTAGCTCAGGCTCAGGGTCTGGGGGATGGGCTTAGAGCAGCATGAGCCCGTGGCAGGGATGGTGCAGCAAAGGCCTGCTATGCTGCTGGAGAAGGGAGCAGCTGGCAGGTGCAGTCGCTTCAGCAGGTGCCTAACGGATCAGATCGTCCTTCATCCACTGGCGTCAGACTTCCTTGCGAGACCAGAGATTCTTCCAGAAGTATCTAATGGGCACTTTCCAGAAGAGTGCAATTTTACAAAACCAGATTACACCAGAGTCCATGGCATTTTATGTTAACACCATCAGTGATCCATTTGTCTCCACAGTCTGGTCAGAGAAAAGGAAGCACAAAGATAATAAATTGAAGAAAAAAAAGTGAGCAAGGCATCTAGGCCTTTCTATTCAATAGGCTTAATTTTTTAAAATTGTTTAGTCTTTTATTTTAAGCAGTGTGAGCGTTAACAGAAAGAGCTTAGCTATGTATGGAGGAAACAACTCAACGCAGTGATATTAAAGGGACAAGAACAACTCCAAAGATATAAAAAGGTCAACTCTTTTGAACTGGAAGATCATCAGTAAAGGTGCCACACCTTGACGTAGGGAGTACAATGGGGTGTGTGCAGTGGTTTCTTGAGTTGAAGAATTTGACAGCAACTATGAAGTGGTCTGTATTGGAGGGTGATTCTTGAAGGTCTGGGGTTTCAGCAATTTTGTGGGTAGAATCTCAGAGTAAGGACTTTTCTTTATTATTTTTTTTATTGACACTCATACTTTGGTTGCTACGTCTACCCACAGCTCCTGTGGAAGCTCGGGAGACAGGGATTCTGAAGTTGTCATGATTACAGCACTCAGTTAGCAAAATAGATATATTGCCCAGGACATGAAGGAACAGTGAAGGATTTGTCTTTCCTGCGGTTCAAATTGTAGGTTAAAAGAATGAGGCTATCATTTAAAGGAGATGGGGAAATAAGTTAAAGACAAGACACCTCACAGAGATAAAGAGGAATCAAGGGCATGGTTAAGAAACAGGCATTGCATTTATGGGAATAATCAAATAACCTCAGGAGCAAAAATCCACATTCAAATAACATTTCCCTCCATCCCAGGTCTGATAACAAACCAGCAAGCAAAGCATAAGCAAATTCTGCAGATAGGAACATGCAAAATCAAAATTTAGCTAGGGTTAATTTGCATCCGTAGAGAGGTATTTTCTTGCATCAGACAATAGTGAGGCCAGGAATGTATTTTCTACTTGGAAATTATTGCAGAGATTCTGGGTCTGTGTACAGGAAGATACTTTGGAGTGGAAGAATGATACCCAGCCAAGTCACTGTTTTCTTCATGACCATCTATCTGCTCGAGTCCTTGACAATAATTGTGCAGAGCAGCATAATTGTTGCGGTGCTGAGCAGAGAGTGGGTGCAGGTCAAAAGGCTGTCACCTGTGGACATGATTCTCATCAGCCTGGGCTTCTGCCGCTGCTTTCTACAGTGGTCATCAGTGCTGCACAACTTTTGCTCCTATTTCAACCCTGACGATGACCTTTGGTACATAGCAATCATCTGGGAATTTACTAATACTCTTACATTCTGGTTAACCAGCTTGCTTGCTGTCGTCTACTGTGTCAAAGTCTCTTCCTTCACCTACGCCATCTTCCTCTGGCTGAGATGGAGAATTTTGAGACTGATTCCCCGGCTGTTGCTGGGCTCTCTGATGATTTCCTGTGTGACGATTATTGTTTCAGCTATTAAACATTACATCAAGAGTCAGTTAATCTTGCAATTACCTGGAAACATCACGAAGACAGAGACACTTACGACATTCCTGGAAAAATATTACATAGGTCAGCATCTGGCAATGTTGTTCATTCCTTTCCTCCTCTTCCTGACCTCCACCATCTTGCTCATAGCCTCATTGTGCCAACACTTGAGGCAGATACGACATCATGACACTGGCCACAGCAACTCCAGCATGAAAGCTCATGCCACTGCCCTGAGGTTTCTTGCCTTCTTCCTCATCTTTTTCACCTCTTACTTTTTGACCATAATCATCTCCACTAAATACATCCTAAGGCATAAGACTTCCTGGTTCTGGGCCGGCGAAACTATCATCTATGCTACAGTCTCTATTCATTTAACTTCACTAATGCTGAGTAGGCCTACGTTGAAAAAGGTTTTAAAGGTAAACTGCTGTGGCCCAAAGCTGCCTGAGTCTCCAGATACAGCAAGACCCTAAGCCAATGGGAGCTTGCATTGATGCAACTAATACCAACAACCAGCTTTACTCTTCACAATCCTATGTGATAGGCACAGAGTGCGCGTGCCCTCTCCCTCCTCCACCACTGCTGCCTCCTTCTTCTGCTGCTCCTGGTGCTGCCTGTGTGCTCTTTTGGTGCGGACCTGGTACCTCTTTTGTGAAAACTCTGGCTCTCGCTATGGCCGATGAAAAGCCCAAGGAAGGAGTCAAAACTGAGAACAACGATCATATTAATTTGAAGGTGGCCGGGCAGAATGGTTCTGTGGTGCAGTTTAAGATTAAGAGGCATGGACCACTTAGTAATCTAATGAAAGCCTATTGTGAACGACAGGGTTTGTCAATGAGGCAGATCAGATTCTGATTTGACAGGCAGCCTATCAATGAAGCAGACACACCTGCACATTTGAAAATGGAGGATGAAGATACAATTGATGTGTTCCAGCAGCAGACAGGAGGGGTCTACTAAAAAGGGATCCTGCTACTTTACTCCAGAACTCTGTGCCTCCAGACCAAGAAGACATTCTCAATTAGAAAACTGCAATTTGGTTTCAACACATCTGACTACTACAGTATAGTTTTCTCTGTTCTTTCATTTTCCCCTCCCCCATTCCTATTGTACATAAAGTAACTGATGTATGTGCACAAGCATTTGAATTTTTTTTTAACTAAATGGCCAATGGTATGCTTTGATCTACATCAAATGAGATGGGATGGGGGAAAAAAAATACTGGTTCTGTGAAAACAACCCCTTTCTCCATTAGTGGCATGCTCATCCAGCTCTTATCTTTATATTCCAGTAAGTTATTTTGCTCTGACTGTTTAACAAAAAAAGAACAACATAAAAATTCTTGCATACCTTGTTTGATTGGAGAATTTTAAAGTTTTTCATTTGTCATTGAATAACCAAGAACAATTTTATAACTTTTTTGTACATAGCTGCTACATGTAGGGTAATCTGTCTTTAAGTAGGGATGAATTACTCTAAAAAAATGAATCCTAGATAGTTTTCCCTTCAAGTCAAGTGTCTTGTTATTTAAATAAACTTCTTGTTTAAAATAAAAAAATATAGAAAAAACCATCCTATGTGATAGTAATGTTCCCTAAATACAAGCAAGACCAAGCAAGCCTCACTCTCTTCCATTCCCACAGCCATTCATCTCTAAACAGCCAGTCTTTCTCTATACTATGCCACTCCTATCTTTTCCTCTCCACAGTCCCCAGGTTGGTCGCAACTTTCTCATGACTTCCCCATCTCTCCTCAGTCTTTTCAATCTCTGGAGTTTTACTCCCAGTGTATTCTACACAAGAGAGCCAAAATCATGATGTCCATTCATTATATTTATTTTATCCTTTTCATGACTGCCAATTGCTTCACACATTAATAGAAATAGCTTCCCCACAATAATTTATTTCCTACACCCTGAAGGTTCTCCATGCTAAGGTCTCAATTAATCAATTTTTCTAAATTTAGTCAGGAAAATGTCTGACCATCTTCCTTTCTCTCTGTTCTTTCTGGACCTTTATCCAATGGCATAACTTTTCTTATTTGTATCTCTTCCACACAATGTGACATTTTTCCTTTAAAACTCAAGTCAAAATTTAACTCTTCTTTCGTTTTCATTTGTCAAGACATTATATTCTCCCCAGAACAGCAAACTACATACCCAATCTAGATTCTTCCTAGAACATCTCCAAATATTGGCAACTTAACTGCCTCAATTGCATATGGTTTCCATTGGCAGGATTCTTACCTCTCAATTGTACTACAGTTTGGAATAAATTATCTAGAAAGATTCCCAGATTGAGACTTAGCTGGGTTTCTTCCAGATATAACCCAGCTGTCATTTGGGAACTCTTCTAACTTCATAAAATTTGAGTGACATTGGCTTAAACTCTCTATACTCTTTTCTTTCTTCCTCTGCAACAATTCAAAATCCTCCCAAATTGACAAGAATATAGGAGCCATATAATAATCTATTATAAACCACCTATGGGACTTTTCTGTTCTTTATAAGTCCTTTTCTGTTTCCCCAATCTCCTTTTCCCTTCAGCTTATCTCAAACCCTGTTTCTTGTAGGACTTCATCTCACTATCTCCCCATGGCATCTCTCTCATCATTTCTGTCTTCTTCACCCTCACCTACTAGCAAAAAGGATCTTGGTCACAGCCAAATCCCAGGCTTTTGGGTCTCAGCTTCCATCTGCTTCAGGCATTTATTAGGATGTTTTCCAAAAGACAGCTTCATCTCTTAAGGCTTCCTGGTACCAGAAGTTAAGAATATAATTTTTATTCTCCTTTCATATATGTATTGGGCATATCTGGACACTGAACTTCTGGATCTGCCATTAGAAGACTAAAACACATCTGGAGGGAAAACCATCCTATGGGGAAAGGAATGGAGGTATATCAAGCTTGACTATGAAAGGAACACGTAGGCCCTGGAGTGGAAATTTCTGATCTGGTTTTGGGTCTATCTCTCTGATTTATCTCCCTGTCAAATCATCCCTTGAGTTAATACTTGAAACTGAGGGTGTGAAATATAAGTACAAACAGAAATACCACTGTAACCAAAGACACTGTGCCAATTGGCACATCTCAGCAGCATCTTTACCATTGCACAGAAAGGGGAGTAAAGCCTATTTTCCCACTTTGCAGCAGCTCGCCATGCAGCCTTGGCATCTCCCAAGCTCCAGTGGTTGAACTATAGAAGAAGGTGGGATGGAACCTGGTGGATGCAGTGATGTCTGTGGAGCAGAATCATAACTAGATGATGTGGGACTGAGGAGAAATAAAAGGTAGGTATCAGCATTGAGTTATCTGCCCAGAGACTTCTGGGAATGCTTAGTAGGATAGTGAGGAGGTGGGTTGCAAGAGTATAGTCTCCTGACAGTGTAAGTGGGACAGAGGCCAGTGAAATTTGAATTACTGCTATTGATCATTTGCATCCACATTGTGCCTGTTCTAAAATCTCATATATGATAAGGGCCTAATCTCCAAAATTTATAGGGAACTCATACAACTTAACAAAAGGAAGATAAGTAATCCAATCAAAAAATGGGCAAAGGATCTAAATAGACACTTTGCAAAAGGGGACATTCAGAAAGCCAAGAGACATATGAAAACATGCTCAAAGTCACTAATCATCTGAGAGATGCAAATCAAAGCAGCAATGAGGTACCATCTCACACCTGTCAGAATGGCTATCATCAAAAAATCAATAAACGACAAGTGCTGGAGAGAATGCGGAGAAAAAGGAACACTCGTGCACTGCTGGTGGGGATGCAGACTGGTGCAGCCACTATAAAAGACAGTATGGAGTTTCCTCAATAAACTAAAAATGGAACTCCCATTTGACCATGTGATCCCACTCCTAGGATTATATCCCAAGAAACCAGAAACACCAATCAGAAAGGATATATGCACCCATATGTTCATAGCAGCACAATTCACCATAGCTAAGATCTGGAAACAGCCTAAGTGCCCATCAGTAGATGAATGGATTAGAAAACTGTGGTACATCTATACGATGGAATACTATGCTGCTGTAAAAAAGAAGGAACTCTAACCATTTGCAACAGTATGGATAGAACTGGAGAGCATTATGCTAAGTGAAATAAGCCAGTCATGATCTCACTCATTCATGGATAATAAAGACCATTATAAACTTATGAACAATAATAGATACAGAGGCAGAGCTGCCTCAAACAGACTATCAAACTGTAGTGGGAAGGCCGGGGAGGGTTGGGGGGCAGGAGGGAGGGGGATAAGAGATCAACCGAATGACTTGTATGCATGCATATAAGCATAACCAATGGACATAAAACACTGGGGGTAGTGGAGTCCGGGGGATTGTCAAGGGCAGGGAAAAAAAAAGGACACATATTTAATACCCTTTGTAATACTTTAAGCAATAAAACAATAAAAAAATAAAATAAAATAAAATAAAATCTCAGGTAGCTGGAAGAAACTGTTTCCTTTATATAAGTAGAGAATGGGGGAAGTATGAATCTCCCATCCTCCACTACTATAAACACAGAGACTTTCTTCCAGAATCTGTTAAATATTTGTAATACTCTCACTGTATTCTTTTTCATAAAGTGAAATGGAAAACTTATCCTGGATGAGTATTAGAGGAAGTTAGGGGGAAT
The DNA here is from genome assembly GCF_964212035.1 of Myotis nattereri. Lineage (NCBI taxonomy): Eukaryota > Metazoa > Chordata > Mammalia > Chiroptera > Vespertilionidae > Myotis > Myotis nattereri. The sequence continues at coordinate 16,555,303 of NC_138086.1, read as the reverse complement.
CCAGAAATTAAAAAAAATAATAATAACAGAAATAATATCTACCTCTTATCTTTGGGGCACCTAATAATTCACAAAGAGCTTTTACATATATTTTCAACTTAAAGGGCAGGTCAAGATTATTCAATCCAACTCAGCTAGAAAACAGACCTAAGGAAGTCAAATGAATTACTGAAATTCACCAGACTGATTAATATCATCCCTAAGAACGAAAGAAAAAGGAGAGGAAAGCAGGGGATGCATTTTAAAGAAGCAAAGAGTTTAAATTTGGGGAAAGATGGTTAGGATTTAAAGGTAGGTGCACTTAGAAAGATGAACAACACCTCCAATGCTTGGACTAAGAACAAGGACATTCTTTTGAGTTTGAGTAGCTTGAATGAATTTCAGGCACTAAGAGGCTATGCACCTGTGTTTTCTAATTGGTAAACATCCTGCCCTGTAACACTTATTAACACTCATGCAAAAAGTGTGCTGCATGATAACTCAGAACATACAGGGAGCAGAAGATAAAGACGGTTGTGTCCCTGGTTTTAGGAGCAAATATCAGGGCACTTGTGAGGGGCCAAGTTAAATTTGTCAGGAGTTATGTGACTTCTATAGCCCAGCATATGTATGCAAACATATATAAATCATATATACATCAAATATTGCCAACTGGAAAGTAACCCCCCAGCCTTCACACAATGTCCCATGTGGAGGAGACTGGTAAAAATGGTGAATTCTTGGAGGAACCAAGATGGCGGCATAGGTAAACACCTGTACTTGCTGCCTCTCACAACCACATCAATTTACAACTAAAAGAGAGAACAACTATCATCCAGAACTGTGGGAAAGCTGGCTGAGCGGAAGTTCTACAACTAAAGAGGTAAAGAAGAAAGCACATTAAGACTGGTAGGAGGTGCGGAGGCGCAGAACGGGCTGGCACCCGGGTGCACTGCTTTTTTCATTGGAAGGGAGAAACAAGCTCCCCCTTGCTCTAAATTCCAGTTCTGGGAGAGACTCTGGGAGACTCAGACACATACGGGGAGAAACTGGACTGTCTGCTTTGGGACAGGAACATGAGGGTGGCTTTCTTTCAGATGGAGGTGCATGCAGCCATCATTGCTCCTGTGCCAGGACCTCATCGGTGAAGGGCTGACTGGCAACCATTGATGTTTGCTCCACCCTGGTGATTCCCTGAGACCACGCCCCACCCAAGTTACAACCCCACCCAAGCTGTGCGCAGCAACTTTTGCATATGAATGGCCTGTCCTTTCTCAGCCTAAAACCTGTCAAAGAGGAAGTAGATGGGTCAGGGAGCACCAAAGCAATTAATCTGGCAGCAGCAGCCCACCTTGCTACACAGTTGGGCCTTGTCTGGGCACTTCCAAACCCGATACAAAGAGGAGGAATCTGCAGATCTCTCTGTAGTTCCTGCTGGGCTGCCCCAGGCAGTTGCTGACTTGCATCTCCTTGGAAATCCAAGAGCCAGTGTACCCAGTGGTCAGTATGAGGACATACCATATTACAACTCTACACATGCAGAAGTGACACACTCAAGGAGCAGAGTCAGTGAGCACCAAAGCCCCAATGAAGCAAGTCCTGCCCCATAAGGGTGTCTCCTGCACAGGAGCTCTTCTATTATAGACACAAGGAAGCAGCCAAAATGCAGAGATAAAGAAACATGTCACAAATGAAAGAAATGGATTAAAGCAAAATACTGGATATAGAGTTCAAAACCACAGTTATAAGGTTACTCAAGAATCTTCAAGAAACCTCCGAGGAACTTAGTGAGAACTTCAAGGATCTTAGTGAGAATACCAAAAAAAAAAACCAGAAAAGGACCAGTCAGAAATTAAGCATACACTGACTGATATAAAGAATAATATACAGAGATTCAACAGTACACTAGAGGATATCAAAAATCAAATCAAAGATTTGAAATATGAGGAAGAAAAAACACCCAACTGGAAGAGCAAAAAGAAAAAATAATTCAAAAATATGAAGATAGTGTAAGAAGCCTCTGGGACAACTACAAGCGTACCAACATCTGAATTATGGGGGTGCCAGAAGAAGAGAGAGAGCAAGATATTGAAAACCTATTTGAAGAAATAATGACAGAAAACATCCCCTACCTGGTGAAAGAAATAGACTTACAAGTCCAGGAAGCTCAGAGAACCCAAAACAAAAGGAATCCAAAGAGGACCACACCAAGACACATCATAATTAAAATGCCAAGGGCAAAAGACAAAGAGAGAATCTTAAAAGCAGCAAGAGAAAAACAGTTAGTTACCTACAAGGGAGCACCCATATGACTGTCAGCTGATTTCTCAACAGAATCTTTGCAGGCCAGAAGGGAGTGGAAAGAAATATTCAAAGTGATGAATAGCAAGAACCTACAACCAAGATTATTCTACCCAGCAAAGCTATCATTTAGAATTGAAGGTCTGATAAAGAGCTTCACAGTCAAGAAATAGCTAAAGGAGTTCATCACCATCAAACCAGTATTATATGAAATGCTGAAGGGTATTCTTTAAGAAGAGGAAGGAGAAGAAAAAGGTAAAGATAAAAAATTATGACAACAAAGTGACAACAAATACATATCTATCAAGTGAATCTAAAAATCAAATGAATAAAAAATCTGATGAACAGAACAAACTGGTAAATATAATAGAATCAGGGGCATAGAAAGGGAGTGGACTGACAATTCTCAGGGGGGAAAAGGGTGTGGTGGATGCAGAAAGAGATTGAACAAAGAGCTTACAGCTATGGATGAGGACAGTGAGGGGTCCAGGGCCTGATGGGTTGGGAACCATGTGGAGGGGAGCTATGGGGGGAAAAAGAGAAACATCTGTAATAATCTGAACAATAAAGATTTAAAAAAAAATAATGAATTCTTGGTAGCACCTGACATGAAGTTTGTTCCTAATTAGACACACCACAAAATTTATTTAGTGGATATTTGTATGCCCCTTCCCATGCCTACTGTCCATGTTACATGGGTTCAAAAACTTCAGTTGCACCATTTGCCTATTTAGGGGCCTAGTATTCAAGGATTTTCAAGATCTGCGTCTGAACTACTGGCCCAGCCTTAACTTCCAATAATCTCCAACATAAGCCCAAGTGTTTGCACCCAATGCATCTGCTCCTTGTTTCCTGAATATCCATGCATAGCTCTACGTCGTCATATTTGCTGATGCCATTCACTTGACTTGGCACTAAATGTAAGCTCTATCACACTAGTAAATTTCTCTTCCCTTTACCTCTTTTTTTTTATTATTACAATATAATGGATATGCAACACTGTAAGTTTAAGGCATACAACATGTAAATTTGATATCGTTATATATCAAACTATGATTCCCACCATAGTGTTAGGTAGCAGCTCCATCACATCACATAATTATCATTTCTTTTTTTGTGGTGAGAACATTTAAGATATAGTCATGTGATCTCACGCATATGGGGAATCTAATGAGCAAAATAAACTGATGAACAAAATAGATCCAGAGACATAGAAGCATGAAACAGACTGTTTAGTCTCAGAGGGAAGGTGTGGGAGGGTGGGAAGAGATATACCAAAGAACCTGTATTCATAAATGCTTAACTCGTGGTCTGACAATAGGATGGTGAAGGCCTGGGGTGGAGGGCAGGGATGGGCTAGAAGAGGTCAAATGAGGGAAAAATGGGAACATCTGTAATACTTTCAACAATAAAGATATTTAAAAAATATAGTCACTTAGCAATTTTCAAGTATCTATACTAATAAAAGCCTAGGTGGTCCTCACGCCCTCACGTGTGACATCGTCAGAAGATGGCTGCCACAAGATAGCTGCCACAAGATGGCCATGCGCACAGTGGAGGCAGGGCCCGGCGGCCACTCCACATGGTGAGGCCTAGGGGCCCCGTGGCTCCATGCGACAGGATTCCGGTCCCAGTAGAGGAGGCAGGTCACAACAGGGGAGGGCGGTTGGGGGAGATCGGGCTGGCCAGGGAGGGCAGTTGGGGCTGATCGGGCTGGCAGGGGAGCAGTTAAGGGGTGATCAAATTGGAAGGCAGAGCAGTTAGGGGCAATCAGGCAGGTAGGCAGGTAAGTGGTTGGGAGCCAGCAGTCCTGGATTGTGAAGGGATACCAGATTGGAGAGGGTGTAGGCTGGGCTGAGGGACACCCCCCGCCGGTGCACGAATTTCACACATTGGGCCACTAGTATAATATGGTATTGTTGACTATAATCACAGTGCTGTGCATTAGATTCCCAGAACCTATTTATCTTCTTAACTGCAACTTTGTACCCTTTGACCAATATATTCCAAATTCCCCCATGCTCCAGCCCCTGGGTACCAGCATTCTACTCTGTACAGGCTTGACTTTTAATTATTCCAAATCTAAGCAATATTATACAGTATTAGTCTTTCTCTGTCTGGCATCACATCTTCAGGCCCATTCATATTGTTGCAAATAACAGGATTTATTCCCTTCTTTCTCATGGTTGGATAATGTGTGTGAGAGAGAGAGAGAGAGAGAGAGAGAGAGAGAGAGAGAGAGAGAGAGAGATCTTCATAAGTAGAGAATAGGAAAAGAACAAATTTTGGTAGGGATTGCATTGAATCTATAGATAGCTTTGGGTAGTATGGGCATTTTAGCAATACTAATTCTTCCAATTCATGTACACAGAATATTTCCAGTTTTTTGTATCTTCTTCCATTTTTTTCATCAAAATCTTGTAGTTTTCAGTGTACAGATCATTCACCTCTTTGATTAAATATATTTCTAAGTATTTTATTATTTTTGGTGCTATTAGGAATGAGATTATTTTCTTTATTTCTCATTAAATAGTTCATTGTTAGTGTACAGAGTCATAACTGATTCTTGTATGTTGCATGTGCATCCTACAACTTCACCAAATTCATTGATTGGTTCCAACAGTTTTTTGGTTGAGTCTTTAGGATTTTCTATTTATAAAATTATAGCATCTGCAAATAAAGACAATTTTACTTCTTCCTTTCAAATTTAGTTGCCTTTTATTTCTTTATTTCACCTTTATCTTATTCCAGCACTACTAGTATGTTGAATGAGAGCAATAAAAGTGAGCACCCTTGTCTTGTTTCTGATCTTACAGGAAAAATTTTCAATCTTTACGGTTGATCATGATTTTAGCTGTGGGTTTGCCACATATAACCTTTATTATATTGAGGTATGTTCCTTATATACACAATTTGCTTAGGGGGGGTTATCATAAAAAGATGGTGGATGTTGTCAAATGCTTGATCTGCATCTATTGGGATAATATTTTGATTTTTATATTGCATTATATTAATAAGGTTTATCACTTTTATTGATTTGTATATGTTGAGTCATCTTTGCATTCCAGGGATAAATCCCACTTGATCTTGGTGTGTGATCCTTTTAATGTGCTGATAAAGTTGGTTTGCCAGTATTTTGTTGAGGATTTTTGCATCTATATTCATCAGTGTTCTTGTCTGGTTTTAGTATCTGGGTAATGTTGGCCTCATAAAATAAGTTTGAAAGCATTCCCTCCTCTTCAATTTATTGGAAGTGTTTGAAAAGATTGGTGTTAATTCTTCTTTAAATGTTTGGCAGAATTCACCAGTAAAAACACCTGGTCGTGGGCTTTTCTTTCTTGGGACTCTTTTTTCTTTATTACTGATTTAATCTCCTTATTCATTATTGATCTGTTCATATACTCTTCATGACTCAGTCTTGGTAACTTTCATATTTCTAGGAATTTCTCCCTTACTTCTAGGTAACCCATTTGTTGGCATATAATTGTTCTTAATAGCTTCTTATGATTCTATATATTTCTGTGGTATCAGTTGTAATGTCTCCTATTTCATTTCTGATTTTGTCTTCTCTCTTTTTTCTTAGTCTAGCTAAAGATTTGTCAATTTTATCTATTAAAAAAACAGCTCTCAGTTTTGTTGATCTTTCCTATTGTATTTCTAGTTTCTCTTTCATTTATTTTTGCTGTGATCTTTGTTGTTTTTCCTTCTGCTTACTCTGGCCTTATTTTGTTCTTCTTTTCCTAGTTCTTTGAGGTGTAAAGGTAGGTTGAGATCTTTCTTTTCTTAATAAATACATTTATCACTTTAAACTTCCCTATAAGAAAGAGGCTATGGGTTTCACAATGGGGCAAGAGCTGAGAGGAGTTCAGCAGAGAAGTGTCCCTTCCTTATCAATGAATGGTTGAGTTCCATAGTCCTCTCAGGCTCCTGAAGAACAGGAAACAGCCTGCATTTGGACTCCTTTCCCAACAGAGGGCACCAATGGCCAGATTACAATAGCACCAGTCAATTAACACTTCAATTTTATTTCTTCCACCTCCTCAACTCCATAGTCCTATAAAGGCAAGAATAAGAGGCAGTAGAGGAGTGAAAAATTGAATTCTCACTTTCTTCCCTGCTAATCCCCAACCTCTATGTTAGAGCTCCGATAGGGGGAAAGATGAAGACTTTAATTAGATATAACATTAATGTTTTGATTTAGACTCTTTATAATCTGCACACAACAAATCTGTGGAATCTATAATGCCATTAAGAGATGGGAAAGAATGAATGATCTCTGGAATATGTTTGAAGGCATTGGTTAAAGAAAAACTTTTTTCATTGGAGCTCAGTCTATCCAATCAATTTATTGCATGATACATAAAAGTCAGGAAGGTGCTAAATAACTTCACATTTTCTCTGAGATTTCTCATCAGATACTGTGTATTACATTCCCCTTATAAAATGATCCTGAGATAAATTCCTTTCTCAGGAGCTAAACCAAAGACTAAGGTAAGAGCTTACCTGTGATGATCCTTCGTTTTCCAGCCATAGCGGACCTTATGATTCTCTCTACCTAAATCCAGATAGAGCAGCCTTAAGTTGTGGGCTTGATCACAATACCTTTGCACACAGTAATGGGGAACCCAAGAATTTACAAATTTGATAGCTTTAGATGCATAGTTGATAGGCTTGGTAATTAACTCAGGTAGAAAGCTATTGTTCCAGGGACTAGAATGTATGAGTGGACCTGCCTGACTTCAGGAGACCTGCAAGCAATTCGACCTTTGTGCCCCCGGAGGACTGCAAGTGACCAAGACATTATCTAAGCCATTGTGCTCCAGGGAGAGAACATCAGCTGCCCAGGGTACAAAGAATCACCCGTCAGAAGATGAAGAGTCACTCTGAAAAGCACCCACTGCAGCTTTTGTCTGATGAACCTTTTCTCCTAAATTCCAAACCATTTACCTACGCTTTTCTTCTCCTTATAAAAAAGGCTGGCTTGAGATGAGATGTAAGACAGTCTTTTAAGGTACATAACCCGCCATCTTCTCAGATTGCCAGCCATCTGAATAAAGAGCCCATAAAGATTCAATCCTTGCCCCTACATATCGGCTCTGGTAGTGACGGGCAGCACAAACTCTGATTTTCCTGGTTTCAATAGGAATTCAAGAGCAAAACACTGAGTTCTGCTGTTTGCGTTTCTATTTTATTAATGGTGTTGTTTTGTGTCAATGGTCCTCATTGTTCGTGCATTCCTACTATAAATTGCGGTAAGTTCTTTCCGGAAATTGGTCTTAGGGAAGATAAAGAAAGAGCAAGAAATGAAAGAAAGGCTCCAAAGATAATAGTATAAGTAGCATTGTCCCAATAAAACAATCATGACATAACTGCAATTGTAAACCAATTTTTAAAAATTACCCAGGTTTACTTTTATTCTAGAAATGCACATTAAAGAAAAGAGTTTGGGAACTCTTTCATATGAAGCCTAGATGATTATCTACTTAAAATCAGTATAAAATACTTTATTCCTGTGACTATTATAATCTCAAAATGCTTCGTAATCATAGGGGGAAATGCATCTTCTCTTGCCTTTCTAGACAGAGTTTTTAATAGACTCTTTGAGACTCATTTGTAATCTATTAGTCATGTCTCAAACTCCAAAAACAACATTTTAAAAAAATTACTTATTTTTTTAATAAAACGTACAAAATTTTTCCTAAGCATGAATTCTCTTTTTGCTAGTTTTGGTGACAAGGATATATAGTTGTAGAAACTATATTGCAGTGCCAAGTTTCTTCAAATATTATCCTTTCTAATAAAAGAGAAACATGGTAATTGGCATACAACCGCTACCCTTCCCATTGGCTAATCAGGGCGATATGCAAATTAACTGTCAGCCAAGATGGCGGCTGGCAGCCAGGCAGCTTGAAACTAACATGAGGCTTGCTTGCTTCAGTGATGGAGGAAACCAACGTTCCCCGCCTGCCTTGCAGGCCTCTGAGCCTGCAGTTTGAAACATTTTAATAAATATAGAAGCTAAACAAAACCCCAGAAACCAGCTTTCAGTGAGCTAAGATCTCAGAGCTGGCGTCAGAGCTGGAGTTATACACTGTTTCGAACCGAAACAAACCAGATACCTACTTTCAGCAGTGGAGGCCTAAGAGCTGGAGCCTCAGAGCTAAAGCTGGCCCAGAATTAAAAAAAGAAAAAGAAAAAAAGGAGCCGTTGGGAGCTTCCGTCACCCGCCAGCCTGAAAACAGCCCTCAGCCCCTCACCCAGACTGGCCAGGCACCCCAGTGGGGACCCCCACCCTGAAGGGTGTGTGACCAGCTACAAACAGCCCTCAGCCCCTCACCCAGGCTGGCCAGGCACCCCAGTGGGGACCCCCACCCTGAATGGTGTGTGACCAGCTGCAAACAGCCATCATCCCCTCACCCAGGCTGGCCAGGCACCCCAGTGGGGACCCCCCACCCTGATTCAGGACACCCTTCAGGGCAAACCAGCCAGCCCCACCCATGCACCAGGTCTCTACCCTATATAGTAAAAGGGTAATATGCCTCCCAGCACCGGGATCAGCGGAGCCAAGAGGCCTCCCGGCACCGGGATCAGTGTGACAGGGGGCAGCGCCCAAACCCCCTGATCGCCCTGCAGCTCTGTGTGTGACAAGGGGTGGGGCCACAACCTCCTTATCGGCCCTGCTCTGTTTGTGACAGGGGAAGGGGCCCCAAACTCCTGATCAGCCCTGCTCTGTGCCTGATACGGGGGAGCTCCCCAACCTCTGATCGCCTGCGGCTCTGTGTGTGACAGGGTGTGGCACCCCAACCCGCCCCCCCCCCCCCCACGGTCCCTGCTCTGTGTGTGACAGGGTAGAGCCATAACCTCCCCATCGGCCCTGCCCTGAGTGTGAGAGTGGCGGTGCCCCAACCCCGTGATCGGCCCTGCTCTGTGGGTGATAGAGGGTGGTGCCACAACCCTCCTCCCCCACGGGCCCTGCTCTGTGTGTGATGGGGTAGAGCCATAACCTCCCCATCGGCCCTGCCCTGAGTGTGACAGTGGCAGCATCCCAACCCCCTGATCCGCCCTGCTCTGTGTGTGACAGGGGGCAGCGCCCCAACTCCCCTATTGGCCCTACTCTCTGAGTGACAGGGGGGAGCTCCTCAACCCCCTGATGGGTCCTGCTCTGTGTGTGACAGGGTAAGGAGCCCCAAACCCCCTGATGGGCCCTGCTCTGTGCGTGACAGGGGATGGCGCCGCAATCTCCCCATCGACCCTGCCTTGAGTGTGACAGGGGGGGCGGTGCCCCAACCCCCCAATCGGCCCTACCCTGAGCGTGACTGGGGGTGGCATCGCAACCTCCTGAATTAACCAAAAAATAGGTGGGTAAACGTCTTCAAATCAATCTAGGCCAGATTGTAACATGTTACGCAAAAAGAGGTAAAACAGGTCTTGAAATGAACTTATAACAAAAAGATAAATTTGAATGTCATTATGTTTGTCCCAGTCTGCCCGGGTTTGGGGAACTCACTGAGATGAAATATGGCTCCAGCAGCAAAGGTGTCTGGGAAATGTTGGATTCAATTCTCTGTAGCCTCAGGCTTGCCTGATTACACAGCAAACCTGAACGCCAGCCAAAGACAAGCATCGTGTCCCCAGGAAGGAGCTTAATGAATGTATAGCTGCCTGATGCATTGCTCTCTCTGGTGGTCTACGTAACTACGCACCATATGGTTTTGATGTTCACCCCTTATAAAAAAGAGACCCTGTCCTGAAACAAATGTGGATTCTTCCCAGCCGACCACCACTGAGAGCAGCTTCTTTGCTAGTGTCTGTAAGTTTCTCCTATTAAAGCTCTTACGAATTTGAATAAAGCTATGAATCAGTTCTTCGGGATGATTCTGACTGTTGGGGCTTTCCACCAACACCATGCTAGCGGGATGTTTGGTCAAACAATGTAAAGCTTTCTAGTCTTATTGACAAGACCTTCAAACTATTATCTGAGAGATTTGTCATAAGGTCATATGAATCCTTACAGTTTTTGTTCTACAGCTCTCACATCATTATGATTTGGCATTTTATGATATGATAATCTATGACTATATCCCTAAGTAGACATAAAAGGAAAATTCCTACCCTGGCCAGTGTATCTTAGTGGTTAGAGCATCAGCCTGGTCACCTAAGAGTCATGTCAATTCCTGGTCAAGAGCATGTAGTATCTGGGTTGCAGGTTTGATACCCAGCCCTGGTTGGGGTATGTGTGGGAGACAACTAATCAATGTGTGTCTCTCACATTGGTGTTTCTCTCTCTCTCTCTCTCTCTCTCTCTCTCTCTCTCTCTCTCTCTCTCTCCCCCTTCCTCCCTTCCTTCCACTCTCTCTAAAAAATCAATGGAAAAAAATCCTTTGGTGAGGAATAACAAAGAAAAAAAAAGAAAATTTCTAGGTCCTAAAATATGGGGATAGGTAAAAAGAGAATGTGTAATATACATGACTATGGCACAGCAAGACTTTCAGGACCCAGGTCCTATACATTAAGACAGGTGGCTGAGCCTGGCCAGCGTGGCTTAGTGGTCGAGCGTTGACCTATGAACCCAGGAGGTCACAGTTTGATTCCCAGTCAGGGCACATGCCCAGGTTGTGGGCTCCATCCCCAGTGCGGAGTGTGCAGAAGGCAGCTGATCAATGATTCTCTTTCATCATTGATGTTTCTCTCTTTCTCTTCCTCTCCCTTCTTCTCTGAAGTCAATAAAAATCTTTAAAAGAAAAATAAAAGACAGGTGGCTGGTACCGTAACCAAACAAAATATTCATCCACCCAGCACCAGCTGAGTCAAACACTAAACATCGAGAATTGCAGTACAGAATTAGATTTGTTTTATTGGTAGTGCTACACAAAGAAGCTACACAAGTTCAAAAGCCCAAACTTAGTTTTAAAGGGTGAAAATGGGGGTAAAGTTCTTCAATAAATGTTCAGTTTATGGGTATCTTCTGATTGGTTGGAGCTGGAGTAACAAAGAGATATTTTAGGAGTTCTGGTGATCAATCCTCCAGTACCCGGTAGTCTGGGGTTTATGTGACTGTGGTCAGTACTGGTACGTAGTTTTCTATCTAGTGGAGGTTTTGCAAAAAAAAAACTCAAGGTGCGCATCAATGTTTTCTGTAATTCCAGTGCCCCCAAACCCTGATTTATGTCTGAAAAAAATTGACTTAAGTAAATGTAAGGAAGAGAGACTCAGGTCTGGTTTTTCTTCAAGCAAGAAACTTGGGGGAGGGGTCATGAAGGGATTCTGGCTGGGTTTCAGTACTCCACACAGACTGCTCACCACTCTAAGAGCATCCCCTGAGAAATACAAGAGAAAGCTACACTCACACTGTCTCTGATATTGTCATCATGTTTTTGATACTTGACAAATATTGTTATATTGGTATCTATGAAGTTCATTTCTGCCATCTTCATACCTAAGTATGTTTCAGATTCTTTACCTAGGATTATGATCATACCTAACTTGAATGTAGGCAGAAATTCCCCTAACATCTTGTCATTTAACATACGTGCTTATCCCCATCTCAGTCACATCTGTCTCAGTTTCAAGGTATGAGTTAGTTTCTCAACTTGACCAGAGAAATGGGGCCAGAGAAATGGACCCATAAAATTGAGCAGTTCCTTGAAGGTGATGACCTCACTAAGATATTATTTTGAGAATAATCCTGCCATATTTGGGATTATTACTGTCACTGTCTAGGTTACTTCTTTGTTATAGGCAACAAAATTTATTCTAGATGGCTTAAGGAGGAGGAATTTATAAGATTTTAGGAGGCAGATAGATTCAGGGAGGTCTAGGAAAATGGTCAGAAGCAATGTAACTAGAAGAAATAAATGCCCAACCATGCAACAGAGTTGTTCCAACAGCACCATCTGCCACTTGGCATCCATGACATCAGAGAACAGGCAACAGAATTTGCATCACAGCTACCCCAGGAGCCTTAGATGCCTCTGAGCAAAGATGAAATCTGGCCTACACAGCCACTATCCTACATCATCTATTTCCTTCTTGTAGGACTCTGGTGGATGCCCCTGCTGACTGAACGTAGGTCACATACAGAGCCCTACCTGCAAAGAGTCTGAAAAAGGTCATGTTTAGTTTTCCAGCTTTCATCAGGCTCACAGGAAGGGATCTCTAGGTGGAGAAGAGTAAGGCTAAGCAGTCTCTTCACAACTTTATTACACAAATAACTATAATCTGTAATTCATAGTCTTCCCGTATTTATTACCATTTTTCACTAATAAAAATTTGTTATCGCCAAAATTGTTTTTATACCTAAAATGGAATGAAAATAAATCATGAATGTTTTCAAGCAATTGATGCCAGAAAAAAAATATATCTAAAACAAACAAGGATAATTAACTGCGGCTACCTTGGCATTTGTTAAAATCAAGAATCCCAAATTCAAATGATTTCAGGGCTGGTAGCATAAATATGTGAAGTGCGTGTAAGATGATAGTAAGCTTTGCAGTACATGCTTTACCCTCTCCCCATGTTGTTTGCTTTCTATTTCAATGGGGGGAGGGGACCTTGAACTTAATGGTAGGGAAAGAGAAGGAGACATGATTATCTGTAGTAAATGGTCTTCATTTCCCTCCCTGACCCACTTTACCAAAAGTGCATGCACTTACCTCCTAACTGTTGTCAGTGTGGGCTGCTACACACTCACAGGTGCTCCCTTCTTGAGAGAATTGCCAACAAGCAACAGCAGAAACAGCCCACAGATTGCAGCCACACATAATGACCAACTCCCCTGGGTCAGATTAACTCTATGGTGTAGTAACTCCTGCTCAGAAATCCCCCTGGGAGTTCGTCTACATCCCTTCATTACCGAGATTTTTCCCGGCCTCAGCCAGCATCCCTCACTCATTTCCTTCTGAGAACATTCTTTCAAATATATCATTGACCAAGATGCTGCTCAAGTTTTGTTTCCAGGAATATGAGCTAAGAAACAGCTAATATCAATATGATTGTGGTAGAAAACAAGGAGAAAATAGCAAAGTACAAATAGGAGGGACAAATACTTAGTGAAGAGAAATGTTTGAGAGCTAAACAGTATTAAAAGTAAGGTAGTCATATGTCAAACTCCAACAATACAGAATATCCCTTTGTTTTCATTGTGCATGTAGCATGTTATAAAAATTAACCATATATTAGACCAAAATGAAAAAAATCAAGAAATTACAAAATGGAAATAATATTAATAGCATTTGACATAATGCAATAAACCTAGATATTAATAATAAAACTATAAGGATCCCTTCATATAAAAGTTGAAAAACATTCTAATAAAAACAACTTGGGCCCAGCCAGCTTGGCTCAGTGGTTGAGCATTGACCTATGAGCCAGATAAGTCATGGTTCTATTTCCCCTCAGGCACTTGCCTGGATTGCAGGCTCAAGCTCCAGCGTGGGGGGCACAGGAGGCAGCCAATCAATGATTCTCTCTCATCATTGATGTTTCTCTCTCTCCCTCTCCCTTCCTGTCTAATATATATATTTAAAAAACCTTATGTCAAGAGAGAACAAAAATCAAGATTTCATAACTTACTAACAATAAGAAATAGAAAAATACAACACATCAAATCTATGAGATAAACTAAAGCACTTTTAGCTTTTTAAATGCCTACAAAAATAATACACAAAATGAAAATTAATTAAACATCCTACTCAAAAAGCTATAAAAGGAAAACAAAAGAAGCAAGAGGAAATTAATACAGATAAAAGTGAAAATTAATGAATTAAAAAACAAAAAGAGTTAAATATAATCAAAGTGTTAATTGAAAATTTTAACAGAGTAGACAGATTGCTAGCTAACGTAATCCAGAAGTAAAGGAGAAAAACAAAATTATAACTGAGAAAAGATTAATAAACCATTTTAAACAGAAGGACTTTTAAAAACCATCATGAGAATACTTTGCAAAATTCTAAGCAAGTTAATTGTAAGACACAGATCAAATAAATAATTTTCTAGACTAATACGACAAAGAATTCTAGTTTTCTATTCCACACATAAGGAGCTTAGAAGTTGCCATTTCATCCACACAGCAAATAAAAAGCAGGACAGACTGAACCCTGGCAAATATTATCAAGGTCATGTGATCAAGGTTAACCTCATCAGTGATATGTCATGTTGATAGCATGGGCCCGTGGTATAATGTAATGAGAATGATACTTTACCTTTGTGGTATTCCTCCTAAAAACCCAGTCTAACCATGAAAAAGAAGTCAGACAAACCAAAATTTAGGGACATTCTGCAAAATATCTGACCAGTACTCTCAAAACTGTCCAGTTTATCAGAAAGTTTGAGAAATGGTCACAGACCAGAGGAAACTAGCCTGATAACTACATGCAGGGTGATGGCTTGGGGAAGATCCTAGAACAGAAAAAAGACTTTAGGTAAAAGCTTGTGAAATCTGAATAAACTTCAGAAGTTGATGAATAATAACAATGTCTCAAAGTTAGATCCTTAGTTGTGACAAAGGTACCACAGGCACCCTATGTACCCTAATTAACATCAGGGAAACCAAGCATTAGCACTCTTTGTCCTCCTATCTTTACAACTCTTCCGTATACCTACGTATCTTAAAATTGAAGGTTATATTTAAAGAGCAATTAAATTGCTTATATAATACTTCCAACATTTGGGTCATTTGTCTCTTGAGGGTGATTCTATTATTCTTATTTGTGTGTTTTATAATTTTTGATTGAATGTCAGACATCTTAGGTAGAATAGTAGAGGTTGAGGAAAATAATATTTGTTCCTAGATACAGGCATTCTTGCCTTCTTGAGGGTATAATTTTGGTGGCTGACATCTCTTCCTACCTTGCTCTACCGTAGATGATCCATTCCATACATCTCTTCTCTTCCTGAAGGAGTTTGTCCCTCCATGGGTTTCAGTTGTCTTGTGTCCTTAGCCCTCTCATGGGTTCAGGAAAAGTTATAATTTTGTCATTTATCCAGCTCTTTCTCATTGATAAGTGGGAGCATGTTCTTTTCATCTTTCTATATCCTAAGAGTAAGCAGAAATCCAGGGTGCTTTTTCTCCTGTTGGAATAGATTCAAATAAAGCATCTCTGTTCTCTTACTAGAGGCAGAAATCCATGTGAATGAGAAATCAGAGGCATCTACAATGTGAGGCCTGAACAATACAGTCCATCTTCTCTTTGTCATTTTTAAACGCTGAAGAAAAAAAGCATTGCCATTGATGAGTAATTATTGACAATAATTACCATAGATGAATAAAATCTAACCTTGTAACAGTATTCCCTCAATTTCATCCTAAGAATCATCTGGATTCTTATTAAAAATAAAGATCCCTCAGGACCATTCTAGATTAACAATTCAGAATCTTCAGGAGAGGTTCCTCAGAAACCCAGAACCTCAGAGCCCCAGAACCTCAGAGCCAAGACTCGTGGGATTCCCTGGATCAGAATTATTTGGGAAATAGTCTTAGAACACAGTCTCTTCACAATGTCTTGCTGTAAACCACATTTTGTGTTACTAGCAAATCATTTTATTATCAAGTCATGATAATCCTTATGCTTAACACTAAATTATGAAATACTAGGAGCTGGATGTGTGCTTGTTAAACTATAATTTCCTTTCTGGAGCTATAAAGAGAAGAAACTCAATATTGAACTTACCTTATAGTAAATTTTAGTGAGAAGCTGGTAGCAAACTAAGCACAGTATTTCATTTACTTTTGTTTGAATAATGTCCTTTAGAAAAGTATTTAAGGACAAGAGATAACCTTTTAAACAAATTATTCCAATGTATGTAAAAGTGTATGTGCAGGAACAAATCAAAATATATTCATGAAAAACATGTGACTGACAGGGAATAGAGTCATTGCTCCAAACCTCAGGAGAGTATGTCTCAAACTGAAGCTACTTTGAGAAGCTCTTTGTGAAATATCCAGGGCTGTATATTTCAGTGGAAAAGGGAGAAATTCTAATGAGAAAAACTTTGTCTTTTATAGAAAAGACAAAGAACATTGAGGCTTGATTTTAATTTGGAGGAAAAAGATGAAGTTCGGTGGAGTTCATTGAATTTTTCTATGAACTACCTCCTAAACTTTTATTCTTGCCCCTTAGAAAGTGTTTCTTTTTTAATTTATTTTTTATTAAAGTATAATTGGCATATAGTATTATATTAGTTTCAGATGTACAACATAGTGCTTCAAAATTTATATACCTTACAATGTGATCGCAACAATAAGTCTAGTAACCATCTGTCACTGTACAAAAAATTATTACAATATTATTGACTATTTTCCTTATGTTGTACACCACATCCCATGAGTTATTTATTTGATAACTGGAAGTTTGTACCTCCTTCTCTCCTTCACCATTTTCATCTACCACCACCCTTCTAACCCTCTGGGAGCCATTAATTTGCTCTCTGTATCTATGAATCTGTTTCTGTTTTGTTTGTTTATTTTCTGATTAATCATAGAGTATTTGTCATTTTCTGTCTGACTTATTTCACTTAGTATAATTCCATCTAGGTCTATCCATTTTGTAGCAAATGAAATTTTTCATTCTTTTTTATTTTTTAAATCTTTTCCATTGCTTTTTAGAGAGAGTGGCAGGAAGGAAGAGTGGGGGAAGAGATAGAGAAACATCAGTGTGAGAGAGATATATCGACTGGTTGCCTCCCCCACATACCTCGAGCGGGTAGCAGAAGGGAACCTGCAACCCAGGTGCATGCCCTTGACTGGGAATCAAACCTGTGACCCTTCATTACTAGAGTGGACACTCTAACCATTGAACCACATGGCTAGGGCTCATTCTTTCTTGTGTCTGAGTAATATTCCATTGTCTATATCTATACCTATATTTATATCTATACTGACACATTTTCTTCATCAACTCATCTATTGATGGACACTTAGGTTGCTTCCATATTTTGACTATTGTAAATATTGCTGCAATGGGCATAGAGGTGCATAGATCTATTTTATTTAGTGTTTTCGTGTGTGTGTTTTTAAATAACTATCCAGGAGTGCAATTACTGGATTTTGTGGTAGTTCTATTTTTAATATTTTTTGAAGACCTTATATAAACAATTCATACAACTCAACATAAAAAACAATCCATTCAAAAATGGTCTGAGGACGTAAATAAACATTTCTCTAAAGAGAATATATAGTTTTAAAGCAGACACATAAAAAAATGCTCAACATCACTAGTCATCAGGGAAACGCTAATCAAAACTACAATGAGCTATTACCTTACACATGTCAGAGTAGTGATTATCAAAAAGTCAACAAATAACAATTGTTGGTGAGGATGTGAAGAAAAGGGAACTGTTGGTGACCATGTAAATTAGGCAGTGTTTCTTAAAGTTTAGCTCAAGATAATCTGTCAGAAATATTTGAAGTATTTAAATGCTAATTCCTAGGCCTCCATTAATTTACTAAATTACTATTTCAAGAGCGGAACCTAGGAAGCTACATTTTAAAAAATATTCCAAATCATTTGGATAAACATTGACATATAGAAATTGGTGCCATAAAATAGAGGTCAGCATATCTTTTCTGGAAAAAGCCAAATGCAGGCAGACTTTGTTTTCTTGTGCTTCACAAATGGTGCAAATTTTTTTTTTTTTACAGATCGAAGGCCAGTACCTCCACCAGCAAAAAGATTATGAAACTAGACCACCAACTTACACAATACACAAGAATAAACTCAAAGTGGATAAAAGACTTAAAAGTAAGGCATGAAACCATACAAATCTTAGAAGAAACCATGGGCAATCAAATCTCAGACATCTCATGTAAAAGAATTTTTGCTGATAACATCTGCTAGGGCAAGAGAAACAAAGGAAAAATAAACAAACGGGACTACATCAAAATAAAAACCATCTGCACAGAAAAAGAAACCAGCATCAAAATGAAAAGGAAACCCAGTGTATGGAAGGACATATTTGGCAATGATACATCTGATAAGGGGTTAATTTCCAAAATATATAAAGCACTCATACAACTCAACAAGAGGAAGACAAACAATCCAATTTAAAAAATGGGCAGAAGACCTGAATAGACATTTAACTTATCCAAAGAGGACATACAAATGGCCAAGAGAGACATGAAAAAAAAATGCTCAAAATTACTAATCATCAGAAAAATGCAAATTAAAACCATAATGAGATATCACCTCACACCTGTCAGAATGGCTATCATCAAAAAAATCAACAAACAACAAGTACTGGCAAGGATGTGGGGAAAATGGAACACTCGTTCATGGCTAGTGGGAATGCAGACTGGTGCAGCCACTATGAAAAACAGTATGGAGTTTCCTCAAAAAATTAAAAATGGAACTTCCGTTTCAGCCAGCAATCCCACTTCTGGGAATATACCCTAAAAATCCTGAAACACCAATCATAAAGAATATATGCATGCCATGTTCATAGCAGCATTATTTACAATAGCTAAGATTTGGAAACAGCCCTAGTGCCCATCAGTAGGTGGATAGATAAAAAAGCTGTGGGACATTTACACAATGGAATACTATGCAGCTGTAAAAAAGAAGGATCTCTTACCCTTTGGGACAGCATGGATGGACCTGGAGACTATTATGCTAAGTGAAATAAGCCAATCTGAATAAAACAGATATCACATGATATCACTTATTTGTGGAATCTAATGAACAAAATGAATTGACCAACAAAATAAGACCCAAAGTAGGGAGGCATGGAACAGACTGACACACCTTGATGTGGGGATTGGAGAAGAGATAAACCAAAAGAGATAAACCAAAAAACTTATATACTTATATACATAGCTCAAGGACACAGGCAATATGGGGGTGACACCATGGAGGGTGGGTAGGGGCTGGGAGAAGGAGGGTCAAGGAGGAGGCAGAATGGGAGACATCTGTAATACTGTCAACAATAAAACTATATATTTTTGAAAAGATTATGACTTACTTTATTGCAGTGGTCTGGAATTGAACACACAATATATCAAAGGTATGTCTGTACTGAGTATTTTATTTTATTATTTTTTTAAATATATTTTATTGATTTTTTTACAGAGAGAAAGGGAGAGAGATAGAGAGCCAGAAACATCGATGAGAGAGAAACATCGATCAGCTGCCTCCTGCACACCCCCCACTGGGGATGTGCCCGTAACCCAGATACATGTCCTTGACCAGAATCGAACCTGGGACCCTTCAGTTTGCAGGCTGACGCTCTATCCACTGAGCCAAACCGGTTTCGGCGAGTATTTTATTTTTAAACCACTTTTTTGAGATATGCTTGACATGTAAAAAAATGTACATACACAGCTCAATGAGTTTGAGGTTAGGTATACACCCATAAAACCCTCACCACCTGTAAATTCATATCCATCACCTTCAAAAGTTTCCTCTTGTTCCTTGTATTATCATTTTTTTGTGTGTCTGTGATAAGAACACTTCACATAAGGTCTACCCTCATACCAATATTTAAGTATGCAATATAGTATTGGTAGCTATAGGCATTATGCCGTATAGTAGGCCTCCAGAGCTTATTATCTTGCATAACTGAAATTTTGTACCCTCTGACAATCACCTTCGCCACTGGGAACCACTTTTCAACTCTGTTTCTGTGAGTTTGATTTTTTTTCCCACATATAAATTAGATCATACAGTATTTGTCTTTCTGTGTTTGCTTATTTAACTTAACATAATATCCTCCCGGTCTATCCATGTTATCACTAATGGCAGGATCTCCTTCTTTTTCAAGACTGAATAATACTCTGTTGTATGTATATACACATTTTCTTTATTCATACATCTGTCATGAACAGTTAGGTAGCTTCCATATCTTGACTATTGTGGACAATGCTACTATGAACATTGGAGTACAGGTAAGTATCTCTTCAAGATCCTGATTTTAATTCCTTTGGATAAATACAAAGAAGTGAGATTTCTGGGGCAAATGAGAGTTTTATTTTTAATTTTCTGAGGAGATAACATAGTTTTAGAATGCATATAGCTAGAGGGATAAACAAAACTGTACTTTTATCCAGAATGTTTTGTGTTGTCTACTTAAGAAAAAAAAAAAACACACCACAAACTCTTAGTAATCCTAATTGCATTTTTACCAAAAACCCCAATTAGAAACTCTAATCATAATTAAGTGCTTCATTTATTTTTAGCTTATTTAGAAAATGACTATGACTTTTGAAGCTCTGGAGACAAATTATAATTTGAATCCAGAGCCTTTTGGCTTAATATCTTTTTTCTTTCTTTCTTTCTTTCTTTCTTTCTTTCTTTCTTTCTTTCTTTCTTTCTTTCTCTCTTTCTCTTCTTTTTTTGTGTGTAATAGATAGATAAATGTACTTTTATGTCTACAAAATTTATTTCATACCAAATTTCTATAATTTTCTAGATCCAATATCCAACCTAACATCAGCTTTTTTTTTTTATTTCACACTAAAAAAGTACTATGTCCATGAGGTATTTATTTCTTTTCAAAGGTAAACTTTGAAGGCTTTCCTAAATACTACAGGTTCCCAATCATCATATGTTTTCCTGCCTTTGCTATTCCCATCCCCTAATCCCCATATCCACTGTGTTCACACACTCTCACACAAAACACAGACACACACTGTACACCCTCTTGTCCACAGACATTTAAACATTGTTACCTGGGCTTTTCTGATTCACTAAAGAAATTCTTTTGCAGGGAAAAATTTGACTGATGATAACAGAAAAATATGAATAGCACTGAAAAGAATGGAGTAAGTATTGTTTGGGGGTAGCAATGAGTGAAGTAACTATATGAGAAAGGGTGTTCCATGTAAGTCCCTTCCTCCCTGATCCTATATAATAAAAGGCTAATATGCAAATTGTCCCCTCAGGAGTTCGACCACTCGCTATGACGTGCGCTGACCACTAGGGGGTGGCATGGAATGAAAGAAGGCCCTGGCCAGCAGCTGGCAGCTGGGGAATGAAAGAAGGCCCCAGCAGACAGCAGGCAGCTGGGGGGCAGGGAGGCCCCAATCGGCCCTGATCGCTGGCCAGGCCTCAGGACCCTGCCCATGCACAAATTTTGTGCACAGGGCCTCTAGTCTTGAAATAATCTTATGACATGTTGATACAGAACTTGAGAACTAGGAGAGATCTTTTATTCCTCTAGTACAAAGCCCTTCATTAACAGATTTTTTTAAAAAGAAGTAAATAGTAGGTGACTTGCTTCAGGAATTTAAGTAGTTGGTAGGGAAACTAAAGTTTACAACAATCTTCCAGTTTTCAATTGAGATGCTTTTTTTTTTCTGTTCATGCATTCTTAGCAGAGTGCACTTATCCTAACCAATGTAAGACAAGACTGATATTTTCCTCTCTTCCAGGATTGTTATCATCACAGTAGTAGTGGCAGTACATTCACCATTGCTCAGGATTACAGGGACCTAGTTACTTTCAGATTGCACAAGAACAGAACTATGATTAGTTTAGGCTAATTAATCTGGACTTATTGGATGGATATATGAGGAAGTAAATTATATAGTAAATGGTATCTCCTATCCCATAACCAGGCTTCACAGAGGCAATTAGTTAGTACAAGGCAATTTAGTGTCCCAATTTTTTCATTCCCAATAGGCAGCAGACACACATCATTCTCTACTTCAGTGTTCTGATATGATGTTGATTTAGCTCATCTCTAAATGTAATGCTCTTGTTTTTACTAATAATAGACTTCTTTCTCTTTCTGTGTGTGACTCTTAAATACCAGCATCTTAGAAAAATAGCAGTCACTATTCAATGTGGAATATCACATACAAGACAGAGCACTGGTGTGTGGCCACTTCAACCAACAGATTTGGTTCCTTGGATCAGATGCTCATCCTGACTTCAATGAGCTGTGGTGACTTTTGGGGGCACAAAACATGGCATCATGACCTAACGATTCCTCAGTGGAACCATAGCACTATGGTTTCCAAAAGGGTCATTGTAACTGTAACCATTTCACATGGCCTAGTTTCTGTAGAAACAAACTCTGAAAATATATACAGTGAACTAATATATAATACTAGAGGCCCAGTGCACGAAATTCATGCACTCAGGTAGGGGGGTCTCTCAGTTGGCTTGCACATTCTTGCAGCGGGGAGCAGGCCTAAGCTGGCAGGAAGACATCCCCAAGGGATTCTTAGAGCTGTCGTGGAGGCGAGAGAGGCTCCTGCCACCACTGCTGTGCTCGCCGGCCATGAGCCTGGCTTCTGGCTGAGCTGCACTCCCCCTGTGGGAGTGCACTGGCCACCAGGGGGCAGCTCCTGCATTGAACATCTGCCCCCTGGTGGTCAGTGCACATTATAGCAACCAGTTGTTCCACCATTCAGTCAATTTGCATATTAGCCTTTTATTATATAGGATATGTGTAGTACGCATAAAGCAGTGACATTTCTAATTGAAATAGAATGTACACAGTAGTTACTCCTGAAACTACATTAATAATGTTGATAAAAGTATAGGGAGGTAAGGAGGGCTGAAATAAACCTATACAGACAAAGAGAAAGGGAGAAGAGAGAACAAAAATAAGATTTTGGAAACTGGAGAGCAGATGTATGGTAGCTGACAGCATCACTGAGAAATTTGAATGTAGACTGGTAATATGCAAATCCAAGAAGCAAACCAATTTACACCACACTACCCAGGGGAAGAAAGGAAGGCACCAGGTACCTCTGGAAGTGAGAGTAAAAGTGAGGTAAGAACAAGAGAATGTGTTGAAATCTATTGAACAGTGGGATCCACAGTTCCTCTGCCTGCCCTGGCAGAAGCCTGCAGGGTTATTCTCTAGAGAGGATCACACAGAGGGTGCCTGAAATGGGACAGGGACGTGGCTGAGACAGAGCACCATACTGCAAACAGCCTTCTCACAGGACTCAGGACAGAGCACCCCAGTCACCAAGTTGCTACCTTCTAAGCAGGGACTTAGGAACACTGTCCTGGGGAATTTGACTAATAGGGGTTCCCCAAAAAAAAGGCCCCGTCAAGTCACCCAGTGGTGCACCCGGCGTGCAATACCCTGATCCTGTGCACAGAGCTTCCCATCCACATTTTAGTGCCATATCCTTCAATATGATTGAACAGTAGCTCCAGATTATTCAAGAAAAGAAGGGAAACAAGAATACAGGGAACAGTAACTTGGTGGGAACAAAAATTAAGGAGTAATTTTTTTGTCATGTCCCCTATTAAATCAAGCTCTCTGGGGCCCCGCCCTTTGCAAGGTTATACTGCTGCTCTTCCGGGAACAGAGTCCACTTCTCCACCCTCTTGAATCTGGACTGACTTGTGATGGGCTTTGACTAACTGACTAATGGTGGGGTAAGTATGCATCCAGGAAGTCTGGAAGCCTCTGCTCTTGCCCTCTTAGTACCCGGAAACTGCCCAGCCAACCACACAGCCATGAGAAATTGTGAACTGAATTGTTACTTTAAGCCACTAAGTTTGACATATGTTCATTTTAAGATTGCATAAGAGTCATGATGGTATTAGCTTTTTAAAAAATATACTTAACCGACAGCCAGGTTCTCACCTTTCTTAAGTTAAGAGACAATGTCTAAAATTAAAAAGCAAAGTAAACATGGTATAGAGTAATGGGGGTTAATATCAAAAGAATCCATTTAAACTTGAAATTTCTGCTTTTCCTAACAAACTTTGAAGAACTTTTGTTCTTTTAAAGCCTTGTGCACATATAACTTGGACAAAAACTGAAACTACATTTCAAAATATAAAAGACAAATAGCTTAAGAAGAAAACATACCAAAACATTCATGATGTTATTTGCTTGTCTGAATGGAAGATTGAAAGAGATTTTTAATTTGCTTGCTATATAGTTCTCCATTTTCTAAATTTTCAACATTGAGCATATATTGCTTACATAATAAGAAAGAAAAAAAAAAGAACTCTGAGAGATAAAGAAAACAATAAGATAGAAAGCTCTCTTAACCATGTTTAATCAATTATGTTTAAATCCCAGGCTTTCCCCATCCCCACATCCCTTCCCAGTCCCTTTCTGATTTCTGTATGTTTTCATCTCTTTCCTGCTCTCACATATAATGAGAAAATTAGCTCTGGTACAAAAGTTCAATTTATTTTAGGATCATAGTTCTTCCTGAACACAAGGCTTCTCTTGCCTGTATGTTTTCTTTGATTTCTAACAATCCTCTGCACTTCTCCATAACTTTTTGACCCTACTTTATCCTAACACTAAGACTCCTGGCTCTGCCTACATATTCTATCATCCCCCTCCTCCATCAGGAGACACAAACTCACATGATTTGATTAGCAGACTAAATAGTGATTCAATATATCTGTGTTGAATTATGGTCGACTTTCCTGGGCTGTTTTTCTCACCATCTGGGCTAAGGTCAGCCAGAAGAATGACACAAGTTTCACTGGTCTCTGGTTTCACTCCCTGGGAGATTTATTTATTCACTTCAACTTTATTGTTGAAAGTATTACATATGTCCCCTTTTCCCCCAACAACCGTTGAGTCCTTCTTGCCCATTCCCACCCCCCACCCCAGGCTTTCACCACCCTATTGTTTATGCCCATGGGTTATGCATATATGCATACAAGTTCTTTGGTTGATCTCTTCCAACCCACCCCCACCTTCTCCCTGAGATTCCACAGTCTGATCCATGCTTCTATGTCTCTGGATCTATTTTGTTCATCAGTTTATATTGTTCTTTAGATTCCACGTGAGTCAAATCATGTGATACTTGTCTTTCTCTGACTTGCTTATTTCATTAACATAATACTCACCAGGTCCCTCCAGGCTATATCAAAAGGTAAGAGATCCTTCTTTCTTATAGCTGCATAGTATTCCCTAGTGTACATGTCCCACAGCTTTTTTATTCATTCATCTATTGATGGGCACTTGGGCTGTTTCCAGATCTTAGCTATTGTAACTTGCACTGCTATGAAAATAAAGGTGCATACATTATTTCTGATTGGTGTTTTGGGTTTCTTAGAATATATTCCTAGTAGTGGGATTACTGGGTCAAATGGCAGTCCCATATTTAATTTTTTGAGGAAACTCCATATTGTTTTCCATAATGGCTTCACCAGTCTGCATTCCCACCAGCAGTATACTAGGGTTCTCTTTTCCCCACATCCTTGCCTGCACGTGTCATTTGTTGATTTGTTGATAATAGCCATTCTGACAGGTGTGAGGTGATACCTCATTACCATTTTAATTTGCATCTCTCTGATGATCAGTGACTTTGAGCATTTTTTCATATGTCTCTTGGCCATCTGTGTGTCCACTTTGGAGAAGTGTTTATTTAGGTTATTTGCCCATTTTTAAATTGAATTTTTTATCTTTCTTTTGTTAAGTTGTAAGAGTTCCTTATAAATTTTGGATATTAACCCTTTATCAGATGTATTATTGCCAAATATGTTCTCCCATACAGTGGGCTCCCTTTTCGTTTTGTTGATGATTTCTTTGTGCAAAAGCTTTTTATTTTTATATAATTCCATTTGTTTAGTTTCCTTTCCCTTAGGAGATATATCCACAAATAGATTGCTACCAGAGATGTCTGAGATTTTGCTGCCTATGGTTGATTCTAGGATTTTTCTGGTTTCATGACTTACATTTAAGTCTTTTATCCATTTTTAGTTTATTCTTGTGTATGGTGTAAGTTGATGGTCTAGTTTCATTTTTTGCATGTATCTGTCCAATTTTCCCAACACCATTTATTAAAGAGACTATCTTGACTCCATTGTATGCTCTTGCCTCATTTGTCAAATATTAATTGAGCATAATGACTTGAGTCAATTTCTTGGGTCTCTGTTCTGTTCCATTGATCTATATGCCTGTAATTATGCCAGTATCAGGTTGCTTTGATTACAGTGGCTTTGTAATATAATTTGATATCTGGTATTGTGATCCCTCCAACTTTGTTCTTCTTTCTCAAGATTGCTGCGGCTATATGGGGATTTTTAGGTTCCATATAAATTTTTGGAGTATTTGTTCTAGATCTGTGTTGGTATTTTAATGGGGATTGCATTGAATCTATAGGTTGCTTTGGGTAGTATAGACATTTTAATGATGTTAATTCTACCAATCCATGAACACAGTCTATTCTTCCACTTGTTTATATCTTCCTCTATCTCTTTTTTCAATGTCCTGTAGTTTTCCAAGCCTGTGAGATCTGTTTAAAGGGTACTATGATACTGAATGTCGTTGCTCACCATATAATAGCACAGCCCAGTCTGTCTACACTATTGCCCAGGTCACAGATTGATCTGCATGAAACATAATCTCCAGGAACATACGTTAGGGTCCTATAGAACTGATCATTTAAGAAGACTAACCATATGAGAAAGATTTTTCTAGAGTATTAGTTCTTTCATTTTCAGAAGGAAGGCTAATTTCACAAATAAAATATTGTGGAGACAGGGAAGGCCAGGAGGAAGGGCAGATAAGGATTTGCCTTTCACTGAAACATAAATATTTTATATGTGAAAGCTGAGATTAGCTTTTGCTCTGGTGTTTGGATTTTATTCTCCAGCTAGAATTTGATTTTTCAAACTGTAGCAGGAATATTATAATACGACAGCATTTCCTAACATTTGCCACTATGCTGCCCTCAACTCTCCTGGGTCACCTCTTTAAATTTTGCTGCAGATTACACATTAAGTAATACTTTTATAAAGCATATATTTTAAAATATCTGCATTCTTAGTGGAAAAACAAATCTCCCTCATCCTCTTTCTCCACCTACATGGGAGATAAGAGGAGGAAAAGGGAGAAAATGATTAAAAGCTAAGGGCAGGACCATGAGTAAAGTATTTGCTCTCATCTGAAAATTTATCAGTCAATTGTTTGAATCAACAACTCTAAGAGCATGTGAAGATCCTTGTGTTTACATGGAACACAGCTTGTATTTATATACAGTGCCAGGTCTTCATGTGTAAACACTATGTGTGGCTACAGCCTCTCCCTAAGGAAATAAACCTACTTCCTTTGTGTTGAGGGGCTAAGAAGCTCTCCACTGTGTCAGGGGGAAACCATCCAAGGGAAAAGAAGGAACCAGCTCTAATACATTACGGAATTTTGAGAAATACTGATTTATAGTAAGAAAAACATTTTTAATTTACTATTAGGGAGGGGGGGAGTGATGTCTGGTCACATCAAAAAGGGGACATTAAATTCTGTCCTATACAGCTGTGAGCAGTAACAATCTGTAGTTGAGATGTTTTATGTAAAGGCACTGTTGGTGGTAGAAGTCAGGTTCTTGCAGTGTCTCAAGAAAAAGCATTTTGGGAACCCACAAGGAAGGATGCAGTCTGGTGGTACTATTTATTTGTGAGGCAAAATCAAAAGGATGTCCCTCTGATGGCCCATCTCCATCTGTCCCACCATGGAAAATCAGGGCCAGAAAGAGTCAATGTCGAGATTCTGTGCCATGTTAAAGATGAGTCCTGAGCCAGCATTGGCTAATTTAGCTTATGTTCCCAGCTGCAATCCATTGCTTTAATGCTGTATCCAGGCTCCTACCTGGAGCCTGTGTTTGGCCAGCAGCTCTGTGGCTAGCAGGGCCACCTGGCTGCTATGGAGAGAACAGGCAAGTGCAGGGAGCCACAAGCAAGAGAGAGACAGCTTCTTTGCTCCCCTGGCATTATGTATTCTTGGGCTTGGGAGGAACCAGGTGCTTTTTCAAAATAACCAATCTACTTTCCAAGCTTTGGGGGATTTCTGATGGGGCCCACCCCTCCAACCAATGATCTTTTTTCCCAGGTTAGAATGACAGGCCTCTATGGTTGAGCATCCCCGTCCCTGTGCCATTTTGACTTTATTGTGCATATCCCTATCTTCTCCTGCCGTCCCTCCCCATCCTGTGACAACACAGAGGGGAAAGGAGGAGTGTTCATCCTTGACAGGCAATGCTCTGAGCCCCTGGAGCTGTGGTTCTCAACCTTCTGGCCCTTTAAAACAGTTCCTCATGTTGTGACCCAACCATAAAATTATTTTCGTTGCTACTTCATAACCGTAATGTTGCTACTGTTATGAATCGTCATGTAAATATCTGATATGCAGGATGGTTTTAGGCGACCCCTGTGAAAGGGTCGTTCGACCGTCAAAGGGGTCGCGACCCACAGGTTGAGAACCGCTGCCCTGGAGTGTGTGTGCAGCTATAGCTTCCTGGTAAGCAACCAGGCCCAGCTGAATATGCTCAGCAATGCCTAAGTCCTCTGTCCTCTTTTCCTCATTAATAGCTGGCTAGCTATGGTAGCAGTATCATAAAAAGTGAAAAAGAGTAAGAAAAATTAAGTTCTGTGGATGGAAAAAAAAAAGGGGGGGGCACATACTAGCCTGACTAGCTCAGGGAAGGCCTGCATGGCGGTTTTGCAGGCTCAAAGACCTAAAGTAACCACATAGGATGGTCTGAAATTAAAACTTTAACTAAAAGCATGGGTAGTCATGTCCTAGACCAGTATCTTCCCTGACAAAGGTCAATCTGTACCTTAACTGAGCCTATTGTCTTTTTGCATCTGAGATAACACACCTGTGAAATGTCAGGGTAACTAGTAACTTCCCTTTTTCTGGACCCCTCAGGGCACAGCCAAATGCACCTGGGGACCAGGATGGAGACCATAAGTTCCTTCATTGCTATTGTTATGTTAAGTGTTGACTGTTGACTCTTAACTATCCTGCACCCACCTGGGTAAAAGAAGTATGTGTCTATGATTTTACTTTTTATCCAATCCCAGAGGTTCCCCCCCACCACACTTTGCTTTCTCCCGCCTCCCTAATCTATCACCAATGGATTTCCTGGGACCCACTTATGTCTCCTTCCTTGATTGTAATGTACAAAACAAGGTGAAGAACTGCCATTCTCTGGAGCATTATCCCAATCCGTTGAAATTCTGCTTCCTGCAACCTTGTGGACAGTTTGGCTCAAATAAACTCACAAAAATTCTTTACAGGTTTGAATGTTTTTAAGTTAACATTTCTTATATCTCCCCGAGTTCTGGTTTGTTTTTATTTGTTAGGGTGTATTAACATTTTTTAATTTTGTAAAATAAAGAAAAAGAAGTCAGAGAGATAGAAAATTGTGATAGAGATTAAAATATTAAAGTAAAGTCTACAAAGAATGAAGGTGGGATGGGGAAGTTAATTACTAACATCTATTCTGATTCTTTCACCTGTACTTTATCAGAGTTCTTGCATCTCACTTTAAATAAAACCTTTATCTTTTTCTTGAACCTCATTTCATTTTTTTCTCTTATCTCCAAATGTCCATATTTATTGCTTCGCTCTTCTTAATTTCCTGCACTTGTCTTTCCTCCTCTACTTTCTATTTTTATTTCCCTGATAGCAAGGGAATACAAAATATAGAACAAAATGGCAATTTTTTTTTAATAAGATGGGAAAAATTTCACAGAAACAGGGAACATTTGGGAGATCAGTTTAATTCTACTTCTCCTCTCCTATGCAAAAGCAAAGATGAGGAAAAGGAGGAGGGGGGGAGCAGGAGAAGGGGGTTTCCAAAGATTATATGCAACCCAAGCTTGAAGTACTAAGGAGTGACCCACTCAAAACATGGGGAATAAGAGAGTGCTAGTGAGGGGCAGGGAAGGGGATTAGTGGAGAGTACAAAACAGACAGAGAAATGTGTAAATTGGTTAAAATTTATAGCCAATACTTTCAGTGGTGTCACTGTAGGAAATATCTAAACCTATAAGAACTCCTGTGAATTTATTTCGGCCAAATGGAGGACAATTGTTGGGAAGCAAAAATCTCAACAAATTGAGGAAATGTTCCAGAGAATGGCAGTTTTGCACTTTATTTTATTACTATCAAAGCAGGAGGCGGAAGGGGAGTTACATGAAGTCCATTGGTGATAGATAAGGGAGGCGGGAGAAAGCAAAACTGGGAAATCTCTGGAATTGAATAAAAAGTGAATGGAACAGACACATATTTCTTGTCCATAGGTGGGCATACCATAGTAAACAGTTAACAATGAACAGGTAACAGTAACAGTGAAGGGCTCTGTGGTTCTTGCTCTGGTGTGAAGCTGTGCCCTGAGGGGTCTGGGAAAAGAAAATTACCCTGAAATTACTCAAAGTTGTGTTACTGTAGGAGCAAAAAGACAATGAGACAGGTAAAGCTTGACTTTTGTGAAGAAAGATATCTGCCCAGGACATAATTAGAAAGTCTTGATTTCACACTATCCTGTGTGGTTCCTTTCAATCTCCGAGTTTGTAAACCCACCATGCAGTCCTCCCCTGAGCTTCTCAGGTTTAGTATGTGGCCCCTTTTTCATCCACAGTGGTAAGAGCAAAAGTATGATAACCCATGATAAAGGCTTTTGTTCCTCTTAGGCCTGATTAAATAATTGAATCAACACCCCTCCCTCGGGGAACTGGCTTTTCAGGCCATTTCACTATGGACATTCCCTTTGCTGAGACCACATTTCATTTGCTGTGACCACGTGCCATTATCTCCCCTCCCGGTATGCATAACGAAGTCTCCGCCCAGAAAAAGCCCGCCACAAGTCCTTTAAAAGCCACTGACTCCTGTCACTGGAGGCTGGAGCCATCCAGGCTCAGCCACCTGGTGTGCGGATGACCAAATAAATTTGTAACCCCTCACCATTCTGGCCTTGTGCCTTCCTCCTTCAGTGACCTAACAGTTCCAATAGTATCATATGACATACAAGTTAAATATATTATTTTTAAAAACCATAAATGCTTTCATGTATACTTTCATTGTTCAACATTACAAAAGGAGAACATATATGAGAGAGATTAAAATAATAATGGGAAGAGGTAAAAAAAAAAATTCCCATGAAGAAGTGAGAATAGTGCAGTACATTCCAGAGACATCACAAGGAAAGAAAGTTTGGAGGTGAAAAATAAGTGCTAAAACCCAGAGGTAGGCATGCTCTTATTTCTGAAGTTTCTTCACTGTATCACTCTGAAATCAGTTCCTCTGTGATTTCAGCCCATCTATATTTCTCCTGTCCCTGGGTTCACACACACTAAAGCTATTCCTTCCTGGAAAAAAACCTTTTCATGATGATTTGGGTTGTTTTATTGGGCGGGGTGATTTGCCTTCCCCGGGGTCCTTGTCCAGATGGATTCGAAGAATGAAGCCATGGACAGAAGGAGGTAGGTGAAAAGTACAGAACCTTTATTGCAAGCAGACACTTCCTCTAAAACCTTAATTCTAAATTCTAAGCCCAAGACTCTGTCCATCCTGGATGGACAGAGGGGCCTCTAAGAAAGGTGACCACTACTTGCTTTGTCCTGAGGCACCAAGTAGGCTGGAGACCCCCCTTTTCTATGGTGGGGCCTTAGCCCTATAATCAGCTTTCCTGACCCCCACCCACATCTGCACTTTTCCTCATTTGGTCATTTGTTTAGGTTGGAGTCATTTTTGATCTATCTTATAGCTCTCCCAGCTGTGCTTGCAGTGAAAGTCTTATAGCCTCCCAGCTACTCAGGTCAGGGCTTCTTTTGGCCTAACTTATGGTCACTTTAATTGCTCAGGCCAGAGATACCCCTGTCTGTCCTTGGTTTATGGTCACTTTAATTGCTCAGGCCAGAAATATTGCTATTTGCCTGTGGCATTTCTCTATCCTCTGTACAAGTAAGATAAACACGCTGGTATCTTCAAGTCTCCATTATGTATTCCTCTCCCATCGACCCTCCTTATCTCTAAGACTTCCTAAACCTGCCTAATTAAGCTAGATAGCTAACCCTTTCAATCACTGCTGATTCTGTGTGAGTCTTCTGTAAAGATGAATCTTCTGTTTTTCCTTAAATGAAAATTTTAAGTATTTCATAACTGTCATAGTTTTGAATCACTTTATTATCGCCATTGTTTTCTTCTAAATCAGTTTCATATTGGTCACAGTCTTTCAAAAGTGTTGTCAAAGTCATTTTGATGCTGACAAAGCAAAACAGGATTGCAAGATCTTCTAATTCCAAATGCAAATTAAATAAAGGACAATCCAAAATGACAAATCTGTTGCAATCATAGAAATACTATATGGTGAATAGTCAGCACAGGAAAATCTTCAGAGTGGAAGCCACTAAGACTTACCTCTAGCTCTTAGAAGCTCAGCAGAGGCAGAAAAATGTTAAGATTACCATTGTCCAGGGGTTAATCCCAAAATAGGGGAACAATCCACAGCCTGAAGCCAGTGTCTTGAGAATACAATATACCTTGCACTAGATAATGTAGACCCTATGCAGTCGAGTGGGCCATTAACAAAATATTAAGCAGGAACTCAGCATTCAAGTCGTATGCCTTCAGCTCCAGCTCTCACATGTATTTCAAATTTCAGAAGGGAGGATAAAATATAGTCCCCAATCTTCGAGCAAAAGATAAACCAGTCTTAAAGTATTCAGGCTATTAAAAAGAATTCAACCATTTTACAAAAAACATTGAGCATCCTATATAATAAAAGCATAATATAAAAATCAACTGAACAGTGGAACGACCGGTCACTATGATGTGCACTGACCACCAGGAGGCAGATTCTCAATGCAGGAACTGCCCCCTGTGGTCAGTGCACTCCCACAGGGGGAACAATGCTCAACCAGAAGCTGGGCTCACAGCTGGCAAGCACAGCAGCGATGGTGGCAGCCTCTTCTGCCTCCACTGCAGGCAGGCCATAAGGAGCGAGGGGTTCCGGACTACAAGAGCCCCAGACTGAATGAGGGATGTCTGACTGCCAGCCAGGGATTGGGCCTAAGCTGGCAGGTAGATATCCCTTGCAGGGTGCACGAATCTCATGCACCAGGCCTCCAGTATCTAGATAAATTTGTCCACGTTAAAAAAGAGCAAGAGGGGAGGAGGAAGGCAAAAACATAACAAAGAAAATATAAGCGAACAGAGAGAAGAAGGAGGAGGAAGAGAGGGATGAGAAATAAGCATGCAAAGGAGATGACGAAAGCTTTATGAAAGAAAACCTTATTCAAGATAAAGAAAAGCCCCCCAAAGTGCCTTGAGCCACAAAAAACTATGAACAGGAATTCAATAAAACACAAACTGAAGGAGAAGATGATAAAACAACTATAAGTGGCTAAAGAAACAAATTGAGAAAAAACATTATTGTGGAACTAAATAATAGCTTAAAATTAGAAAGGAACAGTGTTGAAATGACTGAAAATTCATTAAACCCATAAAGAAAAGGCTTGAGATAATCCCTATAAATACAGAAAATGAAAAACGGTTTAAAATAATTGGCTATAACATTATATGTGTACTAGGGGCTCAGTGCACGAATTCATGCACCTTGAAAGGAACTGTGGGCTGCGAGGCTATGGTGGGCACAGGGGTGTGTCTCGGCCCATCCTCCGTGCCCTTGCCCAGCCCCTATGCTGTGGCCCCCCAGTTTGCTGTCTGCTGGCAGCCCCACTCCCGCCACTGCCACTCCCACACGCTGATGGTGCCAGCCCTGCTTGCACCCACTGATGTTGTAGAGCTATTGGGGCTGGCACCAGCAGCAGGTGTGAATGGGGCCAGTGCCATCAGTGGGTGCAAGCAGTGGCTGCTGCCCCAATCACCCCTCAGGAGCAGGAAGATGTAGAGAAGACCTGAGGGGTGATCAGGGCCAGCAGCCGCTGCTTGCACCCCTGATGGCTCCAAGCAATTGGAACCAGTGCCAGGCACCAGCAGCGGGTGTGAGCAAGGCCAGTGCCAGCAGCAGGTGTGAGTGCCAGGTGGGACTGCGGTGCATTGGAGCAAAGAATTTTCAGTAACCATCAGAGGCTCACCCTGATATCAGCAACCAGCACCCCACTTTGGTCTGGCGCCTCCGCTCACCTGCTCCACCATCCTGCCATGGCTGATGCCTGCCATGTTCCACGCTCTGCTGCCTGCTGCCAACACCTGCTATGTTCCACATGTGTCCCCTGGTGATCAGCACACATAACGACCAGTTGTTCCATTGTTCAGTTGTTCCGCTATGGTCTATTTGCAGATTAGCCTTTTATTATATAGGACTAGAGGCCCAGTGTATGAAATTTGTGCACTTGGGAGGGGGTCGCTCAGCCAGGCCTGTGCCCTCTCACAGTCCAGGAGCCCTCAGTCAGCAGTCAGACTTCCTTAGTGCTGCTGCTGTGCTCGTCAGCCATGAGCCTGGCTTCTGGTTGAGTGGCACTCCCCCTGCAGGAGCACACTGACCACCATGAGGTAGCTCCTGTATTGAGCGTCTGCTCCCTGGTGGTCAGTGCATGTCATAGTGACCAGTTGGTCCATGGTTCAGTCAATTTGCATATTAGGCTTTTATTATATAGGATATTTTTTCTATTATATTACTGAATGTAGTTAGAGGTCTGAAGAATAATTTCCCTGAAATAAAGACAATCTAAATGTATAGATCAAATGGGCATATTGTGATCCAAGGAAAATGAATATAGAATTATCTATGTAAATATACCCTACTTTAATTGTTATACTTTAAAGACAAAGTTTAGAGATTTCCTCATGTATGGGGCCAGGTATGGGAAATCTCTGTACCTTCCTTTTCATTTTTCTATGAAACTAAACAGCTCTAAAAAGGAAAGAGAGAAAGAGCATTCTCAGTTATTTTATAGGAAAAGAAAATCACCATAAAGGGAAGAAGTTATTCTGACAAAAGAAGTCAGTAAAGTCAGTAAAAAATACATAGCCACAAACTTTATGCCCAACTTAGTTGCCTGCTCTTCAGGAATATGAAATTACTTCAACATAACTTTATATCTATGAATCTATCCTTTCATAAATACTTTAATGTTTTAATTCACCTTTTTTTTTTTTCTAGTTACCTGTTTACTGTTTGGAGTGATATTCACCTAAGGTTAAAATGCTTATTTCTGAGTTATGGGTAAAGATGATATTTATTCCTTTTTTTCTTAGTACTTCCCTGTATTACTTGAGTATCTTTAACATGTATCTTCAAAAAATGATAACACCTAAAAGGATTCTAGGAAAAGTAGTTTCAGTTTAATCAAGTTGACATGATTAGTAAACCAACACATTAGCAGTCTACTGAGCAAACCAGAGGAAGGCTGTATTATGAGCATTATCATGAGAAAATGCAATGAGCAATGAATAAATACAATTTTTATATTTTATTTATTATGCACTAGGCAATGTCCTAGAAATATGTTAATTCATTTACTCTCCACTATAAGGTAGACACTATTATATATATATATTAAATTTCAGAGAGGAAGGGAGAGGGAGAGAGAGAAACATCAATGATGAGAGGGAATCATTAATCAGCTGCCTCCTGCACACCTTCTACTGAGGATCGAGCCCACAAACCAGGCATGTGCCCTGACCAGGAATTGAACCATGACCTCTTGGTTCCTAGGTCGATGCTCAACCACTGAGCCACGCTGGCCAGGAGGTAGATTCTGTCCAAATTTTACAGGTTGGGCAACTGAGACACACAAAAGTTCAGTAATTTAAGACCGTACAACTCATTAATGGTGGAGCTAGAATTTGAATCCAGAGAGAGTGGCTCTTTTAACCATTAAACTACATAAAAAGACACCATTTTATTCACTATGTACCTATTGCTATAAAACAAATTACAACAAAATTTAGCTGTTTAAAACAACCATCATAAATTCCAGCAGGACTCAGCTGGGCAATTCTTCTGCTCTGTGTAGCATCAATCGAAGTCAAGCTTGATTTTTCAGCTGATAAGTGAAGTCCAAGGCAGCTTGCCTTGCATGGCTGGCCTGTTGGCAGGGATGGTTAGAAAGCTGGGCTCAGCTGGAACAGTTGGCTGGAGGTCCTACACATGACCATTACAGCTGACAGGCTCAGGAGAATCAAACTACTTCAAGGGAGAGTCAGAAGCCCCATAAAAGTGTTCCAAAGGAATCTGGTGGAAACTTCAAGGATTTTTATGACTTAATCTCAAAAATCCCTTCTGCTACATTCTATGGGTGAAACAACTTGCAAAACCCCACCCAATTCAAAGGGAGGGTGTTTAGACTCCCAATGGAGAAAGAGCTAAGAACTTGAGACCATTTTTAATCTACCACAGATACTTAAATAAATTTAAGAACTAGTTCCTCAAACTTTGAAAGCCTATAACTATCCTGATATACATCAGAATAGTAATGTTCTTAATGACCTGTACATATGCATTACCTGAACTACAAATTAGGGGACTTACTTTACCAACTTGTTTGATGACTAAGTAATCTTGAGCAAATTATTTAAACTCTCAGTCAATTTTTTCATCTGTAAAATAAGGATTTTTGGACTACTTTTTTAAAGTCTTTTCTCTCAGAATCTTAAAATTATAAGCTGAAGAGATGATACTAACATCCGGGACAGAGTGCAGAGAGGACTGCTCTCCTTCCTGCTTGCTGCCTCTAATGGGAGGTGGTTGTGTATTACATGGGCCACATCAGGATCTGGCAGGGAGGTCCATGGGGTGAGATATTTTCCAGGTCTGTTTCAGTTTTAAATTTATCATCTGTTATCTGATACTTTTAATCATATCTAACTGCATTCAATATGATTAGATATGTCTAGCGACAACCTCAAAATATTAGGGGATGAATACAATTAAAGTTTACAACCAATGTGTGTTGGGGGGGCAGGGGGCGACTTTTTGCTCCATGAAGTCATTCAAGAACAGAGGGACTTTAAATACTGTAGCCCTACCATCTCCTCTGAACTCATAGACCTCAGTTGAATTCTCCAAACCCAGTTGGCTGGCAGAGGAAGAGAGAAAGCCAGGAAAATCACACAGTTGTCCCCATGACTATGGCTTAACCTGAAAGTGGTGAAGCTCTTCTGCATTCCATTGGCCAGAGCTCAATTATATAGCAACCTTAGTAATAAAAAATGAAGCCTACCTGTGAACCCAGAAGAAAAGGAAATAGATTATGGTGAATATACAGCCATCTGACACACAATCTAATCTTTAAAGCAGGGATGCATCATGGTGTTGAGTAAATCCAGATGAATCCTGTATAATAAAAGCCTAATATGCTAAGTGTTCAGTCGTCCATTCAACCAAAGTATAATATAGTAATGATATGCTAAGGCCACTCAACCGCGCGCTATGACGTGCACTGACCACTAGGGGGCAGACACTCCAACCAGTAGGTTAGCTTGCTGCTGGGATCCAGCAGATCGGGACTGAGTGAGACTGGCCAGGCCCACCCTGTCCCTCCCTGGTTGGCCAACCTCCCGCATCCCTCCCCGGCCCCAATCGTGCAACAGTGGGGTCCCATGACCTGGCCTGAGCCCTCTTGCAATCCAGGACCCCTCAGGGAATGTCGGAGAGCTGGTTTAAGCCCAACCCTGCAGGCTAGGTCTGAGGGACCCCACTGGTGCACAAATTTGTGCACAAGGCCTCTAGTTTAGAATGAAAACAGAAGAAACTTTCTCTTTGTTTTTCTTCTTCTTTTTTTTTTTTTTTTTTTGGTTTCTTGGCTGAAGGAAGCCTAATATCAAGTGCTGAATGGAGAACCTGAGCAAATAAAACTTCCACTTGTTCAACAAACACTATGAAGGAAAAAGACTTTTTTTTGTGAATGCAAAACTTTGAATTATAACTATAAATACTCATAAGATGTATTATGGATATTAAAAATGCTTCAGAATGTGCTCAACTTCCTGTTAATGGTAAATTGATGCCAATCAAGTCATCAACCCTTTCTTGAGGACCCAGAGCATAAGAGAATCCCTGTTGGGAGGCTCCTAGAACATCAGCCCACACTGTTCCCTTTTGTACAAGCAGCACTCTTAAGCCCCCATTTTTTAAGGCAACACATTTACACACCATTTTAGCAAAATCACATCATTGTGTTCTCACAGTTTCCAAACAAAAACCTCAAAATCTTGGAAAGATTGCTCTGTAATCAGAAACCATTCAAATTAAACAAATCTATAATTGTTTGTAAAATGGTCCACTCTCTTTTCATCTTGTTCTTTAATGATGTGTATTATTTTCTTGTCCAAGGTTAAATGTTCATTCAAGCTTAACTAGTTTGTTCCTTATGTTCATTTCAGGCACACACCACAATGAAGTCATTATTTTACTCTTGGGATCACATATTGGTAAACTAAAATTACTTTTAATGTATGGTTTAAAAGAAAAAATATGAGAAGAAATAACAAGTAGCAAGGACTCCTAGTGTGTAGGTAGTTGACTATCTTACCATCTAATTTCAGAACAAGGGATTACATAGGAACAGAGTGAAACTATACTACATACTGAAATACATCTCACCTCAACCACTTTTCTGATATTACTATCTCTTATTTATTTATGAAAAACAGAATCAAAGAGCAGCATTTCTGAAGTGCAAGATGAGTACTCCTGATTGATTTTAAGTTTCATGCAGCATTATATAAAATTTAATCACATAGAAATAAATATTTTTCTCCTTTTTCTTTTTTAAACTTTATTGTTGAAAGTATTACTAATGTCTGCCCCCTGTCCTCCCCCCCCCCCCCCCCCCCGCCCCATGATTCCCTCCACCCTGCTCCCACCCCTTCCTCAGGCCTTCCCTGCACTATTATTTGTCCACGGGCTATGCATATATGCATATACATTGTTTTTTACTTTCTTCCCATCCCCACCCCTTCTGAAATATGTCAATCTGTTGCATGTTTCAATGTTTCTGGATCTGTTTTGTTCATCAGTTTATTTTCTTCATTAGATTCCACATTTACATGAGGTTATATGACACGTCTTTCTCTGAATGGCTTATTTCACTTAGCATAATACTGTCCAGGTTTCGCCATGCTGTCCCTTGCTTCTCTTGTATCCCTCAAGCAGCTGCAGTTCAAAATGCCTCACCATCCTGCCTGCATCCTGTGTAGCAGGATGAAAAAAAAAGGCCAAAGAAGGGAAGTTCTGTCCTTTAAGTGCTATCTTGGTAAGAACTAGGTCATATGTCCACATTTAAATATAAAGAAGACTGGTTGGTTGGTAATGTGGTCCACTGAAAATTCCATTTCTATAGAATAAGAAGAGAATGGCTCCTAATGAACACACAGAAATCTGTTTGAAGATTCAAGGGATTTCTCAATACAGACAATATGAAATTACATTTAGCATTATTTCATTATTAAAACATTTTATAGTATCTTACTGATCCATTCCATCCCAAATTAAATACAAACCCCCTGGGCCCTGGCTGGTTTGGTTCAATGGATCAGAGCATTGGTCTGCAGACTGAAGGGTCCTGGGTTTGAGTCCGGCCAGGAGCATGCGCCTTGGTTGCAGGCTCCTTCCTGGCCTGGGCCCTGATCCAGGCAACCAATCGATGTGTTTCTCTCACATTGATGTTTCTCTCTGTCTTTCCCTCTCTCTTCCACTCTCTCTAAAAAGATCAATGGAAAAATATCCTTGGCTGAGGATTAACAACAACAAATACAAACCCTTTGGCCTAAAGTTCAAGTGCTTTCACAATTGTCTACAATATCAAAATATGGCAATAAATGGGGTAGTTAGTTTGAAAGTCAATGTGTTAGAGCTGCATCTTTTAAAATACTGAATCTGTCTGGGTAGAAATTAAGCAAGATGCGGATTTGAGCATTTAAGAGCATGTGTATAGGATTTATTTCTTGAAGATATTGACTGACATGAAAGCCTAAAAAGGTGCTTTTATATTTTTAGCTCTGCTAAACGACCAGCAGGTCACAGAAGGTAAACTTCGGACTCCCACAGAAGAGGCTGACACTGACAAATGAAAATGAAGTTAAACGGGATCATTTTTAAAATCCCTCTGGTAAAACTTCAGAAAACAGAAGTTAAAGCCAGATGCTTCTATTACCCAGCTCATTCAATTTACATCTGCACAAGAACTGAAAATCTCTATTCTGAAACTTGATAGAAAATGCTCAAGTTGTGGGCAAGAGCAGGGGGCTTGGTTAGCAGTTGCCAATGCTGGAATATTTTGTAGGAGCCCCCAAAACCCTATAAAGAATTAGGGGTAGCCCTGGAAATCTCTCTTAGATGTAAGGATTTTAAATAATATTCACCAATATGATACCACCATTTGGAAAATAACTTCAAAAATTTCAATTTCCTGGAAATATCGTGACACGTGAGAAGCAGAAAGCTTAGTGGGATCCCCTAAAAAGTAGCATAGATTGCATTCTAATACAAAAATGAAAATAGGGTGAAAGCAATCATTAATAAAATAGAATAATATTATTACTTACTATTCAAATGTTATCAGAATACAAAAATCCACTTATATATAAGACAGTCATGTTCTCATTCAGATATAGATGATCAAACACGATTTTTCTTTCAGATCTTAGAATATTTTTAAAATGTAAACAATTGTTTCTAGTGCTCACTTTGGCAGCACATATACTTAAAAAACACACCAATTGTGTCTACTAAAAATTAATGCTACACTGGATATGAGTAAATTCACATAAGCATTATTAGGAATAGTTCTAAACAAAATTCCAGAGAAGTCAGAGCTTCTGTCTTCACTCCAGCCTAGCTATTAGGTAATTTTCTATATTTGTTGATCTCTTCTAATCTTTCAAGCATCTGGTCTCCTTACCTTCTCTTTTGCCCTATCCTATGTTCCAGCCCGACCTGCTCCGTTCTAGTCTGGTGCTCAGAGATGGATCTTCTAAATAATGGCATTACATGTTATACTCAATTTTGGAGAGAAAAGACTGACTATGAACAGAGTGGATGGATATTTGTCTGTTCTTACATTCGTACTCTCTCCCACCAAGAGTACCATGATTTCTCTTGAAAGAATCACTCCCTTCTCATTCTTGGGTTGGATAAACCCCATTTTTCAGACCTATGGGTGAGCTATAAGATTACCTTTTGTCACCTGGAGAAGGCCAGGTTTTTAGGTGGAAATAGAGTATAAAGTTGTGGGTTTGTTTGGTTGTTTCTGGAAATTTGGGAAAAAAGAAAATAATGGCCTTAAAGCTTTAAATTCCCAGCCCAAGGCCTAGGAAATGAACCAGAAAGCCTCCTTATGCCCTATAGCTAAATGGTTGCGATTTCTGAAAACAAACCCAAGGTCTAATCCTACAGGTAGCTTAATTAAATCCTACAGGTAGCTTAATTAAAATGTATATAGAATTCGAAGCCACAGATTTGTTAAAGTTATAGCACTGATTGGAAAAGAGTTTGAACCATAAAAATCTGAGTAAATTCCAAAGAAGCTGGGGACCTTAGTCCTCTGGATAGATTCTGCTGTGCTTCTTTGGCAGTAGTAACAGCCCATTCTCTCTGGCTACGGAGGTTAGACTTCTCTTGCCTAAAGAACCTGTTAATGACTTTCCAAAAGTATTCCTTGCAGGAAAATCTTAATAATCTTCTCATTACTCCTGACCTATAACTCTATTAAAATCTAAGGTTTTGGGTAGAAAGTATGTCCTTGGAGAAAGTAGCATATACAATATCACAAGATACTGCCAATGTACAAAAAAACATGAGAAATATTATCATAATGGAGTTCAAGAGTTCGGATCTGTTAACGTAAAAACATTCAAACCTGAAAAGAATTTTTTTTGAGTTTATTTGAGCCAAACTGTCGACAAATGCTGGGAAGCAGAATCTCAACGGATTGGGATAATGCTTCCGAGAATGGCAGTTCTTCACCTTGTTTTATACATTACAATCAAAGGAGGAGACATAGGTGGGTTACATGAAATCCATTGGTGATAGATTAGGGAAGGGGGGGCGGGGGGAGGAGAAAGAAAAAGGGGGGAGGGAAATCTCTGGGATTGGATAAAAAGTAAAATGATAGACCTGACATTTCACAAGGGTGTTATCTTAGATCAGCAGTTCTCAACCTGTGGGTCGCGACCCCTTTGGGGGTTGAACGACCCTTTCACAGGGGTCGCCTAAGACCATTGGAAAACACATATATAATTACATATTGTTTTTGTGATTAATCACTATGCTTTAATTACGTTCAATTTGTAACAATGAAAATACATCCTGCATATCAGATATTTACATGACGATTCATAACAGTAGCAAAATTACAGTTATGAAGTAGCAATGAAAATAATTTTATGGCTGGGGGTCACCACAACATGAGGAACTGTATTAAAGGGTCGAGGCATTAGGAAGGTTGAGAACCACTGTCTTAGATGCAAAAAGACAATAGGCCTTGGCTGGTTTGGCTCGGTGGGTGGGGCGTCGGCTTGTGGACTGGGGAGTCCCAGGTTTGGTTCCGGTCAGGGGCATGTGCCGTGGTTGCGGGCACATCCCCAGTAGGGGGTGTGCAGGAGGCAGCTGATCGATGTTTCTCTCTCATCGATGTTTCTAACTCTCTATCCCTCTCCCTTACTCTTTGTAAAAATCAATAAAATATATTTAAAAAGACAATAGTCTCAGTTAAGGTAAAGATTGACCTTTATCAGGGAAGATACTATAAACTGCTTTTAGTAAAAGTTTTAATTGCAGACCATCCTTTGTGGTTACTTTAGGTCTTTGAGTTTGCAAAACTGCCATGCAGGCCTTCCTAGAGCTAGTTGAGTTAGCATGTGGCCCTTTTTTTCAGCCACACAGATTGGATAGGAGGAATGCAGTATTGAATGAGGCCAAATTTATTAATACTGATGGATTAACCAGATTTTAAAAATTTAATGTGTGAACTTGGATTGGCTCTGTGCTTTTGACTGGATTAATTTCATGGGTTCAGTTACTAGACCGAATTCAGAATCAAATGTGGTTTATGCTAATTGGAGTTGAAAAACCAGAATTACTCTGGTATTTTGTAGAGAAAGATATCAAATATTTAAGAAAATTGGGATGATGTAGTGACTTTATAATCATCCTTCTTATAATTATGTCCCCAGGGGAGGTCTGGGAGACACTTCTTTTATAAAGGTTTTGAAAAGTGCACGAGCGAAGGGAGCACCAGCATCCCTGAGGCCTCTGCAGTAGCTATTCTCTCGAAGCCAGGAGTAACAGTGGGAAATGCTTCTATTAAAAAAGGTTCCCTGAATTCATGTGGTATAATGCAGTCCCAGTGTACTAAGAAAGTGTATCTGAGAAGCTTGCTCATTCTGAAGGGTCTATAGTCGGCAGAGTTCTAAAAATGGCTTTCAAGCTCAGCCAGTGTGGCTCAGTGGTTGAGTGTCAGCATAGGAACAAGAGGTCATGGTTTGATTCCCAGTCAGGGTACATGCCCAGGTTGTGGGCTCAATCCCCAGTACGGGGCATGCAGGAGGCAGCTGATCATTATTTCTCTCTCCTCGCTGTTTCTATCTCTCTGTCCCTTCTTCTCTCTCTAAAATAAATGAAAACATATTTTAAACAAATAAAATAAAAATGGCTTGCAAGATTTCTTGCACTTACACTAGAGACTGTGAGTTTGAGGAAATATCATACCCATGACTATGCCATATTGCATAGCAAGAGGGGTTTTGCAGATGTAATTAAGGTTACTAATTAGTTGCCCTTTGGTTAATAATACACTGACCTGAAGATAGGTAGATTGTTCTGGATTACCCAGGTCCTAATGTAATCACATCATCTCTTAAAAGCAGGAGAGGAAGACAGAATGAGAAAGACCTGGCATGTCATTGCTGGTTTGAAGATGGAGGGGGTCACATGAGAAAGAGAGTTGAAAAGACTGAGTTGAAAGAAGCCCCCTGGCCAATAGCTAGTAAGGAAGCATGAACCTCAGTTCTGCAGCTGCAACGCATTGAATTCTGCCAACAACTGAAATGATGTTGGAAATAGAACCTTCCCC
Organism: Myotis nattereri; assembly: GCF_964212035.1. Taxonomy (NCBI): domain Eukaryota; kingdom Metazoa; phylum Chordata; class Mammalia; order Chiroptera; family Vespertilionidae; genus Myotis; species Myotis nattereri. The sequence continues at coordinate 16,511,333 of NC_138086.1, read as the reverse complement.
AGAACCTCCGTATAAGCGCCCAGTTTGGTAAACACCTTGATTTCAGCCTTGTGAGGCCTCTCCTTCTCCCCCCGCCTGCCAGCAGAGAATCCAGCCATGCTTTGACCAGACTTCTGAGCTGTGAGCTATTCATGGATATTGTTTTAAGTCTCCACGTTTTACATAGAAATAAAAAAGTAATGTAGGGGCCATGCCTAAGTCCAAATGCCAAGCAGTGAAAGTACTGGAAGAAATAATTAGTTCCTTATTTACTCCATACATGATATGTTTTCTGCTGCCATTGCTTCCACTGAATTTTTTACAGATTGCTGTTGAAAACAACTCATCTTGCATGGTTAACATATTCTTGCCTACCATGGTAGGCAAGCGTATGCTGCCAAGGTCCAAGGTTAGTGTTATTAACCTCAAGGGAAACTTAGGCTCACAGCTTACAGCTAAATAGTTACAACTAAAGATTGTGCTAACTGACTCACACTTGGTTTTCAAAGTATACCACTACACTAAGATAGCTTGGTCCAGGAGTACTTCTAGCTTCAGGCACAACTGTGCTGGAATTAGTCTTCTTTGATGACAGATTGGACCAGTGGTAAGAAACTTTTGGTCACATAATATGTAGGATGGTTTTGATTTGCCATCACTCTTAAGTATCATGTATTATGAATGGCAGATATTAAACTCTGTCCCCTCTAAATTTATATGTTGAAATCTTAACCGTTAATACCACAGAATGTGATCTTATTTGGTCTTTATAGAAGTGATCAAATTAAGTTGAGGTCATAAGGTTGGGCATCATTACAATATAATTGGTGTCCCTATAAGAGGGAAAATTTGAACACAGAGATATGCATCCAAGGATGATGGTGTGAAGAAACATAGAAGATGGACATCTATAAGATGCGGGGAGAGATCTAGAACATACCATTCTCTCAAAACCCTCAGGAATCAACCCTCCTGACACCTTGATTTTAGACTTCTCGCCTCCAAAACCTAGTCTGTGGTATTTTATTAAGGAAACCCTAGTAAACTGACACAATCAGTATGTACCCTCCACAGATCACACCATTTCCTTGCATTTTATAATCAGCAGCTGTACATACTTAGATTATCTGCCTGAGCCCCTAAAGAGTGTTGAGTTTGTAGGCCCTAGTAATAAATGTAGATCAGTAGTCCAGACTTGCCCTTCCTTAGATGACAGAGTCGTCAGTTCGTTTTGGTTTGTCCAAGACTTTCTCAGTTTTAGAACTGAGCATCCTGCATCTCAAGAAACTATGAAGTCCCAGGCAAACCAACATGGCTAATATCCCTATGTCCTTCCTACCAGAAAACCTAGTTGGAATCATACAATTAATCAGAGAAGTTGTAATAATATTGAACACCGCAAATACAAGTTTGATATCATTTACCTCTAGAGCAGTGGTTCTCAACCTTCCTAATGCCCCAACCCTTTAATACAGTTCCTCATGTTGTGGTGACCCCCAATTTCATTGTTACAAATTGAACATAATTAAAGCATAGTGATTAATCACAAAACAATATGTAATTATATATGTGTTTTCCAATGGTCTTAGGCGACCCCTGTGAAAGGGTCGTTCGACCCCCAAAGTGGTCGTGACCCACAGGTTGAGAACCGCTGCTCTAGAGCAATGTGTGATGACTTATTTTATATCAACACAGCCAAAACTACTGAAATGACTCTTTCCAGATTAAGTAAAAACTGATCAAAGCCAATTTACAATACCAACCTAAATACAGATGTTGCTGGCTGTTTTAAATGAAATATTTCTCACAAAAAAGTTTAAAGTTCTATTTATATTGAGACTATGACATGTTCATCTTTGTGTGTGTAATACTCAGAATAATTCCTAGTAAATAGCAACAAGTTTATTTTGAATGAGTCCAAGCATAAAGTAACTAAAGCCTAAATAAGGAATGGGGGAACAGAGCACAAAGGAATTGATGGATTAAATTAAATTAGTAGGAAATAGTTATAAGGGGGCAAAGAGCTGAATAAAATTCAAAAGTTTTATAGCTGGAGAACAAGCAGGCAGTTTGGGAAGTATGGACAATAAGAGTGAGAGTTCTTACTTTTTCAACTCAATTTAAAGTGAATAAATGAAAATTTACTGGTAGATATAAATGGAAATTTTGGACACTTTGGTTCCTAATCACATAGCTGTCAGAGTGATGTGATCCAATTTGGTGTCTATGAATATAAGACATAAGGAGTTTTTAGAGGCAATTGGTATCCAAAGAAAATCATAGATCCTCCAGAAAGCATAATCAAGCTAATGGGGTCATGAAGTAGGAGCCAGCAAAGAAGAAACTTCAAAAGCAAATAAAGAAATAAAAGGAGGATCCATGGTGGTAGCAGAGTAGCTGGATGTTACATCCCCCTCTCCCAGGACCAAACTGGAATGACAATTAAAATACAGAGCAATCAACCTGAATAATCAACTGAAGATTAGCTGAAGAGAAGTCTTATAACCAAGTATTTACAGAAGAATCCACATTGAGACTGGGAAGAAGGGTGGAGACATGAAAAGGGCTGGCCCCACTCCCACTGGCAGCAGATGAGATATACGCCATGATCAAGTGGGATTTATTCCAGGGATGGAAGGTTGGTGCAATATCTGGAAAGCAATAAATGTGATACAGCACAAACACAAAAAGAAAGATAAAAATCATGTCATCATATCAATAGATGCAGAAAAAGCATTTGTAAAACCTAACATCAATTTATAATAAAAACTCTCAACAAAGTGGGAATAGAAGGAACATACCTCAATATAATAAAGAGTATATATGACAAACCCAAACCAACATCATACACAATGGGCAAAATCTACACATATGTGTTTCTTTTAAGATCAGGAATAAGACAGAGATGTTGCTTTCACCACTCTTATTCAACACTAGAGAACGGTGCACGAATTTGTGCACAGTGGGGTCTGGCTGGCCCACCCCGATGGGGGGTGATTGGGGACTGGGCTGGCCAGGGGGAGGGACTGCAGGAGGTTGGCCGGCTGGCCCCGCCCCCTATCGAGGTAGGGAGGCTGATCAGGGCCTTGATCTGGCCAGTTGGCTGCCACAGTGCACATCATAGCGAACAGTCCTTCCAGTTGTTCCAGTCATTCTGTTGTTCCGGTTGCTTGGCTTTTATATATATAAAAATAGATAGATAGATAGATAGATAGATAGATAGATAGATAGATAGTACTGGAAATCCTAGCCACAGCAATCAGACAAGAAGAAGAAATAAAAGGTATTCAAATTGAAAAGGAAGAAATAAAACTGTCATTTTTTGCAGATGACATGATACTGTATGTAGAGACCCTAAAGATTCCACCCAAAAGCTACTAGAACTAATAATAAATGAATTCAGTAAAGTAACAAAATACAAAATAAATATTCAGAATCAGTTGCATTTTTATGCACCAATAATAAACTCTCAGAAAAAGAAACTAAGAAAACAACCCCATTTACAACTGCAGTGAGGAAAAAAATAAGGTACCTAGGAAGAATTTTAAACAAGGATGTAAAAGAACTATGCTCGGAAAATTATAAGATACTGAATAAAGAAACTGAGGAAGATGCAAATAAGTGAAGCATACCAGTATACTGTGTTCACTAACTAATGTTAGTTAGAAAGAACTAACATTATTAAAATGTCCATACTACTCAAAGCAATCTATAGACTCAATGCAATTCTTATCAATATACCAATGGCATATTTCATAGAACTATAATAAATTTTCCAAAAATTTATATAGAACTACAAAAGTCACTAAATAGCAACAGAGATCTTGAAAAAGAAGGACAACGTTGGAGGAATCATGCTATCTCATATCAAACTAGACTGCAAAACCATAGTAATCAAAACAGCATGATACTGATGGGTGTTGGATGGATGGAGTCAATGGAGGGGAAAAGGATCTCATCTGTAATACTTTCAACAATAAAGATACATTTAAAAAATAAAGTAAAAAGAAAACAACAACAAAAACAGCATGGTAAATGGCATAAAGATCAATAGAACAGAATAGAGAGCCCGGAAATAAACCCATGCCTTTATAGTCAATAAATATTTGACCAAGGAGGCAAGAACATACAGTGGGGTAAAGATGGTCTATTCAATTGATGGTGTTTGAAAAAATGGACAGATATGTGCAAAAACAAATAAAGCTAGAGCGCCTTCTTACACCACACACAAGAATAAACTCAGAGTGACTTAAAGACTTAAATGTTACACTCAAAACCATAAAAATCTTAGAAGAAACCATAGGAAATAAAATCTCAAACATTTCAGTTGCCATATTTTTTTTTTCTGATATATCACTTTTGTCAAGGGAAACAAAAGAAAAAATAAACAACTGGGACTACATCAAACTAAAAAGTTTTTGCAAAGGAAACCATCAACAAAATGAAAAGATAACCCACTGAATGGGAGAACATATTTGACAATACATCTGATAAGGGGATAGTATCCAAAATTTATAAATAACATAAAATTCAACACCAAAAAAAAAGAAAGAAAGAAAAAAAAACAACCCGAAACACAAACAATCCAATTAAAAAATGGGCAAACAATCTGAACAGACACTTCTCCAAAGAGGGCATACCGATGGCCAATAGACATATGAAAGGATCCACAGCATCACTAATCATTAGAGAAATGCAAAATAAAACCACAGTGATTTATCACCTCACACCTGTCAGAATGGTTGTCATCAATGAATCAACAAACAGCAAGTGTTGGCGACGATATGAAGAAAGGGAATTCTCATGCACTGTAGATGGGAATGCAGACTGGTGCAGCCACTGTGGGAAGCAGTATGGAGTTTCCTCAAAAAATAAAAAATGGAACTACCATAAGACCCAGTGATCCCACTTCTGGGAATATATCCAAAGAAACCAGAAACGCTAATGCAAAAGAATATATGCACCTGTATGCTTATTGCAGCATTACTTACAATAGCCAAGATCTGGAAGTAGCCCACATGCCCATCTGTGGTACATTTACACAATGGAATACTACTCAGCCATAAAAAAAGAAGGAAATCTTACCCTTTACAATGACATGAATGTACCTGGAGAGCATTAGGCTAAGTGAAAAAAGCCCCTCAGAGAAAGCAAGTTCCATATGATTTCATTTATATGTAAAATCTAATGAACAAAATTAACAAACAAAATAGAAACAGATTCATCTATACTAATGAAAGGGTAATATGCTAATTAGACTGGGAGACCTTCCAGGAGACCTTCTGGATGTTCTGCTGGACAAAGCCATGGTGGCGGGGCTGAGGTAGAGGTGGTTAGGGGCCAAGAGGGGAGGGCAGTTGTGGGTTATCAGGACAGGATGGGACAGCAGTTGTGGGTGATCAAACTGGTGGGGGGAGGGGCCATTGGGCATGAGCAGGCCATCAGTGGGGGGTCAGTTGGGGGCGATCAGGCCAGCAGAGGGGACAGTTGGGGGTGATCAGGCTGGCGGAGGGGCAGTTGGGGGTGAGCAGGCTGGAGGGGGGAGCGCAGTTAGGGGTGAGCAGGCTGACAGGTAGAGTGGTTAGGGGCAATCAGGCAGGCAGGCAGGTGAGCAGTTAGGAGCCAGCTGTCCCAGATTGCTAGAGGGATGTCCGACTACCAGTTTAGGCCCAATCCCTGTGACCGGGCCTAAACCGGCAGTTGGACATCCCCCAAGGGGTCCTAGTTTGGAGAGGGTGCAGGCCAGGCTGAGGGACATGACCCTCCCCACCCTCTCCCCACCCCACCCCCCCTCCCCATGCATGAATTTCATGCACTGGACCACTAGTAGATACAATAAACAGACTGAGAGCTGTCTGAGGTGTGAGGGGTTGGGAGGCTTGGTGAAAAGGTAAAAGGATTAAGCAATAAGCCACAACCCAAAACTCATAGACACAGAAACAGTATGGTGATTACCAGAGGGAAAGGGGTGGGAGGATGTAGAAGAGGATGAAGGTGGTATAACTGGTGATGCAAGGAGATTTGACTTGTGGTCGTGAACACTGTTAGGTCGCCAAAGGAGGAACGCACTAGGCCAGAGTGGTGAGGGATTACAAATTTATTCGATCATCTGCACACCAGGTGGCTGAGCCTGGATGTCTCCAGCACCCAGTGAGGGGAGTCAGCAGCTTTTAAAGGACTTTTGGTGGGATTTTTCTGGGCAGAGACTTCTTTAGGCATACCAGGAGGGGAGATAATGGAATGTGGTCACCGCAAGTGAAATGTGGTCTCAGCAAAGGGAATGTCCATAGTGAAATGACCTGAAAAGCCAGTTCCCAGGGGAAGGGTATCAACTCAAACCTAACAAACACGCGGTACAATACAGGTGATGTATTATAGAGTTATACACCTGAAACCTATATAATTTTATTAACCATTGTCACCCCAATAAATTCAATTAAAAATAACAATTTTAAGATGTTTAATAAAAGGAGAAGCAAGAATAATGTGGTTGTGTCAAGGTGGGCAGACATACAATACTATCCAATAGGGAGAAAAGAAAGTTGAGAATGGGCACTTTGATTTGGGTATCTCTTGTCACTTTTTAATTTGAATGATTTCAGTAAAATGGAAATCACAATAGAGAACCACAAAATTTGAAAAAGGTAGGAAAATCTGCAGGAGAATTCTATTTGATCAAGATGAATCAAAGAAAGTAAAAAGATACAGGGTAGGTTCACATTGACTAGAGGACCATATCTCTGTATGTTTGAATACGAAAGGGTTGGAAGTAATGGGAGGAAGTTACAACAATGATAGAGAAAGCAAGAAATCCATGCATGGGGACAAGGCTGAGGGCCAGTGGATGGGTGCAGAATGGGTATGGCTGTGGAGAACAGCTGATTTATGATTATGATGTTGGGAGATGGGGAAAAGTAGAAAAAGATTAGGTGCCACAATCAGTGATGTTTCCTCCAAAAGACCACTTCCCAGGGCCTGGAAAGAAATGATCGATTGGAATGATAGATTTTAAAAACTGTGAATGCTCATTATTGGTAAGGAAAAAAGGAATAAAACAAAAGCTGAAATTTGTAGAAAAATATGTATTGCTTCACTTTAATTTGCCTTGTCATTCTCATAAGCTTCCATTTTCCTTTTGTTCCAAGTGGAAAGTACTGCACTTGATCATAGTCATGCGTTTTAGATTAGTGAATATTTAACAATAAATTTTATCATGACTTTGGTGTTAAATTATGCTATGTACTCAGTAGCCTCAATTATGAAACATGCATTTCCAGATTACACTTCAATAGCAAGGATACATACACATTAACAGTCTTAAAATGCCCATACACATAAATCCCAAGTTTAAATACAAAAATCATATATATCAAACAATCTTAGTTTTGACAGAATAGAAAGATTTAAGAATGCTCTTTTTTCTTGCTCTTTGACCACTATGAGCGTAAATAAAGTTTAGAGACATCTACTTGAAGTGAGGTTTATATTTCTTGAACATTTTCCTTCCACATAGTTATTTTTAACCTAAAACCTCAATAAAGTTTATTTATTTATTTCCCTTCTTTTCCTTATTTTGTTGAAGGATTTCAAGAAAGAGTAGAAAGGAGGGGTACCCTTCAAACTTACAGATGAATACTGCTTTCATTGGCTCACACTCAATTAATTGGCGCCTGAGCCTGACCTATGTGCATCCTTGTGTAAAAAAAAATTAAATGTTTAAGAAATGTTCACTAAGCATGCACAGAGAAAGATGTCCAAGTGTTGATTTTCCAGACGGTGTCTTCATACAAATTAGGCTCCAGTTTTGCAATTTTCCTCTTTCACAATTAGCAGAAAGGAGACCTAAACAGGATGTTTCTAGTAAAATAAAAATTTGCCTTGTTTCTATTATTGATGGTCTCTCTCCTTTTGCTGGTACTAAATGGCTACTATTAAATGAATTTTTATACGAATTCTTTGCTAAGCTTTCTGAGGTTGCAAGAAAAAGACAGCCAAATTAGATGACGTTAGGCTAGTAAAGGATGCCAGACATAAAGAAGCATGGGAACCTAGCTCAGCAGTTATACTTATTCAGAAATGCATCACCCCCAGGGCATGGATTGCATGGAGCTCCATGAAAAAAACAAAACAAAGGCCATTTTCACCTAGAATATTTCAGCCTAAGGCCTAGGAACCGCTTCCTAATGGGAGGCAGCCTCACATTAATGAGACCATCCAATATGGAACACCCCAATGGGGCTGAAATTTGCATCAAGCTATCTCAGTAACAGATGGCATACCTTACGTCTACGCTATGTGAGTTTAGTTTATGCAGAGCACCTCTCTATGGCTGGATCCCTGCTAGCTGTATCTATTTTCATTTTCTGCACCTAGCCTAAATAAGAGTAACTTAAAACAGAAACGTATTTCTTTCAAAAGGGTCTCAAGACTGTACTTGCCCATTATTCCTCTCTGGTATCGTTACTTCTATAGGTAGGTGGTGTCCAAATAACAAAACATTCGTTCTCAACCATGAGGATGTAAGATTGACCTGTGATGTTTATTTAGGTGTCAGTCCACGGTGCCTAGATATTTTGATTGACTAGATCTTGAGGGAGACCAGAGCCTCCATTTTTAAAAAGCACCTTCATTGTTTCTGATGAAGATGGTAGAGATCACACCTTGAGAAGTTACTTATAAAGAAAATCCAGGAACTGATGTTTTCTAGGTGTACTCTGCTTTGTCCAAAGTCCCTTGAAGTTACTCAGAGTTTTGCCTGGCCACATGATCTTGCATCAAAATTTCTTTAAAGTCTACATATTTCAGAATAGGGCCAAGATACCCACAGGATTAGAAGAGAGCTCATGAGAGGGGAAATGGCCGTTTTAATGCTATGACATCAAAATAAGAAAAAAATACTGTAGTAGAAATGATTCCATGCAAAGTGGCTGTAATTCGCCCCCGTCGCCTCTACACTGTGAGAGTGTTAGAATGAAGGCCATTAGAAGACTCCACGCAGCTGGGCTTGGAAACTGAAGGTCAGAGCCCAGTAGCAGATGGTAGCAGCGAAGGTAATACAAAGCACAACTAAATGATAGCAGAAGAGGAGGATGCATGTTGGGAGGGAGGGCACCATAATCTTTAACTTACTAATGAGCAATTAAGCTCAGTTAAGTAAGCTTGTCTAAGACTTCAGTATTATGCAGTGTGAGGTTTTAGAAAAAAATCAAACAAGAATAGACATGGTCTGCCCTAAACGGTTTGGCTCGGTGAATAGAGCGTCAGCCTGCAGACCGAAGGGTCCCAGGTTCGATTCCGGTCAAGGGCACATGCCTGGGTTGTGGGCTTGGTCCAACCTGTAGGAGACAGCCAATCAATGATTCCCTCTCATCATTGATGTTTCTATCTCTCTCTTCCTCTCCCTTCCTCTCTGAAATCAATAAAAATATTTTTTTAAAAAATAGACATGGTCTTTTATAAAGAACTTAAACATAATCATTTCTCTTCTTATATAGGTAGATATTTTCATTACCAAGCTTTCCTTGAAAAATTTTCAGTTGAATACTACTGTTTAACAGTTAAGAGTTTATGAATAAGAATATAAAGGCACATAAAATATCACTGGGACATTTTGCTGCTAGGTAGCAATGGGAAAGTTATAAACTACTTTGTTAGGAAGCAGTGACTAAAGTTTCTTCTACATGTGACTCCCCTGAAAGGATTAAATGGGCAATACTTCTAAAATAGTATGAGAGATTTAATTAAAATTATATGATTTAGCATTTAGAATTTGGATATGCAGTGTGAATCAGCACGGATGGGAAGATGGGCTCTGGAGGAAAGATCAGGAAGGCTAAGCATGAAAGAATCTGGGGTAGGTTAAAAACTAAGGCAGCACAAGGGACAGCTAGATATAAATAATGGAGTGGCTGAGAGCATGAAATTTTTTCTCTCTTTTTTGCCTGGGTTTGGAATCTTAACTCTTCCCTATCTGTAAAGCAGGGATAACAACAATATCTGTTTCAAAAGACTATTGCAAAGAGTCAATGAGCTAGTGAAGGACTTAGAACAGTGGCTGATGCATGGTAAATTCCAGGTAGCTCTTATTAACTGCAGAAGATCCATGCTATTTGAAGGTAGAAGGGTTTAAATAATCAAGCTCTTCCCTTAGGTAAGCCAAATCCCTTCTTTTCTTTCAATTTAAACTCATGATCTCTTATCCTGTCATTCATGGCAGAAGGAATAGTCAGACATTCTTATCTGCACGATGACCCTCCACATACTGAATGATATCATGTAATTGGAAACATTTGTGGATGGATAGCTCTTCAGGGGAAAGTGTGTCCCAATATTATTTCTCATAATGTCAGGAAGGAAACAATCAATGAAGTTACTTGAAATCAAGGCCTTTTAGAGAAAGTCCTTTAATCCATACTGAAGAATGGAGAGAGAATCACTGATATCCAAAAGATGTATAAGAAAGGGTTTCTTACATCCATACTTTTTCCTATATTTAGAGGTTAAAATTAAAGATGGAGGAAAGGTCTAAATCAGCGGTTCTCAACCTGTGGGTCGCGACCCCTCTGGGGGTCGAACGACCCTTTCACAGGGGTCGCCTAAGACCATCGGAAAACACATATATAATTACATATTGTTTTTGTGATTAATCACTATGCTTTAATTACATTCAATTTGTAACAATGAAATTGGGGGTCACCACAACATCAGGAAGTGTATTAAAGGGTCGCAGCATTAGGAAGGTTGAGAACCAATGGTCTAAATAAATCTGAGTAATTTATTGTCTGATTAGGATATCAGAGCATTTATTTTGAATCTTGAGTTTTATAGTACACTAGTAGCCCAGTGCACGAAATTTGTGCACATTAAAAGGTGGAAAGTGAAGTGGGGAGACATGTGGGGAGTGAGCGAGGTTCCCTGTCTGGGGGTTCCAAATCTGCTGTTGGTTTCTTTCACCACTGACTAGAGATATACAGGGTGTCCTCCCAAAATGTATACATACTTCGAATACCTACTAGTTCCAATGGTTTTAAGCATAAGAAGGAAACAATAATGGAGCTGTTATCTGTTAAAAGTGTGGGCACAAATAGGTAGTTGGACATTCCCTGAGGGGTCTCAGATTGGAGAGGGTGAAGGCCAGACTGAGGGGCCCCTTTCCCCCCATACCCCAGTGCACGAATTTCGTGCACCGGGTTACTAGTCCTATCTAATAATAGACAAACATGGTAATTAACTGTACCTCTGACATGCTTCCCATTGGCTAATCAGGGCGATATGCAAATTAACTGCCTTGGCTGCACATTAGAATCACCTTGGAATCTTTTTAAAATCCTGATTCCTGGACCTCATCCTCCGGAAATTGTTTCTTTGTTATGGGGTGGGGCCACAACATTAGTAACAAAGAAACAGAATTTCTGGAGGATGAGGCTCAGAAATCAGTATTTAAAAAAGATTCCCAGGTGATTCTAATGTGCAGCCAAGGTTGAGAACCACTGATCTATAGATATAGTATTTCCAAAGGTAGCTTCAATAATAGATCCATTACAAATCATTTCACTTTCATGCTCCGCTCTGAGGGTGGGTTCCTGCCTGAAACCTCGCCCTCCAGGAAACAGCTGGGGGAGGGTGCAGCCGTTTCCAAGACGAACCCTGCAGGACTGACTTCCTTCCAGTTGGTTGCTCTTCTGGCCGTGATGTTACACCCAGAGTTTTTATATAAATAGACTAGAGGCCCAGTGCATGAATTCATGCACGGGTGGGGTCCAGCCAGCCCAACTTGATCAGGGACCATCAGGCCAGGCCCAGGGGGTGAGTTGGGCAGAGGGACCAAGGGCAGTTGGTGGGTCAGCCCCGCCCCCTGGCTGAACTCCCGGTCGAGGGGACAATTTGCATATTAGCCTTTAATTAATTAGGATGATTTGGTTTTCCTAACCTTGGTTTTAGTTTCCTATTTTAGGTAATAACTTGAAGGCTAAGGAGCCCATTTACACATAGTTAGACTCTCACAAAACCTAGTAAATGTTCCACCTATGACAAGTGTTCACTAAGCATTAGTGTTCAATGGGTCCACAGTGGTAAATTAGAAATTTCAGAACTAATAATTTATGAGCTATGTTTAGTGAAAATAATGGCAACTGGTGAACACCAAGCAGTGATATAAATGCTCAATAAATATATGTTTCTCCAAATGGTGCAGACAAACATTAAACAGAATGTAAGCTTCATCTTCTTCAATGAGCACCCAGGGTGTCCACAGGCCAGTTTGGGGTTTCCACCGGTGAGGTGTCCCCTGTATCTCATGAGTGGGGTTCTTGATGGAGTTAGTGACATAGTTAGTAGGATCTATGTCCCTTTAATGCCCTCTGAGTGTCCTATCAGCCACTCTCTCAGCCTCTTGCCTCTCTCTAGTCATGCTGCTCACGGCTCAGTACTCTACATGGGGCGAGACAGAAATGGCCCTCTTGGGAGCTGGGTTCTCATTCCTATGCACTCACTTTTCCCCACGGAAGGAATCACAGGCCAGTAAGTTCTCAGTTGGTACGGAGCTGTGTCACTTTGGGGGAGGGATGACATAGGTAAAGTCAAATTGTTCTTCTTACTCTCTTTCTAATGCATCCAAACTTGTGTTTTTTGTTAGAATGCTGTGCCGGAACTTCACCGATAACCTGGACTTTCACAAAGGCTCTCTCACCCATAGGTGCTTGTCTAAAACAGTGCACTTCAGGGCTGTTCAGACTGAAGCCACGAGAGGCTGGTGCCAGTTCCCAGGTCCCTGCAGAGTCCACAGACAGGACCAAGGTCATTGTGCCTACTATTACCCAACACACAGGGGAGTAAGATTGCTCCCAGGGTCTCGGTATGTTGTGCTGGGCCCCATAGCTCCCACACAGCCACTTTGGTCTTTGGATGCCAAATTGTTGTTGTTAAGGGGGGATACAATGAGGGACATGTTATTCTGCCATGTTGCTTACATCATTCTTGAAATATACTTAACTCATACAGATTCTTCTCTATTTGAGAAACATACTTTATTCCCTGTGTTATGTTGTCAACTGTCTCCATTGAACCACTACCACCCTCAGGCCTTCCCAGACTTCTTTTCATTCTCATTAAGTGCTGAGTTTGTTTCATTAGACTACTCTAATCCCTATAAGAGATAAAACAGAGCTTTTGACACTACAGGCCCAGAGTTTTTCCTTTCAAGTAGTATCTGGATATGTTTTACATGATAAACTTTAATACACATAATTCTTCTGCTGTTTCTTATAAGACAGAACGAAAAGAAATGTAACAACAACAAAAAATCAGGCTTGGCCAGTGTAGCACAATGGTTTGAGCACTGAACTATGAACCAGGAAGTGACAGCTCGATTCCCAGTCAGGCTACATGCCCCAGTTACTGGCTTGAACCCCAGTAAGGGGCGTACAGGAGGCTGCCGATCAATGATTCTCATAATTGATTTTTCTGTTTCCCTCTCCCTTACCCTCTCTGAAATCAATAAAAAAATATTTTTAAAAAATATTTAAAAAATCAGAATGTTTTAGTGATGTTGTTTTGTTTTTACTAAGAAGTGTAGAATATTTTTCAATGCTTTTTATTGTTCAATATCACCCTCCCATTTATACTTGGGAAATGGGCAAAGAGCTTCAAGCCACTCAAGATCATCCAATGTCAAGCTAGAAATTATAATACAATGACTGCCAACTATTCCAGTAATTGCTTGAGCTTAAGATGTCTCCCTCGTATTTTGAATTCTTTTACATATAAGCTTAATTTTATGTGTCAGCTTCTAGGAGTTTACTTCGTTTTGACTCATGTTTGTTTTCATCTTCTGCATTTAAAGTTTAGTCTGTTTCTCACTGAATTGTCATCTCCAGGGGAAGCTGGTGTGATATGATGATGACATTTGAATTGTGGAGAATATACAAGTGCCCCAAATATTCCTTACTTGCATGAACTTTCCACTCTCTTAAAATTAAAATAATAGAAGAAGTCAGAGACATCAGAGGGGACCAGACCACCTACAGACACCGATAGGCTACAATAAGGACATTGTTCTTACTCTGTATCAGAAGCGCCATGGAAAGTTCTGAGCAGAGGAGTAACAGGGGCCCACGTATGTCTTATAAAGTATGTCTGGCTCTTCTGTGGAAAATAGACTGAGGGGAGGCAGGTAAGAATGAAACAGGGAGACTAGTTAGGAGGCCACTAGTAAACCAGGTGAGAGAGGATGGTGACTGGGACCAGAGTGCCCGCAGTGAGAGTGATGAGGAACAAATGGGTTTGGGTCTATTATGAAGAAAGAGTTGCCAAAACCGGTTTGGCTCAGTGGATAGAGCGTCGGCCTGCGGACTGAAGGGTCCCGGGTTCGATTCCGGTCAAGGACATGTACCTGGGTTGCGGGCACATCCCCAGTAGGAGGTGTGCAGGAGGCAGCTGATTGATGTTTCTCGCTCATCGATGTTTCTAACTCTCTATCTCTCTCACTTCCTCTCTGTAAAAAATCAATAAAATATATTTTTTTAAAAAAAGAAAGAGTGGATGAGACAGCCTACTTCTGGATATTTTTTTATATGAAAAATAAATATCAATGTTACTTAAGCTGAAAAATAAATATCTATGTTACTTAAGCTGCCATGATTTTGAGTTTTTCAGTTATATGTAGCTGTGGATGAAAAAAAGACCACATGCTAACTTGACAAGCTCAGGGAAGACCTGAATGGCAGTGTTGCAAACTCACAGGCCTCAAGTAACCACATTGGATGGTCTGAAATTAAAACTAACTAAAAGCAGTTTATAGTGCGTAGTCATGTCCCAGACCAGTATCTTCCCTGACAAAGGTCAATCTTTGCCTCAACTGAGCCTATTGTCTTTTTGCAGCTAAGATAACATCCTTGTGAAATGTCAGGGTAACTTGTAACTTCCCCTTCTCCAGACTACTCAGGACAGAAACCATAAATTCCTTCACTGTTATTGCTATCATGTTAATTGTTGACTATTAACTATCCTGCACCCACCTGGGTAAAAGAATTATGTGTGTATCATTTTACTTTTTATCCAATCCAAGAGGTCCTCGCCCCTCCTCACCTCAGATTTGCTTTCTCCCACCCCCATAACCTATCACCAATGGATTTCCTGTAACCCACTTAGATCTCCTCCTTTGATTGTAGTGTATAAAACAAGGTGAAGAACTGCCATTCTCTGGAGCATTATCCCAATCCGTTGAGATTCTGCTTCCTGGCAATTGTCGACAGTTTGGCTCAAATAAACTCACAAAAATTCTTTACAGGTTTCAATGTTTTTACATTAACATAGCCAACTTAACTAACCCGTTTTACTTGTCCCCCACCTTTAAACCCATTCCTCTCCCACCTCAGTAAATGTCAGTTTCATTCTACCAACTGCTCAGGTTAAAAACCTTGGAGTCAATATTAATGTCTTGTTTTTTTTCATATCCCACAACCATTCCATCAACAATTATCAGGAAGGTTATCAGGGATTCAGGCTCACTCTACAGAAGCGCTCTACCTAACTAATACCCCAAGGTGTGGTCCTCATTCTCATGGTCCCACACGGCTGCTAGAACTAGAGCCATCATGTCTGCATTCCAAGCAACAAGAATGAAGAAGAGAAAGGAGAATGGTGACCTCTCTCCCCTTTTTAGAAGGCTTCCTAAAAGTCCTCACTCTTATCCTTGTATCCCATTGGCTGAAGTGTAGTCATATGGCCACATCTGGCTATAAGGGAGTCTAGGAAATGTTTCTTAGAGGTTGTGTGTGACTCCTAAATAGAACAGTGTCCTGTTCCTAGGCCTCTGAAGCAATATGAAGATAGGCTGCCAGTGTAGTCTCTACTCCAGAGTTTGGAGTTTGATTTTGGAAGAAATGAGTTCTAGTCTTATCTTTGGCACTATCTAGCTTTGTGATGTTGAGCTAAGATTTGATTACTAAATCTCTATTTCAATTGCAAAATAAAACAAGTGGACTGAATGATTTTTAAGTTCCATTCTAACAGTGACATGGCATGAGTCTTTGAATTTGTCATATAATAAGGAACTTGTAGTTTTCACAAAAGATAAAAAGTCTTCAAGAAAAGTTTATGCAAGACGATGTCTATCAAATGTCTTAAAATTGTTTTCTGTAATTTAAAGGTTCATTTCAAATTTATTTATGAATACAATTCCATTCTTCCATCTTTCAGAATCTTTCCGCATATAAGTATAGATAATTTTAACAAACACTTGAAAAGAAGCATACGAATTATATACTACCGTGTACTGAATAAACTTAATATTTTATTTTAAAAATCTTTAAATAAAAAATTATTAAATTATACAATCTCTATAAATTTTCTATTAAAATTCAAATGCACCTGGCCAGTATACTCAGTGGTTAGAGCGCTGGCTCATGCATCGAAGTGTTTGCGGGTTCAATTCCCAGTCAAGAGCAGGTACCTGAGTTGCAGGTTCAATCCCAGGCCAGGGTGTGAGCAGGAGGCAACCAATCAATGTGTCTCTTTCACATTGATGTTTCTCTCTCTCTCTCTCTCTCTCCCCCTCCCTCCCTCCCACTCTCTGTAAATATTCTTGGCTGAGGATTAACAATCACAACAACAAATTCTAATGTGATACTTGTAATAAATAATATTTTATCATTGGCATATCTTATAATTAAATCAGCTAATATATTGTTCATTGAATCTTATATAGACAAGCTTTATACCTTATTTAATTCCTCTATTCATGGATTTATTATTTTATTTTTGGGTGCTATTTATTAATAGAAGTGTATTTTGTCTTTTGACCAAATTAGAGCAGATTAATATACAATTCCTGATTGTATATTAAACTGAACACTTATTTCAGGGATAATTTTTTTTTAATAAAATAGGAGATTTAGATGAAGAGGCAAAAAATTAGCTTAAACCTCAATGATACTTACAAAATAAGTGATATGAACTTTATTTTTTAGAATTTATCTTTATTATTGAAAGTAATACAGACGTACCCTTTTCCCCCCCTTGACCCTTTCTAGCCTGCCCCCAAACCCCACCTGAGGCCTTTACCACACTAATTTGATGGGTTCAAGGATCAAATGCTAAAACATAAAATGGCTCAAATGCTAAAACATAAACTGTTACATATTACTCAAAGAACAACTATAGAGAAAGGAAGCAGCCCTAGCTGGTTTGGCTCAGTGGATAGTGTGTCGGCCTACAGACCAAAGGGACCCGGGTGCAATTCTGGTCAAGGGCATGTACCTTGGTTGCAGGCTCCTCCCTGGCCCGGGCCCTGGTTGGGGCGCATGGAGGAGGCAACCAATCAATGTGTTTCTCTCACATCGATGTTTTCTCTGTCTTTCCCTCTCTCTTCCACTCTCTCTAAAATCAATGGAAAAATATCCTTGGGTGAGGATTTAAAAAAGAGAGAGAGAAAGGAAACAAAGCAAATCACAAAAGAAAAAACTTAAACAAATATTAAAAATCTTTAGTTCAATATTTAAAAATAAAATGTACATTAAAACAACAATGCAAAATCAGGATTTTTTGTTGTTGTTCTTGTTGTTAATCTTCACCCAAGGATATTTTTCCATTGATTTTTAGAGAGAGTGGAAAGGAGCGAGGGAGGGAGAGGAAGAGAGAGAAGAAACATTGATGTGAGAAAGACACATCAATTGGTTGCCTCCTGCACATACCAGGGATCAAACCTGCAATCCAGGTATAGGAATCAAATCTGTGACCCTTCGGTGTATGGGTTGATGCTCTAATCTTGAGCAACACTGGACAGGACTGAAACCAGGGGTTTTTGCCTCTCAAATTGTCATTTTAAAAAATTGATAACAACAATTTTGTTCAGAGTATGAAAAGAAACAAACAGGTAATCCCTTATATTAAATGGAAGCAATGTTAATCGATACAAAAAATATACACCAAATATCTTGAAATTATGTTTATCAACTTAGAAATACCTCTCCTAAAAAAAGTTCTTCTCAGGAAATAATTAAAGGTAACTGAAAATATGTAGCTGCATTATTAAAGGCTATAAATGTCCGATAATCTGGGTTAAGTACTGTGTTTCATAAATTATTGAGTAGTCTTTTAAAATGATATTTTGAAACATATTTATTGACATGTAAAGTTACTCAAAATTATTGTTAACGGGAATCCCAGTTTTGTAAAGAATAAAAATGATGCTTATATAAATAAATATAATTTTGGTTAAATATACCGGTGTACTGAGAATTTACATGATACCTATTTTTATTTTACTGTGGATCATCTATATTTATACCTTTTGTGCAGTGAGCACGCATTTAACAAAGTTTTAAGTAATAATCTAATAATTATTTTACATAGATGGTGTAGGCCTCAAGTATGTCATCCAAAAGAATCTCCTTAGTCTATGATCCTTTTTAATGAAAAATAAAAATTAGAAACTTGATGAGCCGTACACTCAGCACAAGGTCCCCGTCCCTGCCCTTCTCCAGGGGTAGAGCCCCCCAGCTGTGTTTGTAATGGCTTAAGTGGGTACGGCCAGGTGTGGACATTTGTACAAACAAGGGCACTGAGGGCCTCTGTCTCCTTATCTGGAACTGGAGACCAGTTTGCCTAGTGAGCATTACTTGAACTAAAAACAAATAAACCAGAGCTATGAGGTGCTATAATAAAAGGGTAGAGAAAATTGGTCTACTGAGCGAGATATAGAGAAAGTAAGGAAAAAATAGAGAAGATGGGAAACTAGAATACAAGAAAGACAAAAAGGAATAATCTTAGTTCAGGCTTTTTTCCCAAAGCTTACCAGGCCTCATAGCCCTTCTTGTCCCAAGATTCCAATAAAAATCTATATTCTATGATAAAATTTGTTTTCTTCTTAACCTAGTTTTTAAGGAAGTTTTTGGTTTTGCACAGAAAACACATAGATTAAGAAATTTTTTTATCAGTTAAGAAAGCAGAAATCAGACCAACATTTTTTTAAGTTTATTTTTTATTGTTGTTACTAGAGGCCCGGTGCATGAATTTGTGCATGGGTGGGGTCCCTCCAGATGGCCTGCAGGGATCGGGCCGAAACCAGCAGTCCAATGCCACCTGCAGCTTCTACCTGCTGCTCCCGCTCATCCCGATCCCACTGTGCCTGTCGCCGGCTCGAGCCCAATCAGTCCCAATCGAGAGAGGCTCATGCTGCTGCAGCAGCGCTTGCCAGCCATGAGCCCTGCATCTGGCACCCTCCCAAGGGGAGTGGCCTGCAGAATCAGGCTGAAACTGGCTCTCTGACATCCTCCTCCCCCCCCCCCCCGCCCCGCACCCTCCCCCCCATGAGGAGTCCCAGTTGCAAGAGGGCGCAGGCCAAGCTGAGGGACCCCACCAGTGCATGATCAGGCTGGGGAGGGACCGTGGGAGGGCTCCAGGTTGTGTCTGGCCCATCTTGCTCAGTTCCAATCCACCGGATCTCAGCAGCAAGCTAACCTATTGGTCAGAGCATCTGCCCCCTGGTGGTCAGTGCATGTCATGGTGAGTGATTGAGCAGCCTTAGCATATTACGCTTTGATTGGTTGTTCAGTTGTTCTGCCGTTCAGTCTATTTGCGTATTACCCTTTTATTATATAGGATTACAGATGTCCCCTATATCCTCCCCTTTCTGCCTTCATCCCCTCACCCTACCCCAGGCCTTCATCACACTATTGTCTCACCAACTCTTTAACGAGAATTTAATAAGGGAATTGATTTAATATGTACTAGAGGATTGTGGAGCTAGCTACTGCAGTAGGAAGCTATCACCAGTAGTGGAATACTAGAAAAACTAGTAGTTTGAGGACAGTCTGCCTGGCTGGTGCTTGTACTCCAGGTCTCAGTGGAGAGGGCCCAGGGAGCAGGGACTCAGATATCTAAGGATGGGACACCAGCTAACTGATGCAGGACTCTCTGAGAAGGCAAAATGAGACTGGTGGTAGAAGTTTGGGGGAAAGAAGAAGAAATAGAACCAACTGCTCCTGTTACCTACTGCCACTTCCAGGGCGAAAAATCATTGCTCAGGTGATGTTGACAGTCACAGGAAGCAAAGCGGGAGAGAACATGTCTCTTTGTCCTTCTCTAGACCTCCAATCTTACCTTAGAATTCTCTGCCGTCGAAGTCTATCAGTGAGGCAACTGTCAAGACAGCAATATGGTTTGCAGAGCCCCAGACCTAGAAAGACAAGGCAGAAACTAGAAGGGTAGGTTTGAAATAGAAAGAAAAGGGTTTAATAACAAGCCAATATGGTAAAAGTAAATGTTACGTTACGTTTTAATTATGTGTTTTATGCCAAATTCATTCTTGCAAAATGAATGAAAAAGACTATAGAGAAACCATAGAAACCACTTAATAGATAATTTAAATTCAGGGAAAATTTGCTATTTTGGCAGCCAGTGTTCTACTAAAACAGTATTTTAATTAATTTTGTTTAGTCTTAATTAAGTTTATAAATGTAGAAGCAATTTTATATTTCAGTTGAACAAAAATGAAAAAAAAGGTAGTACCTTTATTGTTTAAACATATTGAATTTCCATAATACTAAAACTAATACAACAAAAAATAGACACAAGTAAGTGGTAACTATGTGAGGTAATGGATATGTTAATTTAGCTTAATTGTGGTGATCATCTAGCAATGTATGCATATATCAAAACATCATATTGTTCACCTTAATTATATACAACTAGGGGCCCGGTGCATGAATTCATGCACCTTGAAAGGAACTGTGGGCTGTGAAGCTGTGGTGGGCACAGCCCATCCTCCCACACGCTGAAGGCGCCAGTCCTGCTCGCATCTTCTAACGATGCGCAATTGGGGCCAGTGCCAACAGTGGATGTGAGCGGGGCCAGTGCCGTCAGTGGGTGCAAGCAGCAGCTGCTGCTCCGATCGCCCCTCAGGAGCAGGGGGAGGTAGAGAAGCCCTGAGGGATGATCAGGGCCACAGCTGCTGCTTACACATGCTGATGGTGCCGAGTGATCGTGGCCAGTGCAGGGCTCTGGCAGCGAGTGTGAGCAGCGGCTCCGGTGCTGGCAGCAGGTGCAAGTGCCAGGCGGGACCATGGTGCGCAGGATCAAAGAATTTTCAGTAACCACCAGAGGCTCGTCCTGATGACATCAACTGGTGCCCTGCCTTCGTCTAGCACCACTGCTCACCTGTTCCACCATCCCACCATGGCTGACTCGCCATATTCCGTGCTCTGCCACCTGCTGCCAATGCCCACCATGTTCCATGCACACCACCTGGTGGTCAGCTCACATCATAGCGACTAGTTGTTCAGTTGTCCAATTGTTCCACCATTCAGTCTATTTGCATATTAGGGTTTTATATATATAGATTGTCAAAAAAAGAAAAGAAAAAATTAAATACTCCTCTATCTATTAGAGAAATGGAATCAAATCTTTTTATAAAACAAAGAGAAGCACATTCTCCAAAAGCTTCACTAGTGAAAATTTCCAAACACTTAGGTGAAAAATAATACCAATCTTGGACATACTTTTTCAGAGAATAGGGTGGATACTTCTCATTTCATTTTATTTAACATAAATATAACAAGAAAGAGAATTTATAGACCACCAATCTTGCAGATGCAAAATCCTTTTTAAAAGTTGTCAACTCACCCTAGCTGGTTTGGCTCAGTGAATAAAGCATCGGCCTTTGGACTGAAGGGTCCTGGGTTCAATTCTGGCCTAAGGCACATGCCTGGGTTGCCGGCTTCATCACCAGTAGGGGGTGTGCAGGAGGCAGGCAATCAATGATTCCCTCTCATCATTGATGTTTCTATCTCTCCTTCCCTCTCCCTTCTGCTCTGAAATCAATAAAAAAATATTTTTTAAAAAGTTGTTACCTCAAATATATATATGAAGGATAATGCATCAACACTAACTGGGGTTCATCCCAGGAATGCAGGATTGGATAAACATTCAAAATTTGATCAGTATAATTTTCTATATTAACAGAATAAAGAAGGATCATTTCAATAGGTACAAAAAATATTTGACAAAATTCAACACGTACTCATGATTTAAAACAAAACAAAACACCTTTTAGCATACCGATACTAGAAAGGAAAGTTCATAATCTTATAATAGTTGTTTATGATAAACCTGTAGTTAACATTATGCTTAATGATGAAAGAGTAAATGATTTCTTGCTGAAGTCAGAAACAAGACTCAAATGTCCACTCCATGTGTAATAAGACAAGTAAAAGAAATAGAAGGTATAAAGATCAGAAAGAAGGAAGCAAAACTGTTTTATTTGCACATGACATGTGTGTATGTATTTTTTTAAATCCAAAAAAGTATACAGAAATACTATTAGAACTAATGAATAAATTTGGCAAAGTTGTAAATTTAATAAGATTCATATACAACAAATCAATATTTTCTGTATACTGGCAATAAATAAGTGGAAAGTAAAATTCTAAGTTAGTGTCATTTGCAATAACATTAAGATCATCAAATACTTAACACTGGATCTAATAAAAGATGTACAATGTCTCCAAAATGAAAATTTCAAAACTTTATTAAGAAAAATCAAGTAAATAAAAATAGTATTCATCGTATTTACAATTTTGAAGCTTCATTTTTTTTTTGAGATGTCCATTTTCCCCAAATTAGCTTCTGGTTTCAATGCAATCTTAAGCAAAAATCCTTAAAGGTGTGTTTTTGTGAGTATGTAAATTGCCAAGATGATTCTAAGAGTTACTTAAAAATCAAATCAAATTGCATAGCCAAGACAATCTTGAAGAAAAACAAACGTGGAGGACCTAGCATATATCAAGACTCATTATATTACCACACATTTAAACTGTGGCATTGGTTCAAGGATAGATGATAAATGAAGCAATGGAACCAAATGGCAAAGTATCACAGCAATTCAGTAAGAAATGAATTGTCGTTCAATAAATGGTTCTGCAGTAATTCTCTCTATAAAATAAAAAAAAGACATTAACCTCCTACTTCATACATTATACAAAAATTAATTTGAGGTATATCCAAGGCAAATGTGAAAGGTGAGTAAATAATGCAAATAGAAAAACTGAGGAAATATTTTTGTTATTTGGAGACAGGCAAATATTTATTATATGAGACACAAAAAGCAATAGTAAAAAAAATGGATATGTTGGGCTGGAAATCATTTACTCTTTCATTATGTAACAATAAAAGGTATAATTTTGATTCAATAACACCAGATGATTATTGTTGTGTTGGCTGCTGTCATTTTGTTTTAATTTGATAATCTAAGGGGAAAGAGATCAGTGCCCCTGACTAAATAGTCAGGTATTGCATGCTTTAAATTTGTTGTAGTACAGCAATATGCCAGAGCACACTGCTTGAAAATCGCTGCTATAGAGCAATGACAAGGATTAACCTACAATTTCATGCAACAGCACAAATATACTGTTGGAAGAAATAATCCATAACCAAAAGAGATGATACTCTAAGATTCCATTCATAGAAAGTTAAAAAAAGAAGAAGGAGAAGGAGAAGGAGAAGAAGACGAAGAAGAAGAAGAAGAAGAAGAAGAAGAAGAAGAAGAAGAAGAAGAAGAAGAAGAAGAAGAAGGAGAAGGAGAAGAAACAACAACAAAAAACCAAAAACCAAAAAACAAGCC
This sequence comes from Myotis nattereri, assembly GCF_964212035.1. NCBI lineage: Eukaryota > Metazoa > Chordata > Mammalia > Chiroptera > Vespertilionidae > Myotis > Myotis nattereri. The sequence continues at coordinate 16,487,737 of NC_138086.1, read as the reverse complement.
AAACTAACCAATTCTTTTAGGTCAGGATAGGATAGTGGTTATCCTTAGAATGGGAGGAGGCCCTATATACAACATTAAGATGCCTTCTGACATGCTAGTAATGTGAAGGTTAAGTGGGTATGTTCACTTTTTAAAAATACATTAAGCTACTCTTATGATTTGTGTGCTTTTAAAATCCTATATAATAAAAGTCTAATATGCTAAGTGTCTGGTCATCTGGTTGGCCATTCAACCAATCAAAGCATAATACACTAATGATATGCTAAGGTTGCTCAACCGCTCACTATGACGTGCACTGACCACCAGAGGGCAGATGCTCTGACTGGTAGGTTAGTTTGCTGCTGGGGTCCTGCCAATTGGAACTGAGCGAGACAGGCAGGACATGGCCTGGAGCCCTCCCCTGCTGGCCAACCTTCCACATCCCTCCATGGCCCTAATTGTGCACTGGTGGGGTCCCTCAGCTTGGCCTGAGCCCTCTCGCAATCTAGGACCGCTCGGGGGATGTCAGAGAGCCGGTTTCAGCCCGATCCCGCAGGCCAGGCTGAGGGACCCCACTGTTGCATGAATGTGTGTACCGGGCCTCTAGTTATATTATAATCCAAGAAAATTTACATGACCAAACCTGAATGGAAGGATTAATCAGCTAATTAGATACAGCGAGGACTGGAAGAAAGATGGGAATAAACTTTGAAAAAAATGTAGCACAGTGAGACAACCAGAAGGAAAATATAAAATGAAAAGTTGCAGCATGTAGAAGAACAAGTTATCTATATATATAAAAGGCTAATGTACAAAGTGTCCCCTTGGGAGTTCGACTGGGAGACCAGGAGTTTGACTGCTCACTATGATGTGCGCTGACCACCAGGGGGTGGCATGGAATGAAGGAAGCCCCTGGCTAGCAGCCAGCAGCCAGGGGAAGGAAGGCCCTGGCTGGCAGCCAGAAGGAAGGCCCCAGCCAGCAGCTGGAATACCCCGATCGGCCCTGATTGCTGGCTAGGCCTAGAGACTCTACTCATGCAAGAATTTTGTGAACCAGGTCTCTAGTAATATATATAAAATAGCATCCTGGAATGATAGAATGGAGAGTCAGGGAAAATGAATATTGGAAAAGGTAATACTGAATCATTTCCTAGAATTGATGAAAAATTAGAATGTTAAGTTTGAAGACTCACAGAAAATAAAAAAAGATAAATAAAAATTAATACACACATAGAGATAATGTAGTGAAATACATAATGCCAACACACACACACACACACACACATACACACCCATAGACACACACACTATTGAAAAGCATCATTGAAAAGAAATTTTATCTGAAAGAAGGAATGATAATTATCCTAGAATCCAGGAAAGTGTCTTTAACTATCTTCAAAAGACTAAGAGAAAGCATTTTTCAACCTAGATGCCACATGCCTGCATCCTAGATGAACATAAATCTGGGTATGTAAGCTTTCTTGCTTTCTAGGGAGGGCTGATTTTATGATGCAGAAAATTACTAACACGTCAGAGGAGTGTTTAAACTGATCAGACATCTCCATCTGATGAATATCTTCTACATCCCATCTCTTGATTGCCCAGCAACAACATGATACTTCTTCCAAACCTAAACATCCAAATATTAATTTTCTCATCCCTTCAGAAGAATGCTGCTTCTACAAAAGCAAAGCACAATGAAATATGTTCATGTCTTTCCTAAAAGAAATAATCCATAAAGCTCATCAGTTACTGCATCCAACTCCAGTTGCAGTATTTATTCCTAAGTACTGATGTGCTCTCTTCTACTAGTTTACTCTCAGGCTCTTTGGGATTTATTTATTTTATTTATTTTTTGTCCTTTTTTTAAAAAATTAAATCTTTATTGTTCAGATTATTACAGTTGTTCCTCCTTTTTTCCCCCATAGCTCCCCTCCACCTGGTTCCCACCTCACCTTCTGCCCTTACCCCCCCCCCCCGACTGTCCTCATCCATAGGTGTACAATTTTTGTCCAGTCTCTTCTCACACCCCCCACACCCCTTTCCCCCGAGAATTGTCAGTCCATTCCCTTTCTATGCCCCTGATTCTATTATATTTGTTAGAGGTCAACCAAAGCACTTGTATGCATGCATATTAGCATAAACGATGGACACAGACACTGGAGCGGTGGGGGCTTGCCCTCAGGGGTGGGAATGGCTTGGGGGGGTCAATGGGGGGGAAAGGAGACATATGTAAAACTTTAGACAATAAAAATATAAATTAATTAATTAAAAAATAACTTTTATTGAGATAAAAAATTACATTAGTTTCATGCATACAACATAACAATTAATATTGGTACAACTGAAAAATGATCACCATAATAAGTCTAGTTAATATCCATCACCATATAGTTATTGAGCTACTTTGGTATTCTATAATTTATACACTAAATTATAAATATAACCACTGGCCACAAACCCTATGTAGACCAGTAGATGAAGTGGGGGAAATAAAATTTAGTTAATACTTTAAATACCACCTTCGTTTCTAAAGATGGTTGATGTGTATGATTTCCTTCCATATTATCCATTTAGCGTTGTCTTTGCCCTCAGCTACCACTTCAACTGACTAAGGTTCTTTTGACTGGCAAGGGATCAAATTTCATTCCTTAGACAAGTAAACCTTCGATGATCCTGCTTGGGTACTTGCTCTAGTCTTCCCTTCATTCTAGTTAGCATGACAGTACCAGGGGACACCCCCAGGTTCATCCCTCCTCCACCCAACCTTCATGTTTACTTTATACAAAATGCTCTGCAAGATGCCTCCTGCTGATTTTCATTATCTTGAGAATAACTCCCCTTTGGATGGCACCTTAGCTGAGAATTTTTGGGAAATTTCAGCCAAAAATACATATACACACCCCAAATTGTCTTTAGACAGTGAACAGAATATGCTTTTCTCATTGATGCATTGCTATTTTTTAAATGTATAAATGTGCCAAAGTTTTTTAATCCACTCATCTGCTGATGGGCAGTAAAAAAAAAGTGTAGATGTGTCTGATCAATAAAACACAGTTTGCTTCATTATTTCACTAGTTTAACAAGTATTTATTAAGATAAAGCCACATGGACCATGAGTTGGGATAGAGTGGATGCCTACAGAAAAGAATTATTTCTATTACCAGAAGAAAGGCTACACATTTTGAGCAAAACCAAGAAATAGTCATGTCACTATTTATTTTCAAAACTTATGCAGCATGGAAAGATGGGAATGAAAAATGAAGTTTTGAAAACTTGCCAATTCTTATCTCTTCCTCTTGAAGCTCTGTGTTCAAACAAATAATGAAGAAAATGATAATTACAGCTACCCATGGTATAATAGTCAGGAACTTGAGTTTTGGTCTTAGCAATATCACAATGACATTATTTTAGATCTCTGAATAAAATTTCTTGTTTGAAAAAGGTAGGGGGAGGTGAGGGAGTGAAATAATTGAATAAGGTGAACTCTAAAGTACTACGGCTCTATCAGTACCAAAATTCTATTCTTTTTGATTGTTTATTTTAAGATCCTTGAGTAGACAAAAACCTCATTTTTCTTTGACATTTCTAAATCTATCATGCTTCATAGTTATTATTCAAATAGATGTGATGAGAATAACCTTATTTTCTGGTATTAGGTTTTGAGTAAAAACAAAGCTGCAATATTCGATAACAAATATGTAAGGCAGATTTTATCTGGAAGCCTGGATACATATTTTGATGGGATTTGTTTTTCTTATCTAACAGGATTTGGATGCTTGTGCAGGAAAAGAATAATGAGTTGGGAATAGATTAAAGCTCATTAGGAAAGCATGTTGCACTAATCTCAGGTACAGAAATTCTGCATGTCCAGGAGAATAGTGCCAAGCAAATTATAATTGTAATTTTTCAGTGAGCTCTAAACAGGATGCTATAGAACCTTGGAGAGGAAGATAATTACAGCTACCCTTTACTGAACATCTGCTATGTGTTGGCTGTTTTGTGTTCTTCATAATGCTCGTCCATAAACCATACTAGTGGCCCAGTGCACCGATTCATGCACTTTGAAAGGAAATTAATTAGAAGAAATATTTTAATATTGCTATTCGCCCTTTCTCCATAATAGAAGTGTCAGAGATGAAAGAAAATTAGCAAAATGTATATGGAAATAATATACAAATTGATTAATAAACAATAACAACATGATATAACAACAACAAAAACATGATATAAAAACAACAAAAACATGATATAAAAACAATGATTGATAAAGTGATTAAACGTATTCTAATATCTCTCTGTATACCACATTAAGAGTAAAAACACTTTCAGAGTACTTGACTAATTTCCCTTGTGATGAAGTATTTACAACTTTAACATCACACGCTCTTCAAACTCAGAAAAGCAACATATAAGTGATCATGTCTGAAAACAGGTTCAGGTAGAAATACTCCTACTCTGTCTAGAATTTGTCCTTGTGATTTATTAATAGTCATTGCAAATGCTGGCCTCACAAGAAACTCTCTCTGAATTAATTTAAATGGGAGGCCAGTGTCAGACAGGGACAAATATCATGCATACTCAAGTCAATGTTTATTTTTAAAGTGCCACTGTGTGTCATACGTACTGGCCGGTTGGTCGGTCGGTCGGAGGATTAGATGGACGTGTCGCCGGTCACTTAGCCTTTTCTATATATACTAGGGGCCCGGTGCACGAAATTCGTGCACTGGGTGTGTGTATGTGTGGGGGGAGAGTGTCCCTCAGCCCAGCCTGCCCCCTCTCACATACTGGGAGCCCTCAGGCGTTGACCCCCATCACCCTCCGATCGCCTGATCGGCCCCTTGCCCAGGCCTGACGCCTCTGCCAGAGGTGTCAGGCTTGGACAGGGGACCCCCATCTCCCCCCGATCACTGGCTCTGGCCCCAACCCAGGCCTGAGGCCTCTGGCCCAGGAATCATGCCTGGGCAGGGGACCCCCATCTCCCCCCGATCACTGGCTCCGCCCCCCGCCCAGGCCTGATGCCTCGGCCAGAGGAGTTGACCCTCATCACCCTCCGATCACCAATCACCGGATCGGCCCCTTGACCAGGCCTGAGGCCTCCGGCAGAGGTGTCAGGCCTGGGCAGGGGACCCCCAGCTCCCCACGGTTGCAGGCTCCGCCCCTGCCCAGGCCTAACGCCTCTGGCCTAGGCGTCCGGCCCAGGCAGCAGGGACCTGCAGTGGCAGCGGGGGGCGCCGCGATCGTGGGCTTCGCTTTAGGCCCAGGCAAGGGACCCCTAGCTCCTGGGACTGCCAGCTTCGACCGTGCCCAGCTCCCATTGCTGGCTCCACCCCTACTTCCTGCTATCACTGGCCAGGGCCGCAAAAGCGCCTGATTCTCTGATCATGGCTGGGGGGCAGGGCAAAGGCGGCCCCCAGCTCTTAGCTCCCCCCTGGGTTTCCGATCACTGTCAGTGGCAGGGGGCTTCTTCCTGCTTTCCCTTTCGCCTCCCTGCATTGTGCCTACATATGCAAATTAGCCGCCATCTTGTTGGCAGTTAACTGCCAATCTTAGTTGGCAGTTAATTTGCATATAGCCCTGATTAGCCAATGAAAATGGTATCGCTGTACGCCAATTACCATTTTTCTCTTTTATTAGTGTAGATATAGATTAAAGTGGTATATACAGTGACCATGAGGTAAAATCTATGTCTGAGGAAATGATGAGAGGATAAGGGCTCAAGGAGATCAATAATTTACCTAAACTCACAGATTTGGTCATTGCAAGAGATGGATCCATTCTCAGGTCTTTGGGGTTTCATGAGACCATTGCTTTCCCACTTTGAGACCATTACTTTTTGTGATCTCCCAAAAAAGAGAGTGCCGTGTATTCTTTCCTCATTTCAGAAAAACTGTTTCCTATTAAACTATTCTGCCACTTTTGAATTGCAGTAGACTATATACCAAATGAGGGAAAATGTATAAAAAATGCAGAGATAATATTGAGGAATTATGGCTTTTTATAAATTGGTATTTATTTTGGGGTGGAGAACACATCTTGACATTTTTAAAAAAGTTTTATAGAAGCTCTTGCTGGAATGTCTTGCAGAAACACATTTAGTTACTAATTTAGAAGATGTTTAATGATTACAGTATTAATTTCTCTTTGTTTTCTGTGTTTCCAGAATAAATTATCTTGTTTGGAGGTTCTAGCAGGGGAGCGCAGCTACTCGTATACCCTTGACCGAAGACCGGTCCTCTCCTGCGGGGGGGGCGGGGGGGGGGGGGGAGGTTGTCCTCTTCGACCGAGCGCGCAGCTTCGGGAGGGACGCACATGGATCGGTGAGGGAGGAGGGGGACACCCGCCTAGCCAGCCAGATCAGCCGAATCAACCCTGGCGATCAATGGGGTGACAGATGTCGCAGCCAGATCGCCCTCACATCCAAGAATAAATTATCTTATTTGGAAGAAGATGCTGCTGAAGAAAGAAACACAACTGACTCGCAGCTGAAAGTTTTTAACTCTCAAGAATGGTGGTTGTTCCTTACTAAATCCGTGCACATAGGTCAGCAGAGCTGCCTCCAAAGGTAATTTCAGATGAATCAAGCCCTAAGGGAATCATGGCAAAGGCTTCCTACACACATATTAATTTGAGTACTTCTCACAGTGCTAAATGCAGCAACAGAGCCCACAGGAATAAGCATGCTAATGAAGTAGCCAGATGTAGTTTCAGGAAAGAGAAGTTGAATAGGTTACATTCCTAGTGCAGAGGCAAGATTTCTTTCTTTCTACATTTTCACAACAAAGTGGTTATACAAGCTCAGGTAAATCTCAAGGGGTTGAACAAAGCCTCACAAGACACTTGGAATGTTTCCATTTTAGATGTAGTCATTATTTCGGTAATGTCATTGCTTCATTCTGCTAGCTTCTTTAACAGCAAAGGGAAATGAAAACCATTCCTGTAATTGCCAATAGGAAACTTTACACAGGAACCAGTTGAACTGGAAGGAAAGCTATGCTGGTCTTTCAGTTAATGAGGTTTCTCAATCAATCAGCAATAGCTGCTGAGTACCTGCTGGAGGGGTATGTTATTCCGGGTAAACTCTGTGTTGTAAAATTTTCTAGGCAGAGCTATAAGTGCCTCTCAAAAAAGTTGAAAGAAGCAGAATGAGTTTGCTTTAAGAGACAAACTTTGGAATCAACGTATAAAACAGCAATAAGCAAATTTGCCTCAAAGAGATTGAATGGCTCCCTTGGCTAATTTATGTAACCTAATTGAATGGAATAGCAACATATTTAAAGGAAGAACATGTTAATGAATGTAGAAATGAGAGGGAGAGAGAGAAAGAGGCAAAGGTAGGAATTGAAAATCCAAGCATCTAAAGAAAAAGGAGCCCTGGCTGGTTTGGCTCAATTGATAGAGCATCAGCCTGCAGACTGAAGGGTCTCAGGTTCGATTCCAGTCAAGGGCACATGCCTGGGTTGTGGGCTCAATTCCTGGTGGGGGGCATGCAGGAGGCAGCCAATCAATGATTCTCTCTCATCATTGATGTTTGTTTGTTTGTTTGTTTGTTTGTTTTCTCTCTCTCTCTCCTTCTCTCTTCCTTTCTGAAAGCAATAAAAGTAAGAAAGAAAAAGAAAGGAAGAAAGAAAGAAAGAAAGAAAGAAAGAAAGAAAGAAAGAAAGAAAGAAAGAAAGAAAGAAAGAAAAAAGAATCTGTGCAACACGTGTCTGAAGCAAATTAGACATTGGCACAGTGTACCTCTAAGGGCAAATACAAATTAAACATAAGAGGCTTCATTCTCCCTGTTGAAAATAAGGGGACTTCTCTCCCCTTTCGCTTTCTTAGAGTATTTACTTTAGAAAGTGTGAGTTCTTTCTCTCCTCTTCGAAATATGTATGTTTTTTTATTTTATTAAATTTAGATATAATTGAGGTTGTGTGAATGAGGCATCTGGGAACTGGGACTCCTAGGTCCTAGGGAAGAGGAGGCTAAAGGTCAGGACTCCTGGGTCCCAGGCGAGGGGCTGCCAGACTCCTGTGGGACAGGGCATGGACTCCTAGGTCTGAAGGTGGGGATGGGGTCTGAACCTCTGGATCTCTGAGGGGCTAGGGACTATTCATTCATGCTTTCCCCAGGAGAGGGGATGGGGATACCTGGCTTCCCAAGGAAAGAGTATTAGGGAACTTCTTGGCAGAGAGATGTTGGGAAACTCGATGTGCCTGTCCAGGTTGAGATGCCAGACCACCCCCTCAGGGATGAGAGATATAGTCCTGACTTAGATGCCCTATAGCTGTGTACAAAATGGGCCTCCGTGATTCATCTCCAGCATGGTTGGCAACTGGTAGAATTTGCTGAATGACCCCAGGGCAAACAGAATGTGGGGAAGAAGGAAGAGGATGTAGGAACAAAGAACTGTGCACCTGGGCCAACATGGTGGAATCCCCTGAGGCACCTGCCTCATCTAGAAAGGGGAGGTGAAGACAGTTAGAAAGTCTCATCCCAATAGGAGACAGCAAGACCTAAGGCCATGTATTAGGAAACAGGTGACCAAATAGTATTCAGCCAGTGAGAACCAGAGGAGGGACTACATAAATAGGCTCTGTTTCCTGCCCCACGTGTGTTGCTGTACAATGGGTGCCCCTTCTCCAGAGTGTTATTAAAAGTCTTATTTTTGCCATGCTTCTGTTTCCCAGTCCATCATTTTAAATTCGGACAGGTGAGCCATTTCTCACAGCTGGAGAATGGATGCTGAAAAATCTCCAAATACATTCAACTGCGTTCCTTTTTGCTTATGTCTCTATTGGGACAGTTCCCCCCTCCTCTGGCCCAGCCCCTGACCCCATCTGTGAACAAGGATGAGGTTGGTAAGTCTGGAAACTCACCTGGTTCCTTCAACTCCCAGCCTCAGCTTCCCTTAGGGACTCACATCCCAACTCTTAGAACTTTGGGAATCTTAGGGGTCAGGCCCTGATTCTTGCTGGGACCCAGTGGAAGTTTGATCTTCCAGAGGTTCTCTACAGTCCAGTAGTCTATTCACAGTCCTATGGTGTCCCTAGGCTCTCAACCCCTCAGGATTCTGGGAGTCCAGGTCCCAGAAGTCCAACCTTCCAATCCTTTGGTGTCCCAGAATTCTATGTCCAAGAAGTACTAGCTTTCAGTACCTTGGGAGATTCCAGGCTCTCACACAGGTCCTCTGGCCTTGGCTATGACTTTGCTAACTATGGTAACCAGGCCCACCCCTGCTCCTCCTCTCACGTGCAGGCCATACTCACTTCCCAGTCCACAGGAGACTGTAGGTTCTGGCCCCTACATAGACTTTCCAGACTGGAGCCCTTACTCTTATCTTAATTCTGCTGCTGAAGGTTTCCTGATCATTGACTTCTGCCCACCCTTGGAAACAGGACAGCCATATAATGTCCCCTGAGGATGGAGGTAAAAACCAAAATTAGATATAATTCATATATAACATTATATTATTTTCAGGTATACAAACAACATAGTGATTTGATATTTGTATATATTGTGAAATGATCAAAACTTTCCAGATCTGCTCTTTTAAGATCTTTAAAATATACACTACAGTATTATTAACTACTAGAGGCCTGGTGCATGAAATTCATGCACTCGGGGTGTCCCTCAGCCTGGCCTGTGCCCTCTCGCAGTCCGGGAGCACTCAGGGGATGTCCGACTGATGGCTTAGGCCCGCTTCCCATGGACATCCTTAGCGCTGCCACAAAGGTGGGAGAGGCTTCTGCCACCATCACTGTGCTCACCAGCAGTGGGCCCGGCTCAGGGCTCCTGGCTGAGCAGCGCTCCCCCTGTGGGAGTGGAAAGACCACCAGGAGGCAGCTCCTGTGTTGAATGTCCGCCTCCTGGTGGTCAGTGCATGTCATAGAGACCAGTTGATCCACTGTTCTGTCAATTTGCATATTAGCCTTTTATAATATAGGAGGATAGTTCCCATGCTGTACATTATATTGCCATGACATTTTTTTTAATAACTGGAAGTTGATACTTTTTTAAACCCCTACCCCTTCACTCATTTTGCCCTCCATCTAACCCTGCCTCTGGTAACCACCTATCTGTTTTCTGTCTTCAGAAGTTAGGATTTTGGTTTGGCTAGTTTTATGGGTTTTGTTTGCTTGCTTGTTTAGACTCCTTGAATAACTGAGATCAAAAGGTATGTGTTCTTAAAAGTTAATAAGATTAATGATCCAGGAATGTCTTGCCAGCTTAAAGACCCAGGAATGTCTTTCTCAAGGGTCTAGGAACGGTCTCTTTGAAATGCAATTATCAAGGAAGATAACATTTCTATTTTCCATGTTCTATGGGACTATAGTGGCCTTACTTCAGTAAAAGTCTCACTCCAAGTTGTAAAACTACCTCCTGTCATAAAGGTATAAGATTTTAGTTTTCTTTTGGGTAAGACAATTAGCTAACACAGATGATCACCCCAATTGCCAAGTGAATTGAGAATGAACTATGTGTGACAAATGGTGCTATTAAGTTCTCTTAGTTAAGAACTAGTTGCTGTTCACCATGAGAACATATATGCATGCCATGGATTGTATCTTCTTGGCTATACAAAAGGGTGAGATCTCTTTGTCTTTACAATCATTTTACTTGACTGCCTACAATGCACACCACATTGTGGTTTAATGCTTATCCCAAAATAAAATTGTTTTCTTTCTCTCCTACCTTTGTGGTGAGGTTTTCTGCGTCTGGAGGAGATTTGTTTCTAATTACATTTCTCCAACACAACTCTCTTTGTTCTGATTCCATGCTCATTCCCAATTCTTGATTATAAATGGTTTTCCCTAAAAAGTTCAAAGCATTAAATAGGTGCAAGAATTTTGATTTGCATAATTATTCTTCTCATTGTAAAATAATAAGCATTTGATTATACACATCAGTCTATGAATTTTATTATTTGTATACTCTCATAGAAAAGTCCATTCTTAATCTGTTATTATGTTTTTGTTTGCTTTTTAAAGCTTGTAAATATGAAAACCAACCACTAATACCTGGTTAATTGTCAAGATTAATGCTATTCTGTGAGAACTCTGAACAAACAGCCCACAGACCTTCTTCAGTGAATTCCTTCAGACATGCACATTTTTATGCAAAATTTCTTCAGAAACAAGAAGATATTAGATTGGAAAAAAATTATCTCCCTAGCAAGAATGTACTAAATGTTAAAATAGATGTTGTCTGTTCAGATCTTGCTTTTATCTTTGGACTAAAAAGTGCAGGAGCTTTCAAATTTCTTTCTGGGATATCCAACTGAATTCATCAAGATAGAAAGGAGCATGTATTCTACTATGGAATAAACAATAAAAAATATTATTTTGCATCGTCCCCATCCTAACATCACTCAGACACAGGGCTTCATAAACAGCAGATGGAGGACACCAAGGAACATTATTTTAACATTAGCATTAGGGTAGAGCTTTCTTTTTTTGTTTTTTAAATCAACCACCTCCCCATTTGAAGAACCTAATACGTTATGATTTATAGAGTTTATATTGCATGTATCTCTGAAAATTTTGGTTCTTAAAAATTATTATTGGGTATCCATACTCTAAGTAATATTGAAATAGAAAGAAACAGAAATTTTCTTGGAAATTTCAAGATACCATTGATTATCTGGAGCTGACCATTTAACTCGATAGCTTACTTGGGTTCCTGGTTCTTCATTTGAAGTGTTAATAAAAAGCTCTCATTTATGCTTACTCTTTCTATGCTTACTTTATCATCCAGCATCTTAATGTACTGGCACATTTTTATCCAAAGCAGCTAGTCTTTACTATGTCGGTTTTTCTGTCTACCAGATCTAACCTAATACTACGGATATACTCCACCTCGCTACACTCAGGCTGGGTATCTATAAACTGCTTAAGATAAACAATTACTGAGATTTATAGTCATTTGAGGTTTGAGGTACTTGATTTTGATTCTGGATTGTTTTACTCTCCAGCTTTTCAATCATTGTTTGTTTACTAAGAAAAACATTTTAGTTTGTGAGGTCATGATTTTTAATATATATATTTTTATTCATTTCAGAGAGGAAGGGAGAGGAGAGAGAGCTAGAAACATCAATGATGAGAATCGTTGAACGGCTGCCTCCTGCACACCCCCTATTAGGGGTCAAGTCTGCAACCCAGGCAGGTGCCCTTGACCAGAACCAAACCCAGGACCCTTCAGTCCACAGTCCCATGCTCTATCCACTGAGCCAAACCAGCTAGGGCATGATTTTTAGATTAACTTGAATTTTAGTTATGATACATTTTGTTGGTGTGCCCTGAACTAAATTTTATTATTTAAACTAATTATTCATCTCAAACTCATCTAAAAACTGAAAATATTTGTGAATATAATGGCCAGTTACATTTTGACCTCATCCCTAGTTTTCATGATTTGTAAGAAAAAGGGTAATAGATGAGTATAGTACTAATCTTAAAGCCTATTCCAATTTCAATCCCCAAATGCATAAAATATATAATATAATCATTGTCACACTCATAAAGGGTGTAAATCAGCAAATATAGAAAAAAAGGCATTTGATAATAGAAAGAATAATTAATCTGTAGGCTTTCTTCAAAGTCTTCCATATTTTTTTTCATGGAAATTAGGAAGAGAGAATGAAAGAGAATAGAGAATATTAAAAACTCATATATTTCAAGATACAACTTAAACAGTACTTCTGGACTTAAGCACAGATATCATACACACACATATACGTATATACACACACATATATAATATGTAAACACACGATTTCTCCTTTATTTTCTGAACTCCCCATAATATTTTGCATCTCTCTTATGACTGAGATCAGTATCTTAAGTTTTCTTCTTACAGTTTTTTCTAAACTCTTAATAATAGTATTTTCTACTTATTAAATGTTCTATTTCCTTATATGTTACACATACTGGGTGACTAGGTAGCTTTTTGCTTCACCATAAAAGATTGTAAATCTCATTTAAAGTAAAATTATATATATATATCCCCATCTCCAAACAAACCCAACTGATTTTTAGTTACTTTTCAAGTGTAAGAATTTTTAATAATGGCCTTTATGCCCAGCCAGTGTGGCTCAGTAGTTAAGCATCAAGCCATGAACCAGGAGGTCATGGTTTGATTCCTGGTTAGGGCACATGCCTAGGTTGCAGGCTTGATCTCCCATAGGTGGCATGTATGAGGCAGCCAATGCATAATTCTCTCACATTGATGTTTCTCTCTATCATCCCTCTCCCTCTCTTTCTAAAAATCAATTAAAAACATATTTTAAAAAAATAGCTTTTATCATCTACTTTGTCTAACCATTTTCAGTGCTAATCAGGAAAATTACATATGGGAACATGACTCTTCTAATGAAATCTGATATTGACAGTATTGCATCATAAGGAATATGATTGCTTCAGAAAGGTATAATAAACTTGTGTGATTTAAATGACTAAATTATAATTAACAGTTAAAATGTCATTTCATTTCACACTGTTCTAGAGAGTGTTGACATGCTAAATTTAATATCAAGACAAGCTCTAGCAGTTTTGACTCAGTGGATAGAGCTTCGACCTGCAGACCAAGGAGTCCCGGGTTTGATTCTGGTCAAGGGCACCTACCTTGGTTGCAGGCTCCTCTCCAGGGCTTGTGCAGGAGGCAACCAATTGGTATGTTTCTTTCACATGGATATTTCTCTCTGTCTTTCCCTCTCTCTTCCACTCTCCCTAAAAATCAATAGAAAAATATCCTTGGGTGAGGATTAACAAAACAAATTATATGTAGACAAGAGATGATATTTGGGTAAAATAGATAAATGACAAAATTCTGATATGTAGCAAGATTCACTGACATTCAGTAGAAGCTGTGGTGCCATGAAAACTAAAAAGTCAAAGTATCTTCTTTTACTTAGTATGCTTAGCTCTCATTTGCAAAGAATGTAAGTGATCTTTCTGATTGCCTCCGTTTTTTTCCATGCTAGCTGAGCAGTGCAGAAAAAGTTCGCTAAATTGCATAGGAACATCGGTGTGGTATTTCTCGGGGCCAGGGCATCTGATTGGTTAGGAACAGCTCTAGATGTGTGAGTTCAGCCACAGTTTGCCCCATGGCCTTTTGGATTTTTTTTACCAGGGTTGTTTGTTGGCTGGCTGTTTGTGTCTTGAGGAAGAGAAGGTTTTCTCCTAATATGAACAAAAGCAGCATTCCGGCTGCAACTGTAAAGTTGGTACAATAATGGAGCCTACTTCATGGAGGGGGTGGGTTGTGAAAATCCAGTGAAAAAAATTATATGAACTCTTAGTAAGTCGGCTGGCTTGTGATATACCTTTCACCTTTAAACAGATGGCAATGCTTCTGAGTTTCTGTTATTATTACTGTTGTTATTAACTACTTAAGTATTTTACTTCCATGTAATTAGATATTATATTTCAAGTAATAATAAAATTTTGTTATGGGAAGGAAGGACTTAAGGTAGCTTTGGAAAAATTCTAGGTAATTTTACAGCTGAAAATTCACAGTATCAAAAAGTATTCATGCCAGGATTATACTTTTAGTGTTCACAGGCCATCTTTTTGGGGAGGAGAGAAGCTTCCAGAAAAGCTATTTTTTTAATTTAATGGATTTATTGGGGTGCATTGGTTAATAAAATTATATAAGTTTCCAGTGTATGATTTTATAATACATGATCTGTATATTGTATTGTGTGTTCACCACCCCAAGTCAAGTCTTCTTCCATTACCATTTATCCTCTCTTTACTCAGTTGTACGTCCTCCCACACCCCTTCCCCTCTGATAATCACCATACTGTTGTCTATGAGGTGTTTGTGTGTGTGTGTGTGGGGGGGGGGGTGTTGTTTTTTGTTATTGTTGTTGTTTAATCTCTTCATTTTCACCAGGCCCCAAACCCTCCTTCCCTCTGACTGCTGTCAGTCTGTTCTCTGTATCTATGAGTCTGTTTCTATTTTGTTTGTTAATTTTGTTCATTAGATTCCACATAAAAGTGAAATCATATGGTACTTGCTTCCTCTGACCGACTCATTTCACTTAACATAATGCTCTCCAGGTCCATCCATGCTGTCACAAATGTAAGATTGCCTTCTTTTTTATGGCTGAGTAGTATTCCATTGTGTAAAGGTACCACAGCTTTTTTATCCACTCATCTACTAATGGGCATTTGGGCTGCTTCCATATCTTGGCTATTGTAAATAACCCTGCAATGAACATAGGGGTGCATATATTATTTCGAATTAGTGTTTTGTGTTTCTTTGGATAAATTCCCAGAAGTGAAATCTCTGGGTCAGAGGTAGTTCCATTTTTAATTTTTTGAGGTGATGCCATACTGCTTTTCACAGTGGCTGCACCCATCTGCATTCCCGCCAATAGTGCACAAAGGTTCCATTTTCTCCACATCCTCACCTACACTTGTTGTTTGTTGATTTACTGAGGAGAGCCATTATGATAGGTGAGGGGTGATATTTCATTGTGGTTTTAATGTGCAATTCTCTGATGATCAGTGATGTTGAACATTTTTTCATGTTGTCCTCCTTAGTATAGGCCCTCTTTTTGTACTCGTCCAAGTTTTCAACCCATCATTTGAATGCACTGGTGGCTCTAGAATTCAAATAAACAGTTGATAGCGATGGTTTAAAAAATGTAAATAGTACAGTATTTTGCTGTATATTCAAAATGCTTCAAATTTCTCATAGTTCCATGTATGACATATTATGAACAAGTCTGAATTATGAATTATTTGAAAAATGGACCATTAACTAAAACTTCTGATTATTTAATATTATCCCTAACCTCTTTATTTTTTCTTCCCAATCCAGCTCTTGAAAATTTGTGAGTGTAATGGAAATATGTGTAGGTATACGTTCACCAAGGAAAATTATTTACGTATACATCAATGTTTCTAGGTGAAAAATCCCCAAATATGCAGATTCTATTAGAATTCCAAAGAATCTCATTAAAATGGTTCTTTAATATTAGTCCTTGAAATTAAGTTAAAACTTAAATCAGTTGGAACTTATAGAGACTGTACTGTTAAAAGCTTAACTGTGACTTTTAGTTGGATTACAGCAAAATTAAATTTATTTTGGAAACAAACCCTTAAATTCTACTATTCTTTGTAAACTTCATATGTAGCAAAGAAAAACAAAACAAATATAAGATCAACTTGTAGGTTGAAAGCAACTAGAAACCAGCAACAGTCTCCTGAGAGATGCACTAAACCAGGGTTGGATTTCATGAGCTTCTGTCAGCTCTATATTGTCACTGTGAGTTTGGGAGCCCTTTCTCTGAATTCTAGAGACTGCAAATGAAATGTTCAATTCATTTTTGTCAATA
This sequence comes from Myotis nattereri, assembly GCF_964212035.1. Taxonomy (NCBI): domain Eukaryota; kingdom Metazoa; phylum Chordata; class Mammalia; order Chiroptera; family Vespertilionidae; genus Myotis; species Myotis nattereri. Next base: position 16,471,429 of record NC_138086.1, on the reverse strand, counting down.
CTTCCAATTGCTTGAATGGGATTACATATACTGCCTCTGGTATTTTAATTTTACACCTGAAAATTCTTTCTCAAATAAAAAAAATCAATTATTTTGTATACTCCGCAGTGCATAAAATAACAGACCTTTTCCAATATGTGGAGAGGAGGGGATAAAGACAGAAGGGAAGGAGGAAGAGAAGCAACGTCCACCTGTTCAGCTAAGGGAATGGGGGAGTAGAGGTGAGGCAGGAGTAAGAATACATTGACCCAGAGAGTAAGGATAAAAAACGCTTATATTTGATTATTATGTTATTCTTCATCTTCTATACAATCCTAATATTTAAGCACTAACAAAAGTATTTTTTACAAGTGTTTAGCTGTATTACATTTTTTTTTATTTTGCAATACATAATTATCTGCCAATAAAATGTTAATTTTCTGTAGGTCATTTCATTCCAAGCTTTTGGAAATCTGTTCTTTACATCAACTTGATTGAGGTATAATTTACAAAGAATGAACTGCATCCATATTAACTATACAATTTGTTGAGTTTTGACAGGTGTATACACCTGGGAAACTACTGCTACTAATCAAGATACAGACGTTGTCATAACCCCCACGTTATGCCCCTTGCAATCCATCTCACTCTCTGCTCCCAGGTCGAGGCAACCACTGACCTGCCTTCTGTCATAGATTGGTTTGAAACTTCTACAATTTTATAACAATAGAATTATACCTATATACTTTTTGCCTTATTTCACTTATGATATTTTTGAGATTCATTTGTGTTGCATGTATCAGTAGTTCATTCTTTTTTTATTGCTGAGTAGTATTCAACTGTATAAATTTACCACATTAAAAAAATCCATTCACCTGTTGATGAACATTTGGATAGCTTCTAGGTTATGGCTATTGTGAATAATACTGATCTGAGCATTCATATACAAGTCTTTGTGGACATAGGTTCTCATGGTAAGTATATGTATGTCTAACTGTATCAAAACTGCCAAATAATTTTCCAAAGTGACTGTATTATTTTATATTCCCACCAGCAGAGGGGAAGTTCCAGCTGTTTCATATCCTCACCAACAATTGGTATCGTTAGTCTTTTTCATTTTAATTCAAATGAGTATACTGTATTGTCTCATTGTGTTTTTAATCTACATTTTTCCCTAGTGGCTAATGATGTTGAGCATCTTTACTTGGGTTCACTTGCCATTTGCATATCTGATGTGAAGTACCTATTTAAATCTTTTGCCTACAGTTAAGTTGGGCTATATGACTTTTCATTAATGAATTGCATGAATTCATTATGTATGCTGAAAACAAGTACTTTTCCAGATATATGTGTAGTAAATATTTTCTTCTAGTCTGAAGCTTGCCTTCTCATTTGCTTAGTAGTGTCTTTTTATGAGAAAAAAGGTTTAGAATTAGAGACCCATTTTTCATTTTTTCTTCATTTCACATTTTTTTTTCATCTTACTTAAGAAATCTTTGGATAACCCAATGTCAGAAAGATTTTCTGTAATGTTTTCTTCTAGAAATTTTATAAATTTAGCTTTTCCTTTAGGTCTGTCATCAATTTTATGTTAACTTTTGAGAATGATATGAGATGATGATTGATACCTATATTTTTGTATGGGTATCTAGCTGTTCCAGCACCATTTGTTGAAAAAACTGCTTTTATACTACCCTCCATCTTTTGTACAATGCTTATTTTCTAGTACTAACCAAAGCTCAATTTTAAAAACATTTGGCAATATTATTTTATATCCCCTTTTCAATAAATATCATTATCTGCCAGTAAAAAGATAATATTCCATATGGCATTGATCGTTTGTCTTTGGAGATATTAAAAAAAAACTTTATTGAGGTGTAATTTACAAATAGCAATCTGTATCTTTTAGTGAACATTACACTTAATATGTAATAATCTGTTGTTAGGTTTCATTTCAGTCTTCTCCTTAATTCTAGCCAATGAATATTATTGATCATCTACCCTGTGTCATGTTAGGAAAGAGACAAGAATAAGAAACCATTTCCTGGAAGATTTCACTTTGGTATACAGAAATAAAAACATTTCCTATACAATCCAGTTGTAGCAATAAATATTTAGGGGGAAAAGTGATATTGAGAATTACAGAGGAAGGAAGGGAAGTTGGAAATGTCACTTGAAGTAAATTATCTTTATTATAATTCCTTTTGCTTTCTTTAGAAAAGGAAACACATTCATAACAGAGACTTTAGAAAAGAAAAACAAGGGCATATACTTCATTAATCTTGATTTTGGATTAATCTCATCTGGATCAAAACATTAAATGAGATGTGCCTTAAATGAAAAGGGGAAATCTGGGTGGCCTGCCTGAGAGAGCTTCCTTACAGGTGAGTCATTTAATATGGTCACTAGAGCTAGCCTCACCTAAGTGCAAAGTTTCTGTCTTGGGCCAAACAAATGTGCTTCTTTGGGAAAAAGAAATGAAGATAAGAGGAAATGGAATGGCTATGGGAGGCCTGGAGGTGGGAATACCACTAAACAAGCAGAAACATATAGAAATGGTAGTTCTCCTATTCACGTAGCACTTACCATCTGCCAAGCATCTTAAGTGCTTTGTTGAATTCTCACAGCAACCTTAGAAGGGCTTTACACGCAGAGAAATTGAAGCAAGAGATGTTAAAGCCATCATGGTAGATTGAGTTATTGTTCGAAAATAGTCACTCTTCCCCACCCTCACTTCTCCATCCCATTGATGTTCGATTTGGTCATGTGACTGGCTTTGGCTTCATGACGAACAGGGTATTCTTCTTCTCTTTTGAGTTACTTAGACTTCGGGCTTGGCCATGTGATATGCTTTGGCCAACAGGATGCTGACAGGCATAACACAAGCAGTAGATTGAAATATGCATGTACGATGGCTTCTCCTCTATGCCCTATCCTTTTTTCTTCTCTGTTTACAATTAAGCAAGATATAACAAAACGAGACTTCTCACTTTTAAGACATTTGCATTTCATTCAGGTCAGGGCTTTGGTAAGTTTGGATTCAGGTTAGGTGGTCTGTTCTTCACATCAAATCACAGAGAAATTCAAAGACTAAAGATGTTAATTAACTTGTCTTGGATTATTATCCCAAAACTTCTCTGATAATTTCCTGGGGGGTGGGGGGAGAAAGGTGGATACAGACAAAGGGTTACATCAGTTCTAAACTTTCTTGTTAATATTAAATGGGAACATTTGAACAGTATTGCATCACGGACATGAAACTGACTAAACGTCTGGAAGCAATAAATTTTACTTCAGTATCCTTTCTTATAGTGAGCACTTCAACCTGTGACAGACACTCTCCAGTGAGGGTTTCAAGTGAAACTTCTCTGCACTAAATTCTTTTCAATAGCTACTCCTAATCCTGAACCAGTTCTAGCCTCCAGTTAATATGTGTTAGGAATGTAATTAAATCTGTCAGCGTCATTAGTATATTGAGAGTTATAGACTCACCCTAGTATATAAAAAAGGAAAGAAAAGATCTATTTTCGCATTTTATTTACTAGTACTGTCTATTTGTAGCATGATGATGATGTCTTTGTTTTATTTCTTGAAAATCTATTGCATCTGTCTAAAGACATACATTTACAATCCTTGACTTGGAAACTCTGTAAGAGGATAGAGAGAAATACGCATCAGGAGCATGTTTATCAGTTACATTATAACTGATATCCTGGGTTCTCTGACAAGACCCAGGGTATTAGAGCTGATTTTCCTCCACTTAGAAAAGCTAAACTAATTTTATGGTTCCCAATCCAGATGAGCTAGAAGCTAAATAGGAAGAATTCAGCACTGTAAGAGGTACTTAAATCTTCTTTTAAAAGAGAGAAAAAAAAAATGACAGAATTGCTCAAGATTCTACGGCATGAGGAAGATACCAACACTAAAATGTTATTTTAAAAATTCAATCAAGGCAAACATTTTTTAATGAAGAGAATTTCTTTTTTCCCCCCAATATCAATGTGAGAGAGAAACATTGATCGGTTGCCTCCAGCACGCACGCACCCCAATTAGGGCTGGGGATTGAGTCCACAACCTAAGCATTTGCCTTGATTGGAAATCAAACCCAGGACCATTTTGTGTATGGACTGACGCTCCTACCAACTGAGCCACACCAACCAGGGCTTAAGAATTTCTTAAGCCGAGTACTGCACAAACTAAAAATAACAAGACACACTCGTAATATCTTTCTCATTTTTATCTAATATCCATTTCTTCATCAGGGTTTTTCAAATGTACCTCCTGTTTCTTTCTGATCACTTCCTTTTTTCTGGTTCCACTGCCTTCCCTTATTCTTGCCATCTTCTAATCTCTACAATGTAACCTGAGTGATTTTTATTATAAAAAATAAAATATAAGAATATAACTCTGATGTCTAAAAAACATCATTGCTATTTGGATAAAGGCTAAAACCTTTAATATAGTCCACAGAGCCCTGTACTGTCTTGCTTCAGTTCCCTGCATTCCAGCCACTCTATCCTTTCAGGGACTTAGAACAAACCAAATTCCTTCTTGTCTTGGGGTCTTCAAATATGTTTCAACTTCTGTCTTAAATTCCATATAAAGATATTAAAAGTATTTATTATTGAAATTATCAAATATATTTAAATTACCAATACATGTCTTATTTCATTTATGGACGACCACCCACCTCCACTCCAGATAATTTTGAAGCAAATACCAGACATAGTACAAAAGACTCTTTCTAACTCAGGCTTATCCTTAAGATCTCTACTCAAGCACCTCTTGCTTACCTCACCTCTCTGACAGCCTACGGCAGTGGTCGGCAAGCCTCGGCTCGCGAGCCACTACAGTGTGATTGAAACTTCGTGGCCCATGCGCAGAAGTCGGTTTTCGGCCTGGGCGAGTCTATTTTGAAGAAGTGGCATTAGAAGAAGTGGGGGTACATTCACTGAGCTCCACCCCTCAGATTGAGGACGTTTTTAGCAAAGGCCAGCTTAGGAATACCCTAATTAAGTTAATAATAATGTACCTACCTACGTAGTTTAAGTTTTAAAAATTTGGCTCTCAAAAGAAATTTCAGTCTCTGTACTGTTGATATTTGGCTCTGTTGACTAATGAGTTTGCCGACCACTGGCCTAGGTCATTCCTTCCTGTTATATGCTCTCACTCTTCTCAGTGCTTCTACTTTATAATAATTATTCAGCTTGTTATGGTGTATTTGTGTGTGTGTGTTTTTAATTAATATCTATTTTCACCCTACACCTTATGTCCCATGAGGGAGAAATTGTGTCCTTTTCTTGCTCATCATTGTATCCCCTCCACTTATCACAGTGCCTGGATCATAGTGAATTACTAATACATATCCATTCATTGAGAGGGGCAAGATGGATGTAGTCTAAGGAAGTTCTGTCCGCTAACTCCCAGCACCAGACCGGATTTGTGCTAAACTGCAGAACATTTGACTTGAAAAAAAAAAAAAGTTGAAAAATCGTTGAACTGAAATACTGTGAGTAGAGAGCACAGAGCTGGGACAGGAGAAGATGTGCAGTGGGTGAGCCAACTCCCAAGGTGCACAGCACCCCTGGGAAGCCAGAGGAAAGGTTTGGCAGCACAGCTCCTGCCCCCTGGGAGTACAGGGTCTGAGGTCCTTGCAGGGATCCCCAAACCAGAGCAACAGAGAAGGGAAAGGGAGCCTATGGTAGCATCATACAGTGGGAATCAGTGGTGACTCGGTCTACCGGGGGACTCAGGCCACACTGTCCCAGGCAAAAAGCAGGTGCTTGGTTATAACACCCACCTGAGTAGCTTGCGCTGATCAGTGCCTGTGGGAGAGGCCACTCAGCAGAACTCCAGACTGGCAAAGGGGGTCTGAGCAGACCATCCAGCAGTGAATCTGTGGGGTGGATTATTCTCTAAGAGAATTTTCGGCAGAAAGCAAGATGAGGGCCAAAGTGCCCTTGGAAAGAGTGCGGTCATCCCCACCTTGAGGGAGCAGGAGGTGCCCTGTAGAACAAGTCTGGGCTGGAAAGCTATGCCCATAGGGCTGGCCCTGGCAATTGGAGGGGGGGGGAGGGAAGGGGGAGGTTTGACTCAAACATCTGACCTATAGAGTCAATGCAATCCCTATTAAAATACCAATGGCATATTTCACATATCTAGAAAACATTCCAAAAATTTGTATGGAACCAAAAATGACCCCAAATAGCCACAGAAATCTTGAGAAAAAAAAGAACAGGTTGGAGGGATCACAATACCTGATATCAAGTTATACTACAAAGCTATTGTAATCAAAACAGCCTGGTACTGGCCCAGCAACAGGCATTGCCCATGGACAATCAGGATAGGATGTTGAAGGACTGGGGTGGGGTGGGAATCGGGTGGAGGGGGGCAATGTGGGGAAAAAGAAGACATCTGTAATACACTTAATAATAAAAACTATTATATTTATTATTAATAATTATAAATTATTGATTAATTCAAAGTATATATATATTCATTGAATTAATTAAGCTGTGGAGATTTCTATAGTAGAACCCTGGCTGTTGCTGCTTTCTTAGTATTTTTCATGTTCTTTTGACTGATGTGCAAAGATTTTCTGCACATAGTCCCTGCCCTGTTGTACCTTTAGTCTTTACAGACTTTTATCATCTCTTTGATTTCTTCCAAAGGAGCTGATAAGGTATTATTTTTCCTACAGGTGCAGTCTTATTTTCAAAATGAATGTACAAATGAAACTTATAATTAGTATTTATCTTCTTAATCTTTTAAATTCACATTAACTATTTCTTTTATATCATAGTACTATTTTTCCCACTGAATACAGAACATTGGCATAGAAAACAGTGTGTGGGAAGGTACCATTGACATAAATGTTCTTTATGTATCATTGCATACCCAACAGCATGATCGAGTGGATGGGAAAATAATTCATTACTTGGTTTTAGTTTCTTAATTTTATTTTAAACCACACAAATATGAGTTTTTTTATATTACGTTACTTAAATAAATCTTAGTATTATTTAGACTTTCCATTTCAGGACAAAAAAGAAAAATGATTATTAAGAAAAAATTAAGAAATTTAAATTCCTGGAAATTTTGAGAAGGTAAAAATGTCCTCACAAATATGTTATCATATATTTCCTAGAATTTGTTTATAATTTTTTAGAATATCATTTGATATTTTTGCTGACAAAAATGTATATGTTCTTAATAATAACCATTCACTAAGTTTTGATATTTTGCAGTGTAATGTTGCATAGGATTCTCCATTTGCTAGAACCTTATAATAACTACTAAACTATTCAAAGATTTCTGCAAAATTATAGCATTAGATTACACCTTTTAAAGTTGTAATGATGGTGTCATTCAGAAGATGGCACTGTTGATAGGGAGAAAATATTCTGAGCAATTGATAGAAAACCAAATCCACAAAATAAAATATGTCTCAAGTCGTAGCAGTAAATATTTTGAGATTTTTATGTAGTTATGTGATGGAGTTCTGGTTCCAGGCTTGGCTATTATTGCCAATATAGATATTATTGCTCTTTGTAACTCCAAATATTTTCTTTCATGAACACATTTTCTCCTGTTACCTCCACTATTCCTTTTGGCATATGGTTGCTTATCTTTAAAAAATAAAGGATTCTATAATGAATTTTAAGTACTCTACTTTTTAAATATGTTTATGAGTGATAATTGCATGCAATATGAAATATTATTTCTCCTGAATTGTATCACCCTAAATAAGAAATACTTTTGTACAATTGGCATATCTTAAATTACCTTTCCCTCACTAGATAAATAATCTTGTTAGGTATACAAAATTATTGAGTTAATTTCTCCGTGGTTCTACTTTTGAAAGGAAGTGCTTGCATGCAATATCATTTCTAATTTTCAGCAAATTGGATGTTTCAAAGGACTTTTAAAGACTATTATTGACCTTGGTGGAAATTGATATGGTATATAATTCAACTGCTTTATCTAATATGTACAAAGTGGCTATTTTTCAGAAAATGTCAGTTTCAATATGAATACCAATTATTTTTTTCACCTATAATTGGCAACTAAATCTGGGACAAAGATACTTTAGCAATTGTGTGAGATATGAAAAATAAATTATATAAAGGTTCTGATTATAGTTTATCAACATCTCTATATCATAAGACTTATTAAACATTGAACTCTAACCTACTTTTAAAAACACATTTGTAATAGATGTATTTTAGCATTCAAGTATCTGACCAAATTAACTTAAAGATACAGCACCATCTTATGGATATTTCTATATTTGTAAAATTTAGAAATGTAAAAGTCTTTCTGAGTTTGGGAATGGCAAAGCTTAATTTATAAGTAAAAAAATCGCCCTAACCGGTTTGGCTCAGTGGATGGAGCGTCGGCCTGCAGACTGAAGGGTCCCAGGTTTGATTCCAGTCAAGGGCATGTACCTTGGTTGCGGGCACATCCCCAGTAGAGAGTGTGCAGGAGACAGCTGATCGATGTTTCTAACTCTCTATCCCTCTCCCTTCCTCTCTGTAAAAAAATCAATAAAATATATTTCTAAAAAAGTAAGTAAAAAAAATGATAGGAGGAGAATATTTTCATATAACAAGAAAATATGTGGCATTGAATAACTTAAATGTGTGTGTGTGTTCGTGTGAATGTGTGTTTGTGATGGCATGATAAATAAAGGCACAAACTGAGATTTGTAATTCTTTTTTCTTTCAAAATTAAGAATTCTAATAAAAGGAAACATAAACAACTGTTATTACAATAAAAATACATAACTTTGTGAAAGAAGACATGTAGCCCAGAATATTATCAGTCTCTAAATGACACTGGGTCATCACTGATAACCAACCTGCAAAGATGTTTTAAAACAGCTAAACTACTGAGAAATAGAACTTTCTTACGAGCTATGAGCCACACTTCCTAAAGAGGGCTGAAAAAATTAGGTATGCTAATAAACCTATTTAATTATCTGTGGATACTATATAACTGGAAATAAATTCTCCTCATATTTATTTAGCATTTAAACATTTTTATAAGTGATTTATGCCCACTATTTTGTTTAAATATAGATATTTTTGAATGAACACTTCCTAATAATCCTTATTATTTTAATGTAGAGCACATACGCAGTTTAAGGAGATTTCAGAAAAATTGATGAAGAATAGTTACACGTGTATGGTATACCTTTTTTAAAAAATATATATTTGTTGACTTCAGAGAGGAAGGGAGAGGGAGAGAGAGATAAAAACATCAATGATGAGTGAGAATCATTGATCGGCTGCCTCCTGTACACCCCCTACTGGGGATTGAGCCTGCAACCTAGGCATGTGCCCCTGACCGGAATCGAACCCAGGACCCTTCAGTCTGCAAGCTGACACTCTATCCACTGAGAAAAACTGGCTAGGGATGTATGGTATAGTTTTAATATTTAGTTCACCTTAGTTATCATATATGGACTTGAGGCATTACATAATTTACCCAGTTCACACAATGCAGATTTACTCTACTCTAAGCAAAACATAGACTCAGTGGTTCTTAGCTTTTTGGTGTCCTGAATTCCATGAAATAAGCTGTGGAACCTCTCCTAAGAAAGAAGTCCATTAGTAAAATATACTTTGCATATAATTTTATAGGCTTCTGGACTTCCTGGGATTTCTCCATGCTCTATGATTGTAAATAGTATTCTCTTTATTTTAACATTTATTTATTTTTAGATCCTAATTTTGAGTATTGAAAGCCAGTAGCTTAATTATGGAGCCTTTTTTGTTGTAGAGAAGCTCTACACACACACACACACACACACACACACACACACACACACACACACACACTTCCATTTGGTTTTAACTCATTCTCCCCCTTCTCCAACTAAATTATATAAAAGTGTCAGTATAAATAAAGGGGTTCTCATGTAGTTTTTATTTTCATGTTATTTACTTTAGAGTGAGATGTAAAAATATGATGTTGACTACAAACAACATAGAATTTTTTGCTTTATCCTCACAGAATAGTACCGGTTCTAAAAATGTCCTATTAGGAATCATTTTGTATATAATTTAGACTCTTGACTCTAAATTTTGTTTCAAATGTAAACTTGTCATTGATTTAATAAAAGTTACTCCTAGATATGTATATTAATAGAAAAAAATTAACAAAAGTTGTAAAATGTTATCCATAGCATATACATATTTTTATGTTCACTTCTTAATGTGGTGAGGTGTTTTCTAGCTTAATAGAAAATCCAGGGAAATTTAATACATTTATTTTAATAGCATGATGTTTAAATTCAGATCCAAGACACTATATTAGATGTTAAATTTTTTTTCCTGTTATCAAATTGAAGATTTATCTTAATTTAAAAAAATATTTCATTTATTAATATTCTAGAACAATCTTGTTAATTTATTGGATACAGCTGTAAGGGATCATCAAATAACATCAGGTGAGAAAATAAAGATATGTCTTTATTAACTATTTACTATTACTTTGGTCTGTTGCAGTAATTAACACTACTGCAACAGGACCCATTTACACTATTAAAAGTTATTAAGGACCCCAATGATCTTTTGGTTATGTGGGTTAGTTTAATACAATGCTTTCATTTTTTGGTGATGGAAGGAGACGTGACTTGGAGTGGTGAACACACAATAGATGTATAGATGATTATAGAATTGAACCCCTGAAACCTACATAATTTTATTGACCAATGTCACCTCAATAAATTCAATTTAAAAACCCACAATACTTTAATTTTTAAGGGCGTCAAAATTTATGAAAAATTCAGCTATCTATCATTTAAAATAGGAATGAAAACGTCTTCACACTCAATACCTTTCGCTATAATAAGTTTCACAGGATATATTTGTTCAACATAGTATAATACCTATTTTATCTTTAAATCAGGCAGAGAGAAGAATATTTGAGAGTGAATATTTGCTGAGTTAGTTGTGCAATAGTCAAATTAGAGACCTAACCCTGAAGCCTGAGGATCCTTAAACCATAGGGGGTCCCTGAAGCCTTACCTGGGAAATCAGTGATATTGAAACTATTTCCATATGAATACTAAAGCATTACATTTCTTTTTCACCGTGTTAACACTTCAGAGACGGTGCAGACCAAATGTGGATTCATGTGGAGCTTTATCAAGACAAGGTACCAAAAGCTACTAATAATCATTGTGTTCTTCATGGCATACACTCACAGAAAAAAAAGTACCAGTTTCATTTAATAATACTTCTGATTAGGCAGTAAAAAGTATTAATTTTGTTAAATCTCAATCCTTGAGTACACAAATATTCTTTGAGGTGAAATGGGAAGAATACATAAAACACTTCTGCACAGTGAATTGTAGGAGGAGCACTGGTTTGAGCTGGAAGCTTTTTCCTAGAACACCATTCTCACCTGAGAGAACAACTGACAAATTTTAGTTATTCATACTTAGATATATGGCAGATACTTTGTCAGATGTCAGCGAATTAAGCTTGCTACTTTAACGAAAACAACTGACAATATTGTTGCCAGTGATAAAATGCAAGCATTCAAGAAAAAATTAATATTTTGTAAAGTTTGTATCTGTCGCTATAAGCTTGGTAGTCTTCCACTGCTTTTTTTTTATGAGATTGGTGGTTATTGAAAAATGTAATTTTAAAAATAGTATATAATAAAATTAAAAGTGTCAACTTTTGATCTGTATTACCCAATGAACCAGTGTTTTCCAAATGAGCAATGAATGACATCACAAAACCAGCAGTTCAAGGGGCAAGATAGAGTAATGAACTTTTTAATATCATAGAGTAAAAAAGTGTATTAATATGGTTTTAGATTCCACACTGCAGCTAATCTGAAAGAAATGACCACTGATTAGTTTTGGTGTAATATGAAAGAAGAATATCTACAATTATATAAAAAGGTCATTAAAATACTCCTTCTGTTTTCAGTGACATATCTATGTGTGACTGGATTTTCTTCATCTATTTAAAACAAAATAATATATTGCAACAGATTTAATGTACAAGCAGATATGAGAATCTTGGTAACATGAATACCAAGTCAGACAACAAAGACAATTGCATAGTGTAAAATAATGTTACTCTTTCCACTCAACTTTTTTATTTTGAAAATATAATTCTTTTAAAAAAATAAATATATGTAATTTGTTATAGCACAAATTTGTTATTTTAAATGAATTAATAAATAGCTATTTCTAAATTGTCTTAGTCTTACTTTTCTATTATTAGAAATACTAATACATATAACCCGTTTAACCAAAAGATCGTTGGGGTCCCAACAACTTTCAAAGTGTAAATGGGTTCTGAGAACAAGTTTATTAATTATTGCTACAGACCAAAATAATAGTAAGTAGTTATAGACATATCTTTAGTTTTTGCACTTGATGTTATTTGACTATCCTTTATCATTTTGTCCAGTAAAATCTCTACTTCAATTTAATTTAATCTTCTGGAGCATTATTGTTGAAATGGTGTGTTTACAGCAGTATGATTTTTATCTCTGAAGTAAGACATTGGTTGAATTCCTAGTCAATCAATGCAATGTCCTCTTTACAGAGTCTTAGTATAGTGCTTTATATAGAACGGGCACTCAATTCCTGTTATTCACTGACTGGCAGAAAATGTATTTAACAAGTCAATACAAGTACAAAAAACTGTGAAAGCTAGAGAGGGAAAAAGCTCTGACTATTGCTTTACCATATGAGCATCATTCTTAGATTTTTTCCATTTTCCCCAAAAGTTCACATAGTCTGTGTTTCTATTCACATTTAAAATACAAACATCCTCTTGTAGGCTAAATACCTGCTTCACTAGGCAATCATAATAATTATCCCATACATTATATATCTTGAAATAATACAATTCTTTTCTCATGATATTTCGAGCACATAGGTCACAATATACTTCTACCCTTCTTTCCTCCCTGCACTTTACAACCAACTCAAATTTCTGTTACTTCCTCCCAGTTTCTCACAAAATGGAAAAGTAAAGAACAGAACTGCAATCAATCATTAATGGGAGTACTCCCAGATTGAAAGGAATAGAAGTAAAGTAACTTCTTATTGGGAGGTCAACCTTATAAAAATTACAAAATTTTTGAGATCTTAATAACCTTAACCTATATTGGGGAGTTTCTTAGGTCTGGTTGTTTCAAGGCAAATAATTTAGAAATAAAAATTCTAATTTATGTAAAACCCAATAAACGAATGCATTGAATCATTTACTAATTTGTCTACAATTTGTTTCTATTTCGAAAATATAGTACTTTTAAAAAATAAATATATGTAATTTATAATATAGCACTGTTTCTATAGTTCTATGGTTAGAAGTGAGCTAAGTGATACAGCAATTATAATAGCAGTAAAATACTTGGCCCATAACTTTAGAATTTACTCTAACAGATGGCTTTCTGCACTTTGCAAGCATTGTTTTCTTTAATCTTCATAACAATCCTCTTATTGTATCGTGTGTCTGTGTGCGCATCAATGTGGACGGCTCATTTACTGATCAATTTGTGCTGACCATCTGCATATATTTTTACCCATTATATGTAAAGATTAGGGTCCCAGAATAATTCTCTGCTAGCATTCAAATTATAACTGGAGAGGAGAAAAAGAGAAAGCTAAGCAAAGGGAAGAAGGGGTTGCCAGGAGGATTATTGCCTCATAAGATAAAAGCACTCCCTTTAAAGTTTCAAAAATTTGTTTTTATCTTACTTTTGTAAAAGCATATTCTTCTTATTAGCTGAGTTTGTGAGTTGACAATTTTTTGTACATATTTGCAAAACTGGTCTTTCCAACTGACCTGAAATGATTCTTCTCTCTGTTGTAATATAATTTTAACTATAACTTCCAAAACAGTTAAGGGGTATTTTGTGAATTTTGTTCTCTATTTCCACAAGAGCATGTATTGCCATAATTTTTTTTTTTTTTTTGCTCATGTCTGTTTCATATGCATTCCCTCAAGGACAAACTTTTTTTTTGGTTAATCCTCACCCGAGGATATTTTCCCATTGATTTTTAGGGAGAGTGCAAGGGAGGGGGAGAGACACACACAGAGAGAAACATGGATGTGAGAGAAACACATCGATTGGTTGCCTCCTGCACGCACCCCAGTTGGGGAGGGGATTGAGCCTGCAACTGAGGTTCATGCCCTTGACCAGAATTGAAAGCTGGGCCCTTCAGGCCTCCTGTCCATGCTCTATACACTGGGCCAAACCAACTAGGGTCAAACTTTTATTTATTTATTTTACCTACTCCGAATACTGTATAGCCTAGAGTGAGTACCCAAACAATGCCTGTTGAAATGAAAGAATGATTTCATCTGTGACTTGAAAGAGTTAGTAGCTTCCTTTCAGGTCATATGCACAAATCAATTCTCAACCAGCAAACAGACCGCCTATAGCTATTCAGGCCACACACCTGTTTTCTTAAATATCATTGCTAAAACAACATTTATATTCTATTTTATTACTGTGCATCCATCTTTTACCAGTATTAGAGGTGTCTCATTAAAAAGCAGTATAACTTTAATTTGTTTTTATGCTCACCTTTACAGAAGTTAAAAGGAATCACTGACTAAATTCCAGTGTATTTCTTGTATTTATGAAATGGCACAAACCAATAGCAATCTTATGTTGGGTTTCATTTATTCAATTATCCCAGAGCATCAACCGATGTTATAATTACTTGAAAAGCTAACATTGTTCATAGAAATTTGGTAAGAACATTAGTGTACCTGCAAAATTGAAAATGCTAATTAGAAATTATTAAGGCATAATGAATTTTTAACGGTCAGGTTTTCTTTTCAGGTTCTTTTTCTTCCATCCATCCCTTAATTGGCGGGGAGGCAGGGAGGGTTCCCCAGAGACCCATCATTCTCCCTCTTCTCACCTTGAACAAAGGACCTCTGGACATTATGATCGTCTGTATCTGTAGCTTCAACTGCCATCTATATGCTCATGATCTCCTTATCTAGATTTGAGTATCACATTTATATTTCCAACAGAGATTAGGATCTCTCTGATAAGCTCCTCAAAACTCCATGTTTCTCCAAATCTAGTCACCTTCTAGAAGTCCATATCTCATCTATTTTCAGTCAAGTTATCTTAGCTTGGGAATCATATTCTATCTTTGACCCTCTCCCTCAGTTTCTCATACTTATGGTATTAATTCCTTTGTTCATCTTTTAAGAGTTCCTTCTCTCTTTGTCTCCTGTCTTATATTCAAGCCCTCGTTGTTTCCCTCCCAGATTTCCTTAGTAATCTCTTGGTATCTTGCCTCTGATTTCACTGCCTTTACATTACTCCAGATTGACTCTTAAGAGTTACAGATCACCTTATCTCTTACCTTACTTAAACCTTTAAGGGTTTCCCCATTTTCTTCCAGATCTGACTTAAATAACAAAGTATGGCATACAAGGCCCTGGATGCCTGCCCGTTATCCTCTGCCCGATGCTGAATTTGTCTCTGCTTGCTTTCTAGTTGCATCTCCCCCATCTTCATATGTATCCTTCACTGCTGGTAGACCAGTTTACTTGCAGTTGTGCAATGAAGCAAAGAATTTAATGCCTTTGCCTAAAGTGCCCTCGCCCAGAAGCTCTAAATCATTCTTCAAAATATACATCAAGTATCCTGGAAGCCTTCCCTTACTCTCTCCTGAATGAAGTATTTTTCCTCTGTACGACCATTATCTCCTGGTTTATTAAAATGATTATCAGATTGCAATACCAATATTTATTTTCTGATTTTTTAAATAAATGTTTTATTTTAAATAAATAAATGTTTTTCTCATTTGTCATTCTTTATCCTTTTTAAGGTCAGAGACTGCATTTTGTTCTTCTGAGTATGTCCAGCATCATTTTAACATGTTAGTTTTTTAACAATGTATGTTTAATTAATGAAATCCTTAAATATTCTCTTTTCTAAAATTTTTATTTATTAATTTTAGAGAGAGAAAGAGAGAGGAATTGGGAGAGAGGAATGGAGAGAGAGAAAATTGATTTGTTGTTCCACTTATTTATGCATTCATTGGTTGATTCTTGAAAATGCCCTGACTGGGGATTGAACAGGCAATTTTGGCATATTGGGAGGATGTTCTAACCAACTGACCTACCCAGCCAGGGCTTAAACATTCTCTTTGTTGTCTTTTGGATATTTCTTTAATTTATGTTCCTTGAACCATTTTCATCTTCATAGAGAAAACCATATATCTTATTCTAAAAATTATTAGATGTTTCCAGTGGGGTCCCCAAGGCTTGGAGAATCTTTAATTTGATAACCATTTTCAGTAGGAAGAGAATAAATAACAAGCCATCACGCCAAATACTATTAACTAATTAATAAAGGAAAATGAAAAATATACCTTTCCTTGGCAAGAAAAGGAAGTGCAATAAAGATGCTATATTTCAAATGTACTTGCATGTCCCTAGGAACTAAATTATTTTAGTTATTAGTTTAATAAACATTACACATTTAGTATATACTGATTTATAATTGTAGTAGTAAAAGCTACTATTTGGAACAAGAAGCGATTTACTATGTTGAGTCCCTGTTCCATTAGTTAGTTCTGTAGAAAAGAAGGTTCCTTAAGTCTCAGGTTCCTTATCTGTACAATGGAACTAAAATTAAATGAGATTACATAAAGGGATTAGTGCTGTACCTGGTACAAAGCATGTAAATGGTAATTGTCATCATCATCATCATCATCATCATCATCATCATCATCACCACCTTTCTCAAGAGGTTACTTCGGTGACATTATTATATAAGTACATTCACAAAACTTTGCAAATTATGAATATAAGCACTAGATACTATGACTTACATGAATAAGTTTGCCATTTATTGTTTACTTTGCTAGAAATGAAACACTGTCTTTAAATATATCAGTTTTTGAGATTTCCTATTCCTTGGCATTTGGCGATCAGTCATGCTTCAGAGAATCCCTTTTATCACTGTGAGCACCCATGAAAGATTGATAAATTGGCAAGAAGGAGTAAATGCCTCCTTGCCTTTTTATGCCACCGAGGGAGAATGTCACTCAATGCAGAAGGAACGCCTCTCTCTTGTTTACCTAACTGTGAAAGTGGCTTGAAAAAGCTAAAACTGCTCTTTGGCCACGGGGTAGACAGGCTCAGAGGCAGTAATTTCATCTGCTCAGTGGTACTACCACTGTGCTTTATCACCTCCCTGCCAGCTTGGCCACGGCACACTGCTCCGCTCCGTGTGTTGAATGCCCCGTTTTCCTGATTTCTCCGCTCTGTCGCTATTAAGAACATAAACAAAATCTCAGAAACTTCCAGGTGGTTCCGGCGTTGGGACTGAGAAATCTGCGCAGATAAGATAGGCTTCTGGTGCAGCGAGGAGACGCCCACTGGAGGCCAGAACCCACAGGGACCGAGTGCGGTGTGCCCCAGGGCGCCGCAGGCTCGTCCGGATCCTTCGGGCTGGACACGGGGCGTGCACGCAAATATTAGCGGAATAAATGTTCACACCACCGCACTACGTGCCTGGAGTCACCCGCATCCCAACCCAGAAAACAATCGAGCTGCGAGAGCTGAATGAGCACGCAACTTAGCAAATATAAAATCTATCTTGTTTCATGCGTCTACAGCAATAAAAAGTTTTTATTTTTTTAAAGCCTCGCGTGTTTTTGCTTTTTGTTTTTCTTTTCAAGAACGTTCCTCTGACTTTTACCATTGGAACTTCACCATGAGGATCAAACAGCAGCAGAGCAGAGAGAGAGACTTTTCAAAGTCTCTTCCCAACGTTATTTGGAGGAGAACAGCAAAGGCCCCACTTTCCTGTGCTCCGGTTCCAAACCTGCGTATCCGTTTCGGGTCCGAGAGAGTTTCTGGCAGCTCCCTTATCTGGGGGGCGGGAGGAGGGGTGGGGAGGAAGGAAGAGGGGCGCTGGGGTCAAAGCTCCCGCCCCTCAGGAAGCTCGGAAGAGAAAAAAGAATGGGCAGGGGCGGTCACGACCGTCCAGGCCACCCCGGGTGGTGGCACACAGAGCCAGCGCGCTCTGCAGCTCCCGCCTTTGCAAGCTGCGCTCCCAGGCACCGGGCGCCGGGGCAGCCGGGGCAGCCGAGGCAGCGCGCGCACGCGCACTCCGCGGCCCCGCGCCCGCCCGGGCGTTGCAGCCCACGTGTTGCTTGTTGTCGGCGCCACAGGTTCCCCACCTGCGCCGGGCGCTCGGGCCGCTCCGCCCCGGCCGGCGGGCGCTCAGGGACCGCGGGGTGGGCGGGCCCGGGGCCGGCGCGCGGCCTCACCCCCCGCGCTAACTCCGCCTCTTGAAGCGCGGCGGCTCCCCGGCTCCCGCCCGCGTCCTCCTCCCGGCGCCTGCCCGCCCCTGGCGCCCGGGTGGTAGGAAACGCTCCCGAGTCTAACTCGACGTGTCCGGAAAGCCCGGGCCAGTTTCCCTTTCATTCCGCGGCCGCTGCTGCCAGCCGCGCGGCTCCCGGAGCCCCGCGGGCGCTGCCGCCGGGGGTGAGGCACCTGGGGCCGCGGGCACCATGCTGGACCCTTCTTCCAGCGAAGAGGAGTCGGACGAGGGGCTGGAGGAGGAGAGCCGCGAGGTGCCGGTGGCGGCCGGCGGTTCGCAGCGAGCGCTGCCCGCTCCGGCTCGGGAAGGGCGGCGGGACGCGGCGGGGCGCGCGGGCGGCGGTGGCGCGGTCAGACCCGGGAGCCCGAGTCCCTCGGTGATCAGCGAGGGGCGAGACGAGCCCGAGAGGCAGCTGGATGAGGAGCAGGAGCGGAGGATCCGCCTGCAGCTCTACGTCTTCGTGGTGCGATGCATCGCGTACCCCTTCAACGCCAAGCAGCCCACAGACATGGCCCGGAGGCAGCAGAAGGTGAGTTGCGGACAGGACCGCGCGCCTCCTGGACTTGCCCCTCCCGGGGCGGGGAGCGCTCGGGCCGCGGTCCCTCTGCCCCACGCAGGACGCTGTGTTTTTGTTAGTCTTGGAGGCAGGGGGACCTTTGCGGGGAGGACAGGGTCTTAGCCCCCCCTGGGAGTCGGTGGCAGCGGACGCATCTTCGCCCCGGGCTTGGCAGACTCTGTCAGCTTGGCGTCCGTGAGACCGAGACGGACCGGGCAGCGCCGGCCCTGCGGTGGGGCGCCCGGCGGGCTGGGCTCTGGCCCGGTTCGAACGCAGCCCCCGTGAACTTGAATTTCTCGCTGCAGCGGCGCCTCCTGCTCGCCTAGCCCAGCTGGAGCTGGACCTGGCCGGAGGTCGGAATGAGTGTAGCGAGTGGGATCCGGACACTTGCGTTGGTCAGAGGGGAGTCTCCACTAAGGCGAAGGGGTGGGAATGTTCCTCGGTGACTAAAAAGAAAACCCAAAGTAAAATGGACAGGCTTCCTATACTGCTTTATAAACTAGGACCTCGGATCTAAACACTGCAAAAGGTACGCAGCTTTGTGGAGGTACCGTGAGTTAGTAATTCCTGGGCCAGCCAGGCCCAGTGAAACGCACTACTGATACAAATTAAGGATTGGCTCATAACCACTTCAAAACAAATATCCCCTCCCTGTCCCCCGCTCCCGCCCCCCAAGAGGTAAGGAGTTTGTTTCGGGTGTAATGCATGCCAAAGACCCCAGGGATTGAATGTTCTGTAGCAGACAAAAGTAATGGCTCAAATTGCCTTAACTGGCTGTTTTCAACAGAAACGGTGTAGTAGACAGTCTCGCTAATACAGTGGTTCTCAACCTTGGCTGCACATTAGAATCACCTGGGAATCTTGTTAAAATCCTGATTTCTGGGCCTCATCCTCCGGAAATTCTGTTTCTTTGTTACTAATGATGAGGCCCAGAAATCAGGATTTTAACAAGATTCCCAGGTGATTCTAATGTGCAGCCAAGGTTGAGAACCACTGCTCTAATAGAATGCTGAACCCAGATTATTCTTAGAAGGTTCAGTAGAAACATATAGCAGTCTCCTTGGTTTGGGACAAGATGTGGAGACCTAGAGAGATTGCCCAAGGCATGCATACCTGGATGCACAGGTGTTTGTTAGTTTCCTGGAGTAGTAACTTTAGCGTGTGAGGCACTTGGAAATTTGGAGAGCTTTCGAATTGAATTTTGAAAGCCTGCATTTCAGTGTCAGTGCAGTCTTCCCACACCATCCTAACCCTGTGTGCCCATCCTCTTAAAACAGGCCCAACCTGAGCAGCTGTTTTGAATCATTCATTTTCAGGGCAAGCTTATAGGATGCTTCTCTGCATCTGGAAGCTAATTACACAGATCCTTCAAATACCTAACCCTCTTCAGATTCACAACCCCAGAGATGGAAAAGAGGTAGGGATCCTCTGAGAGGTAGGGATCGTGTCAGAGTAGCATTCCTAATCCCAGACCAATTAGCATAACTGATGATACCATTCCTCAGGTCAGATTTGAGTGCACCTGGGAGTTTTGGGAGCCTTCCATTCACTCCTAGGCCAGTACCATACTTTCTCGTCTGTAGCTTGCTGTGGAGATGCAGTCCCCTCTAACCTCTTCTGAATTCTGTAGGCCAAATGACTTTCAATTTCAGTAGCCATTCTTAAACCAAGTGTAACTTTTGACAAGTATAGGTGCCCCCCAAATGTATTCACACACTTTGAATAATTATAAAGGCAGTGTTTATTAAGATACATTTCATTTTCAAAATTGAGCTATCAGCTGTTAAAATGTGTATACATTTTTGGGGGCACGCTGTGATAAGTGGTCATATCAAGTTTACGAATATCATCCATTCTCCAGTGTTTTTCACTCATACTGCATTGACACTTATTTTTGGTGCGTTAAAGTCTTAAAAAAACAAAGTTTGGTGACATTAAGATGCTGTCCTATTTGGAATATTATCTTTGAAAATAAGTGTTTGCAACTTATTAGTAGCTGACTTATACTGTGTGTTCTTGCTGGGTTTTGGTAACGAAACAAACTCTCCCTTGCTTGTTGAGCTAGGGCAGATCTCTCTAACACGGCCTGTTTAATTACAGACATGCCTCAGATGTTGCCGGTTCCCTTCCAGACCACCTCAATAAAGCCAGTCTTAATCTTTTGCTGCTGGAGGGTCTTGCCTTCAATTTGCACCACCTCCTCCCCCAAAACAAAAATGCCCCAAACCCACACATCTGTGAAGTGCAATAAAGCGGAGCGCAGTAAAATGAGATATGCCCTGTAGAGTGTAGAATGTCTCTCCAGAAATTGTGTTGGCAAACAGGTGCTTTCCCAACACTACTGCATATGTTCTGTTCAAAAATAATTTGGAATACTTGGAAATTTTTCTAAATGTTGAGAGCATTGAGTGCGGTCAGATTAACTTTTGTGAATTTATTATTATTATTATTATTATTAAGGAAGAAACCCCACAACAATCTAAGTCGTTCTTTTTTTTTATTTTTTTTTTAAAATATATTTTATTGATTTTTTACAGAGAGGAAGGGAGAGAGATAGAGAGTTAGAAACATCGATGAGAGAGAAACATCGACCAGCTGCCTCCTGCACATCCCCCACTGGGGATATGCCCGCAACCCAGGTACATGCCCTTGACCAGAATCGAACCCAGGACCCCTCAGTCCGACGCTCTATCCACTGAGCCAAACCGGTCTCGGCAATCTAAGTCGTTCTATTAGTCGAACTTATTCAAAAGGCACCTCATGCTTTTTTTTTTTTTTTTTTAAACATGTTATTTGCTAAGGGGAGCTGGAGCTATTCTTGACAGTCAGATTTCCTCCTGGACAAAATGAAATGGGAATAAACTATATTTTTGCAAATTTGATGCACAAGCCAGTCTTGAATTATACAGTTGGGTTATATAGATGAAATAACAGGATAATTACAAAATCACCATCTATTGTATACTTTTATACTGTCTTCAAGTAGGCAGACAGCCCATAAAAGGATTTAATAGCTTAAATTGTTGTCATTGAAATGCATATTGCTGCTCACTTTTTTTTTTTATTGAATTGGTTAATAAAATTATACAGGTTTCAGGTATGCAGTTCTACAACACATCATCTGTATATTGTATTGCGTGTTTCCCACCTCACGTCACTTCTTTCAACTTTGTGAATTTAGAACTCAGAAATTGGGATCTGAAAGGGTCCTCATTTTATAAATGAAGAAAATTAATCGGAGATAAGAGCCTTCCCTTGCCAGTCAGAGCCCTCTCACTGTTAGGGCTGGTGAGCCTCTGAGGAGCGCAATGTTGTTTTTCAATTGGGTGCAGGGGCCCACAAGGCTAGTGAAGGGCTCATCCGTGAGCTGCTTGAGAAAGCTTCATAGCTTTAAACTCACAGTTGACTAAAACACGCCTGTCTTTGGTTTTGGCTGGGAAATTTCAGCGCTGAGGAACAACAGTCGTCACCCTATGCCCGTTAGACCCTCTGACTGACTTTCCAGGAAATTCTGGGTGGTGGTGGTGGGGTGTGGACCGGGCACTGAGAAGGCTCTGTACCAGGTGGGCACACTTCCCAAGTGGACATACATAATATGGATGTGAAGTAAATTGCCAATGGCCAAGTAGCTTTGTCTGAGTAGTGCTTAAAGCCTCTGGTGCTTCTTTACCTTGATTACCTTGGCACCATCACACTGCAAAGGGCAGTAAAGATGAACTTTGGGTGGTTCTCTATCATTGGGTAAAGGTGGGATCAGTGTTGAAAAGGGAAAACAGTGACACAGATAAAGCAAGCCAGTTATTGCTTTAGGCGATTTGTTTGTTGAACCTTTGGAAAACATTGAGATCCAGGAGGAAAAAGTGATAAAAAGGGGTTCACAGTGGTTAGAAGGTAGGGAGAATCTGGCAAACATGATACCCACGGGAGAGATTTCGTACATTCACTCACGTAGCTGTGGGTTTACAGACTATAATTCTCAAATTATACCTGTCTTTCATATGTGCTTGACTTACGTGGTAATTGTTTTGGTTAGCCAGGAGTCTATAGGTTTCTAGTTGGTGGTTGCTCTGTTCATTATTTTTGTTTTTATTAAGTTAAAGTCAGATGTTGAGAAGGAGCCAACTATTTTTTAAACTAGAAATAATGAAGAGGGAATTAAAAAGATTGAAATGGTACCTAATAACTTTCCACATGCTTCGTATACCCACGTTCTTTGCATTTTTATGTGCATTGTCACTGTAATCACACTAAATTGTGCCTTATTAAACCTGTTTATATAATCACTCCCACCACTTCACACAATTTTTCTTGTTAATTCTAAATTTGACTAATGTATACAAATAATACTGTGAAATTTCAGATGGGGTTGGGGGAGAGTAAACTCCTTAATTAAAATTGATCAGGAAGAGATCAATTGTGGGGAAATAGTATTGGTGAAATAATTCACAGTGCACTCTTGCCCACAACTCTCTCCCATCCGAATATTATACTACAGTAAAGTGAGCACTTCTGTCCCTCTTTAGAAATGGTTTTCTTTTTGGGGTTTTGTTTTGATTTTGAATCTTCTGACTGCGTAGGTCAGTGGTTCTCAACCTGTGGGTCGCGACCCCTTTGGCAGTTGAACGACCCTTTCACAGGGGTCGCCTAAGACCATCCTGCATATCAGATATTTACATTACGATTCATAACAGTAGCAACATTACCGTTATGAAGTAGCAACGAAAATAATTTTATGGTTGGGTCACAACATGAGGAACTGTATTTAAAGGGCCAGAAGGTTGAGAACCACTGGCTTAGGTGATCCCCCCCCCCCCCCCCCCACCGCCGCTCAGGAAAAGAGCCACTTTTATAAAATATTAGCTATAGATTTTCGAAGACTGAGAATTGCTTACCTTATAGCAGGAGTCACTGTGCCTCAATGATTCTGCTATTGTTCCATCTTTGGGGACTAAAATACAATGGTGGCCCGATGCGTTCTCAGCGCAGTGCGTGGAGTCTAAGAGATGAGTAAATGTCTGGGTATGTGGAAGGGTCCCATTTAGTCCACCTCAAAGAATCAGCAACATAGAGGATGGGGGAAGGATGCTCTAGAGGCAAAAGAGGAGTCTTACAGTTTATAGTTTGCTGTGGAAACTAATGTTCCATAAACGTGTTTTGAGACCACCAGGACTCACCCCCTCTCTTCTAAAGAAAGCCATAAAAGGTAATACCTTTTGGTGTGCAAGTAATAACTTCAAAGTGACCCTTTCCCATTGCCAATCCCTAGAGGCACGCAGCGCTTGTAGGAGCCCCACCGTATCCCTGCTTTCTTGCTTGCAGAGTCCCAGCAGATCTGGGGATGGTATAAAAATCCATCCATTGTGCTCCCTGGGGCTTTGGGACGTTATGGTGCAAATACAGAAGAGAAAGGTTTTGTTGTTTGCTGTTGTCCTAAGGGGGGTGAGTCGGAAACCACACATAAAAGTAAAACTTGAGATTGGTCTTAAACAGTATCTCAGAGGAAAATGATTGTTGCTTCAACTGATCCATCTAACCCCCCACCAGGGTGTCTTGAGACCACAGAACTTAATTTGGTGAAATGAGTTGTATTAATGAGAACTCAAGCAGATTAAGTAAAATTGGTATTTGCTTTTCTCTTTCAAAAAAATCAGCTGTAGTTTTAATGTACAATGACTGCCTATAAAGTGAAATATTGTCATGCTGTGGTTTCTCTTTAGCTTTTGTCTGTCTGTCTGTTAATAGAAACAGTCCTCTTCATTTGTACACTCACAAGATAAAAAGCACACTTTGTAAGGTCATTAAAGACCTTCAAAGCAAAACAAAAGGAAGCCCATTGCCAGGTTATGAAATATAGGCATTCTGAGTGGAAAATCATACCAGCTATTTGGTTGTGAGGCAGGTCTCTTTTGAATTATTGTGTTACTTTATATGCATTTCAAATTAATTTAGACCTTTCTTTGGGAAGGAAGAGGTGGGTTGCATAGTCACATGTTATTTCAGTTTTTAGGCTAGAAAAGGCCTAATGATTGTAAGTAGTGGATGCATTATTGAAACAAATGACACCTTCTCCAGGGTTTTAGGAATATTTAAGAATCAAATTATGGAACTGTTGTCTTAAATCTATAACATTTTATGATCACTGTTTAAGTTACCTAAGGGTTTGGCTATGATTTCCTTTTTGAAAAGAAAAACACCTGTGATTCTTATCCGTAGCTGCACATTAGAAACACCTTGGGGAACTTTAAATGCCATTATCCAGGTTGTGCCCCAGATTAATTAAATCAATCTCTGGGTAGTCCTAAAGCTTCCCAGGTGATTCCAATCTACAACCAAGGTTGCATACCAATGTTTTAGACTGGAAAGCTACAGGGAAATGGCTTATTTTCACCTAAGCAAGGTGAAAGTATTTGATTAAGATTACTGAGTAATTAAACCAGTATTCCACATTAAGAAAAAGGCAATAGGAATGCTCTCATAAGGAACAAAGAACCCTACACATCTTAATAATCTAGGAACCACAGAAGACCCTGAATAGCCACCACAATCTTGAAAAAGAACAAAGTGGGAGGTATCACACTCCCTGATATCAAACTATACTACAAGGCTGTAATGATCAAAACAGCATAGTACTGGTATAAAAAACAGAAACATAGATCAATAGAACAGAATAGAGAGCCCAGAAAATAATACCTACACGTACATGGTCAATTATTCTGTGACAGTGGAGGAAAGCATATACATTAGGGTAAATAGTCTCTTCAATAAATTGCATTGGGGAAACTGGACAGATTTGCAAAAAAAGTGAAACTAGACCACTTTTCCACGTCATATATAAGAATGAACTCGAAATGGAAGACAGTATGGAGGTTCTTAAAAAATTTGTTGTGCTTTTGTTTTTTAGAAGTGAAATAAAAATTATTAGTGATAAGTATAGACTTCAAATCTGGTAGAATTGAGACAAAGACCAAACTATTCTACACATAGCAAGTTTTTAACATTAAATTGGGTGCTTATTCAGTTTAGCTGTTTTTCATTTCAATTGTGAATGAAACAATCAGACTCGAAGAACTTGTACAAGTACATAAACTGAAAAGTGGGCTGCAGCCAGGTTTTGTAATACATTTTTATCTCAGTGGAAATGTATGTCTCCTCTCCTACATTGCCTCCCTTTTCTTGGTTTGGCTTTCCCACTCTCTGTGTTCTGTGTCGTTTGTGGGAACCTGTGTGTAGGAGAGTAGGGCTCTGCCCTTCACTGTCCTCTCTACATTGCCGTCACCTCATTTGTCAAATGACTAATACTTCCGCAGGATGCCATGAAGATCATGTAAGATTTCTGAACAGCAGCTAGCATAGTGTCTGGCATGGAGTAGACCTTCAAAGAGTTTTTATTTTTTATTTTCTCATAATATTCCTTCAGAAAAGAAATTTTTCATTCTATAAAGCGTATTGCATTTAACAAAAAATATTTGAACAGATATGTATGCTAGGCACTGTTGTAAGCACTAGGAATAGAGATGTGGACAAGGATTCCTCAGGAATTTATATTCTAGCAGAGGAGATGGGTGATCAACAAGTATATGGATCTACATAATAAGGGATATTTAGTGACTGTGGGAGGGAGTTTGGCATCACTGGCTGTTTCAGGTCGGGTGGTCAGGGAGAGCCTTGAGGAGCAGGTAGTGGTTGAGCAGAACTTGAAATTAAGTGAAGGGTTGAGCCACTTGAAGATGAAGAATAGATAGTGCCCCTTTAGTCTATTCTCACAACTGTACAACTTGAAGGCAGTGCCTTAAATTCCATGGAACTGGTATACCCTAGAGTTCTGCAATGTAGTGGCACTATCTATTCTCATCTCAAAGAGATCTTTTCAGAATCTTAGTCAGATCCCTTCTTGAACCTGCTCAAAACTTGTCAATACCTTCTCAGATCCCTTCTTGAACCTGCTCAAAACTTGTCAATAGCTTCTCATCACACTTAAATTCTTATTTTACCGTCACCTAGAGAATTCATAAAAGCTAGCCCTATCTCTCCAGACTCTTCATCTTCAAGTGGCTCAACCCTTCACTTAATTTTGAAATTATAATATGCTACAAGTATTTAAGCTTCCTATTAAAATAATAGGAAGGGCTAGCTTTTATGAATTCTCTAGGTGACGGTAAGATAAGAATGAGTATATACTTACTCTTTTATTTCTTGCTCCTTTCTCTGTAGACCTTATGGCTGTAGTTTTCCTGCTGTTAGTGTTACTTGATGTTCACCTCCCCTCCTTTCTGGATACTTCCCCACCCCTATCTTCCCTTGCAGCTACAGGTGGCCATGTGACACAAGTTCTGCTATATGAGACAGACAATCGTCTTGTGACTCTGAGGGAAATACTTAAGGAAATTTCGGATGTGCTGGCTGGGTCAGACACACTTGATTCTGAAACCATTGCCAACAGCGCCTGCATCTAGACGTTTCTCTGTGAGAAAAATATTCTCTCAATATTTTTTGCCAATATATTGTTAATTTACTTTGTTCTATAAGAATCATTAGGATCTCTGCACTTTGTTGAGTAGTTGAGTCTAGACATTAAAAATTAATGGAGTTACATTATCAAGACTGTTTTTCACTACAATACCACATAGTATGCTTGGTTGCATTCCTTTTCTTACAAAACTTTGTATTTTCTTGGAGTTTTGATTTGTTTTTCTTCTCTACCCATCTTGTCTCCTTTCATTGCCTCCTCACAGTGGACCAAATTATAAGCCAGTGGTTCTCAAGGGGGATGGTAGTACCCTTTAGCAGATGTTTAAAATAATTGTGGCCCTAGCTGGTTTGGCTTAGTGGATAGAGCATTGGCCTGCAGACTGAAGGGTCCCGGGTTCAATTCCCATCAGGGGCACATACCTGGGTTGCGGGCTCCGTCCCCAGTGGGGGGCATGCGGGAGACACCCAATCCCTCTCATCATTGATGTTTCTATCTCTTCCCTCCCTTCCTCTCTGAAATCAATAAAAATATATTAAAAATAAATGGAAACAATCAAAACAAACTTAATAAAATGTGGGGTGTTTTTGGTTTTGTCAATGATTAGGGGTTACTACTGGTATTTTGTAGGGACCCAGGGATTCTACAAATCCTGAAATGTATGATAAATTGCATCTCACATGGCATTTGCATGTCCACTTGGACACTTACGTTGGTTAAGATAGTTTATAATTATTTGAGTCACAGGGATATGTAATTATTTTTTCTAGAAATACAACTCTTGGGTAAATGGAGGGAAGATTGCACTTTATTTTGTTAGGAAGTTTTCTGAGAATTGCTCATCGTTTTTGGAAATAATGTCACCAACAGCAATGATGCTTGTGACATTTGTGTTATCAGTGCAGGATGCTTATGTCAGCCTTCACTTACAGTTGTCAGATTCTCCTTGATTTTATAGATGTATACAAAAACGATTTAGCCCTTATGTCAAAATGTCAAAAGTAAAGAATAGTGCTGACAACAGTTAAATATTTCCTAACTTCCCTTAAGTTCAGATTCCTTCATTATATACTGTTATGCCCAGATTTCAAGATTCCCAAGAGCCCACCAGGGAGCCAGCGAGTCTGATGCAAAAGCAAAGAGTCCTTTATTTCGAACTAGTTCGGCTCCCCGACCACACTCACCGATGCAACGGTAAGCCCAGTGGCAGAGAGAGGGCTAGCCCGATGGGAAGAGGAGTTTTATAGGGGGGTGGAGTAAGGGGTGGAGAGGTGACTGTGGGTCCTGCCGATTGGCAAGGCGCAAGTCGGTGTCTTGTTACACAGGATGTGGTCATATTGATGGCGTGCACTTCCCTTGATTATCATTGGTTAGTCCAGAGAAATCTTGGGTGTGGCTAGCAGAGGCTTGGGCTTCCGGGAAGAAGCCTTGCCGAGCACATGGCTCTGCCCAAAAATGGAGGAACCAGGGTAAGATCCTCGCCCTTTCATATACGAGGGTCTAGGCATCTAGTTTATGTTCTAGACCAGCTATGCGTAAGCATTTACATACTAAGATACATGTTATTTCACTTGATTATTTCTATTCCAGTTAGGATCATCTATTTATAATTTTTAAAACATCTGTGCAGATAATATAACCTGGCAATAGATGTTATTTCTGTGTAGCAAAAGGGTTATTTTATTTTCCTTTAAAATTAAAAAGGGGCTTAGCAGGGCCCAGTAGGAAATAGCTGGCACACTCCATGGGGGGAATTCACAAACCACAGAGGGTCTGACAGGTTTAATGGAAGCAATGAGGGATGTTGAAGCCTCAGTAGTTGGCTGCAGAGCGAGGCCCTTACTTACCCCTCAGCCTCCATGGGCAAAAGGAGGGAGCTGTGGCCTGAGCTGGACAGGAACTAAAGCCGTGGGAGAAAGAAGCTCAGGTCTCCAGGTGAAGAACCAGTGACTGACAAACTGGGTGTGGCAGGGAGGGAGCCACGGGAGTAATAAATCTCCTCTTGCTCTTCTTTCCCTCCCTCTGGTTTCCTGCTGTTACTTCACCAAAAGGGAAACCCTATGAGAAGTTGAGGAGCAAAAAGCCTTGGCTGTTGCGGTTCCTTAGCCTCCCAAGGCGCAGAGTAGCGTCGACAATGGGGGAAAATGGGTCTGGAGGGCACAGGTGAGGGGGATTCCCGGCACAGGGGATGTTGTGTCTGATTAGGTGTGAGAGTCGGTATTCTAAAGGGTAGCACTAATTTCTTGTTTTTACTTTTCTCGCCCAGATATGTTCCCCCTGTAGCCTTCCTCTGACATAACTCATTTCTGAATCTGTGTTTGGACAGCAGGCTGAGAGCTGTCATTCTCATCGTTCCTTTTGAGTTGGAGACACAGTTCTCCTATTCCCTCATTTTTTAAAAAAATATTTTTTATTAATTTCAGAGAGGAAGGGAGAGTGAGAGAGAAATAGAAACATCATTGATGAGAGGGAATCATTGATTGGCTGCCTCCTGCACGCCCCCTACTGGGGATCGAGCCCACAACCCGGGCATGTGCCCTTGACCTGAATGGAACTCGGGACCCTTTAGTCCTCAGGCCAATGCTCTATCCACTGAGCCAAACCAGCTGGGGCAATTCCCTCACTTTGTTTGACCTTTTTCACATGTACCTTTGTAAGAAAGTGTGCTAAATTGTCCGAATCCATGCAAGTCTGGGTTGAACTCATTCTCCCTCAGCACATTGAAGGCATGATTGCTCCATAGTGTTGTAGCTTCCAGTGTTGTAATGAAAAGCTTGAAGTGTGGTTTCACTTTTAAATGACCTTTTTTCCCCCTTTCTCAAATGATTTTATGTTCTTGTCTTTGTCCTTAGAGGGTTCTGAAATGCTACAATAACCTTTTTAGTTTTAAAAGTATTTGTTGTGCAAGGAACTTGTTTCCATTCAATCTGCCTACAGGATCATGTCTTTCAACTCTTAGAGATTTTTGTGTGAAGTTGGAATGGAAGGCCAGGCTGTAAAGAATGGTGTTTGCTTTCTTTAAGGCGACACAGCTTCTTGACGTCATCCTACTGATTGTTAGCACACTTATAAACCTCGAAACTTCTATTTGGGTGAATTGTCATCAATTTGGGTGAATTTTCATTATACTGAAGATTGTCATTAACAAACAGGTGTTTTCTCTTTGTTGCCTCTTGGCTTTATTTAAGTACACAGTAATGTAAAATTTGCTTAGAATCAACATGACAACAGGGTATTCATATGTGTGTAATTAAAATAGTCCCCATTTTTCTTATGTTTTAATTTCATATATGACTTTGTGGTTTTATCTTTGACTTCCTTGTATATTAATGGAGCTATTAACTGGAGTAAGGCTCATAGATTTTAAAATGATCTTGATATGATGAAATGTAAACTTCTGGTTGGAGAAAGGAATTTCAAAAGAAATGTTTGCTCATTCAGCATTATGTTTGCCTAGAGCAGGGGTGGGCAAACTTTTTGACCCGAGGGCCACAATGGGTTCTTAAACTGGACCAGAGGGCCGGAACAAAAGCATGGATGGAGTGTTTGTGTGAACTAATATAAATTCAAAGTAAACATCATTACATAAAAGGGTACAGTCTTTTTTTTTTTTTTTTTTTAGTTTTATTCACTTCAGAGGGACCATAGTTTGCCCACGGCTGGCCTAGAGGCATTCGGTAGCATTGTGTATAGGTTTATTTTAATTGTAAATCCACTTGTTTATGACCTAAGTTGTTTTAATCTACGTATGACGAGGGGGAAAAAGAGAGTTGCTTTGATCCACATGTGAAGTTGTGGCAGGATGTCATCATTCCACATTTCTTTGATAGAGGAATGAAGGTAAGCAGTGCCAGTATGTCTTCATTCTAAATCTGTTGTCCTCGATAAGCAGTCAGCAACCCAGCAGCTGTGCTAGGGTCAGGGAGAGATCTGAATTCCATTAGTGACTTTTTGTCAGGAGTGACTCAATTCTTTTTATAGTGCAAGGCCCCGTGGCCCTGTTCCCTGACCACCCTGTATAATAAAAGGCTAATATGCAAATCAACCGATCAGCAGAAAGACCCGTTGCTATGAGGCGCAGTAACCACCAGGGGGGAGACGCTCAACACAACACGGGAGCGTCTCTGGTGGTCATTGCGCTCCCACAGGGGGAGCACTTCTCAGCCAGAAGCCGAGGCTCACGGCTGGTGAGCACAGTGGTGGTGGTGGGAGCTTCTCCAACCTCTGCGGCAGTCAGACATCCCCCGAGGGCTCCCAGACAGCGAGCAGGCGCAGGCCAGGCTGAGGGGACTCCCCTCCCCGCTCCCATGCACGAATTTCATGTACCAGGCCTTTGGTATCACTATGTAATGGTTTCAGTAGTACCATCTGTTGTACCCTCTCCACCCCCCTCACAAGAACCAACTGTATGACAATGAGAACATTTTAACTTGTTATGAAGCATCTTTTATTCTCATTAAAGGCAGCTCTCTTCATATTTGCTTCAACATTGAACTTTTTACTTGTTTTTTTTTTCTTTTTTTGCCAGTGACTTCATTCACTAGGCCCTCAGTATTTTCATTAATTTCAGAATTATATATTGCTGTTCTGAGGCCTCACAGCAGAATGGTCTCAATATCTTCACAAAAAATGTGTAGTCTAAAATGTCAACTCTACATAATGTGCCAGATATATTAATGTTTACCAGGTGCTGAGCATGAAGGTTAAAAAACAATGGGTAAAATACATAATGACTTTTTAAAAAAGTGAATAGGATTACATGACATTTTTAAGTCTTAGAACTTTGAGGTCATCTTATTTCTATTTCAGTATTTGCTCAGAGATCGTAGCAGTGTGCCTAAGGCCATTGCGTTTGTAAATGGACTTCAGGTTCTAACTCGGACCTCTGTGTTTCCAAACCCTTGAATCTTCCCTTCAGGTGCTTACTGAGGTGTTGTGTTGTGTGTGTGTGTGTGTGTGTTTTTTTTTTCTTTCAAAATTACAACTACTTTGTTTCTGCTATAAGAACTCTTTAAAGTAGTTTTATTAGATTGCGCTGAAGTCAAATTGCAGGAGAAACCATGTGCCACTAACACATTACAACACCCTATTAAAGCCTGACAGAAGGTGACTTGAGTATTTTGTGGTCTTCACGCCAGCTTTATAAAGGGAGTTAGGATTGTGTGAGAAACTGTTTGAATAAGAAATCTTAAAATGTCAGGACCTCATAATTGGAATTCTGAATTCTCATAAAGTCTAATAGAATCTGTCAAACTCCTGAGGGGGTTATTGATCTTGATTCCAAGTGCCTGCCCTTGGGGCATCTGTACTCAGGGCTTCCCATTACCTTCCCCAAAGCCATGTGGAATCTGGTTTTGGAAAGCTGTCATTATTTAATAAATAGTCCAACCTCAGTTTCTTTTAATTAATTTATTTTTTTAGTTTTTACTATCTTATCTTTCTTACTCATAAATCTCTAGAATTATATATTTTTTTCTGAATGTAGAAATAATATGTGCTTGTAGTAAAGTCCAGAAACATGCAGAGAAATTAAGGGAAAAAATTTACCATCTGACCAGAGGTAACAGCAGCAAGTGGTGAGCAGTTCATCCTTACTGTTGTTTCCATGATTGCTTCCCCCTATTGATCACCCTATGAATTTGAATCTTGCTTCCCCCCCTCCCACTTAACATTATATACTGAATATCCTCCTATTTAAAAAACTATTTCTAGTACTTTTTAAATGGTGTGTACTCTTTCCTCATATTGTTTCTGTATCATAATTTTCTTAACATTTGTGCCTTGATGATCCTGTAGGTATACCTTATGGGGGCTGAGGGATGGATTTCTCAATATTTCTAGACTGGGAATATCAAAGTAACGAGGGCATATTTTGAGAGTTGTAATATATATTGAATAATTTTTCTCTAGAACAAATACACACACATAAATATATATACACTAGAGGCCTGATGCACAAAATTTGTGCAAGGGGCTTGGCGCTCGCAGCTGTGGTGGCTGTCCTTGGCCCTCACAGCCCCAGCTTTGTCCAGATGGTCGTTCTGCTGTTTGGCTGTCCTGTCTAATTAGCATATTATGCTTTTTTTATTATAGATATTCCTGTAAGAATACCCATTTCTCTACAGCCTTGTCAGCTTTCAATATTATATTAAAGATGTCTTTGTAAAGTTCATTTTTTAACAAAGAGGTATAATTTTTATTCTGCTCTTTAAATAATTTGTTAGACATCTTTGTATATTTGATTACCACAAATGGGTTCTTGTTTTACTTTACTTAAAAAAAATGTTAGCGAAAATTTTAGCTCCATTTTCATGTGTTTCTTTTAGCCAATTGTTGGGCCCCATAATTGGGAAGGCTCTTGTGAGGCAAGCTGAGAGCCCAGAATTCATGTTGATGTGTCTAAAAAGTAGAGGTTTGTGTGTCTAAGAGGATTGGTGGATTCGGGGCAGGGAGAGGAGTTTGGTGGTATAGCGGTAGTCTAGGGAAGGAGAGATGAATGGACCTGGTGAATGTAAAGATGGATAAAGTGATGGAGAAATAATAGGGTTGTAAGAGATGGTTGGGAAACAGAGTGAGAAGCAAACGGACTGGTAAATGAGCAGGATTTAGAGGTTATTCTTAGGATCATGCTGGTGCTACTTATGGGTTGGGGATAACATTACCAATATGTGAAAAGGATTTGGGGATATTCTAGTGAGGATTAGGTTGGCTCTGAACACAAAGCCTCTCTCATAGTAGCTTTAGCCACTGGACTTTATTTTCTTACTTTACAATAGCAGCTGGGATTGTGGCTCATCTTCCTGTTTTCCCGCTCTTCCATCCCTAGCCTGAGGCTTTTACCTTCATGGTTGCAACTACCTGCAGGTGAGGGATTTACATTCCTGGCAGAAGGGAAGATGGAGCCATGGGCTCTGTCATGGAGTGACTTTATTCTGGAAAAGAGCACCCCTCCCCACCTTGACTTCTTTCTTTATTTTTGTGGCAAAATTGCGATACTAGATTATATATATTTCAGGTGAGACAACATTATAATTTGATATTTGTATACAGTGCATAGTGTTCACCACTACAAGTCTAGTTACTACCCATCATCAAATAGTCGGCTTCTCTCACCCATTTTGCCCTCCCTAACCCCCCTTCCCTTTGGTAATTACCCATCTGTTCTCTGTATCTGTTTTATTTGGTTTTGTTTTAATTCCACATATAAGTGAAATCATTCAGTATTGATCTTTCTTCATCTCACTTATTTCACTTAACGTTATACCCTCACGGTCCATCCATGTTGCAAATGGAAAGATTTCCTTTTGGTGTGGCTGAATAGTACTCATACCACATCATCTTTATCCATTCATCCATTAGTGGGCATTAGGTTGTTTCTTTATCTTAGTTAATGTAAACATGCTGTAAGGAACATAGGGATGCCTGCATGTTTTCAAATTAGTGTTCTTGTATTCCTTGAATAAATAGCTGGGTCACCTGGTAGGAATCACCATACAATTTCTATAGTGGCTGCACCAGTTTGTGGCTGTTCAGTTTTCCCAACATCATTTATTGAAGAGACTGTCCTTTCCCCATTGTGTGTTCTTGGCTCCTGTGTTGTAAATTAATTGTCCACTTAACGTGAGGGCTTATTTTTGGGATCTCTTCTGTTCCATTGATCTGTGTGTCTGTCTTTATGCCAATAGCATATTGTTTTGATTACTCTAGCTTTATAGTATAGTTTGAAATAAGAGAGCATGATACCTCTATTTTTGTTCTTCCTCAAGATTGCTTTGGCCGTTTGGAGTTTTTTGTGGCTCCATACAAATTTTAGAATTACTTGGTCTAGTTCTGTGAAAAATGCCAATGGAATTTTGATAGGGATTTCACTAAATCTGTAGATCTTTTTGGGTGGTATGGACTTTCTTTGTCTTATTGGCAAAACATAGCACCAAGGAAGGCTGGGATATTAGTTTTTTGTTTTTTTTTTTGTTTTTTGTTTTTTTTTTTTTACCATTTTGTACTAGGGGAAAGCAGAGGAGAGGGGATTTGGAATGGGAATTAAGCCACTGAAAGTATGCCAACAATGGGATGGATAATAAATTTAATCTTGGCCATGTTTGTGGAGGAGGCATTTATGCAATGGAAAATGTGCTTAGATTTTAGAATAAGTTATCAGGGCTTGGAAGATAGACGTAGATGCGATCTGCATTTGATTCATATTCAGACCTTTATCTAAAGGACTTCAAATTCCAATTTCTCAGTTTTTCTGTCCTATTTCCATGGCTTCTCTTGTTGCCTGAATTCCATTTATGAGGTTTCAGGTCACTTTGTGTCAGGACTATCCAGCACCATCCAGCCACAAGGCTAGATTCCCTCATGACATCCCATCATTCTGGTCTATTTGCTGTTATTTCATTAATTGCCCTCAAAATTCTCTTGGGTATGCTTGCTTATTGTGTTAATTGGGGGGTGGGGGAGGGGTGGTCCTCTATCCATGTTTGGAATTTTAATTCCAGTCTGCAGTTTATCAGGGATATGTCAGTAACCACATTTTCAGCCCTCTCGATATATGCCTTTTCATACCTGGGGGGATGGATTGTTGCTGAGACTGACCACACTGGCTGCATAATGACTCTCACTCCCGGGACTGTTTCCTTCCCATCCTCCTGGTGGTGACTTGGTATAGGAAGAACTAGCTTCCAGGCGGAAAGCTGCTAAGGACTGTTCCTAATTCTACTCCTAAGGAAATGATCCTGCTTGTTTTCTCATCAGTGCTCCTCTCTGGCCCTGACTATAGCGGATGGGGATCAAAGTCACACTTTAGAAAGCTTTCAGACTCCACTACAAACTACTTCCTCTCCCGGGAGAGAGGCTTTTAAGTAATTCAAGGCTTTCATGGGTTGTATTTGATATATAACAAGTCAGTAAACATTATCTAATTATTGTAGGTCTTTTGCAGATATGGGGATGTCCCCTTAGGTGCTGATTTTCAAGGACACACTTCCTCTTTGATTAAACTAAGTGGCGACTAACAGCTCTGTTGCTGAAGCCATGTGTTTTGATCAGTTGGGAATGTCTGTCTTCTCCAGGTCAACTCAGCCTTCCCTTTATACCAAACACTTCTGCAGCACAATATCATCTTAAGTGTTTTCCTGTAGAACTTGTTGCTGTCTGCATGTACTTGAAGCTAATTTTCCTGTCAGTGTTGGCGCAGACTGCTGATGTGCAACACTATGAAGTGTTAGCCCTGATTGCTCGTGGACGTCTCCCAGTCCTCGGCATGTACAGCACTCCCGGCCCAGCACAGCTGAGCAGCATGGTGTGGGGTGCCTTGCTTGGCGACATTCTGTAGCAAATGTGGATGGTAGCTTTGTCAGACACCTTCTGTTGACTTGTCTGGGCATAGACTTCCTCTCCTCTGCCTTGTAAAACATCATATGCTGTGAGGATAGGGCAGGTGAAAGCAAGATCCTCGTTGGGGGTTCCGAGGACAGCGTCCCAGGAGTGCCTGGCGCCCTCTTGTCTTGACTGGTGGCCACAGGCTCTCCAGAAGGCCTGGGATAGGCTTTTCCACCAGACTTGCATGCCCCAGCGGCCTCTGGGGCTTCTCCCTTGGGCTCCAAGATAAGAGGAAGCTTGCAAAGCACGGAAACCGTGGCACACAGTTCATGCCACGCACCCTTTTCTGCCTCTCCCCTCCGCCACCACCCTGTCTTCTCCTGCCTTTCCTTCTCTTCTTCCATCTCCGCTGTTATTCCTGCAGCCTGATTTCTCCGGGAAGGAGTTGATATGAATAGTATGGGTCATACAGAATGATATATGCACACCTTCCAGATTTTATTTTATTTACTTATTTTTTTAATATATCTTATTGATTTTTTACAGAGAGGAAGGGAGATAGAGAGTTAGAAACATCGATGAGAGAGAAACATCGATCAGCTGCTTCCTGCACATCTCCTACTGGGGATATGCCCGCAACCCAGGTACATGTCCTTGACCGGAATCGAACCTGGGACCTTTCAGTCCGCAAGCCGACGCTCTATCCACTGAGCCAAACCAGTTTCGGCACACTTTCCAGATTTTAATAGAACAATATATAAGCGTACATTTATTTGTGTATCTTTTGAAGTGGGAGTATGGTAGTCGGGATCTAGTCAGAAAAACAAGTATCATGAAGTGGGTTAATAGTGGGAATTTAATATAGGGAACTAATTACAAAGATATTGGAAAAGTCAAAAGAGCAAATGTGAATCTGTTATGCAATGCAGAGGTTACCAACTGCAGGAAGCAGCTATCATCTCTTGGGCTAAAGAGACAGAGGAGCTGACATTATGGGGGGAGGGAGGGAATGAGGGTGCTGCCTGGTGAGAGCAGAACCCAGGATTCAGGGTCACCCAGTGGACCTGTGGAGGGGGCTGCCCATGGGGAGCTAAAACAACAGAGGAGCTGTAGCTGTTGCTGGAGTTGCCACCTGAAATAGAGGAGGTGGGGGTAGAAATACCCTGGCCTTTTCCCGCCTCATAAAGTCTGGTCTCCTGCTGGTCTCTCATCAGCCCAAGACACCAGTAGCCAGCTGTCAGGGAAACCTAGGCATTGGAGTTTGCGGGATTCAGTCCCGTGAAGGAGCAGGAAGGGTAACCAGTGGGAGAGCAGACATGCAAAGGACTGGCACAGACGTATGGTTCTGTTGATGTTAGTCATGCATGAGGCACATCCCTAACGTACCTTCCATCATTTCCCATTTTAGATTTTTTAATTTGTAGGAATTCTTTTTTTTTTTTTTTAAATATACTTTATTGAGTTTTTACAGAGAGGAAAGGAGAGAGATAGAGAGTTAGAAACATCGATGAGAGAGAAACATCGACCAGCTGCCTCCTGCACACTCCCCACTGGGGATGTGCCCGCAACCAAGGTACATGCCCTTGACCGGAATCGAACCTGGGACCTTTCAGTCCGCAGGCCGACGCTCTATCCACTGAGCCAAACCGGTTTTGGCATTTGTAGGAATTCTTTAATTTCTCTTGGAAATGTTTGGAATGGAGAATGCAGTCCGTATGCAGTGTTTTGCCGTAGCCTCTAAATTCGTTTTCCTGCTTCCGTCCTTACCACCCCCACCTCTAATCTGGGCTCTACACGCACTCAGAGTGAGTCCTTTATAAGAAAAGTGAGTTTGTTTCCCTTCAAGACCTCCAAAGGGTTCCACTACACTCCCCACCGAAGTCTTTACAGTGTTCCATCTCCCAAGGTCCTGTAGGTGTTCTGCCCCCTTTCTCTCTCAGACCTCATGTCCTGCTCCTCCCACCTTGCTCTTTCTGCTCTAGCTAAACTCACCTCCTTGCTGTTGGTGGAACATGCTGGCACGTTTGTACTTGTGCCCCTTATGGACTGTTCCCTGTACCTTGAAGGCTCTTTCTCCAGGTTTCCCTCCCAACTCCCATCCTTCACTTTTGCTCAGTCATCAACTTGATAAGGTGTTTCTTGACCTCCCTGTTTAACATGGTCCTTTCTTCTTATTCACAAACTACTTTCTGAGTTTTATTTTTCCCTGTCACACTGAACACCTCCTAGTACACTACATAACATTCATGATCTACCTCTACTTTCCCCCTCCCTAGCCCCCGTTAATGTAAACTTCGTGAGGCGGGGGGACTTTCTGGCAGTTTTATTCATAGCACATCTGGCTCATATGCTGTTGTTGGATGAATGGCTAGGAGTCTTCCTAGATTTTTAGTTCTTTCTCAAAAATCTCTTAGTTGTTTTAATTACATTTAAATGTGACAGTAATAACTTACTTGCTTCTCATGAGTCTTTCCAAAGTGTTTTACCTTAATTTTTAATAGAAAAAAAGAATTACTTTTGACTAAAATTTTTGAGGTAGTGAGGAGTTCTGGATGCACATTGCACTTCTGACACTTCTCATAGTTTGTTCACGGACAATTACTTGTGGCTTAGCTTCCTTGTCTGTAATAGAGATAGTAATAGTACCGCACCACGTGGTTATAAGTATGAAGTTAAGGCATGAAAAACACTTTAGTCTACACAGTAAGTGCTCACTAGATTTTAGCTATTCTTATAAAGTTGGATTTACATGCTGCAGTGACCAGGAAAATGTGCCCCTCCTGTCTCCAGCTGTGGAGCATAACTGACTGATCGCCGAGCTGCTGCCCCTTTGCTTCCACCTTCACTCTGATGTCATGTTTTCTGTAGGCCTTCTAGCCAGTGACTGGGCACAGAAGTGATAGTAAGGCACACCCATTCCTCTGAGTGTGGGATTGTGCTAGCAGGTGATCCTTTCTTTGATCTTTGCTCTAAGTCCAGTTTTCCTTCCTTCTTTCTTTTCTTCCACCAACACCAGCCCAGCATCCTGTATTAGGATGCTCCTTGTCTTCTCCTGTTCCTACTCTTCATGGACTGAAATGTTTGTGTCTCTCCAGAATCCATAGCTTGAAATCCTAACTCCCAAGGTGAATTTGGGAGGAGATTGGGTCATGAGGGTGGAGCCCTCCTGAATGGGATTAGTGCCCTTCTAAAAGGGGCCCCAGAAAGCTCTCTCACCTCTTTGAGTTGTGAGGACACAGAAGGGAGAGGGCTGTGTATGAACCAGGAAGTTGGCTCTCACTAGACACTGAATCTGTTTGTGCCTCCATCATAGACTTTTGAGCCTCCAGAACTGAAAAATAAATGATTTTTTGTTTAAGTCACCCCGTCAGTGGTATTTTTTAAAAATATATTTTTTTATTGATTTTTTTACAGAGAGGAAGGGAGAGGGATAGAGAGTTAGAAACATCAATGAGAGAGAAACATCGATCAGCTGCCTCCTGCACATCTCCAACTGGGGATGTGCCTGCAACCAAGGTACATGCACTTGACTGGAATCAAACCTGGGACCTTTCAGTCTGCAGGCCGACGCTCTATCCAGAGCCAAACCAGTTAGGGCAGTCAGTGGTATTTTTGTTTTAGCAGCCTGAAACACTGAGACACTACCTCAGTATGTCTTTTGCATGTCTGATCTTATTTGAGTGTTCCTTTACATGGTAGACCCAAACTACTAATGCACATGATGTTTAAATAATAAGAACAGTTGCAATAATAAGTAAAGCTGACATGCGTGAATTGAGAAACACAACTGTCTCATTGTGGACGTATAGCATAGCTAGTCCTAGTGAGAATAGAAGTGCCCGGGCAGCTAGAAAAGGAGCCACTAGCTACAGCATGCCCTTTGCAGAATAAGAATGCTGCCCAAGAGAATGGAGATCTAATAAACTGTGTCCTCACTGGCTATTGTTGGAGCTTCTGCTGATACTTCTTAGCTGTTTGAATGGAAAGCTCCTTCAGGGAAAGACTCAATCAAATGCTGCTTTTATATCAGCCACAGCCGCTGCCTGCAGTGGTACACTTACATGCTTAATAAAACTTCGTTAAGCCCGGGCTGGTGTGGCACAGTTGGTTGAGCATCCTCTTGTGCACTGAGAGGTCACAGGTTTGATTCCCTGTCTCAGAGCACATCCCAGATTTTGGGCTCAATCCCTGGTCTCAGTGGGCCATAGTGTATGTGGGTGGCAGCTGATAGATGTTATTCTCTCCTTCTCCTGCTCTCTACCTCTTTCTACCCCTCTGTCTCTCTCTCTCCTCTCTCTCTCTCTCTCTCTCTCTCTCTCTCTCTCTCTCTCTCTCTCTTCTCTCTCTCTCTCTCTCTCTCTCTCTCTCTCTCTCTCTCTCTCTCTAATACATACATACATATATACATATTAAAAAACACACACACACACAAACAAAACTTTGTTAAATTGAGTAGGCATTCCTTAAATGACGGACACTATGTTCATTTTACTTGGGAATTGTGAGTAGGTGTTAGACTTTGCTGGCTGGAGGGCAAACAAAGATTGAGGAGCTCTAGAGTTCTTGAATTCTCAGATGTTACC
The DNA here is from genome assembly GCF_964212035.1 of Myotis nattereri. Lineage (NCBI taxonomy): Eukaryota > Metazoa > Chordata > Mammalia > Chiroptera > Vespertilionidae > Myotis > Myotis nattereri. The sequence continues at coordinate 16,430,181 of NC_138086.1, read as the reverse complement.
AGGGAATTTCTCTGGAAATCTACATCAATGGCATTGTTGCTGTCCAAAGTACAAATAGTGAAGCTGTCAGAATTCATCGATGCTATAAGTACATTTTAAAAACACAGGACCAGCCCACCTCCACCCTTAGTCTGATACTAACCCACTGGAGTAGATGGTGAGGGACCGAGATAGAAGAGAAAGAAAGGGGAAGGGGGACGCAGGTGCGAAGCGGCAGAGAAAGACTCTCTCAGAGACCCAGCTCCGAAGTTAGGTCTGTTCCAGGATATATTTTATTTTATTAAATTTCCTAAGTGAACTTTCAGTGGTGTCTGTTTCTTGCAACCAAAATAGCCCTTTTAATTGTAGCTGATCCCCACGCATAGTTGATAACAGAGCTCTGCTACGCAAAGACTGTGGACTAGTGTCTTCAGAGCTTGTTAGAAATTCAGAATCTTGCCCTGGCCACCAGGTAACTCAGTAGGTTGCTGGTTTAATCCCTGGTCAGGGTATAGATAAGAATCACCATATGAATGCATTAATAAGTGGAACAACAAATCTCTCTCTCTCTCTCTCTCTCTCTTTCTCTCTCTCTCTCTCTCATCAATGAATAAAATATTTTTTAAAAGGAGAAATTTGCAATCTCTAACCCCCGCACCCCTAGCCATGGAATTAATATGCATTTTAGCAAAATCTCCAGGAGATATGTATGCCTATTAAAGCATTGTGTAGTGGATACTCTTACAATAAAGCTATCTAGGAGAGAGAAAGGATGGACTACATACCTAATTAAAATTTTTATTACCTGTTGGACTGCCTTTTCATTCTCAGTATTGAGACTTTATGGATGTATCATAAAAATGATTTATTAATCATTTATGTGGTAAGATTCTGTTAAACACTGTATATACATTTTCATTTAGTACCTCAAACTTATGAGTTAGGTTCTAATTTATTTTACAGAATGAGAAACTGAGTCAAGGAATGCTTGTTTTTTTCCTAAAATAAAATGGCATTGTACAATTTAAAAGTTACTGTGAGATGTGAGGTTCAGATTTTCTCTCCTTGATAAGGATTGAATTTTTCACAGCATACTCCTTGATATAAAATAATTTAAGATTTAAATAAACTTTACCTTTGAGAAGGTAGAACATACTTTTTTTTTCTGCTAACAATAACAATGTGTCATGAATAATATACTTTTTTTATTTAAACATGAGAATATTCTTAACTTTGCTGGACCTACAAAATGTTTGCTGACCCCCATATTATAAATTTTATGATTTTTACTGACACTGTTATGATTATAGTGGTCCAGTTAAGATGCTTATTTTAGAGTGTTTCATTTGATATTTCAAAAGTTTGCATTTGTTTCTGGTTTCACTAAATTGAGGTTTCATGTCATTATTTTGCTTATGTGATCTGCTCAGTATGTCTCCTTATCTCATTATTTATCTTTAGGATTTTGCTAATCATGTGGTTTGCTTGATTCCCGCCCCCCTTCACCCTCCCCCCCACCTTATTTTTCAAAATACTTAGTAAGATACCAGTTGGAAGGCATAATAGCAAGGTGTAGACTTTAAGTCAGATTCCACATGCTAGTTGTATCATTGGACCAATTTACTTAACTTCCTCAGTCTTATTGTACCCAGCTTTAAAGTGGGAATAACATGACTAACTTTGCCCCCACATCTCTGGACACATATTAATGAAGTAATTTGAAAAAGAAACCAAAAAGCTGGGGTAAACACATATTAAAACAACAAAGAGATCCCATCTTTGTATGGCCCAAACAAGGAACACTGACAACACCACATGTGGGTGAGGAGGTGGAGCTTTGCTGCTGGAAATATAAAATGACATAGCCACTTTGGAAGACAGTTTGGTTGTTTCTTACAAAACTCTTACCAAATAATCTAGCAGTCACACTCCGTGTTATTTACTGAACAGTAGTTGAAAACTTACATTTACAGAGAAGCTTGCATATGGGATGTTTACAGCAGCAAAAGCAATCAATATGTCCTCCAGTAGTAAATGGATAAAGTGTCGTACATCCAGACAGTGGAATATAATGCAGCACTAAAAAGAAATGAACTATCTATATATATAAAAGTCTAAGCGACTAGTCGACCGAAGGACCGTTCGACCGGTTGCTATGATGCGCACTGACCACCAGTGGGGAGACGCTCAACGCAGGAGCTGCCCCCCTGATGGTCCGTATGCTCCCACAGCCAACCTCCCACAGTCCCTCCCCCCGGAATGGGTGAGACTGCCCTGATCGCTGGCCAGGCCGAGGGACCCCACCTGTACACCAGCCCTCTAGTTAAGCCATAAAAGACCTAGAGGAACCTTAAATGCGTATTACTGTGTGAAAGAAGCTAATCTGAAAAGGCTTCTGTACGATTCCTTCTGTATGACATTCTGGAAAAGGCAAAACTGTAGAGAGAGTAAAAAGATAAGTGGTTGGTGGGGGTGGGAGGAGGAATGAATAGGCAGACACAGGATTTTTAGGGCACTGAAATGCTCTGTATCATACAGCAGTGATGGGTACATGTCATCATTATACATTTGTCTAAACCAGCCGTGGGCAAACTATGGCCCGCGGGCCGGATCTGGCCCGTTTGAAATGAATAAAACTAAAAAAAAAAAAGACCGTACACTTTTATGTAATGATGTTTACTTTGAATTTATATTAGTTCACACAAACACTCCATCCATGCTTTTGTTCCGGCCCTCCGGTCCAGTTTAAGGACCCATTGTGGCCCTCGAGTCAAAAAGTTTGCCCACCCCTGGTCTAAACCCATAGAGTGAACACCACCGAGTGAGCTATATTGTAAAATGTAGACTTGGGGTGATAATGATGTGTTGATGTAGGTTTATCAGTTGTAACAAATGTACCACTCTGGTGGAGGATGTAATGCGGGAGGCTGTGAATTAGGAGGGATGGAGTATTTATAAGTTCTCTGTATCTTTCCCCTTAATTTTGTTGTGAACTTAAAACTACTCTAAAAATATTCTAAAATAAAAGCGTAGATAGTAAATATTACCTTTAAAATTTTCAGTCAGACCTTACTTCTCCCTGGTCCACAATGTTATGGGAAATGTTTAATATTCTGCATTAATTTAAGGGGAAATTCTTTGAAAAAATGGAAAGCTAGGGCATCCGTATCTTACAAAGAAATACGCTCTATTCCTTAAGTATTTCCCAGTGTCCACTGTCTTTTTTTGTGCTATACTAAAAATGGTGTTATCAGGTAAAGCCCTAAAAAGTAATTGCAACAAAGCTGTTTTTTAAAATCAGACAGTTTGAATGCAGTGATACTGTTAGCATGCCCCTTTGTAGCCTCTATGTATTAGCAGGCTTTGCTAAAGTGCAACTTTTTGATGATAAAGTTCAGTTTTTAAAAGGATTTCTAAAAAAAAAAAAAAAAAAAAAAAAAAGAAAAGATTTCTGTACCTGAAAGGCTGTTAATGTAAATTTACAATTGATGATGGTTTTGAGTGTTTTTTTTTGACTAGAGAACTGTAAACACTCTAGTTATGGTTAATAAACAATTTGAAATGATGAATTATTGAATTTCACAATAATATTTTAGCAAAAAGACAAATGTAATTATTACAAATTAGCATAATTAAGCAATATAATTATTTCAAGCTGTTTGTATAATTCAATCTAAAAAATTGGACTTGCATAGAAAATCAAAGTGTTATTTTTCATGATTTTGCTTTAAGTGTGTTTTTTAATTGTGAGTGGGAAGAGAAGAAAAATACATAAATGTAGATATTGATTTACATCTTGCAGGGAGAGTCAAAGGGACTTGGTACAGATAAAGACATAATTAGCTTGCGATTTTCTCTAAGATAATAACTTTGACTTCTAAAAAACTTACTGCTTATCCAGTTTAAAATCTGAGTGGAGGAAGAATGGGAAGTGGTAGAGGGCCTTTGTCCTTTTATCATAGCTTTTTTTTTTTTTTTTTTTTTTTTTTTTTTTTTTTTAAACTGTGCTCATATTGGATGTAACACCGAAAGAATTTGATTCTTAAGCTTGAAGTCCAAGGAATGATTGACATACAGCACATTGAGTGCCAACTATTAATGTCCATTAGGTTCTTAGTGTGCATAGCAAACAATACCTTTAGCTTTATAGAGTTAAGTTCATGGTAGGACACTATACTTACCTTAAAAATGGATATAGTAGTAAGAGACTAGGATTTATTTTTAACATCTAATCTACTGTAATACCTGGAGGATAGTAGAACTCAAATATTTGTTGAATGAATAAGTACTGAGTACTGAGAAGAAACTCTGAAGGATAACGAAGACATTGGTTTCATCATAAAGACAATTCTCATCCCATCCCTTCCTCACACAGTGAGTGTTCTTAATACTTGTAATTTACATGTTAAACACTATTTTTTTTACATTTTTTTTTACATTTGTGTAACAGACTTTGTAGCCTTTAGCATTTGTTGCTTCAAAGTTATACAGCATCTGTAAATAATTAGAAGTAGATGCTACTTTTTTTGAAGTGTTATCTATCAATATGTTATGAAGTCCTTTTGAACAATTCTTTTTTTCTAAAATATATTTTTATTGATTTTAGAGAGGAAGGGTGAGGGAGAGTGATAGAAACATCAATGATGAGAGAGAATCATTGATTGGCTGCCTCCTGCAAGCCCCACACTGGGGATCTTGCCAGCAACCCAAGCATGTGCCCTGACCAAGAGTGGAACCATGGTCAGGTTCATGGTTCATAGATGGACGCTCAGTTACTGAGCTGTGCCAGCTGCACTAGAATGATTCTTTATCAGCATAAATAGCTTCCACGGGTATAATACTTTCATTTTACAGATGGGGAATTTACTTGATTCAGAAACCACTGAGCAAGATATTGGTACAAGTAGAATATTTAGTACTTAGGGACTTCAATCTACTGAATTCCATGAAAGTAAAGACAGAAGAGGGAAAGAAATAAGTGAAATCCCCAGTTAACTTAGGACCAAGAATACTGGAATCTGAAAGCTACAAGAGGAAAACACAACTGTGAATGATTTAAATGATTGAGTAGATAATTAAATAAAAGATGAGTCTCCTCAGTTTAGCAAATTATCTCCTTAATCAGTAGTACTGCTCAGCACAGTGTAATGTAATCAGTTTCAAGGACATTTTATCTCCATATATAAAAAGCCACTTAGTAAAATGCATTTAAGGTTTCTCCATGGCTTGATAATTCATATTTGTGAATATTTAAAAATATATTACAAAGCTGCTTCATATTAGGGTATAAGAGAGTATTGTAAAAAGTCTTAGATCCTTGTCCTCTTCTTAACTGTGCAATTTTATTTTAAAACATTTTTATGATATAAACAACATACATATATAATATGCATGTAGAAAAGCACATGAAACAAATATAGAGCTTAATGGGTTATTACAGGCGAACAACCTCATTTTGGTGACAAGGTAATAGCCTTACCTACTACTCCAGAAGCCTCCATGTCCTCTCCCACTAAGAAGTAAGTTTAAGACAAGAGGTTGCTTCATCAGAATTATCAGCATGAACTTCCACATACATCTAATATCATAATTTATGTATATGCTTATCTATATCTATATCTACCTATCTATAGATAGAGATATCTTACTTCTTACACAGGAATAACTAACCTAGCAATAATGAGTATCTGTAGTACCAAGACTGAGGTCTTCAAATACTGCTTTCCGTAAATTCATCCAATTGTGGCAAATGCTGGGATTTCAGATGTCAGTTGTATAATGTGCCTCTCTTCAGCGCTATCTGAATTAGATTTATTTGCATTCATGATGAAAACTTCAATTTAGATTAAATAATTAGTTTGACATAGAACTCTTCATTTGCCTCAAACCAATACTTGTAAGCATCTGCATGGGTCTTCTCTGTTATCAAGGAAATGGTTATGTCTTCTCAGCTTTGCAGTAGGTACAGCTGCTCTTACCCAGTTTCTTATTGTTAGCCCACAGGACCTCATGCACTTGATCAGTAAAGTTGTCATGCTTTTAAGCGTAATAAGTGGCAGAGAGTTCAACAGAACTATAATTCTGCAGAACTATATTTTACTTTCTTAATTCTAAATCATACTGGTCCAAAACTACAGGCATGCTGAAGTTATAAAAACATGAATATAGAATGTGGGGCCTCCCAGTTTGATGTGTATCAGAAAGGGCTCAGCCAGGAGGCAGAAACCACAAAGTAGTTTGAATAAGAAAACTTTAATTAAAAATTAACTATGATGGCGAATTCACTACAAAGGGCTAAAAACGAACTTTAAACAGTCTTAATTGGATGAGTGAGAGTACCCATGTGTTACTGTCTAGATTGTGTCCCCCTCCCAAATTCACATGTTGAAATCCTAACCCCATCTGCTGGTGTCCTTATAAGAAGAGGAGATGAGGACATGCAGAGAGACACATGCCAGGGATGCAAGCACACAGGAGAGACCATCTGAGGACACAGCAAGAGTGAGGCCATCTGTGCGGCAAAGAGAAAGGCCACAAGAAAAACTGAAGCTGCTGTCACCTTGATCTTGGACGTCCAGCCTCTAAAACTGTTAGGAAATGAATTCTGTTGTTTAAGCCATCTAGTCCATGGTATTTTTTTTTTTTTTGCATTATCTTTGATTTATAATGAATAAGGAATGTCAAAGAGATAAGTTGGGGGAGAGAGCATCATGATAGTATTTCTCTTTGGGTAAAAAACTCCTATTTCTCTAAATTTTTTCAGCATCAATAATATTGAGCAATTATACATAAATAGACCTAATTTTGGTAGAAAAAATTTACCCAAATTGAAGGAGTTGATACTGTTTTTTAAATTTTATTTTTATTGTTGAGAGTATTACAGATGTCCTCCACTTTCCCCCCTTTGCGTCCCTACACCTGGCTCCTGCCCTACCCAGGCCTTCAATGTCGGTGTCCATTGACTATGCACATATGCATATACGCCAAGTTCTTTGGTGAATCTCTTCCTGCCCTCGGCCCCCTTTCCCTCTGAGATCTGTCCGTTAGTGCCATACTTCCATGTCTCTGGGCCTGTTTTGTTCATCAGTTTATTGTGTTCATTAGACTCCACATATAAATGAGATCATGTGATACTTGTCTTTCTCCTACCGGCTTATTTTGCTTAACATAATAATCTCTAGGTCCATCCATGCAGACTCAAAGGATAAGAGATCCTTCTTTCTTACAGCTGCATAGTATTTCATTGTTCAGATGTACCACAGCTTTGCTATCCACTCACCTACTGATGGGCACTTGGGTTGTTTCCAATTTGGATGCCTTTTATTTTTCCTTCTGTGGCTAGTACTCTAGGACTTAGTGTACTATGTTGACTGGGTGGTGAAATTGGACATCCCTGTCTTGTGCCTGTTCTTAAGGGAAATGCTTTTAGTTTTTGCCATTGAGTATGATGTTGGCTGTAGGTTTGTCATATAGAGCCTTTATTCTCTTGTGGTATAATCCCTCTATTCCCACTTTGCTGAGAGTTTTTATAAAAATTCGGTGCTGCTGCCCTAACTGGTTTTGGCTCAGTGGATAGAGCGTCAGCCTGAGAACTGAAGGGTCCCAGGTTCGATTCCGGTCAAGGGCATGTACCTTGGTTGCGGGCACATCCCCAGTAGGGGGTGTGCAGGAGGCAGCTGGTCGATGTTTCTAACTCTCTATCCCTCTCCTTTCTTCTCTGTAAAAAATCAATAAAATATATTTAAAAAAATAAAAATAAAAAGATAAAAATTCAGTGCAGGGTTTTGTTGAATGCTTTTTCTGTGTCAGTTGATATGACCATGAGACTTTTTTTTTTTTTAACTTAAATTCTTTATTGTTTAAAGTATTACATGAGTCTCCTTTTTCCCCCATTGACTTCTCCCCGGCCATCCCCAACCCCCAGCACAAGCCCTCACCCCCCTACTGTCTGTGTCCATTGGTTATGCTAGTCTCTGGTATTTTTGTGGCAGCCCTAACAGACAAACCAAGGAAGGGACGAAGTTGGAAACGGAGCGACCTCTCGAGCACTGGAATTCAGACCTCATAGTAGAAGGTATGCGTGTGGCCCACTGGATGCTAGAAGTTGACTGGGTTGTCCAGGCCAGGGCTGGCCCTGTTGCCAGGCAAACAGGAAACTCTTCCAGATTATGGGCAGCTTGAGATTGGCAGGCAAGGAACACCTCTCTGGTGTTCAGGGGGGCCCAGACTGGTGGACGGATGCACAGAGGGATTTGGGCAGTGGGAATGTGCTCACTGGTTGAGTGGAGCAAGACCTAGAGTACACTCTGCATGTCAGGAGGCCATGGTGAAGTGTTTGCTGGCTGAGCTGGGGCTGTCAGCTCACGGTGAGGGTCCGTGGTTGGGACATGGTGGCTGAGGTGGAGCTCTGTGTCCCTCATTTGCGCCTCTCATATTATGGGTCATTGTCTCCTTTTAATCACCCTGTTCAGGTTGAAGGGCGGGAAGGGCTGTAGCAAGTTAACATCTGTGTGCATTTTTTTTCTGTTCCTTTTGTTGTGGTTGGGGGCGGGGTTCTTTTGTGAGTGAATGGGGCACGTACTTCCGGGTAACAGCTGCACGTGTGATGGAGCCACTGTCAGTGTTGGCCTTTCACAGACCCTCACGGTCCTGAGACCCTCAGTTGTGTCTTCTCCTGATACTTGTCCTGGTTAACAGTGTAATTGCTTGAGTCATAACTGGGAAAGATGGTTATGGGGCATGTCAGTGTAAAAGAGATTTGATTTGGAAGGACTGCAGCCTAATTTGTGAGCTGGTCAAGTTTTGACCTTTGGTGCCACTGTTAAAATTAGTAAAAATACTCATCTGGACATAAGCTATCCAAAATATAAAACAAGTAAACAGTGAGCATGTGAGAATTCTTTCAGTGTTTACCAAGGCACTGCAGGGGGGTTAGCCGTGGGAATCCGAGGAGGAATCCTGTGGCCTTTGCCCTCCAGAAATGTGTGACTAATAAAGGAAGATAGGACACATATGAAAAGGATAACATATCCCTAAATAGATCAGACAAGATCCTCCCACTGCAGCGCCTGAGCTTGTGAGCTTGTGATTGGTAAGAAGGCTCCTGACCAATTTCTAGAGTCTACTCATTGTTTCACTTAACCATTCTTACAAACTAGCCAAGTCTTTAAGTGTATGGTATTAGCAGTAGCAAATAGGTGAGGGTGAGAGCTCCTAGAGGCAGCATGATGGTTGGAGTGAAAAATGATAGTTGACTTCAAGACAGAACCTAGAAAATCCAATAAAAGTATGTAAGACTGTGAAAGTGTGTCAATCTTGAGTCATTAAATACAGGGAAACAGACTCTTTGTGGTACACATGTGTGTATTCTAATCTAGAGTAATAATTGCCATTCATGATGTTGACACAGATTTAAGAAAGGCTTAACTATTTTCTGCTTCATTACTTAATACCACATACTGAATACCACATACCCTAGTTATTTCCTTAAAATGTCATTGAATAGGCGTGCTCTCTTTGTCAGACCATGCCCGCACCTCTCCTCACTTTTTCATCCCTCTCTCCCTCTTTCTCCTAACCTCCAAGGGCCCTTCTACTACCTCTGTAACTTTCTAAATAAACTTTCCTTTAAAAAAAAGGTCCTTGAATAACTATCCTGTGAAAATGGTAAATTAAATGATCTCTTGTCTTTAAACAAAACTATCATTGATTCTAAAATTTTCAGCCATTTGTTTGCATAGGATTTCTGAGAGCAGATTCTTTATTACATTAAAAATATTTTTCTAGCCCTGGCTGGTATTGTTCAGTGGTTAGAGAGTCAGCCAGCACACTGGTGGGTCTCAGGTTTGATTCTCAGTCGGGTTTGTGACTGGGTTGCAGGTTCCATCCTAGGCTCTGGATGGGGCATGGGCAGGAGGCATCTGGCTGATGTACATCAATGTTTCTCTCTATCCTGCTTCTTCCCTCCCTTACACTCTAAAAATCAAGGGGGGAAAAAATCCTTGGATGGGGTTTAACAAAAATTATTATTATTTTTTTTCTAAAAGTCAAAGGAAAACTCAGTATATACCCATGGTTGTAAAAATGCAACAGAATGGTATTCAGTGATTGTGTATCTTTGTGTTTCAGATCTTGATGAATAGATACGGCTTGTTTGGGCTTATGAGAAGCTCTTACAAGAAGTGTTTTTTTCTCAAGATAAATACTGGTAATACCAATGGCCTGGCCCTGGCGTGTGGGGAAAGGGAACTACAGGGGTCAGGATCAGAGTTGTGGCCTAGACTTTTCCAAACAAACCAGAGTTCAGGTCTGGTCCTATCTGCACTCGGGGACCACGGAGGCAAGGGTCTGTGGTGGCCTGGAAGGCTGGACCACAGTGGATTGTTTTAAACTAGCGTTTGGCTAAAGTGTAGCTGTCCGTTACGTCAAGCAGAAACTTCACTACAAGCCTGCCAGCGATTGTTTCAAGACTGGTTAAAAGGACAGTCCAGGTGGGTGACCAAACTTAGAAAGCCTGAACATAGGATTCTCACTTTAAGTAGTACATCCTCTCACCTCAGTTAAATTTGAGTATAAATGTATATCATGAAAAAATTTGTATATTAGGAACCCTGGCTGGGTGGCTTAGTTGTTTGGAGTGTCGTCCCGTTTACTGAAAAGGTTGCGGGTTCGATTCCCAGTCAGGGCAAATACCGAGGTTGCAGTTCGATCTCCCTTCAGGGCACATAGGGGAGGCAACCGATTGATGTGTCTCTCTCTCATAGATATTTCTCTCTCTTTCTCCCCTCCCCTCTCTCTAAAATCAATGAAAACATATCCTCAGGGGAAGATTAAAAAAAAAAAGTATAGTATGGGATGAGAAACCAGGACTTAAGTGTGTCATTTTGGTTATTTAAAAAAGTGTTTTGATAGATGTGTTTGAACTGTATGATGCTCAGTTACAAATGCGAAACATTTCATTTTTAAGATGAATTGAGTATCTTATTTCTCAAACTTTTTTCCGTTGAAGGGAGGGAGCAATGATGTCACAGGCCGGAGCTGCCAAGCTGCGAGATCACCATCTAGTGGTTAAAGGTTACCGTAATTTATGGTTTGTGTCACATTTTCATACTTGATTCTGATATAAAACAGAGCTCTGTGTCACATGCAGTAATATGACATTTTTCCAGACCTTGAAATGAGATTCCATAATAATAACATATATTCTTCCCTGCTGGTTTTCCTATATTACCAGGGCAAGAATTGAGCGAGGTTTTGTTGTTCTTGATCCTACTTTGAAAAGGAAGAAGAGAGTCTTTCTGAATTGTGATTACCCTTTAAAGAGCAAATAATGGCAGTATTTAGTTTATTTTACTTAAGATTTGCATTTTTTTTTAAGCAGCAAGGAAAGTATTGAGTGGATTTCTACAAACAGCACTGAGCTGTATAACTTGTTCAGTTGACTGGTATAACTGATTTTTTCCCCGAGTTTATATACATTGGGAAAAGGTAATAAGGAAGTTGGGAGAGTGGAGAGGCCTATATTTTAAAAATACACACACCCACGTCCAATAACAACACACCTATATTGGGTTTTCCTTATTAAAAATAATTCATACTTATTTTATAAAATATAAAATAAAATAAAAGCATTAAAATGAATAAAAATACAAAAAAACCACTTAACATGTTATTAAGTAGCCATTGTAAGAATTGTGTGTATTATGTTTTTTGTATACATAAATTGTTTTATATGCTTTAATAGCTGCCTTTAATTCTTTTTCAGCAACATCATGTTAATGGTTGTATATTGTCCCACTGCATGCATGTGTAACTATTTAACCAACAGCTTAGACTTTTAGGCGGTTGATAATAGTGAAAAAGTAGACATTGTGTTTTGAAGAACACACTCATAAATTCTGTTTAAGCAAAAGCCTGTGTGCCAAGCATTATGCCAGGCCCTAGAGATGACGGGGGAGATAATTCCTACACTGATGGAGCTTATGTTCTGATGGGAATGCAAACACTAGGCAGGTGGAAGAAGACTGGATGGTTATAGTTTGAGATGTATAATGGGATAGACCTACACCTCGGGTGTATATGGGCATATATGTGCATATCTGTGTTAGATAAAGAAGGCATTTTTTTGAGCTGAGGTCGGAGGGGTAAAGCAAAGCAGTGAGGTGTATGCTTAGTTGGAAGTAAATCACAATATGAAGTCAGTAAATCACAATATACTTGTTAATGGCATCCTGTGTAGTCTTTTTCCAGACTGTTTGAAAGTGGTTGTTAATCTGGCGGCTGTTATGAATTGCTATGCTGGTATAGCTCATGAAGTGCTTGACTTTTGTCCTTTGTCCAGTTCAGAATGAACAGAAGATTTAGTTGACATTGACTGTTCAAGAAAATAACACAAGGAAAAATAGAATGGTTGAAAGAAGCACCAAGAATAGTAAAGTTTAAGAATTTATTATTGTGTATGTGTGTATCTCTGAAAATCAGAACCTCATCTGATTGCATCTCTTGTTTCTTCATTGTTTTTTTCTGTAGTATAAAATCTAAAACTTAGACAATATTACTTCATACCTAAATAATTTCTTACATAAGGGAAAATAATTTCTTATATAAGACCGTGATGTTAAAGTTTTAAGAGCTTTAGCACCTGCACCTCATACATTACAAATTGGTCATTTATACTTTTTCTTACCCATCAGCACAGTCTCATATAGCTTATTTAATTTTGTTCTGTTTTTTTTTTGTTGTTAATCCTCACCTGAGGATATTTTTTCTATTGATTTTTAGAGAGAGTGGAAAGGAGAAATGGAGGGAGGGAGAAGAGGAGAGAGAAAAACATCAATGTGAGAGAGACACATCAATTGGTTGCCTCCTGCATGTGCCCTGGCCAGGACCAGGGATCAAACCTGCAACCCAGTTGCATAACCTTGATTGAACCCAAGACCCTTTGGTGCACAGGCTGATGCTCTATCTACTGAACCACACTGGCCAGGGAATTCAGACAGCTGGGAGAATTAATGCACATCTGCATACACTGTGGGCATACCACATAGTGAACCTTGAATTAAAGGTGATTTGTGTCTTTTCCCTTTGCTTTCTTATGTTAGGTGACACCATTTCCTTTTGTACTTGCTCGTAGTTCATATTTCTAAATTCTTGGGTATTAAGACTTGATGGCCAGGAGAAGTTATAAAGATGGGCTCTTGGGAGAGCTTGGTTCTACAGCAGCCTTGGATTTTATTCCTGTGAATTTTCAGTTAGGCAGTGCTTGTCATGCATTGGAGTAACTTTTAGAGCTATCTTGAAACAAATTTCAGATGTAGATGGGTGTTCATGAGCCATAATTTGAAGAATGACTGAGGGATCTAAGTACTAGATTTCGGTACTTTAAAAAAAACCACAATTTCATATGGATTAAGTTAGATGTTTTATTCATAAGGAGAGCTAGTTTGATCTTATAATGCCTTGATATTTTAAAGTCCTGTAGTTCCTGTGTTTTGAATTCACTTCTAGACAGAGTAGATTTAAAAAAAACCCCACAAAACTAAATTGGAGTGGGAGGTCTTAAGAATATTTTACTGGTTTATAAGAGCTTTAATAAAATCTCATCTGAGGAAAAACCAATTCACTCTGACACTTCCTTCTTTTTTAAATCCACAATTTTGTCATTGCAAACTTGGATTACAGGTCACCAGTGTTTCTTCAAAAACACACACAAAAATATTGCCTGGTACATGATTCCTTATTTTATGTGAACATACAGAATTTCTTATGTTTCTTATCAGCACACTACCTTCAACTATAGTTTGTTTTTTTTTTTTTAAGAAAATGGGTAAGTGCCATTTTTATTTTATTTTATTTTCTGTGAATGTCTTATTCAAGGCTATGTTCTGTGCTAAGGAAACTTGCTCTTATCTCTTGGCATTGTAGATATTTTCCCATGTAGGTTTTGGCTTTTCTCCATGTTTTGTTTTGTGTTTTTATATAAAAGTTTTAGGCAGTCAAGTTACCAGTGTTTTCCTTTTGGCCTCTGGGTTTTATCTGCAAATAACTTTGAAAGCATTTGTTGAATGTGCACATTTATCTATGGACACTTTAGCTGTAATTTAATTTTTTTTTTTTTTGTAACTTAATTTCTTAAAGCATTTTATTGTGATTTTTTTTCGCCATGGGAGGGAGAAGAATTTGTATTGATGTCCTTTGGGTTTGAGGCTTAAAGATGCTTTGGGGTTAGGATGTAACGCTTCTAGTAAATGGCTGAATTTTTTTGTATTCCTTAGCCGATACGCCCTGCAAGACCCCTTTCTTTTGAGTGCTTTCCAAAGCAAGATAAAGTGGTTGAGTCAATTAAATAAGAGCTCTCACTACTAAATCGCTGGGCCTTTGGAATAAAGAAACAAATTAGTGGCTGACCCCCTCCTTGAAATGTGTGGGCCTTGAGGAAGATGGGCTAATACAGCAGTGAGTCTTCCTTTCTGACTAAGAAAGGAATCGGTTATAAAAATACTAAGCCCTGGATGTACTTGATGCTATGGCTGGCATTCTGCATCCTTCTAGTCTGAATGATGCCCTAATACTGAAATCTGTACTCCTAAGGACATTCCCTTCACCCTTCAACCTCCTACTTCAGGGGCACGTTGGGTACAGCCAAGCTGGGAACCAAGAAAGACCACTACCATTGCCTCCACCATCTGATACTTACCACCTCTGAGGACTTACGGACTTGGAGTCTAACCCCTGGGACCAAGAGTTGGAGATAAGAGAGCATAACCAGTCCTCCTTTGTGGTCAGCATCGGATGAGAGCCAGGGTGTGCTGAGTGTTAAAAGTAGGGCTTACCAAAAATGGAAATAATTAGCTGCTTGTACAGCTGAAGCTGGTGTTTTCTCAGCCCTAACGACTGGGTTGAGGACTTACATCCTGGGCAGGACAAGTACACTTAAGCCTGACTGAACTCAAGTGTCAAAGTGGTGCCCTATGACCTCAGGGAACCCAGGTTTACTGCATGGGGCTTTGCTTGCATTTGAACTCAATCATGAAAGGGACCGTTAACAAAAGACTTGTTGAAGGTCTCACCATAGCCATCAGGGATAAGCTGTAGTTCAACAGACTGACACGGCGGAAAGGGAGACCACACACCAGAGGAACACTCATGGGACTTCTTACTGATAAAAGAATATGGAGTTATTGTAGGAGTTTGGAGAAGGGTGGAGTTGAGGGGACATTTAAATCAACTTTTTGATGGGTTCAAAACACAACAGGACTGTGTGTAAACGGGCTGACATCACTGCGCAGGGACCACAGTCCTGTTTCCTTGGAAACTGAAGTTGAGAGTGATGTGGAATGTTGTTTCCAGAACCCTCTTTCGGAAGCTCTGCGCCTGGATCGAGAATCAAGGGTACTTCTCTTTGTCAAAGTGACGTAGATCCTCCAGGCAAAAGTGAAATGCTTCATTCTGACTATTGTAACCACAGCCAACAAAGTTTCTAGTAGTCTGGGGCAGTGGTCGGCAAACTCATTAGTCAACAGAGCCAAATACCAACGATTGACATTTCTTTCGAGAGCCAAATTTTTTAAACTTAAACTATATAGGTAGGTACATTGTTATTAACTTAATTAGGGTACTCCTAAGCTGGCCTTTGCTAAAAACGCCCTCAATCTGATTGAGGTATGTTCGCTGTGGTCAACCCCTTCCAACTCTCCCATCCACACTCGTCTTGTATACTTGTTTCGTCTATCTCCTTTCGTTCATTCTCTCTATATGTCCAAACCATCTCAACATACCTTTCTCTATCCTCGACACTACATCTTCTTTCACTCCACAATGTTCCCTAAAATTAACTTAATAAACTTTACTTAAAGTTTTAAGTCAACTTCACACTGTCCGTGCGTGTCCGCACGTGGTATTTTGTGGAAGAGCCACACTCAAGGGGCCAAAGAGCCACATGTGGCTCGCGAGCTGTAGTTTGCCGACCACTGGCCTGGGGTTTTAGAGAACTAAGTTTTCTCGGCAAGAAAACCGTCCACACTCAGAGAAGGGGGCTATTATAGCACTTACAGTAGCAGAACGTCCTTAAGAAAAATACGGTTTCCTATTAACTTCGAAGCTAGCTCTCTTTGTGTTTGTTTCAACTTGATAAATAGGTGAGCTGATTTTTACTTTCTTTTCCTGAGTTAATTTTACTTTCTCAGTCTCCCATGACAGGATCTCTGCCTCACAGGAGGGCATTTAAGTCATCTATTCTTTGAGCACTAGGTGTCAGGGACTCTCTTTGTTCCCTCTACTCGGACCATGTAAGTACTGCGCAAATTACTTCCCAGTGTTTTAAGCTGGTGGTTGGACCTTGAGAGATGTCATGTGAGGGTGAGGTATCAGATGTTTGGTACTGCTTTGCCTCATTTCCTCACTACCGTGAAGTTCTGTGAGTGGTTACAGATGATCCTGAAGGTTGCCCTGCCTGCTAATGCCAGGAGATTACCTGGAATGCAGTTACTTTTTATTTTTTATTGATTTCAGCGAGGAAGGGAGAACGAGAGAGACAGAAACATCAATGATGAGAAAAAATCATAGATCGGCTGCCTCCTGCACGCCCCAAACTGGGGATTGAGCCCGCAACCCGGGCATGTGCCCTGACCGGAATCAAACTGTGACCTCCTGGTTCATAGGTTGATGCTCCACCTTTGAGCCATGCCAGCTGGGCTTGGAATGCAGTTACTTTATGTTTGAACTTTCTGCCTTTTCCCTGCCCGAGACAGGTAATGGGGGCCTACAGTGGGCCATGCACTAGGCACTTAGACTAATTACTAATATGAACACAGTGTGTGTTCACCTTTGATGAGCCCTTCTCTGTTTGGGGATATGGACATGGAAGCAGAGTGTTGCAGTGCGTTGTAATGAGTGTTAGAGTAAAGATAAACTGTTTGGGATACAAACTAGTCATGATAAAATCCCTGTTCCAGCGTCCATGGGAACTTTCACATGCCTTCAGTTATCTGGAATTTGGGCCTTGCATTGCAGCGCGTCTGGACTCAAAGACGAGAGTCAAACTGTCAGTTTACTGCGAGAAGAACATCTTCCAGAAGTTTGTAATAACAAGGAAACAGCTGGAAGGCCTCCGGGGCCCAAGGGAGTCTATGCAGTGGGGATGGAGCTGTGAGAAAGGTTCGTTCTCACAGAGCCTGGTGTCTAGTGGGGAGAATACTCCGGCGGGGGGGTGGGGGGGTTATCAGCAGCCTCCTTTCCACTTCCTGTTGTTTCCCAGTGTGAGCTTTTATCTCAGCTTCTTTTTGAATAAAGGGTGACCAAACCAGTTTGAAAACCCCTTTTACAGAGACATTGGTATCTTGTCCATGATACTTTCTTTCCCTCCCTCCCTGCCTCCCTCCCTCCCTATCTCTTTGAGTTTCTTGTGAAACCCTCATGAGACACAGAAAGGTTAAATATCTTGATCACTAAGCTGGTAGGAGCATGAGCTGTTCTTGGTGCTTAAAGTTTTATTCTTTCTGGAATGGCTTACCCGGAGAATATTTACACAAAAGGGTCAAGAGTAATGGCTTCTAAATAGTCCTGCATGCTCTTAGGAGATTCATTTCTTAAACAAATGCTAGGTAAGGCCTACTGAAGTGCCTTGCATTTTGTAGCTTGGGGGATGGAGCTGTGAGACACACAGGGGCTCATTCTCACGGAGCCTGGTTTCTCTGGTGGGGAGAATGCTGTGGCTGGGAGGGTGGGGTCACCAGCAGCCTGGGTTCTGCTGCCATTTGTTTCCCAGTGTGAGCTTTTATCTCAACTCTCTTTTGAATAAAGGTTGACTGAAACCAATTTGAAAACCCCTTTTATAGAGAAATTGGAATGTGGTGACGCTTTATTATTGCTCTCTACTTAATTCTCAGGGAATGGAGAGAGCTTTGGAAATACTATTTGCAATCCTGTTTTAAACATGGGACTCACAACAATAGTACAAACATTTACATCTCAAAATTGGAAGGCAAAATCACCCACAAAAGTGCCATATATTTATCTCACTAGTCGTCTCACTAGGGTGCAATTCTTGATAAATTCTTATAAGCAAAATGTCCCATCCTTGCCAAATACTAGTTAGAAGAAATGTAAGGATGTCATTTCCTATTCACCTGCTTCCAGCTAAACACTCTTGTTGTGTAAAGCTACTAATCTTTAAATGTACTTCTTATCCATTTATATCTGTAAGTCATTTTGACTCTGCTTCAGGCATTATCTGATCAGTCCTTTCTCCCAGCTTGACTGCTTAATCCTCCTCCTTCCCCTGTGAAATTTGCTGTTGGCATCTAATGTTCATTATTAGCAGACCTACCTTTCTCTCTCTCTCTGGCCTCTCACCCATTTCACCAAAGATGCTCATTTGCTACTTACATGAACAAAAACTATATTTAGATGTTGACTATAAACATGGGAAACATATAAGATCAGAGCCCATGAGATTCCTCCGAAGAGGTATCGTTTGCAGATCTGGGTGTGGTTTATGTTTTCTGCCAGAACCTTGTTCCCTGGCTTTTCTGAGCGAGAAGGACCTAGGCAGCAGATTGAAAGTCCTTGTGTGAGGGGGCGCTTCAGGGAAGGGAGATGATGGGAGCTTTCTTCAGTGATCTGAGCCTTGCTGGAAGAACAGTGTTGGAACCACAGGATAAAGAGCTTCACAGAGGCAGATCCCAGAAAAAGCCCGGGCTTCAGAGATTTGAAGGTTCCTGGGAGTAGGTGTATGAAAGTATGCTGGATGTCTCTGACCCCCTAGAAATCCAGGAGGGGGCTGAATGGCTAGATGTAGCATCGTGCCCAGAGCCTGAGAGGACAGGTAGGCCCGAGTGCTCTCTTCATGGGGCTGGCGGCCTTCTTTCTTTACACAGCTCACGTGATGAGACTCGGAATCGGGTGAGGGCTCTGGTTCTGGTGGCACCTGAGGGAGTTGCTACATCAGTTCTGATGCCGGAGCAGCACCTCCTCCAGGGTTTCTGATTCAATAGGCATTAGGAATTTTAAACTTTCCCAGCATCCAAGTGAATCTGGTGTGCATCCAGATTAGGGAGCCACAGTAGACTGGAGCAATCTGTGTAAGACCTGCAGGCGCAGAGAGAGAAATCAGAACAAATGTGAAGTGAAGCAGAAAAGAAAAAGTATTTTTTTTTTTTAAAGAAAGTCACGATGATGTTATTTATGTTGTCATGTAAGTTCAAACCTGTAGAGAATTTTTATGAGCTCATTTGAGCCAAAACTGATGACAATTGCCAGGAAGCCATATCTCAGATGCCCTGGAGAATGACAGTGTTACAGTTCCTCTTATTTGCATTTGAAGTTAGGGAGGGAACCTATGGAAAATTACATAAAGGTGGGAGAAAGCCAGGCAAGGACAGGATTACTGGATAGTTAAGTTTTTGTGTTCTTTTGAGGTTGGTTATACCTTCCAGGGGTATTCTTGGCACATCAGAGGGTGTTAACTAAGATGCACAAGAATAATGACAGGGCTTGGTTCAAACCTTTCACTAAAGAAGTTACAGGCCTGGGGCATGGCTACCCACCATCATCTGCCCAGTTAGGAATTCATGATCAGACCACTCTGGGAGGTGACTTTTAGTCACTGGAGTTGTCAGATTTATTATAGAGCCCCCTTTTCATCCCCAGAAAAGGCCAACAAATACATAAAAAGTAAAAGAAAAAAACCCGACAACAGTGCTAGAAAGTGTGGAAGGAAGCCAGTGAGTAGCCTGAGATGTTGAGGAATTTCGAGCTGTTCAGCAGACAGGATCAGATAAGGAGAAAAGTATGTTAATGCTAACTAGCTCTTGATTCAATACATGGAATGGAAGGAATGAGTCTGCCTTAGAAAGTAGCCCGTCAATGAATTTCAGCCGAAAGGCTTTTTTTTTTTTTTTTTTTTTTTTTTTTTTTCAGTAAGGCTGTAGTTTCAGAGTAGCAGGG
Organism: Myotis nattereri; assembly: GCF_964212035.1. Classification (NCBI taxonomy): domain Eukaryota; kingdom Metazoa; phylum Chordata; class Mammalia; order Chiroptera; family Vespertilionidae; genus Myotis; species Myotis nattereri. The sequence continues at coordinate 16,410,258 of NC_138086.1, read as the reverse complement.
CTTTGGAGCATGGTGGGTATGTGATGAGGAGGTCCATCGGGAGAGAAAATGAAGGCCCTTCACATGTATCAGTGAATTCTGCACGTGCGACTCCTGACTTTTGTACTAAGCACTGTCCACAAAATAAAGGGGCATTTGCTGGAGTTGGCTTTACTTGCTTTGATACTCACATATTGAGGACCCAGAAGGAATGTTTGTTCGTTGGGGAGAGGGGCTGTGAGCCATGGAGTGAGTCATGTATTGTGGATGAGTGATGCGGTTTAAATCCTTGTCCAGCAAATGCTCACCTTCCTTGCTCAGTCCGGGCAGAGTTTACTTTCTTGCCCCTTCTCTTAAGCTTGTTTTTTTTTTTTTTTAATATATATTTTATTGATTTTTTTACAGAGAGGAAGGGAGAAGGATAGAGAGTTAGAAACATCAATGAGAGAGAAACATTAATGAGCTGCCTCCTGCACACCCCCTACTGGGGATGTGCCTGCAACCAAGGTACATGCCCTTGACCGGAATCGAACTTGGGACCTATCAGTTCGCAGGCCGACGCTCTATCCACTGAGCCAAACCGGTTAGAGCAAGCTTGGCTTTTTTACTTGCATGTTATATGAGTAGAGGTTTGAAATGGCCCCCTAAATTCTTCTGACTGCCATCCTGAGAAGAACGTGCCGTGGTAGCTTCTGTTCCTTGAGCCTCGCCCCAGAATGAGACCGGAAGCGTGAAGCAGAGCCACCCGGATGAAGACCAGTGAGTGGGAACAAGTGCTAATTGCTGTGTGCATTGAGGTTCTGTGGTGGGCTGCCACCTAGCAATAGGAGAGTGAGACAACTCACATAAGGACAGAAAAACCAACAACACCTGTTGTTTTACGGGTCTGAGATCTCTGCTCATCAACTTTACTAGAACTTGAAGACATACTCTACTCAAATGAAAAAAAGAATCATAATACAGAAGATAGAAGTAGAGTGGAAGAATCAGCAGTGAATACTGAAGCTAGTAAGAATATGATTAAATTCATAGGAGATTGTGAATCTTAATGTAGTTGTTGGAAAAGATATTCAAAAATCAAGAGCTGAACTATTGAAAGTATCAGGAATCTAACCTTAGTAAAATTTAGGAGGTTGGCAGGGAAGGGAAATTAAAACCTTGTTTGTAGTCCTATTTTAGTAGGGGAAAAGGTCATATGTTTAGTATTAATTTTGATGGTGATAAGCAAATATAGGTGTGGGTAGGCTAAATTAAAGGTAATCACTAGTAAGAAAGAAACGCTGTGTTTAAAAAAAAGGTAAAGTATCTCTCTGGCACAGAGGGCAGGTTTGTTTTCTAATCGGGGTAATACATCTATTGCCTTCCTCTGGGATGCAGTTTGGGTAGATGTATGTGCTAGTGACCCCTTTAAAAATATTGGTGTTTTCTAAACTCCAGAAATCTTCAGCAGTGACACAAGTGCCTGCACGTGTGGCATCTCTCTGAGCCGCCTGTGTCCTCCTGTGGGACTTGGCAAGGAGAACCCCGGGGAGCGCAATGCCAATGCTGCCTTCTGTGTTGTGAATAACAACATCCTTTGTCTTTGACCCAGGAGTTTCCTGTCTTGGGCCAGTATCTGTAAAACGATGGTAGGCTAATTCATTAGCTTGCATACAGTAAAATCTCAATTCTTTCACAGATAACTGTGCTGTACTGTTTGTTAAATATTTTACATCTCACCCCTGGATGAAAGGTACAGCATGCTGAGAACAAATAGAGTTGTCATCAAACTTTTATGATCCAAAACAACATAGCAATAGAATCTATAAAACTAAAACTTCTAGAAGTATGTTATTTTGTATTTTAAAAGTCAACTGAGAGACTTTAACTTAGTTCTTTCAAAATAGATCAGATAGGCCAACAAATAATTTTAGGAAATTTGTCACTTTCAAAAGCTTGAGTGAGTATATGTTGAATATTTATGAATGCACATCTACAATATTACTTAAACATTATATAAATTAAGTGCCTATGAAAGTGAAAAACATTAAATGTAGTCTTTAAATGAAAGTTCAATGAGTATTAAATATATACTATAGTCTTTAAATGAAAGTTAAATAAATATTAAACAGTAGAAACAATTTAGCCTTTCTTTGCTTGCCTAAATCCATTTAATAAATGTGGGATAAAATTCTAACAGAAATTAAAGTTTTTCTAAATAATTTTGGGATCAAAGGGATATCAAATATGAAATTGCACTGCAGGGTTGATAAGAGACATACTCTATACAGCAAAGGTTATGGTAAGTATATAAACCACACTTGGTAGAAAATTCATAACCTTATGCTTTCATTAAAAAAATCATCTGAAAATATATGAGGAAAGAATTCAGATCTAGAAACTAGGGAGTCTTAACTAACTTGTCCTTGGAAATGGTTCTGGTTCTTATGCCTAAATATAAATCTGTGCTAACATGTTCCATTTTTAGAAAAGAAAAAAATATGTAGCTTTTTAACTTTGAAAGAAGTAAATTGGCTGGAGATGGCTTTTTTGTCAGTTAGTAGATTTCCAGATATGTATTTTTTTTTATTTTTATAGAAAGACTTGAACAAAACTTAGCAAATTAATTTATTCAAAAACAACTTTCAATAACTTAGACCCACTTTTAGAGATTAATATACATACAGTGCTTGAAATTTAAAATGAAATTGAAAAGTTGTTTCTTTTTTCTTTAAAATGCTTTCAAGACTTTAATTCAGGGTCTGTGAATCATATTGCTTTTTCTGTTTGATTTTTTTTTTATAGCCTGTTATTGATAAAAATTTTGACCTATGATAATACAAGGTTTGCACAAGACAGAGAACTAAGCAAACATAGGTTTATAATCTGTGTAGCATGCAGGACAAAGGGGGTGGAAGAAAATGTGAATGCCAAACATCAAAACTGTGAGATCTAGCTGTTATTATTCCTTTAAAATGGGAAAGGTGATACTAGTATGTAATCTTCTATACTAATAAAAGGGTAATATGCTAATTAGACCGGGAGACCTTCTGGACGTCCTTCCGGACAAAGCCATGGTTGCAGGGCCGAGGCAGACGTGGTTAAGGGTGATCAGGCCAGGAGGGGAGGGCAGTTAGGGGTGATCAGGCTGGTGGGGGGGCAGTTGGGGGCGAGCAGGCTGGCAGGGAGGGCAGTTGGGGTGAGCAGGCTGGCGGGGGGGGGGGCTGGTTGGGAGCAAGCAGGCCAGCAAGGGGGGACAGTTGGGGGTGAGCAGGCCGGCAGGGTGGGGGCAGTTGGGGGTGGTCAGGCCGGGGGGCAGTTGGGGGCAAGCAGGCTGGTTGGGGGGGCAGTTGTGGGCAAGCAGGCCAGTGGGAGAGGCAGTTGGGGGTGAGAAGGCCGGTAAGGCGGGGGAGTTGGGGGCGAGCAGGCTGGCAGAGTGGTTAGGGGTGATCAGGCAGGCAGGCAGGTGAGTGGTTAGGAGCCAACAGTCCCGGATTGCGAGAGGGATGTCCGACTGCGTGTGGGATTGGGCCTAAACTGGCAGTCGGACATCCCCCGAGGGGTCCCAGATTGGAGAGGGTGCAGGCCGGGCTGAGGGACCCCGCTTCTCATGTACAAATTTTGTGTACTGGGCCACTAGTCTATATTAATAAAAGGGTAATATGCTAATTAGACCAGGTCAACCAGACATCTTCCTGCCATCTGGTCCTCCTTCCGGTCCTTCTTGGTGGGGGCCAAGGCAGTGGTGGTTGGGGGCGATCATGTCGGCAGGCAGAGGTGGTTAGGGGTGATCAGGCAGGCAGTTGGAGGCGTTTAGGAGCGATCAGGCAGGCAGGCAGGCAGGTGAGCGGTTAGGAGCCAGCGGTCCCGTATTGTGAGAGGGATGTCTGACTGGGATTGGGCCTAAACTGGCAGTCGAACATCCCCTGAGGGGTCCTGGATTGGAGATGGTGCAGGCCGGACTGAGGGACCCCCCCTCCCATAAACGAATTTCATTCACCGGGCCTCTAGTCTTCATATACTGTACGGTGATGTCCAACTTCTGGTTTGAGGATGTTTTGTGATTTGACGTGATCTTGGGACAACCTATTTGATAAGAGTAAAGGGAAAAGTCATACGGTCTGCTGGAGTTCTTATTTTCTGGCAGGAGAAGATTCCTGCCAAATAAAGTTAAAAAGAATGGTGGAAGAGAATGATATAAAATTATGGTTTGTGATATTATGAATATGTCCCATTATACATGGAAAAGCTCTAGCTGTTTAGGCTTCTCAGGCCAAGTTACCCCCTGAGAAAACCACTTTTTCCTCTCTCGTCATTCTCCAGCAATCCTACTCTTCTATTTTCTTCAAAGCACCGATTTTTATGTGAAAGTGTCTTGTTCCTGTGTTTCCTTATTGTCTGTTACCTTCCATTGGACTGCAGGTTCCATAAAAGCAGGAATCCCACCTCTTTAGTTTGCTGCTGTTCCCATTGCTGTCCCCTGTGTGTATAAGTGCTCAATAAATACGTGTTGAGTGAATGAATGAATGTAAAAACTGTGTAAGGAACAGATATCTGAGAGTGAGAAAAATGCATATTCACCCAATTTCAATGGGCCCTCTCTTTTTATTGTGAATTATTTTTAGAATAATTATACATTAATGCTGTGGTGGTAACAACCTTTATATTATTTGTATGACTAATTTTCTTAGCTGACTTTTTTATGACAAACAAAAATACTTTAAACAAATGTGGAAGAAGGACAAATTTGATATATTAAACAGAAAACATTTGAGTATGGATTGGCTTGAATCTATTTTAATGTTGAAAAATATTTTTATTTTATTTATTTAATTTCTTTTTTTATTGTTTAAAGTATTACATATGTCTCCTTTCCCCCCCAGTGACCCCTCCCGGCCACTCCCATCCCCCAGGACAAGCCCCCACTGCCCCAGTGTCCATGTCCATTGGTTATGCTAATATGCATGCATGTAAGTTTTTCAGTTGATTTCTTACAGCCTCCCCTTTTCACCCCCTTCCCCCTTCCCTGCCTCCCTCTGAGGTTTGGTTCATTCGGTGTTTCTCTGTCTCTGGATCTATTTTTGTTCATTAGTTTATGTTGTTCATTATATTCCACAAATGAGTGAGATCATGTGATATTTATCTTTCTCTGACTGGCTTATTTTGCTTAGCATAGTACTCTCCAGGTCCATCCTATTTTTATTTTTAACATGGTCTCATAGGGATCTCTCTTCTAAAATAATTTTTACTTATTGATTTTAGAGAGGAAGCGGGGGGGCGGGGTGTGGGGTGGAGGGGAAGGGAGAGAGAGAGAGGTAAATTTGTTGTTCGACTTATTTATGCATTCATTGGTTGATTCTTGAATGTGCCCTGACCAGAGATCTAACCCGCAACCTTGGCATATTGGGAGGATGCCAACTAAGCTACCCAGGTAGGGCTGGGATCTCTTTAATTTGGTATTGGAGGACAGTACTCACACATGCCTTGTAAGCTACAGTATCTCAGTGTGGTAGACAGACTCTAATTGGCCCCTCATGTCCCCCACCCCTGGTATCCTCACCATTGTATAACCCCCTCCTTTTGAGTGTCTGTGGGGAATGTGACTTGCTTCTAGCCAATAGACTATAACAAAGGTGATAAGATGTCACACCTGTGATTACATATTGATATTTAAGACTCTCTCTAGAGACTCACTTTGCTGGCTTGAGCCTCCATGTTGAAACAGCCCACTTGGCAGACTTCAGGCAGCCACTAGGACCTGAGGTTGACCCTCAGATGACATCAAGCAAGAAGCAGATGCTCCTCAGTCCCATAACCACGAGGAAATGAATTTTCTCAGTGGAAGCGTACAACTAGTTTAAAACATTGTCAATCATTTATATCTCAGAGGCCAAGAAGGATTTAAGAAGAGGTTTGCTACCAGGGTATCTGAGTTTGAAGGGGGTGACTACTCCTAAGTAAGGATGGACATGTAACAGGGAAGCTTGGCTAGATACAGACTTCTTTAGCTTCAGTATTTGCTTAGGTCTTGGCCATATGAATGTCTCTCTGTACTTCTTGCTTACATACTTAACTAGGGGCCCAGGGCACGAATTCATGCACCTTGAAAGGAACTGTGGGCCGTAAGGCTGTGGTGGGCCCAAGGGCAAGTCTCGGCCCATCCTCCATGCCCCCATCTGGCCCCTCCCGCCATGGCCCCCAGTCCGTCTGCTGGCAGCCCCGCTCCCGCTGCCACTGCTTCCACGCGCTGATGGCGTCTGCCCTGCTCACACCCGCTGACGGAGCAATTGAGGCCAGCACCATCAGCAGGTGTGAGCGGCGGCTGCTGCCCTATCTCCCCTCAGGAGCAGGGGGAGGTGGAGAAGCCCTCAGCATGACTGGCAGTCACCACTCGCACCTGCTGATGGCACCGAGCAGTTGGGAGCAGTGCCGGGTGCCTGCAGCGGGTGCGAATTGTGCCATCACCAGCAGCAGGAGCAAAAGGTGGCTGCCGGCCCCGATTGCCCCTCAGGAGCTGGGGGAGGTGGAAAAGCCCTGAGGGACGATCAGGGCCGTCATCCACCACTGGCACCTGCTGACAGTGCTGAGCGATCGGGGCCGGGCGCCAGCAGTAGGTGCAAATGCTGGGTGGGAGCAAAGAATTTTTAGTAACCACCAGAGGCTCTCCCTGATGACACAACTGGTGCCCCGCCTTGGTCTGGTGCTCCCACTCACCTGCTCCACCATCCACTTGCACCCCCTGGTGGTTAGTGCACATCATAGCAACCAGTTATTCGATTATTTGGTTGTTCAGCCATTCAGTCTATTTGCATATTAGGGTTTTATATATATACTAGAGGCCTAGTGCACAAAAATTTGTGCACTCGGTGGGGAGGGAGGGGGTCCCTCAGCCCGGCCTGTGCCCTCTCGCAGTCTGGGACCCCTCAGGGGATGACCACCTGCTGGCTTAGGCCCGCTCCCCGGGGGATGGGGCCTAAGATGGCAATCAGACATCCCTCTGGCAGCCTGGCAGCCCTCAGGGGATGCCCACTTGCCAGCAGGGAGCAGACCTAAGCTGCAGTCGGACATCTTTAGCGCTGCTGAGGAGGCAGGAGAGGCTCCCACCACCACCACTGTACTGGCAGCCATCAGCCTGGCTGTGGCTGAGCAGAGCTCCCCCATGCGGGAGCGCACTGACCACCAGAGGGCAGTTCCTGCATTGAGTGTCTGCCCCCTGGTGGTCAGTGTGTGTCATAGTGACCAATCATTCCCAGTCCTTCTGCTGTTAGGGTCAGTTTGCATATTACCCTTTTACTATATAGGATAGAGGCCTGGTGCACGGGTGGGGGCCGGCTGGTTTGCCTTGAATGGTGTCCCGGATCAGGTTGGGGGTCCTGCTCGGGTGCCTGGCCAGCCTGGATGAGGGGCTGATGGCTGTTTGCAGCTGGTCACACCCCCTTCAGGATGGGCGTCCCCACTGGGGTGCCAGGCCAGCCCTCCTTTTTTTATTTTTTTTTTATTCTGGGATTTATTTACCTTCTATGGCTGTCACTGGAACTGAGAGCCGGCTTTAGCTCTGAGGCTCGGCTCCAGCTCTGAGATCTTGGCTGCTGAAAGCAGGTATATGGGTTTGTTTGGGTTCTATAATTGTAACACTGTTGCGGTCCTGCTAGCTCCAGCTCTGACAGCAGGTTTCTGGGGTTTATTTACCTTCTATATTTGCAACATTGTTTCTTAGACTGCAGCTCAGAGGCTGGCAGCAGCAGGCCGGGAACCTTGGCTTCCTCCATCACTGGAGCAAGCAAGCCTCCTGTTGGCTTCAGCTGCGTGGCTGCCGGCCGCCATTTTGGTTGGCAGTTAATTTGCATATCTCACTGATTAGCCAATGGGGAGGGTAGCGAAGTTATGGTTAATTACCATGTTTCTCTATTATTAGATAGGATAGATATCCTGAGAATGACCTGATGGGGAGGTGTGTGTTTACAGGGCCCACAGATGGCATAAGAAAGATGAAACTGAGTCACAGACTCGCTGAGAAGCCCTCTACATTGATGTTAACCATGGCAACATGTAGGCAAAACCAGAAAAACCAAATCAGGTGCGGTTGGTAGCATAATGGTAAGTGAGCCTGGGAGAAATTTGCATCCTGCTGAGCCAAGCTCACCTTTCCTCCATAGCCATAGCCAAGCATCTTCCTTTTAAGTGAGCTCTGGCTCAAATGCAGAACCTGAGCATTCTTTTCACATCCCCTGAGGAAAAATCAAAAGAGGGACTGTGAGTGGGGGTAGGAAGGAGGCCAAGGACCAAGGCGCAAGGCTGGTGACCAGAGGAGGGGCCAAAATGCAGCCGGCATTCACAGCCCTCTTCATGCTGCTCTTTGTCCTGCTGTGTCTCCTGGGAATCCTGGCCAATGGCTTCATCGTGCTGGTGCTGAGCAGAGAGTGGAGGCGGCTTGGGAGGCTGCTCCCCTCTGACATGATCCTCATGAGCTTGGGTGCCTCCCGTTTCTGCCTGCAGTGGGTTGGAATGGTGCACAACTTTTACCTCTTCTTCCACCTGGAGGAGTTCAACAAGGGTCCTGCACGGGAGCTCTTTGGTCTCCAATGGGACTTCCTGAATTCAGCCACCTTCTGGTTCGGTACCTGGCTCAGTGTCCTCTTCTGCATGAAGATTGCTAACCTCACCCACCCGACCTTCCTGTGGCTGAAGTGGAGGTTCCCAAGGTCAGTGCCCTGGATTCTGCTGGGCTCTCTCCTGATCTCCACTGTCGTCACCCTGCTCTTCTTCTGGGGAAACTATTCTGTGAATCAAGGTTTCTTCATTAGAGAAGTTTTTGGGAATATGACCTACACGGAGAGGGTCATGAGGATGGAAATTCACTATTTCCTACCCCTCAAATTCGTCACGTTTTCAATTCCTTGCTCTGTTTTTCTGGTCGCGACTGCATTGTTGATTCATTCTTTGAGGAGACACACTCGGACAATGCGGCAAAGTGTCCACAGCCTGCAAGACGCCAGCACCGAGGCGCACACCAGAGCTCTGAAGTCACTCATCTTCTTCCTCATTCTTTACATTCTGTCTTTCATGTCCCTGATCATTGATGCTATAGGCTTCTTTTCAACAGAGAATGACTGGTTCTGGCCATGGCAAATTGTAACCTACCTGTGCACATCTGTTCATCCCTTTATCCTCATCCTCAGCAACCTCAGGCTTCGAGAGGTGTTCAGGTCGCTACTTCTGTTGGCCAGGGGCTTCTGGGTGGTCTAGGTGCCATGGTCTCCTTATTCTAACCCCCAGAAGAGACTCAAGTGAGGATGACAGAACCACGGCCCATTTACATGGAAATATCTTCATAGGTAGATGTCTACTGGATCATGCTGTTGGCTCCTCCTTTGAAAGGAGAGAAGGAGAACAAAATCTGGGAACACTGAGCATGATACCTCTCTTGGGACACTGTTAACATAGGGCCCCATGGGTCCCAGAGAGCCAATATTGTTCAGAAGGTCAGAATACAAAACTTTGTGCTATTCTCTGTTTGTCTATTCTCGTGTTGAGAGAAAGCCTTCAGTTAAATGTCTTAAGTATATTATCTTATCTTGAAAGCCTAATGGGAAATTAAGAGAAAATATGTCAGGAGAAACTAAGATGGCGGCATAGATAAACACCGGGAAATTGTCGCCTCCCACAACAATTGAAAAATACCGCAAAGGACAGAGCAAACATCATCCAGAACAACAGGAAGGCTGGCTGAGTGTAAATTCTACAACTAGAAGAAAAGAAAAGCACGCTGAGAGCCAGAGGAGCTGCGGAGGTGAAGTGCAGAGGTACAGCGGCGGCTCGCGCACGCGCGCGCGGAAAGGGGGTGGCACCTGAGGACGCGGCTGTCTTTTTGAATCACAAGCTCCCGACTGCTCTGAACTCCGGTTCCGGCAAGTCTCTGGGGACCCAGGACTCATACGGGGAGAAGCTGGTCTGTCGGGCAGCGGGCAAACTTGAGGGCGGCTTTCCCTCAGAGGTGCTTACAGCCGTTACCGGGACACTGATACGTGCGACTTCGGGCGGAGAATCAGCCGTAGCTTCTTTCTCCGCCCTTTGACTCCCTGAGACCCCGCCCCACCCAGGCTGCGGCAGAGGCTTTTGCATGTGAATGTACCTAACTGCAGCCGAACCAGGCAGAACCGGAACTTCCAAGAGAAGGCCCAAGGCCCCGCAGCGGCTTGCATTGCTTCACAGCTGAGCCTCTTCGTGGCTCCTGCTGTGTGGCCTCAGGCAGAGGCTGAATTAGCACCTCCTTAGATCCAGGAGCCACTGTACCCAGTGGTCGGAGGGGGACCATCCAGATTGCAACTCCTCAGATCCATAAGGGACACACTTAGGGAGCAGACTCAGTGAGCACCAAAGCCCCACTGAAGCAAGTCTTGCCCCAGAAGGGTGTCTTCAGCACAGAAGTTCTCCCACTTCAGACACAGCTGATTCTCACAGCCAATTGGCCTGGAGGTCAATTCCTCCCAGTGATCCTACAACAACCAAGGCACCAAGAGTGCACCAAGAGTGTCCACCCCAGGTAACTGGGGAGGCTGAGCCACTGGGCCCTACAGGACACCTGGCGCGCAGGGCCACTCTATCAACACAGGGAAGCAGCCAAAATGCGGAGACAAAGAAACAGGTCACAAATGGCAGAAATTGAGGATAGCAAACGACTGGATATAGAGTTCAAGGCCACGTTTATAAGGTTTTTCAAGAATTTTATGGAAACCACCGATAAATTTAATGAACCCCTCAATGAGTATAGTGAGACCATGGAGGACATGAAAAAGGACCAACTAGAAATTAAGCATACACTGACTGAAATAAAGAATAATTTACAGAGATCCAACAGCAGACAAGAGGATCCCAAGAATCAAGTCAAAGATTTGAAATACAAAGAAACAAAAAATACCCAACCGAAAAAGAAAAAAGAAAAGAGATTCCAAAAATATGAAGATAGTGTAAGGAACCTCTGGGACAACTTCAAGCGTACCAACATCAGAATTATAGGGGTACCAGAAGGAGAGAGAGGGCAAGATATTGAAAACCTTTTTGAAGAAATAATGACAGAAAACTTCCCCCACCTGGTGAAAGAAATGGACTTACAAGTCCAGGAAGCGCAGAGAACCCCAAACAAAAGGAATCCAAAGAGGACCACACCAAGACACATCATAATTAAAATGCCAAGAGCAAAAGATAAAGAGAGAATCTTAAAATCAGCAAGAGAAAGACAGTCAGTTACCTACAAGGGAGTACCCATTCGACTGTCAGCTGATTTCTCAACAGAAACCATGCAGGCCAGAAGAGAGTGGCAAGAAATATTCAAAGAGATGAATAGCAAGAACCTGCAACCAAGATTACTTTATCCAGCAAAGCTATCATTCAGAATAGAAGGTCAGATAAAGAGCTTCACGGATAAGAAAAAGCTAAAGGAGTTCATCACCACCAAACCAGCATTATATGAAATGCTGAAAGGTATTCTTTAAGAAGAGGAAGAAGAAAAAGGAACTCTTACCATTTGCCACAGCATGGATGGAACTGGAGAGCGGATAAATACCACAGGATCTCACTCATTTGTGGACTATAATGAACAACATAAACTGATGAACAAGGACTGATCCAGAGACGGAGAGGCATTGATTGGACTGTCGGGCCTTGGAGGGAAGGTAGGGGAGGGTGGGGGCAAGGGGGAGAGATCAACCAAAGGACTTATATGCAAGCATATAGGCCTAACCAATGGACACGGACAACGGGGGGGTGAGGGCATGAACGGGGGGGGGGGGTAGAGGGTACACATATGTAATATCTTAATCAATAAAAAATATATTAAAAAAAAAGAGAGAGAAAATATGTCCACAACTGAATTACAGTGTAGATGGGGAAGCAGCAACCTTCGTGAGGATAAAGTCAAGGTTACTACAAAGGGACAGGTGTGGTAGATGGTGGCTGGGCTGTGAGGTCTAAACGCCCTTCCTTTTGTGGAGATTCTTCCTCGCACCAAGCTTGGGTAATTTGGTTTTAATTTTGTTAAAGCCACTTCAAGGTTTCTTTACACTACCCCCATCTAATTGATATTTCCATTGTTCTGAGTTTGATTTTCTCCTCTCTGAAGTCTAAGTGGCAGTCAGACTTTTTCCAGGTTTATTCTCCCCCCTCAAGCAAATGTCACCAAGTCACACGTGAATAGATTAAACATGTACTTTTGTTCTGAAAAACAAACATTCAAGAATTTCACTTAGTTTGTGTTAAAAAATTATTGAACGTCTTTTTTTTTTTTTAAAGTAAAATAGTGGTCTATTAAATCTTTGTTTAAATGTTTTAAAACAGTTTGCTCCAATTACTATGGAATTGTTTTTAGACATAATTTTGTAAACTTTAATTAGAGTTGGGTGCCTCTAAGGCAGGCTTGAAAGTTTTTGCTAAAAGGCATCAATGTGCAAATTTCAGAGACCAACTGGTAACTGGATAAGGAGAAATTTTAATCTCTTGGAGTGAAAATTAGGGTGAATGCTGAGTGGATGCATACTTTGGTGTTGCCACTAATAGCATTCAGTAAATGAAAATTGATTTTTGAAGCATATTTTATTCTGATTGAGTTATTATAGAAGAGGAATTGCGGAAGTAGGAAATAAAACAGTCTTGAGGCCTTAGGCTTACTAGCATTTCAGAAATGCTCTACCATTTCATGTTCACCAATAAAGTTTGAAAGTTTCCATATCATCCTGTTCTTCCCAGTATCGAGCATTACAACTTTAAAATAGTTAATTTAAAAATAGTTAATTTAACCAAAACAGTCTTCTTGTTTAATGTGCTTTCTTTTTATTACTAGAGCAATTACTGGTAGACGAACGTATTAACTCATGAATTGTTCATGTCTTCTCTCTTTTTATATTGATACTAGAGGCCCAGTGCATGAATTTGTGCACAGGTGGGATCCCTCGGCCTGGCTGGTGATCGAGGCCTATGGGGGGGCCTGCTGGCAGGGGGAAGGGACCCCACGAGGTTGGCCTGCCGGCAGCGGGGAGGAACCGTGGGAGGTTAGCTGACCCGCGGGTGGGGCCGCAGGAGGTTGACTGTGGGAGCACACTGACCACCAGGGGGCAGCTCCTATGCTGAGCACCTGCCCCCTGGTGGTCAGTGCACGTCATAGTGACTGGTCGACCAGTTGTAATGTCGCTTATGCTTTTACATATATATAGATACTAGAGGCCTGGTGCACAAAAATTTGTGCACGGGGGGGGGGGGGGTGTGTCCCTCAGCCCTGCCTGTGCCCTCTCGCAGTCTGGGACCCCTTGGGGGATGACCACCTGATGCCTCAGGCCTGCTCCCCGGGGGGATTGGGCCTAAGCTGTCTATCAGACATCCCTCTGGCAGCCCGGCAGCCCTCGGGGGATGTCCACTTGCCAGCGGGGAGCAGGTCTAAGCTGCAGTCAGACATCCTTAGCGCTGCCTAGGAGGCAGGAGAGGCTCCCACCACCACCGCTGTACTGGCAGCCATCAGCCTGGCTTGTGGCTGAGCAGAGCTCCCCCATGTGGGAGCGCACTGACCACCAGAGGGCAGTTCCTGCATTGAGTGTCTGCCCCCTGGTGGTCAGTGTGTGTCATCGTGACCAGTCATTCCCAGTCTTTCTGCTCTTAGGGTCAGTTTGCATATTACCCATTTACTATATAGGATAGAAGCCTGGTGCATGGGTGGGGGACGGCTTGTTTGCCCTGAAGGGTGTCCCGGATCAGGGTGGGTGTCCCGCTTGGGTGCCTGGCCAGCCTGGGTGAGGGGCTGATGGCTGTTTGCAGCTGATCACACCCTTTTCAGAGTGGGGGTCCCCATTGGGGTGCCTGGCCAGTCTAGGTGAGGGGCTGAGGGCCGTTTTCAGGCTGGCCGGCGGCTGAAGCTCCCAGCCTCTCCTTTTTTTCTTTTCTTTTTTTTTTATTCTGGGATTTATTTACCTTCTATAATTGAAACTTTGTTGCTGTCACTGGAACTGAGAGCTGGCTCCTACTTGCTCCAGCTCTGAGGCCACGGCCTACTGAAAGCAGGTATCTGGGGTTTGTTTAGCTTCTATAATTGAAACTTTGTTGCTTTTGGAGCTCAGAGCCGGGCCGCGGCAGGCAGGGAACCTTGGCTTCCTCCATCACTGGAGCAAGCAAGCCTCCTGCTTGCTTCAGCTGCATGGCTGCCGGCCGCCATCTTGGTTGGGTTAATTTGCGTATCGTGCTGATTAGCCAATGGGAGGCGTAGCGAAGGTATGGTCAATTACCATGTTTGTCTATTATTAGATAGGATAGTTTTAATAAAGGTAACTTTTACCCATTTCATGTGGAGCAGTTTCCTTGCAATTTGTTTGACTTTTAATTTTCCTTGAGATGTTTTTACAAACAAAAGTTCTGTGTATTTAAAATTAGTGATTCTTTGTTACCTCCTTTGCCTGGAAAGTTTTTGGTATGAAGAGCCTAGAGTTTTACCTTTATTTTCTTATAGTTTTATAAGTTTTAAGTATCTTGTGTATGTGTAAAAGAGTGCATTTAGTTATTGGATTTGTAATAATTATGCATATGGATTTGTGAATAACTGACATCCACCTTCTCACCTAGAAGTATGGTCTGTTTCACCAATTATTTAAGCCTTTCTTTAAATCTCTCAGTAAAGATATGTTTTCTTTATATAGACTCCTTGAACCTTCTATATATTTTTTCACAGTTTAGTTTGTGGCTATCTTTGCCTATAGATTTTTCTATTACATTAAATAATTTTTATTCTCCAGGAAAGCTCTTGATTTTCTTGGGTAAATTTAGCTTGTATCCATTGAATTTATTGACCTTCCTCATTTATCAGTGATAACTCAATTAATTCAGGCTTCTTAGAAAGTAGTATCTAAAAATGAAGTGACATTCTTGTTTTGTTTTTTTTATACTATTAATGGGATTGCCATCAGTTTCTCTGCCATTAAGAATGCTTTCTGGGCCCTGGCTGGGAAGCTCAATTGGTTGGAGCGTCTTCCTGATACACCAAGGTTGAGGTTCAGTCCCCAGTCATGGCACATACAAGAATCAACCAATGAATGCATAAATAAATGGAACAACAAATTGATATTTTTTCTCTTTCCCTCCCTCCTTCTTCCTCCCCCTCTCTCCTTCCCTTTCTCTCTAAAGTCAATCAGTAAATAAAAAATTATTAAAAAATAGAATGCTTTTTGATTTTTTGAAGTATAGATTGTATAATATTATTCCCAAGATTTACTTAGTTTTAAAAATCAGAATTTCATATTGAAATTGACAAACACATTTTTAGTATATATTAAGATCATTATATGGAGTCCTAAAGTGTGACCTAGTAGTGATATACTAATAGAATTTGTATCTTAAGCTGTTCTTGAAGAATTCTGTCCTCTAGAATCTTTCCTAGGGGCTTCACATTGTCTTCCTAACTTAATTTTAAACTCTTCTTTCTTTCACTCTTCCATATCCAATGAGTCAGCTCAGTACCATTTCCACCCCTAAATTAGTGAAATACACCCCCATCCCCCACTGACCCATTGCCCTGCTAGTCCTCACTCTTCTTCACCTAGTTTGTTGGAATGGCTCCCTAACTGGTCTGCCTACCTGCCTTTCTTCTTCTTCTTTTTAAATTTAAATTCTTTATTGTTTAAAGCATTATATGAGTCTCCTTTTCCCCCCATTGACCTCTCCCCAGCGCTCCCACTCCCTAGCACATGCCCTCACCCCCCTACTGTCTGTGTCCATTGGTTATGTTCATATGCATGCATATAAGTCCTTTGGTTGATCTCTTACCCTCAACCCCCACTTTCCCTCATAGATTGGACAGTCTGTTTGATGCTTCTGTGTCTCTGGTTCTATTTTTGTTCATCATTATATTCCACAAATGAGTGAGATCATGTGATACTTATCTTTCTCTGACTGGCTTATTTCACATAGCATAATGCTCTCCAATTCCATCCATGCTGTTGAAAATGGTAAGAATTCCTTCTTTTTTACAGCAGCATAGTATTCCATTGTGTAGATGTACCAGTTTTCTAATCTACTCATCTGCTGATGGGCCTTAGGCTGTTTTCACATCTTAGCTATGGTAAATTGTGCTCCTATGAACATAGGGCTGCATATATCCTCTCTGATTGGTGTTTCTGCTTTCTTGGGATATATTACTAGTAGTGGGATTACTGGGTCAAATGGAAGTTCCATTTTTAATTTTTTGAGGAAACTCCATATTGTTTTTCACAGTGGCTGCACCAGTCTGCATTCCCACTAGCAGTGCAAGAGGGTTCCTTTTTGTTCACACCCTCTCCAGCACTTGTCATTTGTTGATGATAGCCATTCTGAACAGGTGTGAGATGGTACCTAATTGTCAAGAGAGGGAGGGAGGGAGGGAGGGAGAGAGAGAGAGAGAGAGAGAGAGAGAGAGAGAGAGAGAGAGAGAGATAGAGAGAGAGAGAGAGAGAGAAAGAAAGAGAAAGAGAGAGAAAGAAACATCAATGATTAAAGAGAAGCATTGATTGGCTGCCTTCTGCATGCTCCCTACTGGGGATCGAGCCCACAACTGGGCATGTGCCCTTGACTGGAATTGAACTCGGAACCCCTCAGTCCACAGGCAGATTCTCTATTGACTGAGCCAAACCAGCCAGGGCTATCAGTTAAGTTTTTAAAGCTGGTCAGTAGTGTCCCATCGCCTTCATTGTGAAGCTGAAACTTTTACGTGAGTCATTTCTGGCTTTGATTTTCTACCTTCAGGTCCCTACAGTTGCCCCTGTTCCAGTCTTATTTTCACTTAACTTTATAGACTCATGATAGGAAGTTCTCATAGCGTAGAATGATCTACCACCATCTTGCTTGCCTGGTGACTCCTTCAGCTTCCCTCTTAGGCTCAGAATTCACGTGGTCTTGGAAGTGTTTTCCCATACATTGGCTCTGCACTCTCGAGTTAAGGTGTCTCTCCTCTGTAGTTTCATTATATCCTTCACATTTGTATTCTTATTGCACAGTGTTTTAGTTTTCTTGCCTCTTTCTCCACTGGAAACTTTTTGAGAACAAGAGTGGTGTATCTTATCCATCTTATTCACTGTGTCTCCTAAGTAGAGGAAGCTCAGTAACTGTCAGGTGAGTGGCTGACTCAATGCATAGACTACCAATAGCCTGCATTAGAGTAGACCCTTGTCTTTTCCTCTTATTCCTCCTTGCTACCGGAGTTTTCTTTCTAAAAGGTAAATCTAATCATTCAGTCTGTGGCATTGACCAGTGGCCCTTGTTTGTACTAGTAGGTACATATCTGAGGAAGTTACTGTCTCTTGCCAACATGGTCTTCCTGACTCTGTTTCTTTAAGGTGAGCTTTTAAAATTCTTAATTTAGGGAACCCTCTTAGTCCCTCATGTTTTTTTTTTTTAAATTTCTATAATAGCATGGCTCAGTGGTTGAGCATCAACCTATGAACCAGGCAGTCACGGTTCGATTCCTGGTCAAGGGCATTTACCTGGGTTGCAGGCTCCAGCTTCAGTGTGGAATGTGCGGGAGGCAGCTGATCACTGATTCTCTCTCATCATTGATGTTTCTATCTCTTTCTCACTTCCTCTCTAAAATCAATTAAAAAATATATATATTTTTAAAATTTCTGTAATAGAATTTTCTTTTGCCACTTATGTTATTAAATTGATTTCATCATCTGCATAATGTAGGCTCAGGGTAGGGTAGGGAAAAATTTGAAGAAATTTATGTGGCACTAGAACAGACTTCACACACATAGCACTGTCATTAAGTGAGCCAGGTGTCCTAAGGGTTAAGAGTTCTGCAAACACACTTGGGTTTCAGTTCTTGTCCCAGCAATTGTAGCTGGTGTCCTTGGGCAGTCCCTTACCCTCTCTGTCTTGGTTTCTCTATTTGTAAGCAGATACTACTTCCTACCTCATGGGTGTTTGTGTGGATTAAGCGGGTTAATTATGTAAAGTGTTTAGAATACTACATGACATATAGAAGTGCTCAGTAAGTGTTAGCTATAATTATAATTATGAAAATTATAATAATTTAACCCTGACAGCAGTCATCTGAGATTTCTATTACTATCTTCATTTTAGAGGGAGAAAAAACAGCCTTAGAGACGCTAATTCACTTGTCCAAGGTCACCCAGTAAACAAGTGGCAGATTCAAATCCAACGGTCTCATTCTGAAGCCTAGACCGTGTTGTCCCTGAAAAAGAGATGAAGGTATTGAAACCACTAATGGACATTCCAAAGTCTATCATTAGGAAGTTTTCAGGTTTTATTTTATCTGAGAACATTGACTTCTGACAGATGATTCAATGGCATTTCTAGAAAAGTATGTTCCATTATGATGTAGAGGAGGAAGAGGCTCTTGTAGGAAAAAAAATTCCACTGTGAGGCGATGGGTGTTTGGATGAACAGGAAGAGGTGGGCTCGAGGAATAGCGCAGGTCCTGTCAAGGAGTCCTCAGAATTGTGCCTCTGCAAGCTGTGGATGTGAATACTGCATCCCCCAGGCGAAGGGAGCTCTGCCCTGTTATGAATTGGGAGTGAGCAGGAATGCTGCCAAAGCCCCATCCAAAGGGAGAGAATGATATTTGGGCTCTGATTTTTAGCTATGAATTTTAAAACCATGTGTTGGCAGAAGAATCAGAGCTAAGTGCCTTCTTATCCACTAATCATAAAACTAAGCTGAATTGCCTTGAGAGCAGTGCTAATAAAAAAGAAAGTCACATTAGTTCCAGTTGTCTTGCTGTTTCTTGGTCCTCTAAAGCTCTTTGCATCCCACATTGAACGTAGACCCGATTTGACAGTGCAGTTTGAATGGCAGCCTTGCTGTGATCTGGGAACAAATATTTTTGGCAACTGTGATTTATTTATTTATTTTTGATAGTGCCACTTAGCAGCATATGCCGTCTTTCAGGTTATCTGCATTTTCTGTCATAAGCTCTGTGCTTTGTTGTGTGATTGTCATTCCTCTTTTGGGTTTTCTTTTTGGAACAAGCTAGATCTTCGATGCTGTCTTTGTAACTTTATATGATTGGGATCTTTGGGCTACTCTGTACACAAAAGAGAAATATTGTTTATAAGTCTAAATATATGGCTTCCAAAGGAACTGTTACTTATATAATTATCCACAATATAATTTTCTTCACATCTAAGAAGAAACTTGAAGAATATCAAACATTTCATTTCATTCTGTAAAATTGAAAACATTATTTTGTGTCTTCTTCAAGGCATTTTATTTTCAGTCTTTAAAAACCAATCACAGTCTTCTGTGACCGACAGTTTTGAAGATCACTACTGAATGACCAGTTGGGTAAGGCAATGTGACATTTCTAAAATCTTTCAGGTCCCTCTTTTACTTGATTCAAAGATTAAGTAGTCATTTTTTGTCTCCTTTATTTGGTTTAAAAAAACATTAAAAATTTTTTCTGCCCTGGACAAGTAGCTCAGTTGGTTAGAGCGTCATCCTGATATATACCAAGGTTGTGGTTCGATTCTTAGTCAGAACACATACAAGAATCAGCCAGTGAATGCCGGTGGAAAAACAAATCCGTGTTTCTCTCTCCCCAACCCCTTCCTCTCTCCCTAAAATCAATAAAATAAAAATTAAAAAATATTTAGAAGTTTTGGAACAAAGTAGGAACACTTTAAAGATGTCTATTTTCCTAACAGGATGGCTTGTAATAGATTTATATATGACTGTAGTGTATTTCTGATAAGGAACTAAATCTTCATGTTACCCTTGTAGCTCAAGCACTCCAGAGCAGTAACTAGGAAATGAAGGTCATGACCCTGGATGTAAGCTTGCCAATATCAACTGTATTTCTATGATTAATATGCCAGGCGCTTGTCTCACTCAGCCAACACAGTGACTACAGACACTCGAAGGGTCCTGCTGTAAGCCCTCCTTCATGAAGGGACAATTTGGCTTTAGTTGTCACAGTTCCCTTTGCTAATTTGTGATTGACAGCTGACTGAAGACTACAATAAAAGCTGTGCTTAAGACCAGAAACTCATTTTAGCCACCACTGCCACCTGACTGTTACTCATCTTTTCTAGAATTGTGAACAAAGAGGAATTCAAGCTTATTGTCTTCACATAGAATAACAAATGAGAGGCAGCAGACCACTGTAAGGATACGAATTCTAGAAGCTTAGTTTTCCTATATAGATTATCTGAGCTTTATTATGAAATATTTTCTTCCTTTTTAAACACAATCATGAATAGGCTAAAAATCTGGGAGTTCTTCCAATCAGTGATAGCTCCTTTTATCCTGTTTTCCTGAAGGTACTGAGTTAGATTATTTGGAATGACAGGAAGTGTGAGATCTACAGTCACTAAAATTATTTATACAACATGGTCTAGAGCAGCGGTTCTCCACCTGTGGGTCGCCAACCTGTGGGTCGCAACCCCTTTGGGGGTCGAACGACCCTTTCACAGGGGTCGCCTAAGACCATCGGAAAACACATATATAATTACATATTGTTTTGTGATTAATCACTGTGCTTTAATTATGTTCAATTTGTAACAATGAAAATACGTCCTGCATATCAGATATTTACATTATGATTCATAACTAGCAAAATTACAGTTACGAAGTAGCAACGAAAATAATTTTATGGTTGGGGGTCACCACAGCATGAGGAACTGTATTAAAGGGTCTAGGCATGAGGAAGGTTGAGAGCCACTGGCCTAGAGGTAAGGGAACGGGAAGAAGAAAGGCGCAGTGGGTGTGCGGCTGTGTAGAATGAAGGCCTTTGTTGGTAGCTGCATGCTTTTGAATGTCCTCTTCAATGATGGGCTTTTCCCTGTAGAAACAGTCTTTCAGCAGTTCCTTTCCAGCTGGGAAGCTTAACTTTCCTGAAAAGCACGGTGGTTGGCTCAACCAAGGTCTCTGGGGTAGTAGGGGGTTAGGGTAGCCTCATGTGTAAAAGCATGGACTTGGACTCAGCAGACCTGGGCTGGGAATCCCGGCTTTATCATCCGTCAGAACGGACAGTGTCCTTATGAGTCTATGCTTTCCCTCCTGTAAAATGGGGGCTAATATCACTTTCCTCACAGAGATGCGAGAAACAGATGAGAAAAATGGCTTTCAGTTTAGTGTCTGAAACCTAGGAAGCATTCAATAAGTGAGGATCTCCTCATTAACTAGGAA
The DNA here is from genome assembly GCF_964212035.1 of Myotis nattereri. Taxonomy (NCBI): domain Eukaryota; kingdom Metazoa; phylum Chordata; class Mammalia; order Chiroptera; family Vespertilionidae; genus Myotis; species Myotis nattereri. The sequence goes on along the minus strand of NC_138086.1, from coordinate 16,389,150 downwards.
AAAAATTAAAATGGCATATGCATATTTAAAAGCCCATTAAATTTCCCAAGTGGCTGCTTGAAAACAACCTTCATTTGATAGCCCTGAAACCCGCCTTGGCAGGCAGTCTTCTCTTTAATCTTTTTTTTACACTGTCCTGGGATTAATGACTTTTTTTTTTTTTCTCACCCGAGGATATTTTTTTTAATGATTTTTAGAGAGAGTGGAAGGGAGAGGGAGAGACAGAGAGAAACACTGATGTGAAAGAGACACATCGATTGGTTGCCTCCCGCATGTCCCTGACCAGGGCCGGAAGCCTGCAACAGAGGTACATGCCCTTGACCGGAATCGAACCCGGGATCCTTCAGTCTGCAGGCCAGTGCTCTGTCCACTGAACCAAACCAGCTAGGGTGGAATTAATGACTTTTTATTAAGTAGTTAATAAGTGCGAGACATTTTTATATTAGGCTTTTATATTTTATTACTATTTTTTTTCATCCTCATCCAACAATATGTTTCTTACTGATTTTAGAGAGGGGAGGAGAGAAAGAGAAAGAAAAACGTAGATGTGAGAGAGAAGCATCAATCAGTTGTCTCTCATGTGCCCGGACCGGGAATCAAACCCACGGCCTTTTGGTGTGCAGGACTACGCTCCATCCAGCTGAGCCACCTGGCCAGTATTTTATATGCATTAGTTCATTTCATTCTTATGTCAATCCTGTGAAATGGGTACTCTTATCCCTGCTTTACAGATAGGAAACGTAGCTGTAGAGAGCATGAGTTATTTTCCCAGTAACTAGCGAATGGTAGATCTGGGATTTAACTTTAGCTGTCAGGGTCTGAGTTGTTACTTGTCATTCCTTATCCTGTTAGCTCAGATGCCATCATCTGCTGACTCACATGCTCCCACATTTCCGTGTTCCACAAAGTCTTTTTAAAAGCTTTGGAAATAGCCCTCACTTGTTTGAGATTTATTGTCTCTGGCATGGGCATACATCCTTTTCTTAGGTGTTTGCAAGATGGCTTTTCAAATGATTTTGGTGTTATAGGTCATTTGTTCTTAGCTGAACCTATCAGTGTATTGAAAAGGAAGGGAGTGGACAGTTTTTCTTGTTTCTCTACTCCATAGTTCATCAAATACGGTTTTGGGGACATTGTAACAGTAATTATTAGGTTTATTTGAGGGAAGTAAACTAAATGGTATATTGTTAAAATGGTCACAGATATGAAAATATTCTTAAATCAGCATAAAATATTTCTAAATTACAGCTGGCTAACCAATCATTCTATATTGCATTTATATGCTAATGGTTCACATAGTTAAAAAACCTTCAATATTTGTTTATTGAAATTCACAAGAGAGGAAAGTTGAGCCCAGAAATCAAACACACCTGGGATTTGCATATTAACTGTGCAACGAGCCAGCAATGTGTGACCATGGGAACATCACCTAAGTGGAGTAGGTCTTCTTAACTGTAAATTAGAGGTAATAAAAATGACCATGTAGGTTTGTTTTGATGATCAAATGGATTTACACTTCAGCTAGCATATCTCATATGAGGCTCTTAATTATTGGTAGCTGCTGTTTCAACTACGACACATTTTATTGTTATTTAACACTAGAGGCCTGGTACGCAAAATTTGTGCACAGGTGGGGTCCCTAGGCCTGGCCGGCGATCAGGGCCGATAGGGCCTTCTGGTTGCGGGCTGGGGCCTTCCTTCATTTCGCACCACCCCTAGTGGTCAGCGCACATCATAATGAGCAATTGAACTTTGGTCTGCCAGTCGAACTCTCGAGGGGACACTTTGCATATTAGCCTTTTATATATTTCTCTACAAAAGAGGACACGTCACATCCCTAACAGTGTACACTTTAGTTTTAGAAATATTATAGACAGCTTTATTTTAGTAGACATAATAATACAGTGAAATGGGTGCTATTGGAGGTTCTGGAGCTAAGAAAATGTTGTTACCACAGTCCTTCAGGTGTAGTCAGAGGCACTAGTGATTCGTGAGTTCCTAATTAGTTTTGGCATCTGCCAATGACTTACTGGTCAGTCATTCACCCATGTACTAATCCAGCATTTATTCAGATTCCTGGGCATGGTGCTGGGTGCTGTTGTCCACCTTGAGCTTCCAGGGTTTGCTTATTAATTTATCAAGTTTTTTTCCATGCATTAGCAATAAGCGAATAAGGTAACCAAAATTTTCTGTGGCCATTTTTCCCTATCTTCCACAAGGAGGGAGCATTAAATGTGCATTAGACTTATGGGCTTAACCCTATGGAGGCCCTGTTTGATGTAATTGTAACTCAGGCCCTGGCTTGTTGCTAGAGCAAAATCCAACTGTGAGCCTTCCGGAATCTTAACCTGGTCAGCACATTGGAGCACTTACACTCTGTTACCTACCAGAACATGTACAGCTCATTTGGTATAATCCATCTCAGGGTGAGATGAGCCTCTGCTTTGGGATTAAAGTCAGGAGAGAATGTGTTGCGGAGTGACTCTGTGTATGTCTGAGAGCCAGCATATGTGGCCTATCACCTGAACCCAACTGATCCCAACCCTCCTCCTGGATAGTAGGAGGTGCGGAAGCAGTGTAGTCAGGCAGTAGGATGCCTGGGCTGCAAGTGTTGTTTTTAGTTAACAGACTTTAGTGTTGTAGATGGGGAAAAAAAAGGCTTAGAGAGGACGATGGATTTCATGCAAACTATTAAACCAGCTGGTGGCAAGCTTGCCTTGAATGCACCCAATACATCCTTACCTGGGCCTTGATGTTTGACTGTTTCCTGTACCTGGGATGATAGTCTTCCTATTGATATTTGCATGACTTAACTCTCTCACTTAGATCTCTAATCCTAATCCTTAGAGTCCTCCCCCACCATTCTAAGATAGCATGCTTTCCTACCCCTCTTTATTCCCGTATCCACCTTTATTTTCTTTACAACACTCAGCACCACCTTACATTGTGTTTTATGTCTATTAAAATATGTGCACATTTGTTTGTGTTTGTCTTGTCTCTTCATCTAGGGTGTAGATGAAGAGACAAAGGCAGACTTATCCTCAATGCCTAGAAAATGCCTGGTACATAGGTGCTGAATAAATATTACTTAAGTTAATAACACACTTTTGTTTATCAGATGTTTGTGTCTATGATTACCAAGTATGATGCTGGTTGCCAAGGATATAGTTACAAATGGGATATGGTCACTGTTATCAAGATCTAATTTTCTAGTGAAAGAGAGACAAAACCAGAAAACTTTGTGTTATACTCTGTGATAGAAATACTGACAGGGTATCCTGGAGAAGGTGATATCTGAGCTGAGCTTTAGAAGGAGCTGAGAGGCAGCAGCTGGAGGGAGTTGGGGTGTGGTGGGAGGGTTGGGCAGGGGAGGCCTACCAGGCCGCGAGAACTACAGCTAGAAAGGCCTAGAGGAGCCGGTCATCTGAGCATGTTAGGAGTTACGTGCTGAATGAGTAGATCTTAAAGTTTTATCCAAGTTGAATATATACATTTTTAGATATAACGATGAAATAATCAAATATATACTTATGTATTTGGCTACACTAAGTTCCCTATCATATAAAGTGATTTATGGGAAATAACTGCTTTTTCTGCTTTAATCATTTTGAAACACCTTAAATTTTTCATGCGTGTCTTCCATGTCAGTATTGTCATAAATAGAATGCCATTGGGCTATCTAACATAGTTCTCCAGAACTTATCGTATTAAATGTTGGGGCCACTCATTTATTCATCAATAAGCATTATAGAGCAAGTCCTTTATGCTAGGCATGGTGAATAAAAGCCCCTGTGCTCAAGAATGGAGTTTACATTTTGAATGTATGTGATACAGTGCTTTTTGGATATGGATATGTTACTGACAATGTTATCTCCACATATATCTATCTGAAGACATTAAGGATACTGTTTTTGTTTGTTTCTGACAATTACACATGCCCATATTACTAAATGAATGTTCATGTACTGATGTAATTGGATTGATCAGCTGTAGCCATTCTCCGCTGATTTCCTATCATCCTGGTTTAGGATTTGATGCTGTTATCCCTCTACCCTCTTTGCTTCCCAGTCCTCTTCTCATTCCCATAGAGTTGTATTATATTTTTTTCCTCTCATCACTATTCATCAAATATTATTCACAACTGGAAATTGTTATGCAGTATGATTACATTTCCTTCATTTTGCTTCTCCTGAAGAGAATGCTGATGTGCTTATCCTTATTTAGTTTTCACTCTACCAATTGCAAAATTTTCCGCCCTATCCAAAAGCCTCTCAGCACAGCCCCCCACATGGTTGGCCATGTTCAGGAACAGAACTTGACTGACTGTGTGTGTGTGTGTGTGTGTGTGTGTGTGTGTGTGTGTGTGATCTCATCTCTCTGGAGACCTCCCTCCAGGATCTGGATGGATTACTCAATAGGCTGCCTTCCAGATCTTCCTGAAACTTCCCTTTGGTGTGTTATCCTGGGCATCATTCCCTCTGCCCTTTCTGAGCCATTTCCCCTGTTACCAAGATCTACTATCTCTCTCTTTCTTGTTTTTTTCCTTGTTTCAGTGGAACACATTCTCTAATAAGAATAACAACAACTCCTCCTCGTCCTCCTTCAGATTAAAAAAAGTATGGCAGCCAAGTGCACTGTGATGACAGCCCTCAACCAACCTGTCGCCGGGCTCCAGTCTGAGCAGGATTGCCCTCTGGGGCTGGGCACACCTCTCATCCCGAGACTTCCCTTATCATTTGGGGAATTCCCTTCCCCTGGCTCCTAGTGGAAGCCTGTTTTCTGTGACCTCATCCTTCTTATTTTTGGTACAGGATCTAATGTTGAGGAAGCACAGTAACACCCTGCGAGACCCTGGTATATGTGAGGAATATTTTCTGAATTCTTGAATTTTGAAAAATGTCTTTTCACTCACCCACTCAGTTGATAGTTTGGGGGAAGAATCTTAGTTTTTTGGTGCCTTTGTTCTGTTGTCTTGGCTTTTGATTCATGTTAATTTCTCCCTTTGTGCTGAGAACTCAGCCTTCTTGATCTGGAAGTTCAAGTGCTTCCTTTCTGCCAGATGGCCTTGAATTGTTGATTTGCTTCTCAGTGTCTCTGCTCATTCTCTGAATTTCCAATTAGTCTGGTTAAAGGTAATTCCCAATCATCTTTTCCCTGTTGTCTGTGGGTCCACATCTCCTCTCTCTAACTTCTGAGGTATTTCTTGAATTTTATATTTTCCAACCCCTTCACGGAGTACTTCATTTCTGCTATCAGATTTTTAGTTTCGAAGAGCGATTTTGTTCTCTGAATATTTTTATAGCTTTATAGTCTTGTTTCATGTTGTATTTTTCAGAAAATGTTAAGGATGGATTTGTTGTTGTTTTTCTGCATAGTCTATTGCTTCCAAGTTGCCTTTTAAATTTTTTTGTTCTTTTTTCCTTTTACATTAGAGGCTTTTTTTTCAGTCTCTGACAATCTTTATTTGAATGTATCTATATATAACTATATATTATCTAAATATATTGTCAGGGTCCAGGGCAGATTGCCCCCAAATAACCTATAATGTCATTATTGATTCCTCTCAATTAAAGTTACTTGACAAGCATTTGGAACAAGAAGGGCACATTGGCTATCCCTCGTCTCCTTGACTGTTGGAACTAAATCTCCCTGGTGAAAGGTGCCCCTCCTTGCTCCAGGAGGAGTTTGAGAGACACCCTTATAGCTAGAGCTAAGGAATCCAGGGCTGGAAAGCTTACATAAACATACCTCATTACTCCCTTACTAATTTACTAAACCCAAACTTTGTTTAGATTCCTCACTAATGCTTACCCCGAACTAAAGTGCATTTGGTCCTGTTATTTCCTCATGAATTTATTTTTCCTTCGTCTAAGAAGTATAAAAAGCTGGCTGGGTCATCATTTCAGAAGCATCATCTATGATCTCTTGTGCACTCATTTTAAATTGGTTTTTCTCCTCTTAATGTGACCTTGTACAACTTACTATTAGTCCAGCTATAAGAACTCAAGAAGCATAGAGCAGGAATTTCCCCCTTCATGACAATATGCATATACAAATATTCACAACTGAGGATTGTTGTACAATATGATTATATTTCCTCCCTTTCTTTTTGTTCCCTAAAGCTAATGATTTGTTTGCTTAGATAATTGCACAGTACTTGATAATACATTTTATATATACAATCTAACTATATAATAGAAGCCTGATATGCTAAGTGTCAAATCATCCGTTCAAACAATTGAAGCGTAATATGCTCATGATATGCTAAGGCCGCTTGACTGCTTGCTATGATGTGCGCTGACCACCAGGAGGCAGATGCTCCGACCGGTAGGTTAGCTTGCTGCTGGGGTCTGGCTGGGACTGAGCGAGTCAGGCCAGACATGCCCTGGAGCCCTCCCCTGGTCCCTCCCTAGCTAACCAACCTCCTGCTTCCCTCCCCAGCCCCGATCCTGCACCGGTGGGGTCCCTCAGCCTGGCCTGTGCCCTCTTGCATTCTGAGACCCCTTGGGGAATGTTGGAGAGCCTGATCCCACTCAATGCAGGATCTGCCCCCTGGTGATCAGTGTGCTCCCACAGGGGGAGCGCCGCTCAGCAAGAAGCCAGCTCACAGCTGTCGAGTGCAGCAGTGGTGGCAGGAGCCTCTCCCACCTCTGCAGCAGTGCTAAGGATATCTGACTGCTGCGGGGAGTGGACCTAAGCCATCAGTTGGACATCCCCTGAGGGCTCCCAGACTGTAACAGGGTGCAGGCCAGACTGAGGGACCAACCCGCCCCATGCACAAATTTCTTGCAATGGGCCCCTAGTATATATAGAAAAGGCAAATATGCAAAGTGTCCCCTCGCGAGTTCGACCGTGAGACCAGGAGTTTGATCTCTTGCTATGACGCGCACTGACTACCAGGGGGCAACATGGAACGTGGTGGGCGACCAATGGCGGTGGCAGGGCCCTGAGGGAAGGAGGGAAGGGGCAGGCAGGGGGAACCGCGTGGTGGCAGTGCGCAGGTGGTGAGGGAAGAAGGGGGCAGGGGGATGGGGAACCGCATGGTGGCGAGGGAAGGAGGAGGCGGGGAACCTGATTGGCCCTGATTGCTGGCCAGGCCTAGGGACCCTACTTATGCACGAATTTCATGCACTAGGCCTCTAGTTGACTATAGTTAACCAAACAAAATTTGTTTAGTAATTAGTGTGTGTGTGTGTGTGCGTGTGTATAACTACATGCCTGTATATACAAAATGCATACCCATATTGATCCTGTTATATTCTCTATATTTAATTGTACCTGTGCCTATGTACATACATTTGCTATGTATAGAAAATGCACAAATCAAACTTGTGACTGAAATTCTGAACAGTGGTTATCTTCTGTTTGATATGCTCACATAAGGAATTCTTATTTAGATTTTGATTCTTCCTTTGCTACTAGCTTTAGAATTAGACAAATTACAAAGATAAGTGGTTTTCTTCAGAAATAGTGACAATTGGATTAATAGCAAAGGTTTAGGCAAGAAGGGATTCTGCATTTCTACAATCTCATTTCTGAATAATTCCCAGTTAATCCATTAAAATCATTAAGGTACTCTATAAATCAGTTTAATGACTATGTACTCTAATGAAATAAAGCTCTTCTGTAGAATTTCAGAAGTTTCAAAAGCTTTTTTCTCATGAAACCCCAAATAATTTCTGAGAATTCAGAGAGACTGCCCCTACCCTATTCTTTTTGTTACAATGTGATTTGCATAATGAATGCACCAAGCTAGTAATTTTTTTCTATTGATACTTTTTAAAAATTAGAAATACAACTTTATTAAAATGGTATTTCAATTTCTTCTCTAACCTTTGCATTTCAGTTTTTTTCTGTTTCTTTAATACAATAACTTACTCAGAGTATACTTTTACTACTACATGACTGGATCCTCATTTTCAGATATAATAAGAAAAGCTCTACACTGGTGTTGGTGATGCCACCCAAGATTAGTATACTAGTAGACTCATAATCCTTTCAATGGGAAAATAGTAATTTTTGTTTTGTTGTTGTTGTTGTTGTCTTCAACTCCATTGACTGATTTTCTGCTCTGAAACTACTGGATTCCTTGGCCTCTTATTTTTTCCTTTAAAGCAGCGGTTCTCAACCTGTGGGTTGCTACCCCTTTGGTGGTCGAATGACCCTTTCACAGGGGTCGCCTAAGACCATCCTGCATATCAGATGTTTACATTACGATTCATAACAGTAGCAACATGACAGTTATGAAGTAGCAACGAAAATAATTTTATGGGTCACAACATGAGGAACTGTATTTAAAGGGCCAGAAGGTTGAGAACCACTGCTTTAAAGTTTTCTAGTCCCCCCCTCTTCCCTCCCTTACCCCCCCCCCCCCCGAGGAGAAAGTCCTTAGATATTGTTTTCAGTCTCTGCTAAGGAAAGTTTTCCCTTGTAAACAAATGCACTCATTACATGTATTAACCTTAGTGATTATTTTTTTCCTGGCAATTCTAAGACCGCGCCCCCCCCCCCCCCCGAAACTCTGTTGATAACATTGGTTTAGAAACATGAATGGTTTGCAGCTATCACTTTGTGTTTTTAAATCCCAAAGGCTTTCATGGTAGCAAAAAGATTAATTGAATAAACTCCATTCTTTCTAATTTTGAGAGGTGGTTTAGCATCAGCTCTGAAGACTGCTTAGGGAAAGTTCAGCAAACGTATGCAAGTCACATCTTCCTTTCAATTTAAGAAGCTTCTGCCCCATTTCCCTTTGTGTCTGATTTCATGTACCCTTTTAAGCATTATCAAGATGACTTGATATGATGTGCCTGTGTAAAAACTGGCAACAACGTATTATATTTTGAGTAGGAAATCCTTATAAGAGGCATAGGTACTAACATTTATGTTGTCTATACCTAAACCAGGCTCTTAATTTCAGCATTTAGGATACATCACAAAAATATTTTACAGAATCATTGTGCTTTTCATCAGTAGAAGAGGCTTTCAAAATAAGATCGTGATTGCATTTGCTCTGCTTCACCTCTGTGGTCATTAGAATGCGTATGAAAATGTTTGTACTAGTAAGAGTCTTAATGTGAGTGATCACAAAGATATTTTTGTTTTATTTTACTCCATCCTCTAAAAAGTGTGCTTTCTTTGCAGCTTGATTCTTTATCTCTTGTGCTGAGGTTAGGTACATAACTCCAGAAGGAGTGAGAAATTTGTTTATTGGAGAACCTTCAGGCAAATTAAAAATGAATGAGACCTGGAAGTTTTCAACCAAAAGGAATTTCTAATATCATGGGCATGGATGGTTATACATGTGCATAATGAACTAAAATTATAATCCAAGATCTAAAAACCATAAGGAAGTTATTAATAGAATAAAGGGAAGCAAGTGTAACTTTTAAGGGGCCCATTTGCTGCTAATAATAGATTTGATGCTTCTCTATTAGGAAAGTATTAAGCTCTGAATGTAATTTTTGCCTCAATAAATTCCTAGTCAATAAGGAAAAAATTTCTTTAATCCTCCCGAGAGGATATGTTTTTATTGAGTTTTTTGTTTTTGTTTTTAGAGAAAGAGGGAGGAGGCAGAAGGGAGGGAGGGAGGGAGGGAGAGGGATGAACAGTGATGTGACCAGTTGCCTCCTGTATGCACGGTGATTGAACCCAAACCTTTTGGTGTACAGGACTCTCCAACCAACAGAGCCACCTGGCCAGGGCACTAGGGAAAATTCTCATTTGATGTGTCCTGCCCTTTTAGGAGCAGGCTGTAAGCTTAGTGACCTAATGGTAAGCTGCTAAGCATTTTGGAGGACTGATGGGTTTGCATATTAAACTATTGTAGGAATTTTAACAAACAATGCTATACCCCAAAGAGTTTGTCACTGTTAGAGTGCCAGACATTTTGGTAGGCAAAAGTACAATGTGTGACTGATATTTAGGAAAATGTAGCAAATCATAAAACTATCACATAAAAGCTTTTGAATTGTGTAAAATTTACCCAATCATTTTTCATTTTAGCTACTTTATGTAATTCTTTGCAATATACTAATGATTTTGGTGCTTAATTATGTTTGTAATTGTTAACACATTACTTTAATCTCTATATTGATGTAATTTTTTTTTTTTTTTTTTTACCCAACTCACCTTATAGTCAAATTTCACAGTGATATTCAGGTACATTTCAGAAATTTCTAATTCTCAGGACTTCAGAAAGCTCTTTCAGAAAGTATATAGAATGTGCTATTCTTTGCTACAAAAATAATTCTGGGTGGTCCTGTAATTTAATAATGCAAATAGATGTTTTATAGGTTAAGTGGGGTTTGTTAATATATTTTTTGTGAAAGAAATGATCTAAAAAGAAAATACTAGAATAATGTCTTCTAGTAGGGAAAAAGATTTCAGCACAAAATATGTGTTCTGTTCCATCTCTTCACATCCTAGATTATCTTTCAGTTTTAAGTAACTTGAATCCCTTTTGAGTTCTTTGGTTATCTGTTTTGTGAATTTGAGTTTTCTCCTATAAAATGAAACTCATAATCCTTCTAAATATTAAGGAAGAGTAGTAAGGACTCTCCAAGTTGGCTTGAGTCTGTCTCTCAGTAGGTGGCCAGCAGATGGAATAGAGGCAGAGACCCCTTCTACCGATATACAGGGTTTTAGTTCCAAAGTGCATATGCCTGAATCACACAGAATTACACTGCTGAGCAGCCTTTATTTTGTATACATTTAGTATGGTGTAGATTTTCTTACTGGACCAGGCTATTATGTGGTGATGTGTTTAGGGACATCTGGTCACTAAATCAGTGGTGCTGTGCAATCAAGGACTCACCATCCCTGTGGCTTATGTTGTAGTTGGAGGTTTCTTTTTTCTGTGTGTGTGGCCAGAGCCTTTCCGTGTTTATTTGAATTACTTTAATTTTTTTAGGATATGGCCAGTAAAATGTATGGTTTCCTCAAAGCTTTTCTTGTAGGTTTGGTGTAATGTCACCACCTCCTCCATGATTCAGGCAGGTTATGGTTAGGCTGTATGTGAGGGCTGATTGTCTTGGGCACAAGTGAGGGGAATGTGCTTTTAATTTCTGCCACACCTTGCTCGTCTTCCCCTCAGTGAATAGGCAGTTGAGCCTCAGGGGTGCCTTATTTCAATTCCCCAGACCTTGGAAATGATGTCCTTTATCATTATTTCTAATGAGAAATTTGTTTTAATGTAAACATTTTAAGTTGTTTTCTAAGCTTACAAGACGTGAGACTTAAGTAGTGCCTAAAGTTTAAAATATGACTCATAATTATGCTAGCCAGAGGATAAATCTGCTCATACTTCTTTGTCATGAGTAGAAGCCTAATTTTTGAAATGGTTTCAATCATATCCTGTGTATTACGCTTATCTTTTCATTTTAGATTGGTAAAAATCCAGATTTTGGAGTGAAAGCTAAGTATTATACTGTATAAATATATCTAAATCCATTCACTGATGCCTCCCTTCCTTTGGTTTAGCTGGGTAGATTTCCTAACTAATAAATACTAGGTTTAGCAAATCCCTAACCTTGCTGAATATTTGATCCTCAGGAATTTTAAAACCGAGTGGCTTTCTGGGTCACTCTATTCAGAGTCCCGAAGTAGTGGTGGGGTAGGTTTTCAGAATCAATATTTTTTAAAAAGCTTTTTGAAGATTGTGATTCGCCAGATTTAGGAAACTCGCTGCTTTGTAATCTGTTAAAAATGATCACACTAGCCTCTTAGTGGCACCTCGTCTGCTTGGTTTTAGTCTTGCACAGCAGGTTGCAATCTGCTGTGGAGATTTCCTTTGTGCTTCCTTTCGGACAGCACTGAAAAGCTTCAGTTGGAGGGGACTGGAACCGCGAGACACTGTCAAACCCTAAGAGGCACCAGTAACTAAGCAGAAAAACACAAGACAGTCCAAAGAACATAAGGGAGATATTATCAAAGACTAAGAGTGTGGGCTAGGAGATAAAATACAAATAAAAAATAGGGTGCCCAGTTACATGTTAATTTTAGGTAAATAATGGATATGTTTTGGTATAAGTATGTCCCAGATATTTCATAAGACATATTAAAATTTGAGATAGAGATAATAACATTTTATACTAAAAATTACCTCTTGTTTATCTGAAATTCAAATTTAATGGGACATCTTATATTTAATTTGGCAGCCCTACCTGGAAGCCCAGTGGTGCCAAAGGGGGAGATGGCATACTGTTTATAGACTCAGCAGTACAGCGTTCAACCAGACTAGCCCTAGGAACACGCTTTATTTTAAAATACATTTCTGTTTGTTGTTTTTTTGCTAATTATTTGAAAGCTAACTTTTTAATTTCTTGAAAACTAACTTATAGAATAGACTCCCATTTGCTTTTCCCTCATAATGGAAAAATTGTTATATATTCCTCTTTTGTGACCTCACTTGCTAGGCAAATGTACTAAACATTTGCTTTTTACTTATCAGCAATATTCTGCCTATGACTTCAGAATTGCTTTTAGAATCCAAAAATCGAAAGCAAATATTTATGCCATCCTGGTCTAGATGTTCATTTATTTTAATGTTAATCTTAAAGGAGTCTTTTATCCACTTAATCTTCCCAAATCCTTGAATTTTCTAATATAAATAAGCTTGCCATGATGTCTTAGAGGTAGCATAGCATTTTTGCTAGCTAAATTTTGTAAGGTTAAAGAAGGAAATAAATATGAAATAATTTTCATTGTTTAGGGAGTGATGTGATCCTTGCCTCTAAGTCAGCGGTTCTCAACCTTTGGCGGTCAAACGACCCTTTCACAGGGGTCGCCTAAGACCATCCTGCATATCAGATATTTACAATACGATTCATAACAGTAGCAACATGACAGTTATGAAGTAGCAACGAAAATAATTTTTATGGTTGGGTCACAACATGAGGAACTGTATTTAAAGGGCCAGAAGGTTGAGAACCACTGCTCTAAGTACATGGATATATAAGCAATAATTAATACAATATAATTTATTTGAAATAAATTACTTAAAAATTGTTGCAGCTAATATTTCTATTTTAGATACAGACTAGAATTTTGTTATTTATTAGGGAAATAGTGTTAAGGCATTAGAAGACATTAATAATTTTGATCTTTCCTATGTAGTTTTCCAGTTCAGGCCTCATTATTGGGAAGGTCAAGGTTGGGACAGAACAGCAGTGCTAGTTGCCTACACAGTAGCCTTTCTCCAGTTTCCTTAATAGGCCCTTGGTTTTATTCTGGTATCAGTGCCCATTATTATGCAGGAGTGGCTGGATTCCTTATGTCCCCAGGGTGACTGTTGATTGGTCAGTCATGATGTTCTCTTCCCCTTTCCTCAGTGGTTTCTTGAGGAAGGACACATGGGTCATTGCTGTCCTGTGATATGTCGGAGGAGAAATCTGCTGGAGGGTGTGCTGTTTCTAGGGAAATTTTCTCCTCACTCTACCCCCTTTTCAGAGTAAAAATACTTTCTTCTTCAGTCTTTATTGTTGTGTGAGGATGCTTTGCATAGAGTTAATATGGATTTCTTTGCAGGCAGTAAACCTGAGGACAAGCCAGCACATGGAGGCTGTAGAAAGGTGGGAAAGGCTTGTGTCCTGTATGCCTTCATTGAGCGGCTGAATTGAATGACTGTAACCCTCTTACCTGAGGACTTCTTCAGATATGTGATAATAAGCCCCTTTATTGTTTCATTGGCCATTTGAGTTGGAGTTTCTGCAGTTTTCAGTCAATTGCCCCTTCACAAAATTAAAGGAGTGAGGTGGACCTTAAATGCTTATCTTGTTAGATTCTGCCACTTCAGAGGATGACTTACCAAAGATGAGAAAGTCCCTTCCTCTTCTCCAGCCTTTATAGAGATCCATGTCTAATTCATGATATAGTTACTTTAGAAAGAAAGTAGGAACTTCAAACATTTCTGGGGAAACCAAGTTTATATGATAGTTGCTTCTTTCAAAAGCAACTGTCCCAAACCACTTACTACCTGGTGGCAAAGGCTATTGTGTGGCCTGGAGCTGGTCAGCATGTTTAAGCTCTTAGGCCAGCGTGCAGTGGTCTGCTGCAGAGTCTGTCTGATTTCTTGGTAATAAACATGAAATCTCTGTTTCTTGCAAATGTGGCTTCCGCATACGGAACTTTGCCATGAAATGCCAGATGGTATTGAGGCACCACGTTCTTCCTGCCTGAGAACAATATCCTCTGCAAACAGAACTCCTTTCACTGCAGCGCAACAAAAATCCTTTGCTGTTTCTCAGGCCTCACTGAGTCTGGCCATGAACTTGTTATTTGGACAACACACAAACTGTCTTGGGATTCTTTTCTTAGACTGTCTGTTCCCTACTCCTCACCCAAGTTACATCACTGCTAGAGTCGTTTGTCAGTGGTTATGACAGGACACATCCCAGACAAGCAGTCATACGTGGTGATACCCTCTTTCACTCTGGATTTTCTTCCACTGTGAATACTGATCAGCAGACATTGGACTTGGTGGGAAAGGGGGATATACAGATGACTGGCATCACTGTTTAAGGACTCTGTGCCCTAGTGAGGAGACAGCCATGTTAAGCAAAGGATAGATGTATGTCTGAGGTACAAAAGTAATACAGAGAGGATGGGATGGCTTTATTTAGGGTGGGGTGTGGGAGGGCAGAAGGAAAGTTAATAGGAGGTTTTATCTGAGTTATGTTCGAAAGGGTGAAAGGATATTCCAGGTGGAGGTCAGTAGTAGTATGTGCCTGTTCTTAAAAGTTCCACAGTCTGCCTCTTGCAAGCCGTTGAACAAGCATGACAGGATGATGTTTTGGAGGTAAATGGGAAGAAGGGGAGCTTTCTCACCTCTTCAACCTGATCAGACCATGTGGTTGGCTTTGCCAAGCTCAGGTGGTCTTGTGTCTTGACCTGGTTCTGGAGAATGTGACTTGAGGACTCCAAGAAGAAATCCCAAAGGAACCCAAGTGGCTGAGAGCATTCCAGTCAGATGTACCTAGCTTTGCCCCCAAATTGGGTGAACTGGACTATTTTCTTAGCTTCTTTGTGTCTTGGATTTTTCTTATTTGGATCAAGAACTCCACCTCCTAGGGAGAGTAAAATCATCTTTATGAAGAGTTTAGAAATGTACTTATTATGCAGTAAGTGCTCAATTAGTATTAGCTATTATTACTAGGTATTAAACTATATACTTATTAAGAGTGGTCAAGGGGAAATCAGAATGTTTCAAAGACAGATTCCTCATGATATATGTTGATATAGTCACTAGAAGTATTTGTAAGAACGCACTGACTAGAAAGTTTGATGGCTTGTGACAGAATTTTCTGACTTTGCAGGACCATAACAGGGCAGGGCATGTGCTAGATGGTTTCAAATTCCTGCTTTTTTCTCCATAGTAAGACTTCAAGTCTACTTGTTTGGGAAGCTTTATTGATCTTATCAGGCCGTATCGGGGAGGGTATGACTTGTGATTATAGTAAGAACTTCTCAGAATGGCTCCTAAGATACTGTTTTTTTAACCCTCTACCCCATAGTCATCTCCGAATTGCTTCATTGCTAAGGCTAGTATTATTTTATGATGATTTGTGTTTTAGTCAGGGTTCTCTAGCGAAACAGACCCAATAGGATACATAGATAAATATAAAAGAAATTTATTATAGGAATTGGCTCATGCAGTTAATGGAGGTTGACAAGTTGCACAGTGTGCCCTCAGCAAAGTGGAGAACCAGGACAACTGATGGTATAATTTAGTCTGAGTCTGAAGACCCAAGAGCCAGGAGCTCTGATGCCCAGGCGCAGGAGAAGACAGACCTCCCAACTCAAGGAGGTGGGGTGATGTTCCCTTTCATAGATGAGGGTGGATCTCTTTACTCAGACTACAGAATCAAATGCTAATCTCTTCCAGAAACACCTTCACAGACACACCCTAATAATAGTGTTTTACCAGCTACCTGGACATCCCTTAAGGCAGTCAAGTTGTCACACAAAATTAACCATCACAATTGGTTTGCCTTTGCTTTCGATGAGCTTATATTATTAATGGGGACCATTAAAGGTTATTATCTTGGGTCCATTTCACTCTCAGAGATGCTATCAATGAATAAGAGGGTCCTCAAGCAAATTTTTGGAGTATAATGACCAAAAAGACATGCCAGTTTTTTCTCTTGCCTGCCTATCCCCATGTTCAGGAACATGAAACCGACCTATTGAGTAACTAACTCCTCAGCACTTAACTTGATTGTCTTTTGCAGGACTAAGCTGAGTTAAGTCTGAGTCGAATAAGAACATGCCAGTGGGGTGAGGGGTCATGTAGTGATAGGGTAAAAACCTTGGGCATGGGTTCAGGAGACTAAGTTAGGTTCCTGGTTCTACGACCTAACTGATTTTGTAGCTTAACCTCTCAGTCTGTTTTCTATTCCATAATATGGGATTAGTAACACCTACTTCACTCTAACAATGGAAAAACACTAGGTAAATACTTAGATATTGCATTTTGGTGCTTGTTTGGTTTCTCTTCAGTTAGTCATATCATACATAGGACTTGCCACCAGTTTCTATAATGGGGGGCCGGCTGCTGTCAGGCCACTCCTGTTTCTCAGGTGAGGAAGGCCCTGGTCATTTGTGTCCTCAAGGGAGACTTGGCCATCATACACATTTCTCTGTAACAGTGCTGTTCAATTGAAATATAATGGGAGCCACAGATATAATTTAAAACCTGCTAACCATATTAAAACATGAAAGAACAAATAGATGAAAGCTGTTTTAATAATTTGTTACCCCAAGTATCCAAAACTTTTTTTTTAACACATCACCATTATGCAAGTATTAGTGAGATGTTTCATATTCTTTTAGTTGCACAGAGTATTTGAGAGCTGGTATGTGCTTTAGACTCAGAGCCCATGTCAACCCAGACCAACCACATCTCACATGCCCAGTAGCCCTGTTGGTTAATGACTGCTGTGACGGACAGCACAGCTCTGAGCAGTCTCTTGTTCATTGTTTATCTGCATCTATCTTAAAATTCATTCTTGCCTCTAGCTTCTGCAGTGGCTGAAATGAAATCACCATGTATTTCTAAAGTAGTAGCTAGAAGTTATGTAGTATTTAATATGTGTTAAGCACTTTTTTTGTATTATCTCATTTACTGCATTTGCCCTTTTAAATAAATATGTTATTACTGTCCTCATTGATTAGATGAAGAAGTTGAAGCACCAAGGTTAAGTGACCTGCCTGAAGACCCTACAGATTCGGGGGATGCTGGATACAGACAGAAGTAGTCTTATACCAAGACCTGTGTTCTTTATCACTCACTCTGCTGCACGGTAGTCATATGCAGTCTTACTAAATAATGAAATAGGTAAAGATATCTTAGAGGGTCTTTCTTTTTCTTTTTTAAATCATTTTTTCTTATTTTTATTTTTTGTTAATCTTCACCTGAGGATATTTTTTCCATTGATTTTTAGGGAGAGTGGAAAAGAGAGGGAAAGACAGAGAGAAACATTTATGTGATAGAAACACATCCATTGGTTACCTCCTGCACAAGCCTGGACTAGGGCCAGGACAGGGGAGGAGCCTGCAACCAAGGTACATGCCCTTAACTGTAATTGAACCTGGGACCCTTTGGTCCTCAGGCCAATGCTCTATCCACTGAACCATACTGGCTAGGGCTCATTTTTTATTTTTCAATTCCAGTTGACATACATTATTAATTTCAGGTGTATACCCCAGTGATTAGATATTACATAATTTACTAAGTGATTATCCTGATAAATCTCACACCCATCTGACACTATGCACAGTTATTAGAATACTAGTAGCCCATCGTGCTATATCGCACTCAGTAGGCCGCCTGCTGCTTCTGCGGGAGCCGCGCTGTTTCCACGGGAGCCATGCAGCTTCTGCGGGAGACGGAAGGGAGCCGCGCTGCTTCCACGGGAGGTGGGCCCGCCGTCTCTCCGGGCCTGCACTTGGCCACGGAGGCTGCTGGCCGCCCCCCCCCCCCCCCCCCGTCCCTGTCAGTGTCTGCTCTGGCTCTGTGGGGGTCTGGCCAGAGCTAGGCGCGGCGACGAAGCAAGCATTCCGCCAGGCCGCTCATGCTGCCTGCTCTCAGTGGCCGTCCCCCCGGGACTGGGGGACTCTGGCTGGGTGCCGCCACCTTGTGGCTATGGGCGCCTCCATCTTTTGTGATGGAGTGATGGTTAATTTGCATATTACCCTTTTATTAAGTAGGAGGATTGTTGACTATATTCCCTATGCTGTATTTTACATCCCCGTGACTATTCTGTAACAACCAATTTGTACTTCTTAAGCCCTTCACCTTTTTCATCCATACCCCTAACCCCCCTCCCATCTGACAACCATCAGTATGTTCTCTGTATCTATGAGTATGTTTCTGTTCTGCTTCTTCATTTATTTTTTAAGATTAATTTATTTATAGATATATATTTATTGCCATTTTATTGTTTATATTTTTCAACTTCTTCTTCTACCCTTTAACATTTCATGTAATACTGGCTTTGTGGTAGTGAACTCCTTTAGCTTTTTCTTGTCTGGGCAGCTCTTTATTTGTCCTTTGATTCTAAATGATAGCTTTGCTTGGTAGAGTAATCTTGGTTGTAGGTCCTTGCTTTTCATCACTTTGAATATTTCTTGTCATTCTCTTTTGGCCTGAAAAGTTTCTGTTGAGGAATCAGTTGGCAGTCTTATGAGAGCTCCATTGTAGGTAATTAACTGCCTTTCTCTTGCTGCTTTTAAGATTCTCTGTCTTTAACCTTTTGCATTTTAATCCTGATGTGTCTTGATGTGGGCCTCTTTGGGGTCATTTTGTTTGGGACTCTCTGCACTTCACCAATTTAGGGAAGTTTTCTGTTATTATTTTTTCAAATAGGTGTTCAATGTCTTGCTCTTCTGCTATTATATACCCATTGTGGTAGCTTTAGGTAATCTTACATTTTTATGATTGCACAATGAACCAACTTTTCTTTTGTGGCAGCAGGTGAGCATGAGAGTAGATTTGGTCGTCCTGGTAAGGAATAATCTCATAACAACCACCTGACATTTGTTTGTTCCTTCGTTCATTCTTAAAAAATATGGGTGTACATGTGTATCACATTCCATATGCTAGACATTATTTTAGTGTGGAATTAGAACTGTGAGCCAAAATCAAGTTCTTTTCCTAAAGCAGATTTTATTCTAATGGGGCTTAAATAATAAGGAAATAAATACATTGAAGCTATATATGATATAAGAGACATGGAAAAACACCTCTTATTGGAAAAAAAAAAGTGAGGCTATAAGGGAGGCAGAAATAATGGGTGTGACTGGAAAGAAAATAGACTTTAGATCAAGATACTAATTCAAATATTGCCCCTATGTCTTACTAGATGTGAAATCAGGGAAGATGCTTAACTTCTTTCAGCTTAATTTCCTCATTTGTAAAATGAGGATAAACACTTTATAGGAGACTTAGGGAGGTTGACACATGCGCGGAATGTGCCTAGCATTCATGGGTTTAACATTCGTAGTGTCAGTATTACCAGCAACCCCCATCCCCCAAGACAGTCCTGTAATGGCAAGTAATTTTGCTGAGGCTTGAATTACACTAGTAGGTCAGTGAGAATGTGGATAGAAATAATTCACTTAGACTGAGTAAGCCTAGCCTGGGGCCCATTTGTCCACAGTGCAATGGGATTTTGCTGTTCTGTACTCATTACTTAGTATACCTTTATTATAAAATATGTTAAAGTGGTATTTGCAGATTTGGGGCTTTTTAATCTCCCCTTTAAATACTGTGGAATGATAGATTTCAGTCTGCCAAAATAACTATTTCAGTCTACCTCAGACACTTAGACTCTGGTGTTCATTGCTCAGTGGGCAATTGCATTGGATAAGAAGTTTTTTTCATATAAAATAATATATGGAAAGAATATTTTAGAATTAATTAAGATAAACCTTACTAGTACTATTGCCTTTTTTCCCTGCTTGGGTATTTTATTGGGATTTGTATCAATTAGGATTTTGTTCAGAAACATATGACACAGTAAACCTCAGATAAGAGTGATCTGTCCATAGATGGTTTATTTCTCTTCCATATGAAGGAAGTGGGAAGGTAGCAATCCAGGGTTGCAATGGGCTGCTCCACATTGGGGAAGTCTCAGGTTCTGTTTATCTTGCTGTTCTGCTGTCCTCATGGGCCAAGTTAGTAGTTCCAGCTAGCACATCAAATTTCAGCAGGTGAGAAAAGAGAGAAGCAAAAAGTAATCTGCTTCATCTACCTTTCATGGTTTCCTGTATGTCATGGCACTTTTGCTTATATCTCATTGGCTTTAACTTAGTCATTCGACCATGTGCATTGTTAAGTGAGGCTGGTATTTGTAATCTCAGGTGATGCATGTTTCAAATTCTGGATTTCTAGAAGAGAACAAGAAAAGTTATTTAGATAGAAAATTATTAGAAGCAGTGCCTCCCAAAGGTTGTTATAATGTACTAGAGGCCTGGTGCACGAAAATTAGAACACTAGTAGATTAGATGAAGAACTTCTAATGGGTGAAAATTCGTGCACCCTTGGTGGGGGGAGGGGGGTCCCTCAGCATGGCCTGCGCCCTCTTGCAGTTTGGGACCCCTTGGGGGATGTCTGACTGATTGCTTAGGTCCTCTCCCTGGGGGGATCGGGCCTAAGCTGGCAGTCAGACATCCCTCTGGCAGCCCTGGAGCCCTCAGGCAATGTCCAACTTAGGGGGAGCGGGCCTAAGCCCTTAGTCCGACATCTTTAGCGCTGCACTGCTGCTGTGCTAGCCAGCCATGAGCTGGCTTCTGGCTGAGCAGTGCTCCCCCTATGGAAGCACACTGACCACCAGGGGGCAGCTCCTGCATTGAGCATCTGCCCCTTGGTGGTCAGTGCACATCATAGTGACTGGTCGTTCTGCCCTTAGGGTCAATTTGCATATTACCCTTTTATTATATAGGATAATAATGTGGTCAGGGCTCCTCTGTTATTCTGTTCTTTTTTTTAATATATATATATTTTATTGATTTTTTACAGAGAGGAAGGGAGAGAGATAGAGAGTTAGAAACATCGATGAGAGAGAAACATCGATCAGCTGCCTCCTGAACATCTCCTACCGGGGATGTGCCCGCAACCCAGGTACATGCCCTTGACCGGAATCGAACCTGGGACCTTTCAGTCCGCAGGCCGACGCTCTATCCACTGAGCCAAACCGGTTTTGGCTATTCTGTTCTTAAAGGCAGTTTGGGGAGCTTCATTGTTTCAGACACATAAGCAGCACTAATTTTTTGGCCCCGGTGGTTTTATGTAGATCTTTTGACATAGGAAGGGAAAAAGAAAATAGCACCTTGCCCTGGCTGGTTTGGCTCAGTGGATAGAGCATTGGCCTCTGGTCTGAAAGGTCCCAGGTTCAGTTCTGGTGAAGGGCACATGCCTGGCTTGCGGGCTCAGTCCCTAGTAGGAGGCATCCAGGTGGTAGCCAATCAGTGATTCTCTCTCATCATTGATGTTTCTATCTCTCCCTCTCCCTTTCTGAAATCAATAAAAATATATTAAAAAAGAAAATAGCACCTCTCTCTTACTCTTTCCCTATTAATGTATTTTACTACATTTCATTGACAGTTATTAAAGCTAGGCCTTTGTGCGTTTCAGAGGCTGTTCCTGAAGTGACTCCTTTTACCTACTTGAAAGAAAAAGAATGTGTTTCTGCCTCTTTAAAATATATGCACACACCACCACCTCACCCTCCATCCCCAGAGACATAGTACCCACCAGTCACCTGTGGAGTCTGTGATGGCCTTTCCTCACTGGGTGTCTTACGGCACCCACCATGAGTGTCAAGGCCCATGACGGGGTCCACAGGTCAGCACAGGCTCTGCACAGCAGAGGTTGCTGGGTCCTAGGTAGCATAATGGCTGGTCTCCTGCTGTCGTCGAGATTCTGGGATAAGTCTGCAGTTGATCATGACTTCAGATGAAAAGGCTAGAATCTAATTTGGACATTAAAAAAGAAGACGACGGAAAGTAAAACCTAGGAATATAAAACATCTCCTTGAACTCTGGAAGTTGTGTTTTCTCCTGTAGCAATTGTTTTTATTATGGATAAATAATCACTGCCAGCCAGGATTTACACACTGTAGCTATTACTGTCAGTGTTTGAAGTGTTCTTTTTAGAAGGCTAATCTTATGGTTGTATTTAGATATTTATTCAGGTATTCATGTTCTAGTTAAGCATCGGCAATTTAGTTTTTAAATTTCCCGTAAGATAATTTCTGCTGGTTAAATGTTTCTTTATTTTTTATTTATTTATTTTTAATCCTTACCCAAGAAGTGAGGATATTTTTTCCATTTTTTAGAGAGAGAGTGGAAGGAAGGGAGGTGAGGGGGGTGGGGAGAAATAGAGAAAAGAGAGAGCCCTAGCTCGTTTGGCTCAGTGGATAGAGCATCAGCCTGCAGACTAAGGCAGTCCTAGGTTTGATTCCGGTCAAGGGCACATGCTCAGCTTGCAGGCTTGATCTCCAGTAGGGGGCGTGCAGGAGGCAGCCGATCAATGATTCTCATCACTGATGTTTCTATCTCTTTCTCTCCCTTCCTCTCTGAAATCAATAAAATAAATTTATTTATATATATATATATATATATATATATATATATATATAGAGAGAGAGAGAGAGAGAGAGAGAGAGAGAGAGAGAAAGAGAGAAACATAGATGTGAGAGAGGTACATCGACTGTTTGCCTCCCTTAAGCATCCCAACCAAGGGCAGGGATCGAGCCTCCAATCCAGTTTATGTGCCCTTGAATGGGAATTAAATCTGCCACCCTCTGGTGCACAAGCCGACACTCTAACTACTGAGCCACAACAGCCAGGGCAAATTTTTCCTAATTGTTGAAAAATAGTTTAATCATTTCATTGGTAAACGCATGAGTGCGAAGACAATATATGGACAGAACTAAAATGTAGGCTGATTAATAACATAATCAAATTCCCCAAAGAATGTTAATGGATAGATGGTGTCAACCTGGATGAATTCTTGGAATGACATGTTTCCTGATTTTCTTAATCCTGAATTGATGAAGGTTTTTAAAGAGACCTGATTGGAGATTATGGCTACACCTTATTATATTAGTGGGTATAGCAAAACTAGGAGAGCTCTTTGCTCATTGTGTGAAGGAATTAGACTTGTAAAAAATAGAATCAACTGGAACAATGGAGCAAATGAATCTAGCGAGGTGACAGAACTTAGTGAAGCACTTGTAAGGATGTTTTAGAAATGTTTCTTGATTATAATCACAGTATGAGTCAGTCGATGCGACTGCCAAGAAGAGTTAATTTGTTTTTAGTTTGAATTAATAGACACAGACTGCTTAGGATGTGGGAAGTAGCCCTCCCACTTGTCTCTTGTGTCAGCCACACTATCCTCGGAAGAATCATGATCAATCTATCCGGTACGTTTTAGGAAGGACATCGCTATTTTAGGAGTTTCATTTGCATAATGTTAGAGCTTTCCAAGTGCTTTCTTATACTTAGTTTTATTTAACTGTTTAATGCGTAATTTATTTCTGGGAAAGAGAAGACTCACAAATAATCCAGGACTTGTCTTCAAGTTTCTGAACTGCTTGCTGTGTTGGAGATGGAGAAATCTGTTTTATCTTAGATAGCATAAAACTAGGATTGTGGGGAAGTCATAGAGACATGGGTTTTAATCCTTTATAGCTATCCCAAAGTAGAATTGACTTCATTGTGAAATAATAAAGCAGGGTGTGTGTGTGTGTGTGTGTGTGTGTGTGTGTGTGTGTGTGTGTGTGTTTTAGTTTTAATGGAGGCTTTGAGGCTAGTTGGTATGGATTGTGTAAAAGTCAGTACATTGGTTTCAGGGGAGTGTTGTCCATGGTGTGCTGCTGACATTGTCGTCTAGTTCCATGTGACGTGCTGCTGTTATCTTTCTTCTGTACCAAAGCAAGCATGTCAAACTCGCAGCTGGCGGGCCACATTCCTCGTCGCCGGCCGCGAGTTTGACATGCGTGCTCTAGAGCAGTTGCCCTGATATATCAGCACCTCTGATGGAGACTTGTTCTATTTTTTGTAATTTTTAATTATTATTTTTTTTATTGCTAAAAGTTTTTACAAAGAGTATTACATATGTCTCCTTTTTTCCGCCCACCCCCCCCTTGACAATCCCCTGGCCTCCTCTACCCCCTAGTGTTTTATGTCCTTTGGTTATGCTTATATGCATGCATACAAGTCCTTCGGTTGATCCCCCCCCCCTCCCCGCCGCCCCCCAACCCTCCCCAGCCTTCCAGCTGTAGTTTGACAGTCTGTTCGAGGCTGCTCTGCCTCTGTATGTCTTTTTGTTCATCAGTTTATAATGGTCTTTATTATCCATAAATGAGTGAGAGAGACTTGTTTTAATTAAAACACATTACCCCTGCCCACCCCCACCCCCCAACACACAAATCTACCTTTCTTGGAAATCATCAACCTTGAAACATTAATGAAGGGATCAAGTCAAGTTCAGATCTTCTACCTGAAAGGAAAAATTTAAAAATCCATTGGTTTGTTGTCCAGTCTCCCTACAAGATGATGAGATTGAAACTGCATGTGATGTATTATAATCATTCTTAGTTTAAAGATGTGCACAACTGCCCTAACTGGTTTGGCTCAGTGGATAGAGCGTTGGCCTGTGGACTGAAGCGTCCCAGATTCGATTCTGGTCAAGGGCATGTACCTTGGTTGCGGGCTCAGTCCCCAGCCCTGGCTGGGGCGCATGCTGGAGGCAACCAGTTGATGTGTCTCTCTCACATCAATGTTTTTCTCTTTCTTCCACTCTCTCTAAAAAAATCAATAGAAAAATATCCTTGAGGAATTATTAACAATAACAACAAAAAGATATGCACAGTTGCTATCATAATGTATATTAAATATAAGTTAAAATTTGTGCAGATAGAAAGTGTCCTGTGATTTAAAACCTAAAATGAATAAAGTAGTATAGGTTGAAAACACTTTTTCACCCCCCCCCCTTTTTTTTTATCTGTCCAGTTCACACATTTTCTGTCTGCATTTGGAAGCAAATTCAAATGCAAGTTCTGATTTTGCCTGTGTTCTAGTGGTGGTTTATTTTGCATACTGTGCTATAACTAGCTTCCTTCCCCAAGATATTTGAAGATCTTTTCATATCAGTATATAAGGGTGCGTTTTTATTCTTTTTATAGAACTAATAGTATTACCATTGTTTGAATTCTGTAATTATGAAAATTTAGGTTGTTGGCTTTTTGTTGTTGTTGCCTTAGGGCTGAGGTGAGGGATGGGTAGCTGTGGCTGTGCTAAGAGCCAAAATTAACCTAAATTAATTGCAGTTCCATTCAAGCCTTCCCCTTTAAATTGCAAGCTTTTAGTAGACTCCAGACTACAAAAATAGTTACATCAGGCAGACACTGTCACTGCTCTGGTTGAAACACATTTCTGATGCTCACCATTCCACCATCTTCCCAGAATCCTTCCCCACTCATGTAGATTTAATCTGCTTTTTTTTTTTTTTTGGTTATGAATTAAGTTAGGCTTTTATAGTTTAGGAGTCATTTCTCTGAATGTATTCATTTTGTCAATTTTTCTGTTGGATTATTGGTCACATTGTTATCCATTTCTAGGATCCATGTGTTTGCAAATAGCTCTTTATGGTATGAATTGTAAGTGTGTGTGTGTGTGTGTGTGTGTGTGTGTGTGTATATATATATATATATATATATATATATATATATATATAATTTTCTTTAGTATTTTCCAATGATTTTACTTTTGGTATTTATTTTCATTGTTTATGTAATTAAATTTATTACATGTGGATTTTGATTCATGGGTAGAATGTTCTTTCTCATACCAGAACGTAAGGAATTTTCCTTTTTCTTTTTTTTTTCATTTAGTATCCTTACAGTTTCATCTCTTTACATTAAACGTTTAATTCATTTGGACTGTAACCAGAGGTGCTATGCTCCAGTTTAATTTCTTCTGTGTGGCTGCTAATAAAGGTATTTTATAGGACATTGTTGATTATATTTGTATCCATTTGTTGGGTATATTCCATTGGTCTCCTTGTAGGTGTAACATGTAGCTTATTTTGATCATGCAAACAGCATGTAAAGAAGTCTGTTTCCCCACGATGGTTCCCCACTGCTAGATTTTAAATTTCATTTCCTTTTTTCTCCCTATCTGTTTATGTGGCAGTGGGGACCTCTTCACTCTACTACTAACAAAGTATCCATTTATTGAGTATTTGTATATCACTGTAATATTTTTCACTTTATATCTTAAATATAACTGCAGTAATTTTTATTAATTTAAAAGTTGAAGCTTGATATTTATCCAGGTGCCTCTGGCATGTTTTGTGAACATGCCAACATTGGACTTTCCAAGAGGTGGTTGGCTCAAATACCCTTTCCTTGCTTTGTACCCATGAAATTTCCATGCCGTAATCACCAAAAGTAGCTCATAGATACAATGGCTAGTTACACACTGGTAAACTCAGAAATTGCAAAGATTTAAAGGAATTTTTAAAGAACATAATGTCTGATGAGAGAAAATTGAATGAAGGCATCCACTAGGTTTTAAATGCCTTTATTTATGAAATGAGGGGGTTGGGACAAAAGATAGTTAAGGTCCCCTCCCGTTCATTGTTATTCCCACGTACATGTCCATCTCCATTATTTTGTCTGGACGCTTGGTTTGTTTGCAAGTTGAAGCTCTTCTTGGCCGTTCTCAGGGCTTGGCAGCTAATGCGCTCTCAGCTGTCTCACTCTCAGCAACTGCTGTCCTGTTTCCATTTGGTCTCTTTTGTGAACCATGCTTAGAGCAAATCATGGACTTAATTTGCCTTTCTAGCGTGCGCGCGTGTGCGTGCGCACACACACACACACACACACACACACAGTCCCTGCTTTTATTCTCCCCATAGTGTAGAAATGTAAAATGGAGTATAATGATGATGCTTCTGCATTTCAGCGTGGGGTAGCTTTCCCTAAAATGAAGGCTATAACTTTAGTAAAGAAATGGAATAGTCTTCTCTCCACTGCTCAGGGCAAGAAGTTCTCCACATTGGGGTACAATAGGACACTCCTTCATCAGTGTGTTACTACCAGCAACAGTGTCTTTACAAACTGTCTCATTTGTTAAGCTCCTAAATAAAATCCATCTTAGAAAGGGTTTGTCTCTCATATTGAATGGCATCTACACTAATAAAAGACAAACATGCAAATTGATCGTACCTTTGCTACGCCTTAAGCCACGCCCAACAGCCAATCAGAGTGACTATATGCAAATTAACCCAACCAAGGTGGCGGCCGGCAGCCACGGAGCTGAAGCAAGCAGGAGGCTTGGTTGCCCCAATGATGGAGGAAAGCAAGCTTCCTGCCTGCTGCGGCCCTGGCTCGGAGCTCCACTCAAAGCAACAAAGTTTCAATTATAGAAGACTAACTCCAGATACCTGCTTTCAGCTGGCCCTGGCCACGGAGCTGGAGTGAGCAGGAGGCTTGGTTGCCCCTGGAGATGGAGAAAGCCAAGTTTCCCTCCCGCCTGCCCTGGCCGGCTCTGAGCTCCTTTCAAGGCTACAAAGTTTCAATTATAGAAGGTAAAGAAATCCCAGAATAAAAAGAAAAAAAGGAGAGGCTGGGAGTTTCCATCACAGGGGGTGGGGGGGGGACTTGGCCAGCCTGAAAACGGCCCTCAGCCCCTCACCCAGACTGGCCAGGCACTCCAGTGGGGACCCCCCTACCCTAAAGAGGTGTGGCTAGCCTGAAAACAGTCATCAGCCCCTCACCCAGGCTGGCCAAACCTCCATGGAGTGAAGGTCCCCACTGGGGGGGGGCTTGATCAGACTGCAAACAGCCATCAGCCCCTCACCCAGGCTGGCCAGGCACCCCAGTGGGGACCCCCACCCTGAAGGGGGTGTGACCAGCTGCAAACAGCCATCAGCCCCTCACCCAGGCTGGCAAGGCACCCCATCGGGACCCCCACCCTGATCTGGGACACCCTTCAGGGCAAACCAGCTGGCCCCTTGCACCAGGTCTCTATCCTATATAATTAAAGGGTAATATCCAAACTGTCCCTAACAGTAGAACAACTGGGAATGACTGGTCACTATGACACACACTGACCACCAGGGGGCAGATGCTCAATGCAGGAGCTTCCCCCCTGGTGGTTAGTGTACTCCCACAGGGGGAGCTCTGCTCAGCCACAAGCCAGGCTGATGGCTGCCAGCACAGCGGTGGTGGTGGGAGCCTCTCACGCCTCCTCAGCAGCGCTAAGGATGTCCGACTGTAGGTTAGGTTTGCTCCCCGCTGGCAAGTGGACATCCCCCGGGGGCTCCCAGGCTGCCAGAGGAATGTCTGATTGCCAGCTTAGGCCCAATCCCCCCAGGGAGCAGGCCTAAGCCAGCAGGTGGTCATCCACCGAGGGGTCCCAGACTGCGAGAGGGCACAGGATGGGCTGAAGAACCCCCTCCCCCCCCGCCCAGAGTGCACAAATTTTTGTGCACAGAGCCTCTAGTTTTAATAATAAGCCTTTAAAAAATATATTTTATTGATTTTTTACAGAGAGGAAGGGAGAGGGATAGAGAGTTAGAAACATTGATGAGAGAGAAACATCGATTCAGCTGCCTCCTGCGCACTTCCTACTGGGTATGTGCCCGCAACCAAGGTACATGCCCTTGACCGGAATCAAACCCGGGACCCCTCAGTCCGCAGGCTGACGCTCTATCCACTGAGCCAAACCGGTCAGGGCAATAATAAGCCTTTTGAAATGATTTAAACTTAGTTCACATCAGCCTTATTTTTGAAGCCAAGTCATACCAGTTTGATTTGACTTTCTAATCTTTTAATCATTTGATCCTCAGTTTAGTTTCAGATGTTCCACATCTCTCTGTAGAATCCAGAACTGGACTGAGTTCTTTAATAGTCTGGTGAGGGTTGAGGGAAATGGGAAGATTACTCCTGTCCTGTTCCTGTATGTCTTGGGATTGGTTTTATCAGCAAGACTATGTTGTTCCTTCTCCAGTTAGCAATTGTAAGAAAATGCTTCTGCATGAGCTAATATGCTCTCCCTCCAGTGATGTTTATGTCCCTGTAGTAGGGCTGGCTCCGGGGCCTTGGATGAGCCTGTGCAGCTGCTCTGGGCTCTGTGCTTTGTTTAATGCCCTATTGTTGCTGACCTGAAATTCTTAGCGTTTTAACAAGGGGCTCCTCATTCTCACTTTGTCCTGGGCCCTACAAATTAAGTAGCTGATTTTGCTTCTAGTTGATGACTAGAGGGTACTGGTGGTAAGTCATAGTTCACATCCAACATCTAACCTACCCCTGGTAATAATTACAGCAGCGAGACCCAAGGCGAGGAAATCTGGTTGCGAACTTGCACTCTCCCAAGTCCACAGCTCTTCCACCTGCTAACATAAAAACATCCAAACTTGTAAAGCAGTGGTTCTCAACCTTGGCTGCACATTAGAATCACCTGGGAATCTTTTTAAATTCCTGATTTCTGGGCCTCATCCTCCGGAAATTATGTTTCTTTGTTATGGGGTGGGGCCACAACATTAGTAACAAAGAAACAGAATTTCCAGAGGATGAGGCCCAGAAATCAGGATTTAAAAAAGATTCCCAGGTGATTCTAATGTGCAGCCAAGGTTGAGAATCACTGTATAATGTAAAGAGTTTTTGTGAGTTTATTTGAGCCCAACTGTTGACAATTGCCGAGACCAGGAAGCAGAATCTCAGAAGATTTGTATGATGCTCAGGAGAATGGTAGTTCTTCACCTTGTTTTATACATTACAATCAAAGAGGAGACATAAGTGGGTTACAGGAAATCCATTGGTGATAGATTAGGGAGGCGGGAGAAACCTCTGGGATTGGATAAAAAGTAAAATGATAGACACATAGTACTTCTTTTACCCAGGTGGGTGCAGGATAGTTAACGGTCAATTAACATGTTAACAATGAAGAAATTCATGGTCTCTGTCCTGGCGCCCAGACACATTTGGTTGTGCCTTAAGGGGTCCGGTAAAAGGGAAGTTACAAGTTACCCTGACATTTCACAAGGATGTTATCTTAGATTCAAAGAGACCATAGGCCCAGTTAAGGGAAAGATTGACCTTTGTCAGGGAAGATACTGGTCTAGGACATGACTACGCACTATAAACTGCTTTAGTTAAAGTTTTCATCTCAGACCATCCTTTGTGGTTTCTTTAGGTCTTTGAGGTTGCAGAACCGCCATGCAGGCCTTCCCTGAGCCTGTCAGGTTAGCACGTGGCCTTTTTTTCCATCCACACACCAAAGTGCTTAAAGATGCACTCACTGTCCACCCATTGCACCTCTGTTCTCTTCTGGATTTGTCTCCTCTTAATCAGTACTTTATTGATCTCAGTCATTGAATCCATGCATTTATTCATGGAATTGAAACTGTTGGCATCCAATAGATGCCCTTTCCAGAGGATTCTTTCTCAGAATCCCTGACCTTGCAGTCTTCCTGTTATCTCTTGTCCAAGGCCGAGGGTTATCCACTCACCTTCAAGACTGCTTGTTCTCTGCCTTCTCTGCTCAAGATATCTGGTAATTTTGCACAAGTTAATTTCTCACCCAAATTTTAGTTTTTTTCCTGTCTCTGCAAAGAGACCAGGGTAGTAATCACAGGAACTCCATCTGGGGTAGACGTTTGGGTTTCAGTGCAATGTCAGGATTCCAGAGTATATGGGCAAGTAAATTGAAAATGTCTTACAATCCTATATAATAAAAGGCTAATATGCAAATAGACCAAACGGCGGAATGACTACTTGCTATGACTGACCACCAGGGGGCAGACGCTCAATGCAGGGGCTGCCCCCAGCCTGCAGGACCCAGGCCTGCCAAGGCGGGTACCAGTGGGGCCCCCTCATCACCCCACAGAGGGAGGCGATTGTCGGCGGCGGCAGGGAGGGCGGGGCTGGTGAGTGGGAGGTGCCAGGCTAGCCAAGACAGGTGTCAGCGGGGGCCCCCCACCCCTGATTGCCCCACTGGTCACCCTGCAGACGGCCCTGATCGCTGGCCAGGCCCAGGGACCCTACTTGTGCATGAATTTCGTGCACCGGGCCCCTAGTTGAGTCATAAGTATAAATAGTAGGACTTTTTAATTTTTATTTTTCTTTACCATAAATTTAATTCTAGGTGTAAAATCTAATACACATGTAACAAATACAACATTTTAGAATTACATTTCATGGATTGGCAAATTTTTAAGCTACTTTTCTTTCTTTTTTTAATAGCTTAATAAGCAACAATTGCAGTTACTGAAAGAACGATTCCAGGCCTTCCTCAACGGGGAAACCCAGATCGTAGCTGATGAAGCATTTTTCAATGCTGTCCGGAGTTACTATGAGGTAAGTGGGAAGAGGTCTTTGTTTTTGACATTCTAATATTTTATTATTATTTATTTTACACTTATTTTATTTTTAAATGTCATTGATTTTAGAGAGGAAGGGAGAGGGGGAGAAAGAAAAACATCATTGTGAGAGTGAAACTGATCAGTTGCCTCCTGCATGTACCCCAACAAGGGATCGAACCTGCAACCTAGGTATGCGCCCTGACCAGAATCGAACGCCTTGCAAACTTCCAAGGTACAGGATGGTGCTCTTACCAACTGAGACACACTGGCTAGGGCGTGATGCTTTATTCAAGATTTTTAAAAATGGATTTCCCACTTTAAGAAACTCACTGGAATAATAAAATAAAAAGGAATGAGTTTGCAACTTTTCTGAAATCATTGTCAACTCTATTTTGTAATTTAAAAACTCTGATTCCACAGCCTGGTTTTTGAGAGATAAACAGAATTAAACATTATTCACATCTCTGAGGAGAAGTAAACGGTTTAGAAAAATTTTTTGGCCATGATTGATATAGCTGAATATAGCTATCTTTGGGTCCACATGTCTAAATTATCCTTTTTAATTGGGATTTCAATAGCGAATTGCTGTCTTTTGTCATTTTGTTCCCTAAGCTTTATAATAATTAAGACCAGTAACTAATTTCAAGAGGATAAATTGAATGTCGTTTCTTCCTGAAGGAATAATACTACAAATGCCACGTTGCTGTTTCTTCTGGTTTTATTTTGTGACGGACTCGTTAGGAATTCTCTGTGGATTTCCTATGAGCACCAGTTTTCCTATGAGCTGTTCAGTGAGTTGCCAGAGGATGTTAGAGAGTTCCCTTTTTCCCCAAGCATTTCAGATTATTTGGTGAATGGATTCCTTTCATTGTGCAGATAACTCTAAGCCTTTCAGCTGAAGAAGCAACACATGCAAACATATATTTAGATTAGCAAAAAAATAAAAAATTTGGAGACACATGTGTAAGAACTTTCCTGAGATGGGGAATAATATATTTGCATGAAAGCACAGTAACAGGATGTACAGAAAATTGGTTGAATTTGTAAATCATTGATGATATGCTTCAGAAGTTATTTAATGCACCCTGAGGGAGGTTTACATTACCCTAAGAATTGGCCTGTTGAATTGGATGGAAGTATAGACATCTTCCTTACCATATATATGTATGGCATGAATCTCATGGCAATAGTTGCTGTTGTCTGAAGTGAACCTTGACTCAGAATATCAACAAATATAGGACCTCAAAATCTTCAGTATAGGATGTTACATTTCATCTTGCAGGACTCAAAGCCTGAGTCTTCGAGTCAAAGTCTAGCAAGATGAAATATTGCGCTGAATCTTAAAGGATAATATGCAAGGGCCTTTATTTGCATCCTGTAATAAAACAAAAGTGAAAAAGTCTGTGTTCAGGATGAAGGAAATGCGGCTCAGAGGAGTAATTTGTATAAAAAGATGTAATTGAAAGAAAGCACTGAGCTCATTTTTGGTTTTGGTAAGCTGGTGTGGCACGCTGTACATGTTAACATTAGGAAAATTGCCAACGAGGTGAGGTGGATGTGGGAGCTCTCCGTACTATATTTGCAACTTCCGTGTGAATCTAAAATTTTTCCAAAATAAGTGTATTTAAAAGAAGTAATCATAATGTGATAGGGCCACAGTTGCGTAAAAGGCACACTTAAGCTGTGTTAATGAAAATACTGTAATTCCGAGGAGGGGAGCGTGTCCCATTGTATTCTACATGAGGATTGTGTACTCTTCTGGGCATGATATATAAACAAAAAGATGTGGACAATTTAGCGTTGTCAGGTTTGAAATGTATTATTTGTAGATTACTTGAAGGAACTGGAGATATTTAGCCCAGAGAAGGTTTAGGCTTGGGTTGTATGCGGAACCAAGAGCAAAATTAGGACCAAGATGGTAGGTGAAGTGAGGAAGATTTCAAGCTAATACCTTTGGAATTTGGTTGCACTGGCCACATGCAGAATGGACTGGTGAGTACAACCTGACTGGTGGCCGGTTCTTGGCTGTGCTTTACGGGCTTTTGGGAAGCACGCTGCACATGCATGTCCCAGAGCTCGGCTAGACTTACTGAGTCCAAATTTCAGAATCCATACTTTTATTTATTACTTATGTTTAAAAATTTGTCTTTATTGTTGAAAGTATTACAGATGTCCCCTCTCCTGCCCTCATTGCCCCCCTCCACCCCACTCTCCCCTCTTCCCTCTGAGAATAGTCAGTCTGTTGCATGTTTCCATGTTTCTAGATCTATTTTGTTCATCAATTTATTTTATTCATTAGATTCCACATCTGAATGAGATCATGGGATACTTGTCTTTCTCTGACTGGCTTATTTTGCTTAGCATAATACTCTCCAGGTCCCTCCATGCTCCCCAGATGATGTTCTTACAACTGGTAGATTGCTAAGCAATGGAATTAGATGATTGCTTGCTAGGATTGTTACAAAGAGATGTAGTATTGAAGAGGCCACCCAGGGTTTTCTATTCTTCTGGTAATATTTCCAGCCGGTGTTTACTTGGGAAACTATATCCAACTTGTCTTAGTGCAACCCTCAAAGCGCTGTTAAGATTTTGATCTTAGTAAACTGGGGAATTATTTCCAAGGTGGCATATAGTTGGTACTCAATAAAGTCTTGAATGAGTATATTTTGGTGGGTAAAAAGTTGCTTTTCAAGAGTTTTTCCCCCCAAAGTTGCTTTTTTGGGGGGGAAAAGTTGGTTAAAAAAAAGGATGCTTTTCAATTTTTTTCCCTTTTCTTTTTTGTTGTTGTCATTAAGCCTCACCCAAAGATATTTTTCCATTGATTTTTAGAGAGAGTGGAAGGAAGGGGTGGGGGGGGGCGGGGGGGGGAAGGAGAGAGAGAGAGAGAGAGAGAGAGAGAGAGAGGGAGAGAGGTGAGAAAGACACATCGGTTAGTTGCCTCGGAATCAGACCCTCAGCCCTTTGGTGTGTGGACCACTTAGCAACACTGGCCAGGACAATTTTTCTCTCTCTTTAATGATGTTTTTGTATACCTTGCAATGACTAACAATGCTAGTAGCCTTAACTATTAATTACCTTTAGGTAGCATTTTTATAGTTTACCAAAAAGACCTATTTTTTTTCTTACAATATCTCTTCTTGATAGAGTGCAAATATTACTACCCACATATTACATAAATAGAAACTAAAACTCAGAGGTTAAATAACTTGGCCAGTGTTTATATATTTGATAAGCAGCTGAATTAAATGTGGACCCAGAGTTTTGGACTCTTTCTGCCACAGTTGCCATTTTGAATACAACTGTACCAGGTGCTATGTGAAGCACATCAAAAAGTATTTTTATTCTTTAGTATAAACCTTTTAAACAGGTAGAATTATTTTCATCTTAGAGGTGAAGTGACTTGTGCTCAAAGCTGCATAGATATTTAATAGCAGAGCTAAGAACTCATCCACTAAGGCTTACCAACAGATTCTTTGGTTCCATCCAAGATCTGTGAAGTCAGAATTCCTGGCAATGGAGCATCTGAATTTTGAACTTGCTAACCTGGTTGATTTGATTCACACTATGATTGAGAAAGGTACTGACTTAGATCTCACAACTTCTGGAATATATTCCATGATGGAGAGCCACTTCTGTCCTGGTTTCCATTGTATCGCAGTATGTAGCACGCACGTACCTTCAACAAATATGTGTTGTGCTAAGTGAATGAGTATTTCATCACTTATTGCTCTATGTAGAAACTATATCTTTTGTTCTTTACTCTTATTTTCCCATAATTCTATGTTTCTGAAATATTTCAGTTTTGCTATGGAATTTATTTTGCTTATTAGTTTCTCATCTTAGTTTCATGATTTTGTATTTCCTTGAAGATGGCAGATACTTCAAAGCATGGTTGGGCTATTATGTTCTTTCTAAACTTGTATTCTGTGAGTCCTCAATCTTTTTTGTCTTTGATTTTTTGAAGTCTTATTTTTTTTAGGTTGTTACATATTGTTCACTGTATACAGCTGTTTTCAACTATTAACCTATCAGTGATGATTTTCTTATTTGTTAGGCTTAGTTGCCTTTAGTTGTGATGGCCATTTCTAACCATGAAAAAATATATATGTAATAAATGTGTATTATCCCTTTAGTTGAAAAATACATCTTCATACTCTGGGGATACTAGTTTTACCAAAGTCTGTGTTGGCTATTAATTTTTTTAGCTTTATAAATCCTATTTCTTTAATTTTATGAATAGCTTTTTTCATCTTGGTTGTAGATTTATATATTCTACAGTAAATTAAAAGAATTATCTGCCTGTTTTTACATTGGTTGTACCTTCAGATATTTGGCCTATTTTACTTCTCTTTAATACCTGGGATCTTAGTATCTGACTCAAGGTATTTCTTTTTCTCCACTTTATTTGACCAAGATATCTTCTGTATTAAAAGTTAAATAGTTGTTTTTTTGTTGTTTAACTAGGTCCTTAAAGGATTGGATTTTTCTGGGTGTTTATATGTGGTGCCCACTTGGATGTGTGTCTTTGTATGCTTATATCGATTGGTTAATAAATATTTACTGCTAGTACTATTCAGCATGTTATGAGGAAGCATATACTGTGAAGATAATGATTTTATATGACTATAATTTCTGTTGTGTTATTTTTATTGGATGTCTTGTTTGGTTTAAATACTGGCTTATAAAGTAAGAAAAAAAGATAACAAATCTGCTCTTGAAATTTCATCAATCTTTTTCCTCATAAAGTTAGAATAATTTGGAAATAAAATGGATCCAAGCATCTGGATCATCTAACTAGGCAGACAAAATTAATAGAGAAGGACCAGAACAAGAAAAGAAGAAAGAAATGACAGGTAGCATACATAGCTGATTAATAAAAGTTAGCAGTTATAATCTTGATAATTTTATGGTTGCTAATTGTCATTAGATTCTGCTTTACCTTCATCTTTTTTTAAAAAAAAATTGTTTTCATGTTCTTTTGCCCCCCTGCAAGTGACTCATTGTCTGGAGGAAGACATAAAACGAACACACATTCTACTTGCTTTTTCTTTCTGGCCATATTTTTGCTTGCTTTTGCTTTTCAATTTAGGAAACTTCAGCTGATTCTGTGGTTGGGTAAACATAGGTTTACTGCAACATATTATTTTCCAACTTGTTCTTCTCATCAGTTATCTACCTCTCTTTCACAAAATTCAAGTGGTCTTCACCCAAATATAACCAATGACTATGATTTATAACAGATAGTGAAAAAGACAGTACATAAAATTGTGTACTAGCTGTTTTCAGCATAATGGAAACATTCCAATTCAGTTATTGTGCAAAAAAATAGATGTTGGAGCTTTTCTTTTACTTTTTGGTGGTTGGCTTTGTTGACAACTTTTCAGAAAGGGTGTGTAGTTTTTTTTATTAGTGCCACTTGTCCTTCTTGTCTTGTGGTTCCAAACAATGGAAGAGAGTATTGGAGGTATTTAATCTTTTAAAAATTACAAGGTGTTTAAAAAAATTTACATTCCGAGTGGAGAATGCACCCCATTTTATTATTGTTTTTTTAAAAATCTTTATTGTTCAAAGTATTACATATGTCCCCATTTTTTCCCCTTGATCTCTTCCTTCTCACCCCTGTCCCCCCGCCCTGCACCCATAGCCTTCACCACATTGTTGTCTGTGTCTGTGGGTTATGCAGATATGCATACAATTTCTCATTTTATTATTGTTTTTGGATTGTGTTTTCTTATTCATAAATCATCAGAGTTCTTCCTCCCTCTCCTCATTCCAACTACCACCCTTCTTGTATCAGTAGCTCTGTGAATTGCATGTTGGTGTGCACTCATTTCATTGCTGTGCACCTGTTTCCCACTCCATTGAATGGGGAAGGTGATCTCGGATGCTTCCTCTCATTGCCCTCATCTAAGTTAATTTGTTTCTGTTTCTCCTTTTCCTTAGCTTGCATGCTCTTATATTTCCAAATGTAAAGAACACAGAAAGGAGCATTGCTTGATAGTATCATTCCAGGAGAAATCTCCGGGCTATGGTTTTTGAATTTTTGTACACATTCATGAAAAAAAGAAAAAACAGGAAGGACCCTATGTATCTTACTTCCTAGTCCAGGATGCCCAGGAACTTGATTGCATTGGTCAGCTTCTTTCTCAGAAATATCTGCGACAGCTTCTCACCACCAGCAATCACTTCGTTATCATTCCTTTTCTACTGCCTACTTTCTTTGTCTAACTTACAGTGGTCGGCAAACTCATTAGTCAACAGAGCCAAATATCAACAGTACAACAATTGAAATCTCTTTTGAGAGCCAAATTTTTTAAACTTAAACTACATAGGTAGGTACATCGTTATTAACTTAATTAGGGTCCTCCTAAGGCTTAGGAAGAGCCACACTCAAGGGACCAAAGAGCCGAATGTGGCTCACGAGCCGCAGTTTGCCGACTACTGGTCTAACATTATCAGACTCTTAAAATTGATTTACAAATTAAGTGCATTTGTTTAGTGATTGGCTTGTGAAAAATGAGAGTCTTTTTAAGGCATTTGTTTTATCTTGTTTTATGTAATGGCCTTACCTCCTTAGAATTGAGATGCACAACCTGTGTGTTACTTAGTCTTGTGTGTACAACCTAGAGGTAAAGGGGCTGGGCAGGTCTGTATTTAAATATTCCAATGAGAATTTCTTTATGATTTTACTTTGGAATAGAAAGATTTGCTTTTCATATTCCAAGGGATGTTTGACCAGTCAAAATCTTTTCTACACTTTAAAATAATGTCATGAAAAGGTCTGTTTTTTCATCGGGAATTGATGATCACTAAGTAAACCAAGATTGGCAGCCTGTGGCAGGAAAGTTTAAAAAAAAGGTCAACACATTCATAGGCGAAATCCAGTGACCGGTAATGAGAAGTGAGGCTTTAAATTTGCATTGAGCTCTGCAGATCACATTGTATTTATTCATTTTTGATATTAGCCGTTTTGTTTGACATCACATTTCTTAAAGTCTAAGGTTGGCATTTTAAATTTGGTATTCTGTACGATTCTGGAAAATGTATTTTCGAGTCTGAGATTGCTGTTTCTATTTAGGGTCCTTTGCTTTGTGCTGCCTGTCATTGTGTTTTGCAGAGTTGCCCACATTCTTGATGACATCCACTTTGTGATGAAGACCAGATAATCCACCATTTATAGAATTTTGTTGCTTGAAGACAGATGAAGAAATCATCCTGTTCGAGTATTTTCCTCCTCTTTCTTCATGCACTTTTAGAAGAAGCTGACTTTTTCAAGCCCCCATAGCACATTTGTGGCAGAGGGCAGGGTTAGGTCTCTGTTAACTCTTAAAATTCTCTTTTCTCCTACATCTACATTCTTATTAAAGGATATTGTGTCTACACAGTGGGCTGGGGTGAGCAGACCCAGTGTAGATTTCCTGTTTGACCAGTGATCTGGAATTTTAACCCAAGGCACAAAGAACAGAAGCGCACGTGGTTTACCTCTCTTGGCTTCCCTCTGTAGCATTCTCGAATTCTCTAAACCCAGGGGACCCTGGCCAGATCCAAGGAGCTTCTTTTGTGCTGTGCGCAGTCTTTGTAATACTTTGGCCTGATGCCACAGTTCAGGAAGAGTTTAGACATATCTAGGAGTTTATTGCCATGAGGCTATTGATTGGAAACTTAGTGCTTTTACTAAATTCAGAGTCAGCAAAGCCACATTCTCTGTGAGGGAGAGTGCCAAGTTGGTGTTTAGAGGGTCTCTGAGCAGAAGCATTGCTGTGTAAGCCCATTTGTTCACAGATTACATTTAGTAAGACTACTTCATTAATACAGGACATGCTCTTTAACTTTAAGTGTTTTTCTTGAGGAAGTTGCTTAGTTTCATTTATTTTACTTCAAATTAATTATCTTGTTACCTTAAGGTTAAGGAACATTTATTTGAACAAGTATAGTTAGTTCTTTGCCTCATTAGGCAAACGACCTCTTATGTGGATTGTTTTTTTTGTTGTTTCAGAAAGTTCTCCCTAATTTTAGAGTTAAAATTTTCCTTTATTACCTTGGTCACTGTTCAACTTCTAAAAGTTTCCAGGTATAAATAATTCCATTTCCCTGGCTTCCTTTACAAGCCTGGAAGAGTAATGAAGCTTTGTGTGTGTTTATAATTTTTGTTGTTGTTAAGCCTCACTGGAGGATATTTTTCCATTGATTTTATTATTATTATTATCATTATTATTATTATTATTGATAGTAGAAGGGAGGGAGGGAAGAGAGTAAGAGAGAAACATCAGTCTGAGAGAGACAGATCGATTGGTTGCCTCCCACACACGCCCTTGACCAGGGCCAGGGATTGAACCTGCAACCCAGCTTTGTGCCTTTGACTGAGAAATCGAACCCAACCCGTGACCTGTAGGTGCACAGGCCAGCCCTCAGCCACCGAGCCACATAGGCCAGGGCGCTTTGTGTGTGTTTAAATGTCACACTCAAGTCAGTTAAATGCATTTCTGTTGCTTCTATCAGATTTACTCAATAGACACTTCATCATTACACTTCTATTTTTAAAGACTTTATCTTTTGGTTTCAGGGGTGAAGTCTTTTGAGGAATCATATATACCCTTATTAACATAGCCCCAGTGGGTGCTTGTTTCACCCTGGTATATTTAAAGCTTTTCTCTCTCATAATCATAAAAATGGATAGAATAAGCTCTTGGAAAGCTTAAAGCACTACATAGGTCACACATGCAAGACTATGACCTGCTAAGGTAGTCAGTGATCATCTTTTTCTCAGTTCATTTGTGTTTTAGCTTATATAACTTAATTGCCTTGATAGTAATCATCTTAAAAATAACTCTTGAAAGGCCTGTTTTCATTTAGTACCCCATAAAACACACTAAAGATGTAGTCTCTACTAATTAATGCTTTGCAGTTTGAAAAATGACCTATTTTTGTCACTGAAGTTACCTCTAGCATGGTTAAACTTGTTTTAAGATCATTGGGTGGAGCATCCTTTTCCATACAGATACAGGTTTGTGATGGAAGTTTTATCTAAACGTAGTTGAACTGGTGAGGCAAGCTTTACTGCCTTGAAGGATAGCAGTTTGAAAAACAAAATTCAAGCTTCTAGGAAGTGCCTAATATTTTTAGCCAAGGGAATAATATCAGATTTGCATGCATTTACCTCATAAACCTTTGACCACCTATTTTATGTTAGATGCTATTGCAAGTGACCTCCCAGGAACATGAGTTCTGTCTTGCTCTTAAGTGCTCGATATTCTGTTAAGGCACATTCCCAACATTCCTAGCCAAGGTGTGAGGAGGGACCATGATGAGTCCTCTGAGGGAAAATTCAATAGCTTCAGAAAGAAACTGATTAGTTGTAATTTACAGCTAAGATTCTTCATCTGGATAAAATTTGGGAATCGGTGAACTCAGATGGGAAAACATTGCGCCTTTATTTTCTCTAACTAAAATTTAGCATTTTACTTTCATTATGAATGTAGACAACAAACCAGAGTACTACTAGCAGCATCCGTGGCTTTATCACCAATTGAAGTACATATATTTTTGTATTATGTATTTTATAGCAGCTATCTGAAATATTCTTTACGTTCATAAACTACACTGAAGCTATAGTGCACTTAAATCTCTCATTATATCTTGTTGATGACTTATTAAAGATGCACATAAATTGCTATAGCACAAATTTGTTCTTAAAAATATCTTTATAACTATATTTCAGTAAAACTGCTTTCCTTCTGAGATGCTATGAACTTAATTGTATGCATTTAAAAGCATTATACTTTGGAGGGATCCATGGACTTCACCAGACTGCCAGAAGGTTCATGCTACAAAAATGGTTAGAAATCTGACTTAAAGGACTTGTGAAGGCTTCGTCACAGAGGAAATAGAGTTTAAACACAGGAAAGAAAAACAGGCAGAAACAACTGTTTTATTTCTATCTGGGTTGGAACGCAAGCTCTAACATACATTACCTCTGTGATTCCTGGAATTTACTTAATTCTGCTGTGCTTCATTTTCTTCATCCGTAAAACAGATATAATATACCTACCTCCCAAGGTCATGAATGATTAAACCAACTTAAATCACTAAGCACAGTGCTCAGTGTGAGCTGATATTATTGCCTGAAGTATTGCTTTCCTAAAAGTATCTGCCCATTTTTTTTATTTTTATTTTTTTGCAGAATTGAACACTTAATTCATGTTGTCACATGTATTGCTTTCTAATAAGTTTTTTTTTAGAACAAGAAACCATGGCTTATACAGTACTAATCATATCTAGACTCTAAATTAAGGAACCCCTTTTTTTCCCCCCCAGTTAAACAGCTCATCTAATTAAACATTCATTTAAGCGCTGTTCAGGTACTGCCCGGGGCCCTGGAACTCTAAGGATGACCAGGCAGTGTTTCTGACGTCAAGAGTCCACAGTCTGTAACCAGAGATCAACAGAGTCCTGGGCCCCTGCTGTCTGCCACTCCCCAGCCAAAAAGCAGTGACAGGGATTGGGTTATAAGTGTGCCTTTAATAATATCATATTGCAGAAGTC
The DNA here is from genome assembly GCF_964212035.1 of Myotis nattereri. NCBI lineage: Eukaryota > Metazoa > Chordata > Mammalia > Chiroptera > Vespertilionidae > Myotis > Myotis nattereri. The sequence goes on along the minus strand of NC_138086.1, from coordinate 16,347,233 downwards.
TGGGAAGGTGACCAGTAAAAACCTTAATATCCATCTTTCCCTTGAGCTTGTAAGGAGAAAGCTTATATAGGGGGATTGGGGAAAGGGAATGGTAGAGAGTACAGGAGGGTTGCTGGTGATTTGCAGTCCTGGAATGGGAGTTCCTGTGGGGTCTTGGGTCTTGATGAATGTCTTTATTACTGGTCCCCGGAACAGGATGGTCAGCATTCTGAAATCGCTCAAGCGGTGATCGAGTGTGTGTCATCCCCGAGTGTCTGAGACCTAATCAATCAGCCCCCACATTCTTGGTGGCCAGGCCTCTAAGTTCAGGGCTGGCTTGAAAGTCTTGTTATTCTTGCCTGGTCAAGTGAGAACTGTAACAAAATCTCAGCCAGAACACAAGGTTCAATGTAGACAATTGATTAATCAGTTACACATTCTGTTAGTAAAAGGGTGGGTTCATAGCAGCACAATTCACCATAGCTAAGATTTGGAAACAGCCTAAGTGCCCATCAGCAGATGAGTGGATTAGAAAACTGTGGTACATCTACACAATGGAATACTATGCTGCAGTAAAAAAAAAAAGGAACTCTTGCCTTTTGCAACAGCGTGGATGGAAATGGAGAGCATTATGCTAAGTGAAATAAGCCAGTCAGAGAAAGATAAATACCACATGATCTCACTCATTTGTGGATTATAGAGAACAACATAGACTGATGAAAAGGGACAGATCCAAAGACTGAGAAACAGCGATCAGGCTATCAATCCCCAGAAGGAAAGTAGGGGAGGGCGGGGGTAAGGGGAAGAGATCAACCGAAGGACTTGTATACATGTATATAAGCCAAACCAATGGACATGGACAACGGGGGATGGGATCTTGAGTGTGCGTGGCAGGGGTGGGGGGGAGGTTGGGGGCTAATGGGGGGATGAGGACACATTTGTAATACCTTAATTAATAATAATTAAAAAAAGGGTGGGAAATGAGAAAGGAAGAGAACTTTAAAAAATCATATTTTTAGTTTACCCTCGTACCCCTATTAAGTCGGATGGGGGAGAGACAGGTGTATAACAGTTGATTATAAAAGTCGCCCTGGCTCACTTTACCATCTTGGAGTAGGGGATGGTTGAGACCATGTCACTCTTTGAAAGCTTTCCCTTTTGTGTTGAGCAAACCCAGCGGACTTGAACATGTTGACACCTATCTCAGAATGGAAATATTATGTACATAGAAACAATATTATGTGGACTTCTATGAAGCTGTGAAAATGAAATAAGATTATGCACGTTGATTTACCACAATGCCCAGCACATATTGCATTTTAATTGGTAATTTTTCATAATCAGAGAACTTGCATGCACTTATGCATAACCCATGGACACAGATAATATTGTGTGAAGGCCTGGGGAGGGGGTAGTAATGGGGAGGAGAGGGCCAATGGGGGGGAATAAAGAGGGAGATATGTAATACTTTCAACAGTTAAGATAAATTAAAAATAATAATAAATGGTAACTTTTCAGATGAACCACAGGAAACTGCCAATACCTGACTTTTTGATAAAATAAAGGCAGCTTCCTATGGATAAAGCAGTAGTATTTAAAGCAGCAGTAGTGGGTGGTTTTGTGTGGCAGTGATCTTGTGAACATTTGTCATTCTGAATCTAGCTGATTGACTTTTATAGGAACATGACAAGGAAGCGGGTCATTTTTAGGGGCGTACTAGAAGGTGTACTAGAAGATGCCTAAAGTTTCCCCAGCTATATCCCCCTATAAGGTATCATCACATACACTTTTATAAGACCTTTAACTTTATTCACTATCAAGTTTATGTAACTACTAGGGGCCCAGTGCATGAAATTTGTGCACGGCTGGGAGGGGGGGTGTCCCTCAGTCCAGCCTGCACCCTCTCCAATCTGGGACATCCCTCTTGCAATCCAAGACTGCTGGCTCCTAACTGCTCACCTGCCTGATCTCCCCAACTGCCTCTGCGTTGGCCCCCGCCACCATGGCTTTGTCCGGAAGGATGTCTGGTCTATCCAGCCTAATTAGCATATTACCCTTTTATTAGTATAGATATATTTTTAACAGCAGTAACACTGGTTTATGTGCTTTTAATTTTGTTTCCAAATGTTTGGTATATATTTCATCACATTTAGAAATTAAAACTAACGGGTACTTAATTTAGTGAGATTATTGTGGTTTCATTACCACATACATTTATTGTCTTTAAAACAGTTTAATCTAGACTGGCTCATTAGGCTTGACCGACAAATATTTGTTTTATTTCTACTTGGCCAACGTTTGAGTGTCCACTGATTATGTGGATTCGGAGTAGTCCAGTGCTCCAAAATTAGGGGGAAATCATGCCGTGTTGAATTCAAGCAAAGTGTTTAGGAACCATTATTTTGGTAATTGTGGCTTTCTATTGCAAGATTGCTCCTTTCTGAGCAATTTCTGTCCATTTGAGATGCTTTGTACATGCTTTTATCTTTTAACTTACAACAAATAGTTGCAGAAAGGAAATTTTTTCCTCTATGGCCTTTAATCTCTACATCATGATGATGAAGCAGTATGTGTTTTTTTTTTTCAGTCACCATAGAATATATTTAATCCTTTATATACCGCTGAGAGTTTAGCTTCACTACTGAGTTTTGTTCCAAAAATTACATCACATACAGGAATTTAATTTTCCTCCTAGTTTATCTTCTACTTTTCTTATAAAATTATATGCACATCTGATGATGTAGCTTGGACAGGTATTAAATTAGTGATGATTATAGAATGCTGTAAAGGGGCCTTCAACAGGTATTAAGTAGACTTAACCTCTGTTCCATGCGTGCTAGGAAGAATGATGGAGACCAGCCTTCCCACCCTCACTCACTGCTTGGTGGTCTTTGTTTTTTAACTTGACTTCAGTGCATGTTCTGGTGCACTCACTGATGAACTTGGCCCCCCTTCTTTCCTAAGGAGAGTCAGAGGAAGATGATTTGAACAAGCCAGGGAGCAGAGAGGAAGGGCTATGTTTGGGGACTTCCTGCTTGCTCCCCTCCATAGAGAGCTCCAGAGATCTGTCTAGCTGGCCCCTTTTCTCTCTCCCTCCTTTCTCCCCCCCTCCTTCCCCCCTCATCCTTCTCACTCCATTTCTGGGCCTCTTTGCAGAGCTCTCTGCCTAGTTAGACTGTCCCACCAGGACATCTGAGGTGATGGGGGTTGCCTCCTCCCACACTTGAAGAACACTGACTTGCCTTGTTATCAGCAAGTATACGAGGGGGACCGAGTCCGTGTATCATGGAGGGATTTGCACCTTGGTCTTTCTTTTACCTAGCTCTTCAAAACTGTGTACACTTTGGCATAAGGTGGCAGTCCCTGAAAACTTTATTATGGAAATAGTAAGTGGCAAGTGATTATTACTGTAAATGCCGCAAGGTTGGAGGAGAAAGCAGGATAGAGTGCACCATGGCCTTAGATTGTTGGCATAAGGCTCTCGAACTGAGAAAGCATTTGTTTCATTGTTTCTATTCACTGTTCTACCAAACCATCCACAGGTTGTCTGAGAGGTGGTCAGAGCTTCAGCTTCTCTGTCCACAGTGTTTTCTCCTTCCTGTGAGTGTGATGCGGGAATGCTCAGATTATGGGTGGACCTGTTTGATCAGGTTTTTTTTTTCCCCCCCAACTCTTCTACCTTTATATCTTAGTCCATTCAGATTGCTATAACAAAACACTGTAGACTGGATGACTTACAAACAACAGAATTTTATTTCTCACAGTTCAAGATTATGATTCTGGGAGATTCAGTTTGATGGCTGACTTCCTGGTCTGCAGATGGTACTGTGTCTTTATGTGGAGGAAGGGACTAGGGAGCCCTGTGGATTCTCTTTTATAAGAGGGCTAATCCCATTCTTGAGGGCTCTACCCTCATGATCTAAGTACCTCCCAAAGGCCCCACCTCCTAATACCATCACACTGGGGCTTAGGATTTCAACATACGAATTTTGGGAGGTAACACAAACATCCAAATCTTAGTGCCTTATTTAACCAAACTTCCTCATGCATACCTGACTGGTTAGTGATGGAAGAAGAAAACTAACAAAATCTGGGGCTACTTGAGTATAATGTACACATCTTTCTTTTCATTATCCTTGTCCTGTTTAGAAGGTTCTTGTCACCATTATTTACTTAGAGAACTCTGCCAGCATTCACTGATTCTATCCTCTAAGTCAGCAGTCGCCAACTGGTGGTCAGTGAGGTCCGAAAAGTTGGTGACAGCTGCTTTAGGTAGCTCCACTGCCCCTCCCTCTACTCTTCTTCCTGCCTCCTCCTTTCATACTCTTCCCCCATCCTCTCTTCTCCCTCCCTTTTTTCCTTCTTTCCCTCTTTTCCATCCCCTTTTACCAATTGTGATTTTTCCGTGTCAAAGAATTTCCATATATATAAGAATATAATGGGGAATCCTATATAATAAAAGCATAGTATGCAAATTGTCCCCTTGACTGAGAGGTTGTCCAGGAGTTCAACCAGGGGGGCTGGCTGGGGGAAGGGAGGGAGGCCCCGGCCAGCAGCTGGCAGCTGCTAAGGACCCTACCAGTGCACGAATTTTGTTCATTGGGCCTCTAGTATTGACATAAAGTTCTACTTTAGTAAAATTGACATGTGTTTTTTTTTCTTTTAAATGTGGGCTATACCACTGTTGAGCTGAGATAATGAAGTAGTATTTCAGTATTTTCTGCCCAGTAATTTTTCCATATGGGGAAAATGATTATACTCTCTCCAGGGTTCATTCTTAAATATAAGGCTCATTAGCCAAAAGATGGAAGGGATGGAAAGATTTCAGTTGCTAAGTGTTGTATAAGAAGATTATCTACGGTGGAGTGTTTTCGCTCCCTAATCTTAAAAATACATTATTATTACTATTAACTTTTGCATATGAAAAAGTTAACTATTATCTTTTAATTTCCAAGATAACTTTCAGGTGGGAAATCTAAGCAGTATTGTCTCTGAGCCATTTGTAGTCAATATTCATTGGGAGAAAAGACTTCTGCCACTATTTAATGTCAATGTGCCTTATAATTGTGAAAGTTTTTATATGGTCTTACCCATTTAATATTTTTTGTTTATTCAGAATTTTAATAAATCCTATCAGTGAGAACTATTTATGGCCTGTTTATGTCTTCGTATGTTTAATTTACACATTTTTGAAGTTGCCAGATTATTCTGGCATTGCTGTTAAATATCTGTCATGTTTGCTTGTTTGGTGGGACCAAACTGAGAAGAGGGAGAAAACTTCTTAATTGGGTTGTGACCAGCCTATTTGGGAAATTAATGCAAAATGGTAAATAGTGATATTGCCAAATATGAAAAGCCAGGATCAGTTATATCCTGATTTCAAAAGCATGAATATACACAATAGATAATATTGGGAAAGATTATTCACACTGCAAAAAAAACCTTTGTTTTTCTATTTACTTATAAAGTTCCCTTAAGTGGCAAATTGTGTTGGTATATTGAAAATGTATGTGAACATTTGAAGTTTTATTTTCTCTTCTAGTAAAATGAAAGGCATGTTCACATTCCAAGCAGAGACTAAACTCCCATTTTATTTCCTTTGGACACTGAGAGATTGTAAGTAGACGTACACTATTTCAGATCAGGTTTTGTGCCCCAGGTGTTTGCTGCAAACTTAAAAAAAAAAATTTGAATAGTGTATAAGAGATTATGGCCCCTAGTAAAATCTACGGGAACACACTCATATGTTGTTGCTGATGTTTCTGTTAGTGCTAGGGTGGCTGACCTTAAAAGCTTTGTTGATACCTTACCTACATACAGCATGTGAGATTTTTACTTCGGAGCTTTTCACTGGGGTTGTTTTTTATAGTTGTACAACTTGCTTTCTGTCACGGATTGTGTGAGAAGTTTTAAGGCTTGTACTGTGGAGAATTTTTACCATGGCAGATAGGTCTACCTGGCTGTGTCTGTGGGAAAGTAGCTTTCTTTAGATGCAGGACTATACACTCCAGGCCTTACTCAAAGGAGCACGAACTCAGTTTGAACTGTAAGTGAGCCAGCCGTACAAGTGGCCGTGGTACACAGGCCTGGAACAACACTGGTATTTTTCTGGGCATAGGTGTATGGACGAGAGAATCTTTTCCTGTCTTTCAGGTATTGAATACTATCTGCTGCTTTCAAGTTGCAAGGCACTGAAATCCTGTGTGGCTTATAGAGGAGCCAGACTTGGTTCTGTAGGAAGAAACCTCCTCTATGAGGCAGGATTATGAGGCCTGACCAATCCTAACTGGAGACAGGGGATAGCCCAATAGTGTCTGCTCATTAAAGACTGATGTCGTATCACTGGAGAGAACTCCCATGCCATTCAGTGTTGGGGGGTGGGGGAGGAGAATGAAAGGGGTTATAGAAGTTAAGAGGATATACATATATATGATGGAAGAGATCAAGAACCTCAAATAAAGTGTGATAACAATGGTACTCCCCATTGCAAAGAAGGAAGCAATGTCTTGAATGAAATTCTTAAAAGTGGAGATTATGTACATAGATAGATTTTTCTATCCATCTGGATTTACGCGTCCCCCCCCCCCCCCCCGTCTTGGTAACTTTGTAGTACCAAAATTAGCTTCTTGATGGGAGTGTTCATGTTCGCAGGTCATAGATTCAGAGCAGGTGCCATGGACTAACTGAGCAGCATCTTGGCAAAGCTAAAACTAAGGCTCTTTTATTTTTTGTTTACTCTTTTTAATGTACACTATTTAATCCTCACTATAGTCTTTGCTGAATATACTTTTGCCTGATATATTGCTGTTTGAGTATTTAATTCTGTAGGTAATAGCCACACAGAATAAAGTTATAAGAAGTAGAAAGAAGTAAACATGATAAAAATGAAAATAAAATAGAAATAGAAAAATACTAAAGAAATAAAACTAAAATTGAGTTATATGAGAAGACCTGTGAGACAAATACTACCATGATCGATGAAAAAAAATAAAATAATACACACAATCTATAATAATAAAAGCATAATATGCTAATTAGACCAGATGCCCTTCCGGACGACCTTCTGGACGAAGTCGGGGCTGTAAGGGAAGCCCGGGTCCTGGGTGCCAGAGGGAAGCTGGTGCCGGCAGCTGGGGGAAGGACGGCCTACTCTTGCATGAATTTCGTGCATTAGGCCTCTAGTTAGGAATAGAAAATGGTTTTAACTACAGATAGAATAATTTTTTTAAAAAAATAATAAAATTACTTTGAACATCCTGGCTGGGTAGCTCAGTTGGTTTGAGCATCATTCTGCTATGTCAAGGTTATAGATTAGATTTCTGGTCAGGGCACATATAAGAATCAACCAATGGATGCATAAATAAGTGGAACAGAAAGTCAGTGCCTCTCTCTCTCTCTCTCTCTCTCTCTCTCTCTCTCTCTCTCTCAAATCAATCAGTAAAAATACTTTGAAAAACATTATGCCACTCAATTTGGAACTTAAATGAAGTGATACTTTTATAAGTGATACTTTTATTGGAAAATAAAATTAACTAAAAAAGAAATAAAAAACCAAAATAAAAGAAATTAAAGAGACAAATTATGATTACATTAACATAAGAAAAATGGCATTTAATAAAATTCAGCATCTGTTCAGGATAAGAATATTATTCAAGATAAAATGAGCAGAAAGAAACTTCTAATATCTATCAGAAATGTAGAGAAAATATCATAGTTAATGGTGAGGCTTTCAGAGGTTCCCAGAACCTCAGAATGTGACTTTAGTTTGTTGCAGATGTAATGAGTTAAACTAAGGTGAGAGCATAATAGAGTGGGCCCTTAAACTAAAAAATGAGATCCTTATAAGAGGAAGAGAGAGAGAGAACACAGGGAGAGCACCCTGTGAGATGAAGGCAGAGGCAGATATTGGAGTGATGCATCTACAAGTCAAGGGCCAACAAGGATTGCTGGGAACCACCATGACAAGATTCTCAGAGCCTGCAGTGGGAACCACATTGCCAAAACCTCTTGGTTTTCCATTTCTAGCCTCGAGAACTGAGAAAAAGAATGATTTTGTTTCAAGTTATCCAGTTTATGCTGCTTTATTACAACAGCCCTAGGAACTGAATACATATCCAAAATGTTAAGGTTCTTTAAAGTTGGGTGACGAATACATGGGGGTTATATTATTCTCTCCATATATTTTTATATTGTATCCTAAAACTAGTTAAAAACTAACTCCCACTAACTTGATCGAACTTTCTATAATGAACTTTTTGATGGAGTTTAAAAATAAAATAGATGTGTGCATAGTTGGCAAAATGAGCAGTAACAACTGTACATTTCCTGGGATCAGTAAAGGGTTTTAAATATTTTTAAAAAGTCGGGGGAGGGCAAACTCAGCATCAGGAAAGTTGCTCTTGGCAAGTATCCAATATGGAAAATAATTGTGCATCTGGACCTAGTTATAAAAATCAAAGGTAATTAGACTACAAAATATTCACATAGCCATTGGGGTTGAATCCTAGTTCATCTACTTAATTAGCTAGATGGCATTTAACAGATTATTTGCTTGGCTTGGGTTTTCTCATTTATAAAATGGAGATTATGGCATTATTGTGAGTATGAAATAATACATAAAACATCAAGCATTCAGTAAAGACTCAAATTGAAGCTTAGATTACTGTTAATAGCAATAGCATTGTAAATTACTGTAATTCAACAAATTATAAAAGTGCGATACTTGAATTATCAGCTAGGACAGCTTGTCCATTAATTACCTTGTGAGTAACTTTATTCCTGTGTATGGCATTCAGAACTTTTTGCTTTAAGTGTTATTGCTGATATGATGTTGGGGCTTTCTTTGATGTACCAAAAAGTACAACATTAATCTGATATAGTTTCCTCGTGGTAAGGACCATTGGTTCTGGTTTGCTCTCAATCATTGCACCATACATGGCCTCCCATCTTGCCTAGATGTGTTTTTGTTAAGACATAAACGTGATAAAACCAGATTTTGTGGAGATCAGTCTATCCAGTTTCCGTATTTTGTTTCAGCGGTGGCCCTTCTTGCCTGATCTTATTAAATGGTTGCTGAGAGAAAAGTATTGAGGAAATTTATCAAATAATTTAAAATGAAAACGTAAGTAAAGGTGGGATGTAGAAACTCAAGCTAAAAGTTTAAGACAATTAGAAACAATTCAGAAGTTGAAGGGAGGATAGGAAGGTGAATACCTTGTCCATGTTATCTACTTGGAGGTAAAGAGCTTCTCATCCAGAGGTTATTTTCAGGTTAACTATCACTTTCCCTCTTGATTTATATGGATTTATATATCATTTAGTTTTCCCACCTGCATAGTCGCTGTTAGCATAATCTCAATTAAATAGACATTAGAACAACAGTAATTCAACTCCAGGTCTTGCCCAAAACTAGATTTTTATGTGGATTTTACAAATACTTTTATTTTCCCACATGATGATAACCTCTTTTCCTTAAATCTCAAATGACATTTTGAGTAATTGTTGTCATGATTGTTCTTCTTGCAGTTTGACATGGATTAGTAATATAACAATTAGTTGGTGAAACATGGTTCTTGGACTGGACTCCTGGGGAGGCTATGAATAACAGTGGGGCATATCAGGTCCTTTTATGCCCTATATATATAAAGGTTAAGTGACCATCCAACTGGCCAGTACCTATGATGTGCACTGACCACCAGGGGGCAGATGCTCAATGCAGGAACTGCCGAGCTGTGGTGACTTGGCAGTGGTGGTTCTTGGGTGATGCACCTGGAACCAGAGAGGAGGGAGCCCGATTCCTTCTGAGCCAGCGCAATTCCACTTTCGGCTGTGGGGTATGTTGTTCCTGGGGCACTGTCGGGCCCTGAATCTGGTTTACTGCACACTTGCATTTGCATTCTACACCCTGACAGCAACTTTGCAGAGTTTCCTCTCGCACTCCAGGGCCCCTTGGGGGATGTTGGAGAGCTGGTTTCGGCCCAATCCCCACAGGCCAGGCTGAGGGACCTCTTTCGCCTGCAGATGCCCTTAGAGCCACAGCGTTACCCTAGGTGCAGGCGGCCATGGAGGGACTGTGGAAGGTTGGCTCCAGGGCGTGTCTGGCCCAGCCCTGCCAGCCACCACTGGGACCACCTGCATTAGTCCCTGCACTGGAGCCAGTGTGCAAGCTGGAAGACCTGAGTGAGAGTTTTCTTATTCTCCCCTCCCCCCCTCACTCTGTAGACACCCTTTGAGCCATGGCACTACCCCAGGAATTCTAATTAATTTCCTTTCAATGTGCATGAATCTGTGCACTGGGCCACTAGTTGTTATATAAAACCCAATAAGTAATTGATTTTACACAAATTAGTATACTAAGCTCTGGATAAAGAGAAGGGAATATGGCAAAGTCCCAACTCAAAGAGCTTATAATTGAGAGACAAAAGAACCTTTATAAGAGGGGAGAAATAAATTAACAGTTTTCAACACCTGCAGGAAAATATCACAGGGCAGTACATAATTTTTTAAGGATGTAGAAAAATGAGCAACAAAATAGTCCTTCTTTTAAAAAATGTACAAAGTGCCCAGCTGGCGTGGCTCAGTGGTTGAGCATCGACCTAGGAACCAGGAGGTCACGGTTGGATTCCTGGTCAGGGCACATGCCTGGGTTGCGAGCTCAATCCCCAGTGTGGGGCATGCAGGAGGCAACCGATCAGTGATTCTCATCATTCATGTTTCTATCTCTCTCTCCCTCTCCCTTCTTCTCAGAAACCAATAAAAAAAAATTTAAAAATGTAAAAATTATTTTAATTTTAAAAATTTAATTCTCAACTGAGGATATGTTTATTGATTTTAGAGAAAAAGGAAAGGAGAGAGAGAGGGAGAGAAAGAAGAGACATCAGTGCGTTACCTTCTGTACTCGCCCTGAATGGGGATCAAACACAACCTCTGTAGGTGTGCTGACGGGCATTCAAACCTGCAACCTTTTTAGTGTACCAGATGACACTTCAACAAACATATTTTTTTAAAATATATTCTTATTGATTTCAGAGAGAAGAAAGGAGAGGGATAGAGAGATAGAAACATCAATGATTAAAGAATCATTGATCGGCTGCTTCCTGCACACATCCAACTGGGGATGGAGCCCACAACCCAGGCATGTGCACTGACCAGGAATCCAACCAGCGACCTCCGGGTGCATAGGACAACATTCAACCAACTGAGCCACACTGGCTGGGCTGTTTTTATTTTTAAATGTACATATAGTACATGCAGTTTTGTTCTTGTTTGATTTCAAGATTTATTATGTTACAGTAATTAGGAAATGTAGTAGTAACTTAAAGACAGATACATAGATCAATAGGACAAAGCAAAGAGTCCAAAAATAGATCCACACATATATAGTCAATTAACTTTTTTAAAAATACATTATTTTTGACAGTATTAGATGTCTCCTATTCCACCCCCCCCCCCCAACATCCCCTCTCCACCCAGGCCCCACTCCACTTAGGCCTTCACCCTGCTATTGTCTTACCCATGGGCTATGCATATATGCATATAAGTTCTATGGTTAATCTCTTCCTGTGGCCCACATCTCACCCTCTCTGATATCTGTCAGTCTGCTCCATGCATCCATGCCTCTGGACCAGTTTTGTTCATCAGTTTATTTTTTCATTAGATTCCACATATAAATGAGATCACGTGATAATTGTCTTTCTCTGAGTGGTTTATTTCACTTAGCATGATGGTCTCCAGGTCTATCCATGCTGTCTCAAAGAGTAAGAGATCCTTTTCTTCTATGAATGCATAGTATTCCATTGTGTAAATGTACCATGGCTCTTTTATCTACTTATCTGCTGATGGGCACTTGGATGTTTTACAGGTTTTAGCTATTGTAAATAACACTGCTATGAACATAGGCGTGCATATATTCTTTCTAATTGGTGTTTCAGGATTCTCAGACTATATTTCTAGAAGTGGGACCACTGGGTCAAATGGCAGTTCCATTTTTAATTTTTTGAGGAAATGCCATGTAGTTTTCCAAGTGGCTGCACCAGTCTGCATTTGCCCGAGCAGTGTACAAGGACTCCCTTTTCTGTACATCCTCACCGGCATTTGTTATTTGTTGATTTATTGATGGTAGCCATTCTAGCAGGTGTTTAATTTGAAACTCTCTGATGACTAGTGACAACCATTTTTTCATATGTCTATTGGCCATCTGCAAGTCTACTTTGGAGAAATGTCTATTCAGGTGCTTTGCCCATGGAATTTTTGTGTTGTATGAGTTCTGTCTATATTTTGGAAATTGTCATTAGCATGTATCATTAGTGGATATGTCCTCCCATACCATGGATCACCATCTTTGGTGATGGTTTCTTTTGCTCTTCAGAAGCTTTTTATTTGGATGTAGTCCCATTTGTTAATTTTTTCCCTTTGTCCTAGGAGATGTATCCGTGAAGATTCTGCTACGTGAGATGTTTGAGATTTTGCTGCCTATGGGTTCTTCTAGAATTTTTATGGTTTCACATCTTGCATTTAAGTCTTTTATCCACTTTGAGTTTAGTCTTGTATAAGGTGTAAGTTGGGGGACTAGTTTCACTTCTTTGTGCACGTATCTATCCATTTGCCAACACCATTTATTGAAGAAACTGTCTTTACACCATTGTATGCTCTTGCCTCCTTTGTCAAAAATTAAGTGACCATATGGTTTGAGTCGATTTCCGGGGTCTCTGTTCTGTTCCTTTTATTTATATGCCTCTTGTGCCATTATCATGCTGGTTTGATTACAGTGGCTTTATAATATAGTTTGATTACTGGTATTGTGATCCCTCCAACTTTGTTCTTCTTTCTCAAGATTGCTGTGGTTGTTCTGGGTCTTTTTTGCTTCCATATAAATTTCTGGAATATTTGTTCTATATCTATGAAATATGCTGATGGTATTTTTATAGGAATTGCATTGAAACTACAGATTGCTTTGAGTAGTATGAACATGTTAATGATGTTAATTCTTTCAGTCCCTGAGCACGGTATATGCTTTGACTTGTTTGTATCTTTCTCAGTTTCTTTTTCCAGTGTCCTATGATTTTTGAGTATAGGTCTTTTACCTCTTTGGTTAAGTTTATTCCTAGGAATCTTATTTTTGTTGTTGTTGCAATAGTAATTGGGATTATTTTTTTAGTTCTCTTTCTGAGAATAGGAAAAGGAAAACAGAAAAGAAATAAAAATTAAAAATAGTAAACAAATTGAAAAAAAAGAATAGACTAAAAGGAATGATAGAAATAAGAGAAATAGAAGAATAGAAGAAAGGGAAAGGAAGACAAAAACAAACGAACAAACAAACCTTTGTATTTGCTATTTGTGGAGCTCGCTGGATTTCTCTCCGTGTTGTTAAATGTGGCCCCTTGGTGTGTGGGTCCCAGGCCTCCCAGGAAGTTCTGTGCTGCAGGCCAGTGAAAGTCACTGTCCCTGCTTGACCCTGGGCAACCTGACGGACATCCTGCAGGGCCCATCCCCAAGTAGTCCAGCGGGCAGGCCCTCCGTGGGCAAGAGGCTGGGTCTGCCTGGGGTCTCAGACCTTGATATCCCTGTAATGAGCTGTTCTCCCACCCCAACTCGGAACTGGACTCTGCACTGATATCCGGGTCCTCGTCTGGATGGTAAGCAGACTCAGGTTGGGGGTATTGACCACAGCTTGTAGGAGACCCAGGCAGTGCTTGCTTCCTCTCCTTCCAGTGCCTCAGCTCTGCCTGGGTCACTGACGCCCCCTTGTTGTCACCCCAAGCAGGAGAGGATATTAAAAAGAATACCCAACCCCGCTTGATGTTCCAATCTTTCAGCATGGCCGGCCCTCCTTGGTTGGAGCCTCCTCCCAGGCTTCCACCAGGCCAGATGTCCGACTTCCCTGCTGCCAGGCCAGCCACATGGGTGCAGATTTTCAGCCCAGAATCATTCCACAGGTGGGGCCTCATCCTTCCTTGAGGTGGGGAGGATTGCCTCTCTTTGCCAGGACCTTTCTCTGTCCCTCCTTTTGCTCTCCACTGAAAGTTCTTTCAGGGAATCATTAGACCCTCAGGTTCACTGCTGGGTGAGCCGGCCAGTCCGCTCTGCTGGTCCAGAGTTCTGCTGTGTGGCGCCTCCTGCAGACACAGATTGGGGTGCAATTTCCAGGCTGGCGTTGTAACCAAGCACTAACTGGACCGAATCCCCACTGATCCCCACTGCCTGATGCCGTGTGGGCTCCCCTTTCCTCCTGTTTCTCTGGATTGGAAATCCTGCGTGGGGAGGAGGCTGCATGTTCCCAGGGGCAGGGGGTGGGCTGCCACACCTTCCCTCCGGCGGGGAGATGCTGCGCAGCTGCGGGGACTGGCTCACCCACTTGCGTCTTCTCCTGTCCCCTCTCCGTGCTCTCTGCTCACAGTATTTCAAAGCGGCGATTTTTTAGCTGTTTTTTTAAGTGAAATGTTCTTCAGTTTAGCTGCAAGTCTGGTCCGGTGCTGGGAGCAAGTGGACAGAACTTCCCTAGACTGCAGCCATCTTGCCACCCTTTCAGTCAATATAGGCTGTTTTTGCTGTAAAACAAGTTAAAAGCTTGAATGCTGTAGTTCACAGCAGCAAGGGCATAATTTGGACTGGATTCATCAGAGGAGGTTTCTGGGGATTACAGGATCTGACTGCATCTTGGGCTGGAAAGAGAAGGCCTTCTGAGTTCGTGAGAAAGTTGGTTGCATTTAGAACTTTTTGCTTTAAGATTATTGCTGGGATGCTGTTCAAGGCGTGTTAGGCACCGAGCAATACAAATCTGATACCATTTTTTTTCTTGATAATGACTATTTGGCTTATGATTTGAGATATGACTATATTTCTATAGATAGATATGTATCCAGATCCATGTATCTTGACATATAAAACAGAATTAAAGGAAGATTTTTTAAATTCAGCAGTCTGTTTGCTTATATAGTAGAAATAGTTGTTACTTTATGGCTGTATATCATTCCATATTTATTCCATTATTCCATATTTATAACATTTTTCAGATACAGAGATGTGGATGGAATTTGTTCTTGTCTTTTAGACAGAAAATGTAAGACAGATGGCCTCTGATTCTGTGATATTAAATAAGCCCTTTTCTGGACAACTGTTGTCAAAGTAATTCTTAGCTGAGGGAAGAGTTGTCAAATCATTGCCCGCCCTATTATTTTTTTCAAATGGGTGGCTGTTAAAGCAGAGGTTGCCATAGCTGCTGCTGTGTCTTGATATTTTGAAGAATAAGTGCTTGAAAAGCCAACCATTTGTCAGGGACCCCGAGCAAGTTTCATTGTGCTAGTATGGGGGTAAGAAAGAGGAAACAAAGATTTACAAAAATGAGTAAGATGACACTGCTCCTCACAAGACATTCTAAATCAAGTGAAAGTATAGATGGAGAAGCACCTCACTATATGAACTAGGGTAGAATTAAATGACTGTCAAATTGTTACAAAAAGGATGTGTTATAGCACCAGGTTGTTGTGGCTGGGAAAATTGCAAAAGGGAGATTGAGAGTTGTCTTGAAGGACGAGAAGAATTTTATTTGGTGGAAAATGGAAGGAAAAAAAGAAAGATGCTTTATAGAATTGGGAAGTGCCTGCCACGCTAGCGGTGTGCTTGGTGATTGGTCTACGAATAGATGTGAAACAGATCATCTTGTACACATCATGGCCCCAGGAGGCAGGCAGTACTTCCCCATCTTACACGTGAGGAACCTGAGGCTCAGTGAGGCTCTCCTCACACAGCTAGCGTGTGGCGGAGACTGGGTTTCACAGCAGGCCTGTCGCACAGATGGGTGCTTCGGGACAGATTCTGCTGGTGTGAAGACTTCCTAGTCATGCTGTTTCTTTGCTGTTGCCTCCCAAGAGGGTTTACCTTACCTAATAAGTGAGCAAGGGTTTTGTGACCTGTGAACCGGAGAAATATAAGGGGTCTAAGTGGGAAAATCTCCTTACTTGCCTGTGCCCTGCTACTTGTGACTGCTAAGAGCTCTCAGAGTTAACCGTGCTCTGTGGAACTGGTCTTAAGAAGGCCAAGCACTGCAAACCTTCAGGGATGCATTGTGGCATAGGAAGGTCTAGAATAGCCGTGGGCAAACTATGGCCCGCGGGCCAGATCCGGCCCATTTGAAATGAATAAAACTAAAAAAAAAACAAAAACGTACCCTTTTATGTAATGATGTTTACTTTGAATTTATATTAGTTCACACAAACACTCCATCCATGCTTTTGTTCCGGCCCTCCGGTCCAGTTTAAGAACCCATTGTGGCCCTCGAGTCAAAAAGTTTGCCCACCCCTGGTGTAGAATCTACTTCAGAGTTTTAGGACAACTTGGAAATGTCCAAGTCCCAAAAGCAACCTCCACACGTGGCCTTCATCGTTGGCTCTGATGAACTACACGAGCAGAATAGCCTGTTAAGAGAACAGGACCAGTTCTGGTGGTTATTAAAAAGATAAATCCAGTCTAAATGGTTGGGTTACTATTAAGATGTGTTTTGTCCTAGGCTCCAGGTAACAATGCCACCAAATACCACCCTTCATCTTGTGTGTTACCTAAGGATGTTCAGCTCCACGCTTTATCCCTCCCAATGCAGAGGCTGTGGTGTGAGAGTTCCTCCATTACTTCCCAGACTAGTAGTGGGTTTCTACTCTGTTGGTTACCATTTCAGCTTCTAACTCAGATTGAATGAGAAGAAAAAGTTGTTTAGTGGTAAAGTTATATAGACCGTGGCTTGAATTCAGAATGCAAAAGAGAGTATAATTTAAGTAGTTTGATTTATACCCATAAAAATGTTAAAAGATTTGGTCATATTCCAAATGCTCATTTGTTTTTATATTTAGGTATGGACATAATAAATCTATTTTCATGAGTATTAAATCTATAAAAGAATTCAGGGTTGAACTTTTTATGCATAGCCTTGACTACTCTGTATTCTAACAGACATAATCACCCTCATAAAGATAAAACTAAATAGATACATTATTGCATGAGGAATAGTATAAGTTAGAATGCAGAGGATAATGACATTTTCAATTTAATTCAACCTTCGTTGAGAACCTGTGGTGTGCTAGATACTGTGCTGGAAACTTAGTATTGAAGAAAATGAGAATTAATAAGATTTAATCTCAATCCTCAAGAGATTAGATTAGATAATATTGTAGAGAGAACTGTATCAGTTGCTGCATAATGTACTACTCCGCACCTTAGTATATACCAGGGCAATTTTTCTTACAAACTATAAAAAGGGAGTCAGCATCTGTTATTGCTCAGCTGTCCCTAGATCGGCGAGGTGATTCTTCAGGTCGTGGCTAGACTCAGTCACGTGTCTGTGACCAGCTCAGGATCACATAACATCTCTGTTCATCCTAAGCTCTTGCATGTTTGCCCATCTGTACATGGATCCAGGGGGACCTCACCTAGGCCATAGGGCTCTCCTCCAGGTAGTGTCCCCTCCTCTCTCAGGCTGGCATTCCTTCCTGGGGGTGGCGGGGAGGAGGGCAGGGCTGCTCAGAAATGGCACATCAGCACTCCTGCTCAGTCTGTTCACCCACGTATGTCACCAGGCCACAGACTGAAGAGGAGGAGAGAGAAATCCCACCTTCTCATGGAAGGACCTGCTAAGTCACATTGCAAGGGGTGTGTCAGTACAGGAAGGGAAGAAATTGAGACCGATTCCCCATCAATGTACCTCCTGTAGGGTAGTTTGTAGGCAGTTTTGCAGAAGGGACAAAGCCTATTGTTGGTCTTGCATATAGTGATTGCGGCTGGCCGTAGCATAGAGAGGCTCATACTTCTGCCCTAGGAACTTGGGTATTGTCCTTTGGCTAGAGGGAGCCACATAGGTTTCAAGCCAGCAGGAATGCCTGTGTAAACTTCATTACTTTTTTCCTATAGGTTGTTCTGGGAACAGAATGAATTCAAGGTGAGAAAAAACAATGATGGGGGATTCGATGCTATTGCAAAATTCTAGGCTGTGGGGATGATTATGAAGGCCAAACTAAAGCAGTCGGGAGCATATTCATTCAAGTGTGGTAAACCTGTGCATGGGAATCCCTCACTCACACAAACATTTCGGAGCCAGGCACTGTGTTAGGTGTTTGAGAAACGTCAGTGAGTATTTCCCTGTCACAAAGCCTTGGGCCTTGGGAGTAAAGTGAATACATGATTCTCTTTACTCATGAATCCCACTGGTCGGCCTGCAGATAAATAGAGAGGAATAGTAATCCTGTGTTACATAGTGAAGAAATCATGGTTAGTGGTCCGGTGATGTAAAATATGTCTGTTCTGGCTGTTTATTTTCCCAAAATACTTAATTACCAAAGTTTTAATATATTAAAAGCTGTTATATTGGTTAATAGAAAGAATAATGAAAGAGGAGCCTGAGTAAATTTTGTGACTTTCATGCATCTGTACCTGACCTATTGTAGTGTGTGACTATCAAGGTAATTCAGAAGCTTATGTATTTTAAAATTTACCATATCCCATTTTAGCATACTTAGATCTTTGCTAAATTCAAAAATAATGTGAGAAAAAAGTATCTGAAAAATATGTTTTCTTTTTTCTTAATCCTCACCCAAGGATATGTTTTTATTGATTTTGTGTGTGTGTGTGTGTGTGTGTGTGTGTGTGAGAGAGAGAGAGAGAGAGAGAGCGCGAGCGCAGCTGCTTTACATACATGCCCTGACCGGGAATGAACCCACATCTTAGGTATGTGCCCTGACCAGGAATCGAACACACAACCTTTTGGAGTACAGGACGACACTCCAGCTAACTGGCCACCTGGCCAGGGCTAAAAAAGGAATTTTATTGTATATGTTAGAATATGTAGGAGTAGTGATTAACTTATAGGAGAAATTTAGGGAAAATACATTAATGTTTGAGGATTTACCAATTTGCAAACAAATGTAAAATTTTTAAATTTAGTTTTACCTTTAAAAATCTTTAAAAATAAATATACTGCTTTCAGAAAATATTTACTGTTCTTAGTAAACGACTGAGAGCAAGTATTCTGTTCCTGCCAAACCCCATTATGATGCATTTAATTACTCAGAGAAAACCTATATAGTTGTTTTCAAGCTTAAATGCAAACCCAGTTTGTTTTGTGACTTCTTTGAGCTCTCTAATAATGGCATAGCCCTGGATATTGTGACTTGTGGAGTAATTTATTGAAGCCTCTTCGGTATTCCCTGCACCTTATATATGCTGTCTGGGCAATGCTATGTGAATGTATTTGACTATTTTTCTTAGAAGAATAGTGATTTCTGGAAGTTAGAACATTTTTAACAGAGGTTGATGAAGAGCAGAGGGCTAGAGATAAGCTGATTTTCCTCCCTAGCTTAATGAAAATTATAACCTTTTTGAATTTGTAATTGGGACTTAGAGGTTAGGATATATGCATACACCTATTTTGTATGTAACTCGTTTCTCCTGTCTAGATGATGACCTTCTTAAGAATAGGGCCATATTGTGTCCCTAATAATATAGGTTCTGGCTTATATCAGTGTGTCCAGTATTATAAATGTTTGTTGTGGTTTATGGTTATTATTTTTAAATATATTTTTATTGATTTCAGCAAGGAAGGAAGGGAGAGAGAGAGAGATAGAAATATCAATGATGAGAGAGTTGCTAGTAATCATTGATTGGCTGCCTTCTGCACACCCCCTACTGAGGATCGAGCCTGCAACCCATGCATGTGTCCTTGACCGGAATCAAACCCGGGACCCTTCAGTTCACAGGCCAGCACTCTATCCACTGAGACAAATCAGCGAGGGCTGTGGTACATGATTATTTAAGTGCCATTTCTTTGGGTAAACCTCAGGAGTTCAGAGCCTGTGCTCAGTCCAGGAAGGGTTCTCCAGACAAGGATAAATCTTGATTAACTGAGCCAAGCAAGATAGTCTGATTTCCAGGCTTTATTAGTCATGCCTTTGTGAAGCACTGCTAGAGGGTCATTGAAGGAAGCCATTGATGGGAGCTTCCTGAGAGGGGTGGGGGGAATTCTCTTACTCTTAGATACGGGAGAAGAACAGTTTCTCAGTGCTTCTGGGTGTGGGCTGTCATGCTGCCTTTGGAGACCTGGAACAACAGTGGCCACATCAGGGGATCATGAAGTGAGCCTACGTAAGAAGGTGAACATACACCTTTCCCTGCTACCCACAGCAGAGTGTGCCTGTGAAACCCTTCATATGCCCAAATGGCATAAAGCAGTGGTTCTCAACCTTCCTAATGCTGCGACCCTTTAATACAGTTGCTCATGTTGTGGTGACCCCCAATTTCATTGTTACAAATTGAACATAATTAAAGCATAGTGATTAATCACAAAAACAATATGTAATTATGTATGTGTTTTCTGATGGTCTTAGGTGACCCCTGTGAAAGGGTCGTTCGATCCCCAAAGGGGTCGAGACCCACAGGTTGAAAATGGCTGGTATAAAGTGAAGGAGCCATTACCATTAATTTATATGGAAAAATTTTTAGCATTCCCAGAGCCCAAATTAACCTACTAAATCATAGCAAATACACTTCATTACTCCCTGTTTTACACTAAACATAAGACCCTTATGGGCTCTTTTTTTTTTTTTAATATATTTTATTGATTTTTTACAGAGAGGAAGGGAGAGAGATACCGAGTTAGAAACATCGATGAGAGAGAAACATCGACCAGCTGCCTCCTGCACATCTCCTACTGGGGATGTGCCCGCAACCCCAGGTACATGCCCTTGACTGGAATCGAACCTGGGACCTTTCAGTCCGCAGGCCGACGCTCTATCCACTGAGCCAAACCGGTTTAGGCCCTTATGGGCTCTTTTAAGTTTTTCTGATACTTTAGGACACATTTTGCTAATGGGTGCACAGACGAACTCAGCATAAAGCACAGATGCTCACAGACACAATACAAAGCTATGGTGGGATGATGCTGAGGGTGTTTCCCAGGGAAGGAGCTGGTGGTGAGCACTGCCTTGATGATGACTGGCTGCAAAACAAATGCTGAATACTATTTTCACTTAAAAAAAAAAATTGATTTTTGAGGCGGAGGGTGGGGTGTGGAGAGGGGAGAGAGAGAGATCAATTAACACTTAACTTATGCATTCATTGGTTGATTCTTCTATGTGCCCTGACTGGGGATTAGACCTGCAACCTTGGCATATTGGGATGATGCTCTAACCCAGCGGTTCTCAACCTGTGGGTCGCGACCCCTTTGGAGGTCAAACGACCCTTTCACGGGGGTCACCTAAGACCATCCTGCATATCAGATATTTACATTACGATTCATAACAGTAGCAACATTACAGTTATGAAGTAGCAACGAAAATAATTTTATGGTTGGGTCACAACATGAGGAACTGTATTTAAAGGGCCAGCAGGTTGAGAACCACTGCGTCTAACCAATTGAGATACCTGGCCAGGCCTCACTTTTCACCTTTTTTCTTTTGTTTTGTTAATCCTCTCCCAAAGATATTTTTTCCATTGATTTTTAGAGAGAGTGGGAGGGAGGGGGGCTGGCGGGGAGAGAGAGAAATAGAGAAAAATTGATGTGAGACACATCGATTGGTTGCCTCCTGCATGTGCCCCCACCATGTGAAGATCGAACCTGCAACCCAGGTATGTGGCCTTGACTGGGAATCAAACCCTTAGCCATTTGGTGCACTGGTCGACACTCTTAACCACTGAACCACATGTGGCAGGGCTCACCTTTTTTTCATGAAGGTGAAAACTCTTTGGATTTCCTTTGGTTAGCGAAGGTCTGTGCCAGTCCTCTTCAGCCTGCCTGCAAAGTTCAGCAGGAGGAAAGCCCAGTGAATACTTGGCTGATAAAAAGGAAGGCGTTCCGTGTATTAGGTAAATGCTGCTAAGGAACAGATTCCACTAGTAGCTGTTAGCCTGCACCCGCCTTTCTCTCCCACTCAAACAGTCTGGCCCCAGGATAGAAGACTGAGATCTGGTGCAATGAAATGAATGCATTGTTTTCAATCTTCATGAGCTAATAGGTGGTATGGGCAGGTCTGGACTGTTCCTGAGGTCTCCACCGTTTCTGTTCCAAGGAGAACAGGAAATGGGGGTGGTTTGAGGGCATCGCCCTTGGTGGATGCATTGTCAGTTACTAGTATAAAAGCTTACTCCATGATGAGAGCTCAGGCGCGATTGTCCATCAGGGATAGTGAGTTCTGGGATGGATCCTCCCCCCATGGCTGTCCCATGGGAGAATAGTTTCTTAGTCTTATTATTGGCACTGTGGGCCAGATAGTGATTTATTGCACAGGCTGTCATGTGCATTTTAGTATGTTTAGCAGCATTCCTGACCTCACCTACCAGATGCCAGTAGTTCTCCCCCTTGTGACAAACAAAAATGTATCCAGAAGTAGCCAAATACCCCTTGGGAGGCAAAATCACACCCCCCACCTTGTGAACCGGTGTGGTAGAGATAAGGGATTGCTTCTTACAGGTAGGTGCATTTGGCCTAAGACTCAGGCAGGAGAGCAGGGAAGTTCTACCTACTGTTGTCTTAACTACAGTGAGAAAAACAGTGAATTCATAAATTCTTCAAATTGGTCTCTTCAACTACACAAAGAATCTCTAGGTTTCAGTTCAGTTTTGAGCCTAAATATAGTTACTGTTTAAACTCTTCACCCTTAAAGTTCAGCAAACTAAAAAAGTAAAGTTAGGCCGAAACCGGTTTGGCTCAGTGGATAGAGCGTCAGCCTGCGGACTGAAAGGTCCCAGGTTCGATTCCGGTCAAGGGCATGTACCTGGGCTGCGGGTACATCCCCAGTAGGAGATGTGCAGGAGGCAGCTGATCGATGTTTCTCTCTCATCCATGTTTCTAACTCTCTGCCTCTCTCCCTTCCTCTCTGTAAAAAATCAATAAAATGTATATATATAAAAAAAAAGTAAAGTTAGAGTCACATCATTAAAAAAAATCCCACCCCAAATGTTAAATAACCACAAATTTAACAAACAGCTTTTATTTTATTTCATTATTTTTTTTAATTAACTAGCCTGTGGCCTGAGCTTTGAGAGTGTTTAACTCTCTCCCTGGGTGATTCCACATGTGGCCAAGGTCAAGACTCTCTAAATTTAGGGCTGTTGGAGACCTTTACAACCAGGCAGGATAACAACCTCCTGAGACAGGTATCCTATATAATAAAAGCCTAATATGCTAAGTATCCAGGCGTCCCATCACCCATTCAACCAACCAAATTGTAATATGCTAATGATATGCTAAGGCCACCAAACCACTTGCTATGATGTACACTGACCACCAGGGGGCAGAGTCGACCGGTCGACCAGTTGCTATGATGTGCACTGACCACCAGGGGGCAGATGCTCTGACTGGTAGGTTAGCTTGCTACTTGGGTCAGGCTGATCCGGACTGGATACTCCCTGGAGCCCTCCACGGTCCCCCCCACCCCAACCTTCCCGCTGCTGGCCAACCTCCCGTGTCCCCCCCTGGCCCTGATCGTACACCAGTGCGGTCCCTTGGCCTGGCCTGAACCCTCTCACAATCCAGACACCTTAGGGGATGTCGGAGAACCGGTTTTGACCCGATCCTGCAGGCCAGTCCGAGAGACCCCACTGGTGCACAAACTCGTGCACCAGGCCTCTGTTGGGGTCCGGCCCCAGCAGGTCCAGGGGTGCCCATAGGTGTGGACGGAGTCGGCGAAGAAGGAATGACGGAGGCAGTGTTCAGTTGATCAGCATGGTTGGGTTCTCTCTCCTGGTTTTATCCAGGATTCCCAGCCAGGTTCTGTCCAGGTTCTCTTGCCATGTTCTCTTGCTAGGTTCTCCAGCCAGGTTCTGTCAACAAACAGCTTTTAATATGATGATGTAAATTGTCTTCTGAGTGAGGCTTCATTTTGTAGATGTTCATAGGAAAAGCCAGGAATTCACACTTTTTTTTTTTTTTTTATATTTTATTGATTTTCCACAGAGAGGAAGGGAGAGAGACAGAGAGCTAGAAACATCGATGAGAGAGAAACATCGATCAGCCGCCTCCTGCACATCCCCCACCGGGGATGTGCCCGCAACCCAGGCACAAGCCCCTGACCAGAATCGAACCTGGGACCCTTCAGTCCGCAGGCCGACGCTCTATCCACTGAGCCAAACCGGTTTCGGCCAGGAATTCACACTTTGTTTGAACCTGGGAACAGTCTACATGGAAAGACAATGCAGATGTGAACAGAAAAATGTCTCAATACAACTGTATGAATGGGGCAAGTTGATTGGTTCCAATTTTATTTTTTAAAGCAAGTATTAACTAAAATATTATGGGCTGGTAAGTATAATGGTTTTTACAAAATGCCTAAATTCTCACCCTGGTCAGTATGACTCAGTGGTTGGAGTGTTGGACCACACAGGGAAGGGTTAAGGTTCGATTCCCAGTCAAGGGCACATACCTGGGTTGCAGGATCAACCCCCTCTCCAGTTGGGACATGTATGGAGGCAACCAGTCCATGTGTCTGTCTCATGTCAATGTGTCTCTCTCTCTCTCCCCCCCCCCCCCTTCCCTTCCACTCTATCTAGAATCAATGGGAAAATATCTCCAGGTGAGAATTAACAAAACAAAAAGACTGGATTCTCTCCACATGCCTCTGATTGAAATGTTGGTGTCCATTTGCACACTGGGAAATGGGATCTCCCCGCCCCCCCTTTTTGCATCCCCAGGGTTTTATATGCAGGCCTCGTGCATGGAAATGTCCTATGTAGTAAATAATAAGTGTTTGAATGCTTGTTGCCAATGTATTGACTCCCTGAAACAGACTTCCGTGAAATTTTAAAATCAAATCAAACAAGCATTAAAACATCTTTAAAGTAGTGGAGATTCTGTAGTTCGCAACGTTAAAGTAACATAGTGAATTGTGACAGTTGTGGTCATCCTTCCTCTGGGTAACCCTCTTCCAGTTACCACATCTGTTAATTCAACCTTCAAAGTAAAGATGTCTCTCTATCTTTACTGATATTTCAGGAGGTGGAGCTACTCGCTTCTTCTGCTGCAGCTCATCTCACCAGTCCATTCTCCTCCTCCTTTGGTCTGTTTTCCTCATAAGGCAGTCAAAGCACACGTCTCTAAAAGTGAACACTTTGAGACACTTATATGTCATTTCCCAGCTTAGAGCCCTTCGGTGCTTCTCTTGTCCTTGGGACATCATCCAAAATCCTTACTCTAACGTTCATGACCCTGCACACGGCCTGCCCTTTGCCTCTCCTCCCTCTTCACCCGTAGCTCTCTCCTTTCTCACTTTGCCAAACGTCTGTTTCTTCAGATCCTTTCTCTGCCATCTTCGTATCTTGGGGTCCTGAAACTGCGGTTGCTCCAGCCTGAAATCTTCTTAACTCCTTCTTTGCTTGGGCAATTCTGATTTAGCTTTCAAGTCTTAGGCTAAGTATCACTTTCTTAGAGAGCAGTGCCCTGGACTTCTTTAATCAGAGTTCCCTCCCTGTTACATCTCTTCTTTTTCTCGATACTCTGTTTTCTTCTCAGAGCCCTTCTCACGACTTGCACTTAAGCGTTTCTCTGTGCATTTGCTTAAAATCTGCCCTCACTGGATAACGTGCTCTACAAAGTAGGCGTATGTCTGTGTTCTTCTTTGATGTAGGACCCATCCTAGTATTTGTCTAGCACAGCGATGGCGAACCTTTTGAGCTCGGCGTGTCAGCATGTTGAAAAACCCTAACTTAAGTCTGTTGCCATGTCACATATAGAAATTTTTTGATATGTGCAACCATAGTAAAACAAAGACTTATATTTTTGATATTTATTTTATATATTTAAATGCCATTTAACAAAGAAAAATCAACCAAAAAAATGAGTTTGCGTGTCACCTCTGACACGCGTGTCATAGGTTCGCCATCACTGGTCTAGCACATCGTACAATTGCAGTAGCTATTTTTGTGCATAAAGCTGAATTCTCCTTGCAAGATGACAATATATTGGGCTAACAGTGTAAGTTTATATTACACTGTCCCCATGTTGAGTCTTTAGGCCTGTGCAAGCATTTGCTCTTGGAAGATGCTAGGAAAGATTTGTTCCTGCTTCCCATAGAATGGCATTTTACGTAGCATACCATCCAAGAAAACTAGCGACTGGCCAGGTATATGATGGCTGCTTTCCCTGACAGATAGTAAAACAATGAGTATGAACATGGTTAGGCAGCTTTTCAACCTATCCAGAATGAGGAAAGAAACCCAAGACTGTAAATATACTATTCTTATCTGTTTATTCATTGCTTTAGAGTTTATTCAAATTGTTAAAAACCATGAGTAATTGCTTAGTTGCTTTTTGGCCAATAGGATTTCAGTATGCAGTGCACTAACATAAACTCTTGGATTGGCTTAACTACCTCTGATGTCACAATTCACCCATTAGGAAGTCATAATTTTCTTGAAATCACATTGTGCTAACAACTCTTGTTTCATTGTCAGAAAGGTTATCTACACAAAATAAAAATGGTGGAAGGAGCAAGATATCTTTGATCCAGGCAGACCTTTTCTATTAACGTGCTTTAATTATCACCTGTGAACAATTGAAGCTAGCTCTCTTTTTTTTTTTTTTTGACTTTCTTTTATACTTGGCATTTTGTTGTTCATGTGAGTCAGTTCATAGGCAAATGGAGGAATGAGCCTGCTTAGACTTACTCCTCCAACTCATCGTTCTGTTTCATCTCGACTCTTGCGGCTCAGCATCTTCCTCCTGCTTAGCCTCCCTGACGCAAAAGGAAAAGCCATTTGGACAGCCCACCTGAACATAACATTTCAGGTGGGAAACCGCATTATATCCGAACTAGGAGAGAGTGGCGTATTCGGGAATCATTCTCCCCTGGAAAGGGTGGCCGGTGCGGTGGTACTTCCGGAAGGATGGAACCTGAATGCTTGTCATTCTCTGACCAACTTCAGCAGGCCTCAGCTGGAAGACTCTTGGTTGGCCCTCATTGAACGGGGAGGCTGTACTTTTACACATAAAATCAATGTGGCAGCAGAGAAGGGAGCCAACGGCGTGATCATCTATAACTATCCAGGTACTGGCAACAAAGTATTTCCCATGTCTCACCATGGCACGGGGAATACAGTCGCAGTGATGATAGGCAACCTGAAAGGCCTGGAACTCCTGCACTTGATTCAGAAAGGAGTCTACGTGACGATCGTCATCGAAGTGGGGAGAATGCACATGCCATGGCTGAGCTATTACGTCATGTCTCTGTTCACCTTCCTGGCTCCCACCGTCGCCTACCTTTTCTTGTACTGCGCCTGGAGGCCGCGAGCGCCCAACTCTTCCACCAGGAGGCGAAGACAGATAAAGGCAAATGTGAAGAAAGCAATTGCTCAGCTTCCACTGCGGGTGCTCAGAGAAGGGGATAAGGAACTCGATCCCAATGAACACAGTTGTGTTGTTTGCTTTGACACATACAAACCCCAAGATGCAGTACGTATTTTAACTTGCAAACATTTTTTCCACAAGGCGTGCATTGACCCCTGGCTTTTAGCCCGGAGGACGTGCCCCATGTGCAAGTGTGACATTCTGAAAACTTAAGAAACCCAGAGAATTTTCTGAAGATGTAACCAAGTCTTTTCAAAGATTAAAATTAGATGAGTTCTTTTAGCACTATATGTAGAGAGAAAAATTCAACTCCAGCTTCTCTACCCAAGTACCAAAGAGGGTGAAATTTGTGTGTTTTTAAAATAAAACTCCATATCATGCTCACCTATTTGAACTTGTTGTTTTTCTAAGAAGTTTTAGTTGTTATACATTTTTGCTCTTATTTGCATAAGGACATTAGCATATGTTAAATGCAAATTAGTCTTTACCTTCAAATTACAATGTCACATTGATGTCACAGAGAGTTAGTCATAATATTTTAATGCAGTGGTTCTCAACCTTCCTAATGCCACGACCCTTTAATACAGTTCCTCATGTTGTGGTGACCCCCAATTTCATTGTTACAAATTGAACATAATTAAAGCAGAGTGATTAATCACAAAAACAATATGTAATTATATATGTGTTTTCTGATGGTCTTAGGCGACCCCTGTTAAATGGTTGTTCGACCCCTAAAGGGGTCGTGACCCACAGGTTGAGAACCACTGTTTTAAAGGTTTTTATGTTAATTTTTATACTTTGTTACCATAGTTTCTTTAACATTTGATATCTAATAATATCTCTGCTTAATAAACTTTATTATAGGATAAGATATTGATTTAATGCTCCATTAATTAATTTTATTAATAACCAAAGGATCTGGTTTCCAGAGTTACTAACTGGGTAGGTACTATCCTATATAATAAAAGCGTAGATGCAAATTGTCTCCTCGACTGGGAGTTGTCCGGGAGTTCAACCAGGGGGTAGGACAGGCTGGGGGAAGGGAGGGAGGCCCTGGCTGGCATCTGGCAGCCACTAGGGACCCTACCAGTGCATGGATTTCGTGCACTGGGCCTCTAATATTCTTAATAATTATTTTAGACTGGAGGCCCAGTGCACGAAATTTGTGCATGGATTGGTTCCCTAGGCCTGGCTGGTGATCAGAGCCGATTGGGGCCTTCTGGCTGCTGGCCAGGGCCTTCCTTCATTCTGTGCCACCCCCGGTGGTCAGCGCATGTCATAGCGAGCGATTGAACTCCTGGTCTCCCAGTGGAACTCCTGAGGGAACACTATGCATATTAGGGTTTTATATATATAGACTAGAGGCCCGGTGCACAAAAATTTGTGCACTCGGGGGGGAGGGGGGTCCCTCAGCCCGGCCTGTGCCCTCTCGCAGTCTGGGACCCCTCGGGAGATAACGACCTGCTGGCTTAGGCCTGCTCCCGGGTGGCAGAGGGCAGGCCCAATCCCTAGGTGCAGGCCCTGGTCGGGCTCAGAGCAGGGCCAATTGGGGAGTTGGGGCGCCACCCCCTGTCATGCATAGAGCAGGGCGGATTGGGAGGTTGTGATGCCACCCTCAGTCACGCTCAGGGTAGAGCCGATTGGGGGGTTGGGGCACCGCCCCCTGTCACACTCAAAGCAGGGTTGATGGGGAGGTTGTGGCGCCACCCCTTGTCACGCACAGAGCAGGGCCAATCGGGGTTGGGGCGCTGCCCCCTGTCACGCACACAGCAGGGGGGTTGGGGCTCTGTACCCTGTCATGCACAGAGCAGGGTCGATCAGGGGGTTGGGGAGCTCCCCCCTGTCACACACAGAGCAGGGCCCATCAGGGGGTTCAGGAGCTCCCCCCTGTCACTCACAGAGTAGGGCTGATATGGGAGTTGGGGCACCGACCCCTGTCACACACAGAGCAGGGCTGATCAGGGGGTTGGGGCGCCGCCACTCTCACACTCAGGGCAGGGCCGATGGGGAGGTTATGGCTCTACCCCGTCACACACAGAGCAGGGCCCGTGGGTGGAGGGGGGTTGGGGTGCCACACCCTGTCACACACAGAGCAGGGCCAATCAGGGGGTTTGGGTGCTGCCCCCTGTCATGCTAATCTCAGTGCCGGGAGGCCTCGCGGATCCACTGATCCCGGTGCTGGGAGGCATATTACCCTTTTACTATATAGATTAGAGGCTTGGTGCATGGGTGGGGGCCGGCTGGTTTTCCCTGAAGGGTGTCCTGGATCAGGGTGGAGGTCCCCACTGAGGTGCCTGGCCAGCCTGGGTGAGGGGATGATGGCTGTTTGCAGCTGGTCACACATCCTTCAGGGTGGGGGTCCCCACTGGGGTGCCTGGCCAGCCAGGGTGAGGGGATGATGGCTGTTTGCAGCTGGTCACACACCCTTCAGGGTGGTGGTCCCCACTGGGGTGCCTGGCCAGTCTGGGTGAGGGCCTGAGGGCTGTTTTCAGGCTAGGGGTGACTGAAGCTCCCCACCGCTCCTTTTTCCCTTTTTTTTTTTTATTCAGGGCCAGCTTTAGCTTGAGGCTTGGCTCCAGCTCTTAGGCCTCCGCTGCTGAAAGTAGGTTTCTGGCCTTTGCTTACAATGTTGCGAATCTGCTGGCTGAAGTCCAGCGGTATTTGTTACAGAGTTTCTTAAACTGCAGGCTCAGAGGCCTGCAGCGCAGGCGGGGAACGTTGGTTTCCTCCGTCACTGAGGCAAGCAAGCCTCATGTTAGTTTCAAGCTGCCTGGCTGCCGGCTGCCTTCTTGGCTGTCAGTTAATTTGCATATCTCGCTGATTAGCCAATGGGAAGGGTAGCGGTTGTACGCCAATTACCATGTTTCTCTTTTATTAGTGTAGATGATAGCACTTTTAGTTATGTAACTAAAACTGTTTTAAATTGTTATAGGTCTCATTTAGGGCAGCATTGCAAAAAATCATCTTTGTTTACCAGAGCACTTTAAATCCTACCATAGTAGGATGCAGCTATGGTCATCAGATTTCCCTTCTAGAAATAAGCTAGTAAATGCTTTTCTTCTCAAAATACTGGTCTCTCTCTTTAATAATGTAGAAAGTGCAGAGTTGAAATTTTCAGTTGACCTTCTGAATTCTGTCTTTTGCTTTACTTTCCTTTTACTCTTTTCAAGCATGTGAATAAACCCCTGTGTAATCATGAGAGACTGAAAGATTTGGGTTACATTGTTTTGATGAAAATCTCTATGGACAATATGCTGAACCACTGATGTCCCACTCAGATGACACTTTGTGTGTCCACACACTTCATACTAACTATACTGTCTTTTTAAAGAGTGGACTCTATGGAAGTACAAACAGATTAATGGCCTTTGGTAAAGGAAATTGACCATTATGAGCTGAGCAGTTCATGTCAGTAGTCTCTTATTCTACTTTTTGCTGGGCACACATGGCCCTTTTCTCCTTCCTCTTTCCTGCCTCAAGTAATCGTGCTGTTGATTCACAATTCATAAGAAGTACTATCATCCATTGTCCTAGTGAGACCCAACCAAAAGTGTCTCTTAGCATCCTGTGCATAGAGGTGAGAGGCATTCATTTTCAAGGTCAAAATCCTTCACTGATTTCCTAGCTGGTGAATAAGAACCGCTGAAATATACCCCCCAAAAAGTGTATGGCAGCCCCAGTGACTGCCCATGTTTGTTAGTTCACACTCTTTGGCTTGAATGTCAGATGGTGCCATTGACATAAGTGTAGCTAAAATACAGGCAGAGCTGACAGTGTGTATGTGAGGTCTTCCTCTAGGGATGTTTGTTGATTTTGGCAAACATTTTATTAAAAACATCTGTGGCCTTTAATAGTCACTGCTGTGGTTGTTTTTTTTTAAATATATTTTATAGATTTTTTTTTTTTTTATAGAGAGGAAGGGAGAGGGATACAGAGAAACATCGATGAGAGAGAAACATCGATTCAGCTGCCTCCTGCACGCCCCCTACTGGGAATGTGCCCGCAACCCAGGTACATGCCCTTGACCGGAATTGAACCTGGGACCCTTCTGTCTGCAGGCCAATGCTCTATCAACTGAGCCAAACTGGTTAGGGCTGTGGTTGATTTTAAGTGGGGACCTTGAAACTCTTCTTTTTAAAATTAGTAGTTACACTTTTGTTGACAATGAGTTATACTTAACTAAAACTGTTGTATTTAAACTTTCCTGCACCCTTCCTTTTCTTCCCTCAAAATATTGTTAGATTATTATCAGATGTCAAGGTCTGCAGAGAAATGAGATTCATGTTTCTGTCTTTCCTGCTGTCATTCCTATATCTGATCAGTGTTAAGTGTGAGGAAGTAAGGCTGGTGTCATTTAACAGGATACCCTACTTTAAAAAATCAAATCCACACCAAACTTCTGAGGAAGCTTTTAAGTCAATTTAGTACAGTGGTTTACATGATAAGTAAAAAATGTGCATTTTAACCAAATGTGAGTTAAAAATGGTATTACAGAATTTGTCATTTTTACCATGTATTTGGTGGCAGTGCTAATTTTAAATTATTTTGTTAAAACTTGCCATTTTGTTGAAAATATTTATTTTGAAGAAAAATTATAGTTATACTAGTGTCCCAGTGCATGGATCTGTGCACATTGGAAGGAAATTAATTAGAAGAAATATTTTAATATTGGTGTTTGCATCTTGCTAATGGAAAGAAAATTGGATTCTACTGAGTCTCCTATCTACCTACTCCAGGTCTTCTGTGAGGATCAAATGAGATGAGGCACGGGAAAACACTTCACAAACATTTGGTTAAACTGTAAAGTGTTTGCACGTGGCTATAAAGCAAGTGGGGTTCCTGGGCTGAAGAAACTCCAAGGATGCTAGTCACTAGGGAGAGGAAGCCAGGCGTTGCTACGTGATGTCATTACCCGGCGCCCACAGCCACTTTTTCTGGGCTGAGCTGTGGTCCGCATTTTGCACCATGGGGTCTCAGCAGCATTGGTGGGTGTCACTCTCAGGTGGCAGTGGGGCCTGTGTCCCACTTGGGGGAAGCTGAGTGTTGGTTTGTTGGTGCCAGGTCTGTGGTGCCATTTATTTTTAAATAGCCAGTGCACATCATGGCATCTCCTGCATTGAGTGTTTGCCCCCTGGTGGTCAGTGCGCATCATAGCTACTGGTTGGACAGACACTGACACTTAGCCTTTTATATGTATGTGTATATAGATATAGATATAGATATAGATATAGATGTAGATGTAGATATAGATAGACTAGATGGCCATTGCACGAAATTAGTGCATGGGTAGGGTCCCTAGCGGCTGCTGGCCACCAGCCCCAGCCTTCCTTTTTCCGTGCCACCCCCTGGTGGTCAGCACACGTCATAGCGAGTGATCGAACTCCAGGTCAGTGGAACTCCTGAGGGGACACTGCATATTAGGCTTTTATATATATAGATAGCTTTCTTCCATATGCGTTCAGGTTTTAAAATGCATGTGTTGTATGAATTTTATATTTAATTTTTAGTTTAATTGTGGTATCTGCTAACATTATTTGCCACTCAGGGATGAAATGTAGCTTATAACAACTTAGAAAAATTACCCATAACAACATTGACGCCTTCAAGCCAATTTATTTTACAGGATGCTCTAAGCCAGCGGTTCTCAACCTGTGTGTCGCGACCCCTTTGGCGGTCAAACGACCCTTTCACAGGGGTCGCCTAAGACCATCCTGCATATCAGATATTTACATGACGATTCATAACAGTAGCAACATTACAGTTAGGAAGTAGCAACGAAAATCATTTTATGGTTGGGTCACCACATGAGGAACTGTATTTAAAGGGCCAGCAGGTTGAGAACCACTGCTCTAAGCTCTTATCTAATTGGCTGTTGCCTTTTATGTCATAATCACATCACCCAACAAACAGTAAGCAGTATGTAGAGTTACAGCAGTGAACTAGGATTTTTTCCCCCCAATGTAAAGTTTTTCTCTCTCTGCCTCTAATAAAACATCTGCAACTCATACAACATCTTGAAGAATTTCTCACAAAAACATGCTGGGAGACGGTGGAAGCTGTTTTCACCCGGAAGGTTTTTTTCCTTTTGTTATTTTAAATTGATTGCCAACAGATGTGGGAGCCATCTCTTCTCATTGGATCGGTCCTTGGCTTATTAGGCAGAGAGAGATGAATCTACTCCAGATTGGCACTCAGAGAAACAGCACTGTGTCGACCTGGCTGGCCAAATTTACTCTTCTTTGGCTGCTTAGTCGGAGCTGCTGCAGAGCCAGCGCTGTTTGGACCGCGTACATGAACATATCATTTCATGTTGGGAATCGCATGCTGTCAGAGTTGGGGGAAACTGGAGTATTTGGAAGAAGCTCCACTCTGAAGAGAGTGTCGGGAGTTATTGTGCCACCAGATGGAAAATCGCAATATGCCTGCAGTCCCAGTACCAGCTTCAGCAGATCGAAGAACTCAAGGGTGTGGCTCGCGCTTGTTGAACGGGGAGGTTGTCCCTTCTCACAGAAGATTAAGGTGGCCGTTGAGAAGGGAGCCAGCGGAGTGATCGTCTACAACTTCCCAGGGACCGGCAACCAGATTTTCCCCATGTCTCATCAGGCCTTTGAAGACATCGTGGTCTTGATGATCGGTAACTTAAAAGGCATGGAGATTCTGCACTTGATTCGGAAGGGAGTTCATGTTACAGTCATGGTGGAGATGGGGAGGAAACACATCATCTGGATGAATCACTATTTTGTCTCTTTTTTGATTGTCACCACCGCTACGTTTACGTACTTCGTCTTTTATCATATTCGAAGACTTTGGGTAGCTAGGGTTCAGAGCAGGAGATGGCTGCGCTTAGCAACAGATCTCAAGCTAGCGTTTGGCCAGCTTCAGCTCCGGGTACTGAAAGAAGGGGATGAGGAAGTAAGTCCCAACGGAGATAGCTGTGTAGTTTGCTTCGAGCTCTACAAGCCTAATGACACAATTCGTATTCTGACTTGCAAACATTTTTTCCACAAGAATTGCATCGACCCCTGGATTCTGTCACATGGAACATGCCCCATGTGCAAGTGTGACATTCTTAATGCTTTGGGAATCCGAGTGGATGTTGAAGACGGAACACAGTCACTGCAAGTTCTGATGTCAAATGAATGGCCTGGTATTCTATCACCTAGTGAAGAGGGGACCGCCAGCGAACTTCCTCCTGCAAGGCAGCCAAATAAAGCGACCCACGTGGGAGAGGCGGCGGAGCGCCCTCCTTCCCCGAATGACAGCCAGCCTAACTCGGCAGAAGACGTTCATCCTTCACCTTGATAGCATGACCTTTGAGGAAGCGGATTAAACCTGTTTGTCAAACCAGGTTCTAATACTGACAAGCAGTTTGCTTGAAGTGTGGTTTTGTGTCCTTTTTTGTTACTTTGGTAATTTTCTACATTCTTTGTCAAGCCCTAAAGACAGAAAAAAAAAGAAAAAAAAAGGCCTAGCAGGATTTAAAAAAAAAAAAAAATCTTTGCTAAATGTAGCTTTTTGTCAATGCATGTTACTCCTGTGAGTATAGATGTTTATTTGTATGTACACATGCATGTTAAAAGCAAGGACAAACTTTTCTCCCTAGGTGTTTTTTGTTTTATGTATATTGAATTTATTTTAGTAGGAAAATTGTTAATATATTTGCATGTTCCTTATAATCCCAAAGCTATAAACTAAGCTTGAAAAACTAGTTATCTTTGCTGTGCTAGGAAGAGTAAAATGTATCTTTTGATAGTTATAGTACAGTATAATTTGACCTCCATTGTGCTATATGTTTTTATTCTTGTCATAAAAATTTGCTTTATAGAATTTTACTCTTGGCAAATAATTCTGTTCAAGCAATTAGTACATTCAATGTGATCTGCAGTCTTAAAAATAAAATAGTAGCACTCTTAAAGTGACCAGCAAATATTTCAGTGCCCAATATTTCTTATCATAATTGTTACATGTTCATAGTGTGTAGAAAGGCTTAAATGATAAAGAACCCCTAAGACATTTAGTCACGGTGTATTTACTTCCTATATGTTTTGTATTACCTTATTTATTTATTTATTTATTTATTGCTATTAAATATTTAAAATATTCCAGATTATTTTGGAGATAAGTGTCACACTGTAGAATTTTAATATGACATCTTGGGATTCTGTTCATTTTGTTCACTGTGTTTTCAGGAATATGGGGCAGAGCTGGGCATTTGAATATGTGTGAGTGAATGAATAATGATAAATACCTTTTTCATAATGTAACTATTATGTGTTAATCTGGAAAAACTGGGCAGTTTATCCCAATTGTAAATAATGGGACCCTAATCATGAAAATGCTCATCCTAAATCACTTTGACAAAATAGAAAACTACAATTATTAGACCAGAATTCATTATTATAACTTAGCATGCATACTTTTAATGAGGAGCTCTGACCTCTCCAGGGCTGACGGTGAGTTTTGAATTTTTGTGCAGCCCTAGATAGATCTGTTAAGAGGAATTTTGTGAGTTGCTCAGGGCTGACAATACTGGAATTCAGAGAGAGGCAGAAGGAGAACTTGTTTCTAAGAGCAGTGCCAAGGAAGACTCTTTCAGAGAGGGAGGGGCACAGCACTAAGTGGGCAAATGACCAGGCCTGGTGTTAGCCTTGCTTGGTACGCTCAGGCTTTTGTATAGCCAACCCTTGGGAGGTTTGGACTTAGTTAATCACAGGAGCTGCTCTTTGAAAGGACTGCATAGCACCAGCACGGGAGGATTTAGCAGGAACACTGCTCTGAGTGTCTTGTTGAGTTTACTCTGGGAGAGGAAAGTCATTTCCTGAGAGACCAAGGATCACATTGGAGAAACAGGACACTGAGAACCCTGTGAGAGCCACTTCTGCTAGCATCAGCTCCTAAGCAAGAGAAGCTGTCATCCTCAGACTGACTGCTGTTGGTGTCTCTGGGGTTAGCATCTCCTGGGGGTGGCTGGTTGCCCAGACGAATCATTGAAACTGTGGATGTGAATGAATGGGGTAGTTCTGGCAGTCCCCAAACCCGGGATCATTACAGCTCTGTGCACTCTTAGCACATTCACATGGGGTACATATTTCGTGATAGACCTAGCACTTGAAGAATTCGTCACTTACTCTTCACACTAGCATTGCCTTTGCGTTCTCTTTCTACCATTTCCCTGCACCCCCACCCCATTGGTTTCTCCTTTCCTTTGCCTTTTTTCTTTGCTTTGTTCCTCACTGTCAGCTTTAAATCTGACTTACCCTCATCTGTAAGAAATTAGCACGGGCACACTTTTATAATTAGGTGTCTTTTGTTAACGCAGTGTGCTTGTCTTGATTTGAGAATGCTCAGTGGATGCTCTTCAGAGGGTGGTTAGAATCTATCTGTTAGGTGGGGAGGGAAAGGTCAAGTTAGTGGACTTGGGACTGTCATTGCTGAGTGCCTGCTGGGAGCAGGCAGTAGGCTAAGAGTTTTCCATAGCTGTTTCTCATATCTGAACAAAACAGCCGTTTTATGCCTCAGAATGTTGAAAACAGATCAATAAACCACTTTTACTGTAGATTTAATAACTAGGACCTGGAAATAGCACTGGTATGTCAAATGTTAGGTACTATTCATTATAGTTAGTTTTTAACCTAGTGTGGTCTGTGGGCTACACTTTCTCTTGTACTTAGTGATGCAAATATGTTTTGCCATAATGATATGGGACTATAATGTGAATTATTTTACTCCTGATGCCATTGTTATAATGGATTTCTTTTGCATTTCTCCTCTGTATATATTTTTGCATTCTCTGGTAGTAAAATTGATTCCCCGTGCCTACCTCGACTAGTTAGGGGGCTGATGTTCCTTATAAAAATTAAACATTATTTTTCATTACTGGGACACATTAGGTTTAATAGCTACTAAAGTGAAAATGATTCTAAAGCCCTTACCACTGATTGGGTGATTTCAGGTAAGTTTATCTATGCCAGTGATGACGAACCTATGACACGCGTGTCAGAGGTGACACACGAACTCATTTTTTTGGTTGATTTTTCTTTGTTAAGTGGCATTTAAATATATAAAATAAATATCAAAAGTATAAGTCTTTGTTTTACTATGTTTGCAGATATCAAAACATTTCTATATGTGACACGGCACCAGAGTTAAGTTAGGGTTTTTCAAAATGCTGACACGCTGAGCTTAAAAGGTTCGCTATCACAGATCTATGCAGTTCCTTGCAGTATTACAACACGCTGATAGTATACCTGTCTCTTGCTATAGAATCATCATCATGCATTTGTCCTGCAGAGGGATGTTGGTCAGCCACAGTATTTTTAAAATATATGTATATTTTATTGACTTTTTACAGAGAGGAAGGGAGAGGAATAGAGAGTTAGAAACATCGATGAGAGAGAAACATCGATCAGCTGCCTCCTGCACACTCCCTACTGGGGACATGCCCGCAACCCAGGTACACACCCTTGACTGGAATCGAACCTGGGACCCTTCAGTCTGCAGGTCGACGCTCTATCCACTGAGCCAAACCGGTTAGGGCACAGTATTTTCAATAATGTGAATACTTCAGAGGATTTAGTGAGCTAGAGATCTGGCATGTCTGATAGTACTTAAGCTTAGTGTACAGTTAAAGTGTTTTCTTCCTCTGCAAACTCCCTGGTGTGTGAAGCAGCGCACAGGAGTCAAGGTGGGGGGAGGGTCAGAGTGTAGAGAAGCACCGAGGTAAAAGAGGGAGGCTTCACACGGTGATGATACTGTGAACGTCATTGAGGTGCCGAGGCCATGTTCTTGCTCTGCTATTGTTTTAGAATTTATTTGGTTTTGCATTTACTGCCTATTTTAATCATTTAATGCTAACTGGTGAAAATAGGATTACTGATTATTACAACTACTGACACAGAACTGTCTTAAAATGCATACCTGGTTTTCTAAACCATAGGAATTTTGGGGCGGGGGGAGTAGGGGGACACTGTACTCCACAAAACCTCCCATTTTCACATCTGCGCTACGGTTGGCAATACCTGTCTCCACAATTATGCTGTCATCTTGGCACGCCTCTGAGATTCTGTGTTCCTTTATGATTTCAGCTGCTCACATGCATTTTCCTCTTCCCTGTTGATGACCAAGGTCACCCTGATTTCAAATCTTGTCTGCGTTTGTTAACATTCATCTCCATTCAGTAACATTCCGTTGTGGACACATGTCAGGTTTTGTCTTTTTTGAAAACTTCCCAACATATAGCATCTTCCCCAGAATTCCTTACCTGAATGCACTTCTCATTCTCACCACTTGCTCTTTGTTCTCATTCCAAGCAGTTTCCCTTGCTGGTCCTTTCCCGGCCCATCTCATTTTGTTCAGCTTCAGCCCAGAGTTAAATTGTAAGCCATTTTACCCTTACTGTACCAAGGAATTCCTCGCCTCCTAGGAATTTTTTTACAGTAATATTTACTTACTGTAAAAATCAGTGATGTCTGTTGATTTCCACCCGGTTTTTACTTCTATGTAAAAATCCTTTATTAATTTCTTAATTCTTTTTTTTTTCCTCACAGAGCAGTGCTTCTCAGCTTAAGATGCACAACAGAATCACCGGGAGAACTTTTAAAAAGACTTGTGGCTCTGGCCAGATAGTTGAGTTGGTTGGATGTTGTCCTGTATACCACGTAGGTGCGATTCCTGGTCAGGACACATTCCCAGATTGTGGGTTTGATCCCTAATCAGGACATATATGGGAGGCAACTGATGGATGTTTGTCTCTCATATCTCTCTCTCTCTCTCTCTCTCTCTCTCTCTCTCTCTCTCTCTCTTTCCTTCCCTCCCTCTCTCCCCTTTCCTATCTCTCTAAAAATCAATAAAAACATATCCTTCCGCGAGGATAAAAAAAAAATAAAACCTTAAAAAAAAAAGACAATGTCTGGGCTGCACTCAAGTCCTATGAGCTGCCTAGGCATCAGTTTTATTTTAGTTACCCAGGTGATTGCAATGTGCACATTGAATTGAGGACCTCTGCCATAGGGCTGTCCCAAAGCACCTTTACAGTCATCAGGTTCCCAATTTCACCCACTGCTTCATTCAGATCAACTTGTTTTCACTTTACTGAAAGTATTTAGGTAGAAATAGACATGTCACGTATAAATGTTTACATTTAATGAGAAGGAACTGATAAAGGCTTCTGGGAGTATGAAGGAATGGATTTCAGCCGGAGAAGCAAAGATACTTAGGAAATAGCATTTGAAATGGAACTCTGCTGGATTGGGAGCAAGGGCCTCATAATGGAGGGGACAGTGTGAACAACAGTGTTTTGTAAAGAAGTTTTGAGTGTCATGGAGAATTTGGTTAAGGAACTTGAAAATGAAGACAGGGAATTCAGAGTCTGTTGCAGTGGTCTGTGAGTGATGAGGTGAAAGTATGAACGAAAGCAGTAGTTGGTGAATTTGTAACCAAAACCCAGGGCTGGCTGCCTGCTGCCACAAAAGCCAATACTCACGGGACAGGTGCTGGTGGAAAAAGAAAGGGGTTTATTCAAGTGCTGGCCACCTGAGAAGATCGGGGACTACCATCTCAAAGCCCATCTCCCCACCTCCATGCAAGCAGTGTTTTTGTTTTTGTTTTTAAGGAGGGAGAGGGAAATCAGAGTAAATAAACCAAGGAGCGGGGTAGACAGGTTCTCTGTGTGCAGCACAGTCTGTTCTGATAAGGACCTGAAACTGGTCAAGTGGTGGTCTCGTGTGCATTCTACTGGTTTTCGTTTGAAAGTAGCCAGTCTCTAGAAAATGGATGCTTCCGTTTAGGAAGTACTGATTCGAGAACTGGTAGTTTTCTTTTGTAAAAAATGACTATTTAGTCTGAGAGGTTTTATATAGCCTTCTTTTCCTCCGGAGCTTGAAAGGGCTAAGAAATAATTTCGTAATTTCCCTAAGAATTTATATCGGTCCATTTACAAAGTCCAGGCATGAGGTGCACAGTCGCCTGTTGAGAAGAGTGCTGGGCTTTTACATCACCTGACCCGCATTCATATCCCTTCCTGAAGGCAGAACGTCACAGAGCACTGTCCTCAGACCAGCAGATCAGCACCACCACTTGTGGGAAATGCAGATTGTGAGGCCCCGCTGCAGACCTATGGAGTAAAAAACTCAGGGCGCCCAGCGATCTGTTTTAACAAGTCCTCCAGATGATTGGGGTGGGCATTCAAGTTCAGGAGCCTCTGCTCTCTCAGAGACTCAGTGCATTTTCAGAAGAGGATGCACCATGCATCACACAGTTGTAATTAGAGAGACATAGTATAAATGGAGATGGTTGCAAATCTTAAAGCTCTACACAAATAACAGTTACGATTCTTGCACTAAGTTGTTGGGCATATTTCGCTAACCCAGCTGCTGTCCGATGTATGCATGACTTGTGCGTATACATGCTACTCCTTTCCTCTCCCAGTTCTTATTTCTCTACCACCACTATCACACTGCTGAGGGAATTGTGAGGAATTGCATAGATTTTCTACAGTTTATGAATTCCAAGGTAGAACAATAGAAAGAAACCTGGAAGGTGCAAACAGTTTAGGGCATCTCCACACTGGACCGGGAGGCCCACGCTGGAAAAGGATAATTTTCTGACTAAAGGTATAAAAATAATTTACTTAAAGAGTGGGTCATAGGTGAAATTCAGAAGGGAATCATGTAAATTCCTGGGTTTGGGTCCATAAAACCAGCTTCACAAAAACGGGAGAGACTCAGTGTCCATAAAAATGTAGCTGAAAATAAATGCAAGATGAGCCAGTGGGCATCTAAGCAGGCCATCTGAAGGGGCGGGGAATCTCAGGCATTCACAGCAGCATTGTGTCTTTTCTTTTAAAATATTTTATTGATTTCTTACAGAGAGGAAGGGAGAGGGACAGAGAGTTAGAAACATCGATGAGAGAGAAACATCCATCAGCTGCCTCCTGCACACCCCCTACT
Source organism: Myotis nattereri (assembly GCF_964212035.1). Taxonomy (NCBI): domain Eukaryota; kingdom Metazoa; phylum Chordata; class Mammalia; order Chiroptera; family Vespertilionidae; genus Myotis; species Myotis nattereri. The sequence continues at coordinate 16,305,995 of NC_138086.1, read as the reverse complement.
GGGGATGTGCCTGCAACCAAGGTACATGCCCTTGACTGGAATCAAACCTGGGACCCTTTAGTCCGCAGGCCGACACTCTATCCACTGAGCCAAACGGGTTAGGGAAGCAGCATTGTGTCTTCACTAGAACTAATATCTGTCCTTTTCTTTACATTGATGGTGAGATCTTACCCAGATTAATCAGTCATCTCATTTCTTTCTTTCTTTCTTTCATTCATTCATTCATTCATTCATTCATTCATTCAACAAATAGTCATTGCCCAGGAAATACAGAGGTGAGCCATCCAAACTCATTGCTCACCTAGAGCTTACTTTATAGTGGGAAGAAATTATAAAATATATAATGTGTAAGTGCTGTGGAGACCAAGGGAATAGGATGGGGACTGTTAGAGGCAGAGTCACAGTTTTAACACCTTTCGTACCGCTCAGGAGTTTTCTCGTGTTTCGTGCGCCATCTGTTAAGGACCGCTCACGAGTGTTCTCATTTTCACGCCCATGGAAAAAGGAGCGAATCTAGACACTTATGTAAATTTTGTTTGGTCCCTCTTCATAGAGGAAAACGTTTTACGCAGTACCATACATTAAAAAAGTACTAGGAACTTGTTTAATTGTTTTTGTAAATAAAAATGTTATAATTATTGAAAAACAACACCTAAAGTGCATTATGATGATTTAAATAATGTGCAGTTTGCCCAAAAACGTGCGGTCCCTGGCGTATGTCTTAGCGATTTCTATGCGGCATGCAATGTGTTAAGTAGAGGAGACTTCACCAAGGACATAAACAATTGAACGATGACCTGGAAGGAACGAGGGGCCGACATCAGAACACAGAGAGGAAACGCGGGTCATGTGCAAAGGGGAGTCGCCACGTTAGTCAGGGGTCTTGTCATCTTGTTAGTCAGGGGTTCTTTCACCTGGATGGTGAAGACAGTGTTAGCTGCCATTAAATACTTGGAAAATGGCCTTTGAAAGAATTTCTAAGTTAGAAGTAGGTGAGAGCATGACAGTCATCGGGAGAGTTGTGCCACCTGGGAACCACTTGCCAGTAGTTGGTCCTGCCCATCGACAGGCTACTGCCTCAGGGAGCCACGAGTTTCTCTTCCCTGAAGGAGTCTGGTGTTTGGATGTCATTTTGATGGTGAGGGAATATAAGCTCTGGAAGGGTGGCTGGATTTATAGTGCCTTTGAAGTCCCTCACAACCCTGAAAATCACATTCTGGGATTGAAAAGCATTGTTCTTCCTCACAGAGTTGCCATCTGGTGGAAAAATAAATAACTACAAGGTATAAATGACACAATGCAACAAATATTTATTAAGAGCCAATATACAGCTGGAAAATGTAGTCACATTTTAGGTTCATTTTTCTTCAACTTCACAGAATGTTGGCTTTTAAGATTGATTTACTCTCTAGAAATTTTATTTTTTTCATTTTCATTTGGAACTTTATTTCTCTGTAAAGGCTCTTGGCTTATCAAGAGTAAATAACTTACTACCCTGCAGATTCATGTTTTATAAACTTAAATTTTGAAAGGGTTTGTAGCTCATTCTCTCGTATCCTTGTGTAGTATTGTGGAGAATATAATGATTTAGTTTTTAGGGATATCTTTTCTCCCCAAATTAATATTTTTTTCCTCTGTCAACATTAATACATCACCCCCCTTCTCAAGGGAAAGTTTCTCCACCTGTTGTATGTCCAGCAAAGGACCAATTTTTATAGTTTTCCAATCCACTGTGGATCATTTTGTTAATACAGAATCATGTTTTCTTCTTGTGACTCGCATAACAAAAATAATTTGGATTAATGGAGGGACGGATAGATATGTGAAAGAAAAACTAGACTAAAATGTTACTCGTAGAATCTAGGTAGGAGGTACATGTCAGAATAAAAGATTGCTTGTTATTTTTAAATTCTGATTTCTCCAAATTTGGTAAGTAAAGGAATGGGATTCATTAAGTCAGTGATTTCCAAACCACTATAAACTCCTTTCCCCCATTTTTCAGTGTGTTTGGTCATTTTCATAACAAAATATAAATTCTCATGTTTTCGGCTATCATGGCGGCGTCACATCACTTTAAGTGAGAACACTGACCCAGAAAGGCTCAGTGTCTCAGCTGCCCTGACACCTTGGCCACTCGGGTCTGATTCCGCTCTGCTTTTGCCCCATCATTTCCCAGCTGATGAGAGGAGAGTGGAGAAGTGAGAGCAAAGCGAACAGAGTTACACCATTAACGGCAACAGGAGTAAAGAGGAATATTGTAAAGCTGTGAGGCAGTGGGAGCATGGTTTGTTTGTTCCATATAATAAAGGTAAATCATTCTAAGGATTCATTGACCATTCGATATTATGAGACTCCAAATATAAAACACTGCGTTTTTAAATTTTATTTTCTATATCATTACAATGATGGAGAAAAACATCCCCAAAACTTTCCTTCACAGACTAGGCAGAATAGGGCAGCCCAACCCCAGGAACTTCCAGACTTTTCTCTCGTACTCTGACACATTGAATGAAATGGGGGGAGGGCGAGGCCGTGGAAGAGGAGGCATCTTCTTCATTTCGGATGCATGTAGACATTTGCTTAGAAATTCACATTCCCGGTGCCGTGGCCCCCTTTTCCACTGTGAACATGACCTTGCTCCCCACTCAGGATCTCAGGCTCAGGGTCCCACAGATTGGAAGCCCAGCTTCAGCCCCATGATCTTGTTTCTCTGTTTAAATTTGTGCTCAGAGAGAATAGAGTGGTAAATTCTGTAGTTACAAGGGTAAGGAAAATTTGCCATCAGTTTAGGGAGAGTTAAGGTAATGAGTTGGAAAATACCTATGAAGAAAGACTTATAAGATCTGTTATGTGATTCTATAAAATAAAAGCTTTATAAAAACTTTGTAATTTTTCCCCCCAATTAGCAATAATTGCGCCTCAGATAAAGCTCATTGGCTATGATACTGCCACTGTGCAAAGCTAAAAAAACATACAAACAACTTTGTAATTCTTTTAAGATGATTAGACTAGTATGCACATTTTTTTCTAAAAATAGCTTTATACTTTACAAATCACATGTTATTTTGGATATAAAAAACTCATCTCAGTTCCTTCCACAGAAAACATGAGAAGAGGTTGCTAGTTTAGTGGTTAGATTTGCTTTAAGTGATTTAGATTAATTGTAAGGAAGATTCCTTGGAGAACACCTGCTTCATAGTGTACAGCTAAAGGGCTTGAGATATACGACTTACCCAAATTAATTTTTTAAATTAGATTTTCTTTGCTGTAAGTTTTAAGTTATGATTTCTTCACATTTGATAAATACGGGAACAGAACTGATTAAATGGTTTCCAAACCTTTGGAATTCATTGATCAATTAAAAAACACAGTATATAATAAATATATGAAAAATATTTTACATAAATATAATAAAAAGTATAGCCCTTTTTTCACTACAACCAAAAAATTAACCCACAATTTACTCCTTTTTTTTTTTTTTTGATCTTCACTGGAGGATATGTTTTCCATTGATCTTTAGAGAGAGAGTGGAGGAAGAGAGGGAGGGGGGCGAGGGGAGTTAGAGAGAAACATTGATGTCACATTGACTGGTTGCCTCCCCGCCCCCCCCATGCTTGGCGCCCAGGGGTTGGAACCTACAACCAAGGTACATGCCCTTGACCGGGAATGGAACTCAAGACCCTTTGGTCCCCAGGCTGATGCTCCAACCACTGAGAAACCGGCCAGGGCCCACAGTTTATTATTAATAACATTGTGTTACAAGGAAGAGACTTGTTGGACTTATGGTTTCTAAATATTGAATAAATTGAGCTTTATTAAAATTACTCTGTAACCTTATGTTTAGTTCTTTACATTGAATCAGTGAAAATTTCTTCCCACACTGGTCAGAACAGCATCTTTTAGATTCAGTAACTTTCCAGAGTTCATTAATATTCTAAGGAAGGACCTGGTGATTTCCTTTAAACTGTATGTATCCAATGACATCAGCCCCTGCAGAAGCTTCAAAGGTGCAGCTCTAATGAAATTCTAGTCTTTGCAGGGAAAAGATACAGCGATGCTGTACACAGTTGCTACGTGATGAGGACAGGTGTGTTGAATCCCTTCAGAGGGCGGGGATGTGCTGAGAAGGCTCAGGGTAAAGAAATGGCATCAAGCTGTGGGAAGCTTTGCAAAGGAGGCAGAGAATAACAGGGCATCCCTCTCCCCCACACCCCCTGCCAGATTCTCTTTAATCCATCCACTCCTTCACTCCTTGCCCCTCTAGCTCAGTTTAATGAGCCATAAGTTGAGAAATCATCAAATTTGATTGCATGGTGATAAAAAAGGGGGGCTCTGCAGCAAGAATCTCTGGGCTTAAATTTTCACCCCTCCACTGCTTGGCTATGTGTCCTCGAGTATTTGTCTTCACCTCTCCCTGCTTTTGTTTTTTACCTTTAAAATAGTTACTGACACCTAGTTTATGTGGTTGTGTGGTTAATATAGGTAAAGCCCCTAGAATAAATTGTAGCTACTTTTAAAATGCAGTTTTTCTCATAGGAACTTTTAGATAGCATAGATAGCTCATAGGACAGGAGAGGGGGAAAGATAGGGGAGTTTATCTCACCACTGAACAAAGAAGTCACTGTCTTAGCACTTGCCAAACAAGATGACCAGATGTATGTACAAACATTCTGATATAAGTCACAATACTGTAGAAGGGGACTTTGAAACCTGTTCTGCTACCCAAGATATCCAACAGGGGAACTTTGAATCCTATAGGGGGGGGGGAAGGTATAAAACCCCTTGAACTCCCACAGGGTGGGGCACTAAAAGTAACTGAGTTGCCCGCTTGTGCATTATACCAACTGCATTTTTAATAAATTTGCTTGCTTTGCTTTCTGTCACTCGTTTGAATTTCTTCGGAAGAGATTGACAAGAGCCGAGGAGGGAAGAGCCCAGCCCCCACTCAGGGGACTGTCCACCTGACTTAAATGTTTGGATGGCATTCCAGGCTCTTGGGATAAAGACCAGATACCTTCCCAGGGCTTACGTCAAGCCTGTTCCTCCTCATTATCCTCCACTCACACCACTGGATTCTTGGTCCCTTCACTGCAGCTCAAGGAGCCTTTTTCAAACCCACTTAGACCAGCTGTGTCCCCCTCACCATCACCTGCCACACTCCCTTGGTCTCCTCACATTTCCAAGCTAATTCCTCTTGGTCTTCAGATGTCCACTCACTTCCTTAGAGGGAACTCTTTTATAACCTCCTCAACTAGATTCAAAACCTTGTTACAAATTTTCCTAGTTCCAAAAACCCCCAGTAGCGTTCATCAAGCCATAGTCATTTTTGTATGTATAATTATTTCCTCCACTCTATGCTCTGTGAAGGCAGCGAACTCACATCATTTTGATCACCAGCAAACTCCCAGCACTGAGCAGGGTCCCACCAACTAGTATGTTTTGATAAGTATTTATGGGACAAATACGGCATGAGGTACGGGGGAAGAAATTATGGAGAGTGTTGAGGGCTAAACAAGTATTCCCGTTATTAGAACAGAAAATACGTTTTCAGAAGCAAAAGAAGAAAAGGCTGGAAGGCAGGTGGGAGGAGAGACCTGGCTGGATGAAGACTGGAGCAATACAGTGCTAACCGGGAATCCATTGACTGGCACGATAACTGGTATTTATGTTGGGAAACTGGAAGTTATTTGATACCTAGTGAAACTCAAATCATCACTGCAGAAAAGCTTCACGAATTGATAACACCTGAAAAAAGAGTTTAAAAATCTCTTGTGGACAGCATAGATTCGGGAATTGTTACAGTATTTTATTTGTCATTATTAAAGAGAAAATGGCATCACTTACGTGCGGCTCTTGTGCTTCCTCAACATTTTCTTGGCTGAACACATGCTGGCAGCGTTCCCAGGAAGCGTCTCATAAATAGCCACAATGAGTTGGCAAGCAGCTAATGTTTCTCTCTTCGTTATACAATCCTCTTGAAGCAAAGAAGCAATGCATCGTTCAGATCAAAAGCAGTGCATGAATAGGTGCTTCTGTGGCTGGGCATGGCTGAAGTCTTATTTGGACAGCTGAGCAGACTTATCCGTTGCACATATCGTTTCTTGTTACAGTCACCACATTTCAGTTTTGCCATTTGTTTACCAGCATTTTGTTATGATATTTGGTGTATTCTTTGTGTCTGAGCGGAGCAGGTGAATGGAAAGGGTTGACAGTGTTGACACTGAGGACCCATGTGCAAGGTAAACCTCCCTGACATGTGGAGAAGTACAACATGCGCAGTATATTATAGTTCTGTGATGTCAGGTTCCTGTTCCCTACTTTGACTTGGTTGTGTGTGGTGGCATTTTCACAAGAAGGTCGTCGATTGGGAGTTCCACAGGTGTTGGCCATCACTCAGCAGACGTTACTGCTGCCAGGGGTGAGCTCTGATGGGAGTGGGCTATGGTGGGTGAGGGAGTGGGAAAAAGGAATAAGCAAAGGAATGCTGCTTTTGGATTCCTCTTTACTCTTTCAGTGACTTTATGACCTTGGGCCGGCCAAAACCATTAATCTGTAAGAGAATGAAAATGGAAAGGGCACCGGGTGATTGTGAGGACAAAAGGAGTTCACGTGTGAAGAGCTCTAGAAAGACAGATTGTCTGCTTTCTAGGGTTTGTTGATACACTGAGTTGCCCCACGCCAGCTTCAATGACAGTGTAATGCTGTATTATTTCTACTCTAGTCAGAATTTCACAGAGATCCCGGCGCCTCTGCACCAGCTCTGGGACCAGTCTCTGCCTGTGGCTACACTTTCCCTGCCTTTAATTTGATAACTGTTATGAAAGGACACAGGAATTAGATCTTTGATGTCTCCTGGGACCAAATCCGTCATTTATAGTTTCCTAAGCAACACCTGAGAAATTACTTTTAAGAACTATCATTTCTGTAAGAACAGCACAGATTATGGGAATTAGACAATATTATGTTATTTAGACATACACATTTTGTTTTCCTCACCAGACTAGTTTTGCTTTCCCCTATGACATCCCTCATTGTGCTTCCTTTTATCTAAGATGTCTTTCCCTCTCCCACTCATGCACAAGGTCAGTGCCTTATACTTCTTTCTTTTGTATGCCTAATTGAAAATCAGTAAACCTCTCTGGTTCATTATTTACATTAACTAAGTGTGTGGGGTGAGGAAACTTACTTGACTATCTAAATCAGCGGTTCTCAGCCTGTGGGTCACGACCCCTTTGGGGGTCGAACGACCCTTTCACAGGGGTCGCCTAAGACCATTGGAAAACATATATATGATTACATGTTGTTTTTGTGATTAATCACTATGCTTTAATTATGTTCAATTTGTAACAATAAAAATACATCCTGCATATCAGATATTTACATTACGATTCATAACAGTAGCAAAATTACAGTTATGAAGTAGCAACGAAAATAATTTTATGGTTGGGGGTCCCACAACATGAGGAACTGCATTAAAGGGTCACGGCATTAGGAAGGTTGAGAACCACTGATCTAAATCATTTATTTACTCCTCATTTACTTGTTCAGTAGATATTTTTTAAGTGCTTTCTCTGTGCTTGGCCTGGTGCTCGGTGCTACAGACAGAGTGAATGAAACCATCGCTGGCTTCATGGAACTTACTAGTGAGTAAAACACACACATACACACACAAGATGGTAATAGAATTTTCACTTAATTACTACAGTTCCAAAGTGATAAGTACTTTAAAGGAAAAAGAAAGGATACTAGGATTACAGACACACAAGACAGGTTCTGGGTAATTCAAGGTGACTGGGAAAAGGAATGTCCGAGGAAGGTCAGTTTGAGTGGGGACCTGAAGATTGCTAAGAGATTACTATTCAATGACAGTGAGATGGACAGTGTAGATTTTTTTTAAAGGCCAGTGGATCTGGAGCCTGGAGGTTGAATGAGAGAGGATGACTTATGATGAAACCAGAGAATTCATTTGAGGCCAGTAATAGTAGGATCTGAGGCCTTGGGGATGGTTTTGGCGGAAAGTCAGTGAAGAATTTTTAAGTTGGAGGAGGATTAAAGTGATCATAATTTTTAAAAAAGGAAATATTAGTTTGATACCAGTGAAGAGAATATGTTGGGGAAACTTCTGTGGCAGGAGGGCCAGGTAAGAAGAGGCTATTGCTCTTAGGCAATTAAGTCACAGTGAGGAGCATGCAGAGCTCTTGTGGGGGCATGAAGAGAGGGATTGGGGAGGATTTAGGGGGGGAACCAGCAGCGTTTGGTGACAGGATGTCTGTTGGGGGAAATAACACGGAGATGATGGAGGACACTGGGAATGGCACCCGGGTCTCTCCAGGAGGGACCTGCATTCACTGGAGCAGGTTTCTGACATTGACTGGAGCAGGTCAGCAGGAGGCAGAACAAATAATCGGAAAGGTCATGAACTCCATTTGAGACTTGTTTAGTTTAGGGGCCCAGTGGGACATGTAAGGAAAGCTCTTGGCTGGTATTGCAGCTCCACGCCTGAAGCTTAAATAAACCAGGAGGGGCTGATGGACGTGCGGTGGTGTCCGGATTGGGAGCACATGGCAGAGCGGAGTGCCCCAGACCTGACCGATGAGGAACAGAAGGGCACCCTGAAAGTAGACGGGGGAAAAGCAGCCTTCCTGCCTCCCCTGCGCCTCGGGCCTGGAGAACTGTTCTTTATTCTGCTTTCAGATCCTGGTACTTCCTCTCTCACGCAAAATCTCTTCGCTCGGGAGCTCATGCCTTTCCACCTGATCTCTTCTCACACTTTCAGTTTCCGAGTTCCTCTGGCACAGTCATCATCTCTTAGGAAACCCGGGAGCAAGAGGCAGATCTAGTCCTCTTCTTGGAGAATCCTTTAGATAGATAGTCATGACTTTTTTCAACAGGTCTTTATTGACTTCTTACCGTGTACACGGGGCAGGCTCTATAGCAGGCACTGGCTTTACTAGCAAACTAAAGGAGGACTGTGGTGCCCTCTACTTTCTAGTTTGGGGAAAGGGACAATACTAGTAAATACCTGTCTGGTGGAGCAAGGTAAGAGGGGAGGGGGATGAACTGGGGAGGACAGGGCTTCCTTTGAGGAAGTGACAGTACTGAGACCCAAATGAAGAGGGTGAGCCATGTGGGTTTATTAGTGTATTTGTAGATTGCTGTGTAACAGCTTATCCCCAAATTTGCAGAGTAAAACAAATATATATTATCTCACAGTTCCTCAGGATTAGGAATCAGGGAGTGGCTTAGCTGGCTGTTGCTGCTTAGAAAGAGCTTGTAGTCAAGCTGTTAGCCATGGATCATTTGGGACTGAAGAATCTGCTTTCTAGCCCACTCATGCAGTTCTTGGCAGACCACTGAGCGCTGTTAGACTGAGCGCCTGGGGTCTTTGCCTCCTGGCAGCTTGCTTCTCCTAGGGCAGTGGTCAGCAAACTGTGGCTCGCGAGCCACACGTGGCTCTTTGGCCCCTTGAGTGTGGCTCTTCCACAAAATACCACGTGTGGGCGCGCATGTACAGTGTGATTGAAACTTTGTGGCCCATGCGCAGAAGTTGGTATTTTGTGGAAGAGCCACACTCAAGGGGCCAAAGAGCCGCATGTGGCTCGAGAGCCGCAGTTTGCCGACCACTGCCCTAGGGCAAGTGGTGAGAGAGAGAAGGCCCCACCATTCTTTACGAACTAATCTCAGAAGTGACATTGCAGCATTATGTTCTGTCATCTACTATAATCTGCCTCTTTTTACTGACTTGTCTTCCCCATTGCCTATGTGTAATTTTCTGGCCTAGCTCTGCCTTCCTCTATCTTGCTTCCTTTTTCACTCAAGCACTTTAAAAGGACAGTTTATATCTGCTGTCTTAACTTCATTGCCACCGGTCCTCTTCTCCCTCCTGCCAATTGGCTCCCATTCTTCACCATGTCACTAACTCTTCTTTGCGAAAGGAGGCCTAGCGTGATGAAGATCAACCTGTCCTCTCGTTAATTTAAGTGATTTTTATTGTGGCATTTCATTTTCTCTTCTCTCCCCCCCACCCCCCCTTAATTGCCAACATGTCATAATTTTCCTTCTGGTGTCCTGGCACCACTGGCCTCCCCTGCATCTACTTGTTCTATCAGCCATTTAAAGGGAGGTATTTCATAGAGTTTTGTTCTTGATTCTTTTTTATTTGTACTGTATTTTCTCTGCAAAGCTGACCTCTACCAAAACGGAATTATCCATGACCCAACACCATATACAAACATCACACACACACACACACACACACACACACGCTGTTCTACCTGTATTATTTGGTTCTTTATTTTAGGTTAGTAGAATCCAGGCACCCCATTAAAAAACCTGTGAATCATAATGTTTTTTCTGCCTTACTTTCACACATTCTGTAAATCATCAAGATCTGTTAACTCTCTCAGCCTGCTCTCTTGTTTCTACCTCTCTCTCTAGCCCACGACCTTTGCCCTAGATTAGGCACTGACTGTTTCTCACCTGGTCTGCTGTACTCCTCTGATAACTGATATCCCAATCTCTGCTCTGGTCAGTTGTCCTTTTACCTTTGATGCTACTGCCCGTTATTCCTCTAACTCATGTGTCTCAACATTTCAGTACCTGGTTGCCCACATCACTGACTCCTGGTCACCAGAGTGAGCACCGATGCCTTGCGTGGCACACGTGCATCTTGCTGTCTGGTCTCTCGTGGTCTGCTTGGCCCAGCCTTTGCTGCCCTCACCCTTATATTTAAGGCTCCTGCAATATAAAAATTTTTATTTCCCTTAAAAGGTCATGCTGTGGAATGCCTCTATGCTTTCTAATCCTGTTTTTTTTTATTTTCCTGAAATGTATTTTATTCTCACTTTACCCCTCACTTAACCCACAGGCCAAATAAAATTATAGTTCTGTCGGCTCTACCCGGTGAACCACCCCACCTTTCCCAACAGAGTTCATAATTTTGTTCTCCTTAGCTTTTCCTCCCTTTGCATAGGTTTCTATTATTCTCTTACCTGATTGTATCTTATTGTTTCTTCTGTCTCTCTCAGGGAGCATGAGCTGTGTGAAGGCAGGGTCTTAGGTTCATTTATCTTTGTGTCTCTAACACTTAGCAAACTGCTTGGCACATTGTTAACTTAATAAATGCCAATTAAATAACATGTAATCGGACTAAGTATGGCTCTAGGTATGGCTTTTATAGGCAAAATTAAGAATCCAGATAGTACTTAAGTTCAATAGAGTCTTTGCTTCAAAAATGTGGTTTGATTACTTGGTGGAATTTAGTACTGACTGTGTTAGGCAGAAGTTGGAAAAAATGAAATGCCTGCCAACTTGGAATATTAAATATCAAGTAATTAAAAGTTTTTCTGAAGCCAGTCTTCAGTTATATTGCACTTTAAAAATACCTTGCCATTCCAGCTTTAGACGAAATTACAAGTTTTCAAAAGTTGCTTGTTTCAACTTCATTTATTTTCCCATAGATATAATATTACATATAGTGTTTCAGTATTTCCAGGGTGCAATCTGGAGCCAGAAACCACACAATAATTGAACAGGGAAAATTTAATACAAACAATGTGGGATTGACTACATGAGTAAGGAAAATAAGGAACACAGGAGTAGCAGAGAGGGGAACACAGCATCCAAGGAAGGAAGGAATCTGGAAGAGGGTCCCAGTCCCCCATCCCCAAGGCTGGAATCAGACCTCACTGGAGAAGACGTGGTTGTGTCCTACTGGATGGCAGAGAAGTTCACAGAAGTGAACTTCGTGGAAATCTGCCTTCTGGGTGCTGGAGGGAAATGGTCCCCAGGGAGGTGCTGCCCTGCAGAACTCACTGGGAATCTGCCAATGGGGGTGGGATGGCGTGAAGCCACCATCAGAGGTCTGGAGAGAAGCTGTGCATGGGTGGGTGCCATGCACCTCCAAATAAAAAGAGAACCAGATAGAAGAATCCTTCTGCCCTGGCCAGGTAGCTCAGTTGGTTAGAGTGTTGTCCTGATATGCCAAGGTTGCGGGTTTGATCCCTGGTCAGGGCACATGCAATACTCAACCAATGAGTGCATAAATAAGTAGAATAACAAATCATGGTTTCTGTCTCTTTCTATCTTTCTTTCCCCTTCCTCCCCCTTCTTCTCTCTCTAAAATCAATACAGTAAAAATCAGCACCCTTTAAAATTATCCTGGCTGGCATAAGCAGGGTAGTGCTGAGAAGCTATAGATTGGCAGCTGGCACAGTTCACCTTCATTGACTACTTGAGCTTTCCTATATTCCTAATTAAGATCTAGCTATCACAGGAATTAGGAAAGATGTACTAGTATGCCATTTATCTTGCCATTCCAGCTTTAGACAAAATTACAAGTTTTCAAAAGTTGCTTGTTTCAACTTCAATTATTTTCCCATAGATATAATATTACATATAGTGTTCTAGTGCCCAATGACAGTAGTGCAATTAGATGACGATGACAAAGAAGGAGATGGATACCCTATGTCTTCTGAAGTAGTAAATGGCCTTTGACAAAATATATTGTTAAATATCTTAATTTCATGTGCCTTGATTTAGATCAGTGGTTCCTGACCTTTTTTTTTGGCCATGCCCCACCTAGCATCTCTAAAATCCTGATGCTTCCCCTGGCCCGTGACATATAATTATTATTATTAAAAAAATTGAACTCCTATTCACTTGGAGGAAGCCTAAAAGGCCATTCACTTGGTCTAAACAAGCTTCCAAAGAACATGGCATCCATGAAAGAGAAAAATAAATGAACGAAAGGACATTTGAAATACTGAGGAAGAAATTACTAAGAAATTATTAAAAATAATAATATGAAGTGTTATGAAAAAATAGCAAATAAAGTTTCAAAACGTAGAGAACTGGAATGCATAAGTATGTTACAATATATATGAGGCCCCTAGAACCATACTGTATATGAGGCCCCTAGAACCATAAGAAATGTGAAAAATTCACTGTTAATAACTCATTCTCGAATTGCCCCCTTAAAAATCAAGTTGCCCCCCTGTGGGGCATGTGCCTCATTTTGGGAACCACTGATCTAGATATATTAAAAGTACTATTCTTACATCTGTCACTTAAGAATAAATTAGTTTTGACTTGGAAAATTAGAAAATAAGACAGAATCTTTCCTATAGTAAGTAATTGAGCCACAGCTGAGAAAGAGAGAGAGGAAGCATTGCATGTATATTATACATGTTTCCCTGGTTCAGTACATTAGTCAGTAAACCAAAATATTTGAGAATCAGGAATACTCTGTCTGTTGAGCAAAGATAGGAAACAAGGACATTTTGTGTGAAAGAGGAAATAGAAAGTCGTGGGGAAAGGTTTGGGGTCCCGTAGCTGAGCATGGCAGTCAGTGGGATGAGCGAGGCCACTTTGTATGGAACACATGTGCTGCTTGCCCACATGCAGACAGACATGCTGGTAGCATGGTCAGGTGATAGGGTCATAACTTGGGAGTGCCTCCATATTATGAGTCAGTTCTTAGGGTAAAAGTTGACATGAACTTTTGTTCCATAAGTTTAATTACAGATATAACTTTTGGAGGCTGCATTAAACAATCCTATGGACTCTTCTGGGATAATTTGTTGTCATTTTTGAAAGAAAAAAAGCAGGAATAAAGCATTTATATATGACCCCTAGAAGATGCTTAGGAATATTGATGACAGAATAGATGTTTAATAAATCATGACTGATACTTATTTATATTTGGGTCCTTAACCTAGAAGAAGGGAGAGATTGCCTGATGTCTCCTATATGATACTAGAGGCCTGGTACACGAAATTTGTGCATGGGGGTGGAGGTTCCCTCAGCCCAGCCTGTACCCTCTCCAATCTGGAACCCCTTGCAGGATGTCCGATGGCCAGTTTAGGCCTGATCCCACAGGCTCCCACATCCTGTGGTGGCCATCTTGTGATGACGTTGCATGTCACACCACCTAGGCTTTTATTATATAGGATGACTTTATTACTTACTAGAGGCCCGGTACATGTAATTCATGCACGGGTAGGATCCCCAGGCCAGGGCCAATCAGGGCCTTCCAGCTGCTGGCTGGGGCCTCCTTTCATTTTGCGCCTTCCCCTGGTGGTCAGCGCACTTCATAGTTGAGGGATTGAACTTCTGGTCTCCTGGTTGAACTCCCAAGGAGACACTTTGCATATTAGGCTTCTATATATATAGATAGCCCATCTCTTCCTACCTATTTCATGAGCATCTCTTTTCTGTCATCCATTCTTCCTAGTTATAAGAAATGTGTGACAAGTTGGAGGACTGGTGAGATCAGGGATGGGGTCGGGCGTACCCTCACGCCCAAATGTGAAGCATTCGTGATTGAGTTATACATGATGCGTATTGACTTGGATACTGGACTTACCACACTATTGGCTTTCAGATCCTCGCTCAAACAATAGGGGACCTTATCTCTGCTGAAAAACTAGCTAGAACTCCCAAGCATAGTCATATCTCCAATTACTTTCTTAATCAACTCTTAAAGGATTCAGTTAGCAGAGAGGCCTCTGATTTATAGGTGGGGGGGATAGCATGTAGATCAAGATCGTCTTACAGTTCCTCAACATTGGTTACTGTCTCTCCTAAATATTTCAACATTTTAGAGAGTAGATTTGGGGCCTCCATTATATCATTCATTATCATATATTAAAAAAACATTTGAATCACTGTGGAATGTTTGGTGTTAAGACTGGCTAGATTGCTACAAGCAGGTGTGTTAGTGTCTCTGCTTAGTTATAAACGGGTTTTGTTCTTTATTTTTTTCCAGGTTTTTCTGAAGAGTGATCGAGTGGCCAGAATGGTTCAGAGTGGAGGATGTTCTGCTAATGACTTCAGAGAGGTGTTTAAGAAGAACATTGAGAAGCGTGTGCGGAGTTTGCCAGAAATTGATGGCTTAAGCAAAGAGACAGTGCTGAGCTCATGGATAGCCAAATACGATGCCATTTACAGGGGTGAAGAGGACCTGTGCAAACAGCCAAGTAGGATGACCCTCAGTGCTGTGTCTGAACTTATTCTGAGCAAGGAACAGCTCTATGAAATGTTTCAGCAGATTCTGGGTATTAAGAAACTGGAGCACCAACTCCTTTACAATGCATGTCAGGTAAGGGGCCCGTCGTATTTCCCATTACCCTGCCGGACTCAGAGTGCACCTCAAGTGTTTACAAGCCTATGGAGATGTCCTTTACTTTCTATTTAATCACTTTGGTTGAAAAGTTGAGTGAAATATAATTTCAGTAAGTCAAATAGTGATATTTGTAAAGAAGGTTTTGAAAGAATTATTTGATAGAGGAAGAAGAACATCAGTACATTTTATCTAGTAAATAAATGTCCCCATGTGCCCTATTTTAGGACATCAGATTTGTGCCTGTTTGGTATATAAGGGGCATGTCCAAATAGTAAAATAGAAATAATCTGTAGAAGGTTGGGTTGCCAACTGTTTAAAATAAACAGTTATTCCTCAGTGCAAAATAATTTTACATAAAGATAACGTAAAATTTTATGGAAGTAACTGAAATTTCAGGTTTTTTTTTTTAACCTAGCCAGATAGAAATTAATTGGAGATGAATCCTAAACTGCATAATTTAAAGTGATTACAGTGACTAATGTATTTTCTTTTCTGTTCTTATTCAAATCATACATATGTAAAAGCTCAATAAAATATCATGTTTTTTTCCAGGTCTTTCGTCTTTAGACCCTGTGATTTGTCTAGTAATGTATTCCTTCCCTATTTGCATTTTATTTGCTTATTTTAGAGGTATAAATTATTTAACTCTGCCCTGATACACAATTTAAATGGACAAAGTTCTGGTATTTAAAAGTTCACCAGTTCATTAAGAGTTATACTTCTACACTGTTTATATGTTTACATTTATTTTTAATCTTTCGCAGATCTACTTCTCTTATTTTGACATTCTATCCGTCATTTACTTTGAATTACTAATTTGTGTATCATTTAAGATGAATACATTAAAAGAGTTAATTAATACTAAAGCAATGTGGCACCTTAACCCTGTGAACAATGGTGATTCGTGGTAATTGTTTCTAACTGTGTTATTAAACCCATTGGCGGTTTGATAACAGTGGAAGGTGACTGTAAAACCAAAATTTCCTACTTTAAAAGATAAATGCAACTGGGAGTTTGTATTTTTAATGAAATAATAGCTTACTTTACAGTTAAATATTGATTAACTTAATTTAGTAGTAAAATTCAGATTCAGTAGATATTTATTGGGTATTTAGTCAAGTCAGAAACCTTGCTAGGTGTTGGGGAAATCAAGCTGAGCAAGATAAAAATATTTATTCTCCATATGCCAAAGTCTAACAGAGCAGATAGACCCAGAAAAGGAGTTATTACATATGCATGAAAGTTTATACTGGATGTTACAGGGTCATAAATATATGTGAATCTATGAGTTTGTTTATTAACTCAAGATATTTTAAAATTAATCCTTTGCTTGCTTTTAAGATCACTTCTAAAGCAATGGTGTGGATCCCCTGATTTATGTCCTCTATGTTTTGGAACATATGTACTTATAATTCAGATCTTTATAACAACAGATTAATTATTTAAAAACTGTCAATATTTGCCTCATGTATTTTTATGCTCTGTTAGGTTTGTACACATTTAGAATATGTCTTTTTGCGGAATTAATTCATTTATTATTATATAAAGTCCCTCTTTTTTCCTCTCTGAAATCTACTGTATTATACTGAGATAGCTACTCTAGCTTTCTTTTGATTAGGATTAACATGGGGTGTCTTCCTCCATCTGTTTATTTTTAACCTATATGGTTCCTTATGTTTAAAGCGGGTTTCTTGTAGAGCATATACTTGCATCTTGTTTTTTGTGTGTGTTTTTTTTATATCTTCATTGATTTCAGAGAGGAAGGAGAGGGATAGAGAGTTAGAAACATCGATGATGAGAGAGAAACATCGATCAGCTGCCTCCTGCACACCCCCTCCTGGGGATGTGCCCACAACTGAGGTACATGCCCTTGACCGGAATCGAACCTGGGACCCTTCAGTCCGCAGGCCGACGCTCTATCCACTGAGCCAAACCGGTTAGGGCTTGTTGTTGTTTTTTTAATCCAACCTCACAGTCTCTGCCTTCTGATGGCTGTGTTTGTTATTCATATTTGAAATAGTTTACTCGGGTTAAGTTGTACAGTCTTTGTGTTGTCACTTCCTTGCATTGTTCTTTGTCTCCCCTCCTTTTTCTGCCTTCTCTACTTTTAATTGAACATTTTATGATTCCATTTTATATCCTCTTTTGATGTACTACTTATACTTGTTTTTTTTTTGTTTTTTTTAAAAAACTTATTTAGTGGTTGCCCTAAGGTTTACAATATCCATTTTGAAATAATCTAAGTCTACCTTCAAATAACACAATAAGGTGTTAAGTGTAATGCTATCCCATAATAGAGAATTCCTAATTCCTTCTTCCCATCTTTTGTGACATTTCTGTTATTCATTTTGTTGATTATATGCTATAAAATTTTAGATCAATTAAGAAAAAAATAAGAAAAATAAAAGATTATATTTTACCTTCATTTGTTCCTTTTCTTTATGTAGATTTAGTTTTTTACCTATATTAGTATCTTTATCTCTGAAAAACTTCATTTAATATTTCTTTTTAAAAATATATATTTTATTGGTTTTTTACAGAGAGGAAGGGAGAGGGATAGAGAGTAAGAAACATCGATGAGAGAGAAACATCGATCAGCTGCCTCCTGCACACCTCCTACTGGGGATGTGCCCGCAACCAGGGTACATGCCCTTGACCGGAATCGAACCTGGGACCCTTCAGTCCGCAGGTCGATGCTCTATCCACTGAGCCAAACTGGTTAGGCCCATTTAATATTTCTTAAAAGGCAGGACTTCTGGTGATGAATTCCCTCAGTTTTTGTTTGTCTGAGAAATACTTTGTTTCTCCTTCATGTTTAGAGAATAATTTCATTGGACATAAAATTATCAGTTAGCTCTTTTTCTCTTTCAACACTGAAGATTTCATTCCACTTCTTGTATGGTTTCTGATGAGAAGTCTGATATAGCTCTTCTTGGTTCTCTACAGGTAAGGTGTTTTTGTCCTATGGCTTCCTTCAATATTTTATCATCTTAGTTTTCTGCCATTTAAATATGAATATGTTTAGGTATAGGTTTTCCTTTGATATTTCTCTTTCCTGGTGTGCTCTGTGATTCCTGGGTTGGTGTCTGTCATTAATTTTGGAAAGTTCTCAGATATTACTTGTTCAAATATTCCTTCTGTCCCATTCTCTCTTCTCCTTTGGGTATTACAGTTTTGATATTGCCCCATAGTTCTGGGATGTTCTGTTTTGTTTGTCTTGGAGCTTTTTCTCTTTGTATTTGAGAATGTTTTCAACTTTTTCCATCAGAGCCCTTAACATATTAATAATAGTTATTTAAATGTTTCGTTTGATAACTGTAACCTCTCTGTCACATCTAAATTTGGCTTGAGTGCTTGTTTTTGCTCTCTACACTTTTCCTTTTTTCCTTTTGGCATGCTTTGTAATTTTTTTATTGAAATCCAGACACATTGTATCAGGTAACAAGAACTGAAATATATTTGCCTTTAGTGTGAGGATATTTGTTGATCTGACTGGGAGTTGGGCAGTGCTTAATGTTGTAGCCATAGGTTCAAGAAGTTTCAAGTTCTCGTATCCTTGTCTTTGTCTTCCTCTTGACTTTGGGTTTCCTTAAGTATTCCTCCTCAGAGAGGGTCAGTGTCTTGCATCTTGTAGCTGTGATTGACTGTTACTGTCCTAGAGCTGTGTTGGTGTTGTGGCAGGGTGTTGGGGAATAGCGCGTATTCTATTACCTGAGGAAGCCTCACTCTTTTAGTGGGCCTGCATGTTGGGTTGTAACCTTCACAGGGGTTTCTGTCCCTTGTCTACGAATATTGCTTCCCTTTTCACCCGTGTACTGTATTCCCTTTCCTGGTTGCAGCATCCCCAGTCTATTTTCTTGAGGTCTTTCCTCCTGTTCACTCTGGATTTTGTTTGTTCGTTTTTTCCAATGGAAGGCGAAGAAAGGCTGCAAAGGACTACAGAGGCAGCCTTCTCTTCCTTCAGCTGGAACAACTTGTCAGTGCTCCTTCTGGCAAAGCCCGTCCCCCTTCCTTAGGGAAAAGAATCCAGGGGGTTAATAATGGCTGTTCTTCCCCTCTTTCTGCCTGATCCACATGGGGACTTTTCTTGAATCCTTACCATGAGAACTTTATGGGGTTACTGTTCTCTAATAGCACTGATAGTGCATGTGTTGTTTTATTTAGTGCTAAGTTCTCAATTTCAGCATTATTTCATTAGTAATGTGACTGCATATTCAGTTACTTTATTGGGGTGAGTATAGTTAGTAAATAATTGCTTGAAGATATGAGCTCATTCCTTTTGTCCAGAAGATAAACTGTTAATACCGAATGAAAATAACTAAAGAAAATTTCATGATGTGTAAAAATTTGCCAAATTAGATCTACTATTTTAGAGAATATGCATGCATATTCTCCAGGCTGTTGAAGTTCCAGGGTTTTTATGTTTGAGGTTAAATTTTATATATTCTCGCTTTTGAACATTTGATCTATTATTTAATATAGTTTAGTTCAGTTCACATAGGGTAATTTTATATCTAATTAACTCATTTATCTTTTCCCTGCTTTTAAGTATTCAAAAGAAAGTGTGGTTTGGGAAATGCATTTTTAAGACTCAATGAGAATCCATGGCAAAACTGCTATTTCTGAGTTAGGTTTCTATTACATAATTTAGAAGGTAGATATACGGTAAAGGAGTTCTCTGAAAACTTTTCCTCCAGCAGACAGAATGCTACCTGGTTCATACATAACATCATATAGTCAATGTGCTCTTCTAAATAGAGGAATGACTTCATTTCCTTATGTTCTTTTCATTGTATGAAATTACAAAACAAGTTTTAGTTACCTGGTGATTTTTGGCTAATTCTCAGTGATCAAGAAAAAGGGAGGAAGGGTTTTTTGTTTTTGTTTTTAAAGGAGATTGCCTTATGGAAGATGGGTCAGCATGGAAGTCCTTAGGATCTAAGGACCTTTTAAATACAGGAATTATTCTTAGGATTTGTATTAAAATTGAGTCTAGTTATATGAGTCCCACCATTGGAGATGGATTTTATTAGAGTAGGGTGTACTAATAGAGGGCATGCATTGCAGTTTGAGGTACAGTCCTAAGTATCAGAGTTCAACAACAACAAAAAAACTATGAAAGATATGTTATCAGATAGTACCTGCTTTGTTACTACATGATTGGTTAATTAGTCTTCTCAGAAGATTTGGAGATTGATCTGGGAAATGAAGGTATGTAAGAAGAGAGTCCCAGGCAGGAGAAACACAAGCAAAATATATGATTGGGAGGCTTCTGGTCAAGATGGTGGTGTAGTTAAACGTGGTACTTGCCTCCACCCTACACCACATAAAAAAATACAACTAAACTACAGAACAACCATCCTTCAGAACTGTGTGAACTCTGGCTGAATGGAAGTCCTGCAACTAGGGAATTAAAAAAGAAGCCACATTGAGACTAGTAGGAGGGGCAGAGGCACAAAATAGGCTGGTCCCACACCCACATGTGGCATTTTTTTTATCAGGGATATCTTGGCTGCTAAGGTCCCTCCAGGAGGAGCAAGGGGTCCCAGCCCCATACCAGACCCTTCAGCCCAGGATTCCAGTGCAGAGAAGTCTCCATATCTCCAGATTGTAAAAACCAGTAGGGATTGTGGATGAGTGATGCTGAGATTTCTGGGGTCCCAGGCAATTCTCAAAGGGTTCATGCATAGACTTACTCAGACTCGCTCCCTCTGAGCTACAGTATTGGGGCAGCAGCTTGAAATGAACCAGGGACATGCAGGGAGGAACTAAATTGTCTGGCATCAGGGCAAGAGCTGGGGAAGACAGCTTTTTCCAAGACAGAAGTGCTAGCAGAAGCCATTGCTTCTTTGCTGAGCCCTCCCCACCACAGAGCTGACAGGCAGGCGGCATATCTGTGTTTCCATCAACCTGGCCCATACTGTTTGTCCTGCCCTGGTGATTCCCTGAGACCCCACCCCACCTAACCAGCAAGTCCAAACCATTTCCAGTGGCTTTTCCATATAGCTGACCTCTCTTGCCTCATGCTTCAGACTTTCCTAAAATCTCTCAAACAAGCAGCAGCTGGCCATAGGGTGCCCCGTACTGCCTGATAAGTGGGCCCAAGCCCAGCACCAGCAGCAGCCATCCTTGGTTCACAGCTTGGCCTTTCCTGGGCACCTCCACGTCCAATGCAAGTAGCAGCCATCTGCAGATTGCTCTGTAGTTTGTGCTGGGAGGCCCCAGGCAGTGCACAGGCATGGCTGACTTTGCACTTCCTGGAGGCCACAAAACCAGTGCACCTTGTGGTCAGCTTTGGCTCACACCAGATTACACTCCTACCACCTCCATGAGTGATACCCTCAAGGGGCAGACTCGGTGAGCATCAAAGCTCCACTGAAGCAAGTGCTGCTCCATAAGGTTGACTCCTGCACAGCAGCTCTTCCACTGTAGTTGCAGTTGCTTCTCACAGCCGATTGGCCTGGAGGTCAATCCCTCCCAGTGATGCAATCATTAATCAAGGCTCAACTATAACAGGATAGTGCACAAAGCCCAGACAGGGCAGTGCCTGGAGTGCTTAGCTCAGGTGTTTGGGGAGGCTGAACCACTGGGCCCTACAGGACACCTACTACACAAGGCCACTCTACCAAGTCTTGGAGACATAGTAGCTCTACTTAATCCACAGAAAGAAAAACAGAAAAGATGGCAGAATGTGGAGAAAAAGAAACATATTGCAAATGAAAGATAGGGAGAAATTTCCAGAAAAAGAATTAAATGAAATAGAAGTAAGAAAACTACCAGATACGAAGTTCAAAACAATGGTTTTAAGGATACTCATGGAAGTTAGTCATCAACAACATAAAAAAATGACCAGTTGGAAATGAAGGATACACTAGCTGAAATAAAGAATAATTTATAGGGAATCAGTGGTAGAATAGAGGATGCTCAGAGTCAAATCAACTATTTGGGATATCAGGAAGGAAAAAACACCCAAATTCGAACAGCAAAAAGACAAAAAACAAACAAAAAATATGAAGAAGACAGTGTAAGGATCCTCTGGGACAACTTCAAGCCTACCAACATTCACATCATGAGGGTGCCAGAAAGAGAAGAGAATGAGCAAGAATTTGAAAACATATTCAACATAAACTTCGCAGGCCAAAAGGGATTGCAAGACATATTCATATTCCAAGTGATAAAAAGCAAGGACCTACAACCAAGATTACTCTACCCAGCAAAGTTATCATTTAGAATTAAGGGTCAGATAAAGAGCTCCCCAGACAAGAAAAAGCTAAAGGAGTTCATCACCACCAAACCAGTATTAAATATAATGTTAAAGGGTCTTCTTTAATGATAAGAAGAGGGAAAAATAAAAAATATAAACAATCAAATGGTAATACTAGCAAATACATATCTATTAACAATTGAATCTAAAAAATCAAAATAAGTGAACCAGCAGAACAGAAACAGACTAATAGATACAGAGATAATCTTGACAGTTGCTGGATGGGAGGGGTTTTGGGGGTATGGGTGGAAAAGGTAAAGGGATTAAGAAATACAAATTGGTTGTTACAGAATAGCTACAGAATAGCAAAGGAAATATAGTCAATATTCTAATAACTATGTATGGTATCAGATGTGTATGATATTTTTTGGGATGATCACTTAAGTTTTATAATGTCCAATCACTGAGGTGTACACCTGAAACTAATATAATATTGTATGTCAACTGTAACTGAAAAATAAAAAAATGATGAAATTATGTAGATATAGATATAGATGGATATATGATCAGAAAGTGTAACATGTTTGGTAAATAATGAAACAGCTAATTTTATAAATTATGGAATTATCTAAGAAGTTAGAAAGTTAGATTGGTAAAAAACATGGGAGGACCTGAATACTAGGCTTAGGGTGTTTGGGTATCATCTCTCTCATTCATATTTATTTGTTCTCATCATTTACTCCCTGTTCTTTTTTTCTCCTCCCTTCCCTTCCTTCCTCCCTCCCTCTGAGATTATAGCCTGATTATGGGTAGTCAGAATCATGTAGAAATGGAGTCAGGTTGAAGAGTGGATAGTAAAGGAGATAAGTTCAGTTTTACTTTGAGGTTATTGTGGGGTGCCTGAAGGAAATTCTTTGCCTTCAATTGGAGGTGGAGGGATGGAACTAAGGAGAGAGGCCCTTATGACATTGTATTGAGAAATGACTGCAGACACTCTGACATCTAGAACAAGCTAAGACCAATGTGTGTGCTTGTGGGCTGAGAGAGTGAAGGGGCTAGCACAGGAAACAACAGTAATAATCAGAGTCAGTAGGGTAGAGTTTTGCTCTATCTTTATGATATATATAATTTGTGATTCAAGTGATAGTGGAGAATTAACAGGTGTATTGATAAAATAATTTGCTAATACTTAAAGCTTTGGTCAGTGTTTTAAGGTTATGTTGAAAAACCCATACATATGGTACTGTCAAAATAAATCAAACACAGGGCAACTAGAAAATTATATGGTAAAATGTTGGGTAGAGTGTTCTTTTGGAATCACTATTAGATTTGTGTTGGTTATTGTTCATGATGGATTATTTGTAACTCTCCAGATTTACAGCTAATTTAAATACAGTGGACCAGCATATGAATTTATCTTAGAGAAAACACTAAATTTCCATGACAGTGCAAATCCTAGTCTACTTTGTATTTTTAATAATAAAGCATAAAAATGAATATTACACTAATAACACAATATAACATAATTAGAGTGGGGTCACAGAGAAAAATCGAATTGATTTTGTTCATGGGTGGAAGAAGGGCACATTGACACAGCGTTACAAAGGCATCAGTATGGAAAAACATAGCCAATAGTCCCTCTGTCTAGTGATTGACAATATTAATATAAAAACAGTTATCCTGATTCTAGAAAATAGATTAATCAGAGAGGGTAATGATGTTCAACAGGGTGTGAAAAGCACTTCTTAAAAGATCTTTTTTGTTTAAAATATGAGATTTAATTTATCCAAGTATTTGATATTTATATTTTTTAAGCACTGCAAGAATGATATCACAAGTTATAAAATGGAGCAGTTGGGCTAAACTCAGTAAAGCTATTTTTGTGGTGTGTTTAAAATGTTCTTAACTGTCAGATAGTTGACCACCAACACACGCTTTTGGTCCTTCCCAGGACTTCTGCAAAGAGAGATTTGCTGGACATCTCTGAGACCTCTCTTAGAGCTGTTTCCATGGAACATGAGAGGCGTGGGGCATGGAGAGCCCAGGGTTTGAGATTTGTATGTCAAGCTTAATAGACTGCTGCATCAGGTCAACGTTTTCTCTACCCCTCAAACTCCATTTTTAATACTTCAGTGTTCACAAATTCATCCTGTTATTGTTAGCCAGGAAAAACATCTCTTCCATCACTGAATTCCCACAATACTTGACCAGTGACTTTCTTGTATCAATTATATTGTTTTACGTACAGTTTTACTGTTTTCTGTATAAAGTGTGAGCTTCTGGAAGGACACACTTTTTGTAGCTGCTGAAGACTTCGTAATACTGCTTGCTGTACAGTGGAGAAAAAAAGCAAAGTTAATAAAGTAGTCATGGACCATTCAAGTCAACATTGTTAAGAGCCTAGGTCTTATTGCCCCTTTTCAAAGAATTTAACAAATCTCTGTAAGGGTAGTGTTGATGATGTGTAGGTCTGAGGTGGCCGTTTTCCATATCTTATGTTTGAAAGCCATTGCAGACTCTTTTAGAACAAACAGAAGCTTCTATACAGAAGTTTCTCCTAGAACATGACTTTCTGACTCTTTTGAGTTAACCACCCGTTTGAGAATCTTTGGTAAGCTATGAAATTTAAACAGTTCCCCAAGGGGAAAGAAACACATAGCTCTACCAGATTTTCACAACAACTTGAATAGGTTCATAGACTCCCAAAGGTCCAGATTTAAAACTCCCTAGCCTAGAGAAGTCTGAGTGTGGAAACAGTAATCCTTGTGTAATGAACAGGAGGAAAATACAACTCTGTCTTCCGTACTAAATATTTGTCAAACCAGTGAAATATTTTTACAAGTTGTAGAAGGCTCCATGTAATAGATACTAGAGGCATTGCAGAGAATAAAGATACATTTGGGCATCTGTTATTGTCAGGGTTGAATGACCCTCTTTCAAAGACTTGGAAGCTATCCTGTGCCAAGAAAGGCCATCTGTGAGGTAGGTAATCTATCATCACATAAACTGTTGAAATCAGAAATTTAAAGTAAAAGAAAGTGGAGTTAAGGTGAAGTCTTTGTGGAGTGAGGACTTGACCCTGGCTCCTACCACAAACTCCATATCCCCATTTTCTTTATCTCAGCCCAAATCTGGCACTAGAGACAGGTGTGTCACCACCATTTTAAAGTCTAATGCCTCACATCTACAAACCATCCATTCAGGCTTCTCTTCTTCCTTCTTCCTTCTCTCATTTTTGGGGGAGTGGTATGCAAAACCAAGTTCTCTGGAGGGTTAAAAAGGAAAACAATATTTTCACCATGACAATATGTACAACTGTACTTGCAAAAATGAGATGTGCTTGAAGTAGCTAGGGAAACGCTTCACCATACTAAAGTAGAAAGAATCTTGGTCAAGGACTCACAGTACCTAACTTCTGGTCTGCCTCAACTATGTGACTCTAGGTTTTACTCTACATGACTAGATTGGGTTGGATGTGGGCTGTGAGGGAAAGAGTTCAATGATGACACCAAGGTTTGAACAACTGGGTATGTAGGCATGCTATTTACATGGCTCAACATTACAGTAGTCCCCTTACCTGCAGGGGATATGTTCTGAGACCCCCCAGTGGATAGCTTGAGACCATGGATAATATTGAATCTTATATATACTATGTTTTTCATATACATACAGACTTACGATAAAGTTTAATTTATAAGTGTGTTTGTTTTTGAGATGACAGAGAAACTCCTTTGCAATAAGGATTTAGTTTACGAAAATCTTGCCTATTTTTAACCTTGTTTTAAAATGGATTTGATATTTAAAATCAACTTGGGAACATATTTTTTTAGAAAGGTAACCCCAGATCTTCTTTTAAATAAACAAATATACTTCATGTTTGTGCTGGAGACAGAGTGATCTCTTCTTTCCAAAGTTCAGACCTGATCATGTCCTTCACCTGCTCAAAACCTTTTTTGGGGGGTGGAATGTAAGCATCACTTTATTATTTCTTCGCTTGGTGATCTGATCCCCCCTCTCGGTGTTTCACTGCTGAAAAGTTGTATGACAGCTGACCCAATTTTCAGCTCCATGCAATTCATTTCCTTTTCTTTTTTATGATATCTTTCTACAAAAGAGGTAAAACCTTATAATGACTTCTCATTGATGTAGGAACCAACTCCATACTCCCTGGCCGTGAAGATGAGCTCATGAAGTAGCTCTTCCTCTCTCTCCATACCCATCTCCCAAGTCCCCCTTCCCCAATCCCTAAGTATTTCATTTCCCAAACCATTGTCTAGTGAGTCTCAACTCCAGATTTGGTGACTCTTACTGGAACATCTTCCCTTTTCTTTGCTTTCCATGTAAAACACCACTATCCTGTTGACCTGGCTTGCTCCTTCTTATCTCTTTCTTGTTAAGGCGAGTTTCAAAAGGTAACATTGTCATTTTTTAATTCTTTAGCAAATGGACAAATTAATCTTGCCAGGGTTCTTGTTCCAGCATTAAGAAGGGTTCAGGAAATCTGGGGAAGGCTGTGCGTAGATTAAATAGGAGTCCAGAGACGAAGCATAATTTTGAAAGGCATTTGGGGGCCAGAGGAGCCTAGTTAAAGGAAACTAAGATCTCCTCATCTCAGAACCCCATGCTTTTTTTAAAAAATATATATATTTTATTGATTTTTTTACAGAGAGGAAGGGAGAGGGATAGAGAGTTAGAAACATCGGTGAGAGAGAAACATCTATCAGCTGCCTCCTGCACACTCTCCACTGGGGATGTGGCCGCAACCAAGGTACATGCCCTTGACTGGAATCGAACCCGGGACCCTTCAGTCCGCAGGCTGATGCTCTATCCACTGAGCCTAACCGGTTAGGGCTAGGACCCCATGCTTTTTATTAACAGAATTTGTCCTGAGGCAAGGCAGAGATATACACCTCAAAGGGTCAGGTTTCTGCACAGAGTCCATTGTCAGAATGGGGGAATTAGCCTAAGGCTGTTCAGGTGTTTGGCCAGTAGGAGGCAATAACTTGTAGATTAAGATGCCCTGAGCTGTCTGGCAGAAAACAATCAATTTAATGTATCCTATTCAGGTTTGGGGAAATGCCATCAGCCATTCCCAGATGCAGCCCTGCTGTCGTGCTGGAATTGGCTTCGGCAAATCTGCATTCTCCTGGGTGTTTAATGTACTCAGTACTAATTCAATCTTTAGATGGATCTTTACTAAGACATGGTTGTATTGTGTGTGCAGGCCTCTTAATGATAGGCATGGGAGAGGGGAAGGAATGAGTTCAGAGAAACATCTACCTGGTTCACATCTCTAGCCCCCAGTGCTTCCCATATTGTGCATGACTCAGGTCAGTTTAACAGGTTTTATAGTGGATTAATAAAGGAGGATTGAATGAGTAATTGGGGGAAAAGGAATCATGAGGAAAGTTGAAGTTATAGAAAAAGTTCAAGATTATTTCAGTGGAGAAGTGAAAGTAATTTTTCACGTAAGTGGCAGATATCTTAAAAACGATGATAGCATTCTTTTCTTGCTTTCAGTCCAATTTAGAACAAGACTGAAATTCTAATGTGGTGCCAGTCTGTGAAAGAATGGGAGGCTGTCTTGGCAGTGTGAGTTTGTTGGTACTGGAATGAGGCATATATAAAGACTTGAATGGTAGAAAATTATTTCAGTCAAATAGTACTTCTATAGTTTGGCACTAATACAGACTTGCTATAAAAATGAAGGGACTGTTTTTTAAAAGAACAAAGAAATGAAATATGACTCAGTATCTCACAGTCCAGAAATGCATTCTGGGAATTTCAAAGAACAAAACATGAGATGTATCTATCTGGAGCCATTTAGGACTGACCTTCATGAAGACAGAGAAGTGAGCTGAATGAACTTCATGACAATTTAAAATAACCTGAAGGAAATGAGGACTTCTTGGTTTAGAGTTGTGTACAGTTTAGGTGAAGAATTGTTATAATTAGTTTTTTTGGTAAACTGAGCTATTAACCTGAGAGATTTATTAACTTTTATTGTGAACCAAAACACAGTGAGAAGCGCCCAAGAAATTTAATTGGACCGCTAACCTAATTAAATAGTCTTCACTGTTCTCTTTGAATAGGTAGCTGAGAAAATTTATTTTAAAAGATTTCAAGTCATTTCGTTTTTACTGTAATCTGCAGGTCACTGTAATTAAGCAATCACATATGTATAATTTCTGTGTGTGTTTTTTTTAAGTTGGATAATGCAGATGAACAAGCAGCCCAGATCAGGAGGGAACTTGATGGCCGGTTGCAGTTGGCAGAGAAGATGGCAAAGGTAAATTATTAACTTGGACATACTGTACAATACTTCTTTCTTTACCTAGACTTCTGTGAGCTGAAAGAGTTTTGTATAGATAAAGCCAGCGTAATTTTATCGCTTTTTTTCCTTGACGCACATACTTCTTAAGCCAAAATATCTGAATGTATATGATCTAAATGGAACATATTCTCTATTTTACATATCCAGTGTATATGTGAAATGTTTAAATTCAATGATAACTTTTGCAAATTATTCTTAAAACAATGCCTGAATTTCTCAAACTGCAAGATTTACATGAATTTTAATATTGCACTGAGCATAACATAATCGGGGAGAAAAATCTCCCTTCTGTGAAATTATATATCTCAAAGTGTCCAGCACAGTGTTTGGCACACAGTAGTTGTCAACCAATATTTGATTGAATGATTGAGTGGGTGAAAAATATCATTTGAAGTTTCTAGTACAGAGTCTGGCAGAGTGTGTTCAGTATAATATTGTAGTTATTTTACTTGTGCAATCACTGTTTCTATGAACAGAAAAAGATTTTGAACAAAAGCCATGAGTTTCTTTTTCAGTGTTGGAGACGTGTTAGAGAGATTGGGATTTCATTGTCTAAATTATTCTTTAGTAAATGGCTACATTAATTTACTTCAGTGGCGCAAAAATTTTAGTCCCTCCCAATAGACTTGTGGTTATAATGCTGTTGATTATTCTGAGAATAAGTCCCCGCGCCCCCCCCCCCTTTCCCTTCTGCTAAGTAAAAACACAATGGCCTTGCTGAATAGCTGACACATTAGGATAAAGTTTAGATAATTTTCTAGAGGGTTTATAGAACAGAAGGGAGGCCTTTGATAGGCTCTCTTGTTTCTGTTTGCAGAGGGGGATGTGTGTTAATAACCTCTGGACTGAGTCAGAGGAGGAGGGCCTGTGATGCACACTCTGAGACTTTTATTTGAGGGGACCCTGATGGTTTTATCAGCAATGTGATTAAGTAGGAAATGTGGAGAAGGAAGTGAAGCCAATGGGATCAGATGGGGAAAAAAAAACCCAAAACACAAAAATAAGATGCCTTTTAGCCCAGTCAGTGTGGCTCAGTGGTTGAGTGTCGACCCATGAACCAGGAGATCATGGTTCAATTCTTGGTCAGGGCATACGCCTGGGTTGCGGGCTCAATCCCCAGTAGAAGGCTTGTAGGAGGCAGCTGAGTGATGGTTCTGTCTTATTACTGATGTTTCTATCTCTCTCTCCCTCTAAATCAATAAAAACATAAAAATATTTAATAAAAAGAAATATGGAAGGATTCTTAAAAAAATAAGATACTTTCTGTTGAATAGACTATTGACATAGAGCATGTTTAATTGTTTTCTCCTTCAGTGTCATCAAATTTAAGCCATCTTTATAAAATATTTATAAGGCTAATTACAACTTGCTGACCTTGTTGGATTATATCTCTACACTAATTCTATTCACCCACAAAGGTAGATGGATGATATAATGAATTTATTTTATAGACAAGGAGATCGAGGCTTAGGCAAGATGATTGAGTTCACCCAGATTCTATAACAAGTAAGTGGTGGAGGCAGGCCTCAAACCCTTGTCTTTTGACTCCAGAGCCTGGCCCCTCTCCCTGAGACCCGGCTGACTCTTCAGTCTGATAAATCCGGAAGTGTGTATTAATAGTTAGTAGTTCACAACCAGTCACATCTTCTACCACACTGCTCAACAACACGCTATAATAGAACCACAGGGCAGAAATTTCTGTTTCAAGAGATAGAAATATTGATTTTAATATTTCAGCCAAGGTATAATTAGGAAGTAGGAGAAGAAATGTGGACAGGACCAGAAAAACCTGTGGTCAAATCCGTCATTAGTTCCTAGATATATAACATTAGACACGTTCTTTAACCTTTTGGAGCCTGAATTTTGGAGCCGAAATATTTGTGAATACATATTAAAATAGCCAGGCTCTGTTTTAAGTGCTTGGGATGCATCTAGACCAGTGGTTCTCAACCTTCCTAATGCTGCGACCCTTTAATACAGTTCCTCATGTTGTGGTGACCCCCAATTTCATTGTTACAAATTGAACACAATTAAAGCATAGTGATTAATCACAAAAACAATATGTAATTATATATGTGTTTTCCGATGGTCTTAGGCGACCCTGTGACCATCAGGGGTCACGACCCACAGATTGAGAACCGCTGATCTAGACAAATGTAGTTGTCCTGGGATAAAATCAGACAAAAATATTTCTGCCATGCCACAGTGGAGCTTAAATTTTATTTGGGAGAACCCCGGTGCTATATAACTGAATTGTGGAAGGTGATCATTTGATAATTTGGAAAATACAACAGAGAGGAAGGGTGGTTACAATTTTCAGGCAAGAGGTCAGAGTAGGCGAGTCATTGGAAGTGCTATATTTCCAGTTACTCAATCCAAAAACTTGGGATCATCTTTGACTCCTTTCTTTTTCTCATACCTCATGCCAAATTTATTAGGAACTCTGTTTGCACCTGTGTTCAAAATGTTTCCGGGACTTAGCAGTTAGCCCTGTTTTCCACCTGGCACTCTGGTCCAGTTACCATTGTGTCTCACCTGAACCACCATTCTGTCCTTTGGCTAGGCTCCTAGTTTCTACTTCAACCAGACAGCCCGTGATTCTCTGCACAAAGACCTCTCCCCATGTCACCAAGAATAAAATAATAAGTTCCTACAGTGGCCTGTGAATTCCTTCTCTGACCTTGTCATCCTTCAAGCTCTCACTTTTGCTCAGTCCACCCCAGCTGTGTCAGCCTTCTTGGTCTTCCTGCCATAGGGTCTTTGGTCTGGTTACTTTCCCTTCCTGCAGTGGTTTTCTCCCAGAATTAAACAGAGATCTCCAGAGAAACAGAACCAATATAGATATATGATCTCCTATTGATTATCTCTGGACATAGATATATATGCATAATAGATATACGTATAGACATAATATAATTTCATGTACAGCTATATATATATATATATACATATATACATATATACACACACATAATATATATACATATATGCATAGGGATATGTGTGTCTATATATCTGTATAAATATATATGTTGAGAGAAATATTAACTGATTGATTTGATGTATAGGAATTGGATCATATGGTTGTAGGGCTGGCAAGTCCAAAACCTATAGGGCAATGTAGTAGGCTTGAAATTCAAGGAAGAGCCGATATTGTAGTCTTGAATTCAAAATCTGCAGGGCAGGCCAACAGGCAAGAAACTCAGGTAAGTTTTGATATTACAGTATTGAGGCAGAATTGCTGCTTTGCTCTTAAGGTGTTCTGATTCCATGAGGCCTACTCAGATATGGGAGGGCAATCAGGTTTACTCAAAGTCTACTTATTGTAAATGCTTATCATATCTAAAAATTATCATCACAGCATCATCTAGACTAGTGTTTGACCATACAGCGGCACCATAGTGTAGCCGAGTTGACATATAAAATTATCTTACTCCTTCATCTGCTTTTATGCTTAAAGGTCATCTCCTCATTGAGTCTTTCCCTGGCCACCCTATTTACAACACCTTTACACTCCAAGTCGCCATCTGGGCTTTTTCTCCCACCGATCACTTTCTACCTTTTGAAATGATCTCCTTATTTATGATATATGTCTCCTCACAGTAAAATTTAGGCTCCATAGTACAGAGGATTTTTTTAAAATCAGTATCTTTTTTGTGGTTGCATCCTAAGGGCCTAGAATGGAACACATAGCCGACACTTGGTGATTCAGAGTTAAAGCAGAGAGTAACCCTATTTCCGATGCTGTTTTAATTTAAAAGATCGCATTTAACATGTATACTTGTCTGACGTATAATTGGTCTGTTTCCAAGAAATAGGTAACACAAGCAAGTTAAATAAGGTTTATGAAGTACTATCAGTAAACCTAAAAGCATTTAAACAGAGTTGTCACTTTTTTTCAAAGAGAAAAATATTCTAGTATAGTCAATTTTCTTAAAAGTTTGAAAGTGCTGACAAAATATTTAAGTTTGGTGATTCCTAACAGTCTTCTCATTGAAACATGATAGTGAATGAAGTGTTTTTAATTAGAGGTAAATAAGAATAGAGAGTATCCAAAGGGAGGGGGGAAATATATATGAACACAGACAATGATGTAGTGAAGACCAGGGGACACGTTGGTGGGGGCTGGGTGGAGGTGGGCAAGTGCTTGGGGAAGGGAATGGAGGACATCTGTAATAGTGTCAATAAAAAAAAAAGAATAGATTTTTTTTTCATGTGCCAATGCTATTTGCCATAAAATAAAATCCCAAATATTTGAAAAATAAAAATGGAACATACAAACTTTCAAACTTGTGATATATTTGCCTTTTGCTTTGCTAAAGTATAATTTTTAAAAGGCACAATTATGACTCGTATACAAATATAAAATGAACGTAAAATGAAGATTTCATTCGATGCATAATTAATGAGCAAACTAGTTAGATGTTAAAACTAGTCCATAATGGGGGGACAAGGACACATATGTAACACCTTAATCAATAAAAAGAAATTTAAAAAAAAACTAGTCTAAACTGGAGGGTGTTTGAAAACTGGGTGTTTGGGGCAAAGGTAAAATAAGATTAATAGAGATATAAAAGGGATTAATTTCCAACTAGGATTTAAATTATAACCATTGGATTATTCTGCTCACCAGACACAGATTATCTGCATGTGTTTCAGAGAAATGTCTATTAGGTAACATGTAACTTCACTGTCTGGGAGCTTTAATCAATAGTAAACAGAAAGTTGAAGTAAGCATGTTTCCTCAGATGATCCTTGGATGGCCTTTTCCCACACATGACATTGAAAGGAACTGTCCCCTCAGCTTTTTGCCCTGTTTCTGAGCTTTGGATGCTTTTTATGACAGCTAATAAAATTGGTTCGCAAATGTAAAATTCAGTTATTATGGCTTATTTTGCTTTTTTTTTTTTTCTGGTATGTGTACAGAAAAACCATCCCAAAGCATTATTTTTTTTTCCCAAAGTAATCAAGGTATTCTGTAACTGTGTACATATATATATATATATATATATATATATATATATATATATATATGTTTTTTTTACTGTGGAGGCAAACTTGCTATTTTGGAATGTTGCTTAAAACTATAGAGGAGCTTAACCGGTTTGGCTCAGTGGATGGAGCGTCGGACCACGGACTGAAGGGTCCCAGGTTTGATTCCGGTCAAGGGCATGTACCTTGGTTGCGGGCACATGCCCAGTGGGGAGTGTGCAGGAGGCAGCTGATCGGTGTTTCTTTCTCATCGATGTTTCTGGCTCTCTATCCCTCTCCCTTCCTCTCTGTAAAAAATCAATAAAATATATTTTTAAAAAAACTGTAGAGGAATGTTGAGAGGATACTTAATCTTCCTTGGGGAGGTTAATTATGCATGTAGAATTTTAATCATTCTGCGGTAATAAATATGCAGTTTAATATTGATTATGTGTAAATTACTGTAAGAGAAACATGTGAAATTTACGTGGGGGAAAAGCAGAACAGGTGGCCTGAGAGTCTGGGACTGAGTTGAAAAGTGACACCAGATGTTCTTCCCATCGTGAGAACGAGCTGGTGCCGGTGAGGCCGAGCCTGCTGCCGGTTGCTGAGCGCACTGGATGTGGTCCAGTCACACAGAGGTGCAGATCTTAGCTTATGTTTTGAATGATGCCACAGGAAACAACAGGGAAGGCATTGGCTTTCTGGAAATTTAAGCGATCATCTGAAAGATGTCTGCTTTGCTCTCACCCCAGCCAGTTGTGTACAGTGGTGGCTATGTTACACTGCACTTGACATTCTAAAGCTCTATACCCTCTGCCTTTAAGAGAAGAGCTAAGTGTCAGGTTGTCAAAGATTAAAGACAGAGCTAAGAGTGCGAGGAAACCTCATTTGCTGTGTGTGGGAGTATAAATGTATATAATCTTCTCTAAGAACAGTTTGGCAATCTCTCTCAATATCTTACGTAAATATCAACATTTGGAATGTGCTTTTAGTTGCGTGGGAGAAACAAATCTGATTGCAGAGGTAGCAGGATTGAATGGCAATGCTCATGTAATTCAGAAAACATAGAATCTTTAACTTTGGTATTGTTATTTTTTTACCTTGAGCTTTTATCATAAATTGTTTCTTTGCTTTAAACTTAATATTTTCTAAGGCTTTACTAAAAATCTGAATTTATGGATATAAGGGATCTTGACACATTGAAAATTAAGCAATTTTAGAAATATGAATGTATTGCTGTTTAATATTCTGACCTTGGCTTTTATTTTTGCCTTTGAATCCTTATTTATAAAAAGCATAACCTCCAAACAATGCACATGTGTGTTAAGAAGGAAAGATATTGTTAAAAAAATTTGTTTCCTAAAAGTCAAAGCAGTGCACAATGAACATTGTTCTCAGGCCAGATATCCCAAGAATTTCAAAGCTAACAGTGGCTAATTAAGATTCATCTGTACCCTAAAACTTCTTACATGTATATTTTCAGAGTTTGTTTATCCTTTAAGCAAATGCCTCATGAAAAATAAAGTTAACGGGGAAATGTATATAATGTTATTCATTTTGTACCATAGTGATCTTTAGTAGGGTATATCATGTACCTTCAGATATAATCAAATTCGCCGGAGCCTGAGGCTTTTAAAGCCTAGAGACTAAAGTAGATGCATTATGTCTAGTGTTGCAATTTCTAAGAGTCACTGTATGCCCAATGTGTTTTATGATCAGCTAGAAATATGACTTGTGTAACATTGTTATTTTAAAAATTTTTTTTCAAGGAAAGAAAATTCCCCAAATTCATAACAAAAGAAATGGAAAATATGTATATAGAAGAGTTGCGATCCTCCGTGAATTTGCTAATGGCCAATTTGGAAAGTCTTCCAGTTTCGAAAGGTGGTCCAGAGTTTAAACTACAGAAATTAAAACGTTCCCAGAATTCTGCGTTTTTGGACATAGGAGATGAGAGCGAGGTTCAGCTGTCCAAGTCTGACGTGGTGCTGTCGTTCACCTTAGAGGTAGGTGGCCTTCTCTCAAGCTCGCCTCTGATAGCGTAAATGAGGCTGCAGATAGTTTTTGCTGACCTCTGTGGTAACCTTTCAAATTTAAACAGTATGGTATATATTGAAGAAATTAAGTTATTCTTCACTTGCAAGGCCCTCGGGTTGTGAATGCAAATTGATGTAAACTGTCCTTTCAATAAAGCAGCGCCATTGGGATTAAGTAATCCTGTATAATAAAAGGGTAATATGCAAATGGACTGAACAACCGGTCACTATGACGTGCACTGACCACCAGGGGGCAGACACTCAACACAGGAGCTGCCCCCTGGTGGTCAGTGTGCTCCCACAGGGGGAGCACCACTCAGCCAGAAGCTGGTCTCACGGCTGGCGAGCACAGTGGTGGTGGCAGGAGCCTCTCCCACCTCCACAACAGTGCTAAGGATGTCCGACTGCCAGCTTAGGCCTACTCCCGTCAGTCAGACATCCCCCAAGGGCTCCCAGACTGCTAGAGGGCACAGGCCAGGCTGAGGGACCCCCTGCATGCATGAATTTCATGCACGGGGCCTCTAGTCTATGTAATAAAAGCCTAAGTGACCATTATAGCAGAACGACCAGTCGCTGTGATGTGCACTGACCACCAGGGGGCAGACACTCAACACAGGAGCTTCCTCCTGGTGGTCAGTGCGCTCCCACAGGGGGAGCGCTGCTCAGCCAGAAGCTGGGCTCACTGCTGGCGAGTGCATTGGTGGTGGCGGGAACCTCTTCAGCCTCTGTGGCAGTGCTAAGGAGCAGCGAGCAGGTGGGCAGTAACGAGCGAGGGGTCCCGGACATCCCCGAGGGGTCCTGGACTGTGAGAGGGCACAGGCTGGGCTGAGGGACCCTCCTCCTTAGTAGAGCCTCTTAGTCTATAATAATCTATACTAATAAAAGAGTAATATGCTAATTAGACCGGGAGACCTCCGGGCGTCCTTCTAGACCAGGGGTGGGCAAACTTTTTGACTCAAGGGCTACAATGGGTTCTTAAACTGAACCGGAGGGCCAGAACAAAAGCATGGATGGAGTGTTTGTGTGAACTAATACATGTTAACACTGCTGCTGGTGAAGGAGTGGAGGGGAGAGCAAGAGAACCTGCCGCTCTTTCGGCTCCGAGGGCCGGATAGAACAGCCGAACGGGCCGGATCCGGCCCGTGGGCTGTAGTTTGCCCACGGCTGTTCTAGACAAAGCCATGGTGGTGGGGCCAAGGCAGAGGCAGTTAGGGGCGATCAGGCTGGCGGGTTGGGGGGGCAGTTGGGGGCAAGCAGGTCAGCGGCGGGGGACGACATAGTTGGGGTCAAGCAAGCCAGGAGTGGGGGCGGGAGGGTACAGTTGGAGGCGAGCATGCTGGCGTGGCCGGCAGTTGGGGGCAAGAAGGCTGGCAGGCAGAGTGGTTAGGGGCGATCAAGCAGGCAGGCAGGTGAACGGTTAGGAGCCAGCGGACCCGGATTGCAAGAAGGACATCCCCCGAGGGGTCCCAGATTGGAGAGGGTACAGGCTGGGCTGAGGAACATCCCCACCCACCCCCCATGAACGATTTTGTGCACTGGGACACTAGTAAAAGCATAATGTGCTAATTATACTGGATGTCTTTCTGGACAACCTTCTGAACGAGCCAGGGGTGCGAGGGAAGCCCGGGTTCCAAGTGCCAGAGGGAAGCCGGGGGAAGGAAGGCCTACCCTTGTGTGAATTTCATGCATCAGGCCTCTAGTAAAAATATTAAACGTTTTGCCCTAGCTGTTTTGGTTCAGTGGGTAGAATGTCGGCCTGCAGAATGAAGGGTCCTAGGTTTGATTCTGGTCAAGGGCTTGTGGGCTTAATCCCCAATTGGGGGCATGCAGGAGGCAGCTGACAGTGATCCTCTCTCATCATTGATATTTCTCTCCCTCTCCCTTCCTCTCTGAAATCAATATATATAAAACGTTTTGAGGCCAGTCATCTTTGTGTCAGCTTAGGCTAGTGTGGGTTTATTGTTAAATGAAATACCAAAGCACACTGGATTTAAACATATAACTGCATTCTCTAATATTGGGGAATTCCTCTCAGGCTTTCAGTTAGCCTTTTTTTAAAAAAAAAAATCTACTTCCCCTTTGAGATCACCTGTCTAGAATCAAATTACTTAAAGTAGCTGTACTGTACAGTGTTGGGTGCATATAGGTGATGAGAAGCAGAGAACTCTTATGCTCCAGAACACCCAGTTTCATTAGAGGTGCCATCAACATTACAAAGAATCGAAACAAATGTTATGCCTTTAACACTGTGTCCTCCAAGACCCGTTTCTTCCTTCCACGCAAATCCCTGGAAACCAGATCCTGATACTGACTGGCTGTTACAGCCGCCTGTCCTCACAATTACATTTCTTCTTTGCCGACCCCTGTGTATGGACTAATGCACATATATGTCTATGGATTATATATAACACACATACACCCTAGTGATAGCAGGCTGACATTTATAGCTCTCTCAAACATGACATTAAAGCTCCCTCCTTGCTTACATTGTTATATCCTCCCTCTGGTTTCCAGTGCTGCTATTTCAGTTTGCTGAGTGACAAAAAAAAAACATACCCTGGAGTTTTAGAAGGCACAGTTTTACATTTCTTTTTTGAAATATTCCTACACTCAGCTTGCTTACTTTATAGCAAAAAAAAAAAAAAAAAATCAGAAATCAGATCTCTGTTTGTTGTTGTTTTTTTCTCCACTTCTGCATCTCTAAGATAAACTTAACGCTTGGGAAAAACAGCTGCCTCTCACTTTCTTAACTTCCAGGCTAATGATTTTTGTTGGTTGATAGATTAAATTTCGTTTCAGAGTAGGAATAAGACGTTTTCTTCTGACACAGGACACAGTCTGGGATTACTTCATGACTTAGAAGTGGCTTTGCTGCGTGTTAGATTTCTTCTCAGTCTTTTTAGCCTCTTAACCTAAGGTTGTTTACTTTGAAAGTACAAAGTGGATTTCCTTCTTACTCCTCCATAGGTTTCCTACTGACTAACATGTAAAATGCCAACACCCTTCCCCCCCGCCACTTTATAGGTTTTTGTATTTAATGACAGCATAACTTTTTCTACGAGTTTGATATTTAAATTCATTAATGATAAAAATAACATGTGAAGACAATTATTTTTTGTAATGGCTAAATATACCATGACTTCTATAAGCACTTAGAACTGAAAACAGTTCAAAACATTTTCTCTGTTTAAAAATCTCAGATGCTGTGAATTGGTGCTTAAGTGAAACTATGAATTATTTTTCTGAACTTTACTGCCATTATGTTACATGGGTCTGTTCAGTCAACAACAAAATAGCCTTAGGGAATACAAGTTAAAACAATTCTGCATGGTATAAAAAGCTTGCATATTCGTAAAACTATTATTATTTTTAATATATTTTTATTGATTTCAGAGAGGAAGGGAGAGGGGGAGAGAGATAGAACCATCAATGTTGAGAGCGAATCATTGATCGGCTGCCTCCTGCATGCTCTCACTGGGGATGAGCCTGAAATCCAGGCATGTGTCTTTGACCAGAATCGAACCCGGAACCTTTCAGTCCACAGGCCAACACTCTATGCACTGAGCCAAACCAGCTAGGGCTATAAAATTATTTTGATATTCTTTATTGCTCTGTCCATAGGAGGCAGATAATTTCCTACGAGAGCACAATACAGATCTATTCCCTGGTGCCCGCAGTGTTTTA
Organism: Myotis nattereri; assembly: GCF_964212035.1. Taxonomy (NCBI): domain Eukaryota; kingdom Metazoa; phylum Chordata; class Mammalia; order Chiroptera; family Vespertilionidae; genus Myotis; species Myotis nattereri. Next base: position 16,266,639 of record NC_138086.1, on the reverse strand, counting down.
AGTAGAAGTCACATGTCTCGTAATAAATGGAAACCACATGAAGAGCAGATTACACAGGACTTACCTGTAGGACCCCCTGTGACCCAGGCCTAGCTCACCTGAGTAATTATCCCAGCTCATTCTCCCAGCCTCCTCCTCAGACCCTGGATTTAGCCCAAGAAACTCTGAAAGGCAAGCAGTTCATCCAGGTTAAGGGCCTCACACATCACCCGGGCTCGGAGTTGGTCCAGCGGAGAAAGGCGTCTTGTTAAGAACTGAAGTCTGAGTCTAAGGAACACGTGCAGATTTGAAAAACTTTTCCAATTTTATTTTTCAGTTGCTGCCCACTCCTCCCTCCTCCCACCACACCTTGTTCCTTTACCTCGCTTAATCTTTCCCACAGCTCTTATCACCTGACATATTTAGACATTTGTTATGTGTTTTCATTCCCTGACTTTTTCTACTTAGAATGTAAGTTGCAGGAAGGTAAGATATTTTTGGTGGTTTTTCCTTTTGGTTTGTTGAAGCATATAGCAAGAGCCTACGACACTCACTGGACTTGATAAATATTTATTTAACTAGGGATTTTGGTGGCACAAAAAGCATCAGTTAGCCATACAAAGGTACTGTAGGTCTCTTCATCCATGAAGCCTTCAGAGAGAATAATAAAGCAAGAGATAAGCTAACCCACAAAACCGGAAGCCATAGAATGGTATATCAAAATTACATATTCAAGTAAAGCCAGGAAAGCAAACGTTCATCTCTGAAGTTATGTTATAAGGGGAAGTGGAACATGGCATGGACATAGTGGATGTTCACACAGCGTGTTTTCATTAGATTAGGCTGGCAGACCTGACTTCCTCTGTATCTGGAGGTACATATCCCCTGTTCACCATACTGCCCACTTCATTTCCTCACAACCTACCCATGTCTGAGTGCCCCGTAACACTTTGGCAACATGTTCCTCAGAAGTGTTTTCTAGTTTCATGTTTTGTATATGCCTCCCTCCCTTTTGCCTCTAGGATAACGTGGTCTGTTTCATCCTTATTATGTTGGTCACAGAGAGATCAGGGAAGAGAAGATGAAACAGAACAGTTTTATTTTCTGTAGTTCCATTATCACGTTTTCCTGGGAATTGCTTTGAGACAGTTACCTAAATTAGGTTAATTTAATGGTCCATAGAATTAATTCTTGGCTGTCTTCTGTATCATTAATGATTCAAACTGGCTGTGTGTGGCTTTTTTCTTTCTTTCTCATCCTTTTGGCAGTTCTGTCTGTAGAATTGTTTTATTTATGTGTATGGATTCATAACAGAAGTGACATCTTTTGGAAGTGGCAATTCTGCAGGATAAAACACCCCCTTGCACAGATGGGTGTATTGTTCTGAGGGGCGGAATGCGGTTTCATAAGTTGGATGTTTTAGGAGAGCCTGTTTACAGCAAATTGTAACAGAGGTGACAGAAATAGTGTCAAGCAGATGCTTCCTTCCTTCTCTCTCGCACTTTGGCTGTTAAACACATCACAGAGAGATGCAGTGCAAGCAGTCCCGTGCCCCACTATGAACCAAGGCCGTCAGGATTTCTAGATTTCTCTTGTGGGATACAATTCTCCTATTTCATACATTTTAAGTGACCCTCCAAAATTTTTATCATTGAATTAAGAAGTCTTTAGAGTCATGGTGGTAAATTAATTGATACGGTTATAAATTTCATTTGTCTCAGCTTCTGGTTATTTTATTTCCATTCTAATGAGTTTCAGTATTACTAACATAGTAAATTTGATTATTAAAAATACATAATTCTTTGTTTTATTTTTCTTAAACAGGATTTAGTATTTTACCCCAACTTCCTTGAGTATTAGAGCAGCTGTGACAGATAATAACTGTTCTCCATTAATTCTCTTAGTCAGTTTTTAGTTAAGTCCTTATTTTTTATTCACATATTGCTATGCATTTCAGTGTGAAAAAAATGAGAAAAGGCTTGGTTGAGGGAGGAAAGTGGTCCTGAATTTGATCTTTATTTTTTCGTGATCGGTTTTCCATATATTTTTATGAAAAAACAAAGCAATATGCATTTGTATTTATAAACATGACACTTCTGTTACAGCAGAGCTGAAAGGAAAAACAGTTATTTTAAGATGGTTTGTTTCTTTGAGAGCTTGGTCTTAAGGTTCATATCACAATTCTGTGAAAAGTGTTATGACTTTAATCATGTATTGAGTGATCAAATAAGTGATATAGAGGTTGTTTTGGTGAAGATTTTGGTTGCTGTATAGCATTAATGCTATTAATCTTGCATATACAAATACAGCATGAGATCAGTATGGAAATTAATGTGTATATATGGAAATGCCATTGAGTATATTTTATAAATTAAAATTTGGGAATTTAGGGAACTTCATTATTCAAGTTTGATGGGAAAAAAACTGTGGCAAATAATCGTATTTTGTGTGTACATCCAGCAAGAATCTTCTAAGATTGGCAGCCTTTTATAAAAGTACTAGAGGCCCGGTGCACGAAATTTGTGCACTGGGGCGGGGGTAGGGGGGTGGTGTCTCTCAGCCCACCCTGCACCCTCTCTAATCTGGGACCCCTTGGGGTATGTCCGACTGCTGGTTTAGGCCCACAGGGATCAGGCCTAAACCGGCAGTCAGACATCCCTCTCCCAACCACTTGCCTGCCTGCCTTCCTGGCCACCCCCTAACCACTCCCCTGCCAGCCTGATTGATGCCTAACTGCTCCCTTGCTGGCCTGGTCACCCCCAACTGCCCTCCCTCTCCTGCAGGCCATCTTATGGTGGCCATCTTGTGCATGGGTGTGACTGTCAATTTGCATATTACCTCTTTATTATATAGGATAGAAAACATACTTGAAACATAGTTTCCCTTTCCCTCAGGAATTATAGCTCCAAAATGTAGTATCCGTGTCTGCACCCTTTCCCATTGCACTGCATTAAACTAGTGTATGCCGTTCATGGGTGGGAACTACCTTTTCCTTTGCAAGTTAGTATTAAGATGTTTAGTGGTGTTATATTTTTCATTATTTTGATAATGTTATAAAATGGCCATAAAGAAAATTCTTTGGTAAATACTTTGTATAATAGTTAAAATTAAAGAGTTTAATTTTCTTTAGAAAATTCTTTCATAATGTCATCTGAAAAGAGTGAGAATAGAAAATTTCTGATGCTGTCACATTGACATCAGTGAATTGGTCTGATGGTGACAGTGTCTGCCAGTAATACATATTATAACACTTTCTGTGGAACTCAGTGTGTATTCCTTTTATCAAATGCACTGACTTTCCATTTGTAATTTTGTTTTACTGGATAAAGAGTTGCTGTAATTGTTTAAGGATCCGAGTTTAAATCTCACTTGATTCACTGGGAGTTATATTTAGAGACTTAACCTTATTACTTTAATTGTTGTCAGGCAATACCTCTTCAGATGCTCAGAATGATTTTTTACCATCCTTAACATGAATAGAGGGATAGTAAGTAGAGGGATTCTTGGGAAGACAAAATTCCATTTATGTTACGAGAAAATTTTTTCAATTGGTCTATCTAGTTGTTTATGCCGCGGTCTCTATCAATAGCTAAACACTGTCAACTTGACGTATCATTTAACATTTTTCTTACCCTTAGATTGTCATAATGGAAGTGCAAGGTTTGAAGTCAGTCGCTCCCAATCGAATTGTTTACTGCACAATGGAAGTAGAAGGAGGAGAGAAACTGCAGACAGACCAGGCGGAAGCCTCAAGGCCACAGTAAGCCAGCTAAAAACCACGTGTTTTTCTTTTCCTCCCAAAGGAACAGGCTTTTACCGGTATTTGCACAGTTGTGTGGTTTGACACTCTGAAAGGTTTACTTGGCTAGCTTTGTGTCAACTATATTAGAGTCAGTGTGTGCCTTTCTGGATAATAATGTTACAATTAGAACTGTAGCAGAATCCCCTGTAGTACAAACAGAAAATCCATCATGCAAATGTGAAGGTATAGTAGCAATAAAAGTCATTTATGTAGCATGTGCTGTCATTATATGTTATTTCAAAGAGAGTACATCATCCTATTTCAGTTATCAGAATTATAATCCAACTAGAGGCCAGATGCACGAAATTCATGCACTCAGGGGGAGGGGCACCATCTCACAGTCCGGGAGGCCTTGGGGGATGTCCGAATGACAGCTTAGGCCCACTCCCTGTGGGCATTCGGACATCCTTAGTGCTGCCATGGAGGCAGGAGAGACTCCCGCCACCGCTGCTGTGCTCACCAGCTGTGAGCCCAGCTCAGGGCTTCTGGCTGCCTGTGGGAGCTCACCGACCACCAGAGGGCACCTCCTGCATTGAGTGTCTGCTCCCTGGTGGTCAGTGCACATCATAGCGACCAGTCATTCTGCCGTTCAGTTGATTGCATATTAGCCTTTATTATATAGGATAGCACTTCTATTTCTGTATATAAGAGCTCTGTGGTGAAGTCGAGGGAGCTACCACGATTGTGCACAAGGATTTGGAATGCTTTAGGGGTAGACTTGAGTTAGAGAAGCTGTTAGTAATTACTGTGCAGTTGTCAGAGGAAAAGCTGTTCTTTGCTGGCTGTTTTATGTTTCAAATTCTGGGGATGAGTTTAATTAAGTTTGGAAGATGTTCAGTTTAGTTGATTTCAATATGGGAAACTTCAGTTCTGGTAGAAATAGCGAGACTGGCCTGAGGAATTCAGATGAAACTTGCATGGCCTTCATTTGTACACTAACCTTAGAAATAATTTCTCTTTCTTCCACTTAAACTTTATTCAAATTTTCTTGCTGGATTTAGGATTTTAACATTCTTACAGAATCAATATATGTGGCCTGTTCATTCTGTTGAGGTTCTGGGTAGACACTGGTTATACCCCCAAGAGGAAGGTGAACAGAAACTCATTTTCTTTAGGACAGGCACAGGCTAAGGGGTGGATACAGAGGGTTAAGTGGAACAGGAAGATGTGCACAGAATCTTAAGGGATTGAGCAGAAGGAAGTTGGAACTTCTCACCTGGCCTTACACACCCCTGCAAGTCTGTCCCTGGCCAGTCTCATTAGCTCTGGGACCTCACCTTGTCCCTTTCTTCCCTGGTCCACTATTACTCAGCCACCCTGGACTCCATGCAGTTCCTCAGAAGTGTCCACCTGTTTTCATCATTGCGCCTGCTTTTCCCTCTAGCTGGAGTCATCTTTCCTTTTATCTTTTCTGGCTGGATCCTTGGTAGCGAGAATCTTAACTTACACACCACTTCCTGAGAACAGCCCTTCCCTTTGGTTCATCCAACAGGAAGCAGGTATTTTCTGGCTCATCACTTTTAAATGTTTACACAAATGTGTGTGTCCTGCCTGTTTATTTTGCATTGTTGTTTTCATTTGAGAAAAGGGAGTCTTGTCCTTTTTGCTTCTATAGCCTAGTGCCTGTTGGCACACATTCAGAATTTGTTAATTCAACTGCTTGAACTTACTTTTAATGGTTATCCATAGTAAATATTTAACAGTGTGGTGTTGACTCCTGCGCCATATAGAGTTGATTTACAGTGTGACAGTGAAGTGAAATGAATGGGGATCAACAATTCGTTAAAAGGCAAACACCTCCCGGGAGGAGGCTGTGAGAAAGTACATATGGAGTCAGGGAGAGGTTTGGGGTATGTTTGTTTTAAAGGTCAGCTATTTTAGTATTGCAATGTATATTAGCTATTCACAGAGCAGTGCAACCACAGTCCATTTTGAAACATCTTTGCCACCTTAGAAAGAAACTCTGTACCCTTTACTTTTCAACCTCAAGTCACCTCAGCCCTAAGCAACCATTAATTGACTTTCTGTTTCTATAGATTTGCCTATTCCGGACATTTTCACATAAACAGGGTCATATGATGCGTGGTCTTTTTGTGACTGGCCTCTTTCCCTTAGTATAATGTTTCCAAGATGTATCCATCTGGTAGAATATGGATCAGGAGTTCATTTCTTTTCATGGCTGAATAATATTGCATTATATCTATACACCACATTTTGTTGATCCATGCATCTAGGCCAGCAATTTTCAACCTTTTTCATCTCATGGCACACATAAACTAATTACTAAAATTGCACAGCACACCAAAACATATATTTTTTGCCAATCTGACAAAAAATAGGGATAATTTTGATTCATTCACACCAGATGGCTATTGTATCTGGCTGTTGTCATTTTTTTACTTTGACAGTCTAAGGGAAAAGAGGTCAGTGCGCCTGACCAGTCAGGCATTGCATGGTTTAAAAATTCTTTCTGCACACCTGCTGAAAATCTCTGATCTAGGCTAATGATACTTGGATAGTTTCCACCTTTTGACTACTGTGAATAATGCTGCAAATTAAACTGAGTGTACAAATATCTGTTTTAGTACTTGTTTTTAATTCTTTTCAGTGTAAAGCGAGCAGTAGAATTGCTGAATCATATATAATTCTACGTTTATTTATTTATTTATTTTGGAGAAGGTTTTCTTTATTATTTTTTACTGATTGAGATATTACATATGGGTCCTTATCCCCCCATTGGCCCATCCCCCACACTCATGCCCTCACCTGGTGTTTGTGTCCGTTGGTTAGGCTTATATGCATGCATACAAGTCCTTTGTCTGATCTCTCCCCTTACCCCCACCCTCTACTACCTTCCCTCTGAGGGTTGACGGTCTGATCCATGCTTCTCTGTCTCTGGATCTGTTTTTTGTTGTTTTTTTAAATCAGTTTATGCTGTTCATTATATTCCAGAAATGAGTGAGATCATGTGATATTTATCTTTCTCTGACTGGCTTATTTCACTTAGGCTGTTTCCAAATCTTAGCTATGGTAAATTGTGCTGCTATGAACATAGGGGTGAATATATTCCTGATTGGTGTTTCTAGTTTCTTATTTTTTAAAGTATCCACCAAAATGCTTTTCCTAATGACTACACCTTATTTTCCCACCAGGGTTATATATATGAGAGTCAAATTTCTTCACATTCTCAACAGTGTTTGTTATTTAAATTAAAAAACACAGATTGCTAGCCCAAGTGCCCATCAGTAGACGAGTGGATAAAAAAGTTGTGGTACATTTACATCATGGAATACTATGCAACTGTTAGAAAGAAGGATCTTTTATCCTTTGAAACAGCATGGAGGGACCTGGAGAGTATTATGCTAAGTGAAATAAGCCATTCAGAGAAAGACAAGTATCACAAGATCTCACTTATTTGTGGAATCTAAAGAACAAAATAAACTGATGAACAAAATAGATTCAGAGACATGAAAACATGGAACATACTAATAAATCTCAGAGGGAAGGTGGGGGTGGGTGGGTGGGTGGGAAGAGATTAACCAAAGAATTTGTATGCATATATGCGTAACCCATGGACACAGACAATAGTGTGGTGAAGGCCTGGTCAGGGGAGGGCTAAAAGAGGTCAGTGGGGAAAAAAGGGTGCAACTGTATAAGTTTCAACAATGATAAATTTAAAATACATACATACATATATATGTGTGTATATATATATATATATATATATATATATATATATATATACACTAGAGGCCCGGTGCACAAAAATTTGTGCACTTGGGGGGGGGGTGGCGTCCCTCAGCCAGCCTGTGCCCATTTGCAGTCCAGGACCCCTTGGGGTATGTCCACCTGTCAACTTAGGCCCACTCCCTGGGGGATCAGGCCTAAGCTTGCAGTCAGACATCCTTCTGGCAGCCAGGGAGCCCTCGGGGGATGTCCGACTAAAGGTTTAGGCCCCCAAGGGAGCTGTGATGAGGAAGCTGGGGTGACAGAGGAGCCACGCTGTCCCGCCCCGCCACCCTGGTTCGGGTCGCACACGGGATGCCCGGGCGGGCTGGCCGATCGCTGCTGCCCAGCCCGGCCGCCCCAGGTCGGGTTGCACATGGGACGCCCAGTGGGCCAGCAGATCACTGCTGCCCAGGTCACAGATAGCAGGCCCGGATGGCGGCAGGGCAGGCGGGATGGCACTGACCCACCCTGCCTGTAGTATGCAAATTAGCTGCCATCTTTGTTGGTGGTTAATTTGCATATCGTGCTGATTAACCAATGGGAGGCGTAGCTAAGATATGGTCAATTACCATGTTTGTCTATTATTAGATAGGATGTATAGATAGATAACTATAGAGATGGACATATGGAGATTAGATATAGATTAGATATATAGATGATTCAGATATAATCTTCATCCTAGTAAGCGTGAAGTGGTATCTTGTTGTGGCTTTGATTTGCATTTCCATAATGACTAATGATGTTGAACATATTTCCACATATTGTATTAGCCATTTGTATATCTTCTTTAGAGATATGTCTATTCAAGTGTTTTTCCCATTTTTAAATTGAGTTATCTTTTGGTTGTTAATTATAAGAGCTATTTATATAACTCTAGATCAGCAATTTTCAACTGGAGTACCACAAGAATTTTTAAAACATACAATGCCTGACTATTTAGTCAGGGGCACTGACCTCTTTTCCCTTAGATTGTCAAAGAAAAAATTGACAACAACAAAAAGAAAGGGGGAAAAAAAGATCATAATAATAGAGTCACATCTTATTGGTTATGTAGCATAATAAGATTGCACCTGATATCATTAATTCTTGGTACTAGAATTCCTTACATACATTTTTTAAAAGTCACTTTGGCCCTGGCCGTGTAGCTCAGTTGGTTAGAGCATTGTCGTAATACACCAAGGTTGTGGGTTCAATGCACAATCAGGACGTATACAAGAATCAACTAATGAATGCGTTAATAAGCGGAACACAAATTGATCTCTCTCTCTCTCTCATTCCTCTCTGTAAACTCAATCAATAAAAAAAAATTTTAGAAGTAACTTTGGAGCAAAAGAGTAGGTAATTATTATTTATTTTGTAAATTAATCAAAATTATGCTTATTTTTGGTGTGCTGCATAATTTTAGTAATTAGCTTATGTGTGCCACGAGATGAAAAAGGTTGAAACTTGCTGTTCTAGATACTTGACCCTTATCACATATATTATTTTCAAGTGTTTTATTTTATTCAGAGGATCTTTTATCTTCTTAATATATTATCTTCTGAAGCATAAAGTTTTAAAATTTTGATTAAGTCCAATTTATTTATTTTTTCTGTGTTGCTTATGCTTTGTATCATATCTAAAAATCCAGTGCCGAATCCAACGTCACAAAGATTTATCCCTATGTTTTCTCCAAAGACTTCCATAGTTTCATCCCTTACATTTAGGTCATTGATCTATTCTAAGTTAATTTTTGTATATGATCTGATGTAAGGGTCCACCTTCCCCCTTTTGTGGGTGACAATCAGTTATCCCAACACCATTTATTAAAGAAGCTACTCCTTCCCCGTTAAATTTTCTTGATATCCTTTTGAAATCATAGATACACACGTCTATTTCTGCACTCTCAATTATATTCCATTGATACATATATATCTTTATTCTTGTATCACATTATCTTGATTATCAGTTGTAAATCAGGACTCTGCATCTATCAACTATGTTCTCCTTTTAACAGTTATTTTGGTTCAAGCATAAGCCTCTTTTTAAAAAATTCATTTTATATTTTTCAATTATAGTTGACATATAATATTATATTAGTTTCAGAGGTACAGCCCAGTGGTTAGACATTATATAACTTGCTAAATGATCATCCCAATAAATCTCGGACCCATCTGACACCATACATAGTTATTAGAATATTATTGACCATGTTTCCTATGTTTACATCCCCGTGACTATTCTGTAACTACCAGTTTGTATTTCTTAATCCCTTTACTTTTTTCATCCATCCCTCCAACTACCCTTCCATCTAGAAACTGAAAAGGTTTTCTTTACCTATGAGTGTGTTTCTCTTCTGCTTGTTCGTTTGTTTTTTGTTTTGTTTTGTTTTGTTTTTATTCAAGTTTTGGTAGATACGTATTTATTGCCATTTGATTATTTACATTCTTTTTTATCCTTTTTTTCCTTCTTTTTTAGAAGACCCTTCAACATTTTGTATAATTCTGGTTTGTGGTGATGAACTGCTTTAGCTTTTTCTTGTCTGGAAAGCTCTTTACTTGTCCTTAGATTCTAAATGATAGCTTTGCTGGGTAGAGTAATCTTGGTCATAGGTCCTTGCTTTTCATCACTCCTTTCTGGCCTTCAAAGTTTCTGTTGAGAAATCAGCTGACATTCATATGGGCACTTCCTTGTAGGTCTTTAACCTTTTGCATTTTAATTATACTGTGTCTTGGTGTGGGCCTCTTTGGGTTCATCTTGTTTGGGACTCTGTGCTTCCTGGATTTATATGGCTATTTCCTTCACCAGGTGACGGAAGTTTTCTGTCATTCTTTTTTCAAATAGGTTTTCCATTTTCTTGCTCTCTTTCTTCTCCTTCTGGCGTCCCCATGATGCAAATGTTGATAGGCTTGAAGTTGTCCCAGAGGCTTCTTACACTAGCCTCGTATTTTTTTGCTGTTCTCATCATTGGATGTTTTTTGCTTCTTTATATTCCAAATCGCTGATTTGAATCTCAGCTTCATCTTCTCTACCGTTGATTCCCTGTAGTTTATTCTTCATTGCAGTTAGTGTATCCTTCATTTCTGACTAGTTCTTTTTTTATGGTTTCCATGTCCTTTGCTATGCTGTTAAAGTTCTCACTGAGTTTATCTTCTATTCCCCTAAGTTAATTGAGCATCCTTATAACCAGTGTTTTGAACTCTGCATCTGGTAGATTGCTTGTCTCCATTTTGTTCAGTTCTTTCTGGAGTTTAATTCTGTTCTTTCATTTTTGACATTTTTCTTTGTCTCCTGATTTTGGCAGCCTCTCTGTGTTTGTTTTTATGTATTCAGTAGAGCTGCTATGTCTCCCAGGCTTGGTTGAGTGGTCTAAGGTAATTAGATTTCCTGTAGGGTCCAGTGCCATAGCCTCCCCATTCACCTGAACTGGGTACCTCCAGGTGCATCCTCCCCACTTCTCGCCCCCCTCCTGGTTTTCATGGCCAAAAATTATGGGAACTTCTCTTCCTGGCACTGGAACCCTGGCAGGGAGGCCTGGTGTGGGTGTGGGATGCCTCGCTTCTCATGTGGGACTTCTGCAGCCTGGACATCCCTTCCTATTTTTATCCACCACATGTGGGTGTGGGACCAGACGGTTCTGCATCTCCGGCCTTCCTTCCAGTCTCGAAGTGGCTTCTTTTTTATATCCTTAGTTGTAGGATTTCCGTTCAGCTAGATTTCAGGCAGTTCCGGGTGATGCTTTTTCTGTAATTTAATTGTAATTTCTACGTGGTTGTGGGAGGATTCACATAACCAAGAGCTTTTTCCCCACTTACATGACTCTGTTGGGAGGGTGGCTGTGCCCTGGTAGCTTTGCCAGGTGAGAGTCGTGCCCCTGCAGCTCTGAGTAGCTGCCACCTGGCTTGTTGGAGCCGAGGTGTTATCCCCAAACACGTGACTTTGTTGGGCAGAGCTCCTTTCCTTTGAAGCCAAGGTGGAGATAGCCCTAGCCCCGTGGACTGTGGGCCTGTGCTGGGAATGCGGCTTCGATGGCGTCCGGGTCACTCTCAGGGTCATTCTTTGCCTGTCTTGAATAATTGTGTTCACGCTGAATCTGTGGTGCAGTCTTGTAGATTCCAAGAAGTGTGACAGTCTTCTCTCATTTCTTCTTATCTCTATTTTCTTCACTTCCCACTGGCATGGTTGATTTGGTCTGTGGTTCATACTCATACTAATCTTCTCAGCAAAAGGTTAGTTTGCCACACCCTAACTGTTCTCTTCGGAACACACTTTCTAGTTTTTTTGTAATGTGGACAGGCTAAGAAACTTCAAAATCTTTATAATCTGAGTTCTTTTGCTTAAGAGTTCTGTCTTTAATCATCTCTCTCTTCTTGTGTTTTACTATCAGCACGCAGGCAGAATCAAGCCACTCCTTCAACATTTAACTTAGGAATTTCCTCAGCTAAATCTCCAGATTCATGCTGGCAAGTGCAGCCTTTCACAAAACACTAGAACACAAATACAATTCAGCCAGGATTTTTACCAGTTGATACCAAGAATCGCTTTTCTTCCCATTTTCAATAACACATTTCTCCTTTCTGCCTGAGAGAGACCTCATCAAAATGACTTTTACTGTTCACATTTCTGCCAACATTCTATACATGATTATGTACGTTTTCTCTAAGAAGATGGGAAGTTTCTCTAGAGCTTTTTTTTTTTCTGCCTCAGCCTTCACCAGAATTGTCTTTGAAAGGCTCTTTATTGCAATATTGGCTTTTTTTTTTTTTTTTTGCAAGCCCCTCAAAATGCTTCCAGCCTATGCCCAACCCAGTTCCAAAGCCACTTCCACAGTTTTAGGTGTTTGTTACAGCAGCAGCTCACTTCTCAGTTCTGGCTGCTACAATAAAAATGGCATAGACTGTATTGATTAAACAACGAATGTTTATTTCTTATAGTTCTGGAGGCTGGAGGTCTGAGATCAGGGTCCAGCATCTTTAGTTTCTTTTTTTTTAATACATTTAAAAAATTATTTTTATTGATTTCAGAGGGAGAGGGAGAGAGAGATAGAAACACCAACGATGAGAAAGAATCATTGATCACTGCCTCCTGCACGCCTCACACTGGGGATCAAGTCCTCAACCCAGGCAAGTGCCCTGACCAGGATTTGAACCTTGACCTCCTGGTTCATATGCCGACGCTCAACTACTGACTCACACTGGCTGGGTGCATCTTCAGGTTCTTGATGTGGGCGCTCTCCCGGATTTTCAGGCGGCTGCCTTCTTACTGTGTCCTCACAGTGTGTAGAAACAGAGCTGTCTTTTCATTTCTTACCAGGACACCAATCCCACCTGGGGCTTTACACCCAGGACCTCATCCAAACTTAATTACTCCAGATAGCATCACACTGAGGAATTGAGACTCAACACATGAACTGGGGGGAGAGCGCCACAAACACATGCCCTAAGAGTCTCAATGTCATGGTATTTTCTACAGAATCAATTTGAAAAGTTTTATTGAGATACAATTGATGTAGCATAAAATCCTTCCGTTGCAGTTCCGGTGAGTTTTAGTACATGTGCCTCTATCGTTACAGTTCAGTTGTGAAACATATCACTTCAGCAGCTCCTTCATGCCCCTCTGCGTCCGTTCTTACTCCCCCTCCCGGTTCCAGGGAACACTCCTGCTTTCGAGTCTGATACTAATTTTATTTTTCCTGGACGTTTTATGTAAATGAAATCGTGTAAGTCTTTTGTATTTGTCTTTTTTAACTTAGTATAATTTCTACAAAATCTTTTATTTAATTGATACTTAATATTTGATCAATCAAATGAAGTAACTTTTATAAGAAATTGTTATATTATTTTAACACTAACTTTTTTCACAAATAGTAAAAGTGTTTTTTTAAAAAATATATTTTATTGATTTTTTACAGAGAGGAAGGGAGAGGGATAGAGAGTTAGAAACATCCATCAGCTGCCTCCCGCACACCCCCCACTGGGGATGTACCCGCAACCAAGGTACATGCCCTTGACCGGAATCGAACCTGGAACCCTTCAGTCCGCAGGCTGACGCTCTATCTACTGAGCCAAACCAGTCAGGGCTAGTAAAAGTTTTTATAGGATGGTTCTCATTTAATTTTTAAAATATTTGTAATGTACTTATAAGGACATTCTGAAGGACAATTTAAACAAATTAAAAAATACTTGGAAGTTAGAGAGAAAATATTAAAATAAGCCTCCAATACTCTTTATTATTCTTACTACAAGGAAATTTGGCTAAAATACCTTATCTGCGTTTCCTCATGAACACTCAGTTAACTTTTTAAATGAATGAAAAGATTTGTATTTATCATCAAATCCTGGGGCAGATTACCTCACAAATGTATCTCCTGAGTGCTGACCAACTGCAGTTTTCAACAGTGTGGTTACATTTATCTTGTTCTCATCTTACACAACAGGAAAGAGATTTATCTCCTCCATCATCATGGCGAATTATGCCTTGGACACGTTTTCCAAATATTATTGCTTTAACTGTTTGTGCTTTGTTGGAGATCAATCCATCCTTCTGTCTGATACTAATTAAAGTACCTTATTTAGTCCATATTTCCAATAAACTTAATCAAGATTTCTAGGCATTGCCTATTTCATTCCTGTAGCTCAGATTTCCTGCCAGCAATTAGGTGGATACAGCATACGGCATTAGCTTTGAATAGAGAAACTGGGGTCCAATAAAGGTGGTGGCTATAGACAAGCTTTATTTGTAAAGAATGATAGTGAGGTTATCTGTTTAAGTTGTGTTTTTAGTTTTTTAATATAGGGAAGGGAATATAGATAAACTGTATTTTTTTACTTATGGAACAAACTCTATGGATTTTTAACTCATTGTTTTAGTTTCTCAGTTAACTGTGAAAGATTCTGTTCTCTATGAATGAGGCACCGAAGCGTTGTTGCTACACTTTTATAGCTTCTTAGCCATTTCCAGACATGTCAGTGTTTCTGTTTTAGCCTGTGCCCTTAATGATACCACCTGAAAGGAAGCGGAGGGATAGCAACAAGAATGACAAGCTGGAGGCAGAGGGGCCGCTCGTTATAGTCATGTTGTAGTCACAGGACTCCTGGTATGTACTGATCTTTAAAACCTTTTCCCTACAGATGATGAGCATCCTTTGAGTGCCTCAGAACACAAGAGCTGATACTGCCTTATGGAGGGCCAACATAGATCTTGGTACTGATGAAGTAAAACCAAGGATATTTGTTAGGGTTTGGGGAGAGAGGGAAATGGGTAGTTGGCTAATCAACAGGTATAAAGTTTCAGTTGTGCAAGATGAATAAAGTCTAAAGACCTGTAAAAACTGTGTCTACAGTTAACAGTACTGTACTATATTGTATATTTAAAAGTTTATTAAGAGGGTAGATTTCATGTTAAATGTTTTTAGCACAAAAAAAATATGGAAAGCAATGCTCTTCCCCCCCCCACCCCCCCGCCCCACATCCTCTGTATCTTTCGTACCATGGTGCTATTTTATTCAAAACACTAGGGGCCCGGTGCACGAAATTCGTGCACTGGGTGTGGTGGGGGCGGGGAGAGTGTCCCTCAGCCCAGCCTGCCCCCTCTCACATACTGGGAGCCCTCAGGCGTTGACCCCCATCACCCTCCAATCGCCTGATCGGCCCCTTGCCCAGACCTGACGCCTCCGCCAGAGGTGTCAGGCTTGGACAGGGGACCCCCATCTCCCCCCGATCACTGCCTCTGGCCCAGGAATCATGCCTGGGCAGGGGACTCCCATGTCCCTCCGATCGCTTGCTCCACCCCCCGCCCAAGCCTGACGCCTCTGACCCAGGCTTCAGGCCTGGGCAAGGGGACCATCATATCCCCCCAATCCCTGGCTCCGCCCCCCACCCAGGCCTGATGCCTTGGCCAGAGGAGTTGACCCTCATCACCCTCCGATCACCAATCACCGGATGGGCCCCTTGACCAGGCCTGAGGCCTCCTGGGCAGGGGACCCCCAGCTCCCTGCGGTTGCAGGCTCCGCCCCTGCCCAGGCCTAACGCCTCTGGCCTAGGCGTCGGGCCCAGGCAGCGGGGACCTGCAGTGGCAGCGGGGGGCGCCGCGATCGTGGGCTTCGCTTTAGGCCCAGACAAGGGACCCCTAGCTCCTGGGACTGCCAGCTTCGACGGAGCCCAGCTCCCATCGCTGGCTCCACCCCTACTTCCTGCTATCACTGGCCAGGGCGGCAAAGGTGCCTGATTCTCTGGTCATGGCTGGGGGGCAGGGCAAAGGCGGCCCCAGGGCGGCCTTTGCCCTGCCCCCCAGCTCTTAGCTCCCCCCTGGGTTTCCGATCACTGTCAGTGGCAGGGGGCTTCTTCCTGCTTTCCCTTTCGCCTCCCTGCATTGTGCCTACATATGCAAATTAGCCACCATCTTGTTGGCAGTTAACTGCCAATCTTAGTTGGCAGTTAATTTGCATACAGCCCTGATTAGCCAATGAAAAAGGTATCGCCGTACGCCAATTACCATTTTTCTCTTTTATTAGTGTAGATTTGAAGGTTAATGGGTCTTTGTTTCCCACCCCCTTCAAAGTAATAAAATAGAAAGGCAGGGAGAGATAAGGAGTTGCATAATGACAGAAACTTATTTACAGATATTGGGACCGAACATTCATCTGCCTCATGAAAATGATGGGAAATTCAGGCTTCAGTACCTGCCTCTGGAAACATTAAATTCTAAACCAGGATTGTAACAATCTGTCAAATTATTGAAATAGTATTGCAACTACAAATGGGAAGCTTATCAGAATGACAAGCTACTGGAACAGTGTTAGAGAATAAATACAGACTGCATATAAACAAGAGAAGCTAACCGTGAATTGTAAAATGATGTTAGTTTTCGTTTTAATTTAGTAATGTCAGAATTAGTTTTGAAGTATAATTCATTAGACAGTTACTCTTGCAGGCTGGAGAAAAATAATACTGCATATTTAAATAATCTATCAAAAAGGGTGCCTGTATTTAAGAAACTAAAGGGAAAACACTCAAAGCTGCATCTTTTAGTTTCATCTTTTCTCATTTCCATTTTTAAAAGCATGAGATTTCTCCCTCTTATATAAAAAAATTCACCAGAAGATACTGGTGCAGAACAAAATAAAGCCAAAAGAGACAAACATTGGCCAAATACGGAAATGCATTCATTGAAATTTTATTTTCAGTTGAGGGAAGGTAATCTGGGGATCATCAAAATGAGGGCATCTGAATTAAAGGGAAAATGTGATGGATTAAGATTGCAAACGCTGGTTGAAGAGCAATAGTGATAAGAAGTGGTGAGAGAGCTTTTGAGAAAGTTTGTGTAATTGGGATTATCAACATCTCTATGATACACTTATAGCTTGTATATAACTTCCCCCAATCTGTACTTTTTCAGAGCAACCTTTTGCAGTTGTTTTCATTATTCATTTGATGTATGTAACCGATTTATTGCATGGGCTGAGTTCCAGTAGCAAATAACTTAATTTTCATCCGGTGCTCCCAATTTCAGCCTTACTCCAGGATTCTTTGAAGACATCTCGGCAGGAACCATAGCTTTTCTGGTCATTTTCAGGTATTAAATAATATGTTTAGGTGTTAAAGTTTGCATCTCAGTTTGAATTAAGACTTACTCATTTAAAACTTTTTCCTCCCATTTCAGTCAGAAACCTGTAGCAAGAGAAAGGGTACTCTAGTCTGTGGTTTTCACTCTCATTTGCCTACTCATATATTCTTTTTAAAAATTTATTTTATTGATTAAGGTATTACATATGTGTCCTTATCTCCCCATTGCCCCCCCGCCATGCCCTCACTCCCCTGTTATCTGTGTCCATTGGTTGGGCTCATTTGCATGCATACACGTCCTTTTGTTGATCTTTCCCTCTTGCCCCCACCCTCCCCTACCTTCCCTCTGAGGTTTGACAGTCTGATCAATGCTTCTCTGTCTCTGGATCTGTTTTTGTTCATCAGTTTATGTTGTTCATTATATTCCACAAATGAGTGAGATCATGTGATATTTATATTTCTATGACTGGTTTATTTTGCTTAGCATAAGGCTCTCCAATTTCATCCATGCTATTGCAAATGGTAAGAATTCCTTCTTATTTACCGCAGCGTAGAATTCCATTGTGTAGATGTACCACGTTTTTTTAATCCACTCATCTGCTGATGGGCACTTAGGCAGTTTCCAAATCTTAGTTATTCTAAGTTGTGCTGCTATGAACATAGGGGTGTATATATCCTTTCTGATTGGCGTTTCTAGTTTCTTGTGATACATTCCTAGAAGTGGGATCACTGGGTCAAATGGGAGTTCCCTACTCATATATTTTTCCTAACACTTTGGGGTAGGACTGAGGTTGAGCAGAGCAAAATGTCTTTGCATGTGGAACTCTTGGTAGCCCTCTCTTGGTTAGCAAATACCTTCTGTCATGCACATGCCCCATGTAACTTCTCTAGTCAGGTGCGTAATGATGCACCGCGTGGCCTGGAACTTCTGATGTCACATTGCTCCCTCATAGAAGGATGCATCCTATAGCTGCCCTCCCTCCCCTTCCCCTGAGCTACTGACATCACCCACACATCCTCATTCTGCTGAAATTTAATTTCCTCAGCAGATAACTCCAAGTAGAAGCTCCTTGAAGACACGGACTGTACATTAAACCTCTAGTTCCTGTCTAGCACCAGCCACAGTAATAGGACCAGTGGGTGTTCAGTTTCTGATTAGTCTGCAAGTAGGTCTCGCCGTATGACCGTTGAACCAGCACCTACCCATAGTAGCAGGATGTGAAGTCCTCGTTCTCCCACAGGAAGCTCCCATTTTTCTGGAAATTCCTAGGAAAACACGTGTATTCACATGAAGGGGTATGTTCTTTTGTTTGTGTGTGCTAACCTGAGGCTGGAATTCAGGATCACTGAGAAAGGGGGTCCACATGGGTAAAAAAGCAGCTTCCGAAGAGATACACAGGCATAAGGGTGATTTTAGGAGAGTTGATTAAATAGACATAATAGACTGATTCCTCTAGTTCATTAGTATTCTTTCCTAAAGCTCTTCTGTCTGGTAAAGAGCCTGCTCTATGCGAGTTCACTTTTTTAACCCCATTTCCACAGTCTCCCTGCTTTGCCTTTACAAAAGAAAGGCACTCTCTCATCAACTGGAATCTTCCTGTAGCTCATGTCTCAGAGTGGCTCAACCTCCAGGTCACCATTCCAAAGGAAAACTTGTAATGTCCGTGTTATTTTAAGAAAGTGATTTACAAATGCTGTAATAAATCCTTCTGAAAATTAAATGGCTTCTACTTCTTTGTTTTTCAACAAAGATGATGAAGGATTTAAAATTTCAACTGCTAAGTGATTGAAAAGTACTTTTGTCTTACCAATCACTGTGTTGTGTGGAGCATTTAAATAGGAAGATATTAAGAAAATTGATGGATATTGCTATAATAATATCCCATCTACCTATTTTTCTAGCTTAAAATGGGAAAACAAAAACCTGGATTAAAATTGATGCTGAAATATAAACAAGAAGAAAAAATCTATGCCGAGCTCTGTCTCCATCTAGAATTAAATAATAGACACCAGTGGATATGTAAACTAATTGAAAAAAAAATAGTACTATCCACTTCAGTAAGAGATACATATCTAATCAACTATTTTATTTTTCATATTTACTATTAATAATCACTTATCCTATTTATTTGGAATTATTTGCATACTAGTAATTGTAATAACAACTAAATTTAGGAGGAATTTTATGTTTTGATTTTTATTTTTGACAAGTAAAAAGTATGTATTTAAAGTATATAATAAGATGTTTTGGTATATGTTCTGAAATGATTATTCTAGTCACACTACTATATCCATCACATACCATTGTTATCTTTTTTGTGTGTGTAGTGAGAGCTGTCTTAAGAAATTTCAAGTCTACAATACATTATTATAAACTATAGTCCCCATATTGACCATTTCACCTTCAGAACTTATAACTGAAAGTTTGTACTCTGATAAAATTCTCCCCGTAGTTCCTACCGACTTCCAGTAACCACCATTCTTTTGTTATTGCTATAAGTTTGACTTTTTGTTTGTTTGTTCTTGGGTTCCCTCTATAAGTGAGATAATAGAATATTTGTTTTTCTGTGTTTGTCTTATTTCACTTAGAATGCCTCTAGGTTCATCCATGTTGTTGCAAATGACAGGACTGACTTTTTGTGTGTGATTACTTTTATTTGTTGGTTTTTATTAAAATTTATTGGGGTGACATTGGTTAATACAATTATATAGGTTTTAAATGTACAGTTCTAGAATATATTATCTGTATTTTACATTATGTGTTTACCACCCAAAGTCAGATCTTCTGTAACCATATTATTTGACTCCCTTTACCCTGTAATACCACCCACACACCCCCTTCCCCTCTGATAACGACCGTACCTTTGTCTGCATCTATGAGTTTTTGTTTGTTGTTTGTTCATTTGTTGCTTTCAGTTTTATATCCCACATATGATTAAATGAAAAGGCTCTTGACTTTTTCTGTCTGACTTATTTGCTTAACATGATATTCTCATGAGCTATTCATGTTGTCATAAATGGCAGTATTTCATCTTTTCTTATGGCTGAATAGTAGTATATTGATTATATGTACCATACCTTCTTTATCCAATCATCTATTGAAGGACACCTCAGTTGTTTCCATGTCTTGGCCACTGTGAATTCATGCTGCAGTGAACTTAAGAGTTACATATATCATTATGAATAAAAATTTTCAAAGTTTTTAGATGAATACCCAGGAGTTGCTGTGTCATATGATAACTCTATTCTTAATATAAATGACACAATTCATTTGTATAGACAACCCTACAGACTCCACCAAAAAAACCACTATTAAAATAATAAAATAAAGTTGCAGGATGCAAAATTAATGTACAGAAATTCATTGCATTCCTTTATATTATCCATGAAATTTCAGAAAGAGAAATGAAAGAAAAAGCACCATTCCTTTTGGAATTACAAGAAAAAGAATAAAATACTTAAGAATAAACTTGACAAAGGATGCAAATGATCTACACACTGAAAGCTATAAGCCATGTTTTTAAAAATATGTTTTTAATTGATTTTAGAGAGAAAGGAAAGGAGAGGGAGAGAGAAAGAAACATTGATAGGTTGCATCTTATACACACCCTGACCATGAACCAAACTGTAACTTGGGCATGTGCCCTGACCAGAAATTGAACCTGTGACATTTTGGTGCATGGGACAGCACTCAATTGAGCCACACTGGCCAGGGCTAAATGATATTATTAAAAGAAATTAAGGAAGACAAAAAGAAATGAAAAGAGATTTTATGTTCATGGATTTAAAGAATGAAAAGAATGAACATAGTTTAAAGCAATATACAGATTTAATGCACTCCTCATCAAAATCCCAGTAGCATTTTTTAAAGGAATAGAACAACAACAAAAAATCAATAGGTTTGTATAGAACCATAAAAGACCCTGAATAGCCAGTAGCCATTTATTTGAAAAGACTCTCCTTTCTCTACCATATATTCTCAGTGTCTTTGTCAACCATCACTTGACTGCGTGTGGATGAGTTTATTTCTGGCTCCATTCTATTTCATTGATCCATGTGTTCATTTTTATGTCAGTGCCATACTGTTTTAATTACTATAGCTTTGTAATATATAGTTTGAAGTCAGCGTGTGTGATCCCTCCAGCTTAGTTCTTTTTGCTCAACTAGCTACTTAAGGTCTTTTGTGCTTCCGAACTAATTTTAGGATTCTTTTTTCTTTGAAAAGTACCATTGGAATTTTTATAGGGATTGCATTGACTCTGTATATCACTTTGGATAGAAAAGACATTTAAACAATATTCTTCTAATTCATGAACAAGAGATATCTTTCCATTTATTTGTGTCTTCTAAGAGTTTTTTCATCAATATCTTACAGATTTCAGGGTTCAGATAATTCACCACCTTTGTTAAATTTATTCCTAAGTCTTTTATTCTTCTTGTTGCTATTGTACATGGGGTTGTTTTCAAATGTCTTTATGGGTAGTTTATTATTAGTGTGTGGAAATGTACTTGATTTTTATGTTGATTATATATCTTGCATCTTTACTGAATTCATCTATTACTTTTAGTGGTTTTTTTGGTGGCATCTTTAGAGTTTTATATGTCTTCTGCAGAGACAATTTTACTTCTTTCTGATTTGGATGTCTTTTTCTCCTTGCCTAATTGCTCTAGCTAGGAGTTACAGTATTATGTTGAATAAAAGTGGTAAGCTTGCTTGCCTTATTCCTGATCTTAGAGGGAAAACTTTCTGTTTTTCACCACTTAGTAAAATATTAGCTGAGGTCTTGTCATATGTGATTTTTATATTGTTGAAGTACATTTTAAAAGGTTATATATATGTATATATATACACACACGTGTGTGTGTGTGTGTGTCTGTAATTTTCTTGGATTGTAAGGCTTTATGTAACACACACATGCAAATTCGGTGCAGATAATTGGGATGGGGTCTTCAAATAAAACATGTTCAAGCATTCAAATACATTACAGTAGGATAAAATTCTGACTATCTGAATGGGAAATGGAATCCAAGTAGAAGTTTAAGGTAAAAAAATGTCAGATTTCTTCTGAAGAAGATTAGTACAGGTGTTTTTTTAATGGGTTGTGGTGGGATCGTATTTCTACGATAGTTAGAATCCATCAGATCCATTTCAGAATGACATCACACTTTTATATTAAATGTCAGTGTACACAACACGCCAGAAATTATACCCTTTGCATCTCTTTAAATTTCTATTTGAAATGTCTAGATGTTAACTTGAAAAATGTGTGAAGGGAGTAGATATGTTTTCAACATCATTTTAGGAAATCCATGAGGGAAAGTTTGAAGGGTGCTTTTCTAAGACATGCCATGTATTGGAGCCAGACTAAGTTCTGAGGTCAGAAGACTACTTACTGCTGACGTGCTTCACGTGCAAACTGCCTAATTCCTACACTCAGAAAAAAGCTAGTGCTCTTAGCTGCTCCGGTCCTTCCATCTAGAATTCAGCCCAGCAGTCCAGGAGCAACGCCGGGCCCACCTCCACTGCTGCCAGTGCAGGTCTTCCTCCAGCCCAGAGCAGTGCCTAACGGAGCACCGCAGGGCCAGTCTTTTCTTGAGACATATGAGCAATGACAACTTCTTAGAGCCTTGCTGTGAGGAGAGAGTGGAGGTCGCACATGCCAGGGATTTGCTAGCATCCTCAGAACAATCAGTGAATGAGGAAGAATGATGATATTGATGAGTAAGGAAGGTATTTTAAGAAACCTAATTGAATAACATTTGATGTGAGTTGGTAATAAGTTTATATTTTCAGAGTTGCCCAGAATCTGTATATTTAAAAATAGAAACAAGGACATTAGAAATGAAAGTTAAGGAAGTAGGATTTTTAAAAAATTCAAAATTTAAGGTTTTAAAAATGTTAATTTTAGTGTGGTTACAATGGGTATTTATTAGAACAGCATAGTTTTAATTTTTATTTTAGTTTACTTGTTTTAATCCTCACCTGAGGATATTTTTTTCCATTGATTTTTTTTTTTTTTTTTTTGAGAGAGAGAGAGAGAGAGAGAGAGAGAGAGAGAGAGAGAGGATGGTAGGAAGGGGGAAGAGAGAGAGAAAACATAGACTTGAGAGACACACGATTGGCTGCCTGTCACACATGTCCCAACAGGGGCCATGGCTGAGCCTGCAACCAAGGTACATGCCCTTGGCTGGGGATCCAACTCACAACCCTTTGGTCTGTGGGCAGACACTCTAACCACTGAGAAAAACTGGCCAGGACAGGACAGCATGGTTTTAAAGGGAAGAATGAGACAGACCAGAGGATCAGTCCCAACTTTGCCACACATTAGCTGTATAATCATGACTAGTTATTTAAGTCTCTTTGATTCTGTTTCCTCATTGGTAAAATGGGGACAGTCCTGCCTATATGAAGGCTATTTTGTGAATTAATTGAGATCATGTATGTAGGAACACTCAACCATGTTTTTCTGCTTTTACCTCTTTCGATATACTCAGTATTTTTTTCTTTTTTTTTCTTTTTTATCCTCACCTGAGGATATGTTTGTTAACTGATTTTTAAAGAGAGAGGAAGGGCAGGGCGAGAGAGAATCATGGATCGGTTGCCTCCTGTACACTCGCTGTTTTTTCTTTTTCTTTTTTTTTTAAAAAATATATTTTATTGATTTTCTACAGAGAGGAAGGGAGAGATAGAGAGCTAGAAACATCGATGAAAGAGAAACATCGATCAGCTGCCTCCTGCACATCTCCCACTGGGGATGTGCCCGCAACCCAGGTACATGCCCTTGACCGGAATCGAACCTGGGACCCCTCAGTCCGCAGGCCGACGCTCTATCCACCGAGCCAAACCGGTTTCAGCTGTTTTTTCTTTTATCTTTGCTTTGTGTGCTTGTTTTCAATTTTTTTTATTCATGTGTTAATTTTTCTGCCTCCTTTAAACCTTTTCTATTAGCATCCTGTTTTAAAGTCCAGAAAAACTTCAGGAGAGGGCTTACGCTTAATGGAGGGTCGACAGCGTGGAAGAACATTGTTTTGTGAAGTGAAATGTGCTTGTCTCCCCAGCCCTGCCTGCGATTTTTGCTTGTGTTTTTATTGGCTGGTATGACTTATTCGGTAAGAACCCCCTAAACACTTTCCTTTGTTTTTAAGATTCGAGAGTTAGTTTCAATCAAAGTAAAGTAGTTTCCAACATGAGTAATGCCCTCCTGGTATTATAAAAGGGCAACATTCTTGGTTGCCATATATTTACTATCAACATTGGTTTTGTTTCTCAGCTGATATCAGTGAAGATGTCTGTCTTCTCTGGTAAAGCCAGCTGTCAGTGGGTCACTGATGCTGTGCAGCAGGCAGAGGGTCCCGCAGTTGCTGGTGGTTGCTTTGCAGCCTTGCCTCCCATGCTGGCACCGCGTTAGTGCATTATGTGCAGGACACGCGCTGCAACCTGCACTGGATCTGCGGGATCGAAATGCAGCTTGTGGCTCTACTGCAGTTGCCATGCAGATCAGGAAAAGAAAGGATAATTCTAAATCCAGGACAAGCTGTTCATTAGGATTATTTCAGGTACAGGAAAATCTAGAAGAGTTTGTAGAAATTATCTTGAATATCTTGGAAACCACTGCAGGACCTTGGAGGTGAGAAGGGCATACAGAAGGGTGTTTCTGTCAATCAGTGTATTTAAGTAGCCTTGGGGACATGGAGGTCCCAGCACAGTAGGCATCAAAAATGCTGTGCTCTGTCATGCCTCTACCTGAGAGCAGGGTGCTTCCTGTGGCCTTTCTCTGCCCAGGGAATTGGAATAATGGTCCAAGACTAGTTCAACTGGAAGGTTTTTGAACCCTAGTTGATATTAGCACACTCTCTTCTTCATTAGCGCTTTTTAAAATTATTCTTTTAAAAAATATGTTTTCATTGATTTCAGAGAGAGGAAGGGAGAGGCAGAGAGAGAGAGAGAAACATCAATGATGAGAGAGAATCATTGATTGGCTGCCTTCTGCACACCCCTGGGAATTGAATCATGACCTACTGGTTCATGAGTGGACGCTCAACCACTGAGCCACATCGCCAGGCTATTAGCACTTTTAAAATTAAACATAGTGTAATAGCAATACAATGCATTGCACTGTGAGTGAGGTTTTATTTTTTTTAAATTTTTATTTTTCACTTACCTCATCAACCCCCCTATTGGTCTGTTTTTCCCACTAGGAATCTTGTCATAATGTTTGTCATTCTATCTCCAGTGTCTAGAATACATCTTTTTAAAAAAAAATGTGTTGGTTTTTCACTTTTCTTTCTTTTTTTAATATATTTTTTTATTGATTTCAGAGAGGAAGGGAGAGGGAGAGAGAGATACAAACATCAATGATGAGAGGGAATCATTGATTGGCTGCTTTGTGCATGCCCCCCACTAGGGATGGAGCCCGAAACCTGGGCATGTGCCCTGATGGGGAATAGAGCTATGACCTCCTGATTCATAGGTCAACACTCAACTACTGAGTAACACCCGGCCTGGCAGTTGAATTTTTTTATAGCTAGTTTGCTGACACCTTTTTTTATCATGAAAGGATGTTGAATTTGTCAAATATTTTTTCTGCATCTATTGAGATCATCATGTCATTTTTATCCTCTATTCTGTTAATATGGTATGTAACATTGATTTGTTATGTTGAACCATGTTTGCATTCCAGGAATAAATCTCACTTGGTCATGGTGCATAATCCTTTTAATGTCCTGTTGAATTTGTTTTGCTAGTATTTTGTTGAGGACTTTGAAGCCAGCTGATCCAGGGCTTTTCTTTGTTGGGATTTTTTTTTTATTACTAATTCAATCTCTTTGTTAATTATAGGTCTGATCATGATTTTTAGAGCGAGAGGGAGGGAGGGAGGAAGGGAGGGAAAAAGAGAGAGACACCAATGTGAGAGAGACACATAGATTGGTCGCATGTGCCCTGACTGGGGTGGGTATTGGACCTGCAGCCTAGGAACATGCCCTTGATTGGGAATCAAACCAGTGACCCTTGAGTGCATGGGCTGATGCTCTAATCCCTGAGCCAAACTGGCCAGGCCAGATTTTCTATTTACTCATGGATCAATCTTTGCAGGTTTCACGTTACTAGAAATTTATCCATTTCTTCTGTTACTCAATTTGTTGGTGTATAATTGTTTCTTGTAATCTCTTATCATGCTTTTTACTTCTGTGGCATCAGTTTTAATATTTCCCTTTTCACTTATGATTTTGTTTGAGTCTTTTCTCTCTTTCTCCTAAACAATCTAGCTAAATGTTTGTTAATTAGGTTTAAGAAATTTCTGCTCAAACCACCTAAGTGATATATTTTCTTCCTACTAAGACACATGATTATATTCATGACAGTGACTTTTCTCAATATATTTTATTTATTTTTGTCACTGATATTAGTAATATTATTCACATGCTGATTGTTTTTAAAAATCATAATTCTAAGCCTTCGTCTTTATAAGGAAGTGGACACTTAAATCTTCATAAGTATTGGCTGTTTTCGGGTAATATTTGCAGAGTGAGAATTCTTTAGAATGCAGAAACCAAGTGTCCGTGGCAGTGACTCTCTGTGAAATTTAAAGAGACTTGTAAGTACAGGAGCACTGCTTCCTAGTAGATATGGCAGAGTTTTCCTTGCGTTTTGTTTTAAGAAAAGTAGTCTTATGTAAGCATCAGGGTTGTTTTTCCCTTGCACTTGCACACATTCCAAATTAAAACTGTGTAGCCTCTGGAAATGCTGC
The DNA here is from genome assembly GCF_964212035.1 of Myotis nattereri. Classification (NCBI taxonomy): domain Eukaryota; kingdom Metazoa; phylum Chordata; class Mammalia; order Chiroptera; family Vespertilionidae; genus Myotis; species Myotis nattereri. The sequence continues at coordinate 16,239,838 of NC_138086.1, read as the reverse complement.
CGCAAAGATGTTGACATAGCATCATTTAAAGAGAGTTTTGAAAGATGGTGAGGCAAGCTTATTTAAAAATTTTTTTCTTCTCAGGAAAGACTTTGAATTAACACCACCACAGTGATGATAAATTTGGCAAAAGAAATAAAAGTGAAGAATCGGTCAATTTTTAGACAAGTAACACTTTTATAATACTGGCTCAGATTTCTTTATTACATAAAATGCAAGATGGATTTGGTTGGCAAAGGTTTGAAATCTATTGGTTTATAAAATAACAAAATTTTACCTGGAGCAATTTTGTTAAATTCTCACTCTGTTCTAATGTTTAACTTTTCTTGCCATAGTATAGCTTTTTTGGCAGATGGCAATATTTGGATGATACTGAATTAGGCAAATTTTCATAAGAATCCTCAAAATGTTAATGTTTGCATGTGTACAAAATCACACATTTTATATAGCTCTGCCAAAATGGTAGAGACAGAGTATTCTGCATTTTTTTACTTTGTACTTCTTTACATTTAAATAGGGTAGATGTCTAGGAAAGAAAGTGAACCTCTTTATTTACCATGAATAATATTTTGTGGATATAAAAACCTAACTTACCATCTTTAGCATTTAAAAACTGTTTTCCATCGTGTCATGTGTTGCTGCTAAAATAAAATCAGTAAAGATCAACATTTACATCAACATTAAACTACTTTTCCTGTCAATTTCCTCTAAAATTCAAAACATTCATATTCAATTGTTGTTTTTTAACATAGGACAGTGGTTCAGATTGCCTCATTCTCATGTTCTCTCTTTGCAAATACTGGATTCTGGGTGAAGGCCATAGATCCAACTTCTAGGGGGAGGGATTCATCAGTTCTTTAGTAAATAAGACCCTTTTTAAGCAGGACCAAAACAGACATGAGTAATTCCAAGTTCAGTTCCAAACAAATTTGTATCATAGCAAGATTTTGGTGGACTTTAGTATTTATTTGAGCTGCTTGATTAAGCACACATCCTACTTACAGTGGAAATCTAGAATAATAAAATGTAATATGCAAATCAACTGAACAGCTGAACGACCGTTGGGACGACCTTCCAGATGACCACGCTATGACATGCACTGGCACCAAGCCAGCAAAGGCGGGTGCGATACGATTGGTCAGGGGGCCTCGCCATCGCCCCACGATCACCCCACGATCGCCCCGCAGAGGGAGGCCCAGGCCAACCAAGTGATTGCTCCCTATGCCTGTCGCCCGCAGAGGGAGGTGTCCAGTGGTGGTGGGGGGGGGGCAGCGCCACACAGATGGCAAGCAGTGGCAGTGGCAGGGGTGGGGCCAGCTGCTGGCAGCCGGGGTAAGGAAAGCCCCAAAGGCCTAATCACCAGCCAGGCCTAGGGACCCTATCTGAGGTTTCCCGGATTGAGAGAGGGCTCAGGCCTGGCTGAAGGACACTCCCCTCACACCCCCCCCCCCCCGTGCATGAATTTCATGCACCGAGCCTCTACCTCTAGTGTGTCTGTCTCTCTCTCTCTCTCTCTCTCTCTCTCTCTCTCTCTCTCTCTCTCGATATATATATATATGGCTAAGTATCTGTCCTTCCCTCCAACTGGTAGCTATGACGCGCAATGATCACCAGGGGGCAGATGCTCAACACAGGAGCTGCCATGACGTGCACTGGCCATTTAAAATCAATGGCACTAGGGATCTGGCACCGACAAACCAACACTCGGCTTCCCCCAAGTGGGACACAGGCCCCACCACCACCCCAGGATGACACCCCACCAAATCACAGCCAACACTGCCAAGACCCCATGGTGCAAAATGGAGCCACAGCCCAGCCTTGCCCGGAAAAGATGCTGTGGGCGCCGGGTAATGACATCACATACCAACTCGGCTTCCTCTCCCTAGCGACTAGCCTCCTTGCAGTTTCTTCAGCCCAGGAACCCAACTTGCTTTATAGCCAGGTGCAGACATGTTACACTTTAACCAAATGTCTATGAAGCGTTTTCCTGTGCCTCATCTCATTTGATCCTCACAGAAGTCCTGGAGTAGGTAGATAGGAGACTTGGTAGAATCCTATTTTCTTTTCATTAGCCAGAAAATGGAAATTAGAAACATGACCTGACTGAAAAGAAGTAAGAAATGGTGGACCTTGAAAATGACTGCAGGTTTTCTCACTGTGCAGAATATAGTCAAACACTGCTGCAGTTAAATATTTTACCCTTTGTTCTCCCTACGTGATCTACAATAATAATCTGCTTTGTGTTGATAATATACTGCTGTGTTGCTGACAGTTACCTGAAAGAGAAGTTGAGGTGCTTCACTGGGCTGGATAAAGTTTAGTTACATCAGAAAGCAAGTCTAATTAAGCAAGTTTATCTAAATATATAAACTAGAGGCCCGTTGCACGAAGAGATTCGTGCACTAGGCCTTCCTTCCCCTGGCCTCCGGCACTGGTTTTCCTCTGGGACCCAGGCTCTCGCCGCAGTGGAAAAGCCAAGCCTCAAGGCTTCTCCGCTCCGACCTCAGCAGAGAAGCAAAGCCTCTTCAGTCTTCAGTGTTCGCTCCATGCCTGCATATGCAAATTAACGGGCATCTTTGTTGGGTTAATTTGCATACTCATCCTGATTGGCTGGTAGGCTTAGCAGAGTGACACCCATTTCCATGTTTCTCTTTTATTAGTGTAGAAGGCTAAGTTGACTTGCGAATGCATGATACATATAAAGCTCTCGCTGGCACCAATTGCGCACATGTGTTTCTATCTGTCATTGTTAATCATGAATTTGGTTGACACTTCTATTAGAGAGAAAGCAAATAGTGATATTAAAATATGTCTTCTAATTTCTTTTCAATGTGCATGAATCCGTGTGCCGAAACGCTAGTTGAAGTATAAAAGGCTTAGAGTAAGGGTCTTGATTTCTGCTGCAAACTCATAAAAATGGCAAAAGTAACTATTTCTGGGAGGGCCAAAGGAGGTCTGTGGCCTAATGTGCATAGTCACTTTTTGATGAGATTTACTGACAGATGGACCTGTTTCCCCCATGATCAGATTGGTGATTGCATTAAAATTTTATCATTAATTATTTCTTGGACATATCTGTGAATGTTTCCTGGCTTAAGTTTTCAGAGAAGATCCCCAACCTAGTCAGTGACCTTTGCTGTTTTCCCTCAGTCAGTGGGATCTTCAGAAAGAGAAAGCTTATTTATACCAAGCTGAGCTTGGCTTTGTTGCTTTGACTCCACAGGGCTGCTCTTTCTGTTTAGAAGGAGACCAGTTCCTTTCCTGAGCAACTGCTTGTGGTGCTCTGCTTTGCTTTCTTCCCATCATGTAGCTTGTGATGGCCTGGACAGAAAACATACATCCATTTTATAATTATCTTTTTCTTAAAACCGATCAAACGTTATAACTTTATCAAAATTGTGCACAGTTTTATAACACCACTGTAAATGTCAGTTAAGATATATTGCAAATTGATAATTAATCTGATTTAGGAATATTTACCCACATGGCATGGATGAGTAAGAATTTCACAGTAGGATATAATCACTCACTTTTATTAGAAAGGAGACAGATACCATTTATTCTGTATTATTATAATAGTAAGTAATTCATATTGTATGTAGTATTATTATTCATTCTCAAAGAAACTTTTACAATGGCCCACCCTGTGATAGAATACAAAGAAGTAGGCATCCAGGTTCAGATAGCTGTTAAAGTGACTGCAATAGACAGACCCTTTTTTCAGTTATCCAGGTTGATCTTCAACAGCATATCCTTCTGTCTGGATATCGTCACTCAGTTATCTGAGATTCTACACTTTCAAAATAGAAATACTTTTTTTTTTTCACCTTGAACACACCTTCTTTTTATCTGAGAATGTGGTTCTCTTATCTACGGAGGTGCCTGTTTAAAAATTATTAAGAAAATTCCACGTCTGGCTTTGCTACATGGAGAATTCTAAAGTTGTACACCTAAAATATGTAACGTTGTTTATGAGAGTTACCTCAATAAATTTACTTTTGAAAATGTCTTTTGAATAAATTATTCAAACACACCTGTTCCTCATTAACAAATTTTGCCAAAAAAAAAGTTCCACCACTTCACAGTAAGCCAAGACAGAGAGATTGGGTAAGAAATGAACAGTGGTTCCAGGTAAACACATTTAGAACACATGTGGTTGATCAGCCGTGACAGTTCTGACATGTAGATCTTCACTTGTTTTAGAATCTTTCTGAAACACTATAATTTATCCTAAAAATCCTGATGTTATTGTAGCTAAATGCAATGGCATATTTTAAAATACAGAAGTGGCTTTAAGAGTCAGCTGATTACTCTTATTTAACAACATCGCCAACCCCCACCTTGAGTTGGTTGCATTATCTATAAAAACTGTTCATTGGTAAACATGATGTACTTTGCATAGTTTGTATATATCACTGGCAATCTGATCTAGAGCTGCTGTGCAGTTTTCCAATGTGGCAGTCATTTAAGCAGCACAGTTCCTGGTCTGACCCAGTTCCCTTTCTGTGTTTATCACAGTAAAATATATACCATGAAAGAAACTTGGTCATCCAACTACTGTGGGTCTCCTCATAGTCCTTTGAGGACCAGACTGATTAGAATAAAGTACATTGAGCTCTGCTCTGTGCTAAATGCTGCACAGGCGCTGGTGTTAAAATGATGACTAAAATCAGACATGGCTATGGCAAATGGCATGTATAGGCTAAAGGGGGGGAGACAGCCATTAACAACTAAACACCCAGATAAACGTAATTTCAAACTAGGTAACTGCTTTAAAGAAAAGGAATATGCTCCTGTGCAAACATGTGACCCGGCAATCTGACTTATTGGGAGGTTGTCCAGCGGAGCAGGTGGAGAAGGTTAGGGAAGTCTTTCTGAAAACATGACCCTTGAGTTCTCAACAGAAAGCCAAGTGGCAGTTGACCCGACATTTCAGGGAATGATGTGACAATGAGGAATCAGGGCTACTACTGGAGGAGCAGGCAGGTGTGGTGCCCTGAGACAGGAACCTTCTGGATGGCTGTGGACTGGGGTTTAGAAGGGCTGAGCTGAGGCTTGAGGAATAGGTAAGGGCTGGGTGTGCTCAATCTTGAGAGCCATGTTAAGGACATTAATCTTCGTTCTATCATTTTTTTCCCTTTCTTTTTCTTTTACCCTTTCCCGTCTTCTGTGGTAGAAGTCTATCTCTAAGCATAGACTTTCTTAGTGCTTATTAGAGCTGTAAAATCTTCCTAGAGAAAAGCAAAAGGAGCTGCTTGCATGCTCTGGAGTTTGGTTGGAAAGCAGCATTTGCCAAGACAGCTCATGTGTAAAACAGCAGTGTTTTCTTCTCCCATCGTGGCGGGAGGCCAAGCGTTCATGACGAGTTTGCTCCAGCTCTGTAGCTGGATCAGAGTACTACAGCCTTTCTAAGGCTCCTTCTCAGCTTACCTTCGCCCTCTTCTCCTGTACTGTTTCCTGGTTTATCACCTGATTTCCCCATCCTTAGCCGACTTTTGGGGGTTACACCCAATCTGCTTGTCTGCCTGGTCCTTCCAAAGCCATATGCTCTACGTATATCACCACATCTCGGCCATTTGATTTGGCCTGTTTCTTGGCTATGGTCATTCTAGTCAATTCACCTATGCAGCCATTCTTTATATTTTATTATTTTACAAATACAACTTTACTGGTAACCATGGTAGTTCAAGAACAGAGTGAATGAAGTGGGGGAAAAGAAAACAAAGCAAAAATACTGATAGACTCCCTCTGTGGGTACCAAATACAATGGGAGCGGGAAGAATGATGCCAGGTAGAGTCTTGACTCTTAAGACAGCTAAACTCATCTCTAGACTGGACTTCCCACCAACATCTCGGCAACTAATACTCCACCTCCACTACCAAGTTCTTAGACTAACCAAGATAAGCACCAGCTTGGTACACTACAAAGTACTATAAGAAATTATATTTTTGTTGTTGCAGAATTCTTTCCAAACAGAACCTATAACGATTTAATAATGTTTTCTGGAGCTAATTCAGGGCTGACGGACTCCCAAAAGTCAAAGAACTATAAAGAAAAGCTGCATGAGCAACTAGAAATATGGATAAAACCCATCACCTATCATATATGATATATATGGTGCTTCCTTCCACAGAAAAGAGAATGTAAGACCGCCCACATGGCCCCTTTCCCTTCAGGGAAGCTCATGTGGGAAAACGTTCAGGAGTCGGTCATTTATGTCCTGAAATCATGAAAATTGGGTGCTGAAGTGAGAACCATTCATTTGCATGCCTTCTGATTTCCCAGACATTGTGATAGATATTTTCTTATGGATTTCATGTCTTCCTACTACTTATGTCAGACAAGACTTTTACTGACATGCCTATAGTCTAGATAAGAAAATGGATCTTCAAAAGGTTGAACCAAGTTAGTGTAGTTACCGAGTGGAGAAACGAGTATTCAAACCCGGTGGTCTTCTTAGACTCCACAGTCCATAGTCCATATTCTTTCTCCACACACTCTTCTCTCTTGGATCTGTATGTGTGCCTGTTATGTCAGGAGCACGTGGTGGCTGCCGTGAGGGACGTGGCTGTAATTGCTAAGACTCATAATAAACGTAGAAATGTCATGTAGTAGACTTGGATCTTCAAATGAAGGCCACTGGGTCGCTTTTCTCAATGCTGTGTTTGTAGTTCAAACTTGTCCCTTTCCCATAAGCCTGAATCTCTGGAGGCCAGAGTCATTTTCCCTTCACCTTCATGTTTTCAACATTCATCCTCACGGTGGGCACATTTCAGATGCTTATTAAATAGCATTCTAAAGATTGCACAAGTGAGGACAAGAATTACTGAAAGTGTCATTATTTAATTGTTCCTCAAGGGCCAGCTAGGTTAGTGTTGGAGAAACACAGGTCACAGCTATGATTTCCACTCCTTTCAAACCTTGGCAGGGTCTCCATTCTCTCATGAGCCTCAAAATTTTTTTTCCAATAAATGAATTTAAGTGTGCTTAATTTTAAAAAACATGTATGTTGCATTTGTGTTCCAAGGCATCTCACATTTATGTAGTTGCTGACCATCAGCAATTCTCAAGTGGGGCTTTCTGTTCCTGGGTAACATGGGGAGGGTCTCCTAGGACCAGGAAGCAGCTAGTGCAGTGGTCGCTGTTTAGCCTGTGAAGGTTAGCAGACCTCACTGCTGACAGCTTCCTCCTGAGGCTGCTGGGACAGTGTCGCCACTAGGCAGTTACTCCATGAGCGGCCCCTGGGATGGGTTTCGGGCGCCCACCGTGCTTTGTGCACTTGAGCATCTGCTGGTCTCGGCGCCATGCGTCGTGCCCCGTTGAAGGTGTGCTGCTCTGGCCGTCTTCTCAGCCTCCTCAGGAAGCGTCTCATGCAATTCAACCCTTTCTGGAATCGGGGATATTTGTGTGATTCAGGAACTTCTCTTGTGCCAAACTAACTTCTGTGTGCAGTTGGAAAGCCTTTTTTATTTTGTCTCAAAAATATTATTTATGAAAGGAAATGAAATGTTTTATCTGCAGGAGGCCCCAGGGGAACGATTCCTAGGAGAAATGAAAGAAGCCTGTGTGGGCGATTCAGCTGCTCGGAGACAGGACCCAGAGGCTTTCTCCTTCTGAGCAGCAGGAAACAGCTGAGGAGCATTTGCTTTATTATTATTATTATTATTATTATTATTATTATTTATTGTAAGCCATTAAGAATAGGATGCCCTAGCCCAACAGTCGTGGCTCAGTAGGTTGAGTGTCGACCTATGAACCAGGAGGCCACAGTTTGATTCCTGGTCAGGGCATGTGCCTGGGTTGTGGGCTCTATCCTCAGTGTGGGACGTGCAGGAGGCAACCCGTCGATGATTCTCTCTCATCACTGATGTTTCTCTTTCTCCCTTTCCCCTTTCTCTTTGAAATCGGTAAGAAAAATAAAAGAATAGGGTGCTCTGACATTATCATACTTTGGCAATTCTAGGGCCTTCAGATTAAGAAGCAAAACATTTTCACACTCATATGTCTGGCCCCAAAGAACATTAACCCACTTTAAGTTCTATCAAATTAGAGATCAGCTGTTGGAAGATCAGGAAAAGCAAGTATGTGGTAGTACCTGATGGACACCCCAATGCACTAATGACAATATGCTGTGCTGACTAGTGATCATTATAACCTAATCATTTGAATCCCTATATTTTAAAGTTTTATTTTCCAGCTTATACAACACGTGTACCTTTTACTTTAGGTCATAAAACAGGAACAAACCAGGCTAACGTTCTCACAAACCCTCAAAGTTGAGGGTCTGACAACAGTATGAACATATATTGGTACATTTCTATGGATGACTTAATTGTTGGTTTATGCAGTATAATTGTGCTCATTTATGCACTATTGCAGTTTATTATTTAAACCTCTTTCTAGGGATTTGTGTGTTATGCAAACTTTATGCATTTTAGTTACATTAAGTCATCTTATATAACAATTACTTATCCTGTCTTCCTATATTTAAGTTCTTAAAAGTCTTGGTTTTTGTGTTATGAAAAGTTACACATTTTTTGTACCGTCTTGTCCAAGTAGAATTGTAATGCAAGATGTGACAAATGGTTCTCTTTAAAATTAGATGCTTCCAGCGAATGTCTTTGAACTATCTTGCTGTAAGGGAAAGAAAGGAAAACGCTTGCAAGAGATTGTATCTTCTGTCTTTTCTGAAACCTGATTTTGTGCTAACATGCTTGCTACACTTTCCCAGGAGAAAACATTACCAGTATAATATGATCTTTCTACTCTGGATATGGAAGTTTAATAGCATGAATACTTTACAAATGGAATACAGACTTTACAATTTTATCCTGTTGCTCTTGAGGTTTAGAGAAACAAAATGGGATCTGCCTTTTCCGAGGGAAAGGGTAGCATTTGAGAGATTACAAGGGAGAGCATGAAGGTGCAGCCCATGGGATTTTTCTCTTATGACGAAAGTGATCCTTACCCACCTGCAAATATTTTTCTGCCTTAACGTGCAAGATGTCATACCGGGATTTCTTCATCTGTTTGAAGAAACAGATGACTGTGTATTGTCTTCACTTTGTAATGAAAAGTTTAATGTGGTGTTTTTGAAAGATATCCCTCAAAGTTTAGGGCGACAGAACTTCGTTACTTTAAAGGATATTTTCTAGTTTTTCTATTAAAAATGTATCATGTCAGCATTTTGGGCTTTAAATTATTTTTAAAGGAAGGTTAAAGATAGCATGCAAAAATGCATTTGACGTTCAGAGTAATGCTAAGCTTAGGACTGTCTTGCCCTCTCCTGGTTTGGTCGCTTACTAATCCTCCCTTCGTTCCCCCTCCATGTCCTCTCTCTCTGTCTCTCCGCTTCCTCTCCGTCCTTCCCTCCCTCCTCTTTGCCTTCCATTCTCTCTTTTCTTCTCCTTTGTTGTGTTTTGCTATTAGTTGATGTCTGTTGTTGTAGTTTCTAATACTGTCTAGATTATAATGTCACCATTTTATGAAACATTAAAACTTTAATGTTCATAACTCATTTTTTTTCAGGGAGGTATTATTTTTGCTTATCAGCGGTTCTCAACCTGTGGGCTGCGACCCCTTTGGCGGTCGAACGACCCTTTCACAGGGGTCGCCTAAGACCATCCTGCATATCAGATATTTACATTACGATTCATCACAGTAGCAACATCACAGTTATGAAGTAGCAACGGAAATAATTTTATGGTTGGGTCACAACATGAGGAACTATATTTAAAGGGCCAGAAGGTTGAGAGCCACTGGCTTAGCTAGTAAAGCTAAAGTAATACTTCTTGGGTACTAATAGGAGTAGTGAGCCCTCTGTGTGCACTTTCTGGATGATAGGTGCTGGGCTCTGAGGGTGCTAACATGAATCGTTTTCACTTGTGCCTCATCGGTTCCTGGAGGAGAGTAGTAAGCTGGGATAAAGTTGCTTGCCCAGCGTTCCTTTGCATCTTAGAATTGGTATTTGAGACTTGAAACTGTCTCTAGGGGCTGAACTTGTTAGCCCTCTCTTACCACCGCTGTGCTGTATTGTAGGCAAAGGCTCAGATACTGTTTTTAATTTTTTTCTTCCCTTTTTCTAAAAAAAATCAGTTTGATGTGTTTTTCCTCACACATCTTTATATGAAACTGCTATGTCATTAATTTTATTAAGGTTGTTATCTTTGAGATTATACACACACACACACACACACACTCTAGAGGCCCGGTGCACAAAATTCATGCACTCTGGGGGGTGGGTATCCCTCAGCCCGTACTGCGCCCTCTGACTGTCAGGGAGTCCTGTGATCAACGCCCTGCAGAGGGAGCTCCCGCCCACCCACTTCAGTGCTGGCAGACAGGTAGCCTGGGCCTCCCTCTGTGAGGTGATTGATTGTCCCAAAGAGTTAGGCCCTGCCCACCCATCGCAGCCTGCTGGTCAATGGCCTGGGCCACTCTCTTTGGGGCAATCATGGAGCCCCCCAGAATGATCGCCTGCTGGCCGGTGGTCTAAACCTCCCTCTGCGGGGCAATCATGGGGTGATGGCCAGGCCCCTGACTAGTTGCATCGCATCCACCTTGGCTGGCCTGGCACCAGTGGGTGTCATAGCGTGGTTGTCCTGACAGTTGTTCCGCTGTTTGGCTGTTTGGTAGATTTTCATATTATACTTTTATTATTATAGATGGGGTTACAGTTGTGATTTCATTAGACAGTTTATTCTTGTATTTATAATTTTTATATTATTTTACATATGAACATATTGTAAACCAACTTGCCCCACCCTGTGTAACTATGTAGAGTAAGTCCTTCGGTTTTGTTGAAAGCATAAAGTATAATATGTACTTTGGTGTCATAAATAACAATGTAATTGATTGTATAAATGTTATCCTCATGACCTAGAAAATCAGCCATAATTTAACTCATTGTTATAGCAATATTGCCTACGGTGTATTATTAACCTCTGTGTGATTCAGTTTATATACCACAAATTGAAATTTCAAATTCTTTTAAAGTATGTCAACAGTAATAATGGCAACAAGTAAGGCAATTTTCATAAACACTATTGATCACACAAATTAAACTAATTAAATATATAGAAATTTTATTAATATATTCAATATATATTTTTTAAAAAGTTTAAATCTCTTCTACAGATTACTAAAATTGAGGTTGAAGGATGTTTGTTCACAGTAAAATCTTGAAATTCTAGCAAACCTTGGATTTTGTATTGTAATGAATTTTAAAATTTGAACTTTTGATTATAACGGCTTTTTGTGGTAATTATTTTTTTTTTTTACATAGGAAAATTTCTTATGAATCAGCCTTTTTAATTACTTAGGATAACCTTTCACATTTCAGAACAGTTTAAAATCTTGGGCTATCTTAGAGTTCTGCCCTTGTTCTTTTGTTTTCCTCAATATTTATGTAAAACTATTGGAAAAACAGAAGGATAGCTTCTGCAGCATTTTTTGTACTCGTTAAAATTGAAAACAACCTACAGGTCCATCAGCAGAAGAGTGGCAGACTAAATTATGGTATAGGCATACAGTCTTAGAAAGAATTATGTACATCCATGTACTAATAAATAAAGAGGAACAATATATGATGTTATATAAAAATGTGTTATAGAACAATTTGAATATCCCATTAATTTAAAATAAATATTAAATATGCATTGAATACACGCACACAAGAATATATACTATACACATATAGGCTGGACTTAGAAGATACAAATCATGGAGTTTTAGTGGTCACCCTCATAAGCTCATTCATTCTTGTTGCTGCTACTCCTGCTGTCTCTATGTTAATAACACTCAAATCTGTATCTTCATTTGCAGCCTTTTAGTAAAAGTATAGACCTGAATTTTCAGCATCCTTTTGGAATCCGACATTTGAGTTTTTCAGTTAGGTCCCTTCACCTCTTGTAGTTTTGACCATAGTAAATGATGTGTCACCAGCCATCTACATTCCCATGAAAATTGTAGTTTTCTTCAACATTCCCTTAATCTTTGGCCTAAGTCTGTCAGTATTGGATAAAACTTTTATATGCTTGGCCTTAGGAAGTGACTTAGAAATCTTGAACTTTTCAAATATCAAAAGCTGCTCTTCCAAAAGCGTCTTCTACTTAGAAAAAGCTTACGACTATCTTAATTGCTCATATTAATCAGAAATGCTATATTTAAAGATATTTTTTATTGATGATAGCAATGGGGGTAGGGAGGGTGGGAAGAGATTAACCTGGGAACTTAGATGCATATATGTATAGGCCATGGACACAGATAGTAGTGTGGTGAAGGCTTGGGAGGGACTGGTGCAGGGTGGAGGGGGTCAGTGGGGAAAAAGAAGGGGACATTGTAATGCTTTCAACAATAAAGATAAATTTAAAACAAATAAGTAAATAAAAACATTTTTACAATGGTTAACATTGCTTTTAAAGTGCTTTCAGTGTTTTATTTTTAATCTCCTTTTATATAATAATCAGGCTGTTAGTAATTCTTTTTAAATTTAATCCCCAATTTTGTTATTCAATTAAAAAGTTATAGCCCTGTATATGCATAATAGTGAGGTCTTGTAGTTACTTGGTATATCTTACAAGTCCTATGAATATACCTGTTTTACATGCAAATTGTTTCAGAATGGTTGTGGAGGATTCATGGCCATCATGAGCAGGACAATGACTGATAGCAGACCAACAGAGACAGGGAATGGGTACAGCTTTCTTTATGTAACTAAAACATATTAAAGCTCACCTGCATCAAGGTAGCTGCATGAGCAGGGACACAGCCGTGTGCCCTCAGTCAGCCAGTCAAGTCCCCTGGCATCCAGTTCCCAAGAAGGCACTCATCTCTTAATCCCTCTTAAAGAGCTAGTGAAGCGTGCCCATCGAATTTGTTAGCAAACATGAGTAATTCAAGATAACTCAAAACAGTTCTGACTGTTTACCTTGAATTGGGTGAATCCAACTCATTTTCTTGGGCAAATCCTTTATAGGACAGCAGAGAGAGGACTTGGACCTATTTGAAGTCGATTGCAGAAAACTTGGAAAGATTTTTTACTTTCCCAAGAGAATATCTAAATCAGTGCCACCAAATTCCTGGTGCTTTGGATATTTAAGTTATGAACCAAAGTTTTCATTGAGGCACATATTTTGGGGGAATGTTTTATCATGTTAGTCCTTAAAATGCCTAAATCATGAAAATAATTTATCTGTAGTTGGATTGTTTGTTAAAATAATTAAAGCATCAAAAATCTTAATAATTATAGGTAATTCTTTTATTTAAAAAATTTTTAAATTATATTTATTGGAGTGACATTGGTTAATATGATCATACCGGTTTCAGGTATGGGTTTCTATATTACAAGATCTGTGTATTGCACTGTGTGCCCATCATCCGAAGCCAGATCTTCTCCTGTCACCTTTTATTAGGCCCCCCTTTACCCTCCCCCTTCCCTCTGGCAACCACCACACTGCTGTTTGTGTCCATAAGTTTCAGTTTTATATCCCACATATGAGTGAAATCAGGGTTCTTAGCTTTTCCTGGCTGATTTATTTCACTTAGCATAATGTTCTCAAGGTCCATCATGTTGTTGCAAATGGTGGTAGTATTCCATCCTTTCTTATGGCTGAGTAGTATTCCATTGTGTATGTGAACCACATCTTCTTTATCCATCCTCTATAGCGAGACACTTTGGTTATTTCCATGTTTTGGCCACCGTAAATAATGCTGCAGGGAACATAGGGGTGCATATATCTTTGCGAATACATGTTCCCGAGTTTTCAGGTATATACTTAGGAGAGGGAATACTGGGTCATATGATAGCTCTATTCTTAATTTTTGTATTATGTGTAATTCTTCAAAGACTTTTATTTCTGCCCCTATAGTTAGATCTCCTTATATCATGTTTTCTGTTACAAAATGAGTGATGTATTTTGAATTATATGTCATTGTTATTTGATTATTTTAGTAACTCCATCTTTGTAGTAGAATTATGGTAATTTGGTGAAGAGAGCATTTAAAAAAGCAATTACTAAATTGGAAATAAGGCAAAACTATCATATGACAAAAGAAGAGAGCATATAACTTTCTTGCATACCAGTAATAGTCAGACAATATAAAAGATACATTACTTAGAATTCCCAAATATAAAATACTATAAAATGAATTTAACACAGACTGGTGCCGTGTCACATATAGAAATTTTTTGATCTTTGCAACCATAGTAAAACAAAGATTTATATTTTTGATATTTATTTTATATATTTAAATGCTATTTAACAAAGAAAAATCAACCAGAAAAAATGAGTTTGCGTGTCAGAGGTTCGCCATCACTGGTGTAGGACCTACCTAGAAGAAGAAAAAAGTTTAAGACCTAATCAAGGAATGTTAGAACAGATTCTCATAAATAGAGAGATCTCACTTTTTCTTGAATAGAAATATAAGTAAGTTCAGCCCAGTCAACTGAGCGTTGACCTATAAACTAGGAGGTCATGATTCGATTCCCAGTCAGGGCACCTGCCCAGGTTGCAGACTCAGGCATAAAGTGTGGGCATGCAGGAGGCAGCCAGTCATTGATTCTCTCTTATCATTGATGTTTCTATTTCTCCTTCTCCTTCCCTCTCTGAAATCAGTAAAAATATGTTTTTTTTTTAAAAAAAGGCATATAATAAGTTCAAATAAAATAACTATTTCCTTTGTTTTCTAATAATACTGTAATAATTCAAACAGTATAGCACAGCTCAGGAGATAAATCTTCAGGACAGAAAATTCAAAACCAAACCCAAGTTTGTAAGATAATCTTATAAATACATTTTACTTCTAAAACACATAAGATTGGTATAGAATCTACCAATCTCAACCTTTCTAATGCCGCGACCCTTTAATGCAGTACCTCATGTTGTGGTGCTCTCCCTCCCAGGAGCATGCCCCACCCTTCCCCTCTTCTTCCTTTCCCCATCCCCTCCCCCCCAGGAAAAAAAAATTATTTTCGTTGCTACTTCATAACTGTAATTTTGCTCCTGTTATGAATCGTAATGTAAATATCTGATATGCAGGATGTATATTAGGTGATCCCTATGAAAGGGTCATTCGACCCCCAAAGGGGTCACGACCCACAAGTTGAGAACCGCTGGTATAGATGAAGAATTAAATGAAACTGCCATTTAATATAACTATTAACACATTGCAGACCAGTAGTTTTATTGTTAGCTTTACCCAGTGGCCAGATAAGTTTCTATTGTACAAGTACAAAAACGTTTTACATAAATGTTAAGACACGCTTTAAAATTAAATACTCATTGCATTTTGAAGTTATTTATTACATGTTCTTACAAGCTAATGTCTTTTTAAAGTATGATACTTTGCAAAACACTGTGTAATATGAAGCGAGAATTCTTGTGATCCGTCCGCAATGTGTTAACTTTTCAGAAAACTCGAAGTTCTAAACCAGGGGTCCTCAAACTATGGCCCACGGGCCACATGCAAATACAAATATTGTATTTGTTCCCATTTTGTTTTTTTACTTCAAAATAAGATATGTGCAGTGTGCATAGAAATTTGTTCATAGTTTTTTTTAAAATATAGTCCGGCCCTCCAACGGTCTGAGGGACAGTGAACTGGCCCCCTGTTTAAAAAGTTTGAGGACCCCTGCTCTAAACTATGGGAATGTGTAAGAAATACCCGTTAATATTCATATAAGTTTTAGTTAAGGAGAGACTCTTGAGGATGTCAAAATCAGACACTCTAAATCAAATTGATAGAACTGTGCTACCTAATATTTTTAAACTATGCATTTTCAAAAGCCATAAACAAGAGTTAACTAGAAAATAACCAGGTGAGACAGTATTTATCAGATGTATCAGAAACAGTAAATGTCTTCTCCTTATAAGGAATTCTGTTAAATCACCGATTAAAAGAAAGTCTACTAATAGATAAATCGACAATGGTAATAAAAAGGCAAGTCATAAGAGAAATGCAGATGACTAGTAAACAAAAAGTTCCCCATCTCAGAAGTAAATAAGAACTGCAATTTAGAACCCTCTTCAATTCTGTATATCATTTATTATGTATATTTATGGACTTACATTACTGTCTTCCCCACAGTCTGGGCACATTTGGTGCAGGATCCGTCATCTTGAGTTTTTAAAATACCCATCCTTTCCCAATGCTGGTCACACAGTTGTGTGGATAAAAGGATGTAGAGATGGATGAAATAATGTATGTCTTATTTAATTTCCAGAGCTGGTCACAGATAAGGAATGTAGGTTGAGCATGGTTTTTTTTTTTCTGTTTTCGCTTCTGTAGTCATGGATACATTATATGTTCACAAGAAGAATTTTGAGAAGGGATTTGAATGTTTTTTTTGACATAACTTTTTTACTGTGCATGATTTTCAACGTATTTCCAAACAAATATGCTAGGAATTTTTGAAAATCCTTTCAGGTTGCAATTGAAACCTAGTTCTCTGGATATTCTGAGAGACCTGGGAAGTATCCAGCTGTTAAGAATGAGGGAAACGAAGCCTATTTATGATGTGTGATGTGGGGGAAGGAGCAATGATGAGAGAAAATAAACTGCTAATAGGAACAAAATAGAATGCAAGGCCAGGGTGGGAGGTATATGTTACTGTGTATAATAATGAAACTGTCATCTCTAATCTTGTATTAGAATATACGTTCCAAGACGAGAGACTGTGGTTGCTGGCTCTAGAATCGTGATGACTGGCCCACAATGAGGTTAATAGCTTTTTTTGAAAGAATAAAAGGTCCACATGCAGCTTTGTGCCCTCTTTATTGTGTTTTTTTTTTATGTTACATCACATATGGTTTCACATCACCTTTATAGCCACCATTATAAGTAGCAGCAAAATATCCCATTGTATGCCACATAATTTACATAATCATTCCCTTACTATTAGTTGCTTGCTTTTGCTGTTATACACAATGCTACAGTGAATATGTTCCTGCTTACCTTACCGTCTTTTCAATACTCAGAATTATTTTGTTAGGACAAATTCCTAGATATGGTCTTACTGGATCAATAGACCTGCACATACATTTTGGCTCCTGATACATATGTCCAGTATACTTTATGTAATCCAACACAAAATTAGCGTCAGTTGTTTCAGTTGGCATATGAACTACCCTGTGTTGTCATAGCCAGGAAGTCCTGCTGTCCTCATCAGGGTACTTTGTAGATATTTTATTCATCTGAAGATTTAGAGTGGAAGTCTGAACCCTCATAAATAATACATAAATAGAACTAGAGAAAGGCACTGTATTTTGAGTCAAAGAAAATTGACAGCGAGGGTAATGTATTCTTTTATTACATAATACAGAGAAAAGAGTAGGAAGATAATTGCTGCTATGAATTCCTAAAAGTGTTTAAACATGTCAATTAAGTAGAAAACAAGGAAGGATGGTGGCGGATATTGAAGATAGACATGTTATCTTGCCTTTTTTGGGGGGTGGAAGGAGAAGGGCTTCGGCTTTTTAACTCATTCATTATAGAATTCACAAGCATTGTATAGCTATACATTTTAACTTTTATTTTTTTCGTAGGAGAAACTGTCAATGTGATGTCAGTTTAAGTTTGTAGCCTGGAATGTTTACAAAGACTATTAATTGCCACTATATTTATATTTATGTGCCCCTTTAAAGCGGCACATTTTTGTCAAATGTCAGTAAAAGCTTAGTCTGTTCAGCTACGATCTGCCAGTACCTTGTACCTAACGCCTCCCCATCTAAAAGCATGTGACTGAGGCCTTCCCCACAGGAGCTGGCCATTAGTATTGCATGCTCTTGACTCAGAGGTTCCAGACCTTGAAGGTAAGACTGTTATAGAGTACCTACTGGGTCCTGTGATATGCACCTGTTTCCTGCTTTCATTGGCATATTGGTTTGGGGAATGGATATCCTGGATTCCCTTCCAGGTTCGACATTACTGATAACTTCCTGCAAATTTTAGCCAACTCTTTGTTTTCTAATTAATTACTGTCCATATTTGCAATGTGTTGATTAGGTTATTTGTGTGATTTCTCTAAGCTGGTCTGTAACTCTGGCATATGACTCTAATTTCACCCTTCCTAGCATAGTGTTAGTTCTTTAATTTTATACACGTCCAGTTATTGAAAAACAACTATAGCCCTGGGATTGGAAAAGGGAAACAGTTTATATGCAAAGAACATGGTTGCTATTGAACATTTTCACATCACCAAATAGACAAAAAAAGTTGAAAAACGATAAAGGGAAATTAACAAAATCTCTCTTGATGGACGATTGTAATAGTTCTACCTTGCTATATAAAGGATACCAAAAATCAGTAAGGATAAAGTAGAGATATAAACAGCAGAGTTAACAAGCTTGATCTTATAGCCAGCCATACATACAATATTGTACACACAATGGAAAATACATTTCCCCCCTCAAGTACTCACAGGAAGATGCGTGCGCGCGCACACACACGCACACAAATTTTTTTTTGGGGGGGGAAATATATATATATATATAAAACTATATATATATATATATTTGGGGGGGAAATATATATGTCATTGGGATCTACTCGAGTCTCATCCAGATTGCCTGGCTATATTTAAGGCTTCAGATTCTACACACTAATGGAGAAATTTATTTTTACTCCTATTTAGCTCTACTTTTCTCAGACCATCTTAATTCTATGAAACGGCAAAAGAATCGTTGCTAACTCCTTTCTAGAAGTCTAAAGTAGAAATTAAGCTGCTTTTCCATCCTAATTGAATCTCTCTCTTTCCTCTGGCATCTGATGCTAGTTTGAAAACATCAAACTGTATCTGGATGCTAGTTTCTTCAGTCGTTGAAATGGCCTCGGGTTTACTGTACACATATTGTGATATAACTGCATTGGAGAGGAAGTCATCGCAATTATTTGTTAAAGTTTTATTATACTTCTCAGTTTTCTGAGTTTCTCTTGCTTTCTGAGTAAAGTTTATAAAATAAATTTAGATAGTTCCATAAAAATGCTAAATTATTTGTTTTTTTAAACCATATAAACAACACAATTGATACTTTTATTAAGTGTCTTATTTTAACAGAAAGTTTTACTTCGTTAAATCTCACTTTTTCTTTCTCTTATGTATATTTTTCTCAATGGCATTTTCTTCATGCTGTACCGAATCTCATGCCTGTGATCTCTGAGAGTTATTGATAAGATTTTTTAATATCAGCTATGTGCCAGTTAAATGGGTAAATATACTAGAATGAATTGGTGTGTGGTAAAGATGAAATGCCATTAATTAAAAGATAAGCCAAGAAAACATGTTTTTTTAATGATGATGATTTGAAAAGCCAGCTGTTGGCAGACTTACTAGTCTCCCATTCTTAGGAAACTAACTGTACTGGGAAATTAACAGAAAAACACTCATTTTTGTGATGCTTATTTCTTTCTCTTTGACCAGAGCTTTAAAAAAATCAGGTAAAATAATAGACTTGAGATAATTAACTTCACTTTTTAAAATATAAATAAAATATCTAGTAAAGACTTCTCAAGAAGAGATGGGGTAAAATCCTCAGTATGCAAAAACACTTTCCTGGGAAACAGCCTCTTACCTGAACAAACCTTTAGTATTTCCCCCCAGCCATCCTATAGAATAATAGTCTATGTGGTCGTGACACCCTCACGCTGTAACTAGCGATCACCAGGAGGCTGCGTGCACAGTGAGGTGCACATGGGTGGGTGAGGGCTTGATGCTGCCTGCGGTGTGGAGGTGGGTCCCGCGGCTCCTCACAGCACAGAGGTGGGTCCCGCGGCTCCGCATGGTGAGGCCAGGGATCCCGCGGCTCCGTGCAGTGCAGAGGTGGGACCCCCAGCTCTGGCCTACCTCCATTGAGGAGTCCCAGGTGGATGGGCAGGGCCTACATCTTTGGGACAATTGATTGTGGGCCTCCTGCACTGTGAAAGGGCACAGTCCAGGCTGGGGGACCCCCACCAAGTGCATGAATTTTGCGCACCGGGCCTCTAGCACATAAATAATTGTGTTGTATTTATATTTGAATTAACCAAAGAATAGATTTTAATAGCTGCATCTGCTCTGCTTTACCTTAAGCTAAATTCTTATCACACACCAGTTTTGTATTGTAGCGTACTAATTTTCGGAACGGCTGAATAATTATTCCAAGCTGTGAAGCTTATTGTTATTTTCCTTCTTGATTGAGCCATCTGTCAGACACAGAAGCAAAGATAAAAATCTCATTGAGTCACCAAAGATTTGTATCGCTAATATGTCTTCTGAGGAGGCACATTTATCTGGGGGAAAAATAATGCTGCATTTCAAAGGGAATTGTTTCTCTTCTTTGCAGATGGGGAACTCAAGGAGATTTCACCACCACCCATCCCAGGCCCGTGGTCAAAGTGAAGCTCTTCACAGAGAGCACTGGCGTCCTGGCCCTTGAAGACAAAGAACTGGGAAGGGTGAGTTGCGACCAGCTCTTTGTGTCCGAGGTCATACAATTTTAACTTCTTTTCATTCAGAATCGTTCTCCAGGAGCCCAGGTTGCAGCTCTAATGTATTAAACGTAATTGTTGATAACATAGTGTTGTGATGGGCTTTGGGTATGTAAGGGGTACCTATAAGATCATAGTCACTGACTCGAGTCATTCTTCTCACACAAGTCCTCTACAGGCCGACTTGTACTTCTTTGTAAAAGGTAATTCTCATTCGAACATTTCTGGCCATGGGTTAAAGGCATCATCTTTGTGTTTGAAGTAATCTGCTCTTTATGATTATTACGGTTAGACTAATTACGGAACTCTCTTACATGTATTTTTTCTCTATTATCTCACCCTAACCAGGTTGCTTAGTGGTTAGAGCATGGGCCTGCAGACTGAAGGGTCACAGATCAGATTCCATCAAGGGCACATATATCAGTTGCAAGCTTGATCCGCAGACCTGGTTGGGGCTTGTGTGGGAGGCAACTAATTGATGTGTCTGTCTCACGTCAATGTGTCTTTCCCCGTCCCTTCTACTCTCTCAAAAAATCAATGGAAAAATGTCCTCAGGTGAGGATTAACAACAGCAACAAAGAATGGAAATAATAAACATATGTGTAAAAAAACAAAACAAAAAGCAAATGTATGATGGTGTATGCTGTTAATTACGGGGGAATTGTCACAGGTATATCAGAACTTTCAATACCATCTTTGCAACTTTTCTGTAAAAAATTATTTCAGAATGCAAAGGTTGGTTTTAAAAAGATTTATAAGAATAAGGATTTAAAATTAAATGTTATTAAAATATTTTTTAAAACACTTTACCATATATATTCTAAGAAACAAGTATTTTCTTACACTTCAATTCCTTTATCACACCTAGGAAATTTAATATTTATTCAATAATATGTGCTAGTCAACATTCAGAGTTCTCTAATTATCCCAACATGCCTAGAAAAGCTAGATTCCCTCTCACCCAGATTACAGTCCAGATCACGCCATGTAGTGCATTGGATGTTAGACTACTTAGTCTCCTTTACTTTATAATGCCCGCCTCTATCTCTCTTTTTTTTTTTTTGTCATGATGATGAAATTTTTGAAGAGTTTGAACTAATTTTGTAGAATGTTTTTTATTCAGGACTTGTTTCATTATTTTTTCATCATTAGATTCAGGTTAACATTTTTGGGAAAAGCACTACCTTTGTGATGTTTTGTGCTTTTCGTTTTAATTGTGTCATATCTGGAGTCAGATAATGGCAGATTATTTTGATATTGATGGTAATTACACATGGTTTCATTAGTCTTTGTTTTCTGGCACTTGAGTTAACAGATTCAGCCTGTACCCTCCCTGCCCTCAGCCTGTAATCAGTACTGGTTCCTATTACTAATGACGGAATTTAGAAACCAACATTCTGTGTATCATCAGTTCTGGTAAATAAATTATATATATATATCATGCCTTTCCTGGTTCCCCACAGTATCAATATACTTACTCATTTTCTGTCTTATAATACATACAAAATCCTTTCAGAAAAACCACAGCAGCACAGAGCCAATAACAAGCTTATAAAGTAAAGGTCAGCATTTCTTTACAGATTTTTTTTTTTTCTGTCCTTAGAATATATTTCAGTTAAGGTATATGTCTGATTGCTGTGTCAAAAGTCACTCAAAGCAATGGAAGATAATAAAACTTCTTATTAATATTCTAGCGAGTGAAAATTAATAAAGAAATTGCGAGTTTAGTCATTATGGGGATTTTCGTCAACAAATATATCAAATAATAGTTTTCACCTGAGCAACTAACAGGCTTATTTAATCAGTTTTTCCTACTGAGGAAGTTTCACTCCACCCAGCTTTTAACTGTCATCTGGAGGTATTGCTTCTCTGGATCTCCACTCCTTGTCTGTAAATTGGGCAAGATGAAATAAAAACTCTCTATTGTCATTGCTAATTCCAGTTCTCTATCATTGTATTGGTTTACCGATTATCATTACTGCTTACCATTGAAACCGAACCCCATTTAATCCTCTTTAAGGCTGGTAGTAACATTCCATCCTATATAATAAAAGGCTAATATGCTAAGTGTCCGGTCATCCATTCAACCAATCAAAGCATAATATGCTAATGACATGCTAAGGTTGCTCAACCACTTGCTATGATATGCACTGACCACCAGGGGGCAGATAGTCAACAGGTCTACCAATTGCTATGACATGCACTGACCACCAGGGGGCAGATGCTTCAACCTGTAAGTTAGCTTGCTGCTGGGGTCTTGCCAATTGGGACTGGGCGAGATGGCCCAGACACACCCTGGAGCCCTCCCTTGGTCCCTTCTTGGCCAACCTTCCATACCCCTCCCCTGTCCTGATTGTGCACCAGTGGGGTCACTTGACCTGGCCTGCACCCTCTTGCAATCTAGGACACCTTGGGTTTCAGCCCGTTCCCGCTCAATGCAGGATCTGCCTCCTGGTGGTCAATGTGCTCCCACAGGGGGAGCACCACTCAGCCAGAAGCCAGGCTCACAGCTGGAGAGCACAGAGGCGGTGGTGGGAGCCTCTCCAGCCTCTGTGGCAGTTGGACATCCCCCTAGGGCTTCCGGACTGTGAGAGGGCGCAGGCTGAGTTGAGGGACCACCCCCCTGCCCTGCACCAGACCTCTAGTGTTTAGGTAAGGAAAATGAGACTTGGAGAGGTTAAGACCACTCTGTAAGTGCAAGAGTCAGGATTTGAACTCCGCTTACCTGACTCCAAAGTCTGCATCCTACAACAATTATTAAACATGACACCTGATAAAACGAGGAAATCTGACAATATTTTAGAAATCATGTTGTAAGTGTAAGCCAATTTAATGTCATGACTTAAAGAAGGAACCAAATATTACTTAAGCTACAGTCTTTTTATGCATAGCTATTTCATATACTTTGCATCATTTCATACAATGATTTGAATCTTATTAGGGTTCTCCCTGGCTGCCAGTGTCTTTTTATTTCTGTGAGTGCTTCTCAACTCTGTGTGCAGATAAGAACCGCATTGTGGAGTATTGGAAAAGAAGCAAGTTCTGGGCCCACACGTTTTTTTTTTAGTTGGTTTGGGTAGAACTCAGGAAGGAGTCCTCAGGAGATACGAATGCACATTTAGGATTGAGAATTGCTGCACACTGATACTAATGTGTAGCCAGGGTTTAGAACTGATAATTAATAAGGATAAGAAAAAATCTATCATAACGTATAGTTTTGTGAAATGATAGCTCAAAATTAGATAGGCCTCGGCTGTGGAAGGTTGTGTTTTTTTGGCCAGTGCTTGACATGCAGATTATGTTTGTAGATGGCAGATGCCAGTACTTATTTATGGAAATGGAGGTGGCATATGGAGATTTTTCATCTGAATTGGTTGCCAGCCCTCCACCAGGTACTAAGGGAATACCTGGAGGCAGAACAGGGACTGTTTTATATTATGGAGTTGTCCTACCAGGTAAGCAGTTGACCAGCCAAGCACCCAAAATTCTAAGGTTTATCATAATCAAGATAATTTTGTCCCAAGACCTTGAAAAGCAAGTTTAGCCATACTAACGTAGCCCTACGAAAATTTAAATAATGATCCCACAGGACATCTATTTGTGGGCTAGGCAATTTCCATTGAGAATTTCAGAATGAATTGTACTCCCCGGTCGGTATTTAACTTCCCAAAAGGTATTCTTGAGTACAAAATGAATTTTTGAAATTTCTTCCCAAATAACTTTTTACTTTTAAAAGTGTTGCTAAGAAGACATTCTTTCTGCCAGTTGTTAGAAAAATAACCTATTGTCTGTTCATACACTCGGAGTTCATGGTCTTGGTACCACCTCAGCATAACCACCCAGAAGGAGGCTGTTCTGCCTCCCTGAGGATGGAGAATCATGCAAATCAGAATTTTTTTTTTTTTTTACAGTGCAGAGGAGCCAGAACATACACTTTTTTTCTAATTTGATTAAATAATATTTAATTTAACATTTTAATATTAAATATTAAATAATATTTAATTTAATTTTGATTAAATAAAATTAAATAAAAGCTAAAAGTTTGTTCACCTCTTACATAGATATTTTGAGAGTAGTAATATTCTTGAAACTATGGCTTTCATTTTTATGTATTTTGTTTGTCTTTTTCCTTTTGAGTACGTATACTTCTGTTCAACATATCTTTTTTTTTTTTTTAAATACATTTTATTGATTTTTTACAGAGAGGAAGGGAGAGGGACAGAGAGCCAGAAACATCGATGAGAGAGAAACATCGATCAGCTGCCTCCTGCACGGCCCCCACTGGGGATGTGCCCGCAACCAAGGTACATGCCCTTGACCCGAATTGAACCTGGGACCTTTCAGTCCACAGGCCGATGCTCTATCCACTGAGCCAAACCGGTTCTGGCAAGTTCAACATATCTTAACCTGGAGATATTCTTACCTAATAATTGAAAGGGACAGTCATTATGCTTGTTCTACAAATTAAGTACTACCTTGAAGCAGCAGGTAGTGGTTAATTTCAGATACGTTTTCAATGTTAAGATAAATTAGCCTTGCTGAATTGATTGTTCTATTAAAATGAACTATTATCTTTCAAGCAGCTTGTTAAATCTTAATGTCGTAAGTAATAGTTAGCCCATATCTTTGCCTTTTTCATCACGTTGTTTCTTCTGTTTGCTTTTTTAAGCATCAAAGGAGAGTCATCTGAGGAGTTACCAGAATAAGCATGATTTTTGTTTCTGAAGCTTGACAAGAGAGAAGTGATGTAGTAGAGTGTTCAAATATTTGTCTTCTTCGGAGGTTTGAGAAACTATCTTAGAAAGTCTAATTGACTGGCCAGTCTAATTTTCTTTTTCTTGCCCCTCTTGTGTTTCTGAACTATGTCTTTTTAGTTTTTCTCATTTATATGGTTCTAGTTAAGTTGAATTCTCCAAAAAATAATTCTCATTTTTGTTAAAATTTTTGGGAGTACATGAATTACTTTTCCCAAATGCAGCATATTTGACTGAATACCCCATACATATAATTGTGTAGGAGCCATAGAGTTAAAAATATGTATCTGATTTCCTGTTTATATAGGTAGTCATTGTAGAACTTGTAATTTCAACATATAAAATAATAGGTAAGATATGTTATTAAATAATTAACCATCCTAATTTTTCACAAATAATGAAACAGTTAAATTCATAAAAATTACCTAAGACTTTCTTTAACTCAAACAGACAAAGCTTATATTTGAGGATTTAATAAAAAGTTTCCAGCATTTTATGAATGTGATTTATCTACATACTAGAGGCCCAATGCACGAAATTTGTGAAAGAGTACGCCTTCCTTCCTCCGGCTGCTGGCACTGGCTTCCCTCCAGCACCCATAACCTGGGCTTTCCGCCAGTCACCAGCAGGCACCTGGGACCCGGGCTTCCCTCACAGCCCCGGCTTCATCCAGAAGGACATCCGGTCTAGTTAGCATATTTTGCTTTTATTATTATAGATGGATAAAAAAAAAATTAGAGAAGCTACTGGTAAAATCATAGGTATTTTTCTTCAATTTTAAAGCAAAATTTAATATTGAATTTCATTGAAATAGCACTAGATGACTGCCAGTTTAGTCAGTAAATTAATATCATTTGCTGCAACATAGAATGGAAATTCATTTGCATTTCATATATGTCTCATTTAGCTTACCATACACAGTAGACTTTCATTTTTGTAGTTCTAGCAAGTAGTGTAACTTTTCTGAAACTAAAAATCACAGAGAAGGTCTCCTTCCTCTGATCCTTTCATGTAGCCATTTCTGACAAGAGTTTGTTGCCATATCTCAGAAGCCATGTGGGTGACAAGAAGCAAGACCTTGCAGGTGAAGGATCAGAGATAATTCGTACATGGTGCATGTTTTTTTGAAAGATTTTTTCTAGTGGCAATGAATTATGTCTGGCTCATTAGTAACATGCTGTGAAGTGTTAGAGGAGACTGCTTATCATTCTAAGTCTGACTTTGAAGGAAAGGGGATCTTGACAACTTACATCAGTTCCTCAGAGAGAGGTGGCCACCATCCTCACTGTAGAGGTAGAGGAATGCATTGTCTTAACTTTCTCACCACTAAAGGAGGGTGAGCAAGTTATCAATAGGCATCCTTCGTGGTGGGTCCGTGTGGGTGATTATAGTAGAAGTTGATATTTCAGTTTCCTCAGCACAATAGATGGAGCAAATGTTAGACATATATTCTGTACTAATTAATCCTTTATTTCTAATAGGTGGGTTATAATGTTTCTTTATGATTTTAATTTTTCTTCTCCATCAACTGGTACTGATCATTTTGAACATATTTTTGCATACTTATTTTCATCTGTACATCTTTGTTGAAAAATCTGTTCACACATTTTCACCGAGTTTCGCTTATTCTTAAGTTTGGAAAGACCATAATATATTGTTTTACATAGCTTTTATTAGATGTACAATTTTTAAATATTTTTATCCTAGAGTCCAGCTTGTTTTTTCATTAACAGTGTGTTTCAAAGAGCAGAAGTTTTTTTTGTTTGTTTGTTTGTTTTTTAATTTTGAAGTCCAATTTGTGGGGTTTTTTTTGTTGTTGTTGTTGTTTTGTTTTTTCATGGCTTGTGCTTTTGGTGCCATATCTAAGACATCTTTGCCTGACTCAAGGTCAGAATTACCCTTTGTTTTCTTCTTGAAGTTTCATAGTTTTAGATTTTTACATTTACATATTTGATCCATTTTTGGTTAATTTTTATATCTTGGGCTACATGTAGATCAAAGTTCACTTTTTTTATATATGAATATTGTTTTTCATACCATTATTGGAAAGGCTCTCTTCACTGAATTTCCTTAGCAGTTTTGTTGAAAATCAATTGTCTATCTATTTGTGGGTCTATTTCTGCACTCTCTATTCTGTTCCATTGATTTGTTTTCCTATCTCAGTGCCAGTAGCATATCACCATGATTACCTTAACTTTATCATAAGTCTATTATATGAAGTAGTGATAGTTCTTTAACTCTATTTTGTTCTTCCTCCCACCACCACCAACCTCCAACTTGTTTTGCCTATTCTAGGTCCTTTACTTTGCCCTATGAATTTTAAAATCAATTTGTGGGTTTCTACAAAATAACACCCAGTGTGATTTTGATTGTGATGGCATTGAATCTGCAGATCAACTTGGGAAATGATCAACAATATTGAGTTTTTCAACTCATGATCACAGTACAGCGGTGGGCAAAATTAGGATTATGGTTGTTTGTTTGGAAAAAAACAAACTCTGTTCTTTGTTTATGCACAACTATAAACCTACTTTTGCCCATCTTATATACCCCTCCATTTATTTAGGTCTGATTTCATTCCTTGTAGCAATGCCTTATAGTTTTCAGTGTACAGGTTTTGCATTTCCTTTGTTAAATCTATCACTGAGTATTTCATGTTTTGGATGCTATTCTAAATGGTATTATTTTGTTAGCTTAATGTTTAATTTAGGTATTGCTAGTATATTGAACTAAAATTGATTTTTCTGTATTGATCACATATCCTCCAACCTTGCTAAACTCACCTTATCTAGTAACAATTTTGTAGATTTATTGTTTTTTTATAGGTAATATTGTCTACAAATAGAGTTTTATTTTTTCCTTTCTTATCTTGGTGCTTTCTTTTCATTGCCTTATTGTGTTTACTAGGACCTCCAATGGTATGTTGAATAGAAGTGGTGAAGGTGGAGATCCTTGTTTTGTTGCTGGTCTTATGGGAAAAGCATTCAGTCTTTCAGCGTTATGTTTGATATTAGCTGCAGGTTGTTGGTAGATCCCTTTCATCACGATGATACAGTTCCTTCTGCTAATTTTTATTTAACTTATTTTGTCTCTGATCTTTATTTTTTTATCTACTTTTGGTTTAATTCATGATACTTTTTCTACTTTTTAAAGTAAAAACTGAATCCACTGATTTGAGAAAAATCTGATTTTCTAATATTTAGTACTATGAATTCCCACAGTCCATATGAAAAGACCATGATATCTTCTGTTGTTTAGTAGAAATTTATAAATGTCAAATAGATGAAGGTATTGTTCATATCTTCCATATCCTTATTGATTTTCTGTCTACATTTTAAATCAGTTATTGACAGAATGGTATTAATCTCTCTGTATAATTTTGTATTTGTTCCATCAATTATTTTTGTATCTTAAGGATCTTTTATTAGGTGCATAAATATTTACGACCAATATTTCCTCTTCATTAATTAACTGCTTTGTCATTGTGAGATGACATTCCTGCTCCCTGGTAGACTTTAAAATCTACTTTATCTTAGTCACCCAAGCTTTCTTTTAACTACTGTCAGCCTATATCTCTTTCCATCCTATAATTGATTTGTTTCTTTATATTTAAAACTAGAGGCCCGGTGCACAAAAATTTGTGCACTCCGGCCTATGCCCTCTTGCAGTGAGGGACCCCTTGGAGGATGTCCACCCCAGTGGGGACCCTCACCCCATGGATTTTTGGCCAGCCTGGGTGAGAGGCTGATGGCTGTTTTCAGGCTGGCCACACCCCCTTTAGGGTGGGAGGTCCTCACTGGGGTGCCTGGCCAGTCTGGGTGAGGGGCTGAGGGCCGTTTTCAGGCTGGCCAAGCACCCTGGCGACGTAAGCTCCCAGCCTCTCCTTTTATTCTTTTTTCTTTTTTATTCTGGGATTTATTTACCTTCTATAATTGAAACTTTGTTGCCTTTAGCGGAGGTCTGTGGAAAGCTTGGCTTCCTCCATTGCCAGGGGCAACCCACTCCTGCTCGCTCCAGCTCTGTGGCCACAGCTGGCTGAAAGCAGGTATCTAGGGTTTGTTTACCTTCTATAATTGAAACTTTGTTGCTTTGAGTGGAGCTCAGAGCACGATGCGGCAGCTGGGAAGCTTGGCTTCCTGCATCATTGGGGCAACCAAGCCTCCTGCTTGCTCCAGCTCTGTGGCTGCCGGCCTCCACCTTGGTTGGGTTAATTTGCATATAGTTGCTCTGATTGGCTGGTTGGCGTGGCTTAAAGCATAGCAAAAGTATGGTCAATTTGCATGTTTGTCTTTTATTAGTATAGAATATCTTTATTTTAAATTTATTATTTTTAAATTTTGTTCCATCATCATTTATCCCCTCTTCCACCTCCACCCACCCCCTACCCCCTACAATCACCACTCTGTTGTCCATGCCCAGGAGTTCTCTCACTTTTTCTTTTTTGCTCAGTCCCTCCACCCTCCACTCAACACCCTCCCCCCAAAAGCAGTCTGCCTGCATTCTATATAGGAATCTGTCTCTATTTTGCTCCATAGTTCAGGTTTGTTTTTTTTCTCTCATTAAATTCCACATATGAATGAAATCATATGTCTTTCTCTGATTGGCTTATTTCACTTATAATAATTTCTCCAGGTCCATCCATGTTGTCACAACAGGTAAAATTTTCTTTCTTTTATGGCAGAGTAGTATTCCTTTGTGTAAATGTGCCACAGCTTTTTTTATACACTCATCTACTGATGGGCACATGGGCTGGCTTCCAAATATTGGCCATTGTAAATAATGTTCCAGTGAATATAAGGGTACATATATTCTTTCAAATTAGTGTTTCAGGTTTCTTTGGATAAATTCCCAGAAATGGAATTGCTGGATCATAAGACAGTTCAATTTTTAATTTTTTGAGGTAACGCCATACTGCTTTCCACAGTGGTAATGCACAGTCTGCATTCCCACCAACTGTGCATGAGAGTTCCCTTTCCTCCATATCCTCACCAACACTTATTATTTGTTGATTTATTAATGGTAGGAGTGAGGTGATATCTCATTGTGGTTTTAATTTTCTTTTCTCTGATAATTAGTGATGTTGACCATCTTCTCATATGTCTAATGGCCATCTGTATGTCCTCTTTATTTATTTATTTTTTTAATTAAATCTTTATTGTTCAGATTATTACATTTGTTCCTCTTTTTTCCCCCCATAACTCCCCTCCTCCCAGTTCCCGCCCCACCCTCCGCCCTCACTCCCCACCCACTGTCCTCATCCATAGGTGCACGATTTTTGTCCAGTCTCTTCCCACATCTCCCACACCCCTTTCCCCCCCAAGAATAGTCAGTCCATTCCCTTTCTATGTCCCTGATTCTATTATAATCAACAGTTCATTCTGTTCATCAGATTATTTATTCACTTGATTCTTAGATTCACTTGTTGATAGATGCATATTTGTTGTTCATAATTTGTATCTTTACCTTTTTCTTCCTCTTCCTCTTCTTAAAGGATACCTTTCAGCATTTCATATAATCCTGGTTTGGTGGTGGTGAACTCCTTTAGCTTTTCCTTATCTGTGAAGCTCTTTATCTGACCTTCAATTCTGAATGATAGCTTTGCTGGATAAAGTAATCTTGGTTGTAGGTTCTTGGTATTCATCACTTTGAATATTTCTTGCCACTCCCTTCTGGCCTGCAAAGTTTCTGTTGAGAAATCAGCTGACAGTCGAATGGGTATTCCCTTGTAGGTAACTGAGTTTCTTTCTCTTGCTGTTTTTAAGATTCTCTCTTTATCTTTTGCTCTTGGCATTTTAATGATGATGTGTCTTGGTGTGGTCCTCTTTGGATTCCTTTTGTTTGGGGTTCTCCGCGCTTCTTGGACCTGTAAGTCCATTTCTTTCACCAGGTGGGGGAAGTTTTCTGTCATTATTTCTTCAAATAGGTTTTCAATATCTTGCTCTCTCTCATCTTCTGGAACCCCTATAATTCTGATGTTGGTACGCTTGAAGCTGTCCCAGAGGCTCCTTACACTATCCTCACATTTTTGGATTCTTTTTTCATTTTGCTTTTCCGGTTGGGTGTTTTTTGCTTCCTCGCATTTCAAATCATTGACTTGATTCTTGCGCTCCTCTGGTCTGCTGTTGGGAGTCTGTATAATATTCGTTATTTCAGACCGTGTATGCTTAATTTCTAGTTGGTTCCCCAATATAACATCGAGGGTCTCATTAGTTTTCTTGTAGATCTCATTAAGTTTATCGGCGGCTTCTAAACAGTTCTTGAGAGACCTTAAAAGTGTGGTTCTGAATTCTGTATCTTCCATTGACAATTTTGTCCTGTTTCTTTGTCTCCGCAATTTGTTATGCTTCCTTGGTGCACCCCCTAGTGGTATTGGTGCGCAGTCTTATAGTTAAACCTTGATTGTTGTAGCTAATACCAGGGAGGATTTGACCTCCAGGCCAAGTGGCTATGAGAATCAGCTGTGTCTGCAGTGAGAGAACTTCTGTCCTCTAGGGAGGTGCTCATCTGGCGTTTGCCTGAGGCTATCCGGCAAATGCCTCTGTGCAGGGCTTGGGCGGGGCGGGTCGCACAGGATCAACAGGGTGGGCCAGAGAGAGCAGTTATGGCGGCTCTCAGTCCTGTCCCCAGGGGCTCTGCCTCTCTGAGTCCCAGCACCCACTGCAAAGCTCAGAGAGAAAGCTGCACTCGCTCTGACCGAAGCCAGACAGTCCCACTTCTCCCGTTTGAGTCTGGGTCCCTAAAGACTCGCCTATATCTGGAGCTCAGAGTCTGCGACTCCCTCCCGATTGAAAACGCCAACCGCGCCCTCCGCCGCCAGCCTGCTCCGCGCACTCCGCACCTCAGAATTTGACTTCAGCACTGCGCCTCCTCTGAGTGTCCGTATGCGTTTCTCTTTCCTCCTAGTTGTAGGACTTCCACTCAGCCAGCGTTCCTGTGGTTCTGGGTGATGTCCGTTCCGTTTTTTAGTTTCACTTTTGAAGTAGTTGTTCAAGGCAGCAAACTCCGGCGTTAACCTATGCCGCCATCTTGGTTCTCCTCTGTGTGTCCTCTTTAGAGAAGTGTCTATTCAGGTCTTTTGCCCATTTTTTAATTGGATTGCTTGTTTTTTTTGGTGTTGAGCTTCATAAGTTCTTTATAAATTTTGGATATACATCTTTTTTTATATATTTTTTATTGATTAAGATATTACATATGTGTACCCTCTACCCCCCCCCCCCCCCGCTCATCCCCTCACCCCCCCGTTGTCCGTGTCTTGGATATACATCTTTTATCAGATGTATCATTGGTGAATATGTTCTCACATTCAGTGGGTCGTCTTTTCATTTTTGCAGTGGTTTCCTTTGCTGTGCAAGAGCTCTTTAGTTTGATTAGTCTCATTTGTTTATTTTTCCTTTTGTTTTCCTTGCCTGAGGAGGTATATCAGAGAAAATATTGCCGTAAGACTTGTCTGAGATTTTACTGTCCATGTTTTACACTAGAATTTTAATGGAGTTAAGTCTTAATATTTAAGTTTTTAATCCATTTTGAGTTTATTTTTGGGTGCAGTGTAAGATGGTGGTCTAGTTTCATTTTTTTCCACGTATCTGTTCAATTTTCCCAGCACCTTTTATTCAATAGACTATTTTTAGTCCATTGTATGTTTTTGCCTCCTTTGTCAAATATTAATCGAATATATAAAGCATGGATTTATTCTTGGGCTCTCTATTCTGTTTCATTGATCTATACGTATGTTTGTTTTTTTATGCCAGCACCATACTATTTTCATTACTATGGTCTTGTAGTGTAGTTTGATATCAGATAGAGTGATTCTTCCAAATTTGTCCTTCTTTCTCAAGATTGCTGTTGCTATTCCGGGTCTTTTGTGGTTCTATACAAATTTTTGGAACATTTGTTCTAGTTCTGTGAAATACTCCATTGGTATCTTGAAAGGAATTGTGTTGAATCTGTAGATTGATTTGGGTAGTATGGACATTTTAATCATGCTAATTCTTCCTACCCATGAATCAGGCATATGCTTCCACTTATTTGAAATTGAGGAAGATTTTAAGAAATTGAGGGAGATTTTGAGAAATTGAGAAATTTAAAGAAATTGAGGAAGATTTCTTTCCTCAGTGTCTTACTGAGACACTGAATTTTCTGAGTACAGCTCTTTTACATCCTTGGTTAAACTTATTCCTAGCTATTTTATTCTTTTTGAAGCAATTGTGAATGGTATTGGTTTTTTAGTTTCCCTTTCTGATAGTTGATCATTGGTGTATAAAAATGCAACTGATTTCTGGATATTTATTTTGTATCCTGCTACTTTACTGAATTCATTGATCAGTTCTAGTATTTTTTGGTGGAATCTTTAGGGTTCTATATATATAATATCATGAAACTTATGTAATTTTTTAAACCAATGTCACCCCAATAAATTTAATTAAAAAAAGAATATCCACCTTTATTGTCTTTAGCACCTGTACCTAAAAGCCATCTACTTTTATTCCCTGCTAGTTCTTATTGCATGTGATCTATGAGTCCAAAAAATAAAGTCCTTAGATCAAAGGCACCAGATTCTAATTAGCTGCCTGTTGAGTATCACAAACTAAAAAGCTTGGAACCTCTTTCTAGAAGACATTGATTCTTGTTTTCGCTCTGCCTCAAGAGTTATGAGGGTATGAACAAGTCACTTAACCCATCTCTCCTTCTGCCCTGACCTTTATTCTCCACCACTCTTCCATCTTATCACATATTTTCTGAATTTATTCAATTCTTTGGAGCATGGGAAATGTATCACCAATATTTCTCAACCTCATACTTTTCTTTCTGTCTTCCTTTTTCATTATTTAAATGACTACTGACTAGTTTGCTATGTAATTGCAAATGGGAAGGTTTTTCCTGAGTCTTACCATTTTGGCAAATTGTTAGGCTGTGATTATTATAAGATCCATAGATTTCTTTTTCAAATGAAGAATAAGAGTTCATTTTCCTGCTTCAGGGTGGTATTTTGTTTTTAACATAAATAACAATACTTATCCATAAATTAGTCAATCCTAAAACATTTTGCTATACAGTTGGCTAGTTCATGCTCTTCAGTTTCAGGATACAACTGAAGTTATTAAAATTTAGATACTATATGTAACTCCCTCCTTCCCATCTTTCCATGTATTACGGATTGACAGAAATAAAATTGACTTGGCTTTAAGAATTCCTAAATGGTACTTAATGACCAAGGGGTAAGAACAATGTCAAACAATACCTAATCTTTGTGAAACAACTGATGGAATAATGTGTGGGATTAGGGAGGGGATGTAAAATTGAAAGTGTCTATTGTTAACTTGAAGTAATTTTTCTTATAGGTATTAATTTTTTACTTCAATGTCAAGTTATTTACATAACAAGAGTAATGCCCACTTTTAAGGATGTGAAACGTAATTTAACTTTTGAAAAACTGAGACACTCAGTTGAAAGGTTCTATGTAAATTCCATGCATTATAACCAGAGTAGTAAAAAGAAACATGATAAAGTTACTTGTGCAGTGCCCTCATAGAAACTGTCTTGGTAAGGAAATATAAAGATTATTGCTATTCTTAATTTATGGCTGAGGGGAATCAATCAAGAATAATAAATAGGCTTTCCTGTCTAGATAAGTCTTTAAAAATACAGATATAGCTGTGATGGAATGAATATATGCTGCATCCAAGGAGAAATATGAAATTGATACCTTACAAGCAATAAAACTGATATGTGAAGATGAGGAAAGGCCAGTACTTTTAATTGAGTCATGACAAAAATACAGTGACTAACCTGAGTATGTCTTTCAAAATCTTCAAGGGAAGACTTTGACATAGAAGAAATAATGCTTGATCATTTGGGTATGTGGAATTTGTTAGAAATATGTGCATGATTGTGTTCATTCTAGTAACCAAAATATTCAGCCTCATTGTTCATCTCTTTACAAATTTTTATATTCATGATAAGGAAATTAAAAACATTGTCTAAGTGAAAAAACTTAAAGTGAGAAAAATTTTTTTCAAAAGATTTCATACAAGCAGAATGCTTTAGGAATGTGAAAGAAATCATCGCACATACACATACAAACATAAAACCTTTCATTAAAGTAATCAGACAAAGCTAATGATAGAAATGTATATGTAAAGATATCTTTGAATTATGTATTTAGTGGAAATATCTGAAAGGTAAATTTAGTGTTTTTTATTATCAAATCTCAGCTTTTAGTGTTCTTTTATGATGTAGTTTCAGCTTTTATTGTTTGTGTATTAGTTTCCTATTGAAGTTTAACAAGTTACTAAAAACTAGTGGCTTAAAACAATACAAATTTGTTACCTTACAGTCGTAGAGATCAGAAGCCCAAAATGAATCTCAGTGGGCTAAAATCAAGGAGTTGGCAGGGTTGTGTTCCTTTCTGGAAGATGTAAGAGAAAAGGCAATTTTTTACAGTTTTCAGCTTCTAGAAGCTGCCAGTATTCCTTGGCTCATGGCCCCCTTCTGTTTCCAAAGCTTAGCAATGTTCAATATTTCTCACAGTCATCCCAACACTCACTCTTCTGCCTTTCTTTTCAATACCTAAGAACCTTGTGGTTGGATTGGGCCCATCGGGAACATCTAGGTATCTTCCCATTTTAAGGTCAGCTAATTAGCAACCTTAATTACATCTGCTACCTCAATTCGCCTCACGTCAAGTGACATATTCACAGGTTCTGGAAATTAGGACATAGGCATCTTTGGGAGACTTATTCTACCTATCACAGTCCAGAAATGGAAAGATGAGAGTTTCATAAATTTTTAGAGACTGGTAAGTAAATGTCATCCAAATTCTGGCATTTACTACTATCATTTTCCAAATTTTGGCATTACTTTAGTTGGCAGGCCTTTTTTTTATTTCAGTGAAATAAAAATTTTTCATTTGCATTTTTATTTCTAATTTCTCTAAATATCCATCCATTCAGTCAGTCAACTAAATAACCAAGCAACCAAAAAATAATGTCTACTATAGTATATGAAGGAAACCCTAGTGAAAATATGGCTTAATTAAAGATACTGGCTTAAATTACCCTATGAGCCACAGAATAGCTTCTGCCCTCAAGTAGATTACTCTGCTAAATGCATTCCAAGAGCCCCTTCATATGATGATTCATTTTTAAGCAGAGATGTCAAAAAGACTTGGGAATAATTTTATGCACCTTGGTTTTTCTTTTCCATGGCTTTTCCTCAGTCCCCATCATGCAACTAACAAAACTTTTAATCTCTGTCTTTTAACAATCTAATGCCAGAAAAAAGTATATAATTAAGACAGTACGTTCCCTTTTTTTTTTCTTTTTACTCAGTTTCTTTTTCTTTTTGTAAAAGACCTCATAAAAATGTACTGTGTACTTTGTGTGGTTCTGTCAGGTCAGGAAAACATTTAGTAAGGGGTTGGAAGTTTGATCAACTTCGTATTGTAAATTCCAGGATTCTTCCCAGCTTTCGAAATAAAGGAAACAGGATTTAGCCCACTGACAGAAGGGCTGACAGAAGACTTATTGCTAATCTTTCAGTACACAAAGGAGCACTGTGTAGTGAGGGTGAGCAGGTGCTCTTTGTTTCAACGCAGTAGGACAGGAAGTGTTGATATTAAATCAAAGAAGAAGTAATTTAAGCAACCTCAAGTGTATTGAACACTGGAAAATGTTACTAAAAAGGCTGCAGATTTCTCTCAGAAAAATCACCCAGTTTTTCTTTTCCACACACTGAAAATGTAGGGACTCTGACAGTGGAGAAAATATATGCTAGTTTTTAACATCCTATGTAATAAAGAGCTAATATGCTAATTAGACTGGATGGTGGAATGACCTTCCAGAACAACCAGTGGGTGGAGGGCGGGGCCACAGCTGAGGGACCCGGGTCTGTGAAGGCTTACCCTTGCAAGAATTTTGTGCATCGGGCCTCTAGTGTGCTAAATAAAAATTTACTGAAATGAAGCAAATTCAGTTAGGCCTTCCACAACACATACTCTCTCAAGGAGGTACTCGAAAGGTTCATAAGAAATAGTCACTGTGAATCTTTGCTAAACTGTAAAAACTCTTGTCAGTTGAATGAGAAAGAGAAAGATGTAAACCGAATCAAGGTTTCTCATAGGATTACCTATACTCTCTGGAGAGATGCTCACTTGGCCATTTCCTTAAAATACCCTGTGTCTCAAGGATATCCGCTTGTCAGCAAAAATGATTTTTAATCACAAATCGAAACAGGATTCCAGCTAATAACACTTTCATTCCTTCTTACTCTTATTTTAAGGATGTATTTTTAATGCCAATTCATCTCTTACTTGAATGTTAGAATGTCTGACCACACACAGAGTCTTATGACTCCCACAGCTCAG
The DNA here is from genome assembly GCF_964212035.1 of Myotis nattereri. Taxonomy (NCBI): domain Eukaryota; kingdom Metazoa; phylum Chordata; class Mammalia; order Chiroptera; family Vespertilionidae; genus Myotis; species Myotis nattereri. Next base: position 16,202,259 of record NC_138086.1, on the reverse strand, counting down.
TAGAAGGGCATTATTCTTTACTTAAAAGTATGAAAATTTGATTGTCATTTATTGGCTTAAAAGCATCTTTTGACTGCATGTTATGGGATGACATACGAACTCCTTAACTAAACACATTCTTTTATAGTCTATTCCTAGACTTCTTTATTAATCTCATCTGTCAGTACAACCTTTTCATTTCCTTAACCTCTTCAACCTACCTGGTCATATCCTCATTCTACTACGCCATTGAACACAAGGTTCCTTCTTTCCAGCTAAAGTGATCTCGTCCATCTTGCCCAGTCTTGCTCATGTAAGAATTAAGTGAAGTCTTCCCCTATTCCTCAAACAGATTTCTTCATCAAGCCATTGTAGTCTGACCTCACCTAAATTTTCTCTTGCTGGAGATCTCTCGTGACTTCTCTTTTAAGCCAAGCAATAGCCTTCCCGCCCTGACTGTGCTTGACCATTTGGCCAGTTTCTACTCCCTGAAACACAGCCAACCGTGAATAGAGTGGAACACAAACTCCTGGTTTTTCATCTGCTTTTCCTTGGCCTCAGGTCTCAGTTATAGAGTTCTTTTCCTTTTCCTAATCCTTAAAAGCTATGTTCCACAGGGTTCTCTCTCCTTACCTTTTGAAGAGATAGAGAATTGGCATGGCAGAAAATGTAATAATCATTTGTATCGGTTCAAGATTTTTTCATGGCAAACAATGGAAACTGACTGAGGGTCAGCCCAGGGAACAAAGAAAGAGCTGACCTGTCTGGCTGGGAGGAAGGCATTGAGAACTAAAGGTAGAGGTGAGAATGTCAGCATCAGCATGGTGTGCCCTTTTCTAGGGTGCCACTCTTAGAATGGTTCCGTTGCAATGGCCTCATGTATTTATGTCTCAGGCCCTTCCCATGTGTTTGGCTTTGTAAATCTTAAGTGTTCCTTTAGGTTCCCAAATGAGTCAATCATTCTTCTATGTGAGTCTGTCCTGATTCCTTGAAGAATTGCTCATGGTACTCATCTTTGAAATAGAATTATACCAGATGTGTTTCTCTATTATTTTACTATAAGACTACAGTACAACTATTTTTCTTCCTCTTGGCTGCTTATGGGAAAAGGCAGAGAATAGTTTACCTAGCCCTAGAGCTCATCTAGCCCCTCTCAGGTCTTCTAGATTTCCCCTGGCCCCCGCCCCCCGCCCCCCTAGTTTTTTAGTTTTTTGGGTCTTTGTTAAAATTCAGTTTATAAATTTAGAAAGACATGTATTTATAGGTCACAAAGTTCAACTAATTTTATATCTACACAAATGCATGTGGTTTGGCTTTAAGTAATTTCTCTAAATAGGAAGGAAAACAGTGGAGAGGTGCCTGCTTGTGCTAGTATATTTTATTTTTTTATTTTTCACTTCACCCCACTTTATTTATTAAATTTAAATTATTTTTTATAACATAACAAATATATATATATATATATTAATTTAAATTCTTTATTGTTTAAAGTATTACATGTCTCTTTTTTTCCCCCACTGACCTCTCCCCGGCCACCCTCACTCCCAAGCAGAAGCCCTCACCCCCTACTGTCTGTGTCCATTGGTTTTGCTCATATGCATGCATACAAGTCCTTTGGTTGATCTCTTACCCCCTCACCCCCTCCCTTTCCTCATAGGTTGTATAGTCTATTCGATGCTTCTATGTCTCTTGTTCTATTTTTATTCATTAATGAGGTACCACCTCACTCCTGTTAGAATGGCTAGCATCAACAAATCAACAAACGACAAGTGCTAGAGAGGATGCGGAAAAAAAGGAACTGTCCTTCACTGTTGGTGGGAATGCAGACTGGTGCAGCCACTGTGGAGAACAGTATGGCGTTTCCTCAAAAAATTAAAAATGGAACTCCCATTTGACCCAGTAATCCCTCTTCTAGGAATGTATCCCAAGAAAACAGAAACACCAATCAGGAAGGATATATGCACCCTTATGTTCATAGCAGCACAATTTACAATAGCTAAGATTTGGAAACAGCCTAAGTGCCCATCAGCAGACGAATGGATTAGAAAACTGTGGTACGTCTGCACAATGGAATACTATGCTGCTGTAAAAAAGAAGGTATTCTTACCATTTGCAACAGCATGGGTGGAACTGGAGAGCATTATGCTAAGTGAAATAAACCAGTCAGAGAAAGATAAATATGCCATTATCTCACTCATTTATGGAATATAATGAACAACATAAATTTAAATTCTCAATTGCTTAATGTATTACATAAGTCTCCTTTTAAGAGAAAGATCTTTCTGGACCCCATATGCTCTAAATATTATGAATATACATATACTTACACTTCATTTTTAAGTTTTTTTCTCCCTGTAAATTAAATTTGACAGAATTTTAAACAAATTCTAAAAATCCATTTGATATTTTTCATTACACCTTAGCAAAGATGACAAGCAATGTTGACATTTTATTATGAAGAAGATACATTGGCTCTCAATTTAAGATAAGAAATCATAAAATGTGTTGTCATGCTAAGTGACAAGACATTTAAAGTGTTGCTGACAGAAATAAAATAGAAGACTGAGTGTGAATAGAAAGGTTAAGATAAAAGGATAGAAAAAAAACTGTTGCTAAGTAATATAAAAAGCTATTTTGTACAGAGATACAATTTAATTTAGATGCAAACCTACAATACAGAAGAATCCTTACTAAATTTTTATATGTTAAGTATTTTAATTGTACAGTCAACATCAGAGACACCTCTCTGAACATGAACTAAGTCCTGTGAAACAGAACTATTTGTTGTGAAATAAAATTCTTCAAGCACTTATTTACTTGTAAAAGACTTTTGAAGCAAAACTCTGTTAATGTACTAGTGAAGGTTCTACCAAATGCTGTAACAAACAAATGGCATCATTGCAGTTGTTTTAAACAGTAGCACCTATGTAGCAGGTTAGTATGGGTGCTTCCTGCTAGATGGGTAGATTTCCTTCACATGGTGGGTGACCCGGGCTCTGGTTTTCCATTTGATGGCGCGCCCTCCCCTGAGCATTGGAGTCCTCTGCATTTGGCTGGCAGTTTAGTAAAGAAGGATGAAGGCATATCTGTATCTTAATCATCTTTCCCCGAAGTGACACTTACCAGTTCTCTTCCGATTCCGTTAGCTAGAACCATGTCCCTACTCAGATGCAAGGGGAGCTGGAGAACGTGGTCCTCGCTGCCTCTGTGCTTCCCAGCAGCAGTTCTACACGAGGGGGAACGTGAGTCCCGGTAGCCAGTTAGATGACCTGCCGTAGTTCATCCCTATAGCCAGGGATAATGACTGTTACCCTTTCTCCTACACACGTGTTTGCTTCAACTCAAGGGAAACAACCCAGAGTCTCTTCCTGTCCTTACATCCAGTCCAAAGTCCAACATCTCCCTCGGGTCCCGCTGTGGGCTCTTTGCAGCCTCCTGACCTATGCACTGAAGTTCAAGTCAACAGCCCCCTGCTCCACCTCCCCTCCCCGCCTTTCCGATCACAAATCCAAGACACCGCAGGGAAGCGGGGGCAGGAGGGTGGTAGTTAAGGTTCCCGTTAGAACAATGGTGAAGTGGAAAGTGCATCGGGATAACTGTCAGCGACAGCAGTGGAATCCTGCTGTGGCAGGCACTGTGAGGACACCCTGGCCATGTTCATGTTCACTTGATTGAAGAACTCCTTTGTCCTTGATTCTCCTTGACCCTTTGGGCTACCTACAGTGAGAGCATCTTCCTTGACCTATCATCATCCGAGGCTACGTCATGTCAAGGACGATGACCACTTTCTGCTGGTGCCATTGGGGAACCTGGAAGCCATTTTACAGGACATACTTAAGGCTACGTTGGAGTTCATTTGCCAGTACAGTTCTTTTGAAACAGTGGCTTTAGAAACACTAGCAATAATAGATCTGTGATATATAGGAATAATTCGTATCTGTGAACCTCTGTTTGTTGCATGTGCCAGTGTTTATAACTTTATCAGTCAGAGACTGTCCAGAAAAACAAGACAATTCCAGGTCTTTCCAATGGAGAAAATTTAATAGGAATTAGCTACACAGGTGATAGAACGGAGCAGGCAAACAAATGATGGTCAATAAACTCAGACACTAATGAAATCAGAAAACTGCTGTACCCCCTAGGGATAGAAGGGCAATAGGAGGAAGTGATATTACCAGATATTACCTGAGCTCTTAGCTCTGATAAAAAGGGTATATGAACTCTTTGAGGGACTGCGCTATTTATATTTTTTTCATCTGTGTGTGTCCACATCACGAGCACTTGAATGTTTGTTTATTTGAACAGAGATAAGTAGCAAATCCTTTCACTGACTTCATTTAGAATTACCCATCAGAGAGCTGACATGTGGCAGAAATTATGGCATTCAATCCAAGATGATCCTTCATTAGTGGTTCAGCTGCAATTAGGGAACAAAACCAACTTTTATATAAACATAGAAAAGAAAATTACAAAGAAATAAAGTCTCATGTCAAAATACTTTGGAAGGAAGGAAGGAAGGAAGGAGGGAGGGAGGGAGGGAGGGAGGGAGGAGAGAGAGAGAGAGAGAGAGAGAGAGAGAGAGAGAGAGAGAGAGAGAGAGAGAGAGAAGAGAAGAAGAAGAAGGAGGAGGAGGAGGAGGAGGAGGAGGAGGAGGAGGAGGAGGAGGAGGAGGAGGAGGAGGAAGAAGAAAAGGGAGGGGAGGGGAAAGCTTTCTGGAATGGCTGGGGCAAGTAGCAGCGATAGCTGCAGAGGATATCTAGCTCTTATTCTTTGATCCTTTTTAGGACTCATCTTCTAAATTGATAATGATATCCCTTTGTCTACTGGTTTGAGCCAAAAAGTTTCAACTTACTTTCATTTGCTTTTATTTAAAAAGGAATCTGTAAAATATTACACTGGATATTTTAGCAGTCAAAAAAACTTATTCTAGAATATGACCATAATTTTTCAAAACATCACAATTGCCATTTAATCTGTTCTTGGATGTGCCTTTATATGTTCAAGGGTACAAATATGCTGGATTCAATTTAGCTGTGGCTTTTAGAACAGGCTTAAGAAAAGTCTCAAAATAGTAGGTACATTTAACAACTTGGAAGTTGAGAATAGTTTGAGAAGCTTTTTGGACTGTGTTGCCTTTCCTAGAGAGAAAAAGAGCGTCGCTGGAAGATTTCTCAGTGAATATTCCACTTATACATAAAAATGAAGATTTTTTTTTTTTGGCAGAGCATGTCAAATTCAACTGTCAGGTTGTACTTCAGCACCATAGAACCATACCTGAGCATGTTAGAATTCTTCCATTTACACAGAAATTTCAGGCTTGCTTGCTTTTCACATTGGTTTAAAGTAGGAATTATTTAAAATACAGTGCACTGCATGTCATGTCATTATTGTTTTCTTTCAGAAGTTAGTGTTCCCATTTTAAAATACCCCTGAAGGCTTGGGTTTGGGCTTTGTCTAAATAGTGTCATGACTGACTGAAAGGGGGAAAAGGTATTGTTTAATCTGTTCGGCACCTAACATCTGAAGAGGAAGTTTTTCTTTCTTCGGGTGGCTCTGTGGACCTCTGGTGTTGTGAAATAATCACGTGGTTTGGCAGTTTTACCAAAAATAATTACTTTGTTTTAGTCATGATAACATCATCTTTATAGTTTTGAAAACATGTAGTCGGGGGGGGGGGGGGGGAATTCCTCTTTGATATTGACCTAGAGCAGAAAATGTGCTATGCTCAGTCTCTTCTACCTCTAATTGAGTTGACTTTCTTTAATACTGTTTCACAGTGAAAATATTAAAACACGAGGAGTATTTTTGCTGCTTAAAATAATTGGTTTTTCTTTTTTAAGCATGCTATCTGTAATTTCAAAGCGTATTTCTTTCTGAACTTCTTTGCCCTGAGGAATTTAGAGTGTTCTTGAAATTATAGGTGTTTATTAAGTATTTTTCAACTGTCAATTCAACTGTTGTCATTGTGCTATTAATTCATTATGAAGTGATACAGGAAGAAAACTTGTGTTTTGTTTTGTTTTTAATCCTCACCTAAGGATATGTTCTTATTGATTGTTAGAGAGAGATGAAGAGGGCAGAGAGAGAGAGAGAAACATCAGTATGAGAGAGAGAAACATCAATTGACCAGCTCCAGTATGCACCAACCTGGGATGGAACCCACAAACTATTAATGTGCCCTGACCAGGATTTGAACCAGCAACCTTTTGGTGTAGGGGATGACGCTCCAACTATTTGAGCCACTTGGCCAGGACAAGAAGAAAACTTATGTGATAATATGAAAATACATATTTGTCCAAAAGATAAATGAGTCTGTGTTGAACCTATCTGCTATGGTGGGAGTGAAATGGTGTATTAGGCAGGTTTGGGCATGGCACCTGCTTTTCAAACAGGAAAACGTACAGAAAAGATTTCAGTTCCAACTCTTAGACACTTTGTATTATGCACTTAAATGTTTTCTTTTTTGTATCCTACAGGTGATATTGTACCCAACTTCTAATAGCTCCAAGTCAGCAGAGTTGCACCAAATGATAGTTCCAAAAAATAGCCAGGATTCTGACTTAAAAATCAAATTGGCAGTGCGAATGGATAAACCGCCACATATGAAACATAGTGGGTGAGTGTATGCTTGATTTTTTTTTTCTGTTGAAATTTTGGATTTCATTTTAGTGTATCACTTTTGAAAATTTACTGAGAGAGCCAGGATATCAGGCTTTTACGTGGATTTCTACCCCCACCCCCAAATGACATATGTAGGTTAACTTAATTTTTTAAACCTGTGGACACCTTCAGAGCCACGTATATATGGTTATTTAGTCAATATAACTGTTTGCATTCCTAAGATAATATTGGCACTTGATTGCATTGGTATTACACATCACTTATATTGATAAAGAACAGTGATATATGGAGATGATGTCTAAGTAATATTTCTCAAGATACAATACTAGTTGAGACAAGATTCACATTCACGTCCCCAGGAATAAACGTACATGGAATATACTAAACCTAAAATGTGGTTCAGGTATAACTCAGGAGGCTGTATACATGTTGATAGGCGAGATCCAATATGGGATTGAAAAACTCAATCCATGGAGGAAACAGAAGTGCGGGGGCTGCCTCCCGGGGTTGCCATGGGGCAGAGTCATCTCGGCCAGGGCTCGTGTCCCCTTGTTGCTGGTGAGGTAACAGGGCTGAACTCATGAGTACAATAAAACGGATTTTTAAAAAACCCAGATCTTTTTCAGTTTAACACTTCAGGACTCAGTACAACCAAATCCCAACATAGGGGTGTTAGCCATTAGGAAGGAATGTGACCATTTTTCTTAAATGGGTGGGCAGTGTATGTAGAATCGGAACTAATCTCATGGAGGGCAACAGTAACCTGGGTAGCTCCCATTCTGCCTCTTTAAAGTAGTAATGCAAAGTAAGGCTGCGACTCAGCTCATAATGCAGTTGGAACTCCTGGGATTTAATATTTAGGATTTGCTCACGCACCCATCTGCCTGCTCACCAGGGATGGACGCAGCAGTGTGTCTTGAGCACTTACTCTGTTGAAACCAGAACAGACCTCAGTAAGGTACCAGGCGAGGCCTAAAAGAACTGGCTCGTCAGGGATTCAGGCTAGTCTACAGATAATTCTAACACTGAGTCATAAGTGCTGTCAGGGAGGACTGAGAACTGGGAGACATCCGTGTGGTTCCAGCTGCAGTTAGTCCTGAAAGTCTCGTAAGACAGCTGACCTTTGAGATGAACTCTGACGTATTTAATTCAGCAGGTGGGCAGTGGGGAGGAAAAGCATTCCAGTCACATGACAGAGCATGTATATGGGCAGGAGTTGCGGGTGATAATGTCACATGACAGAGCATGTACGTGGGAAGGAGTTGCAGATGATAATGTCACATGACAGAGCATGTACGTGGGAAGGAGTTGCAGATGATAATGTCACATGACAGAGCATGTACGTGGGAAGGAGTTGCGGATGATAATGACAAGTTTGGTGCAACTTTGAGATTAGGGAGTTTGAGTACTTCTCTAAAGTGATGTAGCATATATAAGAATATTATAATTTTCTTAATATTCTTACTTATAGTTTATAATGGTCATTCACAAATTATTTAATACCAGTGTTGGGCATAATGATAATGATCAACCAAATTGAAAGCTTCCAGCATTGCTGTAATAGGGTTTATCCCTGTGGGCAGGGACAGTATAGAGCTTCACTACCAGTTCAGGTCTCTCATTGCCTGGGTGATAAGTTTTAAATATTTGTAATATCACCCTCATGTACAGTTGTATATGAGTAAACATAATTTGACCTACATATAAATGTATTCATATTTTTCTGAGGTGCTTCATAAATAGATTTCACTGAACTTAATTACATTTAAGAAGAGAAACTTAACTATAATCTTTTTTCCCAAGTGCTCTATCACATGCCAAAGCAATAATTGAATAGGAGCACATAGTAGATTAATAGCACTGTGCTTTCAGACTGAATTGTAGTCTGTCAATAATTCATCTTATAATGAATAATTAACAGATGAATAATGAATAATTGAAAAAGAGACAACCCAAGTTAAAATTAATATGTCTTTAAAATACGGCAAACTCTTACAGATAGAGTTATCAAGTAGATTAAATAGGAGGATTATGGGCCTTTATCTTCAGAGTGTTTTCAGAAGTAGCCTTTGAAATCCTTTTGGGCTTTAGTCATGAAACCTATTTTCTGTTTTAATATGGCGGGCACATGTATATCTTTCTCATGTGAACGGTTTTAACACTTATGCTATGTTTCACTCATTTGTCACATGTGGCCCCTGTATTGTCCCTAATAAATGTTTTTATCAGTGTTATCTATATTTTTATATGTGTTCCCAGGCAGAGGCTGAGCTTCTCAGACCTGTCTGAGCCCCAGTGCCTCCATAGTGTGCGATCAAGGACAGATGTGAACAGTGATGGTGAACATGAAAGCAGTGTGCTCTGTAGAGTTTTCAGGGAAAAGTAGTGGGATGGAAGGAAGCTGAAACTGAAAGGGTTCTAAGCATAATTAATACAGAATAGAGTATAAATTTAATGTGAAAAATGCCTAAGTTAAGTGAAATAAGTGGTGTTTGGCTCTCAACTGTTTACATTTTAATATGACCTGTTTTTAAAACAGAAAAAAATATATATCTGGTTTAAAACTCATGTTTCTAATAACTAATCAGTCCATGACTGTGTACATTATAGTTTATAAAAATAGAATTAACTACATGCAAATGAAAATAAATATTTAATTTGGATAAAATAAGCATAATTATGATTTCATTATTTTAAAATCTAATTAGACATTACCACAAGACATATTTGGTAAAATACATTTTAAAAAGCATTCATTTATTCTTTTGGAGTATGTCATATAAAGTAATTATATAAACTAACTCATATAAATCTGTTAAATGAATTACCAGCTAGATTTTGAATGGTTAAATAATTCATATCCAGCTTTTGAATTAATTTGCCTGCTTTCTTAGGTAGTTGGAAGACAGCCGTGTTCTTGAACAAATGGGCTATCCTTTAGCATAGCCTAGTGGCTAAGTAACAGTATTAACTTAAATCTCAGAAATACTATCCCCGTTTTTATTAAATAACATTTTCCTAATTCAAATGATATTTTCTAAACTAAAAGAAAGGTAAAATACAATGGAACTAATAATACAAATGACTGTTAGGACAATTAAATCTGCATTTGAAAAGGAGGAAGAAAATTAAATTGGCCATCACAAATAAGTGGAGGCATTTTGACCAGGACCGATCAGAAATCTGCAAGCAACTAGTTATCTTATAGTTAAAAATGGAATGAAAATTTCATGACTATATAACTATAGAATAGTTATGCAGTTAAGAATTGGTAAGATAAAATTGTAGTTTTATCACTGTCATATAAATTTCCTTTCTATGTAGATCCATAAACATGTTAAATTAATAGAAGTACTGAAATGCTTTGAAATTGTCATATATGAAGTCTCCATTTAACTTACATCACAAGGGTATAAAGGGCACTGGGCCCACGTCTTGCTGTAGGGGAGGGACAGCAGTTCAGCTCCCGACAGGTAGGACCGGGCCAGCACCAAGCAGGCTGCATTTCTGTATCCTGCTCTCCCAGAGAGAGGGCCAGCCAGGCACTTCTGGCGGGGCTTGTAGTGCCCCGGAAACTTATAGTCACTTACTTAAAATTCAGAGAAGGCATTTGCTCATAAAGTGAAATCACTGCACTCTAATAAAGTTGCAGTGTTTTATTTCTGATTTAAGGTTTGTGATCTTCAACTCATTTAAGGGACAATCTGATGACCGAGGGAAGGAAAATCTTATTTTTTTCAGGATGGCACTTGCCTGGAGGGTCCAGGCCTTCCAGAAAGGACAAGTCTGCTTTTTCCCCCAGGAAAAATGGATTCCTCATTTTAAATCAACCTTTTAAAATGACTTCACACATTCTTCTCTGAAATAACCATGTATTGGCATCGTTCCTTCACCTGAACCTATATTTAGCTATGTTTGCATTCCCAATTTGAATTTCCCTCATTTTGGCTTATCCTGACTTCATAGAAACCCCACTTCTTGTCGCCTTGTCAAAACTTCTGACAAAGTGTCTGCTAGGTTCTTCATACAGAATTGATTTTTTTTTTTCTCCAAATACAACTTCTCTTCAGAAGAGAAGTCCGTCTGTGGTACTTGATAATCAACATTGATATAGTCATTGTAGAATGATAAAAAGAGGAAGTCAAAAAGCCAACTTTCTTTTTCCAAATACCTTCATATTTAGGTCATTTTCTGTATGCTAACTTAAGTCATTAAGAACTCTGTTTTTCATTTTAATTTACTAGTGATTAATAAATTATGTGGTAATGATAGAAACATTTTCAGACTTTACTCCTTTGCAGAACTTCTCTGATTGTTCCCGTAATAAATTAGCCCTTAATGTTAACTTGAAATGTGGCTTTCCATTCAGCAACCTTTTACTCTCAAGATTTTCCCCAGCGGAGTAACATCTTAATTACTTTCTTCTTTCTGTTCATGCCTCAAGTAACTGCTTGCTTTTGGATTTAGACCTCCTTAAATGCCACATCTGAGCATCTTAAACAAAGGCACTTTAGGGCAAAAAATTAAAGAGGGAATATGAGGTCCTTTTTTCTTTATTTTCTTTCAGAAACCACAGGCCATATCATAGCTTATCTTAATTAAGTTGGGGTACTTCTTAAAAAATTATGGTGAAAACTAGTCAGGAACATTGTACAATTTTATAATGACTTTATGTATACAATTATAGAATAGTTTCATTTTCTTAATCCTTGCCTTACTATAAAATTTTTGTAGTATGTACTGACACAGTGATACTTTTTATTCTTTTGCATACATCCAGAAGTTTTAAAATATTAACCCTGAGTTAACAAGCACACATCTTTGGCTTGTTGAATGCTCGAGCACTTTGGGAGGTCACGAAAAATTTGGACAGTATTTAAAGATGTTGATTCTTCCTTCATTCCTCTGATACATGGAGTTGAATTGTGGCCTGTGTTTTGGTCTTAGCCAAAAGGAGCCAGGCGAAGAGATGTTGTGAGAGTTTAAGAAGTGAAAGGTGAACATGGTGCATATGGACAGGCTAAATAGCCATGTCAGATGGCGATTAAAGAAAAATGGAATTCATTTTAAGTAAAGGGGATAGGAGATGGGATATCCAAATGGAAGGGCTGCACAGCACTGAGCCAAGGTGACTTTGGGTGGATGATGGCAACACCCTGGAGCTGGAGTTTCATCCTTATATGGAATCACTGGCCTGAAACTCTTGTCAGCAGAGGGTCTGGGGGCTGCGCTGGTGGGCTTGGAATGCAGGTGGGCAATCGTGTGCCTTCAGGACAGTTCCTAGTCTCTGTATCAGTGGTTCTCAACCTTCCTAATGCCATGACCTTTTAATACAGTTCCTCATGTTTTGGTGGCCCCCAACCATAAAATTATTTTCGTTGCTACTTTATAACTGTAATTTTGCTACTGTTATGAATCATAATGTAAATATCTGATATGCAGGATGTATTTTCATTGTTACAAATTGAACATAATTAAAGCATAGTGATTAATCAAAAAAACAATATGTAACTATATATGTGTTTTCCGATGGTCTTAGGCGACCCCTGTGAAAGAGTCATTCGACCCCCAAAGGGGTCGCGACCCACAGGTTGAGAACCACTGCTCTATATGCTCTGACTCCTGAGATCCAGCGAATTTTTCCTGATCTTTTGTTCTCCTGTGGCGAAAGCTTAGAAATGGCCATTAAGGATTGTATTGCCCAGATGCAGATGGTGCAGTAATAGTTATGTTGAATAAGTACTAGTTTAAGAGCTAAGACACTTGTATTTAGGTCTCAGTTTTTTTACTACCTTGGTAAGTCACTGCATCTTTCTTGGCCTCAATTTCATCAGTTGCTAAAGGAGACATTAGACTAGAAAAATGTGAATGACTTCTAAGCCCCCTAGGAATTCATGACTTAGCAAATTATTTCCTCCCTGAGCCCTCTATGAGCACGCGCGCGCGCGCGCACACACACACACACACACACACACACACCATCCTTCCACGGCATTTCCTACAGATAGAGATGTACAGAGTTTTGGGAGAAGTGGGGGCAACATGGAGAGAGATGACATGATTTATTCAGATTTTCTCCAGGCAAGAAGAGGAAGTATGAAGACTGACTGAAACAATAAGCTTTATGTAACATTAATTTGAAAAATACACATAGAATTGTTTATACTCTGATAGTATTAAAAAATGGATATAAAAATTCAGAAAGAAATAAGTATACTAAATATGTTACATAGAATAATGCAACTATGGGTAAAATTTTCTAGTTTCCAGATTTTCTGTGATGTAGATATAGTCCTTTTATGATGAAAGAATGCAGTTATCACACTAAAATGTGAAGAAGCAAATAGGTTTTTCAAAATAAAAAATAGTTACTTTTTTTTAACCCAAAATCTGATTATTAGGGAAATTCATTTGAGAGGATTCCTTAAGGTGAGCCTTGAAGAAAGACTCTGTCACCCAGTCTACAAAGGAGCAGCACGGTTTAGGAACTTGAGCTCTGGGGCCAGACTTCCTGCCTTCAAATCCTGGCTTTCTCGCAGTGATATGCAATATGTTTAAGCCATTGACAAAACCCTAAAAAAGTTATACCTTTGAGTTGAGACACTAGTAAAAGAAGGAAAAATAAACATTTATGCTATGAAACAGAGTAAAAACCACTTTAATAACAACAGAGCACACACATCCCCTAATGCCTGATCCCTCTCTCTCCTTCTCAAGCATCCACGAGCCTGGGAGACCTGGGCTGGAGCCAGTCCTGCAGGCAAGTTGCTGCTCTGGGTCTGTAGCCACGTGCCTCCTTCGTTTCTTCATCTTCCCTTAGGTTTCTCTCAGCCCTGAAGTCCGTTTCTTTGGATTCTTTATTTTAAAACTAAAATTAAATCTCTCTTAAGGAAAGTAAGGTGGACTTGTTCATATTCTTGGGAAGGATGAAAAATAAATAAATTATTTTCAAGCCACCTTATTCTCATTAAGGACATCTTCATCACCAGGAAGCAAGATAAAATGTGGTTAAGAATACAGGCTTTGGGTCAGAGTGGGACCATCCAGTTTGCAGTTCTGTGGAACCATAAAAGACACACTCAGGGGGCAGACTCAGTGAGCACCAAAGCCCCGTTGAAGCAAGTCTAGCCCCAGAGGGGTGTCTCCAGCACAGAAGTTCTCCCACTGCAGACACAGCTGATTCTCACAGCCAATTGGCCTGGAGGTCAATTCCTCACAGTGATAACTACAACAATCAAGGCTTAATTACAACAAGACTGTGCACAAAGCCCACAAGGGGGTGCACCAAGAGTGTCTACCTCAGGTAATTGGGACACTTAGCACAGAAAGGAACTCTATCAACACAACGAAGCATAAAAAATGCCGAGACAAAGAAACAGGACACAAACGACAGAATGGGAGGAAAGCAAACTGCTGGATATAGAGTTCAAAACCGCACTTTTAAGGTCTTTAAAGAACTGTCTAGAAGCTGCCCATAAACTTAATAAGGCCCTTGAAAAGACTGGTGAGACCGCCGATAAATGCAGTGAGATCCTCAAGAAATCTAATGAGACCCTCGATGTTGTGATAAAGGACCAACTAGAAATTAAGCATACACTGACTGAAATAAAGAACATTATACAGACTCCCAACAACAGACCAGAGGAGCGCAAGAATCAAGTCAAAGATTTGAAATACGAAGAAACAGGCTTTGGAGTTAGACGGATCTGGGTTCAAATTCTAGCCCTGTCATTTTTATGCAATATTGGTCAAGCTACCTAACTCCTCATACATAGCCTCACTTTTCTCAGCCATAAAGTTAGGTTGCCCTGAGCATGAAATTAGATATACTCGTAAAGCATGCAGCTCAGTGCTGTTACATAGTAAGTGCTCAATTAACTAGTGACAGTTATTAAAATAAACATAGTCCCATGAATTATAATAAAACCTGGTTTTAACAATGTCTTTGATTTTATTCAGAAGAAAATGCTCAGAGTTAGATGGGCAAATAAGTGTACAAGTCCTCAGTAATTCCTGGAGAGTATGAGAGTTATATCCCTCATTAGGGCCTTCTGCTTAATTGTTGGTTTTTATTTACATTTTTATTTCACAGATATGAATGTAGGTGTTGGCAGTGGTATTTTGTTTCACTTTGTGTGCCTATGTATGTTTTGCTGCTAGCTTTCTTTTGTCTTCCCTATGTCCAAAGTTAGAAAAGTAGAAATATTACATAAGAGCTCTCTATTGTGCCTGAAGAGCTGACTTGACTGATTTATCTGATAAAATAAGTCCACATTCTGTAAAAGGAGGATATTTCATAGCAAGTGAGAATAAGATAGAGCTTCTCCCTTTAATTCAGCCCAATTCAGTATAATATATTAAAAATGGAAAATGCTGCTTGGCCAGTGTAGCTCAGTGGTTGAGTGTATAGACTCATGAACCAAGAGGTCATGGTTCAATTCCCAGTCAGGGCATATGCCCTTGTTGCGGGCTCAGTCCCAGTAGGGGGCATTCAGGAGGCAGCTGACCAATGATTCTCTCCCATTATTGATGTTTCTATCTCTCTCTCCCTCTCCCTTCCTCTCTGACATGGAAGGAAGGAAGGAAGGAAGGAAGGAAGGAAGGAAGGAAGGAAGGAAGGAAGGAAGGAAGGAAAGAAGATGCTTTCAACGCATATTTCCAAATAACTAGTATTGTCTTTGGTATGTTTAGTGCAATTGCTAGTTTTAATTTTCTTACCTGCATCATTAGACAAATAGTACTTGACCCTACATAGCTCTAAACAGTCTATCAGGTTTTGCTATTATTAAAATTTGTCCACTTTTTGGTAAATTGTTGGTCTTAATAATTTTTATGTTCCAAATACATTAGTTTTAATTTCATCTAAGCTATTTTTGTGTGTTTTAATTATAGCTTATACATGTTTAAGGTAGGATTGATAAGCTTACTTAATACTAACTAGCTCAAAGACAGTTATTTTGTTGTTACCATAGTACCCAAGACATTTGTGTGATTGAATAATTAGCCTAATTATATATGCTAATGTTTTATGAAAATAATCACTGGGAGAGGTTGGTGTGGTTGCGATGAGGGTTATGAAGCTGCTGTGTGGACATTCCCAACCGGTTCCGAGGACAGGACCTTGGCAGTTGCTGACACTGTTAGGGAATGCCCTTCCCCACACCCACTCCCTCCCTCTGTTGGGTCCCGATCAGATGTCATCCTACAGAGGCCTACCCTGACCACGCCCCATAGTCATGCCTCTCTCTCCTTACTGCCGGCGTTCTTTTTAACCTGCTTCATTCTTTCTAAGCTCTTATGAGTAGCTGATATTATATTGATCAGCTATTGTTTATTAACTATTCCACCAACTAAAATTGTGTCTCCATTTAGGCGGCTTGCTGGTGACTAGGTCGCCAACCAAATCTAACTTCAAGAGGATAGGAACCTTGTCTTTTCACTGCTCTTTTTAAACCCACTTTTTAGAAATTTGCCTACCACTTAGTGGAAGCTAAATAAATATCTGTTGAACGAATGAATGAATAAACAGAAGTTATGTCACATTTTTTAAATATTTGAAATAAGTGTTGGATTGATTGTTTGGATAGAAGCCTCAAGTTAGGTCATTATCTGATTGGTGATATTGGAATGTAAGTTTGCCAGAGTATGCTTCAAAATTTTATTGCTCCCAAATGAATGACAGTGTTTCATTATTCTAAAATTTTCTATATTACTAAAAATCTAAAGACAATACTATGGAAAAAAATGTATCCTTGCTTAAAAACTTTATATTTAAAGTCGTTATTTTCTATAGTGAGGCTTGCTTTTTTAATGACTTTTTGCCTAAATATGGTAAAGTAAATTTCTAATATTATCTATTATGTCAACATTTATATTTTGCTGCTAGCTTTCTATAATATGTGATTGACTGGTAGGAGGAAGTTTTAGCAACTTTTCCTGTAGGTAGAAGTATATCTCGGGGTTCGTTTATAAGAATGATGTATTACTAGTATGTAACCAATATTTATTAGCGGCAAAAAAGGAAAACTAGGTTGAGCTTTGTACATACTATTTTTGTGGAATCAAAAGTAATTTACTTTTCTGGTGATGGCTGATTTATAATAGTCCTATATATTTCAGAATTTGTTCTGTCAGATCTAGTTAGTGAACACTTTTACTCCATTTAGACAGGAACAAAACACTTCATGAAAATATTCTTCCCAACAACTGACAAAGCAGAACGAAGAGAAAATTTTTTCTTTTTTATTGAATTTATTGGGGTGACACTGGTTAACAAAATTATACAGGTTTCAGGTGCATAATTCTACAACACGTCATCTGCACACTGTATTGTGTGTTCAGCACCCCAAGTCAAGTCTCCATCCATCACCATTTATCACCCCATACCCTCCTCCACCTCCCTTCCCTGCCTCCCCCCAGCTATCTTCACACTGTTATCTGTGTCCATGAGCTCTTTCTCTCTTTATTTTCTTTTTGGCTCAGTCCTCCTCACAACCCAATGCCTCTACCCCCAAACCCCAAACAGCTGTCAGCCATCTGTCTGTCTATGAGTCTGTCTCTATTTTGCTTGTTAGTTCATTTTATTCATTCAATTCCACATATGAGTGAAATCGCCTGGTACTTGTCTAATTTAAAAGGAACCAGCACCTTGCTCAGAGAGATCGGTCAAGTTGTGGGCCTATAAATGAGAGAGAAGTTGGAGTAAGCAAAAGGATGGCTGACTGCTCTAGGATTTGTAAAGACTTCAGAGGGTCAGAGCATGGCTGTGGGTCAAAATGAGGAAGAAATGTAGGAGGCTGAGGATTACATAAATTAGAAAAGAGCATGAAGCATAGCAATAGAGAAGGGCAGCAGGAGCAGAAGAACCTGATCAACACGTGTGGCAGCAAGCTCACTTCATTTGGAAGCCCTGACAAAAGGAGGCGTAAGGTAGCATAGAGGGATCTGACGGGTCCACAAGGAAAAAAGGGTTAGTGCAAAGTAGTGACGGGTAGAATAGTGTCTGAAAATACAGAAACTATTAGCTTTCTCCAGAAGTAGTTCCAGTGTCTAACAATGCGTTTAATTCTGGCATTCTTTTCATAAATGATAACGTACTGTCACAAGGACTATTTCCTGATCATAGCTAGAGTTTAGCAGAACGGGGCATAGGTAACAGAATATAACAGACAGACACAGTTCCATATCCAGATTATATTTGAAACGAGTGGAAATCATTGTAAGTTCATGATAATGGGGACGGTAGCAAATGAATTTTAGCTGTATGAATGTGTGTCCTGATTATGAAAAAAGAGCCATAATCACAATTTTCACTAATTTTAATTAATTCCAGTGTTGATGACATGAACAGAGAGAGCAAAGGGTTTTTAAAGTATTAAAATTTCTAATCATTTATTCTGAAATTCTTTTTTTAAAATATTTTATTGATTTTTTTTACAGAGAGGAAGGGAGAGAGATAGAGAGTTAGAAACATCAATGAGAGAGAAACATCGATCAGCTGCCTCCTGCACACCTCCTACTGGGGATGTGCCCACAACCAAGGTACATGCCCTTGACCGGAATCGAACCTGGGACCTTTCAGTCTGCAGGCCATCGCTCTATCCAGTGAGCCAAACCTGTTAGGGCTATTCTGAAATTCTTTGTAGCCTTAAGGATAGTATATTAATATTCAATTCAGAGAGGAAAGCACATCTTTTTTATTTCCATCACTATTTATCTCCCACACCCTTTTCCACCTCTCTCCTTCTCTCTACCCTGGAAGTCACCACACTGTTGTCCATGTCCATAAGTTCGTTCTTTTTTTTCACTCAGTCTTTTCACACACCCCAACACCATACCCCAACCAGAGCTGTCTGCCTGTTCTCTGTCTATGAGTGTCTCTTTTTGGCTTGGTAGTTCAGTTTGTTCATTAAATTCAACATATGAGTGAAATCATATGGCACTTACCTTTCTCTGACTCGCTTATTTCACATAACATAATGTTCTCCAGCTACTCTCTTCTTTTGATACTTCTGTTTTCTGATGTGTGTGTCTTATATCTATAGCTATATTGTTGTCTCCTGAAGGCAGGGATACTGACTCTAACTTTATGACCATATTTTTCTGTGTATTAGATGCTATTTTTTTCTAAAATCATCAGACTGAAAATCGAGGGGCATCTTATACATAAAAGTCAGCCACATGGTGCACAGCTGCCCATACCTTGTCAAACAGGCTTCCTCCAACCAGGCGCTTTATTGTTACTGACGTCAACTGATGCCGTACTTGGAGGTGGAGAGTGCGCAGATGCAACAGGGACCAGAGCATTCTGAGCCCATAAAGATGTCAAAAAAATAAAAAAAGATACTAAATACTGGTAAACAATTGTCTTACTCTGCAAAATTCAAACTGAATGTAATCAGCTCTGCAAAGGAGGATGGAAATAGAGCTGCAGAGAGACAGTTTGGACCTCCTCCCACCGAGTGCATGATCAGACAGTGGAGAAAACAGGAAGAACAACTCCTGTTTGCCAAAAAAGAAGAAGGCCTCAAGAGGAAAACCAGCAAAATGGGCAGACTTGGAGAAGAGGCTTACGACTTGGATTACGGAGCAGCGCCAGAGTGGCTTATGTGTGTCAGCCAAGCTTATTCAGTGTCAGGCAAGAATGTTTGCAAGTGAAATGAACATTGTTGATTTTACAGGAAAGGCAAAATGGTGCTTCAATTTCATGAGGAGAGAAGAGTTGGCATGAGAACAAATTTAGCTCAGAAAATGCCACCAGTTTATGAGGATGATCTCGCCTATATAGACAGTGACTCAGAAGACAGCAGTGATATTATAGAAGTTGAAGACATTGATATGTCTGGAACTAATGGTGATGAAGAAGAGAGTACTGATTCAACAGAGGCTGAATAAAGTGATATGCTGCATAATATCATAGTACTGTTATGTGAACATTACCTGCTGTAATCCTATCTAATAATAGACAAACATGGTAAGTGACTGTACCTTCACTACACCTCCCATAGGCTAATCAGCGAGATATGCAAATTAACCCAACCAAGATGGCGGGCAGCAGCCACGCAGCTGAAGCGAGCAGGAGTCTTGCTTGCTTCAGTCATGGAGGAAGCCAAGGTTCCCTGCCTGCTGCTGCCCGGCTCTGAGCTCTGAAAGCAACAAAGTTTCAATTACAGAAGCTAAACAAACCCCAGATACCTGCTTTCAGCAGGCCGTGGCCTCAGGGCTGGAGCGAGCAGGAGCCTGGCTCTCAGCTCCAGTGACAGCATCAAAGTTTCAATTATAGAAGGTAAATCCCAGGAAAAAAAAAAAAAAAAAAGGAGAGGCTGGGAGCTTCAGTTGCCGACCAGCCTGAAAACGGCCCTCTGTCCCTCACCCAGACTGGCCAGGCACCCCAGTGGGGACCCCCACCATAAAGGGGGTGTGGCCAGCCTGAAAACAGCAATCAGCCCCTCATCCAGGCTGGCCAGGCACCCCAGCGTGACCCCCACCCTGATCAGGGACACCCTTCAGGGCAAACCAGCCGGGCCCCCACCCGTGCACCAGGCCTCTAGCCTATATAATAAAAGGGTAATATGCAAACTGACCCTAACAGCAGAAGGACTGGGAATGACTGGTAACTATGACACACACTGACCACCAGGGGGCAGAACGCTCAATGCAGAAGCTGCCCTCTGGTGGTCAGTGCGCTCCCACATGGGGGAGCTCTGCTCAGCCACAAGCCAGGCTGATGGCTGCCAGTATAGCAGTGGTGGTGGGAGCCTCTCCTGCCTCCTCAGCAGCGCTAAGGATGTCCGACTGCAGCTTAGGTCTGCTCCCCGCTGGCAAGTGGACATCCCCCGAGGACTGCCGGGCTGCCTGAGGGATGTCTGATTGCCAGTTTAGGCCCAATCCCCTGGGGAGCAGGCCTAAGCTAGCAGGTGGTCATCCCCTGAGGGGTCCCAGACTGTGAGAGGGCACAGGCCAGGCTTAGGGCACAAATTTTTGTGCACCGGGCCTCTAGTTACTAAATAAAAATGTGTTCTGCTTTATGTTTAAAATATTTATTTCTTAATTTTGGGTTGGAAAAGTGGGGGGCATCTCATACATGAGGGCGTCTTCTACACAGAAAAATACAGTACTTTGTAGGTTTGAGAACATATTGCATAAAATTAAATATTAATAATTTGTTGATGTGCTTTCAATTTGATTCAATATGAAATTCCTTTGTACTCCTCATCTTTCCACTTCAGGCTAACTCAGGCATCCAGAATCTATGCTCCCAAATTCTCTGAGCGTGCTCTATTGCAGAATTATAACCATCCACACCCTTGTCTGTCTCTCCAGCTAAGATTAACTCCTTGTAGACTGGAGCTTACTATTCAACATTGTTTGACCAGGCACTGAATACATACTTGGTTTCATCAAATTAGTCACTCATAATGTATTTTTGATTACCGTGTGCTCTTTGAATGAAGTGAATGGATGGGTGAAATTTGCTATAAATATAGTGATGCTTAAAAAGAGACATTAATCAGACCTAAAAATACATTAGATATAGTAGAGATAATGAATGATTTCCACCACTGAAATAGAAAAGCTATTAACCTAATAGCATAGGTTAGAAAATGTAGAAATCTGTAAAAGAAAACAATTTAAGCTGGCAACATGACATAATCTTAAGTACAGAATGCAATGGATTATCAAATACTTGATTGCTTCTTCCATGACTTTGACATCCTGACTGAAAATACATAATAAATAAGTACAGATTCTGTTGTAAAAACAGCTTTAAATACCAGTGCCCTGGCCAGGTAGCTCAGTTGGTTGGAGTGTCGTCCTGTGGGTTTGATCCCCGGTCAGGGCACATACAAGAGTCAACCAATGAATGTATAAATAAGTGGAACAATAAATCAGTAGTTTTTCTCTCTAAAAAACAAACAAAACCACAAACCCTTATACCAAAATTCAAAAACAATTTAAAAAATAGACAATTTTTAAAACTTTTTTACTCTTCCTTGAAGGTGTTATATACACAAAAGTATTGCCCAAAGTAATTGAGTATAATTCTTATTGGTCATTCTGGTCAGTGAATGAAAAGGATATAAAGATTATTTGAGAACAATATTCGTTAACTGAAAAATAGTGTCCCTGTAGGTAGGGATTGTGATAATGATATGTGTTTGTGAATATTTATTAAACTAAACAAATGTGCATATTTAAGAGGAATGAAAGGGGCTCTACTTCTCTTATGAAATATGAAAAATTATAGAAGGAAAACTGGTCAAACCTGGGTGATCAGCTAAGTTTCTAGACGGAGGTAGACTGTGATGACTAAGGCAGAAGAAATACTGGATGAAGGGAGTAAAAAGGTACAAACTTCCAGTTATGAAATAAGCCATGAGTATGCAATGGACAGTATGATGAAAATTATATATATGGCTAATATGCAAAGTGTCCCCGTGGGAGTTCAACCAGGAGACTGGGAGATCGATAGCTCGCTATGACATGTGCTGACCACCAGGGGGTGGTGCAGAACAAAGGGAGGCCCCGGCCGGCAGCCAGAAGTTCCCGATCTGCCCTGATCGCCAGCCAGGCCTAGGGACCCTACCCATGCATGAATTTCATGCACTAGGCCTCTAGTTGTTAATAATACTGTTTTGCATAGTTGAAAGTTGCAAGAAAGTAGATCTTAAAAGTCTCATCACAAGAAAAAATATTCCATCACTATGTCAATGGACTTGTTATTATTTTGCAGCATATACAAATATCAAATCATTGTTATATGACTGAACCTAATGTTGTATGTCAGTTATACCTCTGTTTTTAAAAATGAATAAATGAGTAAAACACTGTAAAATGAATAAGATAGCTACAATAAAACAGGAAAGTAATGTTGCATTTGCAAATACTGCAGATAATTTGGATATGGTTATCATACCCCGAAATACCTCTTTTTGCTTTGGACACAAATATACTTTGCTTTATTTAAAGGAAAACAACTTCCCATATTTTTGGTCTTTGCCTTGACCTCAAGCAAGACAGCTATGGACATTTGGCAGTGTCTGTTTAATCTTTCTGAAATTTGTACTTAGTTATAGAAAACTGCACATTGTTCTCTTGAGGGTTTAACCATTAGACACTAGGTACTCTCTGAGAGAAAGAAAGTGTTAGGTCCGTTTATAGTGAAAGGTATGAATAATTGATGGAGTATTTAAGGCATAATTAAAACTACTAAAGGGCAGTGTTATGCCATACCAGTGCTGCCTTGTTGGGGTGGTGGGAGTGCACAGCCAGTGTGGCTCCCTGTAGTCCTACCTCCAGGTCATTGTGGGGTAAACTCCTTAACCTCCCTGTGCCTCAGTTCTTCAACTGTAAAGTGGAATAATGATGATCAGCTTTTTAAAGGGTTTCTGTGAGGGCCCTGGCCAGTGTGGCTCAGTCGTAGAGCGTTGACCTGCACACCAAGGGGTCATGGGTTCAGTTCCCGGTCAAGGGCACATACCTAGGTTGCAGGTCAATCTCAGGCCCTGGTAGGGGCACATGAAGGAGGCAACCCATCAATGTGTCTCTCTAACATCCATGTTTCCTTCTCCCCACGCCCCACTTCCACTCTGTAAAAATCAATGGAAAAAATACCCTCAGGTGAGGATTAAAAATAAAAAAAGAAGATTGTGTGAGGGTTATTAATTACTTATTGTTTATTAGGAAAACAGTTAATGCTAAATACATTTTAACTATTAATAAACAATAGTTGATTCAAACTGATTTACAAATAAATAGTATGTTTTAAATTTATGATACAGTATTTTAATATGTTACACCAGTATGATCCATGTAATGTTAAGATGTTTTTCTATTACAGTGATAATTCAAAGAACATAAAAGTAATTTCATAATACCCTTTTTAAAAAATAGATATTTAAAAGTTAAAAATGAAAGTGTTTCCTTTATTCTTTGACACCCCCCTAAGCAATATAAACAATTTTGTGCATATGTCCTTGTTATATTAATATATTCAATTTACAGTAATTTTAGATGTCTGATATTTTCAGCACTAGAATCTTCTGCTAGAATCAACCACTTTTTATTTAATGTTCTGACCATTAAAGTCATATCATAAATGAGTTAAACATTATTTCTTAATTACAGTTATCCCTACAACTTTTATTTCTACAAAATCAATTGATTGTAATAAGTTATAAAAATGAAAAATTGAACTTCGTGACATTTAATTACATTAATGATTGATAGGTAATATGCATGAAATGAAAATTTAGCAGGCAAGGAGGAGAAAGTGTTTATCCTGCTACCAAATATTCAGTGAATGGATTGTAGCTACAATCTTGCCTTTAATGTTTTTCATGGTAATTGTCAGGAAGAGGTATGAAGAGTCATGGGACTTTAATAATATGCCTTGCCATTTTAATTGCTGAAAGAGAATCTTAATTGCCAGGAGACACATTACTAATTAAAATGTCATTTACATTCACTTTGAAATAATTAGTTTGAATATTTGTAAGAGCTGAGATACAAATTCCAAATTCAAGAGCATATTTTGTTAAAATGTATGGTTAAGAAAGGTTAACAATCATAAAATTTTAAATTTTTTAATTTGGTACAATTTGATTTTTTATTGAATTATTGAGCTTGAAGAATGGAGCTCACAGTATTTTATTTTACTTATTTTTCATTTCATTTATTTATTTATTTTTATTAATTACGTTTATTGGGATGAAATTGGTTCACAAAACCATACAGATTTCATACAATTCCATAAAACATCATCTGTACACTGCATCATATGCCCATCACCCCAGGCAAAGTCTCTACCTGCCTTTAGTCACCTCCACCTAGCCCCACCCCCCTTCCCCTCTGGCTGTCACCATGCTATTGTCTATGTCTCTGTGTTACGAATATATGTTCTTTGACTAATCCCTTCATCTTGTTTCATTCAGTAATCTGCTCCCTCCCCTCTGACATCCGTCAGTCTATTTCAGGTATCCATGCCTCTGTTTCTATTTTTTTAGTTTATTTCATTCATTAGATTCCACATATATGTGAGGTACATTTTATTTGTCTTTCTCTGACTGGCTTATTTCACTAGCATAATAATCTCTAGGTCCATCCATGCTGTCACAAAAGATAAGATTTCCTTCATTTTTTTATGGTGATGTAGTATTCCATTGAGTAAATGTACCACAGCTTTTTTATCCACTAATCTACTGATGGGCACTTAGGCTGTTTCCATATCTTGGCTATCTACACTAATAAAAGAGAAACATGGTAATTGGCGTACAATCGCTACCCTTCCCATTGGCTAATCCTCCTATCACTCACAGAGTAGGGCCAAGATATGCAAATTAACTGGCAGCCAAGATGGCGGCCGGCAGCCAGGCAGCTGATGCGAACAGGGAGGCTTGCTTGCTTCAGTGACGGAGGACTCCAACGTTCCCCGCCTGACTTGCCGGCCTCTCAGCTGCAACTCTAAGCAACTATGTTGCGAATATAGAAGCTAAAAAAAACCCCAGAAACCTGCTTTACTCAGCAGAGCTTCAGCCAGCCGGACCGCAACATTGTATCAAATACAGACGGTAAACAAAGGCCAGAAACCTGCTTTCAGCAGCCGAGGCCTCAGAGCTAAAGCTGGCCCAGAATAAATAAAAAAAAAAGAAAAGAAAAAAAGGAGCGGTTGGGAGCTTCAGTCACCCACCAGCCTGAAAACATCCCTCAGCCCCTCAGCCAGACTGGCCAGGCACCCCAGTGGGGACCCCCACCCTGAAGGGTGTGTGACCAGCTGCAAACAGCCATCATCCCCTCATCCAGGCTGGCCAGGCACCCCAGCGGGGACCCCCACCCTAAAGGGGGTATGACCAGCTGCAAACAGCCATCATCCCCTCACCCAGGCTGGCCAGGCACCCCAGTGGGGACCCCCACCCTGGTCCAGGACACCCTTCAGGGCAAACCAGCCAGCCCCACCCATGCACCAGGCCTCTATTCTATATAGTAAAAGGGTAATATGCCTCCCAGCACTGGGATCAGCGTGACAGGGGGCAGCGCCCAAACCCCCTGATCGCCCTGCAGCTCTGTGTGTGACAGGGGGCGGGGCCCCAACCCCCCCGCCCCCCACGGGTCCTGCTCTGTGTGTGACGGGGTAGAGCCATAACCTTCCCATCGGCCCTGCCCTGAGTATGAGAGTGGCAGCGCCCCAACCCCCTGATCGGCCCTGCTCTGTGCATGACAGGGGGGAGTTCCCCAACCCCCTGAGTGACCCTGCTCTGTGCATGACAGGGTATGGAGCCCCAAACCCCCTGATGGGCCCTGCTCTGTGCGTGACGGGGTGGCGCCGCAACCTGCCCATCGACCCTGCCTTGAGTGTGACGGGGCGGTGCCCCAACCCTCCAATCGGCCCTACCCTGAGCGTGACTGAGGGTGGCATCGCAACCTCCCAATCTGCCCTGCTCTGTGCATGACAGGGGAAGGCGCCCCAACTCCCCAATCGGCCCTGCTCTGAGCCTGACCAGCGGCTGCACCTAGGGATTGGGCCTGCCCTCTGCCACCCGGGAGCAGGCCTAAGCCAGCAGGTTGTTATCTCCCGAGGGGTCCCAGACTGCGAGAGGGCACAGGCCGGTCTGAGGGACCCCCCCTTCCCCCGAGTGCACAAATTTTTGTGCACCGGGCCTCTAGTTGTAAATAATGCTGCTATGAACATAGGGGTGCATATATCCTCTTGAATTCATGTTTTGGGATTCTTAGAATGTATTCCCAGAAGTGTGATCACTAGGTCAAAAGACAGTTCCATTTTTAATTTTTTGAGGAAACTCCATACTGATTTCCAGAGTAGCTGCACCAGTCTGCATTCCCACCAAGAGTACATGAGGGTTCCCTTTTCTTCACATTCTCACCAGCACTGTTGCATGTTGATTTTTTGAAGATAGCAATTCTGGCAGGTGTGAGGTGATATCTCATTGTGGTTTTAATTTGCATCTCCCTGATGATTAGTGATGTTGAGCATTTTTTTCATATGTCTATTGGTCATCTGTATGTCCTCTTTGGAGTAGTGTCTATTTAGGTCCTTTGCCCAATTTTTAATTGGATTGTTTGTCTTCCTGATGTGGAATTGTATATGTTCTTTGTATTTGAAAATTAACCCCTTTTAAGATGTGTCATTGGCAAATATGTTCTCCCATTCAGTAGGTTGTCTTTTCATTTTGTTGATGGTTTCCTTTGTGGTGCAAGAGCTTTTTAGCTTGATGTAGTCCTATTTGTTTATCTTTTCCTGTGTTTCTATTGCCCTCAGAGGCATATTGGCAAAAATACTGCTATGAGAGATGTAAGTCTTTTATCCATTTTGAGTTTAGTCTTATGTATGGTATAAGTTGGTGGTCTAGTTTCATTATTTTGTTTGCAAATTTCTTTGTCCAATTTTTCCAACACCATTTTTCGAAGAGACTGTCTTTACTCCATTGTATGCTCTTGCCTCCTTTGTCAAATATTAATTGACCATAAAGGCACAGGTTGGTTTCTGGGCTCTTTGTTCTGTTCCATTGGTCTGTATGCCTGTGCTTTTGCCACTACCAAACTGTTAGGATTACAGTGGCCTTGTAGTATAGTTTGATATCCCTCTGGTATTGTGATCCCTCCAACTTTGTTCTTTCTCAAGATTGCTGTGGCTCTTCAGGGTCTTTTTTTGGTTCCATATTAATATTTGGAGCTGTGAAATATGCCACTGGTTTCTTGATAGGAATTGAATTGAATCTATAGATTGCTTTTGATAGTATGGACATTCTAATGATGTTAATTCTTCTAATCCATGAACACTGAATATGCTTCCAGTTGCTTGTATCTTCCTCAATTTCTTTCTTCAATGTCCTATAGCTTCCTGAGTACATGTCTTTTACCTCCTTGGTTAAATTTATTCCTAGGTACCCTATTTTTTGTTGCTGCTGCAATAGTAAATGGGATTGTTTCCTTAATTTCTCTTTCTGATAGTTCATTATTGGTGTATAAAATGCCACTGGTTTCTGAATATTAATTTAATAGCCTTCTAAATTCACTTATTAGATCTTGTAGTTTTTTTGATGGAGTCTTTAGGTTTTTCTAAGTACAATATCATGTCTTCCGTGAATAATGACAGTTTTTCTTCCTCCTTTTGGATTCCTTTTATGTCTTCTTTTTGTCTGATTGCTGTTGAATAAAAGTGGTGAAAGTGGACATCCCTGTTTTGTTCCTAATCTTAAAAGAAACACTTTTTGTGTTTTCCCTTTGAGTATAATGTTGGCTGTAGATTTGTCATATATAGCCTTTCTTATATTGAGGTATAATCCCGCTAGTCTCAATTTGCTGAGAGTTTTTATCATAAATGGGTTCTAGACTTTATCAAAGGCTTTTTCTGCATTTATTGATCTGACATGTGATTTTTATCCTTCGTTTTATGTGATGTATCATGTTTATTGATTTGCAAATATTATACCAACCATGCATCCCCTGAATAAATCTCATTTGATCATGGTGTATGATCTTTTAATGTATTGCTGAATCTGGTTTGCTAATATTTTATTGAAGATTTTAACACCTGTGTTAATCAGGGATATTGGCCTATAATTTTCTTTCTTTGTAGTGTCCTTATCTGGTATTGGAACTAGATAATGCTTCCTAAAAAGAATTTGTAAGTCTTCCCCACTCTTAAATTTTTTTGGAATCATTTGAGAAGGTTATGTATCAGTTCTTCTTTGAATATTTTAGTAAAAGTCTCCTGTGAAGCCATCCATTCCAGGACTCTTGTTTGCTGGGAGCTGTTCGATTCCTGCTTTGATTTTATTAGTTGTAATTGGTCTATTCAGGTTTTTTTTATTCTTCCTAATTTAGTTTTGGGATATTATATGTTTCTAGGAATGTTTTTCCATTTCTTCCAGGTTGTCCAATTTATTTGCATATAGTTCCTAGTATTTTCTTACAATCCTGTGTATTTCTTTGCCATCAGTTGTTACTTTTCCTCTCTCATTTCTTATTTTACTTATTTGGGTCCTCTCTTTTTTTTTATGAGTCTGGTTACAGGTTCATCAGTCTTGTTGATTATTATTATTTTTTAAATCCTTACTCAAGGATATGTTTTTGTTGAGAGAGAGAGAGAGAGAGAGAGAGAGAGAGAGAGAGAGAGAGAGAGAGAGAAACATACATTTATGTGAGAGGTTAATGTGAAACATCAATCAGTTGTTTCCCACAAGCTCCCTGACCAGAGATTGAACCCACGATATAGGATTGTGCCTGGACCAGGAATCAAATCCATAACTTTTTTAGTGTCCTAGGCAATGATCCAACCAATTGAATGACCCAGCTAGTCCAATCTTGTTTGTCTTCTCAAAAGATCCAGCTCTTGGTTTCATTGATCTTTTGTATTGTTCTTTAAGTCTCTATGTCATTTATATCCTATCTGATCTTTATTATTTCCTTTCCTCTGGTCTTTGTTTGTTGTTCTTTTTCTAGTTCTTTTAGTTGTAGGGTTAGATTATTAATTTGAGCTTTTTCTTGCTTTTTGAAGTGGACCTTTCATGCTATGGATATAGTATAAGGAGAGCCTACTCCTTTGTTTTCTTAACAGCCAGTTTTCCCACATTCTTATGTGGAGGGCAATCCAATCTTCCCCCTCTGCTTTTGCATGTGAAAGCATAGAGCTGACTATTAGAAATTGACTTGATATTGCTATATTTTGCTCTGTAGGTGATTATGTCATCTGCAAGTAACAACAGTTTTTCCTTTTAATTTATTGTCTTTACTCTTTTTCTTTTTCTTGTTTTATACAATGGTCCAGGGCCTCTAGTGCTATGTTATTTGGAAGTGACAACAGGCATTCTTGCCTTTTCCCAGTCTTAGAACTAAATCTGCATTTGCCAGGTTTATCCAAAGAAACAAGAGCAATAGAATCACATGCCTGTGTGTGTGTGTGTGTGTGTGTGTGTGTGTGTGTGTGTTAGTGTTAGGAGATTTAGAATAAATAATTGACTCATATGATTATAGAGTTTGGCAAATCCAAAATCTGCAGAGCCAGTGTTCCCAGTTGAGTTTGAGTCTGAAAGCCAGGAGCTACTGGAAACCAGAAAGAGTTGATGTTTCCGTTAGAAGGCTGTCAGACAGGAGAATTCTCTTACTTGTGAGGATCAGCTTTGTGGTTTATTCAGGCCTTCAGCTAATTGGATGAGATCCTTCTACATTAGGAAGGGCAATTTACTTTACTCAATCTACTGATTTAAATGTTAATTTCATCCAAAAACATCCTCACAGAAACACCCAAAATATTACTTGACAAATATCTAGGAATCCTATGGCCCAGTCAAATTGACACATACCATTAACCATCAATATACCTAAAATTTATTTTATTGTTTATAATATTTGCTTTATGTTCTTAGTACACATCTTTACTAAATTATTTATTAAAACAAAAATTGTTGAACTGGCCCTAGCTGGTTTGGCTCAGTAGATAGAGTATTGGCCCACAGACTGAAGGGTCCCAGGTTCGATTCCAGTCAAGGGCACATGCCTGGGTTGCAGTCTCGATTCCCATTATGGGGCATGCAGGAGATAACCTATAAATGGTGATTTTCTCTCATCATTGATGTTTCTATCTCTCCCTCTCCCTTCCTCTCTGAAATCAATAAAAATATATATTTTAAAAATTTATTGAACTGTATCAAATGCTTTCTCTGTATTAAGGTACCAATATTATTTTTCTCCATTAAACCATAAATATAATGACTTACATTTGGTGGTTTTTCTGATGTTAAATCATCCTTACATTCATGGAGCACAATGTTTTACTATAGAAGTTATTTAAAATTAAATAAGTTAAATATTCTCTTCAGTTTATCTGTCTGGTGAATTTGAGTAAGTTTCCATTTGCTTTTAACTACCTGAGCTCTTCTTTCTGTAATTCATATGGTCATCTCCATTGCCAAATTTCTCATCTATGTTTATAGGTGAAATTTGCTAACATTTTTTTTCTTTTAAGGTTCTCATCTAGTTTGAAGTTTGGGAATAAAAGTCATAGTAATCTCATTATATCAGTTGAGCAGCTTTATTCTGCTTTTATTCTTTTTCCTTCACTTTCTCTGTTTTTTTAAAACCTTTTTACTAGAACGACCTGTGTAAGATTTTCTGTTATTGAAAGTTTGTTTAGAATGCCCAAAATCTGGAACACTGACAACAAATGCTGGCAAGAATATGGAGCAACAGAAACTCTTTCCTCACTGTTGGGAATGCCAAATGACACAGCCACTTTGGAAGACAGTTTGGCAGTTTCTTACAAAGCTAATTATATTTTTACCGTATAATTGCTCCAGCAGTCATGCTCCTTGGTATTTACCCAAAGAAGTTGAAAGCTATATCCATACAAAACTTGCACATGGCTGTTTATATCAACTTTATTCATAATTGCCAAAATTTAGAAGCAACCAAGATGTCCTTCAGTAGGTGAATGGATAAATAAATGGTATATTTTTTGAAAAAAAAATGGCATTAGCCCTATCCAGTTTTGCTCAGTGGATAGAGCATCAGCCTGAAGACTGAAGAGTCCCATGTTCAATTCCAGTCAAGGGCACATGCCTGGGTTGCCAGCTCAGTCCTCATTGTGGCGGAGAGAGGAGCGGGGACGCATGCAGGAGGCAGCCGATTGACGTTTCTCTCTCATCATTGATGTTCCTATCTATCTCTCCTCTCCCTTCCTTAAAAAAAAAATGAAATTATTCTGTGCTGCAAAGAAATGAGCTATCAAACCATGAAAAGACATGAAGGTATCTTAAATACATATTACTAAGTGCAAGAAGCCAATGTTTTTTAAAAGGCTATGTGCTGTATGTTTCCAACTACATGACATTCTGCAAAATGGAGGGGGGCACAGAGGATTTTTAAGGCAGCAAAAATATTCTGTATAATACCATAATGATGGACATGTACCATTATACATTTGTCCAAATACATGTGTAATGTACAACATCGAGATTTAACCATAATGTAAACTCTGAACTTCGGGTGATTATGATGTGTAGATGTAAATTCATCATCAGTTGTAACAAATGTACCACTCTGATGCTGAATGTTTACCTGCATGGGGCGAGGGATTATAAAGGAAATTTCCAAAAATATTAAATGGGAAATGCCATAAATAAAAAATCCTAATTTTTAAATTGCAAG
This sequence comes from Myotis nattereri, assembly GCF_964212035.1. Classification (NCBI taxonomy): domain Eukaryota; kingdom Metazoa; phylum Chordata; class Mammalia; order Chiroptera; family Vespertilionidae; genus Myotis; species Myotis nattereri. Next base: position 16,170,495 of record NC_138086.1, on the reverse strand, counting down.
CCCTTATGAAATCTCTTGACCTCCCACTCCATCCTACCCTGTAGATAAATCATTCCTTTGTCCAGCATATCTATAGTGTATAAGCTACCCATCCATCTATTAGTCACTTAGAGACCATTTTGGTTATTAGATCAGTAGAGAGAGAGAGAGAGAACATTCATATAACTTTTATTATAGTATATTGTTATAATTTTTCTATTTTGTTGTTAATCTCTTACTGTACATAATTTATAAGTTAAACTTTATCACAGGTATGTGAAAAACACACATAGCATCCTATATAATAAAAGGGTAATATGCAAATCAACCATACGGCAGAATGACTGGTCACTATGAAACGCACTGACCACCAGGGGGCAGTCGCTCAACGCAGGAGCTGCCCCCAGCCACCGATCGCCCGATGGGAGCCTGCCAGCCAACCTCTTGGTCTCTTCCCCTGGCTGGCAGGCTCCGATCGCCCGATGGGGAATGGGGAACAGGGGCGGGGGGGGGGGGGCGGCAGACATGGGTGATGCCAGCCCCAAGGCCCCCAACTTGCCACATGCAGAGGGCGACTGGCGGCGGGGGGGTGGGGCCGGCAATCGGGCAGGAACGGCCAACCTTTCGGTCCCTCCTCCCAGCTGGCGGGGGGTGGGTGACAACAGGTGCAGGGCCGGCTTCTAGCAGCCGGGGAAGATGGCCCTGATCACAGGCCAGGCCTAGGGACCATACCTGTGCACAAATTTGTGTGCCAGGCCTCTAGTAGTAAATATAGGTATCTACTGGGAGTCTTGGAATGTATTCCCGATACATAAAGGGGTTTATTGTATCTTCCTCTTAATTTTGCTGTGTTTGTAATATTGTCTGGAATGGAAGCTTGAGTTGGCAGTTAAGGGGAGGTCTTTGATAGCCATTTCAAAAGTTTTAGTGTGACTTGATCTGTTTAAACTTTCTAGTACATCTTGTATCAGTTTTCCTTTATATCTGAAAAATGATACTGATATTTTAACACAGGGGTCCTCAAACTACAGCCCGCGGGCCACATGCAAGTACAAATATTGTATTTGTTCCCGTTTTGTTTTTTTACTTCAAAATAAGATATGTGCAATGTGCATAGGAATTTGTTCAGTTTTTTTTTTAAACTATAGTCCGGCCCTCCAACAGTCTGAGGGACAGTGAACTGGTCCCCTGTTTAAAAAGTTTGAGGACCCCTGTTTTAACATTTAAAAACACTTTATTGTGCCTATAGCTATCCTTTTTTCATTTTTTTCTCATTTAAAATATGTTTCTATATTTCTGTTTCATTTTTATTATTCCTAAAGAGGTTTGTTTATTTTACTAATCTTTTAAAAAGACTAACACTTGGTTGTGTTGATTTTTTAAATTTGTATTTCTATTACATTGATTTTTACTCAAATCTATATTTCCTTTTTTCTCTAGTTTTGTTAGGTTGTGCTTTTTTTAACTTCTTGAATTGAATTGAGCTCATTTTTCCTCTATTTTTTATTTTCCAATAACCTTGACTCTAAAAAAAAGATTTTATTGTTTTTGTAGAGAGAGAGAAAGGGAGAGGGAGAGAGAGTTTGAGACTGAGAGAAACATCTATGAGAGAGTGGAGCATCAATCGGCTGCCTCCTCCACGCCCCCTACGAGGGATTGAGCCTTCAAACTGGGCATATTCCCTCACTGGGAATTGAACCAGCAACCTTTCGGTACACAGATTGATGCCCAACCAATGGAGCTACACCAACCAGGGCTAACCTTGACTCTTTAATGTGGTTTTTTTTTTTTTTTAATTTGGGTTTGATTTGATTTTGTTTGTTTTATTCTATCACTCAAGTTAAAGAATTTTCCCCATTTCTTCAGGAAGTTATTTTTCATATCAAAATAACTACTTTTCTATGTATAGTGATCCTGTGTTTTTCTCGCCTAGTTTTATCTTGAATTGCCTCCTATATTGGCATAAATATGATTCTTCTTAGTTATTGTATTACACTTAATAATATATTTTCAGAACTTCCCCTTTGTATGCATTGTTTCTATATTCTCAGAAACATCCTGTTTAGTTTTTATACTTTGCTTTTAATTGCCATTCACAGATACTTGAGTAAACTCCCTAGGACATATAGTTGTATATATGTTTCTTAGATAAATAGTCGCATACTATATATGTTTCATGAAAGTCTTCTCAGATATGCAGTTTCTCTTAATGGCCTCATCCATTTTAACTTTTCATTACTCCCATCGATGGGTCTAACCAGTGATGACCAAGTCTGACCAACTAATAACTTGGGAAGCTTGGTTGGGCCTCCCTTCCTTTAATCTTCCATATTTCTGATCCAATAGTTAAGATTTTTTGTTCTTAAAGTGCTGTGAATACTGTTACTGAACACGTCTTCCAGACCCCCTTTCTTTTCCTGCCACCCCTCTCACGTAGAAAGATTGTTTGCCATAAGATCCCTCTGTGTAGAAATGTCACTCTACCGTTTCTAACCCTCCTCAGTAAATGGTCTCACCTGATTAAGGGTGTTCATGTTTCTCCCCCAGTAAACTTCCAGTTTAAAAATGTATTGGATTTGGGTACTTTTTCAGCTTATTGATCTTCATAAACATGATTTCTACTTAAAGTGGGAAGTAATTTGGATTTTTCAACATGCTCAATTGACAGAAGAATTATAGTTTTCTTTTTTGAATCCCATAGAGCTTTCTACTGTGTATTTTAACTATGTCTGAAAATGCCTTAGCTGCCCTACTTGTAAGAGCCCTGTGTCCGTGATCTGAGACCATTTCATCTTTAATTCCTCATTGAATTCGTAGTGCACTGTTTTACAAAGGATAGGTATCTAATTGACTACTAAATAACCATAAAAACTTCCCTTTGTTAGGTCTGCTTTATTTACTATTCTGTAACTATAATCTCTAACTATTGATTTTTCATAAACGCACAAGGGCATTCTTTAACATTGTCTTGTGTCTTCTACCCTATTCTATGGAGATGATATTATGATAAAATTTGGGTTTGGAGAAACCCAATTACAAAGGTGATTTCAGTGAGGGCAACTTGTCCTGTTACAGATGTTCTCCTTCTCCCCAGCAGTGAGGTTTAGTTTAGGGTTTCTTCTAAGGCAGCGGTTCTCAACCTGTGGGTCGCGACCCCTCTGGCAGTCAAAGGACCCTTTCACAGGGGTCGTCTAAGACCATCCCGCATATCAGATATTTACATTATGATTCATAACAGTAGCAACATTCCGTTATGAAGTAGCAACGAAAATAATTTTATGGTTGGGTCACAACATGAGGAACTGTATTTAAAGGGCCAGAAGGTTGAGAACCACTGTTCTAAGGTGTTGTTATTCTTTTTTATCCTCAAGTATGATTGGAAAAGTAAGACTTATATAGTAGAATTTCTTTTGAAAAGTTCGAAGAGGCCTCAAAGTGCATATGCGTCACTTTTTCTGATGTTGGACTTGATATCACATTCCATAACCTGCAATTTTACCATTAGCCTTAAAACAAAATCTGCTTGTCGTAGGTTTCTTGTTGAAGTTTCAAATATATGTAAGTGTCCTCATTAGTCGTACAGTGATAGTTTCCATTAGTTCTTAAAGGAGTGTGTGGTCAATGTAAATAGGATAACTTCTGCGGTTGTGCCCTTTCTGTAGAAGTCATGTGAATATAGCGGAAAAATTCCTTAACAGCAGCAATTTTTAAAGTAGGCTATGCATTCATTATCTGGTAGACTCACCCTTTCAGTGCAATCACCTGTGATCCTGTTAATAAGCAAGCTGATGAAGTGTGTGACTTCTTATAGCTCTGACATCAAAATAAAGCAGAGTGATTGCTTTAAATACATTTGAAGTAGCTAAGTATTTTAAATATATATCATTTTAATTAGTTCTCACAACTCTGTGATATATTCCTATAATTATGTATTTGTGTGATATAATTGGTATCCCTTTTATACCAACGTACTGAGAGATTACTGTGACATAAAGAGGTTAAGAACTCTGACTGGTCATACAACCAGTAAGTGACCATGATTTAAACCTGTTTGTCAGATTCCAGAGCTTATTCCTAAACCACTAGGCAACACTGTCTAATAGTACACAATGCTTTTTTCAAGTGATTATACTCATAAAACTCAAATGCTACCAAAGGCAAGGCAAACCACATAAATGTGTGAAGTGATTAAGTATAAAGTCATGAAGAGTGGAATAATCAGCATTATAAGAATCAAGAGGACATGAAAAGAAATTCAAAATATACATATATATTTAATGCAGGACAGACTTGACTCATAAGTGCACCATATTTGCATCTCTTTGTTTATAGAAATTATTCCTCTCTATTTTTACCTTCAAGTAATATTTGAGGCTTTGCTAGTTGCCGCACATTCAGAAATAGCATTTATTTCTTTATTTTCTTAATGAGTAAGGGACCATAGTTACATATTTTGAAATTGATTTCATTGAAATAAGAATGAAAAGAATTAATTTTTTTCTTTTTAAAAATGTACTTTATGTGTGTATTTTTTTAATTAATGGAGTCCCAAGGGTGTACACTGCTATTACTCTGCCATCTGACACAATGATCCTTCCCATCGTCTTCTCTATCCGATGTTAAGGTTTGCGAGGTATAGCCTTGTTAGTTATTGAATAAATAATTTTCAAACTCTAAATTTTGGGTCTTAAAATAGGACATAGAATTCAGTATTAGTCTGATATTTATTTATCCCCTCAGAATTATATCAGACTACAGGCTTGGCATGGTGACTATCTTAATTCATAAATATATTTTAATCTATGTTTTTATCGATTTTAGAAAAAGAGGAAGGAAGAGAGAGATTAGAAACATTGATGAGAGAGAAACATGGATCAGCTGCCTCCTGCACGTCCCCACCCCCCACCCCCCCAGGCATGTGCCCTGACCAGGAATTAAACCGGCAACCTCTTGGTGCATGGGTCAATGCTCAGCCACTGAGCCACACCAGCTGGGTCATAAATACATTTTAAGCCTGCATCTTTGTAGTAATTTATATAAAAAGCAAATGTGCATAATGTCTTTTGTCCAGGTGAGTACTTTTGATAGCCTCTGTGTAGTTATTTTGCTAAAATAACATTTAGATAATATAGTGGGAGGGCTTTGTTGAAATAAGTTTTAACTGTTAAACGTGTATAATGGTCCTAGTTCAAGGAATTTGCCTTTGTACAAAAGCAAATTATTTTGGTTATTGAAATGTAAGATTAGGAAACAAAATTTCTCATGTTAAAGTGCCCTAGAATTTAGATCAAAATAGAAATCATTCTTTTAAAAGAATTCAGATATAGTAAATGTCATTTATATCACCACATATTCAAACTTCTAAGTCAGTGGCAGATTAGGGAACACACAGGGCTGGAGATGTGAATATTATATAATGAGGATAATAAAGGAGTGAAATGCGATGTGCCTCCAGTGCATATTAGTAGCTAATTCCAATATGAATGCTTTGCAATCATTTGTCGGTTGAGATGCATGTGTTCAGCTAAATGGAAATCTTGGCCGTTCTCTCAGACACCCCATTATTTGTAATTGAACACCTGATTTCCATCATGCAACAAATTAACATCTGCACTAGATCTGCCGTTTATGCATATGGATACACTGATTAGAATTTTGCGGATAGATACTTGAAAACAAAAAGACAACATTGTGAAACACTTCCAGCCATAATTTTTGATTACATATTGAGAACCATTTAATTATCTTACTCCATTTAATTAGCCCTTCTACTTAGGTCAATTGCTTTTTTTTATTAACATGACATGTTAGCAATTTGTTAATTGGCATGAAATAACGCGAGGCTTTTCTTCGTGTTTCATATGTGCTTAAGGAAGCTAAGGAAAAGGCAAAGTGGTAAATGTGTTCATTAGCCCCCGTTAGCATTTACAATGCCATTGTGCGGTGCCAGCAAATTATGTGATTCTGTCCTGTGAATGTCTTTCCTTTATTATACCAGAGGAGATTGTTGATTTGAGTGATTACCAAAATTACCAAAAAAAAAAAAAAAACCCCACTGCAAATGGGAATATACATTTCAAATATATATGAAGGTAAGAGAATGATGAAAAGTGAAGAAGATATATGTATATACATGCTAGTAGGTGGGAGGGGAAATAGGCAAAAAACACATATATGCGTGTAAAGAAATTATTAAGAAAAAGATTGTCAGTATCAAGCCTTTAAGCTCCAAGCCTCTTTACTATTATGTTAAATAATTTTTAGATATCAACAGTATTCCATTTGTGACATTGACTAAGGCTCCTTTGTGTATTGATTCCATATATCCCCATCAAAGTAAAAAGTATATTCAGCTGATAAGTTTTTAGGTATAGTACCTCAAAATATTATGCACATTTCTGTGGAGTGGAGTGTAAAGGTATTATTGATTACACCTAGGAAAAACTTGATTTTATCCTAAAGAATTCTTCTAGGATATGGCACAAATAGACAATTGCCAGTAATCCTGCATTGGGGAAACAAGTTTAGCCAGAACACATGTAACCACCTTGCATTACAGTCATTAAGCACGGATGATTTTCTTTCTAACCTCTAAATGAGTTATTATTACAACTAGAGGCCCAGTGTATGAAATTTGTGCACAGGTAGGGTCCCTAGGCCTGGCTGGTGATCAGGGCTGATCGGGGCCTTCTGGCTGCCGGCTGGAGCCTCCCTTCCCCGTCTGCCTGCCAGGGCCATCCTTCATGCCATGCCGCCCCCTGTTGGACAGCGCACATCATAGCAAGCGATCGGTCTCCAAGTTGAACTCCTAAAGGGATAATTTGCATATTAGGCTTTTATATCTATAGATGCCATCACAGCTTTGAGGAACTTAATGATTGTGAGAATGGAAATCATAGAATAGTATTGGTCTCCCTGTTACTTCCAGCTTTTCTGGCTGCAGCCAGGAGGGGCATTACATTAAGAGAGGGGGAGGAGAAAGAGAGAGAGTATAATATATATTCTACTGTATTCTACATAGGATTACTTCATGCCAGTTTAGAATTGAAGAGCTAAAAGAGATTTTGCAATTCTTGGCAGACATATTAGTGTTTTTTAAATACAACATTGAGAGTAAGAGTGGTTAGCATTTCTAAAGTATGTGTGGGTATTTATTCCATGAACCTGTACTGGGTGTATCTGGACAAAGCACCAGGTTGAGCATTCCGGCAAATGCAATGATCAATTTACAGTGACTTCATCCTCTTGAGAACTGTTCTAATTTCTTTCTTGTCAATAATCTTTCCATCCACGTGGGGGCACTATGATCAAATACAGGGTGGGCAAAAGTAGGTTCACAGTTGCGAGTCAGCGAGAGTTTATTCTTGTATTATTAATTAATGTATCATTTATTTGTATTATTTCCAATATGAACAACCATAAACCTACTTTTCTCCACCCCTGTAGAAGAAGAAAAGAGAAAAATGGTTTTCTTTTGTTTGGTTTACTTCAGTTAGAGAAATTGTTCAGAGTACTACTGTAGGGAAACCCTAACTAATTATGTACTTTTAGGTAAAATTCCTTTTCAAATGTACATATGGCTGATATTTTTGTTTGTGTTTGTTGGAGTTGCAGTAGGTATACTGATCAGTGGTTAGGGTGGACTAGGAGCCCCAGCATCTCCTGGGAGCCTGTAGGAAAGGCAGTTCCTTAGGCTGCTCCAAATCAGAAATCGGGGTGTGGGGCTCACAGTGTGGCTTTCCCAAGCTTTCTGCATTCTCTCAGCGCTTGCTAACATTGGAGAACCACTGAATTAGAATAGGTGGATTTTGACATACTTTTAAAGCTTCTAACTGTTGAAAAATTATTAGGTTAAAAATGGTCAAACGGGCTTGAAATATTGTGAAAATGTATTTCTTAGGAAAGGCTCCTCTTCTACATGAACAATAAATGAGTCTGAAGACTTAAATTAAACTTTTCCCGCCTCCATGATTATACAACCAGGGTCAGATGAGTCAGAACAGTTAGTTGATTAGTCACTTTCACCCTTTGCCCCCACCCCAAATTGTCAATCAAGTAAAAACTTAAGCTAAGTCATTTGTTTTCTATTATATAGATAAATCAGCCAAGTAATTGAATTTCTCAAATATAGCTCTTAGGGATAATGTCAAGACATGGCCTAGATTTCAACCTAGTACTGCTAACAGTGTTTCTTTACGTCTGTATAATATCTTTACACGTATTGAAATTTAAACTATTATATCTACTGGGTCATCTGATCCTTGGAATAATTCTTTGAGGCAATTAGGAAGCCAATCATTGCCTCTGTTTACAGTTAGGAAAAGCTGAGACCAGTTTTAGAATCCTAAGTGTAATATTCAGATAGAGACTATACTAATTCCCTGTTTAATAAGTAGTTAACTTTGTTCCCCTGTTCCTGAGAGTGAGGACTGCTGGAAGAGAATCCTGCTGCCTGTAAAAGAACCATAAACCTCTAACGCAGTGGTTCTCAACCTTCCTAATGCCGCGACCCTTTAATACAGTTCCTCATGTTGTGGTGACCCCCAACCATAAAGTTATTTTCGTTGTTACTTCATAACTGTAATTTTGCTAGTGTTATGAATTGTAATGTAAATATCTGATATGCAGGATGTATTTTCATTGTTACAAATTGAACATAATTAAAGCATAGTGATTAATCACAAAAACAATATGTAATTATATATGTGTTTTCCAATGGTCTTAGATGACCCCTGTGAAAGGGTCATTCGACCCCCACAGGTTGAGAACCGCTGCTCTAACGTGTTAGTTCAGAAGGAGAATTCTCTGGGATGTGGGTTTCCCTCCCTAGAGGTATTCTTCACATCCTTCCTTCCTACAGACCAGGACTCAGATGTGCCCTGCCTGCCCCTCATTTTCTTTCTCTTCCATCTGGTCGCTCCTTCCTTGTTTTTGTTTGGCCAGTTACAATAGTTACTACTTCCAACGCCTTTATGCTGAGGAAGAACAAATAAAGTTGTTGCAGAGAATAACATAAGAAACCATCAGTAAACAGCATGGAGGGACCTGGTGAGTATATTATATGGTAGTTTTATAAGTTTTATGGACCTGGTGAAGTAAGCCAGTCAGAGAAAGACAAGCACCACATGATCTCACTAATATGTGGAATCTAATGAATCAAATAAACTGATGATCAAAAATAGACCCAGAGTCATAGAATCATGAACAGACTGTTGAACCTCAGAGGGAAGGCAGGGGAGGGTGAGTGGGAAGTGATCAACCATTGAGCTTGTATGCATATATGCATAACCCGTGGACACAGACAATGGAGTGGTGAGGTCCTGTGGTAGAGGAGAGACTAAACGGTTAAAGGGGGAAAAAGGAGGACCTATGTAATACTTTCAACAATAAGGATTAAAAGAAAAAAGAAACACCAGTAAAGCTTGCCATCAGCCTGGTAGATTCTGACTGTTTATCTGCTGTTGTGCTCTACCCAAAGGCTGGCCTGATTTAGCTGGCACCTCACAAAGGTGCCCTGGGATTTTGCTCTTAGTCTTCTCTCCAAATGAGGACTCTTACCTTACCAGCCACCAGCAGGGAATGGCCTCTGTAAGTAAACAGTTTTTCATTCACAACCAAATCACAGCTAGTCCAGGATGCATCCTCCCAATATGCAAGGAGTGGTCTTGGTCTGATTGTTCTGAGATCAAGGCCACCTTCTCCATATATAAGGGCTAAAATCATACATGAAGGTGAGTGTTTTATGTACATACTAAAGGCCTGGTGCACGAAATTTGTGCACTTGAGGGCAGGGGGTGGTCCCCTCAGCCCAACCTATGCCCTTTCACAGTCCAGGATCCACCACTGCACTCTTCAGCAGTGAGCCTGACTCAGGGCTTGTGGCTGAGCGGCACTCCCCCTGTGGGAGTGCACTGACCACCAGGGGGCAACTCCTGCATTGAGCGTCTGCCCCCTGGTGGTCAGTGCGCATCATAGCAACCAGTTGTTCTACTGTTCAGTCTATTTGCATATTAACCTTTTATTATATAGGATTAGGTGGTGGCCGTTCCTTTACAATTAACTAAAACTGTGAAGTGAATCTGGTGGCAAAGTTGAACTATACTTGGTAAATATTCAGTGAATATTTTTGTAATGTTAAAAGTATCAGAAGTTGTAGACTATATTTATGGTAGTTTTATAATAATAGCTATATCTACCTTATAGGTTGTTATATTGACATAATATATGTAAAGTATAAAATACAATAGCTAGAATTCAGTAAATCTTTAAAAATGTAACCTGTTATAAGGAAAACTATGATGAAATGCATTGGGAATAGTTATTTGAAAAAATATCAGTATAAAATGGATGCTATGACAGAATATATTCTATTATAGTCTGTCATTTTAAACTTTTAGATTGAACTAAAAGGTTAGTTAACTTGAATGTTAACTGACTAAGTCTCACTGGAAATCTTTTTACATTTGAAACTAAGTTGTTGAAAATTCCCTTAATATTTACTACAATTTTGTATTGCTTTCTAGAGTAGAGTCCATAAATATATTTTACTTTATTTGATTCTTAAAGGTCATTTATTTGCTTATGATTATCCGTCTGAGACTCTCTGACACCCTTGGTAGTTTATCTTCACTTTTCATCATTTTTCTACTTTATGTTAATGGTTAGCATATCTTCTGTCCTAAACGGCACAAAGTAAATATTAAGTAAATATCACTGAAGAGCACTGACTCCAATATACGTCTTCCAGTCTGTGAAGTCAGTTTTTCTTGTCTATTTTTCTGTAATTGTGGAGCAAACAAAGTGGGAATCAGCCCTCTGATAAATTAAAAATAATTCTGATTCTAGCCAGTTACAGTTACAACTTTCAGTTACAGTTATAACTTTCTAGTAATTTATGCATTTCACTGAAGCATGGATATGTTTGTGCCCCACCCCAGGATGTAATTATGATTCGGACCTGCAAGCAAGATTCCCCATTTTTTTCCTAGGAAAAAATAGCACTCCTCCTTAACTGCAAATGAGCAGATCTCAAACTTAGTTCTTCTGATGTTTCAGAGGTGAAACTATAAAGAGAATTGAAACAAATATATATTTACAGGTTATTGTCTTCTATGTACTGATTTTTTTACACTCCATCTTATTGTGGTTACTTATTAAGAAAAAATCGGAGTGCTTTTTCTGGCTGCAACCATGAAGGGGCAGAAGAGAAGCAAAGAAGGTTCCTGCTACGCCAGAAACCCTTAAGAAAAAGCAAAGGAACTTGGCAGAGCTGAACATCAAGCACCTGAGAAACAAGTTTGCCCAAAAGCTGCTTCGAAAGGCCAGGAGGAAGGTTATTATGAAGAAGCTAGCCCTGGCCAGTGTGGCTCAGTTGGGTGGAGCTTCATCTGGTACACTGAAAGGTTGTGATTCAGTTCCTTATAAGGGCATATACCTAGGTTACAGGTTTGATCCCTGGTCAGCTGTGTTTGGGAGGCAAACTATATATGTTCTCTCTCACATCGATGTTTCTCTCTCCCTCCCTCCCTCCTTCCCTCTCTCTCCTCCCCCTCTCTTTAAAAATCAATGAACATGTCCTCCAATGAGGACAGAAAGGAAAATGGAATAAAGAGCTAAAACACTATCACAAGGAATATAGGCAGATGTACACAACTGAGATTAGGACGTCAAGAAAGCTGGTGTTTGTCCTCAGGATCAGTGGGATCAGTGGTGTGAGCCCAGAGGTTGGAAAGGTGCTGCACCTTCGCCAGATCTCCAGTGGCACCTTTGTTAAGCTCCACAAGACTTCAATGAACACGCAGAGGATTGTGAAACCATGTATTGCTTGGGGTACCTGAACCTGAAGTCAGTAAATGTATTGGTTCTGGCAAAATCAACAAAAGGCAAATTGCCCCGACAGAACACAGTGATTGCTCCATCTTTTGGTAAACACAGCATCATCTGCATGGAGAATCTGACTCGTGAGATCTATGCTGTTGGAAAATGCTTCAAAGAAGCAACCACTTCCTGTGGCTCTTCAAATTACCTTCCAAGAGCTAGAATGAAGAAAAAGGCCACCCATTTTGTGGAAGGTGGAAATGCTGACAACAGGGAAGACCAGCTCAATAGACTTATTAGAAGAATGGACTAAGATATAAAAAAAATAGTTATTTTTGTAATCTGGCCAGTTACTAAACAGTGAGTACTTTAAAATTGGGGGGGAGGGGAAGAGAGAGGAATTCAGAGATACCTTCAGAATGGCTTTAATTCCTTTCTGTGAAGTAATCCTTTTTTTTACATATTCACATGACAGAATTCTAATCTTTAGCCCTAACTTTATGGTTAAATGGGAGAGGCCTCTGTTTATACTTGGTTTAAAAACTTAGGTGCAAAATGGTTCCTTATCTCCTTTTCTCTATCTGTGCTTCTCTTTTATTTTTGCCTATGAATTTATGTGTCGTTATTCCATGAAGATGGGAATGTTGAGCTGTTTGAATGAATGTCAATATTTTTATTATGTCGAGGAAAAGGTTTTTCCTGTACTGACACATGCCTTAAAATGCGAGAAAGAAAAGGGCCTGATTTTGTTTCGAAGTTGCGGTTATAGATCTTGTTTGACAAAAGTGGTAATATATTTCTCCAGTAGATGGCGCAAGCATTCCCTGAAAATAGAAAATATTTTTGTCTGGACTAAAGAAAGTAGAGAACTTGGTAATAAAGGTAGCACTGTTTAAGCAGTAGTAAGTAATCTTAAAGACATTTCCTTTTAAAAGAAATGTAAGAAGAAGAGGTTAAAAAAGGTGAAGTCACAGTTCACTTTGCACATATCAAACTTGTCAAGACATTTTATCAAATTAATGCAGAAAAACTTTAATGTTTAGTAGTGTGTGAATAATCAAAGGTATATCACTACGGTCAATTTTAACTAAAAATATCTGAGGCCTGAAATTCTGAATATGTTTTGTAAATGATAATGGTTATTTCTGTTGATTACCTTGGTTTCATTTTTCTTTGTATCCTGCATTTATAGGCAGAAGCATTATGAATATAGTTTAACAGATAAATAAATAAATAAATAAATAAATAAATAAATAAATGGAATTCTTATTTTTTAACACCAGCAGTGATTATAATTGGGTTTGAAATTACAGATTATTTTACTTTTTAATATATTTTTATTGTTGACAGTATTACAGATATCTCCCATTTTCCACACTTTTCCCCCGTCATGAATTCTTAATCTTTAAGTTAAAGGAGAGAGAGGAACATTTTATAAGCCTAATGAATTCCAGCCTGATTGTATATGCTCCCCTCATTACTATTGCTTTTATGTATTTTGCTATGCATTCTCCTTCAAATAAGTAAATGTGTGGGAAAAAGAAACTGGTCATCGAAGTACACTTTCCTGTAGTGGTCTGGAATGTTTGCCTGGTTGATAAATAGTAATTTCTTAAGAACCAAAGGAATTCAATAGCTGGGAAACATAAAATGTATTCTCGATAGCAATATTACTTTTATCTGATGAATGAGAAGAACTGGTTGCAACTTGTGTGTTATCATAGTTATGCTTATTTTAGAAAAAGATACCCTCAAAGTTTTGCCCCATGGTTTGGAAGGTTCTTTTTTCTAAATGGATAAAGTCAAAAAATTACTGCCACTCCAAGCTTTCCAAAGACTCCTTTAAATTTGTTGGATTGAAATATTTCTGGAATATTACACTACTAATATAATAATGATGATGATGGTAACGATGCCTTGATTTATATTGTGCTTTATCGTTTCAAAGGCTGTTTCACATATATTATTTTAGTAGATTTTTGTAATGACACCACGTATTATAGTCAGAGCAAATGTTGCTATTCCTGTTTTACAGATGAAAAATGTGAAAGCCACATTGGGCACATAGCAGTTAAAAGTTAAAGGGACTCAAGAGAATCATTCCTTTGTGTTTTTTTTCTTTGTTTTTCTTTGTCCCTCCCCCCCCCCCCCCCAACATTTTCACTATTTCATCTCTATTTTGGAAAAGTACTTATTCTACACCTCCAGTATATGCTTTCATGCGGAGGGACATTCATGATAGTAATACGCCTGGCTTCTCTTCCCCCTCTGTCCTCTCCTCCTCCCCCCCCCCATTTTTTTTTAACATATCTGGTTGGTTAGCTTGAGAGCAGGAACTGGGCATGCATAGGTCAGCCCTTTCCTCTCTGTCCCTTGAAGGTGAGTTGTCCATAGGGAGCACTTGCTCTCTGCTTCGCCCTGCATCTATGCCTCAGCGTCAGGACCTCCATGTGGGCAGTCCTATCCTATCTGGCCCTGTCTGTGACTGGAGTGGGGAAAGTATGTCTGATGATAATACTGACCCTAGTAAAGGAGCCTCCTTCTTACAGAAGGAAACACTCTGCAGTATTGTCTTTATAAGGTAACTAGGGGCCCATGCACAGATTCGTGCACCGGTGGGGTCCTTTGGTTTGGCCTGCAGGGATCGGACCAAAACTGGCTCTCTGACATCCCCCAAGGGGTCCCAGATTGCAAGAGGCACAGGCCAGGCCACGGACCCCACCAGGGAGGGACCACAGGAGGGCTCCAGGGCGTGTCCGGCCCATCTCGCCCAGTACCAATTGGCCAGACTCCAGCAGCAAGCTAACCTACTGGTCGGAGCATCTGCCCCCTGGTGGTCAGTGCGCATCATAGCGACTGGTCAAACAAACGGTAGGACACTTAGCATATTAGGCTTTTATTTTATAGGATGTTTTAGCCTCTTGTGAACACTTTTGTCTTTAGCCAACTGTTTAGAACTTAGGTAGAGAAAAGAGGTCCTAAAGTATTGAGCCTCTTCAGAGATTCCAACAATATTTATATGTCAGAAAGGTTTCTTTTGTTTGTTTACTTTTTATATTTTTATTGACTTCAGAGAGGAAGGGAAAGGGAGAGAGATATAGAAACATCAATGATGAGACAGAATCATTGATCAGCTGCCTCCATGTCCCCCACAGGATCAAGCCCACAACCGAAACCCAGGCATGTGCCCTTGACCAGAATCAAACCTGGGACCCTTCAGTCCATAGGCCAATGCTCTATCCACTGAGCAAAACCAGCCAGGGCATGTCAAAAAGTTTTTTAAAAAATGAATATTAGTGAGAATTATAATATCTGGTGGCATTTTGAGATCTTTAGGCATAAAATATTTCCCATTTCATTTGGACTTAAAAGGCCCTTGTGCTACTGTGACCTTGGGGCTATTTTCAGCTCTGGGTCAAAGGGTCTTGTCTAAAGTGCTGCTCGTCCCTTTTTCAGATACTGGGACGGTTTGTGGCTTGGACTCCTAACGTCTACCTGTTCCTGCTTTCATAGGAGTCACTTTGTGCTTCCTTTATGCTGTTAAATATCCCCCCATTTTAAGTTAAACTTTAGGATACCATTCTGCTGCCAAAACTATTTGAATACTCTTGATGAAATAAATGTAAACACGCCAACTTTTGGGAAATCTGAAGTCTATAACAAGGTTTTTGCTTTTATTTTTACATATAGTATATACATTTTTGCTACAGTTTACCTTCTTCATCATGTTTTTATTGTGATTGCTCCTAATGACAAAACTAGGAACAGCCACTTAGTCGTTCCAAAAAATGTTTGTGGAATATCTGCTCTCTAGAGGTACGGTGCCAGAATAGAGCAGTGAGTCAACTCTGGCCCTTGCCTTCACAGATCTTAGGGCCTTGTGCTGGATTAGACGTTAGTCCAGTGTGCCACGCCCATGGCTCTGGAGAAATGTCCACATCTTACCCAATACATGTAACAAGGAAATGTGTTTTTATTGGGGATGTCAGAGAGCGCTTCTCTGAGAAAGTGATTGTGGAAATGAGGGATAGGAAGAAATTGGAAATGTGTGATTCAAGTATTAAATTTAACTTGCTGGAAAAGGATGAAATTGTAAGATGTGCGGGACCAATGGGGTAAGATAGACAACACACCAACAATTAGAAGAGCCATGAGAACTCTGCGTATTTCTGTAAAGGAAAGCTTGTGTCAAAGTAAGCCAAGAAAATTACCAGGATCTCAGCACAGGTGATGTCCACAAATGTGAGCAATCAAAGAAATGTCTGTGACCAACTAACATGTCCAGAATTCAAGAACAGAGCATCAGAGAAAGATTAGCAAGAACAAGAGCAAACCTGGGTCTTCAGCCCGGCGTATTGAGCTGCTCATCAGAACAGCCACTTACGGACTTACTACAAAGGTGAAGGACAGGGACAGAGACACAGAAGCCAACGCGCAAGGTCAGAGCTTGCCGGGAGCCAGTCCATCCTTGCTGTTTCAAGGGACCTGGCATATATGGCATACTGTTCTTAATATGTTTGCTCACCTTCTTGGCACTATGTGTTTTAACCAAGGTCTCCTCTCTGAGAAAGGTTGTTTCCCCAGGTAGGGATTTTCCCCTGAAGTTAGGGAGGGAATAAAACCTCTTAACTAAGTGCCAGGCGGGTAATTAATCACTTTAACTACGAACAATCATGCTTAAGCTACATAATCTTTACTCCCTGGAATGGAGATAAGAAACGCCCTAACCTTTGGAATAGAGATTGATAGGATTGGAATCAACTGGTATAAATACAGATGTAACGAGACAGAACCAACACTCAGAACTAAGAAGACAGAACCAGGAGGCACAGAACCTACACAGAACGTTCTCTAGAGACAGAAGAACTTCGCTGGAGAAAACATGGCAAAAGATCCTGGACAGAAACTGGCCTCCGAACCTAGAGACAGAACCTAGCGAGAGAACATGGCAAAAGATCCTGGACTGAACCTGACTACAGAAATTGGCAAGAGAACCTGACTAGAACCTGGTGACTGAACCTGGCTTGAGAACCTGGACAGAACCTGGCTGGAGAACCTAGCGAGGGAACTTGGCTACAGAACCTGGCTGGAGAACCTGGAGAACCTAGCAAGAGAACATGGACACAGAACCTGGCTGGAGATCCTAAGCAGAACCTCTCTGGAGATCCAGACCAGAACTTGGCTGGAGATCCTGGCTGGAGATCTTGGCTAGGCTGCTGATCAATTGAACACTGTCTCCATGTCATTCCTTCTTCGCCGACTCCGTCCACACCTTTGGGGACCCCTGGACCCGCTGGGGTTGGACCCCGGCAAGAGCTGGAATGATGGCAAGGGTATCTCACTGCTCGGTCTCTGGAGCCTTCAACCAGATCTCCACCCTCCTTGGACACAGACAAGATTGGTACAAAGCATAAAATGGAGTGTTCAAGTGACAGTTCAGATAGAAGAAGGCTGTTGGGGAAGAGAATCTGTGAAACATGCTGGTCACTGGGAGAAATTCAAATACCTTGGAAAATAACTCACATGCAATAGTTACTTTAAATGTGGGCTAACTAGTTTGTTTTCTAAATCTCAGTGCCCTCCAAAAATGCCCATGTTAACTAAGATCAGAGAGGGGCATTACAGAAGCCTGTCTGGAATCATACATGATCCATGACGGTTAGAATTCAAATTTCACATAAAAAAAAAATTTTTTCCCCCAAACATAAATCTTTATAGATTCTTAGTGAAATGAAGTGAGAAGTGAAGAAGATATTTAATTATGATTGGGATATTAGTTAGTTCCTAACAGAATGTAAAAACTCAGTCACATCATTTTACTGCTTAAAGACTCATTAGTTGTCATCTAATCCTGCTAATTGCCTGAAGTGTAGGCTAGAGGACATTGTTCCTACGAGACCTTCTGTGAAAAAGATTCTATGATTTTGGAGACATCTATGATTTTGGAGACACTGTATACACTGTTCTCCCCACCCACCCCCACTCCTCAGCATCTCCTTGTCCAGATCCTTTGCAGGCTCTTGCAAGTCCTCACATAGAGACTTTAGCTTTGGTTAGCTCAGTATTTCTCACATTTGCCCACCAGTCCCATTCCTTTTCTGCCGAATACTTCCTTGTATCCAGATGTTCCAAGACACACAGTGAACAACATTGAATCCCAAATGACCCTCTCAATGATTTTCTTTTTAGCATAGATATAGTTTATAAAATGGGTACCTTATGTATATATTTCACTTGAATTTATCCTAACTATGAAGATGGTATGATAGTACCTCCATTAATAGATAAGGAAACTGAGGTCTAAATTATTTGTGTTAACTCAGGATTACCCATGTTATATATAATGTTTAACAACGTTTGATCATTTTGCTTTTGCTTGGGCATGTTGTGCCCCAAAAGGGAAGGCGTTTTCTTTAGTCAGTATTATATACTTGGATACATACATAAAAGCTTTTGCTGAAACTTTTATCGTTACCAGCCCGATTACATTTTCAGGAAGAGGAAAGCGTAGTGGGATATCTTACACAAATATCTAGGGTTGTGTAAATGGATTATTGCAGTTTAAATCTTTACGGTGCCCAAGAGCTTTTGTAAAGTGGAGTGGAGTGTCCTCTTTGAAAAGTATCGTAGCCGGAACCCCAGGGGTTCAGGGCTGTGCAGCCTCTCTCCCCTCTTCCTAGGGGATGTAGCATAGACTTGATTCTATGCAAGTCTTCCTGGTTGGGGTAGGTTGTTTAATTTCTTCTTGGGATATTTCCACCTCTGATCCTCTTCTGAAACATTTTGTAAGCAGCTTGGAAAGTCCACTAACTTTCTCAAATGTTTAACAAAGCAGTGAAGCTTCTGCAGATTCAAAAAATCTATCACCATATTTTGAAGAACATTTAAACTGAGGAGACACATGAAACCATGCTTTACAAAACTAGAGTGATATCCTACGTAGTTGTATAACTTTGCAAACACCACTGTTGATGACATCATGAACCGTTACAAAGTATATATTAGGGCACTTTTTCAAGATGTGAAAGAAGGATGACCAGTTATCAAAGGTAAATGTAGGAAAAACTTCCTTGTTAATAAGAGAGTTCTCTGTGGAGTTTGATTTAGTTGGATTGTTTGGCTTGTGTTTAGCTGTTCATAGAACCTCGTTCATGGTTCCCACTTCAGTTTTGTTTCTAAGTGGCAGTGCATTGGCCTTTCGAACTCCCCCTCTCAGAAGGGCCAGTTGTAGTTCTCGGTGTCTGATCTGGGATGGAGTGGGGGTTTATGGCCTTCTCAGCTTAGCGGTTTGCGGCTCTTCATATTTTAGATTGTACAGTGCAAGCCAGTTTTTAAGAGCGTTTTTACACCTTAGACTGTTACACTTAATCTGAGATTTAACTCAGATTAAACTAGCAGACGATGGGATTTAGGAAACGAAGGGGTGACAATGTTTATATTATTGAGTCTACAAAGTGATACAAAAAATGAGTATAGAACTCTACATTTTACTGAAGTTTGCTTTTATAAATCTCCTGTTTATACAGCACATTCATTTTCATTTCTTGCTCAACAATAGGAGCTTCTGAATTTTCTTCATTCGTAATTTCCCTCAAACGGTACATAACTTGTTTGCTGATGATTCTATTTTTGCATCCCCCCACCTCTGTACTCTTTCCCATAAGAATTCAGGAAGTAGAAAAAGCCAACTGCAAAATATTTACTTCTAGGTTTCTTAATGCCCAGGTTGCACTGTTGTCTGGAATCAAACGGTTCCTTTTTCTCATCCTTAGCTGAAAACAAAAACAAACAAACAAACAAAATGTCTTAATCTTATGGGGTTAAATAAAAGAGAGAAGGTAATGCAAGGAAGAGTCCGTTTATGCAAGCAGGGAGGACTGCAGGGATGACTGAAAGTGCCTGAGGGCATTTGGTCCCTATCGGTTTTCACATCCAGTGCAGTGGTGCCCGCAGATAGCCTGTATTGTTGTCAGTTAAATGGGATCATGAGTGTCTGAAAGGTGTTTGAGAATGAACTGAAAATCATTTTCACAAGTGGATGATTACTTCTGCCACATGTTAACCGAACTCTATCAGAATGGCCCAGATTCTTGAGCCTACATTAATTGCTCTTTCAACCTTGACTGAGGTTTCTCTTTAAGAAAGCCCTTTCCAGGACGAAACTACTCTATATATTGATTTTTTTTTTCCTTTCTGTATTTTTCCTTGAGAAATGAAGGCTTGTAGGAGAAAAGGCTTTATCATTCAACATGTAGATTGATCGTTCCAGTTCTTTGAATTAAAAGGTAGACTCATAAGTCATCTGCCAAAAGTAATAGTCATTTTTTCAAACACAGAGTTATTCCCCTATTCTGCATAAAATTAAGTTTTTCACATATTCATTAGTGATGGTTTTTCATCATAAAGTAAAACCATGAACTCTCACAGCATGGACTCAGTGCAAATAAATTGTCATACTCTCTTTTCTATTAGAAGAGTAGGCCACCACTCTAATGACAACTAAAGTATAATATTTAGTAATATGCTTGCAAATTTTTGTTGTGTGGAAGTATTCTTTTTTTATTGTTTAAAGTATTACAAATAATAGTACATATGTCTCCTTTTTTCCCCCATTGACCTTCCCCCAGCTTTTCCTAGCCCTGGGCACATGCCCTCACCACCCCCTACACCCCTAGTGTCTTGTGTCCATTGGTTATGCTTATACTAGAGGTTCAATGCACAAAAATCATGCAAGAGTAGGCCTTCACAGCCCCGGCTTCATCCAGAAGGTCCTCTGGGCAGTTGTTCCACTGTTCGGTTGATTTGCATATTATGCTTTTATTATTATAGATGCATGCATACAAGTCCTTCAGTTGATCTCTTATCTCCCACCCCAACCCTCCCCAGCCTTCCCGCTGTAGTTTGACAGTCTGTTCGATGCTTCTTTGCCTCTATATCTATTTTTGTTCATCAGTTTATAATGTTCTTTATATTCCACAAATGAGTGGGATCATGTGGTATTTTTCTTTCACTGACTGGCTTATTTCACTTCCATAATGCTCTCCAGGTCCATCCATGCTGTTGCAAATGGTAAGAATTCCTTCTTTTTTACAGCAGCATAGTATTCCATTGTGTAGATGTACCATCATTGTTTTTTAATCCACTCATCTGCTGATGGGCACTTAGGCTGTTTCCAAGTCTTAGCTATTATAAATTGTGCTGCTATGAACATAAGGGTGCATATGTCCTTTCTAATTGGTGTTTCTGTTTTCTTGGGATATATTGATATTCCTAGAAGTGGTATTACTGGGTCAAATGGCAGTTCCATTTTTAATTTTTTGAGGAAACACCATACTGTTTGCCACAATGGCTGCACCAGTCTGCAGTCCCACCAGCAGTGCAAGCGGGTTCCTTTTTCTCTACATCCTCTCCAGCACTTGTCATTTGTTGATTTGTTGATGATAGCCATTCTGACAGGTGTGAGATGGTACTCATTGTTGTTTGATTTACATCTCTCAGATGATTAGTGACTTTGAGCATGTTTTCATGTGTCGCTTGGCTTTCTGAATGTCCTCTTTCGAAAAGTGTCTATTTAGGTCCTTTGCCCATTTTTTCAATTGGATTATTTTCCTTTTGTTAAGTTGTATGAGTTCTCTATAAATGTTGGAGATTAAATCCTTATTGGAGATAAGATTGGCAAATATGTTCTCCAATGCAATGGCTTTTCTTGATGGTTTCTTTTGCGGTGCAGATGCTTTTTATTTTGGTATAGTTCCATTTGTTTATTTTCCCCTTAGTTTCCATTGCCCTAGGAGCTGTATCAGTAAAGATATTGCTACAACATAATGTCTGCTATTTTGGTGCCTATGGCTTCTTCTAAGGTTTTTATGGTTTTTCATCTTAGATTTAAGTCCTATATCCATTTTGAGTTTATTTTTGTGTATGGTGTAAGTTGGTGGTCTAGTTTCACTTTTTTTGCATGTATCTGTCCAAATTTCCCAACACCATTTATTGAAGAGACTATCTTGACTCCATTGTATGCTCTTGCCTCCTTTGTCAAATATTATTAATTGAGCATAATGGCTTGGGTCAATCTGGGTTCTCTGTACTGTTCCACATTATGTCTGTTCTTGTCCCAGTACCAGGCAGTTTTGTGAACAGTAGTTTTGTAGTATAGCTTGATATCTGGTATTGTGATCTCTCCAACATTGTTCTTCTTTCTCAAGATTGCTGCAGCTATTCGGGGTCTTTTTTTATTCCAGATGAATTTTTGGAGAGTTTGTTCTAGGTCTTTGAAGTATGCATTGGTATTTTAATGGGGATTGCATTGAATTTATAGATTGCTTTGGGTAGTATGGACATTTTAATGATGTTGATTCTACCAATCCATGAACATGGTACATTCTTCCATTTGTTCATGTCTTCTTCTATTTTTTCAGCGCCCTGAAATTTTCTGAGTACAGGTCCTTTATCTCCTTCATTAAATTTATTCCAAGGTATCTTAATGTTTTTGTTGCAATGGTAAATGGGATTGCTTTTTTAGTTTCCCTTCCTGTGAGTTCATTATTGGTGTATAGAAAAGCCATAGACTTCTGGGTGTTAATTTTGTATCCTGCTACATTGCCAAATTCATTTATTAAGTCTACTAGTTTTTTGATGGAGTCTTTGGGGTTTTCTATGTACAATATCTGCAAATAAGGACAGTTTTACTCCTTCTTTTCCAATTTGGATGCCTTTTATTTCTTCTTCTTGTCTGATCACAATGGCTAGTACTTCCAGTACTGTGTCAAACAGGAGTGGTGAGAATGGGCATCCCTGTCTTGTTCCTGTTCTTAGGGGAAATGGTTTTAGTTTTTGCCCATTGAGTATGATGTTGTCTGTGGGTTTGTCATATATGGCTTTTATTATGTTGAGGTATGATCCTTCTATTCCCACCTTGCTGAGAGTTTTTCTCAAGAAAGGGTATTGGATTTTGTCAAATGCTTTTTCTGCATCAGTGGATATGATTATATAGTTGTTATCTCTCAGTTTGTTTATGTGGTGTATCACGTTTATTGATTTGTGGATATTGTACCATCCTTGCATCCCCAGAATAAATCCCACTGCTTGGTCATGGTTTATGAACTTTCTAATGTATTGCTGGATTGGATTTGCTAGAATTTTATTCAGAATTTTGGCGTCTATGTTCATGAGGGATATTGGCCTGTAATTCTCTTTCTTTGTATTGTCTTTATCTGGTTTTGGGATTAGGGTAATGCTGGCTTCATAGAAAGAGCTTGAATTTTTTGGAATAGTCTGAGGAAGATAGATAGATTTTATTTCTTTTTTGAGTGTTTCATAAAACTCCGCTGTGAAGCCATCTGGTCCATGGCTTTTATTTGTTGGAAGTTTTTTGATTATTGCTTCAATTTCCTCCATAGATACCGGCCTATTTAGATTTTTTGATTCCTCCAGGTAGAGTTTTTAGAAGGTCGTATTTTTCTAGGAATATGTTCATTTTTTCTAAGTTGACCAGTTTGTTGGAATTGAGTTGCTCATAGTATTTTTTTTATGATTCTTCGTATTTCTGTGGGGTCTGTTGTTATTTTGCCTCTTTCGTTTCTGATGTTGTTTATTTGGGTCCTCTCTCTTTGCTTCTTGTTGAGCCTGGCTAGAGGTTCATCAATCTTGTTTATCCTTTCAAAGAACCAGCTCTTGGTTTCATTGATCTTTTGTATTGTTTTTT
The DNA here is from genome assembly GCF_964212035.1 of Myotis nattereri. Taxonomy (NCBI): domain Eukaryota; kingdom Metazoa; phylum Chordata; class Mammalia; order Chiroptera; family Vespertilionidae; genus Myotis; species Myotis nattereri. The sequence continues at coordinate 16,146,995 of NC_138086.1, read as the reverse complement.
GGTCTCTATGTCATTTATTTCCACTCTGATCTTTATTATCTCCTTCCTTTTGCTCACTCTGGGCTTTTCTTGTTGCTCTCTTTCTAATTCTTCAAGTTGCAGATTTAGATGGTTTATTACCATTTTTTCTTTTTTTTTGAGGAGGCTTGTAATGCTATGAACTTCCTTCTCAGGACTGCTTTCACTGTGTCCCAAAGATTTTGGATTGTTGTGTTTTCAGTGTCATTTGTTTCCAATTTCTTCTTTGATCTCTTTGGTAACCCACTCATTGTTTAATAGTATGCTATTCAGCCTCCAAGTTTTTGAATTTTTGTGATGGTTTTTATTGTAGCTAATTTCTAATTTTGTGCCATTGTGATCTGAGAAGATGCTTGATATGATTTTAATCTTCTTGAATTTGGAGAGACTTTGCTTATGTCCCAATATATGGTCTATCTTTGAAAATGTCCCATGTGAGCTTGAGAAGAATGTATATTCTGTAGTTTTGGGGTGGGATATTCTAAAGATATCAATTAAGTCCATCTGATCTAGTAAGTCTTTTAGGATTGCTGTTTCTTTGCTAATTTTTTGTCTAGAGGATTTATCCAGTGATGTTAATGGGGTATTAAAGTCTCCTACTATGATTGTATTGCTGTCAATCTCTCCACTGACATCTTCCAGAAGCTTTTTTATGTATTTGGGTGCTCCTGCGTTGGGTGCATATATGTTTACCAGAGTTATATCCTCTTGTTGTATACACCCCTTTAGAATTATGAAGTGGCCTTCCTTGTCTCTTTTATGGTCTTCACTTTGAGGTCTATTTTGTCAGATATAAGTATTGCTACCCCAGCTTTTTTTTTTTTTTTTTCATCTCCATTTGCCTGATAGATATTTTTCCATCCTTTCACTTTTTCTGTTGAGTCCCTTGTTCTGAGAGGTGGGTCTCCTGTAGATAGCATATATATATATAGGTCATGTTTTCTTTATCTTTTCTTTTTTTAATATTTTTATTGCTTTCAGAGAGGAAGGGAGAGGGAGAGAGAAAGATAGAATATCAATGATGGTAGAGAAACACTGATTGGCTGCCTCCTGCATGCCCCCTACTGGGGATCAAGCCTGCAACCTGAGCAGGTGCCCTTGACCAAATCGAACCTGGGACCCTTCAGTCTGCAGGCCGATGCTCTATCCACTGAGCCAAATAGGCCAGGGCTGGGTCATGTTTTCTTATCCATTCAGTCACTCAATGTCTTTTGATTGGAGCATTTAATCCATTTACGTTTAATGTTTATTATTAATAGATACTTGTTTGTAGCCATTTCTGTGCTTTATGCCTGTGTTCCTCCCTTTCTATTTCTTCTTTTTATAACATTCCTTTTAGCATTTCTTGCATTGCTGACTTGATAGTGATAAACTCCCTTAGCATTTTTTTTGTTCACAAAGCTCCTGATTTCCCCTTCAATTTTGATTGATACTCATGCTGGATAGAGTATTCTTGGATTCAGTCCTTTGCTTTGCATCACTTTGTATATTTCATTCCATTCCCTTCTAGCTTGGTGTGTTTCTGTTGAGAAATCATTTGATAATCTGATAGGGGATCCTTTGTAGGTAACTCTGTCTCTCTCTTGGAACCTTTAAGATTCTCTGTCGTTTACATTTGCCATTGTAATTATGACGTGTCTTGGTATGGTTCTTTTGGGATTCATCTTGCTTGGAACTCTCTGTACTTGTGCAACTTTTTTCTTCCCCATATCAGGGAAGTGTTCTGTCATTATTTCTTCAAATAGATTCTCTAATACTTGCTGCTCTTCTTGTCCTTCTGGCACCCCTATTATGTTACTTCGTTTCATGTTATCCCAAAGCTCCCTTCGCCTCTCCTACTGCTTTTTAATGTTTTTCTCCAATTGGTGCTCAGATTGGGCTTGTTTTCTCTTGTATCTTCTAATTCACTAATTCTGTCCTCCGCTTCTTCTAGTCTAATGTTGAAACCTTCCATAGCGTTTTTGATTATAGCTGTATTACTTTTGATTTCTTCCTGATTTTTGCATAGGTTGTTGATTTTCGCATCCATCTGGTTTATGAACTGTATGACCATTACTCTGAATTATTTTTCTGTCATATTGCATGCCTGTTTCACTTATTTCCTTTCTTGGCGATTCCTCTTTTTCTTTCGTCTGGGGATTGTTTCCTTGTCTCCCCATTCTAACTATCACCAGAAGGTCCAAATGCTGAGTTGCGGGAGCCTGAGCTATGCGCAGTGAGAGTATTGTGCCACCCGAGTGTCTCTTGGTGTGTGGCTGCCGTGGTTCGGTGGGAGCCACACACCCGGAGAATCAGAGTCACCAGCGCTCAGTGCAGCCTCATGCTCGCACCTAGAATCAGGGGCCCTGCCTGCGCCATGCTGAAAAAAAGTCCCCACAGGTGTACGCCGAAAATCAGAATCTCCTAGAGCATGCCAGGAGTCAGAGACCCCATGGGCATTCGCCGAGAATTGCGTTTCAGAGTCTCTGTAGCTTGGTGAGGCCTCGCACCATGAATCAGGGTCCCTGTGTGCACATGCGCCAAGAATTGCAATCACAGGCGCTCAGTGTGCGTGCACTGAGAATCAGGGATCCTGTGCGTGCAAGATGAAAAACAGAGTCCCCATATGTGCGCGCAGTGCTTCCTCTCGCACAGAGAATCAGTGTCCTGGTCTGCTTGGGTGCTGGGTTGCACAGCTGCTCTGTGTCAGCAGGAGGCCCACTCCTGCGCTGCGGGGAACAGACTTCCCTGTGCACGCTGCACCCAGAGTCAGAGTCGCACAGCCACCCGATGTAGGCAGGAAGTCTGCTCACGCAGAACAGGTCTGGCAGGTCCTATGCCGCCACAGCGGGCTGGCAGGGAGGTGGCCGGGATGTCTGGAGTCTTGGTGTCCGTGGGTCTACAGCTCTTTGTCCCGAGTGGTTGTAGGGTCCAGTCTTGTGTCTGAAACCAGATTGGGTGATGGCGAGGCTAAGCTAGGGTCCTAGTCGCAAGCAGTCCTGCTCTTCAAGAAGGCGTGGTCTCTGTGGAAGTATTCTTTGAACAATCTTCAAGTTAGAAATGTTTTAAAAGTGCTATTAATGTGTTTGAATAAATGACAGTATTTCATGTTGTCCTTTTTAATTTCAAATATGGCATAAATAGAGAATGTGAGCTGTTTCCTTCCTGAAATAATGTGGGATATATTTTAGTTCCAATATATTGTGTTATAAAGAAGAGTTAAATCTTAATTTTTAAAACTAATCAGAAAATGAAATTTCATTAACTTTTGTGATTATATAGTATTTATAGAAAAATGGCTTAATTTGTTAGTAAAACTAATTTCTGAGTTCTTAAAGTAAGACAAATCACAGCATGTTAAATGTGAATCTATTTTTTAAAAAAAACATATGGAAAGAGGTTCTGTGTAAAAAAAGCACTCAAAATAATTTGATAAGCATTGCAGTGTGAAATGTTATGCAATCTAAATATCTACTGAAATTTAACAAAAACAAGCAAAGTAATTTTTTCTGATTTTTGTTTCGCTGAAGTTTATTTTTACCTAACTTTATTGTACTCAGTAAGTCTATTGTTGAGATCACTTTATTAGAATAACGCATAATTGTAAGGATCAACTTATACCTAAAGAAAAGTTTTTATTCCTGTTGTCAGAACATTCTGGTGCATTTCATAAGGACTCTGCTTTTGTTTTTCCACAAATGAAAACTTTTTGAAGTAATTATGGTAAATGTTCCAGTTGGCTTATTAATAACATAACTTTTTTAAGAATCATGCTGATCCCACAGAGATTGTACACTTATTAGTGTAAGTGTTGAGATACTCTATGACCATATATAACTCTTGATTTAGAAGGTGAAAAAAATATTCCCTGTTTGCCTTGTCGATAGTAACTACATTGGCTTGAAGTTTGGCCATAACACAATTCTTTTGTTTTCTCTTCTCTTCTTTTCCTAACAGCATCGTACCTGATCTGTTCATTCACATTGTATTTTAAATATGTAATAAAATACCTTAAAATTCAGCTTCTCATCTCTTTGATACTTGAGGATAGAGCAGGACCTAAGAATAGTTAGAAATGCTAAAGAGACAGTCACAGGCGGATGAAACATTAATACACATTCAGCTGGCTTTGTGCCTGGTTTCTAGCATTGATTCCTATGTTTCAAATAGAGCAAATAGTGCTCTCCATTAGAAACAACCCTAGAAGAGGGATTAATACTTTAAGATTATTGCTGTGTTTGCCCTGATTTATAAAACCAAATGCTTTACGACTTTGCTCTTCTGCGCTAAATCCAAGCTTTGTGTCAGTGCTGCTAATTTCTTTGTTACCTAATCCTGTGTGAGAAGAGAAGATTTTAAAGTTAAGCAGGCCTTTTTTTGTTCAAATGGAACAGCTTCTTAATACCTTACTTAAGTTGGATGTGCTGTTGAAAGCAAACACTTTTAAATAGTATCAGAACAATTATTTTTAAATAACTTAAAATACTATAGTTACATGTATGTTGTGATACATTGGAAATAATTCAGTGGAAGTGTTATACTTAGTACAAATTAGCATTGGAAATATGTGCTTTTGGAATTTGTTATGTACAACAGAATATCTCTTTTACTCCAGTCAAATAATAATTCTTGGGTCCAATTTAACTTTGATTAAGGATTTTTTTTTTTGTTCCCTTAGGTCCGTACTCAAATAGATTAGTTGAAAATATAGTGAAACCAAGATTGTTCCTTAATTTTTCATCCATTTTGTACTTTACTGAAATAATTTGACAAGGATGAGAAAAAAAAATGCTGTATTTAGAACCAAATTTTTTAGGATGATGAAAATGAATAATGTTGAAACACCTACCACAAAAATAAAAAATAAAAAACTTGTTTTCCTCTTTAAAATAAGATGAAAAAGATTCACAATGCCCATTAGATAATGTTGCTCTCACGCCATGTGATAAAATTTATTTTATTGGATAACATTATAAATTGTCACATAAAACCCAGTTAAATGTGTCATCCAGATTGATTGGTATTTGACAACTCTGATTTATATACCCTTATAAAAAACCTTTTTTTGTTGTTGTTGTTAATCCTCACCCAAGGATATTTTTTCCTTTGGTTTTTAGAGAGAGAGGAAGGGGAGGCAAGAGAGAGGTGAGAGGGAGAGAAACATCGATGTGAGAGAGACATAGACCAGTTGCTTCTCACACTTACTTCTGGGACCCAGGATCAAACCTGCAACCAAGGTACATGCCCTTGACCAGGAATTGAACCTGAACCCTTTGGTATTTTGGCTGAGGCTCTAACTGTTGAGAAACACTGACCAGGGCAAACTTTGTTGTTTTTATTTAAGTTAATCATTAAGTCAATGAATGATTGAATAAAAGGTTTGGCTCAGTGGATAGAGCCTGCAGATCAAACGGTCCCAGGTCGATTCCGGTCAAGGGCATGTACCATGGTTGCAGGCTCCTCCCCGGCCCAGGCCCTAGTCAGGGCTCATGCAGGAGGCAACCAATCAATGTGTTTCTCTCACATCGATGTTTCTCTCTGTCTTTCCCTCTCTCTTCTACTCTCCCTAAAAATCAATGTAAAAATATCATCGGATGAGGAATAACAAATATATATGTTCAGAAAAAAATACAGCTACAGAACAGATCCACCAACAGATCTGTGACCCACTAGAGTGGTACTCTCTCTCCATGATGACAAATGCACGTGTTGTTCTCTATGTCTTTATTGGGTGAAATCAGATTTCATAAAGCAGAAAAAAAAATAGTTTGTATGGAATTCAGATGACAAGAATAATTTATAATAAACTTTTTAAAATTCTAAACTATTTTAAAGGTGGGATAAATGGTCATGGAAGGAGACTTGACTTTGGGTGGTGAACACACAATATAATGTACAGATGAAAATGTATACCTGAAACCTATATAATTTTATTAACCAATGTCACCCCTATACATTTTTTTAAAAATCTAAACTATTTTTTATGAAACAGAAATAAATGCAAGTAAATAGTTTCCAAGGATCTGTTTAATTAATGCTATTGTCATTGTATGTCAAATAGTTAGATTGCACGTCTCCTTTTATGGAAGTATGTACTTATAATTGATGTTCATAATAATGACCCTGAGATGTTATAGTCATTTCTAAATTATTAAAGAAAGATCACATTATATTTTATGACTATTTGAAGTCAAGTCAACATTGTATACAAATTCTTTAAAAATTTGTTATAGATAGATATACAGTCTCTGTATAGAGCAACTCATTTTTCAGTAATTAAGAATACTGGAACATCACTATGTAAGTGTAATGAACAGAATCTATTGCCTAGTAGAACATAGTCTGTTAAATGTAACTTTAGTGTATTTTTTTCTGAAATAAATAATCTTATTGGATTTTTATCTATAAAGGAGATAATTTGTGACCTAACATTGAACATTTTAGAAAAGCAAACAAACAAAATAAAAGAACTGTGATTCAACAGCAATGCTAGTCATAAAGGTAAGATAGGGGGAAAAGCATTTTGATTTCTTTACAGGTACTTTCTAATGAATGGATTATTGAATTGCAAACACATTTTAAGTGATTCTGGCTCTTTTTCCTTCCTCTCTACATTTCAGCCTGCCCAAAGCTGATGAGACCACTCACCTACAAAGAATTAAACTGCTCCAGATTCCAGAACTTGAGAATAGCCTTGAACACAAGAAAACCCATTTAACCATTAAAGCTTATGAGTCCTCCACGGAGCTCAAGATAAAGGGACAAAAATCCTCATCTTTGGTCTATAGGTATTCAGCTTAGTCATGCCACAAATACTCTTTATGGAGCCATAATGACTACTTTCCCCAAATCCTTAATAATCGTAATTTTTCTGATTATAAAATAGGATATATTCTCATACATTGCTACTAGGACTGCAAAACTTCACAGCCACTTTGGAAAACAATTTGCAGTTTCTTAGAAAGTTAAACATAGAATTTTCAACTTAACTCAGTAGTCCTACTCCTCGATATTTACTTGGGAGAAATGAAAAACATGTGCCCACACAAAGACCTGTACATGACTGTTTATAGCAACTTTATTTATGATAGCCAGTAGGTGAATGGATGAATACATTGAAGTAAATTCATACAGCAAAATATAATATTCAGCAATAAATAGGGACTCCTGATATAGAACACAACATGGGTGAATCTCAGAAGCTTTATACTAAGTGAAAGAAGGCAGACACAAAAGGCTACAAACTGTGTGATTCTGCTTATATGAGATTCTGGAAAACGAAAACCTGAAAGGTAAAAAATCTGAGTAGGAGATTGATCATAAAAGGGCATGAAGCAACCTTTGAGGAGTGGAAATGTTCTGAAAGCTCATTGTGGTGTTGATTGGTCACATGACTCATCAAATTATAAACCTAAAAAGGGTGAGTTCTACTTCATGTAAACTATACCAATAAACACAAGTTTTAAAAAATTGGAAGACATGCTCAGTGTAGAAATGTGGAAATGTAAAAAAGGCACAATGAATATGAAATTTATATTTAATCTCACCAGCCAAATTATTTTGTGTTATCTTTTACATTTTATGTTATTAAATATTTTTCAAGTTTATTTTGCTACATCTTTTGAGGTATTTTCCCATACATATTCTATAAGCTCATGCAACTGCTTTTTTTTTAACTTAACATAATAATTCTTCCATATCATTCTTTTTTTTATATATTCTTTTTTGGCATTACTTTTCATGAAAGCCCTATCGTTTCGTACTGTTTGATTCTTTGATGGTTTTGAGATTTTGCTCTTAAACAATATTAATGAACATGTTTTTTCTTTATTCTTAGCTCATTTATAAATGTGTCTCTTATGCCAAGAATCTGCTTTGATACCAGTGGGATGGGGGGAAACACACAGCTAAACAGTGGTGCGTGGTACCTAACTCCAGAATTCATCCATATAGTTAAAAAACTCATATTTGTTTAATTTTGATGTGTTTTTATTCAGTAGTTATCTTTCCTGATGTATTTTATTCATTCCATTTGCTGTACATTAAATTTTTGTCTGGCTAATATGAAAACTAAAGGACAGAAACTAACATTTCCTTTATGCGGTTAATCTTCATTGAATGTAAATTTTTTCTTATGCCGAGACTAAAACTCTTTTGACCAGTTACTTTCTAGATATATTAGGTCAATTATGACTTCTGTTTATGTTCAGTTGAATTCTTTTTTATAGTTCCACAGCCCAAAATACCTCAAAGCCCAACATTCAAATGCTTCCAGTCTTGAATTGTCTTTTATTCTACCATGGAACGTCTTCTAGTGTGCACATTTATGCATCCAGCCACCCCTCTGCTTTGTGTCTTCAGAAAAACCATCCATTTTCATTCCAGATTTTTTGAGCCATCATTTTGAATGATGTTGCAGCTGACAGTATTATTCCTTATGCAGTACCTTCACTTGTCAGCAAGACTTGCCCTTGACTTGCTTGTGGTGTTGATGGCCTGTGTATCAATATTCACTTTCACTTATGTATGACCCAGTTGCCCAGCAACATGCTAAGTGAGGCGCTTTGGAGGAGCTGAGAAACAGGCTGTGGTCACAGGCAAAGGTCATTCCAAATGCCCTGTGTGGCTTCTAGGCAGCTATTTGGTGCACATCTTGCTACTGCCCTTTGATAGAGGGCATCTGTTGTGTCCATAGTATGTAGCTCCCAAGGTCATTGCTGTTAACCCTGTAACAAGAGGTTGGATATGTGCATTTCAGGAGAGGGGAATTACATAGGAAAGACAGAAAGAGAGCAGCTCAACACCTTTCACCAGACTCACAGAAAAGAAATCAGAGGGTAGAGCAAAGGTGGGGCCCCGGGCTTCCAGGGGACCTCAGGAGGACAGAGTGAGCAGGTGAGAACAGTAGCAGTAGGTCTCTCTGTCAGTAACTGAGTTCCCATTACATGCAAAAGCGCAGACGATACAGTATTAAGAGTATTGTGAGAGCCAAGTACAAGTTTACCAAGCACTTCGGCTAGCTGATGCGTCTGGAAGAAAATAGCTAATTGATTTGGGCAGCGTGGGGGATGCTTTCCAGTGCAGGAGCCTAGTTTTTATTTTGACTTTTAATAACTTCATCCTTTTTTGTGTGTTTGATTCTGAAAATTTATAAAATACAGAGACTAAAGAAGGAAACTTGAATCATCTGAAATCCCACCACTCAAAGATAACTATTACTTATATTTTCAAGTATGTTTTACGAATTCCAAATCATTACATACACTTTGTGGTTTTGAATCTCTCTTCATATAACATTCTACAGGGAGATATTCTTTATGTTGCGATCCTTATCAAAAACATAATCTCAGTGGCAGCATGGTATTTCTATGCCTATGACATTTATTACGCGACTCACCTACTGTAGGTTGGGCACTTAAGTTGTGATGTTTTCAGTCATGTAAACAACACTGTTCTGTGTATCCAGGTAGGCCACTAATTATTTCCCTAACAAGTTCCAAGATGAAAGGCTGGGGCTGTGCCTCCGTATTGCCACGCTAGCCTGCAGAAAGGGGATTTCATGTTGCACTGCTAACAGTGAATACGAGTGCCTGTCCATTTCAACACGCCTTAGCCAACAGCGCCTATTACTTTTCAAGAAGGGGACAGCAGTACGTTTGCTTTGTTTTGCACAAGAGAATTCTTTTCATAAGACAGAAACTAAAAGTTGAAGCCACCATCTCAGTTCTACAAATTGTGAAAGTCTAGAGACTCTAAGCCCTTAAATAAACTATTAGCTGCAGTGCTTTTCTGTATGTAACGAGTTCATTTGAACAGCATCTACAATGTTAAACCTTCACTCCAGAAAAAGAGATTGTGATAAAATATTGAAAAAGCCTACTTTAATTTAAAAATTAAGCTTCTATTTGTCATATTTTAAACTTCTAACAATGTTTTCTAGTTTTATAGGAGGTGTGTGGGGGGTTTTGTGGTATAATTTTAAAATAGCTCTCCATGACATGCTCTCCCTTGATTAATTTTTAATTTCTTCTTTTCCCTTGATACTTAAGCTTACATCTGTAAATTCAGTTAGAACGTAAGTTCTATTTTCAAATGATTGACTACTTTAATCATTTTAATTCACATTACTAATAGCATTGCAGAGTTAAACAAAAGCCTTGATTGAAGCTATGTTAAATTACACTGTGTCACCTTCATTGTTATCAGAATTTTGTAATTAGGGAAATTTTCAGCAAGATGATCCTGTAAATCAGGTAAACCCCCAAATTATGGGGCTTATCCAGACCTTAGAAATCAGCAACTCCCATCCTTTTATTTGCTAGTTGAGGACATGGATGCTGAGATTGGTGCCGGCACATTTCTGGGTGACTCTGCTGGTCAATGACCCTTCTCTTCGCCCTGGGTTTTTACTCTATATCTGGGTCCTTACAGGCACACTGACAGCTAAGACATTGAGTACTCTATTCTTAATCCCTAGCTTTTGTCTCTCCTGAGAAGTATCCTAATATGTAAAGAGCCAGGGTCCATAACATCCAAAACAGCCAAACGGACGAGTGGACGCCAGGCTGCGCACACAGCAGGCTTGGGTGGGCAGGGACTGGTGAGCAGGCTGAACTGCTGACCTCTCGGTCCCTCCTGGGTCGCAGGTGCTGCGGCGACCCAGCACTAACTGCCGCCGCCAAGGTGGGTGCGATGCAATTGGTCGGGGGGCCCCACCATCTCCCCACAATTGCCCCGCAGAGGGAGGCCCAGACCACTGGCCGGGGGGCTCTGCGATTGCCCCACAGAGGGAGGCCCAGGCTACCCAGCCGGTGGCGGTGGACAGGGCCTCCCTCTGCAGGGCGATCAATCGCGGGGCTCCCAGACTGCGAGAGGTTGCAGGCTGGGCTGAAGGACCTCCCCTCAAATGCATGAATTTCGTGCACCAGGCCTCTAGAACTATAAGAATAAAGTTCCTACTAGTTCCCTAATTATCCTTTCTAACTCCAACTTTGTTCAATTTGTGGTGTGAACTAACTACATAAATCAGTTGCCTTTCAGGAACCTAGAATAAGCTCAATCATTTTGTAATACTGAAGCTGCGTATGTCTCAGATTCCAAATTTTTTTTTTTAAATATATTTCACTGACTTTTCACAGAGAGGAAGGGAGAGAGAGAGAGAGCTAGAAACATCGATGAGAGAGAAACATTGGTCAGCTGCCTCCTGCACATCTCCTACTGGGGATATGCCCACAACCCAGGCACATGCCCTTGACTGGAATCGAACCTGGGACCCTTCAGTCCGCAGGCCGACGCTCTATCCACTGAGCCAAACCGGCCTCGGCTCAGATTCCAAATTAACTAGACTTTGCCTTAAGCAGGTGGGTCTCCAGGATAAAAACCGGTGGGAGGAATATGATTACACATGTAAAGTACACTTTGCTTGTTTGTTTTTCTTACCAGGTATCTGTATGCCCTTGGACAGAAGGTTTGGAAAAGATGGAAAAAACGTTACTTTGTTCTTGTTCAGGTTAGTAAATTTCTTCCTGCTACTTAATTGCTCTAAGAGAGTAGTTCTCAAACTTTTCTTTTTGTGGGTCATATCTACCAATATTCACTGTATTAAAAATTAAAATTGAAATAAAGTTTAAGTATTTATTTAAAAATAAAAGTAATAAGTTCATTACTAGCTAACACAAATTACATTTTTATATACAACAGCTATTTTCCAAACCAAACTATTTAGTGAAACGAGTAGCCTTCATACTTTTGTACATCTGCTTAGTGACTGCTTTAATAGAAAGCAGCTGGATTTTCATATCAGTTCCTACATTCGATCTGTTGAATATTGGGTCAGATTTAGCCTCTGGAAAACTCACTGTACACTCATAAGAGAATAGCTGTGAAAAAGATAGATGATGCCTGAATATTATAAAAACTAGAGGCCCAGTGCACAAAAATTTGTGCACCGGGAGGGGGTGTTCCTCAGCTTGGCCTATGCCCTCTTGCAGTCTGGGACTCCTCAGAGGATGTCCACCTGCTGACTTAGGCCCACTCCTGGGGGATCGGTCCCAAGCTGGCAGTCAGACATCCCTCTGGCACCTGGCAGCCCTCGGAGGATGTCCACTTGCTAGCAGGGAGCAGGCCTAAGCTGCAGTCGGACATCCTTAGCGCTGCTGAGGAGGCGGGAGAGGCTCCCACCACCACCGCTGTGCTGGCAGCCATCAGCCTGGCTTGTGGCTGAGCAGAGCTCCCCATGTGGGAGCGCACTGACCACCAGGGGGCAGCTCCTGCATTGAGCATCTGCCCCCTGGTGGTCAGTGTGTGTCACAGTGACCAGTCATTCCCAGTCGTTCTGCTATTATTGTCAGTTTGCATATTATCCTTTTATTATGTAGGATAGAGGCCTGGTGCATGGGTGGGGGCCAGCTGGTTTGCCCTGAAGGGTGTCCCGGATCAGGGTGGGGGTCCCGCTGGGGTGCCTGGCCAGCCTGGGTGAGGGGCTGATGGCTGTTTGCAGGATGGTCAAGCCTCCCCTGACCCCCAGTGGGGACCCTCACCCCATGGAGGTTTGGCCAGCTTGGGTGAGGGGCTGATGGCTGTTTCAGGCTGGCCACACTCCCTTTAGGGTGGGGGTCCCCACTGGGGTGCCTGGCCAGTCTGGGTGAGGGGCTGAGGGCCGTTTTCAGGCTGGCCAAGCCCCCCGGCGACGGAAGCTCCCAGCCTCTCCTTTTTTCTTTTTTTTTTTTTTCTTCTGGGATTTATTTACCTTCTGTAATTGAAACTTTTTACCCTTGAGAGGAGCTCAGAGCCAGCCAGGGCGGGTGGGAGGGAAGCCTCCTGCTCACTCCAGCTCTGTGGCCACAGCCGGCTGAAAGCAGGTATTTGGGGTTTATTTACTTTCTATAATTGAAACTTTGTTGCTTTGAGTGGAGCTCAGAGCCTGACACAGCAAGTGGGAAGCTTGGCTTCCTCCATCATTGGGTCAACCAAGCCTCCTGCTTGCTTCAGCTCTGTGGCTGCCGGCCACCATCTTGGTTGGGTTAATTTGCATATAGTCGCTCTGATTGGCTGGTGGGCGTGGCTTAAGGCATAGCAAAAGTACGGTCAATTTGCATGTTTATCTTTTATTAGTGTAGATAGTTTTGACCTCATAGATCCCCTGAAAAGATTTAGAAGGTCTTCTGAATTATCAAATGATATCTTGAGTACCAATGTATCATTCTGATGTTTTAAAGATAAACATACATAAAAGCACTCATTTTGTACAGATGTACCATATGTCACTTACATAGTTATGTCTTTAAATCACTTGACTGGTAGATTATTTGAGATAGGATTCTGAGTGTAGACAATTACTAGAATATATAGTTTGGCTGACACTTGGTTTTGTGGATTTATGTTTTGTTCTTTTTGAATCATGACTCACATTTTCTCATATATATTCATTAAGTTAAATTTACATTAAAGAATAACTTTCTAAGTAGTAGTCATTTTATTCTATGATAAACCTAAGCTATTTTATTTCCAATGGGAATACATTTAAAAAATCATTTTTTAAATTCTTAACAGAAAAGGGTCTGTAAAATCCCATTGATTCCTACTCACACATTAAGCAAGCTTAAATGATCTAACTCAGAATGATATGATGAAATGCCAAGGAAGGAAAATTGTCATTTGCTATCTTCTAGCAATATGTCCACCTATCAATTATTGAATAAATTATGTGCCATGTGGCATAGAAATTTCATGAAAAGTAAAAAAATGTAGTCAAAAGTAGTTTTGTCTACATTGCAAACAGCCAGTCTATCTTTTATTTTTAATGGCTAAAATGTAACCTTTTCTTATGTGATTAGAACCAGTATTTTTTTTAGTATGTATTACCATTGTTTTTAATATGATTTATTTAGTTGTAAGTTTATGTAATTTTTTATTTTTTTTAAATCTTTGTTGTTGAAAGCATTACATATGTTCCCTTCCCCCCCACATTGACCTTTCAACTAATTTAATCAAAGGTGTATACACATGTGCACACACATTGACAGTCTTTTGATATGAAGCCCAAGCATTTGCTTTGAGTAAGGGCCCTGTTTGAAGTTCTTGGTGAGCTGTCTTCCAAAACCCACCTGTAAGTCGTGTTCTTTGGTTTACAGGTTTAATGTCTTTATATTGACACAAGAACTAAAATGCATTTACCAAGCAGTTTGAGTGCAGACCTTCCTGGACATTTTGATTTTATTCCCATCCATAGATGTCTTGCTCACATCTAATTTGACAAGTTTGTGTTGGTGACTTGTCTTTATCAAGTCTTTCTAAAGCATTTAACTGATTTTTCATAGAAACAGCAGCTTCTTTTTCATAGTCATATTTCATACATTTATTTAGAAACTTAACTCCATAATTTCAACACCTTATGTTACTGGCATAAACACACCCAGCTGACTCTTAATAAGCATAGAGTTTTACAAGTAACTCTTTTTTTTAAATTTTTTCCTTTTTTTATATAAGACTTAATTTTTAAGAGCACCTTTAAGTTAAAAATTGAGAGAAAGGTACAGAAATTTCCCATATAACTCCTGCCCCCACACATGCATAGTTTCTCCTATTATCAGCATCACTTGATGCATTCATTACCAAGGATGAACTGACATTGAACCATCCATGATCGTCCTAAGTCCATAGTTTACATTACGGTTTACTCTTGGTGTTGTGCATTATGTGTATTTGGGTAAATGTGAAATGACAGGTATCCATCATTGTGATACCGTGCAGAGTGTTTCCACTGCCCTACAAGTCTTCTGGGCTCCGCCTGTGCATCCTTCTCCTTCCCCGGGCAACCACTGGTCTTTTTTTATTGTCTCCATAGTGTGCCTGTTCTAGAATGTCATATTGTTGAAGTCATACAGTACATAGGCTTTTCAGGTTGAGTTCTTTCCCTTAGTAATATGCATCTAAGGTTTTTCCATGGCTTAAAAGCTCACTTTTTTAAAAGCATTGAATAGTATTTCATTGTCTGGATGAATCACAGTTTATTTATCTATTCAACTACTGAAGGACATCTTGGTTGTTTCCAAGTTTTAGTAATTATGAATAAAGTTACTTTAAACATCCGTGTGCAGATTTTGTGTGTGGATATAAGTTTTCAACTCCTTTGGGTAAGTACCAAGGAGCTCAATTGCTACATGTATTTATTGGAGATTGGTTAAGTGACAACAGGCGAAAGAGAGTTTCTAATATATTGATTGCTTTAATATGAAAATTAGGCTTTATTAGATCAGTCCTCAGGGTTGGGGGGGATTGTTTATCCTCTTTGGGGAAATGTCTACGCATTTTTAAATTGGACTGTTTGTCTTCCTTTTGTTAAGTTGTATGAGTTATTTATATATTTTGGAAATTAACCCTTAATCTGATGTATCATTGGCAAATATGCTCTCCCATACAACAGGACCCCTACATCCTTCACTCGGACTCCAGGTTCTCTCTGCTTTCACTTTCCACCGTTCTCCTTACAATCTTTTCATTGCCAGAATAATCTACTTGAACGTAACTCATATTTTGCCAACTTGCTGCTTACATCCTTCCATGACTTCCCCTTATGCCTAGAATACCCCTGACCATCATCTAGAGAAGGTCCTCCATATTCCGGCCCCTGGTTTCCTCTTTGATGGATCCCTCCCTGTCACTGAGCAGCACCTTTAACTTGTAATGTTCTGCGCCCAGGTAAATGCCAGTAATTGGAGTTTAGAACCTCCAAGTCATCAAAAGATACCTCAAATAAATGTATAATGTGGGTGTGTTTTTTAAATGTGATTTCTATGCAAATATGCCTTTGAATTTAAGTCACCTGTTGTGTTTTTGTTGTTGTTGTTGTTATTGAACCCAGTTGAGACTTGGCTACCTGGCTTTCATTTTTCCCCACGGCGGCTCATTCTGCCTTCCCATTTTAGGGATCAGGTCACATGCCACTTCAAATGGGCAAATTCTGTCCTCCCAATCCAGATCATCCCTCAACTCCTGTCACATTATATTTCTCAGAGCACTTATCTCTAATCAAAATTATTTTTTATTTACATATTTATTTTTTATTATCTCTACCTTTTCAAGAATATATGCTCCATGAAACTAAGGACATTGTCTTTCTTATAAGCTACTCAGTAGAAACTAAGTGTTTGTTAAATAAATGAATATGTGTGAATAGCTCTGACCATTGTTTTTACAAGACCGCCTTTTCTCTTTCTAATTTATGTACACTGATTGCTAAGTCTTTTTATGCCATTCAGTCAAGACAATAAATATATAGTCCCCTAAATCCATCATGCTCTTGAAGATATATTCATTTTCTTTGATTAAATTAAGCTCTGAGATTTAAAAAAAAAAAAATTCTACCAGCACCTTTGGCCTCTGCCAGGAGCGTTTCCAGCTAAGGATTTTTAAGCCTTAATCTTTACTGAAATTAGATGGTGGCAGTTGCTAAGCTGCCAGCTGTTAACATGATCCCTGCAGCAGGAATACAGCCTACTAACCTGAATGCTGTGGTCTCTAAAAACTCATAGATAGCCTTTAACCATGTGGGCATGGGCAGGTGTTGAACAGGTTGGCAATTGAAAACAAAATGGGAGGTTGCCCAGACCAGGTGCGGACACCTCATGGGACCTGAGCACCTTCAGTTACAGTGACCTGTCATAGGTCGTGATGCCAGAACGCTGCTGCCCTCGGATTTAAGTCTGTTTAAACCCCCCAATTCTCAACAAATCCATTATTTTTGAGTTGTTAAGAGCGGATTGGGTTCAGGCCATGGCGTGTATATCATTGCTCTGTCTTTTGCTGAAAGGATTTTTCATGGCAATGTCGTATAATTATATGAGCTGTGTTCCGTAGTGTACTAGTTAGCTTAGAGAGGAGAAAACAAATACTAGATCAGAATAGGTCAGGCCACCTGTTACTCTGTCACTCCCTGGCATGTGGTGATGGGGCAGAGGGAGGGCCGCAGACTGCCTCTGAGGCAGGGGGTCCCGCGGGGGGGAGGCCGACGGAGTCCTAACGAAGCATGCCCGACTCCGGAGACCAGGTTCAAAGACGCAGATCTGAGTTTATTGTCTAAGTGCAGCAACATATATAACATTCCAGACCAATCAGCAGTTTACACCATCCTTAGGGCAACCAATGGTAGGAAAGATCAGGGTACTATGTAGGGGCTCTAGGGGGCTTACTCAGGCGGGCGCTGCCACTTCCCGGTGTGCCAAGGAAGCTTGTATAGGCGGAGTGCGCTCACGCCATTGCATCTGCCACTGCACTGAGATAAATCTCCTGAGCTCTTCCCACATGCCTCCAGCTAGGAGCACAGTGGGCAGGGTGACCCCCTGGTCCCTGTTGTTTGTCTCTGAGCAGCTTCATGTAACTGTTAGTGCCAACCCATGTTGACATTTCTTTCAGAGTGTAGCTTCTCCACATTACCCTTCCTCTGGATCCGGCCTGCCAAGGGGTAGCTGGGAGGTATTAGCACTATTCAGAAGGTTCCCCTGAACTGGCCCTGCAGGCTGGGTGTGGGCTTTGCCTCAGGAATGTGACTTAGCATGACCTTGCAAAAGTGAAGGGCACAAGTGAAAGTCATTGGAGACACTAGAGGAATTCAAAGAAGCACAAAAGGCAGCATCATTTTCTGGAAATAGGTAGTTGCTTCTGGAACCAACGTATTTGAAAGCCAAACTGCACGTGTTCAGTTGTCTCCAGGGTCGGATTTCATAATTGCCAGTGACAGCTTTGCTAGTCGTTGGTGTTTTGTTCCTCTTCCAGCTGCACTCTTCATTAAACTCGAGGCCCAAGTATCTGTGACGGATTCGGGGTCTGTCTGGTAACTTTTGAGGTGTTAAAATGAACAGAATATTAAAAAGAAGAATGAAATAAAATGAGTATTTAATACTTTATCATGTAAATCAACATGGCTTCAGAAAGTAGGTGATTCCCCTAACGCTACAGGTTTTTTGTTTGGGGTTTCTTATGTAGTGCCTCTAAAGATCTTAAAATTGGACTTAAAATTTTATCCATCATGTTAAGAAACAATTGTATTATTTAAAGCTAGTTCAGAGTACCATACTCAAACCTGAAGCATAACACAGCAACTGGACCTTGTGCTTAAGTTATATAACGAAAAGGCAGCATTGATGTAAGCATTTTATACATGTAAAAAGACAAGTAGCCTTTGACAGGAAATTTTTAAGGCTAGCTCTTAAACAGCAAGCAAATTTTTAGCATTTTTGGTGGGTGACACCTGCCAAGTGTAGATTCTTTAATACATGACAATATATGAACATGATTTATGTAAAAAGTGTTAGAGATCAATTATTTTTTGAGAGAACAATAATTTTAAAGATATACATTGAAATATATATTCAAGATCATGTCCATTAGAAATAGCAGGAATAACAGAAAACTACAGTTAACAGCATCCCTACTTTTTTCTCCCTCCATTTCTTTTTTCATTTATGTATTCATTCAACAAGTATCTTCAATAACAAAGTCACTGTGTGTTTCATGTGAAGAGACAAACGATGAGTGGGGAGAAAGAGAAAGGAGTGAACCAAGTGAGGCTGGGAGACAGAAGGCCAAGACATGAAAGAAACCAGTCCCTGGGTCATCAACAGTAAAAAAGCATATGGCCAATTGAAATACCTTAATATGATTGTCTTCAGAGAGCTCTTTTCTATTGAAATAAACCCCCTTCACTGTGATTCTCTTTACTGTGCTTTATTTTACTTCAAAACAACTCACCACCCAAAATTGTTTTTAGATATCCTTTTATTTTTAATTCAGTCTTCTCCATTCTCACTTTGTGAGATTAATCTTATTCCTTTCTATTGTTTTCGTTGTTGTTGTTTCTGATTCTGATGCTGGTGATACTGTTATAGCCTCAAAGGCCTAGAAAATATCACTGTAGATGTTCAGTAAATATTTGTTGAATGAATGAATAAGAAAGAGAGGGAAATACCCATAAAAACACAGAGGAAGATATGAAAATTGTAAATGCACATGAAACTAAAGTCAGTTATTTACCATTCTGGCTAGTAAGCAATGAAGACGTAATTCCATATCTCTAAAGGATAAATAGAAAGGACCAGATGTGTCTTCCTAAAACACCAGATAGGAAAGAGCAATCACTTCAGTATTTAAACTATTTTGCTAATATGTCCCTTAAAATAATTGTGTACAATTATAGGTGTTTGTAAAATTTTCATCATAAATTTAAATAGTTACAATGGATGCAAGTTTGAAAATAAAAATATTAAATCAATAATAAATATGCCCAATGGAATATAAACATTGTTCTGATTTTATATTCACCTGTAGCCATTGCAAATTGAATATTATTTGCTTTTTCTCCATGAATTCTCATTCCCATGGCTCTTCCCCAACAGAATTTTATTCTTTTTTTAAACATATTTTTATTAATTTCATAGAGGAAGGAGAGGGAGAGAGAGATAGAAACATCAATGATGAGAGATCCCACAACCCAGGCATGTACCCTGACCAGAATTGAACTGTGACCTCCTGTTTCATACGTCAACGCTCAACCACTGAGCCACACCAGCTGGGCTGGAATTTTATTCTTAGGAAATAAGTATTATGCTTCAAAATCATCTTCATCACACTATCATGCTTCTCTGCAGTTAAAAAAAAAAGGCTACAAAATTCACCTGGGTGCAGCCATTTATTTCAAACCCCAATAAATCTTACCACTAAAAAACATCGTTCTCCCGTGGATGGGTGCCCAGAAATGGGAAAGGGCCCATTTCCACTGCCAACACTTACACTAAGCATTTTTTAAATGACAAAAAAATATTAAAAATATAGTATAGCCATATATTGTTTGCAGTCAAAGTCAGAGAGCAAGAGAAAAGAAAGGATGAAATAAAGGAATAAAAGAGACAACAGGCTATAGAAACAAAAAATTGAAGGAAAAGCATGAGGAAGATGCCACTAAGCAATTAAGGGTAAAGAGAAAAGAAGGGGAATGTAATGAAAAAAATTGTTAAACCTATTCATCAAAAATCAATTTCTAACTGGGAAATGGTCTTTATTGAATAAATATATATATTTTTTAAATCTACAAAACTAGACTAAAAAGTAAAAGCCTCTTATGTTGAAGTCCCACCTCCCAGTACTTCAGAATGTAACTTTATTTGAAAATAGTGTTGTAGGTGTAATTAAGGTGAGAAGCCCGGACCCCTAGTCCAGCCTGGCTGGTCTCTCAGAGGGAATTGGGGTACGGACATGTATCAGGGGAGATGGATTCAGAGGTGGAGATGATGCTCTATAAGCCGAGGAATGCCCCAAATTGTCAGCAAACCACTGGATGCCAGGAAAGGGACACGGAACAGATTCTCCCTAGTTAAAAGAAGGAACCAACCCTGCAGAAACTTTGATTTTAAACTTCCAGCCTTCAGAACTGCAAGACCAAAAGTTTCTGTTGTTTAAGCCAATAAATAAACCAGAGAATAGAGGTATCAGACATAAAGAATAGCATAGGAAAGACAGACAGCCCTTTCTCTAAAAAATAGCTCTGTCATTAGCTCATCTTATGCTAAACACCCAGATATTTTTTGTCTTGTTTCTCTCTTTGAACAAACCAAATCACTCAAACCTCATCTTGAAGAAAAATAACAGTGAAATTGGAACGCCTTGAACCAGTACAACTGGCCATGGCTCAGTAGTTGAGTGTTGACCTATAAACCAGAAGGTCACGGCTTGATTCCCCATCAGGGCGGATACGCAGGTTTCGGGTTCAGTCCCTAGTTAGGGTGCGTACAGGAGGCAATAGCTGTTTCTCTCTCATATTGAGGTTTCTCTCTCTCCCTCTGCCTTCCTCTCTTTCTAAAAAAATCAATAAGACATTTTAAAAAAAACGTAAAGGTTTTAAGTACGCAAAAAGTTATGATTCAAAAAATGGGTGAGGGATATATACATGTGAGAATATTATTATACTTCTGTTTATGTTTGAAGTATCCGATCCTGTTTGAAAGCTAACATTGCATTAAATCTCTTTATGGAAGAATAGTGGGACTTTGGACTAAGTTACTGTTCTTAAGTAAGAGAATGATCTTCTTTTTAGAATAAATAATTGAATGCGATGTTATTGATTATTGCTCAACACCATCCCCCACGAAAAACCCCACAATCAGACTTTTTTTCACAAGAAAACTGAAGCCTTCTTTAATAACAAACCACTGTGTGAACCACTGGGTTTCATCTGCAAGCCTTAGGCATAGACAGGTGAAAAAGTAAGTTCATCCACAGTCTGTGAGGTGAAAAAAGAAAAGAAAACCTTCAGAGTAGCAGGAACCACAAGTGTCTCAAGTTATTGGCCTCACTCTTTCCAAACAAGGATTTGTTTGTTTGTTTGTTTGTTTGTTTTCAAAATGGAAATAGCTTTACTTTATATAAATTAAAAAGTAATTCATAGTCTTTGGGAAAAAACGCAAAACACTGAAAAACTCTAAATATATAAAAGCCAAAGCGACCGAACGACTGGCCAACCGGTTGCTGTAACGCACACTGACCACCAGGGGGCAGACACTCAACACAAGAGCTGCCCCCTGGTGGTCAGTGCACTCCCACGGCCAACCTCCCACAGTCCCTCCCCCTGGCTGGCTGGCTGGCTGGCCCCCTTCTACCCCCCCCCCCATCAGCCCCAGTCACCAGCCAGGCCGAGGGACCCCACCGGTGCATGAATTCATGCACCGGGCCTCTAGTAATTTATAATAACCTATAATGTCTCCATCCAATAATAACCATTATTAATATTTTAGTATATATCCTTTTCTTTTATGTGTATGTATAGTGTTTACCATGAAATCACACTCTGTATTTTTGTTTTTAACCTGCTCTTTATCTTATAAGATATCTTAGAAATAGTTTCATGTCCAGAAAAATAAAATCTGTCAAATCTCTTTAATGGCTGTGGAGCATTATACTGTGTGCCATAAGGTATTTGAACCACTGTTGGCGTTTCTTCTATGCAAGGCTGCAGTGAACACAGTGCACAAGCATCGTTGAATACGTGTCCATGTGTCTCCTTGGGATATATTGTAGAAGATTGGCTGGACCGAAGGGAATACATAGTAAATAGTCGAGTATCAGTCAGGACGTTCCAGACAGGCCCGCCCAGAGGCTGGAAACGCAGGCAGGAGTGGATGCTGCAGAATGCTCTCTTCTCTGGGTAACCTCAGGGTCTGCTTGTAGTCTGTGGCGTTGCCTTTTACTTTCTCTTGGTACCCTTTAATAGGGACAATTCCTAAATTCTACTATAGTCCATGTCACCACTTCTTCTGTTATAATTAGGTCTTTGGCGTCCTCTTGAAGTCATGTGTGTCTGTTGAGAGATGGTCTTAAGTTTCCTTAGTTTCATGTCATGTTTCAAAGTGAGAAGATATATGATTCACAATAACCAAATTGTTTTTTTGTGGAATCCTGTGTGGTAGAGTATTTTGCAATTTAGATTTTACTGATCCACCAACATTCTTTTCTCCTGCTGGGAAGCAGCACCTCCCCTATTTGGGCAGGAGGGGGGGTGCGGGGGGGGGGCAGGAAGGCAGGGGCAGGGACTTGTAAGGGTCTGCCTATGTAGCATGTGAGCTCTTGACCCAAACAGGGCTGACACTGGTACCTTTGTACCCCCTTAGCTGCAGTGGTTGGTCCATATAGGGCCTGTGACCCCAGCTGGAGCAGTTGGGGAGCTGTCCACAACATGGTCTACCTCCGCAAGGCAGCATAGCAGGAAGCCAGTTGACCGGACAGCAGAATGCAGAGAGAGCAGGTCTTTTTCACTTAAAAGTTTGGAAGGAAGTACACTTGAAAGTGAAGTCCCATTATCATAGAAGTTTGCGAATGCTCCTAATATAACTCACTCCTAGAGATTCATGGCGTATGTTATCTTATTGAAGGACATAAAACCTGTGGTGAAAGAAGCCTGCGTATCTTTGTTTAACCCAGGGATTCCCACACTTGTTTTTAACATGAATACTTCTTTATGATGCTTCTATTAGCATCTCAGAATGCTGACAAGTGGCTCACTGATTTGGAAATGCCGGGGCCATGGTGTGGAAGGTACAACTGCAAGCTGACAGATGAAAGGCACCTTCATCTGGGAGCTCAGTTTTGAAACACGCTAACATTTAATACTTTATAGGAAAATAATGTTATGTTTTATTTGGGCAAAGAGTCAGAAACATCTAAAAGACAAATTTCATGCAACCAGTCTGCAAACTTTCTTCTCGTGCAGGTTAGCCAGTACACCTTTGCCATGTGCAGCTACAGAGAAAAAAAGTCTGAGCCGCAAGAATTAATGCAGCTTGAAGGATACACTGTGGATTATACAGATCCCCACCCAGGTAATTCTGAGTTGAATCACTTTCCCATCCATTCACATATTCATCAAGTTCTCATACACATCCTGTCTCTGTGGCACACTAAAAAACAAATTTATTTATTTATTTATTTATTTTTTTGCCATTCTGACCAAAAAAAAGTAGATGTGCTTACCACGGGATGGCTGCTGTTGTGTTGGCTGTTGTCATATTTTTATGTTACGGGCAGTGTGCCCTTGACTCAGTAGTCAGGTATTGCATGTTTTAAACATTCCTGCAGCACACCGGTTGAAAATCTCTGTCTTAGGACGAATATGAAGTGTGTGAAAGTTACTGTGAACAGAAAAATTAGATGAGAAATGGCATCAATGTTTACTTAAACTTCCTTACTGGAAAGCAAAACGTATAAGAGACAGAAATAGGGAAAGAAATGGCAAATGAATTATTATATGTTCTACCAATTTTGTCCCAGGCAACACATTCTTGTACTTCTCTTCCCTCCCTCCATATTAACACTAGATCCAGTACTAGACTCTTGGTTACTAAAATTGGTGAGGGAGTGAGTGAGTGAAACAACATGTGGAGATTGGTGAACTTAATAAAGTGGTATTAAGAAAAATATAAATAAATATAGAGATTGAGAAATTAATATATAGAGATTAACAATAGAAATCTGTGATCACATGCACTAATTTTGCATTCATCTAAAAAATGAAAAATATCTTCAGTGTGAAAGAATTTTGCAAAAGATAAAATACCGTATAATAAAAGTATCATATTTTTGCCTTATCTGTATTTGTTTTTTTCTGCTAAACTCATCACATAGTTCTGTAGAGAGAATGAAAAGCATGCCTACAGATAAGCACTTCTCTGACATGAACTACCAGACTATAGTATGCATTTCTATGGGGTGGGCTTGCATGTCTTGTACAATGCTACTGTGTCGTGGACTGTTGATTTCCCTAAGTTATCTTTAATTTGCAAAGCAATATGGAGATTTAATCCTTTCTCTTTTTGTCTCTCCTACAATTCTTGGATCATGGGTTTGATCCTCAACTAAAGCATTGAGCAGCTAATATCAAATTGATTTCTTTCCATGAGACCATTTAGTGAGTAGCATTAAAATCTGTCAATTGTGTGACTTTTCAGCGATGCCTTTCTCCCTCCACAGGCCTTCAGGGTGGTCGCATGTTCTTCAACGCTGTTAAAGAAGGAGACACTGTTATATTTGCCAGTGATGATGAACAGGATAGAATATTATGGGTCCAAGCCATGTATAGGGCCACAGGTCAATCTTATAAACCTATTCCTGCAATTCAAACCCAGAAGCTGAATCCTAAAGGAGGAACTCTTCAAGCAGATGCTCAGCTTTGTAAGTTTTATTAAAAAATAATTTGATTATCAATTAATAACCTTAATGAGATACAAAATTATCTGAGGCAAATTTGTTTAGTGTTATAGTTTACATCATGAACTGATTCCTAATTGAATAAAAATAGTTCATATTAATAGTCATAGAATTAGTTATCTAATTTTTCACACAGATCTAGAGTAAATAGTTTCCAATCATGAATTTGCCAAGCATTGGAGTATCTCTGGGAATCGCAACAGCATATACGAACATTTTCCCAAACTTCTCAAAAGAAATTTTATTTTAACTTTGGTAATTTTGTAGCTTTAAGTACTGCTGTGTCCTGTAGAAATTT
Organism: Myotis nattereri; assembly: GCF_964212035.1. Classification (NCBI taxonomy): domain Eukaryota; kingdom Metazoa; phylum Chordata; class Mammalia; order Chiroptera; family Vespertilionidae; genus Myotis; species Myotis nattereri. The sequence continues at coordinate 16,121,953 of NC_138086.1, read as the reverse complement.
AACTGTGTCTTATAGAAATAAGAAAGTATTGCAAAATGAAATTGGCATTGATTGGATTTCCGAAAACCAAAATGATGAACTATTACTTTCTAGATTTGTTCTTCATAACTCAGAGGTAACAGGGCTATTTTCTGTTGTAGATTGAAAAAAAAATAAAAGTCATCAAGCCAACTTTCTTTTTCTAAATATCTTAATATTTATGTCAATTTTTGAATGCTAATTTAAATCATTAAGAACTATATTTTTTGGCCCTGGCGGGGTTGCTCAGTTGATTGGAGCATCCTCCTGATACACCAAGGTTTCAGGTTTGATCCCCCATCAGGACTCATATAAGAATCAACCAATGAATGCAACATAAGTGGAAAAACAAATCGCTATTTCTCTTTCTCTAAAAATTAATAAATCAAAACAAATACATTTTTCACTTGAATTTATAAGTGATTAATAACAAATTATGTAATGATAGAAACAATTTCAAGCGTGAATTTTATAATCATTAGGCCAAAGGTTCTAATTTGTTCTGCTCCTTTGTAAAACTTCTCTAGTTTCTCCTGAAATAAATCCGTTTGTCTATAAATTTAAGCTCAAACAGTGACTTTTCAATCAGCACCTTTTACTCGCAAGATTCTTCTGTAGGGGAGTAACATCTTGACGTGCATTTTCTTTTCCTACTTGTTATGCTTCAAATAACTACTCCCTTTTCTTTTTGGCACCCTTTAGTATCACATCTGGACATCTTAAAGGCACTTTAGTCAAATAATTACAGATGAAATATGAACTCCAGTCACTTTTGTGCTTTGGGGTTAAATGATATACCTTTAAACTTACCACAGTCCATCATCATGTGATATCACTTGGTGCATAGTATGTGAACCCTACAGGAGTAGACTTCCATTTCTTCCCTCCTGGCCTCTGAGCTAGTCTGGTCATACATTTAACTTCTACCTTTGTGGGAAATCCCACAATGCATTGCTGTTAGCATTATTGCCTTAAACAGTTACCTTCTAAAGAAATTTAAATAATATGGGGAAATGGTATATACTCACCCTCTTCTGGTGCTCCTCATTCTCTTGGAGAGAGGTTTTATTTCTTCTTGAAGGCCTTCCTTTGCCTTTTCTTGCAGGGCATGTCTGATAGTGATGAATTTTGTTTTTGTTTTATATATGAAAAAAGTTTTTACCATTATTTTGAAAGACTTTTCTCTCAGTATTTTAAAGATTTTGTTCTACTCTCAACTAAGTTGCTTCCCCCACCACCACCACCACCCGCCATGAGAAGTGTGCTACCTTTTTGTTTGTCCCTTTGTACATAAAGTGTAATTTTTTCACTGGCTGCTTTAAAATTTTTCTCTTTGTACGGGTTTGGAGCAGTTTGATTATGATGTTCGTTGGTATGGTTTTCTTCATGAAAATGTTCTTGACCTTTATTCTAAGACACAGTTAAAATTAAGTTTCTTGAGCTTAATTGTTTGAGCCTTTCAGGTTTTGCTTTTAAGTTTTGGTGGGTGGAACCAAACAGCGTCTAATCCAGGATTACTTTTCCCCACTCATGGACCGAGAGTCTTCTTAAGGGCTCCACTGGTGAGCCCTGCATTTTGAGGTTTTATATTCTGACTGTTGGGAACAGGAGCTGTCCCAGGCTCTGTGTGCGTCCTGGGCACTGTCCCCTCCAGTCCTTTAGAATGGATCTGCCCCTGGCCTCCGGTGGTTGCCTCACTGGCGTGAGGTGATTAGGGTCTAACTGAGTCCTGAAGGGAGGGGCGGAACTGCAGGGCTCACCTCATGTTTCCCGTGGCTTAGGAATCTCTCTCCTATTTTGCCTGATGCCCAATGTTTTGAGAACAGCTTTTTTTCTTAATTTTTAGTTCTTTCAAGTAGGGAGGGTAAATCTGTTTTTATTTATACCATCCTGACCAGAAAGAAGTATAGTGATTATTTCTTGTAAGCTAGAACAAGATTTCTCATCCTTGGCACCGTTAACATTCTGGGCCAGATAATTCTTTGTTTCAGGGTTTGGGGAAGGTCTGTCCTGAGTGTTATGGGTTGTTTAGCACCTTCCCTGGCATCTACCCACTAGATGCCAGGAGTATGCCCTCCCACCCCCCACCTAGGTCTGACAACCAGAATATCTCCACACATTTCCAAATGTTCAAGAGGGCAGGGTTCCGATGGGAAGATTTATCCCCATTTGAGAACCAGTGAGTTACAATGACTTGAAAATTATTTTTGTAAAAATATCTCACTCATTCACTTTTGTTGACATCCTAAGTGCAAGGAATGCCCAAGGAGTGTTCCAAGCTCATGGATATCACCCATCTTGCACAGAGAGGCAAGAAATGTGCAAATTTCTAGAAATTTAAGGCCATGAAAATTAAGGCCATGACTCTACAATACAGAATTAATGAATTAAGGCTCTAATGATCAATTGATTCAGAGCACCATGCAATCTCTTTGTGGCTAAACCTTCTACTGTTAGATGTGTGCTGTCAAGGCAGTATTGGTCAGGCTAATTGGAACTAAATTTTCTTGCCCCTTGATTAACTTCTTCTGGAAAAGCTAACTGTTTTAACTTTAAAGATTTTGTTCTACTCTCAACTAAGTTGCTTCTAAAAAGCCAAACTGTTTCAGTTGGGTTAACTACAGCTTTCTTGTATTCTAGGCTTGTGGTAAAATTTTCCATTAGAGCAGACTCTGCTGTTTTATCTTTCTTTAAAGAGGAAAATAAATAAATAAAAAAGGAAGGAAGGGAGAAAAATGTGTTTCTGCCTCATGCGAATGAGAATGCTGAGTGTGGCCTGTCGCAGAGCTGCCACTGGGCCACTGCAGAAAGTCCTGCCCTAGTATTGCTCTCTTGGAAGAACAATTCTTAGAGTCATTCGTAGACAACAAGAAAATAATAAAATTAGTATGACTAGCTATAGAAAGAAATATATTCCTAACCCACTTAACGATGCTTTGTTTTTTAATTTTTTTGCTGACTGATAGCTGGTAAGGGTAAGTATTTTCATGGGGTTTTTTTTGTTTGTTTTTTGCTTCACTGTATAAAAATTAGGTAATGACACAATTTTTAAAGGAGTATCATGACCTTGTTTACAATGTCAATCTCCTTTTTTCTAGGTAAACCTAGAATATTTAGGTTAACTTTACCATTTATGAAACAAAATGCCTATTTTTGCCCAATAGAAAAGTAGAAACAACCTATTACCTGTCATTCATGTGGGTATAAAGGTAATGTCTGTAAAGATGATAAAATAGCATGCAAAACTGCTCAATAAGGTTAAATGGAAAAATGCTAAATTATGTTATGTGATAGTATTTTCACTAAGTAAAAAAAATTAAAAATATAGATAGAATTATACTTAAAATATTGACAGTGGGTGAATTTAAGTGGAAAGACTAGTTGCTAATTCATTTCTTCTCCTGAATTTTCTGTGTTATAACTTTAAAAAAGAAAGCTTGTTTTCAAAACTAAGCATACCAGATATTTAGGGATAGTCAGAACAAAATAATAACTAATAAAATCTAGCTTATTGGAAGACAACCTTATTATATTTTTAGGATATAAATAATGGCATGTTCTTATATATTACTCTGATAAGATAATCTATTCTTCTCTATTTCCTTGACTCTCAGGATATATAGAAATTCTGAAATAGGGTGGACACTGCCTTTAGCCTGACTTATGGGACATTCTTTAGTTAAACTATCCTTCTTTGCTGTCTCAAATTAAACTAATATGCAAGCACCTTATTTTTCATTTTATATTTTAACTCATGTATGTAGCATAATACAGTGTGTATGTTTCATAATATAGAATCCGACACAGTGCTAGTGGACTTCCAGTCAGAAATTAAACAGAAAAGTTACCTTCTTTTCGATTTTAAGCCAATTTTTAATCCTTAAATCAGAGTATAAATTTACATTTAATTATATAAGCTAATTTTCCTGATTGATCTGATAAGTTAAATTTCACACATAAGGTAAAATATGTCTTGCTTTACACTGAATATATTATTTTAACTAAATGTTGAATATTGGTGTACTTGGCCTGTGATTCTAGGTCTGTATGTGTTGATTAAAATTGTCATCATGTGAAAATATTACATGTTACTTGCTGCAGAAAGCAAGATGTGTAAATCCATACATCAGTTTTTAATCAGTTTAACAAAAACAAGCTAGGAAATCATTTGGGTCAATAACAGAGGTGTGAACAAACTTCTACTTAATATATCTGTCAGCCATTTCTCTTCGGTCTCAGCATAAAACATCCATACATAAAACACAAACATACCACCAGCATGATCTACTGAAAATTTTTAAAATCTATCTTTATTGTTGAAAGTATTACAGATGTCTCCTTTTGCCCCCATTGACCCCTTCCACCCTGCACCCCCCCCCCCCCCAGGTACAGCAATATTGTCTGGTCTGTGTCCATGGATATTGCTTATATGGATCTGCGTTCTTTAGTTCATCTCTCTCTCTCCCCATCATTACTTTCCTCTGAGATTGACGGATCTCGGAAGGAATCTACTTAAACTTTTAACATCAAGCTCTTCCTGTTAGCAGCTCTAGGTGTGCTATAAAGAGAAGTGGTGTGTACTTCTCTATGCCACTTTTAACTCCCTGCAAATTTTTCAAGCTCAATGAGAGTTTGCGCTTAAAGGAAAGTATGATCAGGTGTGGGTAGCAGTAAATGCAGCTCCAGGCCAGCTCCTAAACATAGGACAACTTTAAACGAAGTTACTGTATTTGAAAATGTTCATGGCTGCTTCGATCAGCTAAGGGATTTGCAGAGGAGGTGACCATTAACTAGCAGCACCATCTTCTGAGTCCTTTGGTACTCAAGTCCCAGTCTGGACACCTGGGTAGTCTCAATGCTAGTGAATGGCCACCTCTTCTCCTTCTCGGTGTAACAGTGCACAGTGAAGTATATTTGCATAAAATATTTTGAATTGTGCTTTCAGACATAGAAAGGAAGAAGTCGAGGAGCTTGATCTTTACAGCCTATGTTTTGAAGATGGGATAATCCCTAAGAGTACATTTTACTGTCATAGAATTATAACCATGGAGGGTTGTGTGTGTTTGTTTTTTTAGAGAATTTTTAGTGTGTTGTTTTCTCACTGTCACTATAGAATTTGTATATGTGACTTAAATTTCTATCATGAATATGATTTTTATCACTAATGGCAATCGCTGGCAGTCATTATCCCTTTATGTATATGACTCAGAAAGCCTAGTCACATTTATGGTTTAGAGTTATATTTCATGAGGAAGATGCCTCATAAAGTACATTTATTTTTGAAAATATGATTAATTATAGAAATGAACCATAGGTTCGTTTTTTTCCAGGAACTTGTATATTTTATTTAAGAACTGTATACCTATTGTTTTAAAATAGAAATTTTCTTCTACAAACCTTTATAGTTAATTGAGAATTGTGGATTTTTTTTTTCTCTATTACATATCCTGTTCTCAACAGATAAGCCATTAATGGGTGTTATTTTTAACTTCCTGTTATGACCTTCTCTGGTGAAAAAAATAATGCATAAAATTCAGCAGATGTTTTATAAAACTAGTAATTTAATTTCATAAAGGTGATACTCAAAGATTTTGTACTCAGCTAAATGCAGAAATAAAGGTTCTAAGATAATTTTTTTAAAATAAAACATAATCTTCTGAGTTTAGATGTGCCTTGCAGCTTTCAACAGTCTGCCTCATTCTCATTTGATATTATTTTGCATTATCATTCCATTCAATTTTATATTAAAAGTATCACACATAAGAATAAAATACATTGGAAGTTGAATTGTCTCATTTCAGAGTTCAGGAAAAGGAGTTTAGTTTAGTGCTCATCTAATTAATACTAATTTACCACATGTCCTATATTTAACCATCCAGGTGAGTATTACATGTAAAGGGATACATATGCTACTTTTCCATGGATTATAGCCCCCTACCTTTCATCATCAATAAATGGACATTCATTGCTTGCTACATCCACCTTTTGATATTGTAAGATATATATTAGTTTGTATATCTTCTTTTTAATGTGATTCTGAAGGCCCTTCAGTTTGAATTATATAGTTCTTCCATCCATAAATATGGCTGAAAGTTGAAGTTGACATGGATCAATATGATCTGGGCTAAATATCTAAATGTGACTGATTATGTTAGCATCATGTCCACAGATCAATATTGAGTTTTATTATGAGCCTGACTCTATAATTGGGTTTAATCAATAAACTTTTGTCTCCTTCCCTTTGCAACTTTAGGATTGCACCATGTAGGTTTTAAAAACCACAGTTAGCTTACATTTAGGGCTCTGCTTCTTGTGATGACCAGAAACGAGGTCTATCTGTGAATTTTGAGGAACAATGGAGCTTCAGCTCTACCATTATGAGGAGAGTCCCCTTTTATCTTGATAACTGATTGCTTGACCAATATGCGCACCATTTCCAACAGAGCTAATGTAGTAACACCCAGCACTTCTTTGGGGCGGTGTGTGGCTCTTTCTCTCTATCCTTAGTAAATAACTCACATTGAAGACTTTGACAAAACATGCCATTAATGAAAGCAATCATAAAAGCTTGCCTTTTGATACACCCGCGGGGTCTACAGGCGTTGAAAGATGCAATCTATAAAGAACAATGAACTTGGGCCTTTGATTGAAGTGCTATGTGGAACCTTAGGCTTTGTCTGCATATTTGCACAAACATGATGCTCCCTTTTTCATGTCTCTTAAACTTGAAGCTTGAGAGCATTCATTGCCATTTCTGCATTAAGGTTGGTCCCATTAAAGGCTCCATACAAAAAATAAAAAGAGGACTGGAAGTGGTCCAGCTAAAGCTTGTGTGTTCATTTCTGTCCTAGTTTGCCATTTGGGAAGCAGGCTTCTAGCCATCATTGCAGTTTTTTATGAATAGACTTGGGTTCTTTTCTAGTCATTCCTCAGTCAATATGTACTTAAAATGCATCAAGTTTTCCTAAAATTGAAAAACACTGTTATTTCTGTGATGAGTATTAGAAGTAGCTTTAAAAGAAAATAGGATTTCATCCCCTCATTTCAAATGACTTGTAAATTTTTCCCTGTCATTTTTCTGTGGGCTCCCCAAAAATTGCAATTTATGTTCATATGCTGAATTCATCCTATTTTATGTAATAGAAGGTAATCTTTTGTTATTATGAGGCATGCATTTTGTGGTTTTAAAAAAATCCACTTACCCGTTATTAAACCAGAAATATGAATTGTATTCTACATGCTTTTCTGAATTTACAGATGCAGACCGTTTTCAGAAACACGGTATGGATGAGTTTATTTCTGCAAACCCTTGCAAGCTGGACCACGCCTCCCTTTTCAGAATACTCCAGAGGCAGACTTTGGATCACAGACTGAATGATTCCTATTCTTGCTTGGTGAGTACAAGTCTTTCTGTCTGGTTCCCCACAGGTTAGAATTCAAGAGGTTTAAAAGTGAGAAATACTTGTTATGAAGCGGCATTTTATTCCTGACTTGTTTAATAACTGTAGTTGGAGTTAGGGGTGAAGGATTCCAATCGATTGCTTCCCAATTTGAAAATTATACACTTGAAGACCACTGCTGTGCCACTCAATAGACAGGAGAATAGACTCAGGCAGACCCTGCGCTGTGGCTTATCGGTGCCTCTGGAGAAGGTCGAATGAAAATAGAAGGCTTTAATGAAGATAAAAAACCCTCCGTGACAGGATTTACCAACACCTGTACAGACACTGTAAGATTTAAGTTCTGTTCACCAAAGGTTGATATATTTTTCAAGTCTCTCTTTTGTTCCTAGAAAGACAACCTAATTAACAGGGGGAAAGAAACAGAGGGATAAATAGGTCAGGGGCTGTCTAACAGGAACGCTTTAGTCTCACCTTAACCCTCAGAAGATCATTTGCATTCCTTCATTTATGGAGAACAGGTGCCCGTACCTTCCATGGCCATAGAGAGAGAATGATTTTAGGTTTCCAGTGTCCAAATCAGTTCAGAAACTGATGACATTTGATATTCTGAAAATAACCAGAAACATACCATTAATGAAAAAAAATGCCCGAAGACACTTTAACCCTCACTGGTTTGGCTCAGTGGATTGAGCGTCAGCCCTACAGACTGAAGGGTCCCAGGTTCAATTCTGGTCAAGGGTACATGCCCTGATGGCGGGCTCGATCCCCAGTGGGGGGCGTGCAGGAGGCAGTCGATCAATGATTCTCTCTCATCATTAATGTTTCTATCTCTCCCTCACCCTTCCTCTCTGAAATTGATAAAATATATATATATTTTTAAAAGACACTTTAGCCCTAACTGGTTTGGCTCAGTGAATAGAGCATCAGCCTGTGAACTGAAGGGTCCCAGGTTCGATTCTGGTCAAGGGCATGTATCTTGGTTGCGGGCACATCCCCAGTAGGGGGTGTGCAGGAGGCAGCTGATCGATGTTTCTCTCTCATTGATGTTTCTAACTCTCTACCCTTCTCCCTTCCTCTCTGTAAAAAATCAATAAAATATATTTTAAAAAATTTAAAACAAGACACTTTAATTCAGCTTTTCCTTATGATGCATAACAGTGCCTTCAGAAAAGCAGATCTCAGAACCGAAAGAAAAAAACTATCTTTTTTTTTTTTTTGTAGGGTTGGTTTAGCCCTGGCCAGGTTTTTGTGTTGGATGAGTACTGTGCCCGGTACGGTGTGCGAGGCTGCCACAGACACCTCTGCTACCTTGCAGAGCTGATGGAACACTCAGAGAACGGTGCTGTCATTGACCCAACCCTGCTCCATTACAGCTTTGCATTCTGCGCCTCTCATGTGCACGGCAACAGGTATTTTAACTTGCAAACACACAATGAAAGGTGTGGGGTGGACTTGGGAAGAGTGAACAGTGTGCTTTGTCGTTATCACCTAGGAACAGATTTTAAATAGCAAACACTTCTTTGGAGAGAACAAAACACAAAATCCCACAAAGGAAAAATGTACATCAATATACTGTCGATTTAGGTAGGCTGCACGTTAATGTCCCTTTTGGGCGTTGAAGCCGCTTGGAAAGAGAGAGAGAGCGAGAGAGAGAGAGAGAATGAATATCTGGGATTAGACGTCATCTCTAAGCTCTTAGAGGCCACCTCGGACCAAGGTCTGCGCAGCTTGAGTGCCATTGGAATATCCGTTGTAATGCGTGTGAGTGTGTGGGCAGGTGGTGCTGAGAGGTTTGTGCATTCCTAATGATGCTGGCTTTTCCACTGTAGAATACGCTTTCATTGATAAGGCAACATAAACAGTGGAGGTTATGTAGTGTCTTCTCCCAGCCCCTTCCCTAACCTACTCTTTGCACTCCAGTAACCTCTTCCCTTGCTTAATCAGAAAGGCAAGAAATGACGTAATGCAGACTCCCCAGTCTGTGTACCTCTGAGCTAAAAATCTCTCCGTGTCACTCCCCTGTCTTTTCTGGATCCTGTTCCAGAGAACCGAGGGCTCCTCCCTAAATGAGGTGCCACTACTCCATCCCCTTCTTCACTTGCTTCCACCAGGATGCCATCTCTCCCTCTTGGGGGCATCCTGGTGGAAGCAAGTGAAGAAGGGGATGGAGTAGTGGCACCTCATTTCCCTTCCTTTCTTCCCACAAGCCTGGCCAAGCTTCACCTAGCCCAGCCGTGGGCAAACTACGGCCCGCGGGCCGGATGCGGCCCGTTGGAAATGAATAAAACTAAAAAAAAAAAAAAAAAACCGTACCCTTTTATGTAATGATGTTTACTTTGAATTTATATTAGTTCACACAAACACTCCGTCCATGCTTTTGTTCCGGCCCTCCGGTCCAGTTTAAGAACCCATTGTGGCCCTCGAGTCAAAAAGTTTGCCCACCCCTGACCTAGCCCCACCACATAGCAGATTGGTCAGGACGTTCTGAAGTCAGACTACCTAGCTTCCAACTGCTACTCGTACACTGTGTGAGGTAGGGCAAGCTTCTGAATCTGTGTGTCTCTGCTTCATTACCTTTGAGAAAGCCATAAAATAGAACCTCTCTCAAAAATCATCAGTTGTGATCGGGATTAAATAAATTTTTATGTATCGAGCATTTAGAACCGTGCCTGCCAGGGGCGTGGTCAAAAGCCGTTATGTGACCCCATATGTCATCTTACATCTTGTCATCACATCAAGCTACCTTCCCACTGACCTCTCTCTCCCCTGTCGGGCTTCTGGCTCCTCGCTTGCCAGTGAGGCTTTCTGAAATGGAGTACCTGATAACACAGTCACCTCTGCCCCAGCTTCACTCCCCTGACTCTCATCGGAAAGTTGATGCTACGGAACATCCAATAGACCAGTGGTTCTCAACCTGTGGGTCGTGACCCCTTTGGGGGTCGAACGACCCTTTCACAGGGGTCGCCTAAGACCATCGGAAAACACATATATAATTACATATTGTTTTTGTGATTAATCATTATGCTTTATTATGTTCAATTTGTAACAATGAAAATACATCCTGCATATCAGATATTTACATTACAATTCATAACAGTAGCAAAATTACAGTTATGAAGTAGCAACGAAAATAATTTTATGGTTGGGGGTCACCACAGCATGAGGAACTGCATTAAAGGGTCGCGGCATTAGGAAGGTTGAGAACCACTGCTATAGACCCTGTGCTGCTTAAAGTGCTGCTTCCCTCCCTGAGGCGGCACCACCTCAGCTCTCCTCTCATTTATTTTTTTTTTTACCATCTCTTCGCTCACAGGTCCTGTTCCTCCAGACACTAAGTACAGGCTAGTGGTTTTTTTTTTTTCTCACATCTGTTCTTAAACTTGCTCTCTTCTTTCTGAGACCTTTCCTACTTCAGTGAAAAATTCAGCTTCAGTGATCTCGCAGCTTCAACTCTGACCTCTCTCAGTGCAGATAATCCCCACCCAGTTACTGTTCTACAGAACAGATCTCCATCAGCAATTGCAGATTTGGATGTTTTGCCGGGACTTTCGACCCTCATATAAAAATAAATCCATCATCTCGCCAAACCAGCGCCTGTACCTCTCTTAGCTCCTAGCAGAATGCCTGGCAAAAAGTATCACTCCTGACACAGAGTGTTCAGTAAATACGTGATGAATGAATGAATGGCTTTGTTGTTTATACTACTGCTGCTTGCATTCATGGCCCGTTCACTGTCCGTTCATCTTTTTCTTGACCTCCCAGACTCAGTTTGTATTCCATCTTCGTTAGTACTCCTCAGGCTTGTCTTTCTACCATTTCCGTGCACCTACCCTTATCCGGACCTTCAGTTTTTTCTTGCTTATCTGTGTTTATGCATCTCTCTACTCCTGCTTTTCTCCCTATAGGAGCCTGGCAATTGCCTTCTAAATTACAGATTAATTTTTACTGTACTCTCTTTCATAAAACTTCAGTGATTCTCATTTGATTATTAAATTAAAAATAGATCCCATGCTATACTGTTTGGGTTTTCTCAATATCATCTCATTCTCTCTACTTAGTATGAAGTCCAAATATTCCACACATGATCTTTACCCCCCAGATAGCCTGTGTATTTTCACTGTAATGTGTCTGTTTCCAAGTTTTGTAATAGTTAGAATCACAAAACTCCTTTAAGAGGACTTAACTTGTTCAAACACTAAACCAGCCGTGGGCAAACTACGGCCCGCGGGCCGGATCCGGCCCGTTGGAAATGAATAAAACTAAAAAAAAAAAAAAAGACCGTACCCTTTTATGTAATGATGTTTACTTTGAATTTATATTAGTTCACACAAACACTCCATCCATGCTTTTGTTCCGGCCCTCCGGTCCAGTTTAAGAACCCATTGTGGCCCTCGAGTCAAAAAGTTTGCCCACCCCTGCACTAAACCCTTTTATCTGTAGCTTTCTTATGAAATGAGTCATGTATACTTATATGCTATAAACACACACACACACACACACACACACACACACACACACACACCCTTCAATTCTACTAGATCATATTTGAAGGCAAAAACTAATCTCGTTCACCTAGTATCCTCTGAAGGCCTTACCACAGTGCCTTGCGTGTTGTGGGGGCACAATAAGTATCTGCTGAATTGCAGTTGCCACTGTTGCCATTTCTCATCCCAAGATGAAATAAAAGCGACCCTGGTCTCAGAACCTGCTCAGGCTTTTGTGGAAATCAGGGGGATGTTGCAGGCTGTGGTTGCTTTTCACATCACCTCGAATGAATCACATCTGAACTCAGCAAACTTAGGGGGCGTGGGGAGTGAGAGGAGCAGGCACAGTCGGATGGCTGACCACTGATAACCAGCATGGCGGGGGCTGTTTTACTAAAACTGATCTTATCTCCTGGCTCCATCCTAATTCCTCCGAACCAGCGGCTGTCAGAGGGCAGGCCTCCAGTGTTAGGCAGCACTCCCAGAAGCAAGAAGATAACATGGATGCAATGAAACAGACATACCCAGCAAATGTCGTATGATAGGATTATTTTTGTCCTTAACACAGAAAGGTAACGTTAAATTGAAAACATTAAGTAGGAAATTAAGCTAATGCGCCCCCAAACTGTATGCATTTGAGACACATTTTAATGGAAAGTTATTTAGGTAGCCGGGAGCTGCTGCCACTGCCTGGGAGGCAGCCTGATTGGAATCTATAGGTTGCCATAGTTACTTGTATTCTGTAAAAGTATTGTTTTCTTTGTCGTGGTACACTGTAAAGTGAAATCTAAGGTCTGTTTTTATGTTCATGCATATGTTAATAGTACATATTAAATCCATTTTCCAGGTTAAAATATGTACATATGCAGGTATCTCTGGGTATGTTTTAGAATTGAAATTTGAGTCAGTCTCTGACCCAACATTTAGGTCACATGTAGTTTAAGTAAAAAGAAAGCAAAGCCCGGCTGGCATGGCTCAGTGGTTGAGAGTCCACCTATGAACCTGGAGGTCACATGCCTGGGTTGTGGGCTTGATCCCCACTGAGGTTGTGCAGGAGGCAGTCGAGCAGTGATTCTCTCTCATCATTGATGTTTCTGTCTCTCTCTCCCTGTCCCTTCTCTCTGAAATCAATTTTTTAAAAAGGTTTTTTTAAAAAAGAAAGAAAACAAGAAGTGCAGGTTTTAGAGAAATTTGAACCTCAGTGTAGGCCAGAAATTATACAAGGTAAGCTAAAAGGTATAATGCTTCCTGTAATTTTTAGAGTTAAGCGGATGTCATTCAGAAATGTCAGGCTGTCGCAATGAAAGAATAAAAAGAGGCAGATCTCTACTTGAATCTCGGCTCTGAAATTTGCAGACGGATCCCTGTCGGGCAAATCATTTAACCTTTCTGAAACTCAGAGTTCATATGTAAAAGGGGAAATACTAATGTGCAGGTACTGGATAATCATAAAACGCTATGTCCGTATTGATTAGTTATTATTCAAATATGCTTCTCACCCAGAGACAAGAATGTACATTGTGAGAGGAGGAAAAACATGAAAAATCGGTGGTTATACCTCATGCTAAATGGAAATATTTCAGTGTGTATGTAATGATACTCTTAATTCCTCCGCTGATAGAATATTCAGGTTTGAGCAACCTGTCCTTGAGAAAACTAGCGTCTCTGAGCCACGTCTGCAGCATCTGATATCTATGCAGATTTTCATTAAAAACACTGTCAATGTCAAGTCTGGCTTTCCAGTCAGAGTTTGCCATCGTCTCCTTTTATGATCATTTTTTCATCTGTCAAGACACACGGAGAGAGTCATTTCATTCATTGCCTGAACTACCTCTCGCAAACAATGGGCAGGAAAAAAGATTGCCTTTTGTTCGTGGCTGATGTGAAGGACAGCAGAGCTGTCTGGCGGGGAAGTTTCTCGGAAGCACGTCCTCTTCCCCGGCGTCGAGCGCTCTGGGTGTGTGCGTTCTGTGCAGACACATCTCTGAATAGCACTCAGAGTGTCTCGGGAATAAAAGAATAGAGCTCAACAGAAAAGGCCTGGCTGGTGCTGGGACTGAGAAAGAGAGGGGGGAAAAAGAAAGGGAGAGAGAAAAAGTGAGTCAAGGACAGAAACAGACACACTCCTTGGGATGAGAGCCACACACATCGTGAATAACACAGCCACTCGCTCAGCCACGGTGCCCCCGAGGACCGACAGGAGGGAGAAAAAGACTTGCAGAGACAATGCGTCGGGGGGCAAAGTTCTAGGTTGATCTGTGTGGTTATACATCTCGGTTTTGTAAGTCAGGCTGAGGGTGGAGAAACAACAGCAGCGACACAAAATGGCTTTTGTGCTTCTGTGTAATGTAAGATCCGCGGTGCGTTCACTGACTCTTCGGTGCACAGGGAAGGGGCTGCTCAGATGTGCCAGCTTCCAGTACAGGCTGCAGCAGACAGGAATCCCTGTTTCTGTGGGTTCCAGGTCACAGCACAGAGTGGTGGGCAGTCTTTATGGGCATCAGTCACATCATATCACGAAACCTCCATCTTCTTACCTATCGCCTCAGAAATTATGGTCATCTTCCTGCTTCTAATTTTAGAGACAGTGGTGCATTTTTAGCAAAATCATAGATAACCACATCAAGTAGGATCATTAAGAATTTTCATCACCACATGTTTTTACTTTATATTTATCGTTGACTCTATTACAGATATCTCCATTTTTACCCACCCCCCGCCTTTGCCCACCTCAACCAGCCCTCAGCCCCCTCATTACTACATTACTACTTTTTTCATTTTTTATTTATTGATTTTATTGATGAGAGAGAGAGAGAGAGAGAGAGAGAGAATTTGTTGTTCCTCTTATTTATGCATTCATTGGTTGATTCTTGTATGTGCCCTGACTGGGGATCAAACCTATAACCTTGGCATTTCGGAATGACTCTCTAACCCAGCGGTTGCCCAACTGGTGGTCTGTGAGGTCAGAAAGGTTGGCGACCACTGCTCTAACCAACTGAGCTACTGGGCCAGGGCGAGTCATTATCACTTCTTAATTCTAGTCTTGGATATATGGCATAGAGAACTTAAGCATAAATGCTATACAAATCCTAAATCTGGAGATTTACTTCTGGGACAAGTGAACAATCAGATCAACTATCAAAGCAAGGTTATCCTTATCAATGTAGCCAATCTGACAGATTCCCTTCTACATGCTGTGTGTGCAAAGGTTGAAGGGCAGTTATCACTGAGTGCCTTGACAGTCTGCACAGAGGGTTCTTTTTTGACTATCAGAAACATAGAACAATCCCATATCTGCCTCAGACTTTCCCAGCAGCAATATCTCTTCCACCCAACCTCAAGTTCAGTACTCAAGCAAGACAATTATGCCTTTCAAAACAAGACAGACAAAAACAGCACAGTGAATGGTATGGGGAGAAACTTGGTACCTTGGAAATACCA
The DNA here is from genome assembly GCF_964212035.1 of Myotis nattereri. Classification (NCBI taxonomy): domain Eukaryota; kingdom Metazoa; phylum Chordata; class Mammalia; order Chiroptera; family Vespertilionidae; genus Myotis; species Myotis nattereri. The sequence goes on along the minus strand of NC_138086.1, from coordinate 16,106,607 downwards.
ATGAGCGAGGAGTCTTCCTCTCCCGGTGGTTCTACTTAAGAGCTATTTCATTTTACTCAAATGGTCTGAGCCTCAGTTTCTCATCACTTCATTGTGATTAATAATGTTAATGCTGTCTACCTTTACATGGCTCCTAAGTAGGTCACGTAAATCATGTAAACACTTTGTAAATGATGAAACAGCTTTTAAATATCAAGTTGGTGATATTTCATGTCCAGTACAGTAGTTAAGTAAGCTTTGGGGAATTGTTGTGTAGAAGACCAGCAGCACAGAGGTGAGCTTTGAGGGTGCCGTTGTTACAGCAGCATACTCTCAACAAGTGGTAAGTAGGAGGATGCCTCACCTCATGTGCTGTCCGTGATCAGTAGGAGGAGCCATGGTGAGGCTATTTCACCCCACCCCCACCCCCCACCCCACTCCCATGCTGCTGGGAAACACTGTGGGCCTAATACGGGCGTGGCCAAGACTCAGCCTGAACAGGAGTAAAGAACCCCATTGTGCAAGGTAAGCAGTCGCCAGACCAGGACTTGGGGAATCGTTACTAAAGTTACTTAATCACTCTCCTCTTCACACCATTCATTCACAGCAAACAGCTCCTGCCTGGGTTTTTCTGAAACAGTGCGTAAAAGAGCCTGCTGAAGGTGAATCGCTGAGGACGAGACAAGGGAAAGGGAAAGAGTCAGTTTATGTTAGAATATAGACCAGGTTAACAAGGAGTAGAAGCAAGAGCTACTCCTCTGGTTAGCTTGTCTTGAACTTGAGATCTTCAGAGCCTTCTTAGCATCATTAGGAGTGGTAAAGAATTTGGGTTCTTGCCCTAGCTGGTCTGGCTCAATGGATAGAGCGTTGGCCTGCGGACTGAAGGGTCCCAGGTTTGATTCCAGGCAAAGGCACATGCCCAGGCTGTGGGCTTGATTCCCAGTAGGGGGCATGCAGGAGGCAGCCAATTGATGACTCTCTCTCATCATTGATGTTTCTATCTCCCTCTCCCTTTCTCTCTGAAATCAATAAAAATATATTTTAAAAAAAAAGAATTTGGGTTCTTGAGTTGGCCTTCCATGGAGTTTGCTAACATACTAAACTTTTAAAAGAACATAGTACATATGTAATTCTGTTACTTAGAAACAATCAAGCAAAACAAAAAGCTATGTATGTATATACATGTATAGCACTTACCATTACTGTTTCCCATCAGTTTGGGATTTTCAGATCTATGTTGATGCTCAAGATTGGCCTGTGATTTTTGTTTATCATGCTGTTTGTGTCAGGGTTTGGTATACAGGTTATTGCAGCCATATAAAATGAGTTGGGTAGTTTGCCTGCTTGTTCTGGATGATATTCAAAGAACTCGGTTTTTTTCCTTCTTCTTTTATATGTTTTTGATTTAAGAGAGAGGGTGAGAAAAACATTGATCTGTTGCCTCCTGCACAACCCCTTCTGGGGATCAAGCCCACAAGCCCGGCATGTGCCCTGACCAGGAATAGAACCGATGATCCTTTAGTTTATGGGACGATGCTCAACCATACCAGCCGGGCAAATAACTTGTTTTGTGTGTTTTTAAGTTGATCAAGAACTCATCTTTGAAGGGCAGGGGAGAGAGAGGGCTTGGAGGAGGTTGACAAAGAGGAGGAATATGGGGGACATCTGTAATAGTGTCAATAATAAAATTACATTTAAAAAAAAACTATTTAAAACCATCTGGGTGTGGGGACTTATTGTGGAGAGATATTTAACTATTGCATCATTTCTTTTGTAGTTAAAGAACTATTCAGGCTTCCCATTTTTTCTTCAGTAAGTTTATCAGGTTATAGTTTTCTAGGAAATAGTGCATTTCAGATGCTTTTCTCTATCTCCAAACATTTCCCTTTCCCATTCTTTATTCTTCCCCCCTTCTCTCTTTCTCTTCAGTCGATCTTACCAGAAGTTTGTAAACTTATATAAACTCTTCTCAAAGATTGCAACTTTGGCTTTGTTGAACTCTCTTGTTTCTTTGTTTTCCATTTCATGAATTTTTTTAAAGTAAAGTTTTTATTTTAGAGTAATTTTAGATTTGCAGAAAAACTGAAAAGATAGCACAAAGAGCTTTTGTATTTCAGTTTTCTGTAATGTTGTCATCATAATTACCATGGTACATTTGTCAATACTAAGAGACCAACACTGGTACATTACTGTTGGCTAATCATCAGTCCATTTTTTAAATTAATGTCCTTTTTTGTGTTCTAGGATTCAACTCAGGATACTACATTGCATGTTGTTGTCATGTCTTCTCTGATCTGTGGCAGTTTCTCAGCCTTTCCTTGTTTTTCATGGCGTTGACAGTTTTGAAAAGTACTGGTCAAGTATTTTGTCAAACATTCCTCAATTTGATTCCTCTGACATTTTCATGACTAGACTGGGGTTATGGGATTGTGAAGGGATGAAATACCTTTTCTTCTGTTTCTGTCAAGGAGTAATGATATCCACAGGACATCACTAGCCATGTTCACCTTGGTCACTTGGTTAACGTGGTGTTTGCCAGGTTTCTCCACTGTGAAGGTATTTTGCTTTCTTCATACTACTAGGAAGCAAGTGACTAAGCACAGTTCACACACAAGGGGAGAGAGGAATTAAATATGTACTAAATATCCTATATAATAAAAGGCTAATATGCAAATCGACCGAGCAGCAGAATGTCCGGTCACTATGACATGCACTGACCACCAGGGGGCAGATGCTCAATGAAGGAGCTGTCCCCTGGTGGTCAGTGCGCTCCCACAGGGAGAGCGCCACTCAGCCAGAAGCTGGGCTCATGGCTGGCCAGCACAGCAGCAGTGGTGGGAGCCTCTCCCGCCTCTGCGGCAGCGCTAAGGATGTTCGACTGATGGCTTAGGCCCGCTCCCCATAGGGACAGACATCCCCTGAGGGATCCTGGACTGCGAGAGGCCCCCTCGCCCCCGAGTGCATGAATTTCGTGCACCCGGCCTCCAGTATACATATAACTAACTATGTAGCTAGTACTCCCACTTCCTTGGAGGAAGGATTAGCTACATACATTATGAGGTAATCTTCTGTGAGGAAGATTTATGTCCTCTCCTCTCTAATTATTTGGTCCACCATTTATATCAATATGGATTCATATATAATTCCTTTATACTTTGGGTTGTAATCCAATACTGGTGTATTTTCTCTGTTGTTCAAATTGTTCTAGCTTGAGCCAGTGAGAGGTCTTTCAGACTGACTCCCTGTGATGTGCCCCATCCTTGTGGAGTTTGTTGGGTTTTGTGGTGTTTGCTTGTTTTTTAGCATTTTTGTTGAAAAGTATTATTGATGTCTCCATTGTTTGTTTTTTTCTTTCCCATTGACCCCCTCCTCCCTACACTCACCGCTCCCAGGCCTTCACCACTCTATTGTCTGTGTCCATGGGCTATGGATATGTGCATATAAGTTTCCTGGTTAATCACTCCTCACCCCACCCTTCCCCATCTCCCCTCTGAAATCATCAGTCTGTCCCATGCTTCTATGTCTCTTTTTCATCAGTTTATTTTGTTCATTAGATTCTACATATGAGTGAGATCATGTGATACTTGTCTTTCTCTGACTGGCTTATTTCACTTAGCATAATACTCTTCAGGTCCACCCATGCTGCTGCAAGTAGTAAGAGTTCTTTCTTTTTCACAGCTGTGTTGCATTTCATTGTGTAAATGTACAACGGCATTTTTATCCGCTCATCTGCAGATGGGCACTTGGGCTGTTTCCAGATCTTAGCTATTGTAAATTGCACTGCTATGAACATAGGGGTGCATATATTCTTTCTGATTGGTGCTTCAGCTTATCTTAGGATATTTTCCTAGAAGTGGGACCACTGAGTCAAATGGAAATTCCATTCTTAACTTCTTGAGGAAACTCCATACTGTTTTCCACAGTGGCTACCCCAGTCTGCATTCCCTTTTCTCCACATCTTCACCAAAACTTAATTGTTTGTTGATTTGTTGATGATTTCTAACAGGTGTGAGATGATATCTCATTGTCCTTTTAATTTGCATCTCTCCAATGATTAGTGACTTTGAGCATTTTCTATCTTTCTTGTACTAAAACATGCCCCAAGCTCATCTTATATTTTCCCTGCCTCCGCCTAGAATCAACCGTTTCTCCAAGGAGCCCTAATTCCTTTTATTAAAGAACTAGAGGCCCTGATGCATGAAAATCATGCAAGAGTAGGCCTTCCTTCCCCCAGCTGCCGTCACCACCTTCCCTCTGGCACCCAAGACCCAGGCTTCCCTCTCAGCCCCGGCTTCATTCAGAAGGTTGTCTGGAAGGACATCTGAAAGGTTGTCTGGAAGGACTCCAGTCTAATTAGCATATTACACTTTTATTATTACCGATGGCATTTAGAAAACAAGATCGGGATGATGGATATGCTCACTGCTACTAGGTTGTCATTGCTTCCAGGCCCTCTCACTGGACAGAGCCAGGCTACAGATGTTCGCGCACTAACCCGTTAGTCCTTCCTGATGTCTCCAACTCTAGTCCAATACCACACAGCCCAGGCTGTGGTATCCTTCCTTTCTTGCTTGTCTGTAGCTTCTCTCTTTAACAGCGATAAACCTGGCTTCCCCCAGCCACCATCTCTTTACTTAGAGTTCAGTGTTTGTGTACAGGCCTTTTAGTTTCCAGTCCAAACATTGTTCACTAGGACAGCTTTTGTTCTCCCCCCACCCCCCCCTTTCTCTTTAGTGAGGTTATGTCATACAATACAGTTAGTGTCACTTGTCACAATATGCATTCCATCCTGAGACCCTTCGACATCTGGTGGTTTGTTTTCTTTAAGTTTGTATTCAGTGAAGCTCACGTTCTGTGCTGGCCAGTTATTATTGTTCTGTGGGTTTTGGCAAACACAGAGTCATATATTCACCTCACGAGTGTCATTCTGAACAGTTCCATCACGCTTTAAGTTTCTCTGTGTACCCCTTTTTGTAGTCAACCATTTTATTAAATATTGTCTTTAATTTAATTATTTCTTCTCCTTTCTTGTGTTATTTTTTGCTAACTTCCTATTTGATGTTACTAATTAGCTTTTCTTCTTTTATAACATAAGCATTGAAGATGCCCACCAATTACTGCTTTTACTACAAATATAAATTTTTATGTGTAATATTTGATTAAAATTCACTCTTAAGTAATTCTAACTTGTCATTATAATTTCTATTTGACAAAGGGCTATTTATAATTGTAGTTTTAAACTTCTAAGAAAGTGAAACTTTTTTGTTTTTTCCCTGAGAACTGATATCTAACCTAATTTATTTCTATTCATAGAATGTAGTCTGTGTGATACTGATTCTTCATAACTTGCTGAGAGACTTTCTTTATGGCCAAATATTGTAAATGTTTCATGTTGTCTGAAAAAAGTCTACTCTGTAGCTTAGTAGGACAAGCAGGATTTGTGTGGTTCAGATCTTCTAAACTCTTCTTATTTGCCTGTTTGATCTGTGGGATTGTGACCAAGGTTGAGTGGAAACCGCCACTGCCATTGGCTTCTTCCTTTTACTTCTGCCAAATTTTACTTTTTATAGTTTGAAACTGCTTAATCACTGCACTTAAGTTTAAAATTATTTAATCTTCCTAGTGAACAGAAATTATTATTTAGTGGTCCTCTTTATAACTAATAATGTATTTCTCATTAAAGTTTATTTAGATCGTTATTCATGTTAGCCTTTTGGTGAGTATTTGTCTGCTATGTGTTTATTCATACGTTTAGCTTTTCTGTATTCTTGTATTTTAGTGCATCTTATAAATAGCAAACTAGATTCTGATTTAGTTATCCAACATGACATTTTTTTAAATCAATTTAGTCCATTTACAGTTATGTGTATTTATATAAGTAAATTCATTTCTACCATTTTTGGCTTTCCTTTTTTGGCTCACATTTGTAAGCTTTTTTTTTCTTTTTTTTCTTCAGTAGTTTACATTGTCCAGCATTTGAGATTTTGTCATATGTATGTTTTTTGGCTTTTTTAAAATATATGTGTTTATTGATTTTTAGAGAGAAAGGAAGGGAAAGGTATAGAGAGATAGGAACATTGATGAGAGAGAAACATCATCTATTAGGTGCCTCAAGCCTGCAACCCCAGCATGTGCCCTGACCAGGAATCATACTCTGACTTCTTGGTTCCAGCCAGGCCATATGTATATTTTTAAAGTCTTATACTAATCATAAAATCTCCTGTCTTCCTGTAGAAGTTAGAACATTTCACTCCAATCACCTTCCTCCTTGCTGACATGTTTATGTTGTCTGGTATTTTAGTTATATATAGCTACTGTTTCTGCCAATGTTTAAGCTTTGGTCACCATTTTTTATTCAGCTAGCATTTTTGTACGAAACACACATCTTTGAAATCAATCTGTGGGAGTTCTATAAGGCCTATTTGAAAATGCTTTCCTCCAAAGAGGATTTGCTCTTGCTTTAGTTGGTGATAGGGGTGCTGCTGGAGCTACAGTATTCCCTCATTTTGGAGACCCCTTGCCTGCACAGTAGTACTCAATACAATGAGGTCAGGCCTATGATGCATATTCTCAGAAAAGACCTTTTCACTCAGTCTATAATTGTGGTGGATACAGGCAGGCTTCCTTGTTGCCTCCCTTTGCAAGATTTTTTATTCTTTCTAGCCATCCTTTCACTGATAGCACAGCCTATTCAAGGGTCCTATTCACAGGCATCTCAGGTTTAGTGGCCCCGGCACATTAGGTCTCTGACCCGGTGGCCGAGTCCTTTGAGCATAGCTGTAAAGAGCCCTTGGTGTGAGCATTTCCTTCCAAGGCAGCTCTGGTGTTGACGTTCATTCCTATTTCAGTTTTAGCTCCTGACTCAATTTTTGTTTTCCTGCCTTTTGGATAACTTCTTTTTTACTTGTTATAAGTATAGTACAACATTTAACAGTGTGCCTGCTATAATTTATTCAGTGTCTAGGTGTTTTGTAGTGAAGAGGGATTTGGAGAGTAACAAGTAAGTTGACTATATTAGGAGCAGAAGTCACATGGTGAAATTTGCATTTTGAAAAAATGAGACATCTCTGTGGAGAACCTCCTAGGACCCCTCTGCTGCAGGTTCCACCCGGTTAACTGCTGCTCACCCTCTTCTCTCAGCTTAACTATCGTTCCCAAAATGCATCAGCCCTTAAAAATCTAAACCATATCAGGTCTGTGCACTTTTGCCCTTCTTAAATGTAGTTGTACGCTTTTGGTCTGATTTTTCTTTTTTATGCCTTTCCTTACTATAAACTCCCTTAGGGTAGGGATCACTTCTGTTGTGCTTATATTGTATCCCCAGGACCTAACTAGGTTCTCAATACATATTTGTCCAGTAAGTAAAAGAATGACATTGGTCATCTGTTTACACATTTTGCAAGTGACATGTCGGGACACTTCATAAGCAGAGTTCGCAATTAAATGTTCTTAATTAAATGCAATGGTTTTATGGCCCACAGAAAGACCCTATATAACCAGCAAGATTGTGTCATTTTATACCATAGAAATTAATGTATTAAAACAATGAAAGAGTCTTTTATGTATAAAGTTGAAAATTATCATAACAAATGATAAAAGATCCTGGGTGATGAAGTTGCAGGGCAATTAATAATTTCATGGACTATAGGTCAGAGTATAAGCTGATAAGTGCTTTCTTAAAAAGCACTTTTGCAATATGTATCAAATGCCCAATAATATTCCATTTGTCTTGGTTATCTTGGCCATACCAAAACATCATAAATTAAACAACAGGAATTTATTTTCTCACAGTTCTGGAGACTGGAACTCTGACATCAGGATGTCAGAATGGTCGGGTTCTGGGGAAGACTGTCCTCCTGGCTTGCAGTTGATTGCCTTCTCTCTGGGTCCTTGTATAATAGAAGAGAGATCCCACTCTTCTACCTTTTATAACACCACCAATCCTATCAGCTTAGGGCTTCATCCTTATGACCTCATTTAACCTTAATTATCTCCTTATAACCTTATCACCAAATGCAGTCACATTGGCAGTTAGGACTTCAAGGTATAAATTTGAAGGAGGGACACAATTCAATTGATAGCACCATTCAACCTAGCAATATACTTTCAGAGTGTGGCTTAGTGGTTGAGCATGAAACCATGCACCAAGAGGTCGCTGGTTCGATTCCCATTCAGAGCACATGCCCATCTTGCAGGCTCAAACCTTAGTAGTGGGCATGCAGGAGGCAGCAGATTGATATTTCAATCTCTCTCTCTCTCTAAAAATCAATAAAAATATATTAAATTTTTTTTTCAGAAATATATCCCAAGGAAACAATTAGAGGTGGGTTAAAATATATGTAGTATTGTCTGTGTCCATAGGTTATGCATATATGCATATAAGTTCTTTGGTTAATCTCTTAAAAAGGGGATATCTGTAATACTTTCAACAATAAAGATAATTATATCTATGTGTAATATTTGTTATTGCAGCAGAATTTATGGTAGGAAAAACAAAGGGAGAAAATGTCTAGATTTTTACTAATAAAGTATTCTATTAATAAAGGGTGGTACATTCCAATAATGAAATAATATCCTTCCACTAAAAAGTATATGTTAGAATATTTAAATAATGTTAAAAATATTTATAAGGTGATTAAAAGAATCACCTTATAAATCAGAATGTACAATAATATCCATAGATTTATAGAATAGGAACTAGAATTATATTTACAAAATGGTACTGCCAGTTATTTATAGTTGGGACATTTATAGGAAATTTTAATTTTTGTGTCTGTGTTTTTCTGAATTCCTTCATCCACATTATAGTTTGTATGTAGTCCTTTAATTAAAAAAACATATCAATTGATATGTTTAAGAAAAATACTAATGTTAGGTGTGTGGCAGAGGGTGATGTTGGCATCAGAGAACACACTCGCTAACATTAATATTTTTTATTTTTAGTATAAAATCTCTCGGTGTTTTGTTTCCCCTGAATTTTAGAGCTATGTGCGGCAGTGATTTAATTTGGATTAGTCCAAGAATGTTTGTGAGTTTGGTTGCAAGTCAGGTCAGCTATCAAACATCTTTGTAACTGTCCTTAGCATATCGTTTGTTACCTTAACACAAAAACTACATGACAAAATCACATACCTTCACAGTGTCAGATATTGCTTTCTCTGTGGAAATGTCTGCTCTTTAAAAACCTCCAAAGAAAATAGAATGTGGTAGGAAATTCAAATAAGGAAAGGAGTAGGAGGGAGGCGTGTTTGGAAAAAGAGAAGAATGATTTTAAAATTGTCTTAAAAATATTTTCTCATAGAAAAACTATTTCTTCTATCTCAGTGAATGTGAAGGGGTCAAATTAATGTCTTCTCTGGATATGTAAAATTTCAGGGACATAAAAGGAATCTGATTATGTACTATGTGACCATCTAAATAATATGTCATTATATTTGAAACAATAGGAGGTGTGATAAGTTTGGGAAGCAAAAATAAGAGATTTTTCTCCTTCCTCTTCCATCATTTCTTATTCTCATGCTGTGCCTTCCTCTCTTTTTTATTCTGTTCACAAATGGATATTGGTGGGAAATACACGAAGTGCAAAGTGACTTTTACCTGCTGTGCTGCAGGCAGAATTGACAATTCAGAAATACCACACTCTAGGTGTCTCTCCCCTTCTCATCTCTTAGAGGAAGCTACGATGGAATGTATAGGAGAGGGCAGGTGAACAGAGCCCTATAAGGAACCCCAAAGCACCATAAACTTAGTCATTTGTCCGCTTGCTTGCAAAATGTCTTTAACCACAAACCACAAACTGCCAGGACATGCAAACTTACCTGATGGCTTGGGAAAGGAGGGGGTAGGCGGGGGGGAGGGGGGAGAAAACCTCTCATCAATTTCCCAGGCTTTTCTGTACAGTGGTAGTTCCGGTGTATTTATTCAACTCACCGGCTTCCTGAGCACTCTGTCCCAGGCCATATGCAGACTCCTAGAGATGATAAAAGACAAGGTCACATTTACTCCCTAGCATCTAACAGGGGTGGGCAAACTTTTTGACTCGAGGGCCACAATGGGTTCTTAAACTGGACCGGAGGGCCGGAACAAAAGCATGGATGGAGTGTTTGTGTGAACTAATATAAATTCAAAGTAAACATCATTACATAAAAGGGTACGGTCTTTTTTTTTTTAGTTTTATTCATTTCAAACGGGCCGGATCCGGCCCGCGGGCCATAGTTTGCCCACGGCTGATCTAGAACCTACTCAGCTGAGGAAAGTGATTGAGAAAATAACCATAGAAGATGTTACAGTTTTCACAAAAAACAAAACAAAAAACCACTCATCAGCTCTGAAGTGGGAATTTTGAGGAGATCCCATGACTAAGTAACTTTGGGACATGTTGTTTAAAGTTAAACAAATTTCTGCCCTAGCCGGTTTGGCTCAGAGCGTCTGCCTGCGGACTGAAGGGTCCGGGTTCTAGGTTCGATTCCGGTCAAGGGCACATGCCCGGGTTGCAAGCTCAATCCCCAGTAGGGGGCATGTAGGAGGCAACCGATCAATGATTCTCTCTCATTGATGTTTCTAACTCTCTCCCTCTCCCTTTCTCTCTGAAGTCAATAAAAATATATATTTAAAAACAAAGTTAAACAGATTTCTTTACTGTCAGGCTTCTCAGACTCTTCAATACACCTTGATTGCACTATGATCCTCCAAGAAGATCTTATAATCTGTATTGTTCAGAAAATACTTGGGCAATTTAACCCTTTTAGTTGCAGCTTATCACAGGACCACTGTTTATAAAAACATGTCGACAGCCAGTAAGACCTCTTTACTCCAACTTACGCAGATAAAATGGATATTAAACATGCCAAAATTCATTTTTATTGGCCTTAGGAGTCTCTGAAATTTGGTGTTAGATTGGAAAAAAGGACTATAAAATGTGTGAACTGTAAACAGTTCAACTAAGCAAAGTGAAGCTACCAGATTAGTCCATTTCTGAATATGGAAGAGTCCCTCATTGATCCTTTGTCTTGTGCTCAAGTGCCTGACTCTGTTATCCAGTATTACACCCTTTTGCCTTAGATCTTTCTTGAGCTATAGTCTAATCATCCTTTAACTTCATAGAAACTCATTTCTCATCTGAACTATCCCAAAAGCCATGAAGCTCATAGAAAATGGATCATTTACACTGTTTATCCCTCTTGTTTTGTTTTTTATAGTTGTCTTTTAAAAAATGTGTCCCTTTAGAGCTTATGTTGTACTCATTACAGAAGAAATTGGTAACCATGCCAAGATGTCCAGTATACATAAAGGATTCTGTTTATTTTTAAATGCCTAATTTGTCAGCTTGACAAATAGCACAAATGATAAAATCCTTTAGATCAGGGAGGAATTTAATGAAATTAATTTGTATAGGCCTTAGTACTGAGTGGGAACTATTTTTTGGATGAATCTGGCTTTCAGAAAAGAGAGTGTGTGTACAGTAAAGGTGTGATAGTTTATCTTAAAACAGAATGTGACCCTTAGGCAGATGTAAGATCAAACCTATTAAGCGATACTTGCAGAAGGTGCTATTGTATGAATTCTGTTTTTTAAGAATCTTTGAAATATAATTAACATAGACACAACTGCATTTGGTGTTCAACTGCTTGTGTAATGCCAGCAGGAAGTTCCATGTCATTACTTATTTGACAATATCTATAATTAAAAGATATGTATCTACTGTTACAATGCATTTTATAATTTGTTCATAACTTGAACTTCTTTCAGAGAACACTCTGCTTTTATTAAATCATGTAGTTTCAATAACTATAGGCCCCAGGAAAAAAAAAAAATTAAATCTTGATATATGAGAATACTTTTCTTTCTCATCGGAACCACTTTAATATTTAATTATAAGTACAGAGTTAAACCCAAATTAACATTCAAATAAGAAAATTGGTCTTTTATATTAGAATTTTCAGTATCCACATTTTCACAGTCTTTTAATCATTGTCGAAGAAGCATTGTTCTTTTTACTTTTATTATCGCAGGGAAAAATTTATCCTTGAGATTTAAAGTAAATCATTTTACTAATAATTAAAACGGCAGGTAAACACTGAAAATTTTCTGCTGTGTACCAGTAAATACATGCTAACTTTTGTTAGAGATCTTTTTACCCAGAATACTTAACTCTAATACCTGCCTCTGTTTGCTTTTCCAAAAAAAAAAAAAAAATCCTATTTTATCTACTGTTACATAACAAATGTTCCAAATAATTTATGCCATATTAACATTAATAAGCAATATTTATGATAGCACTAATTCATGAATTCTCATAATCTTATATAACTGATATTTTTATAGTCTATATATCACTCATTCATTTCTTTGGCATTTATGTATTATTGAACATCAACAAGATGTTCTAAGCACTAGAGGTAGAGCATGAAGGAGGCAGGCTATAAACAAATAAATATGCCACATGTTGGATGACAGCCTTATGTAAAATGGCAAGCAAAAAAGCCTGGTAAAGGAAAAGAGGCCTATGGGAAGGAGAGAGACTATCCCTTTATATCGGGATGATTAGAGATAACCTCGCTAATTCTGAGTCAAATCGGTAGAGAGGAGAAGGGAGCAAGCAAGCTGTGTGTGTGCCTAGGGAGAGAGCTCCCAGGCAGTGGAGGCAGCCATGCAGAGGCCCCAAGGCAGCGCATAATTCATATGTTTGCAACCAGGAAGGAGGCCAGAGTACCTAGAGTGACAGGACTTGCTGGAAGGGGACGAGGTCAGAGAGTCAGTGTGGGGTAGGGGATCATACAGTCTCCTAGACCATTCTAAGGGCTTCAGCTTTTAAAATGACTGCCGCCATTATAAAGAGATGACTGATGCTTGAAAAGGGTTCACAACAGTGTGTTGCCAATGCTCGGACAAGAGACTAGAGGAGAGACCAAAGAGGCTGGCATCGGACTCGGGGGAGAGCGGATGGCTGGAACCAGAGGGGAGGCCGTGGAAGTGGGGAGGGCTGGTCAGGCTCTGGATGTGACTTGAAGGTACAGCTGATAGACATTACTTTATAACTGAGTTTATGAACATGTTATTTTAAGTCTCTTATTACCCTGAGTCTACTTGATAAACAGTCATAAAATATAACTAGTTCATGTTTTCCTCAAGGCTTCTGCAATAACATATTTTGTAGTGTCTGAAAGAATACATTCTAGGACTTCCATTTTAAGGTCTTTTTTAATTGACTCAATGATTCAATGATAGGTATTTAAAATTGTGTTAATTTTTAAATTCTTTGCCTTTTAATACACATAACATAGAAAATGTCTGAAGTACATGTATTTAAAATAGTGCCGCCATTATTACTTCTCAAATAAAGCTTCCATTTCCTAATGGGTCTTTAAAAATTGCTCTTTATTCTTTTCTGTGCAAATGGAGGAGGGGGGAATAAGACATGGACATTAAGAGCACTGGCTTTGAAATGCAAAAGTCTATGCTTTGACACCCAGCTGTGTGATCTTGGGAAGTAGCCTAACCTCCCTGGACCCTAGCAGCCTCCTTCCTTGGAAACTACAGAAAGGGTTGCTGTGAGCATTTTTTGTTGTTCTGCATATAAAACAGCTAGCACAGTACCAACCTCATATTTAAAAGTTTGTAATGGATAATTACTCCGTTTGTTTTGATGATGATGATGACAGGAAAATATTATTGACACAGGAAGTATTTTCATTTATTGGGAGGAATCATTTTAGAAGGAGCTGTTACCTTCAGGCTTGACTGCAGCGAAGTTGCCATTTATTCCCAACAATTTAGACACAGAACACCACTTCATATACCTAATATTCAGAATAAAAACATGTAAATAAGAGCAATTCCACAGCATTAAATGTTGTGTTTAATCTGTCAGATATGTACCTAATTTAGTAATAAACTCAGCAAAATGATGACCCTTCCCTGTGTATAATGGTCTGTATCTTGGTGAAGATCGACATAAGTGACGCTCCCTTGATTTACCTTCCTTGCTTTTCATTGCCCGAAGCCCTGACTCCACTCCAGGTAGGCAGTTGCCCCAGGGAAGTTCTCAGTGACAGGACCATGTGGCACTGTCAGAGAGCAAAGCCAAGGGGCATGTCAGTGATCAGAACGAGTTCTTTGCTGTTTTCTATCAAGTTTGCATAAGTATGTTTAGTGAAATAACCACCTGCAACTTTGTGGAATGTGTTTTTATTGCTATATATTAGATAGCATAATGGAGCTATGGTTTTTGTTGGAATGTCAAAATTCCCAGATTGATGAGTAAAATAGAGCTCTCCGGCTGAACTTTTGGCATCATTGTCAATATGTATCCATTCATAGGTTGCAGTCTGGGTCTTGTGTTATCGTTTCCTCAATGAGAACTGGCTCTGAAGTAATATGTGAAAAAAAAATCCATTATCAAAGTATAAAACCTTGGAGCTTGCTCATACTTAATTCCTTTATAATTTATAGACCAGACTTTCTTTTCTTCTTCCTAAAAATATTTGAAAGACCAGTATTTTACCATTAGTTTTTCTTTAGTGAACATTCAAATGCATTCTGATGGGGAAAATGTGATGTATTACTCTGATTATGTAGTGAAATAACTGATCTTTCCCTACAGAATAAATTCTAAATCCATAATTGTAAGAAATATTTTCAAAGCATAAATCCTAGCAGCACATGAGTTTCTGAAATAAATTATTTACACTACATTGGAAAAAAATTTGAAACTTAAATGATGCTTTGATATAAATAAAAGGTCTTTATGTCAGTGAGATACAGGCATAGCTTTAAAATTTAATTGCTTTTTATCCTAATTGACTAGTTTACAAGCATCACACACACACACACACACACACACACACACACACACACACATATATATATATATATATATATATATATATACACAATGGAATATCAAATAAAAATCTCATTGGGAAGTTATTTTAAGCATTTGTTTTTCATAGTTCTTGTCTCTACCTATTTTCACAAAAACATTAAAATTAGTAAATTGGAATGAAATGCATAAATCTTTTGGAAATTAAAATAAAATTTTTAGAAAAATGAACTAATGGGGAAGAAATTATTGGTGTTATTAAATGCAAAAAGATTTATTTTGTTGAAATATATAGATGCTGTAATGTATATGAGATTACTATACCTTTTCTCTGTATTAACAAAGACAATTAAAATTTATATTTTCATATTTTTGCAATATACCAGATACTTAAATTGATACAGAATAAATTCTAAATCCATGCCATTAGATATATATTATATTTTATATGCTAATCTTAGTAAAAGAAGATTTCTGTTTCATCCTCATAGCTACTTTTAAAAGTCCTAATGAAAATTCACATTGATTCCATAGGGATATTGGTTAAACACAAAAATCTTGCAACATTGATGGTCTTTTCTCTTTGTATGTTATTATTAAAATACTAGAGGTCCGGTGCACAAATATTTGTGCACTTGGTGGAGGGTCCCTCAGCCCAGCCTGTGCCCTCTCGCAGTCTGGGACCCCTCGGGGGATGACCACCTGCTGGCATAGGCCTGCTCCCTGGGGGATTGGGCCTAAGCTGGCAATCAGACATCCCTCTGGCAGCCCGGCAGCCCTCGGGGGATGTCCACTTGCCAGCGGGGAGCAGACCTAAGCTGCAGTCGGACATCCTTAGCACTGCTGAGGAGGCAAGAGAGGCTCCCACCACCACCACTGTACTGGCAGCCATCAGCCTGGCTTGTGGCTGAGCAGAGCTCCCCATGTGGGAGCGCACTGACCACCAGAGGGCAGCTCCTGCATTGAGCATCTGCCCCCTGGTGGTCAGCGTGTGTCATAGTGACCAGTCATTCCCAGTTGTTCTGCTGTTAGGGTCAGTTTGCATATTACCCTTTTACTATATAGGATAGAGGCCTGGTGCACGGGTGGGGGCCAGCTGGCTTGCCCTGAAGGGTGTCCTGGATCAGGGTGGGGGTCCCACTGGGGTGCCTGGCCAGCCTGGGTAGGGGCTGATGGCTGTTTGCAGCTGGTCACACCCCCTTCAGGGTGGGGGTCCCCACTGGGGTGCCTGGCCAGCCTGGATGAGGGGCTGATGGCTGTTTGCAGCTGGTCACACCCCCTTCAGGGTGGGGGTCCCCACTGGGGTGCCTGGCCAGTCTGGGTGAGGGGCTGAGGGCCGTTTTCAGGCTAGCCTGTGACTGAAGCTCCCAGCTTCGCCTTTTTTTCTTTTCTTTTTTTTATTCTGGGATTTATTTACCTTCTATAATTGAAACTCTGTTGCCTTCACTGGCGCTCCCAGCTCTGAGGCCGCGGCTGGCTGAAAGCAGGTATCTGGGGTTTGTTTAGCTTCTATAATTGAAACTTTGTTGCTTTTTGGAGCTGTTGCTTTCGGAGCTCAGAGCCGGGCCACTGCAGGCGGGGAGCCCTGGCTTCCTTCATCACTGGAGCAAGCAAACCTCCTGCTCACTTCAGCTGCTTGGCTGCCGGCCGCCATCTTTGTTGGCAGTTAATTTGCATATCTCGCTGATTAGCCAATGGGAAGCTTAGCGAAGGTACGATTAATTACCCTTTTTGTCTTTTATTAGATAGGATTTATTTTTATTTATAAGCACATAAATTTAAACAAAAAGAGTGGAACAGTAAACCACTACTTGTATCCAAACAAGATGTCTACATTTCTTTCAACAATTAAAATTAAATCCCTTACTCCACATTAGCTTAATTAAGAAAAGAAGCCGTTAAGACACGTTAGCTTGCATTCAGTATTTTTTAATAATATTTCCATTCAGGGGATATTCATTTAATTGGTCAAATGTTTGATACCGCTACAAAACACTTTTCACTGCCATTCTCAAGGACTAGTCATTGTTTTCTGTAGATATGGAAAATATGTATTGTGATCCTTTACCTTGAAGGCTGTCTAAAAGAGAATAATTCCATTCCATTAATTCCAGGTCAAAATATGAAGCAAATGGCTACACATATCTGCAATAAATTTTCACTATAGACACAAGTAATATGTATACTATAGAGTGCTATGCATTTTTTTTAATTATTTGATTTTTAAGGAAATATATATGTGTGTGCTGATGTAGATATAGATATAAAATATATAAAAGTAGATGTTCTATCAGTATAAATGACTGATTCTGATTGTTTTCCAGGCCTGATGGAATCGGAACAGTTTCAATGGAAGAAAAAGAGAGATTTGAGGAGATAAAAGAGAGACTGTCTTTCCTTTTAGAAAATCAGATAAGCCATTTCAGGTATGTACTCTCTTCATTCATACAAGTATTTGCTTTATTACTTCACTCAACCATCCAATCGCCTACAAACATTTATGACTTTTTGCAACTACGCAACAATTAGTAGCAGCTTCTTCACATGCATCGGTCTGTGGTCTGCTCCTCAGCCTGCCTTTCAGTTTCCACTGCTCATTTAAGCAGGCCCCTCCCCTGCAATGTCTGTCCCAGAGCCCCTCTCACTTGCCTTGTGCATTTCTCCTTCCCGCATGGCCCCTTCACAGTAACTCTGGTGACTGTTCCTCCCTCTCTCTGTGTCACCAGCGTGGAGACTCTCAAGTTCCACCTTCACAGCAGAACCTTGCTCAGTTATTTGGAAAAACTGAAGTCCTATCTGTACTCTGCACTGATCACATGGTTCTGATACACATCTCTTGGGTCGCTTTTTTCTTTTAAATTTACGTTCTGTGAGAACAAGGACCACAGTGCCTAGCACAGTTCCTTGCTCAGAAAATTAAGTATTGATACTACAAAACATTTGCAGAGTGAAAGATAAATATCTTGATAATATTACTTTTCCCTTTGTTATAGTTAGCTCAATAGAACTTAGCGGGTTAAAAACAGAAATATGCCAATATATTTCCTTTTCTATCACTCTTATCATTAGATCCTATAAAATGTTGCCATGTCTACATATTGTGTCTTATAGCATGCCTGTCATTTGGAATCATTCCATGTGAACTTACTGAAAAAATGAGCTCAGTTCATATTCCCCTTTAACCATTTGAAAATACTGTTATTTAACCATTTGAATAGTGTATGCCTAGCTGCTCTGGACCTCAATTTTCGTATTTGTAATATGAAAAGCTTTACCAGCAGTTCTCAACCTGTGGGTCGCAACCCCTTTGGCGGTCGAATGACTCTTTCACAGGGGCCGCCTAAGACCATCCTGCATATCAGATATTTACATTACGATTCATAACAGTAGCAACATTACAGTTATGAAGTAGCAACGAAAATAATTTTATGGTTGGGTCACAACATGAGGAACTGTATTTAAAGGGCCAGCAGGTTGAGAACCACTGCTTTAGACTGTGGTGTTGTTTTTTTTAAATGATCTTGAAGGAAGAAATTCTCAAAGAATACACTGTACATCTGTTCCCCTACATTAGTGATTTCAACTGGGGCTGGTACTATCACCTTAAGGCAAGTGAATGAGGGAGGATTTTCATTGTCACAGTAGCCAGGCACTGGGACAGTCATTGGTTCTGGGTTTAGGAATACAGGGCATGGGACCGTCTCACGCTGGAGAATTGTTTTGCCTAAAAGACCAATAGATTCACATTAGGGAACACTATTCTTGAGAGCACAGTGCAATTCAACTTACAGGGTTAAGACTGAATTCTCTGCTGATTTTTTAAAATAAATGAGATATGAGGAAGGCTTTTGCATTTGCAGAGAATGTTTCTGCATTTGTTAAGAGTGTTGTCTTTTAGGTTGTGTAGGGACCCTTAACTTTGTTGTATGTGTCTCTCAGTCACACATACTTTTCCATTTTTTGACACTGAGGCAGAGATTGTCTGTCATTCAGTTCAATATCTATGTGTTTTGTATTAATGCTTCCCTTTACAAGTAACAGATCCTGCCCTGACCGGTTTTGCTCAGTGGGTAGTGTCGGCCTGCGGACTGAAGGGTCCCAGGTTCAATTCCGATCAAGGGCATGTACCTTGGTTGCGGCCACATCCCCAGTAGGAGGTGTGCAGGAAGCAACTGATCGATGTTTCTCTCTCATCAATGTTTCTCACTCTCTATCCCTCTCTCTTCCTCTCTGTAAAAAATCAATAAAATATATTAAAAAAAAACAACAACAACAAGTAACAGATCCTACCTCAAACTGGTTTAAAAAAATAAATGTATACATCATCACTTGGTCTCAGGTAGGATGAACTTCAAGTCAGGCTGACTTCAGTAGCCATGGCTCTGTTTCTTGGTGATTCTCACATAACTGTCCTCCATCGTGGGGTGGTTTCATCCCCAGATTGGTAGCAAGACCACAGCATTCCTAGGCCTCACATCTCACCTCCATACATGCCATTTTTCAAAGGGAGTAGTGGGGCCATCTTCTTCTGTGATGCTCTCTTAAGACCATGACATTATGTTCGACAATCCTAGCAAATCCTACCCCTCATATCTCATTAGCCCTACGTAGGTCATGAGACAGTCCTGTACCAAACCCATGCCCTAAGTGCCTCAAGCAGTTGCTGAGGAGCATGGGGTCGCCATGATTGATTAGCCCAACTGGGGCCACCCCACCAGGGCAGTTCAATCCCCCTCACCACTACCCAGCAAGTACATGGCTGTCCACATAATTATTCCCCTCTCACAGTTTTGTTCTCTGTTTCTCTTAAATCTATATCTTCTTTTAATAATATCTCTAAAGATACACTTTTTAGCTTTTATTTCCTTAGCACTGAGGGCAAGAACTAAAAGGAATCAGTCTAGACATTTTGAGCTGATTTTTATATTCCCTCTTGATGTTTGTAGAGTTTGTATAAATTTTGCCAGTTCTGTGGGGGTTTTTTTTCCTAGTCCATAAAATATTGAATAACAGGAACTGGGACTAAAATAAAACGAGAAATTTTAGGCATCCACATAGGAAAATATATATATATATATATATATATATATATATATATATATATATATATATATTCCATGAGGATTTTCATAAGGATTCTACCAAATAATCTTTCTTAGTCACTTATGTTAACAGTTAGAAGGAACATAAATTACTTATCAATTCAGGCTAAAGAATTAATCACGGTACTACTATTCATAACTCATATAGAAATTTATTTATTTAGATCCAATTGTATGCCAGAAATGCATTTCAAAGATACAGATAAAATAATAAGGCAAAGTAAATTAAACAACAAATGGGAAACTTCTGGTTAAAGATGGCAGATTGATGCATGTTTGCAAAGCTTTCTCCCAGGACCTAACTAAAATAACAGAACACTATTTTTCAGAAGACAACCCCACAAGGACAGTAAAGTAAACGAGGAAAAGAGTTTTTGGAAGCCAGAAGGATGAATGGTATCTACTTTAGCCACCCAGGAAGAACTGAATCATAAGCCGGCAGAGGGGAAAACAGAGAAGCTATCTGATTTATGTCATACGATCACCAAAGTGTTTTGGAATTGCCCAGATCAAGCCCTTTGCCCTTCTAGAAAATGAGAGTGAAGGACAATTTGTCATAAATGTTCTTAAAACTCAACTTAGATCCCCACATCTCTTTTCCACCTCAGACTGCTCTGTGCTTCCCCTCCCCACCCCACCCCTGGGCAGAGCACTGCAGATTCAGTCTCTGAAGAGGGTCAGGTTAGAGGGCACTTGGACTGGGGTGGAGGAGGGGAGGAAACATCAGGCACAGTTGGAGTTAGGATTATATGCAGACACATGGAGATTAAATAAACGTTTATTCTGAAATCTGAGAACCACAGCCTTCTCCTGCCAGCTCATCCCCTTGACTCCCAAAATGCTGGAGACAGGCAGGTAGGCAGGTTTATACCTCCCTGGCCTGTTTACAAGTGTCTTCCCATTGGAGCCTGTCTAGCCCAAGAGAAAAGACCTAAAACTCTGGACAATAAAGACTTCTCATGGAAACAGCCCAGTCAGATTCCCCTTCAGTGAAGACCATGATCTACATGTACCCAGCTAGGTGCATGTTGCTGCCATTCAGATTTTTAATACGATGCTTTTGAAAATGATCAGAGAGCCAAAGTCGTCAGACATTTGAGGAAAGTATTTACTTTGGAAGATAGAGCCTCAAACAGATAAATACTAAAAAAGCAATTTGGACAAAAAAAAAAAAAACAACAAAAAAAAAACACAAAGATTATATGGGAAGAAGAAAATGGGGGAGGGGGCTGGAATGAATTACTGATATTCTTGGAGAGGTTTGAAAAGATAGAGCATCTGTAAAACAAAAATAAGATGTTGTTAAAAGAAAGGAAAAAACCGTGGAACAAATAGAAGCTCTTACAAATTGTATGCAAATGACACACAAATATATATACACTACTGAAAGAATTGGTTAATGAAACCTTGCGGAAAGTAGGGTTGGGGAGAGGAAAATAGAAATACAGCAAAGATAAGAAAAATATGTGCTTAACAATATCATCATCATAAATAATAGGAATTCCAGAAAGAGTTAAGTCTGAAGGTAGGAAACTTTGAATAAAATCATTCAAAAAGATTTCCAAAATTAAAAGACATGTGCTCAGATTGAAACATTTAGTACCCAGCACAATGGATTAAAATATTTACTCATCAGGGTACATATTCATGAATTTTCAGATTCTTGGTGATAAAAGAGAAGATCCCAAAATACAACGAATCAGAATGTTTTTCAATGTTAGTTTATTCTAGAAATGTTTATTGAGTACGTACTATGTGTCAGGTGGTGAACAACAACAACTAAAAAGATCCTTTGCTTCTGCAGCTTTCATTTTGACCTGAGGGGTGATACTGATGTATCCAGAAAACAGTGCATCAGTGATTTTATAGTTCTGAGGAAAGATTACTTTCAACCCAGAATTCTGTACCAGCAAAAGTCTTGATTAAGGGTAATTGGTAGAGTGATATTTTCAGATATGAAGAACCTCAAAAGATAATGCAACTTACCAAGACAAAGGAAGAAACAAAGAAAAAAGAAGAGTTAAGATTCTTGTAATAGGAAATCAACCTGAGACAGGAAGGGAAGGTTACGGTTAATAGACTCCAAAATGGTGTTGCCCAGCCAGCATGGCTCAGTGGTTGAGCGTCGACCTATGAGCCAGGAGGTCATGATTCGATTCCCAGTCAGGGCACATCCCAGATTGCAGGCTTGATCCCAAGAGTGGGGCATGCAGGAGGTAGTGGATCAATGATTCTTTCTCATCATTGATGTTTTTATCTCTATCATTATCCCTTCCTCTCTGAAATCAATAAAAATAAATTTTTTAAAAAGGCTCCCAAGTGACACCTGAGCTTAGCGAGCAACCAGTTCTCACTGGAATGAGTCAGAAAATTCTTCATTATTTTAACATGTCTGGAGTAGAGTGTGGAATTGTATTAATTAGATTCTATTAGATTTTGGAGTTATATTAGACTAGAGGCCTGGGCATGAAATTCGTGCACTGGAGTGGGGGGTTCCCCCGAGCCTGGCTTGCACCCTCTCACAGTCCGGGACCCCTCAGAGGATGTCCACCTGCCGGCTTAGGCCCAATCACCCTGGGAAGCAGGCCTAAGTCAGCAGGCAGATATCCCTCTTGCCATCCAGGAGCCCTTGCTACTTACCGCCTGCCTGCTCGCTGCTCCTTACTGCTCGGCTCACTGCTCTTTAGTGCTGCTGTGGAGACAGGAAAGACTCCCACCATCGCCACTGCGCTCTCCAGCCATAAACTCAGCTTCTGGCTGGGCAGCACCCCCACTATGGGAGTGTACTGACCACCAGGGGCAGCTCCTGTGTTGAGTGTCTGCCCCTGGTGGTCAGTGCGCATCATAGCGACCGGTTGTTCTGGTTGCTTAGGCTTTTATTATATAGATTAAGTATATACAAACAGGATATTAAAAAAAAGACAAGTATTATAAACAAAATAGTAATCATAGTTAAAATGTTGTCTCCATTACCTAGGACATTTACATAAATAATATAAAGTTACTGAATTTAGATCTACTAGTAAATCCCCCAAAATGATGTCCTTTCTAGTAGGATAGAAAGGACAGGAATTATGTTTAGAGTGGGAGAAAGTGGTCTTAAGGGGGGGGGGGGGGAAGAGCTATGTCCCAAATGAAGTAACAGGGGATGATATTTACCCTCCTAACTGAAACAATTTAAAAAAAATATGTGGGGAAAATGCTTTTTAAGACACTAAACATAAGCAATTAACAGCATTGATCCCTGAGAGCTGGGAAATAAACGAAGTAAGGCCCTGCTTACTGCAGAGAGAGTGTTTACAGGCCATGGCCCAGAGTGGAGGAACCTGGGTGGATCCCAGGGGACATCCTGACTTGAGGCAGGGCTGGGAGTCTAAGGAAGCCAAAGCAGCCAGAGTTTTCAGGCCAGAATTCCAAGGAAGAGAAAGAGTAGAGAGACCTACAGGTATCTGCAGGTCCCCCTGGAGGTTTCTCCCCGGGTATGTGAGAAAACTATCCAAAGTCAGGCAAAGAACTATGTGAAAGGATTTCCCGAAGAACGATGGGAAATCCCCAAAGCTAACACAGAGCTAGTTCCAGTTTCTCCTACCCAGAGTGGGAACCTTCTCATTCATGGGCATCAGGTATAGTACTCACAGCATTTTGCCTCAATAGTGGAAAAAAAATTATCCCTAGAATAAACACTGTCATGGTCTCTCCTAATGCAGATTAAAATAAAGATTCAAATGAATCAAACTGTTTGCAAGGAATTTAACTGCATTCCAAAAGAAAGTTCTGAAATACAGAGTTTTGTATTTAAAGGAATACAAAGGTATTGAGCTATCAAAAAGATAAAATAACAGTGTCTAGCATCCAGTCAAAAATTTCCGGATATACAAAGAAATAGTAAAATATGACTAATGAAGGGAATAAAACCAACCAGCAAAGTGAAAATGACACAGAAGATAAAAATTAATAAACAGGAGTGTTAAAAGAATTATTATTACTCTATATCATATGTTAAGGGCATCTATGGAAAACTTACAACTAACATCATACATAATAGTGAAAGACTGAATGTTTTCCTACTAAGACCGAAAACAAGGCAAGAAACTCTGCTGTTACTACTTCTTTATGAAACTGTACTGATGATGTTCTAGTCAGTACAATGAGGCAGATAAAAGAAAGACATTCAGATTGGAAAAGAAGCAAAACAGCCTTTCTTCACAGATGTTATGATTATCTATGTAGAAATTCCTATAGAAACTACAAAAAAAATAAATGCTGCTCTAATTAATAAGTACGTTTAGAAAAGTTGTAGGAGCTTAAATATACACATACCAGTTTTTTCTGTATGGTAGCAACAAACAAATTGAAATTAAAAACAATGCAATTTACATTAGCAACAAAAATTACTAAATACTTATGGTTCACTTTGACAGAGATGTGTGAAACCTGTACACTGAAAAATACGGTCAGTCTGAAAGAAATGAAGGGAAACCCAAATTGATCTATAGATTCAATGCTACTTCAATCAAAATCCCAAAAAGATTTTGTAGGAATTGGAAACCTGATTCCAAAATTCATAAATGGAAAAATGTTGTTTTGAACTTCATCAACATTAAGAACTTTTGATCTTCCAAAGCCATTTTTAAGTGTATAAAGAGACAAGTCCCAGAATGTGAGAAAATATTTGCACAGTACGTATTCCACAAAAGACTTCTTCCCAAATTACATGCTTTAAACGTGTAGTTCATTGTATGCCAGTTAAATCTTTAAACTTTTTTTTAACTGCTTCTTTTCCATAGTGGGATGTTTAACATCAAGAATTAGAAATATTAGCAGTTAGGTTAAGGATATGACATTTAAATACCAAAAGAATCAGCTTAAAGTTAAAAATATTTTTTCTAGAGTAATTACTTGGGGAATAGGGTAGAACTGACAAAGGTTTTCATAAAAAACCTTTTGGAAGTTTCCTGTTAGATTGTGTACATATATTACTTTGATGAAACTACATACTTACATCTAAAAGTGGCTAAGTAAAAGGAACATCTTAATCATAAGACAGGTCTATGCAGGCTCATTTATCTGAATATTTAATGTACTAAAGTAGGAATGAGGAGGATTTCAATTTATTCCTATTAGGGATTAAACTTGGTTGAATTTTATTTGATAATTTAGGGGTTTTTTTTCCACTTTATGTTGCTTATTATAGAGCTGTCAAAGTGGTAAAAACCCAAAATATTTATCCTGAAAGGCAGGCCAAAATGATTGCCTTTTAAAACTTGTATTGTAAAGATTAATTAAGGTTCTGTGTCGTTATTTTCTGTACTTTATTGATTCAGGATTACTTGTACTCTATAAATGTGTTGAATTATTTACACATCATGGGCAGCTAATGCTAATTCAGAACAAGCCCAGTGGGACCTCAGAGCCCTGCAATGCTAAATGTAATCTGGGGATCAGTAACATTCCATTCATAAAATGCATCACCCACAGGTTAATGGAAATAAACAATAGGCAAGACAATGAGTGGATTATGCAAATACACTGAAAAGATTTAAGCAAGGGGAGGGGACAACAAGAACCCAATTTGTGTTTTATTTAAACTCGGCTTAAGGTTTATGGTATACAAAATGATTAAAGCCACTTTGCTAATTTGCTAATGCTCTAAGAAGCACCACTACACAGGGAAAACTATCAAAATAGATTGGCCGTGGCTTTTTTTGTGTGTAGGAGAGGCTAATAGGGTGCAAAGAGATGAGATTAAGTGAAGGAAACTTTTAACATGAAATGAACAGTATTCTGAAGAAAAATTTGAGTGATTAGATTTACAAGACATTTATTGGCATTTATCTGAGACAAATAAAAGTTGCATGAAACTAAAACTCAGGCTTTATATTCAACTACTGCTTTGTGAGAAATCTTTCTTTTTCTTCTTCATTCAAATTCGGTCCTATAAAACAAATTCAACTTAAAACACAAGTGCTTTTAGGAAAACCTGTTCAAATGATAGTGTGAGAAACGAATTTCATTGTGAATTACGTCTTAGATAATATGTCCACCAAGCCCCCGAATAATGGCCAAGGACGTGGCAATAAGGAAATCTTTTCAAGTTGTTGGTTTGGAGATTTCTAAGCCTGAGTAAGGTGCAGCCTGGGGACAGCCCAGTTGCTGGTAGCACTTGGCCTTGGAGCTGGAGCAGTGGTCTGGGAGGGTTCACCAAAACAAGGAGTCCAAGCAGAAGTGACCTGAAGAGGGGACCCCCCTCCCCGCCCCTTGTAAAGAGCCTGTCATCACCATGTGGCAGTAACTTCTGAGGAGCCCATTGGAGCCTCTGGCCCTGACGTCAGGACATCCACATAGCCTGCCCTTCAGTTGTGGGTGTGTATCAGGGATGCATGCACCTGAAGGACTCCGGTAAATGACTCTCCTGGCATAAGGGTTTTGTGTTTTGTGGGGGGAAGAGGGAGAGTAGGACACCGGTGTGGACAGGCAAATGTGAGGGAAGGGGGGGAGATGGAACCTTGTTTGTCTTAGAAGTTATGTCAGTTGTGTGTTTCCATCTTAAACCACAGGGAGAAAGGGGGGAAGTCGTTTCAATGTTATCATAGAAAAGAAATTATTAGGGAATACTTTTTTTAAAAAAATATTTTTTTATTGATTTCAGAGAGGGAGAGAGAGAGAGAAACATCAGTGATGAGAGAGAATCATTTATCAGCTGCCTCCTGCATGCCCCACACTGGGGATCAAGCCCACAACCCGGGCATGTGCCCTTGACCAGAATTGAACCCGGGGCCCTTCAGTCCACAGACAGACGCTCTATCCACTAAGCCAAACCGGCTAGGCTATTAGGGAATGCTTTTTAAGTATCTCTTTACTCATAGAACCCTGGTGGTTCTTCTCTGATTATTATATTCTTTAGGTACATGTGTCATCAAAACTTTAGAACCTTTTTCATCATAGTTCGTACCCTTATTAAGACATTTAAATCATGGGACTAGGTAAAGGTCGGCATTAAAAGTTTCCTGGATGGGCTGATGCTATTTTAACCACTTGTCATTGTTCTTCTGTCATGCCAGGTAGTAGAAGAGGGGATGATGGTTTAGCAGTTTGGATATTAAAGGTTTGACCTTTGTTCCTCCTTTTGTTTTTGAAGATACTGCTTTCCCTTTGGACGACCTGAGGGAGCCCTGAAAGCCACACTGTCCTTACTTGAAAGGGTATGTTTCAACATTCCTTTACAAATACTGTTCACACTGCCAATTGCCGGTGTCTGAGCTCTTGAACTAGGCAGCCAGCCTCATTCCCCAGGAGTGTGCTCCCCTTTGAGTCCATTGTGTTTCACCAACCTCTCACATTTCCTTGCTATCTTCAAAATTCCCCTATCCCCTGCTGCTTCCTCCCAAAGGCTTTCTGAAGTGCACCTTGGCTTCATATGCTAAGTTGATGGCATTTTTTTTTGGTAATTTTCTATTTTTCCATCCCCCCCCCCCCCCCGGCCTCATGAAATAGGTGTGGTCGTTTTTTTCAGTCAAGTGTAATGAACTGTTTTTCAGACCTCACGGTTATCTCATCATTCCCCCTGACTTGTGTGTACTTCTGCCTTGTGTGTCATCGTCCTCAGACCTAAGCGAGTTTATCATTTAATATTCACCAACATATCATTCTTTTTGTTCTAAAATCATCGCAGAATTTATTTCAGTTCAATCTGTGTGAGGCTCTAGAATTCATGAATTGGAGAAATTGTAAATAGCAAATAAGGTTTCATGCCATGCTGAAAATTTGTCTATTAATGCAAGTATATTCTCCACTCCTGTTTTTGTGATAGATCAGGTTTGAAAGGGAAGTATCATTTTCATCTGTTTGTAAAACTTTTCGTATGCCCATTGGAAGCTAACAGGTAAGTGGGTGCCAGTTCCTATTCCTTATCAGTGTTAAAAGACAGTGTCTATGCCCTAGCTGGTTTGGCTCAGTGGATAGAGCATCGGCCTACGGACCACCAAAGAGTCCCGGGTTTGATTCCAGTCAAGGGCAGGTACCTCGGCTACAGGCTCCACCCCAGCCCAGGCCCTGGTTGGGGCTAGTGCAGGAGGGAGCCAGTCGATGTGTTTCTCTCACATCAATGTTTCTGTCTTTCCCTCGCTGTCTTCCACTCTCCCTAAAAGAAAAGAAAAAGACAATAATATGTAGGAATTATCTATGGCCCATGATTTGAACATTCTGGTGCTGATTAATCAGCTTCAAGCACTTGTTCCTGTCCGTTTTCAGCCCAATGAACTCTAGATTGCATTGTTTATTAGCACCTCTATGAAAACCCCAAAGGGATTTTAGGGATTTAAGGGCTTGGGAGATGAGGGCTAGAACTAGTGGCTACAATGAGGTCTTGCACATATAAATTGGTTTCATCTACGTATCCCTGTCTTATCCTTGATTACTGTGCATTGTGTGAAAGAAATATTCTCGTAGGAATTATCTCTTTAATGAGAATTTTTATAATATTAAGAGCTGCATGCAACCCAAGCTTTTCAAAGGATAGGTCTCATCCTGTTCATTAAGGTACATGGGTAAGATAAAACCCTAAAAGATAGCTTTACTTTGGGAACCGCACCCCATCCTGGGTACCAGCCTCTCTGTGAGCTGGTTGCCATGGCAGAGCTTCCTCCTCCCCTCCCCACCCCCAGCAGGGAAGAGTCAGTGGTTGTAGCGATGCCCTATGCCCTGCACTGACGGGGGGCAGGATGGACAGTGACCTTTATTGCAGTTGTAGTCACTAATCACGTCTCATGCTGAAGTGAGGGAGGAGTGGTAAAAGCCTTATCTTCATTTTCATGTCTCTGCACTTACTGACATCTTAGCAAAATAAAATATAATCTACATGTGAATTCTTGATACTTAGTAAGAAATGTTGCCTGGTTTCAACCCTGGACTCACCTCATTCTAACTTTAACAGCTACTTATTTCCATTATTTAAAAGGTTGTTACCATGGTAAGGCCTAGTGGTAAAGTGTATGATTCTGCCTATGGTACAAAATTAATCTGAAATTCAAATTTCAGTAATAATCACATAAAAATAATAGCGCATGCTAGTGCTTGTGCATTTTTTTTACTATAAGTAGAAGAATTTTTCTGACTATAAAGAGTCTTATGTTCAGTTCAAAATAAAATGCAAATATGTGTCTGTTTTAAAGATTACTACTATGAGCGTATGATGAATAAATGAAGTTGATGGCGAGGAGGCTTTCAAATGATGGAGTTGGTTGTTTTCAAAAGGAAACTTTGCCTAACAAAATTAAAATATGTTGTCAGGATCACCAGTGCTAGAATCACTGAATACATTTGAGATTATAAGATCCTTAGTGCCAAGACTTATGGAAAGAGAGAGAAATAATGAAGCCGGAAATGGGTGTTTTCATGTTCTATCATTATTTCTTCCCCAATAAAAGACTAATAGGATAGTTAGAACCCTTAAGTATTGTCGTCTTTATAGTAGCATTTTGCTATACAGTGGGGCCTTGACTTACGAGTTTAATTTGTTCCGTGACGGAGCTCGTAACTCAAATTACTCATATGTCAAATCCTAAAGTGAACGGGTGAGACACGTGATGCTGGGCTGATGTTGTGGCATTCACTGTGATGTTCGCTGCGCCAACTAGCGGTGGGGTATCTGAAGCTGGCTCGTAACCCGAATTTTAGCCCGCAAGTCAAAGCAAAAAATCGGCCAAGAGATAGCTCGTATCTCGAAAAACTCGTTAGTCGGGACACTCGTAAGCCAAGGCCCCACTGTATATCATTTGAATGTAAGCAAATCAGGATAAAGCCATTAACTTTATGAAAAATAGAGTTTGATTAATAGTGTAATCAAAACTGACTGTGAGTGGTTTTATCACTAGGAAAGTTTTCAGGAAACTTACCAGTCATTAAATGAGTGTTTAAATACATTATATTTTCAATTATGGGTATAACTGTATTTCCCCCTTACCAAGAGTAATATTTTTAAAGGGAAAAATCCAAAAACACAATTTCGGAACCCAACAGAAAATAATCAGTTTTTTTTCTAAATTAGAAAGTTTCCATGTCTTTTAACACTTGATACTACATTTCACTGAGACGAAGACGTTTTCTCCCTCGTGAGCAGATCATGGTAACTAAAGTTTAATTAGTGAAAGCGGTGGTCTTGATTTTTATAGAGCACAAAAGAAAGATGCTGCTTCTTAATGGAGTTCTGTTACTGTTTTTCTCTATGTTGCTCAAAACACTTAAAGCTTTGAAATTAAGAGATACGGAAGCCAAACTTTGTTTATTGCTTGTCCCAGCGATGGTAATCCTGATCTGAAACAGCTGCTCTCATGGTGTCCTGGGTCCCTGGGGGAAGAATGACAGTCACACTGAATGGTGGCTTGGCCTGTGGGAGGTTTTGATGTGCACAAATGAGGCTTCGACAGGAGGAGCCGAGATTAGAGGATTACTTCCCAGTTGTGAAGTGCGGACTAATTACCTCCCCCAGTGTTACCTGGGACCCCTCCTACTAATTAATAGTCAGGTCTAGAACAATTTGTATAATTTGTTTTTAGAATTTTATGCAATCTATCTCTCTCTCTTCCTCCCTCCTTCCCTCCCTCCCTCTAGGTTTTAATGAAAGATATTGCCACTCCCATACCAGCAGAAGAGGTGAAAAAAGTGGTCAGAAAATGTCTGGAGAAAGCCGCCTTGATCAATTACACTAGACTCACAGAATATGCCAAAATAGAAGGTCAGTGCAGTGAGCAATTGCCGAAGTGGCAGCAAGAGCCAACAGTGCCTATTAACTGAATTTTCTGTGAGAAGCCCTTTCCTTTTCTGAACAAACCTGTGCCCTGGCAAAGGGAAATGTCTCATTAAAATCTCAGCTGGTGAACTGAAGAGCTTTTTCCTATTCATTGCTTTAATATGCCTCCTGGGACTCTGCTTGAATGAAAGACCCAGGATTCGTGCTTAAGTTGTCCTTTGTTCTTATTTTGAGTTTGCAAGAAACCAAGAGGTGTTTTCATGGGTTGTGTTTTTTGGCATTACTGTAAGTATGTCTAACATTTAAACTATGGATAGTGTATTCTTTCCTGATCAGTAACAGTGTAGTATTACATAATTTTATTTTCTATTCAGCAGTATCATTCATGGAAAGGGGGAAACTTGTTGATTATCATGAGGGCTGAAATAAATGGATAGAATTACTTGTAACTTTTAATTGCTTTCAGTATATTGATGCGTTGGAAGATTAGATCTCTTGAGAGGACTGTGCATTTTTTTTCTCTTTTTTCAGGTTTTATTCATTGAGGAAATGGTCATTTAAGATGTTTAGAAATAAGTAGGTTGAAATTTGTGGTAAAGTCACACAAGCAGTTTCTACTCAACAGTCCTTTGATTGATATAATTAAAAGTAAAAGAAAGGACCCTAAATTTTCTACTCTAATCATAAAACTAGCTTGTTCAACACATGTATCATTTACTTGGGGAGAAAAAAGTTTGCAGTGTCAAATATTTATGTCTAAATATAAAAAGTAGATCGTTAGAAAAAACTTAGTCACTTTTAATATAAAATTTTACATAATGAATTTTAAATGTATGAATTAGATGCTGTTATAATAGTTTCATCAAAATGGTGACAATGAAAAAAAGATGACTATAATTGGCTGTGTTATATCCTTTTTTCTCTCCAAATCTGATCAAGCTTTCTAACAAGCATGTGATAACCAACCTCCTGAGTGATTAACAAAAAAGCCATCCCATCACTATAGCAACCAATATTATATCACGAGAGTAACAACATGAAACCTCCTTAGTTACCAGTTTAACATCATTAATTATGATATCATGTTGTGTTAAAGCACAAGCAATGAATATTAGATCATGTGGGGAAAGTAGAAGATAAACAGATTGGTTTTCACATTTTGAATACGCATTCAGTTTTCATGTTTTGGGAATAATGGGAGTTGCGTACACGGATTGAAAGAATTAATATAAAAGTAGACATATTAAAACCTTTCAAATCTGGCAATGAGAAAAGTGTGGACAACCTGAATAAATACAGTATTGCTTTATCTAAGTATTATGAATCCTATCAAAAAAACGATGAAAATCTTTTTTAAAATTTATCTTTATTGTTGAAAGTTTTATAGATGTCCCACTTTTCCCGCCCCTCCACCTCACACCTGCACCCCCAGGCCTTCACCACACTATTGTCTGTCCCCAACACACACACACACACACACACACACACACACACACACCCGCCTTCCCTCTGAGATTTGGCAGTCTGTTCCATGCTTCTTTGTCTCTGGATCTATTTTATTATTTTTGTTCATTGTTTTGACTATTACCTAATACTTTTTGGAACTCACCCTCTCCTATCTGAGAATATTCTAGAAAATTGATCCTAGAAATCTAGTCAGGTAGGGCTACAGAGCAGTCACCTTTTTCAAAAAACAAAAGGCATGCTTATTTGATGAGAAAAACTTCTATGCTTTTTAATACCTTTCTCCCCTCTTTTTTTGTATCTTAAAAAATAAAGAGCTTTTCTTTCATGTTTAGGATCAGACTAAGAACAAAGTCAAATTTAAGTTAGTAGGAAGTGGGCTACTTTTCTTTGCTGGATTGGCCTACTATATTATGTGAGCAGCATGGGTAGAGTTTGATTTTCTCCTAAATTGTCTTTTCTTATGTTCTAGGCCCAGCAGAAAAGGAGACAGGTAATTGATGCTTGTGCATGCATGTGTTATTTCTAACGTGATGCTGTTGTGTTTTGGTATTATGAATAGCTCTTTCCTTTTCAGGACTCCTATTGGATCACTTTAAGATGGTGAAGAAAACTTTGATTTTATCGGAACTATTGCTAATGCGTTGTAGGGAAAAGTATAGGCCATTTATCTCTGTAAAAGTTCAGCACTGGTTTCTGATATGAATTCAAAGCAAAATACCTGAGGCTGTGTTAATGTTATGCATTATTTTTTAAGCATAGACGCTAATCTTCTGTGGAAGCGGTTGCCAGCATTTGAAGGGCTCTTTCAGCTAGAAAAGAGGCCCATCTCTCCTTTATCACTCCTGAGAAATAACAGAGGGAAAAGCACCGATGCTGTTAAGTGAAAAATAAGCAGCTCTTAACTTTGGAAGTTGTTAATCATAGGAAGGAGCAGAGGCTATGAAATCCCATCTCAAGAAATTTCTGGGAAAGAGTCTCTCTATTTTGAAAGGTTTTGTTACTTTTTTCTAGTGTCACTTATCACAGTTGTAACTTTTTTATGTTTGAATATTTTTATTTATTGACTCAGAGAGATAGAGAGAGGAAGGGAGAAATAGAGAGAGAGAGGAAGGGAGAAACAGAGAGAGGGGGGAGGGAGAGAAACATCGATTTGTTGTTCCACTTGTTTATGCATTAATTGGCTGATTCTTGTATGTGCCCTGACTGCGTTCGAACCCACAACCTTGACGCATCAGGACAACACTCCAACCAACTGTGCTATTCAGCCAGGGCTGTAATTATTTTAATTACGTTTGCTGTTATCTATTTATCCTACCTATCTCCTCTTCAGCCTCATGAAGGCATAATCCCAACTGAACTTGTTTTCCAAAGTCACTGTTGTATTCCCAGCATCCAGACCTATGCCACTGACATGAAGCAGGTACTTAATACTTTGGAAAGAGACAAGAAGTAAGTTTCACCAGAAAACAGTGGAGAAAGAGAAGAGCGATGAATGAACCTTTCCAGCCCCAGTTTGCTTATCTGCGTCAAATTTTGCACGCAGTGTTATAGACAAGTTTGCTTGGGTTGTTTTTAACTGAAGTCTCCTATTAAGGGCTTTGTTTCTTTCTCTTTTTTCCCCCCTACATTTTTCTATATATTTCTTTCTAAAGTATTTGACCCCTGAGAGAGTCAGGAATAAAACACTCAGAGCCAGGAAAAGGGCAGAGAACACACCTATCCTGATGCCTAAAGGGTACTTTAGAAAAAAATGAATTAGGATAAAGGAAGGAGACTGCCAGTCCCTCTCACGGCAGCCCATCATGACAGCAACAGCCCAGTGCTCTCTAACAAACATCTTCAAACCCTCTCGTGGCACTTTACCCCCCACAACCTTGCTGTGGTGAACACAGTTTTTATAGTTTGCACACAGTAGTCCAGGGTTGTTCGTGGCCCTCCCACTGCCAGAGCGTAAATAAGTAGGCCACCTGGGACGAAAGTCAGGTGTCCTGATCCCCCACCTACAGGGCTCCGCTCCTTCCCCTGTGAAATATGAAGGGGTCGCAATGCACCTTCAGAAAGGATGAGGCACAGACTGTTGCCGTGTTCCCATTGAAGAGCCCAGGAAAGGGCATGTGCTGCCATCCCCTCTTACCTCATTGCCACCAGACGGAAGCCTTCCCTTCACATGTATTGAACATCCACACCTCTGCTCAACTGGACAGCCTGACTTGAGGAAAAAGGCCTTTTAAAAATTAAATGCTTGCATAGAGAAGAGAAAAAAAAATCAGAGTAGTCTCGGTAATTTAAGTGGATGGAACAGAAAGCTAATCTCAAGTGAAGAATGTTCTGAAGTAACAGAAGAGAGGTTTTTAAGAAATGTAGTTCTATTCCTTCAGTTGCATTTGGTTACGAGTTAACAGGGTTACTTAGAAATGATGTTAGGGTGCTTAGAAAAGTGAATAAAAATAAGGATATCAGTTGAATGTGTAAGAGCGCAAATGCTGGATAAGACTTTCAAACAGCACTCTCTAGGGCATTATAATCATTATCCATTGTTAGTTTGTAGAAAAGAGTAAAATTCAGCCCAAGACTTGTCATCATGTTATCTATCCTATTGCTCCAAAGATTTTTTTTATTTACATTGCTTCAGTAGTTCCTTAAACAATTCTTCAAACTAGAAATCAGCTATAATAAAAACACTCAGAAATATTCAAACACCTAGAGGCAAAATAGCATGTTATTAAATAATGAATAGGTTACCAATGACATCAAGGAATCCTATCTAATAATAGACAAACATGGTAATTGACCGTACCTTCACTACGCCTACCATTGGCTAATCAGCGAGATATGCAAATTAACCGCCAACAAAGATGACAGTTAATTTGCATATGTAGGCACAAAGCGGTGGAGTGAAGGCTTGAAAGCAGCTCCGGCCAGAGTGAAGGCCTGGGTCCTGGATGCCGGAGGAAAACCGGTGCCAGAGGAAAACCAGTGCCGGCAGCCAGGGGAAGGGAAGGCCTATTGCACGAATCTTTTCGTGCAACAGGCCTCTAGTAAATTATAAACTTCCTGGAGACAAATGAAAATGAATATACAACAACCCAAAATTTATGGGACACAGTGAAAGCATTCCTGAGAAGTTCGTAGCACTACTAGGTCTACTTCAAGAAATAAGAAAAATCTCTAATTATCTAACCCTAAAACTAAAAGAATTAGAAAGAGAATAATAAGAAAATCCCAGAGGAAGTAGAAGGAAGGAAATAATAAAGATCAGAATGGAAATAAATGACACAAAGACTAAAAAGAAAGTGCAAAAGCTGGCTCTTTGAAAAGGTAAACAAGATTGATAAACCTCTAGCCAGACTCATTAAGAAAAAAAGAGAGAGAACCCAAATAAATAAAATCAGAAACAAACGAGGTGAGGTAACAACTGACAACATAGAAATACAGAGGATTGTAAGAAAATATTACAGACAACTATATGCCATCAAATTGGGCAACCTGGGCAAAATGAACAAATTCCTAGAAACATACAATCTTCCAAAACTGAATCAGGAAGAATCAGAAAACCAGAATAGACCAATATCAACTAATGAAATTGAAGAAGTAATAAAAAAAACTTCCAGCCAGCAAAAGTCCTTGATCAGATGGCTTCAAAGAGGAGTTTTACCAAACATTCAAAGAAGAACTAACACCTATACTCCTCAAACTATGCCCAAAAATTTAAGTAAAGGGAATGCTTTCAAGCTCTTTTTATGAGGCCAGCATTATCCTAATCCCAAAACAAGATAAACAGACTACAAGGAAAGAAAGCCAGTATTCCTGATGAACATAGATGCTAAAATCCTCAACAAAATATTAGCAAATCAGATTCAGCAATACATGTAAAAGATTATTCACCATGACCAAGTGGGATTTATTCCAGGGATGAAAGGCTGGTAAAATATTCAAAAATCAATAAATGTGATACATCATATAAACAATATGAAGGATAAAAATCTCATGATCCTATCAATAGATGAAGAAAAAGCACTTGACAAAATCCAGCACCCATCCACATATATAAAAGCCTAAGCTACTGGAACACCAAAACGACCAGAATGACTGGTCGCTATAATGTGCATAGACCACCAGGGGGCAGACGCTCGCGGGAGCTGCTCCCTGGTGGTCAGTGTGCTCCCACAGCCAACCTCCTTCACCAGCCAACCTCCCACGGCCTCTTCCCCTGTCCAGCAGGCCCCAGCTGGTGGCCGGCAGCCAGAAGGAAGGCCCCAGCTGTGGCCATCAGGAAGGCAGGGCAGGCCAGTTGGGAGGGCCCATGAGAAGGAAGGCCCTGATCAGCCCTGATCACCGGCCAGGCCTAGGGATCCCACCTATGCACGAATTTCTTTTACATGTATTGCTGAATCTGATTTGCTAATATTTTGTTAAGGATTTTAGCATCTATGTTCATCAGGAATACTGGCTTTCTTTCCTTGTAGTCTGTTTATCTTGTTTTGGGATTAGGATAATGCTGGCCTCATAAAAAGAGCTTGAAAGCATTCCCTTTACTTACATTTTTGGGCATAGTTTGAGGAGTATAGGTGTTAGTTCTTCTTTGAATGTTTATTAAAACTCTCAGCAAAGTGAGGGATCATACCTCAACATAATAAAGGCCATAAATGACAAACCTACTGCCAACATCATACTCAATGGGCAAAAACTGAAAGCATTTCTCTTAAGAACAGGAATAAGGCAGGGTTGTGTGCTTTCACCACTCTTATTCAGCATAGTACTAGATGTACTAGCCACAGCAATCAGACAAGGAGAAAAAAATGAAAGTTATCCAAATGGGAAAGGAGGAAGTAAAAGTGTCATTATTTGCAGATGACATGTTATTGTACATAGAAAACCCTAAAGACTCCACCAAAAGCTACTAGATATAATAAATGAATTTGGCAAAGTAGCAGGATACAAAATTAACATCCAGAAATCGATGTCATTTTTATACACCAATAATGAACTCTCAGAAAGAGAAACTAAAAAATATATATGAATCCCATTTACCATTGCAATAACAACAAAAAAGTTACCTTGAAGTAAACTTAACCAAGGAGGTGAAAGATCTGTGTTGGGAAAACTATAGGACATAGAGAAAAGACATAGAGGAAGATACAAACATGTGGAAGCATGGAGCATGTTTGTGGATTGGAAGACTTAACATAATTACAATGTCCATACTATCCAAAGCCATCTATAGATTCAACACAACCCCTATTAAAATACCAATGGCATATTTCACAGATCTAGAACAAATACTCCAAAAATTTATATGGAACCAAAAGGAGCCCGAGTAGACATAGCAATGTTGAGAAAGAACAAAGTAGGAGGGATCACAATACTGGATAGCAAATTATACTACAAAGCTATTGTAATCAAAACAGCCCAGTGTTGGCACAAGGACAGGCATATAGATCAATGGAACAGAACAGAGAACCCACAAATTGACCCAAAATATTTTACAAAAGAGGTAACTGAGACTCCAGAAAAAGTAACTTGCACAAGGCCATACTGTTGTTATTAAAATTCAACCTAACTGAAATTTGCACCCACATCCCTCAGACACCAGGGCCCTCTGCATGCTCTTTCCACTAGCTGCTCTGCCTCCAAGGCTGTCTCATTTGAAGCAGTGGAATTTTTTTTAAATAAACACTTCAGCCACGTACAAAAGTCAAGGGTTAATTAACATCTGTAGGATCACTTTTTCAAAAAATAATGAATATTTCATAATCAACTCTTATGTGCCTGGCATTATTCTAAGCACTTGACATGTATTCATTTATTCCTTGTAACTCTTTAAGCAAGTACCATTACTATTATGATTACTTTTTCAGGAAACTGAAGCAGAGACTTGGCCAGCTGGGCTGTGGTCACAGAGCTTAGGGAAGACTATAAACCACTGCCTAACTATTATATAATAACTAGAGGCCCGGTGCACAGAATTTGTGTACTGGGGGGTGAGGGGGGCGTCTTCTCAGCCTGGCCTGTAACCTTTAGCAGTCCAGGAGCCCTCAGGGGATGTCCAACAGTCAGACATCCTTAGTGCTGCTACAGCGGCGGGAGAGGTTCCCGCCACCGCCACTGCGCTCGCCAGCCGTGAGCCTGGCTTCTGGCTGAGTGGTGCGCCCCCTGTGGGAGCGCACCGACCACCAAGGGGCAGCTTCTGCATTGAGCGTCTGCCCCTGGTTGCAGTGCAGGTCATAGCTACCAGTCGTTCCGCCATTCAGTCAATTTGCATATTAGCCTTTTATTATGTAGGATAATAGCGTTATGTTCTTATTCTCCTATGTCTTCCTCCCTCCCCTTTCTTGGTAAGCTTGTTTAAAGTTAAATTTGCTCTCAGTCACAACTGAGACATGGACACTTGAAAGGGAGTGCTCAGTGGTGGTCTCTGCAGAAATATGACAGAAGCCATACATGTAACTGAAAATTTTCCGGTAGTCATGTTAAAGAGGTAAAAAGAAACAGGTGGAATGAATGTTAATCATATAGTATATTTAATATCACTTTAAAATGTGTTCAATACACAAAATCATTAATGAGATGCCTTACATTGCCTTTTCATCCGATGTCTGTGAAACTCGGTGTGTGTCTTACACTCACGCCCCACCTCAGTTCAGAGTAGCCCCATTGCAAGTGTCATAGGCCATGTGTGGCGAGTGGCTGCTGGATTGGAGAGGACAGGTTCCTAGTGTAAGGCTGAAAGTGGGCTCCGGAATCTGAATCTTTTTATCCCACCGCCTCACATCTTTAGAGTCAGGTGTGGAAAGTGACTAACATGCGCAACCTCCCCTGAGCTCAGAGCATCTCTCCCTCTTCCCTGCTTTCATTTTCTCTATCGCACGTAGGATCTAGCATGTAAGATGGTTCATTCATCCGACTGTTGTCCTAGAATGTTAGCCCCAGAAGGGCAGGGCTATTGTGTTTTAGTAGCTGCTACACCTCCAGTGCCAGGAAAATTGCCTCACTCATAGCGGGTACTCGATAAATATTTACTGTATAAATGAATGAGTACACGGCACAAAGAATGATCACGCTATTTGTAGCAGAGAGAACTTCTGTAAACTGGCAAGCTGGCTCCCGAAGGTTCCTTCAAACCAATCGCTGAATAATTAACAATGTAGAGCAAAAACTAGCCACTTAAAAAAGTAACAAGATGGAAACAAATTACACTAGGATTTCATGTCATTTAGGGGAGGGACAAGGAGGCATCAACTTGGGATCACAGAAGCCAGAGGTTGTAGATTGCAGTTACATTAACAATATCTAGTAATCTAACCTGGCTCAGTTGTTTCTGTAATTCAGCATCATGCTCAGTTTTGAATCATGATTTGCTTCCATCCTTGGGAATTCTCCAAATTCTCCATTGGCATCTTACATTTGCAGAAGAAAGGGATCTCATAACTTCAAGATAGATGAAATAAAACAAATTAACTTTATCTAAGTGCCTTCTTCCCTTTTGGAAAACTATTTGCATGTGTTTTACAAGAACAATTTCTTTATAGAACGTAAAATTTCTAGGAAGCTTGTGTGTTTTTTTTATTTTATTTTAAGAAATGTTTAACATTTACACTCTTGCAAAACCAACTAGCTTTCTTCTTTGGTTTAACCTTATCATTAACTCTATTATTGATTTAATAAGATCCTTTTTATTTATAACCTAAGATTGAAAGTATGATAAAACAACATCATACTCCATAGGCAAATTCATTTTGGGTTGACTTCCCATTTTCCTAATTGTCTTTTTAATTACATGCCCGTTGATGCAAATTCACTATGATTTTTTAAAGAAGAAACCATTTGTTCTTTAATTTGAGGGATTTCTTACAGACAATAACAACAATAATACATCTACTATCAGTCCCATCTTTTTCCTGAAAACGACATGTTTTATACTGACTTACAACAAAAGAGGTGAGAACCACAACTGAGAGCTTGCCTAGACCTGAGAGCGTTTGCATAGATGTAGGACCTGGGTTCACTGTGAATCCAGGAAGTCGGAGGTGCCCTAAACAAAAGGCAGCATGGCTTGAACAGACAGTCTCTGTGCAGTGAGGTTCTGTCTGGGCCGCTGGTTGCCAGGCTCCCGGTCTAACCCCAGCGAGCTCAAGTTCAGTCTCAGTTGAGTGGGACAGAGATGGTTTCCCAGAGGGCCGTGCTGCTGACTGTCTCTGAGAGGAGAATTGCACTGCGGCAACTTGCTTACGTCATTAGGATGTGTTTGCCATCTGGATGGCATTTTAATTTAGCACTCATTGTCAGTAGCGATGAATAATAAATAAATAAAATCTGTCCTGCTGAAGGATGTGTGTTTATAAAAGGAAGTCTATAAAAACACTGCACAGTTGATGGAAATACTTTTTGTTAGGGAGTAATTATGTACTAATATTTCTAGGATAACGTAACAGTTTTCTCTTAAAAGTTGTGATTTCTTATCAATTTGATTTTTTTTTTTAAAATTTAGTGTTATATGTTACCATGGATTCAGGTTACCAATAACTAAACAATAGATCTGAAATTTTGTATTCCCATAAGGATTGACAGCACTGCAAAATATAATGTGTACATCAGTAAAAGACATAATCCTCACCCTAAAAAGAATACAACGGGTAATTTTAAAAATTTTGTGTTGCCTTTTGCAAAAGTGTGGCTTGGAGGATAGACCTTTGCCTAAAAGGAAAACCTTGGTGACCATTTCTGCTTCTGAGTCACCTAATGATTTGGGGACAAATTGGCTCTAAAAGAAAGAATGACTTACTATCTTTTTCATTGGACTGTTTGAGAAAATCCTATAAATCTGTCATAAGTTTCTCGTTTGTAAAGCAGTATGTTTATAGTAAAAACTCATTGCTTGAGCTACACTGACTTAGTGTCTGTGATCATCTGGATAGGGACCAAATTAAAAGTTATTTTTCTACTCTACATTAAAAAAAAACTGAGTATTTTTCAGATGGTCAGTGAACTACTTAGATTATTTAAGAAGGTAATTTTTTCTGATAGCAATAAATTACCTTGATTCCTATCATCTAATATGATACAATTGAAACTTAACTTTAAACTGTTCTTATCAACATGTTCTCATCAACATTGAATTAGATGTCATTAATATCACTTCCTTGCCACACCGTTAGCCTTAATGTAGGTAGTGTACACACCACTGTGTTTTACGATCATATTCCCTCGTTTGCACATCTCTTTAATAGCTGTCTTAATAAAAGACAGTTCCATTCTCCTATGTGCTCTGCATTTAGTATATTGCAATATAATATTTTTGTTAGTGTATATGAAAAAAAATCTGGCTACCTACTGATAGGTAATTGTAAAGGGAGGAATATTTTAATAGAATAAACTTTTTAGGTAATTGTGGGTTTTTTATGATATTGCATCAAAACTTAACAAGTAATAGTTTCTTACAGGTTAATTGCAATGTGGAACCTGAAAGCATATCATGAACTTTTCATGTTATTTCATTAAATTCAAATGGTTTATCATGCACTTTGAATAGATCTTTCACCATGCACGATTTTTTGACATCATGTATTGATCAAGGAAAATATTGATTTACAAAAGTTATTATATAATATCAAAAAAAGTGTCCCTTGTTAATATTACCTGTCTGACCAGTAATGTTTTAAAGGATTGGGAAGCTGTCAATCTCATGACAAATTTCTAAAATTCTTGTTTTCCTTGAAAGCTCTTAATTTTATCAGTGGCAACAAGTACGGCCTATTATCCTTAAAGTGACAGGTTTACTTAGTTTCTCGTAATGCGTCTGCCAAATAGCCAAGTCTGAAAAACCATAATTTTGTTCATCAGTATCCTTTCAACTAAAATTGGTTTTCTGTGAAAGAAAACAACAACAACAAAAAGAAACAGCTGGTACAGCCCTCAACTCAATCACACAAATACCTTTCCTGGAGACAATCATGGTAGCTCAGTGCAGAAGTGACTTATGCAAACGTCTCATTTTGTCACAGATGATATTTAAAAATATACTTGGGGAGAAATTCAATAAAATTAATAATTTTTACTGTTTCATCAGGGCATTCATATGAAAACTTTTTTTGTCTTTTGCTGTGTGTGTTTTTTTAGTGCATGGTGGTAAAGAATGCAATAATGAGTATGGTTTAGCCTTGATTCACGCTAAGGCAGCAGCAGTTTTACCCACCATTACTTTTGCATCATCACTGCAAATATCAACAGAGTAAAAAGGCAAACCATCTTAGTATTATTATGAAGATAGTTTTTATCTCTCAGATTCCCTAAAGGTCTTGGAAATCCCCAGGGGCCCATGGCCCACATTGAGAGCTGCTGTTTCACATTGTCAAGCAATTAGCTAGAAAATATAAACAAAAATAAAGTGCCTTTCATAGGAACACCCAAACTATAAGGTACCCAGGAATCAACTGTACCAAAAGCATGTAAAACTTCCTAAACTGATATAAAGGAAAATTTGAAACTCAAAGGCCCTAGAGAATAATCGAAGTAGATGTAGGGATAGCCAGTGACTTTAAGAGGGGTGAACTGATACTGGACTATAATATGTAAGCTCTCCTCCCAGACTCCACTAGTATCCCAAGGGTATTTTAAAGAACTTTATAAGTTTACTTTAAAATTTAAGTGGAAGAATAAAGGGTACTGATAACTAAGATAACTTTAAAAAGAGAAAGAAGAGAACAGAGTGTGGAGACTTGCCTTGCCAGATACTAAGATAAATTAGAAGACAATCACCAAGGCCCACAATAAGGCAGATACTCTGAATGGAAAAGTAGGGAGACTCATGTAAACTAAGTCCTCATGTACGATTCTCAATAGGTTCTTCAATGTTAAATGAAGCGACATACAATGAAACCAGTTTTACCACAGGCTAATTGATATAAACAAAAGCTAATTTCATCGACATAACAAACAACATTGAGTGAAATAACATTACTCAAGGGCCTGCTGTGTATATGGGAGCGTGATGTGCTTCCTCCATAGTAAAGTGGGACCAAAACACAGTGGGCAAAGGATGGGCTGTTAGCGAGGTGATGCTAGGAAGATGGGCTTACTGCATGGATAAAAATAAATTGAACTCTCTCTAATAAAAACATGGTCTCCAGAGAAAGTAAGACACCTCAATTTTTTAAGAAAGAAATATCTGCCATATAAATTTAGCATTTCTCTTTATAATAACTATCTCCGATTAATGTTTTACTTTTTCACTTCCTTGATGATATCCTAAGTTCATTTCATGTCTATTTCAGTTGAGACAAAATTGTTTCAACTTTCTTATAAAACGTAGCTGGTTCCATTTAGTTTACTAAGACAACCCTTTGTACTTGAAAACAAATACATCACAGACTCTGGAGCGATGCTGTGAAAGCTCCCTCAATCATATTTTGATGCCCTGATTCAGAAGAAGATTCATGTACGCACAGGAAAGTACATCAGGAGCACTTAATCCCTGGGGCCTGGAAAAATGATTTTATATTCTCCCAAAGCTTCTCTTTGGTGAATATTTGCCTCTGTAAAAATCCTCAGCGAGAACATAAGCACCTCCTGAGAAAACAAAGCATTTTATGTAACGTGTCCTTCGCTGCGCTCCTCACTGGGAATCATTCCCTCGGCCGTGATCTCTAACACCCTGAACAGCTCTTGCTAGAATCTTACCTCCTTCCTCTGAAGATGCATGGAAATCTCATTACGAGTGTTCAACACCTGTTCCCTGAAAGGTCTTGAGTTTACTCAGCTCACTTGACAGTGTGTCAGGTATTTGTGATATATTTTTTTTTGCTTTTATATGGAATGTGATTCACAGATAAACACAGACTCGAAATGGTAACCTTTCTTCCTTGTGTGAGCAATTTTGTAGAATTTGTCATTCTCTAACTCCAGAGTTTGAAACCAACTGATTGATGACCCTCTCGTTTATTTGCTAACATGTGTCAACAGGTAAACCAAGTGACATAGCAGTATGGCCCCTGCAGCACCATGATAATCTGAGTAGTTTAGATGTATGAAGAAGTGTTGTCCAATTGGACAAAACCAGAGTAATGCAAACTGACAGATTTTACCTCTTTACTTCTCAACAGTTAGTAGGTACTCAAGCCTGGACAGTTTTCAAAATTAGCAAGGGTTCATTACTGTGCGCCATAACTAAGTGGCTATATAGCTTCAAGCATAAAATTAAAAGGTCCAATCGAAGCATTTGTAATGCCAGATTTTTTTTTTATTTAAACAGGGAAACCTATAGCATATCTCTGAGGCATACACACACATTCACTGTGGCTGGCAGACCCAGGATGTTTAAACTGTAGAAATATTTAAGATGTCACTAAGCCCAACCCTACCTCTACACCTGGTCCATCTGGGAGCCTTTCTTCAAATCTTAGTGTCAAATAGATTATCACTACTGATACATGACTAGGCTGCCCTAGGCATGCCATAGCTATTCATTATGTGTCAAAGAAAACACATGCATACAGACATTAAGAGCTTTTGACTAAATTTCTTAGCACCCAAGGCTCCAAATCTTTGCAAATGATACCTTTCAGATTGTGGTTGCCATGTCCAGGAAACTTCTCTTTCCTTCCCCTTCAGCTTGCCCCCAAGCTGACCAGCCTCTGGGGTCCCTTTCACCTTCTCCGTTGCCCACTCCACAGTGGTCATCTTCACCTACCACCTCACTGGATCCTGCCTGGCCTGAGCTCTACTGTTCAAGGACAGAATAGAGGGGGTTGGGGAACTGGGTGAAAAAGGTGAAGGGATTAATAAGTACA
This sequence comes from Myotis nattereri, assembly GCF_964212035.1. Taxonomy (NCBI): domain Eukaryota; kingdom Metazoa; phylum Chordata; class Mammalia; order Chiroptera; family Vespertilionidae; genus Myotis; species Myotis nattereri. The sequence goes on along the minus strand of NC_138086.1, from coordinate 16,061,706 downwards.
AATTGGTAGTTACCAGATAGTTACAGGGATGTAAAGTACAGCATAGAGAATGTAGTCAGTAACATTATAATGTATTAGAGGCCCAGTGCACAAATTTGTGTGCGGATAGGGTCCCTAGGCCTAGCCTGCTATCAGGGCCATCTTTCACCCGCTCGCCAGTCCCCAGTCCCGCCCTGCCGCAACCCACCCTGGTTCCCCGTTCACCATCCGACAATCAGAACCTGCAAGCCAGTGCGGGGGAGGGGACCAAGAGGTGGTCAATGCACCTCATAGCAACTGGTCAAGTGGTCATTCTGGTCATTACGCTGTTATGATCGCTGGGCTTTTATTATATAGGATGGTGTCAGATGATACTTGCAATATCAGGGGGAACACTTTGTAAAGTATATGATTGTCTAACCGCTATGCCAAAACTAAACAAGATAATATTGAACGTAAACTCTAATTGAAAAATAAAATTTAAAAGTTAAAGAAAGGAATGATAAAAGGAGTTCAAGGCGCAGGAGGAGGATGTGAGGCATTTGATGCATGAAGGACTATGCATAAAATTTAAGGTGCTATTGTAGACCTTCGTTACATGATAATTTAGTGTTGGCAGTTATTAGAGTTGAGATTATTCTGATATATATCTTTTTAATTTCTGAATCTGGGTTGTATGGAAGGGAAAAGGTATGATGCAGTAAAATCAAGGAGGAGCTTATAAGTTTCAACTGCTGAATATATAACCATATGTGAGAGAGATCCTGGCTAAAAAACAATCTTTAGAAAAGCTTCAGTAATACAAGCAAAATTACCTGGAAATGTTTTATGCTATCATTAGACTCTTACATCATAGTTCTGGCCAGAGCTAACCAAAGCGAAGTAAATATACATAATAGCAAACTTTTCTCTCTTTCAAACTTTCATGATTCTTATAGCAGGAACACTATGAAATTTTTTTTCCTGTGAGATCTTAGCTCTTCCTGGTTTACAGACTTAAGGAGAGCCAGTGTCTCAGCAGTTAAAGGGACAACTTTAATAAAACTCAAACCAAGGTGTCTGTTTCTCCACTCTTAGAAATCACATAACTATAAAAGCCTGCGACAGATGTTAAACTACACATTAAATTTTGTGTTAAGTACCTAGTAATCTTTTATCTGTAATTCCATCACTATCAGACCTTATTTTAAGATCTATATATATATATTGATTTCAGAGAGGAAGGGAGAGGGAGAGAGAGAGAGAAACATCAATGATGAGAGGGAATCATTGATTGCCTGCCTCCTGCACTCCGCCCAGTGGGGATCAAGCCCCCGACCCTAGCATGTGCCCTTGTCCAGAATCGAACCTGGTACCCTTCAGTCTGCAGGCCGACGCTCTATCCATTGAGCCAAACCGGCTAGGGCCAGACCTTATTTTAAGATCTTAAGAGGAGAATATACCCCCTAAAGACTCACAAAAGGCATCACCGACGTTTACCTCCATAGGTATCTGAGTTTTATGGCCTGTCACTCATGGGTCACCACTTGCTGTTGGCTAAGGAGATTGCTCAGTTTGGATCCAATCTGGCTGCCATTGACCTATACTCGAGTGGCCAGTTCTCTTTTGTTCCACAGCTGACCGTGTTGCTTAAAAATTAATTTACTGATGTGAAAGATAATCCAGGTAAAGTAGTTAACATGAAATAGTGACCACAGGACAATTATTCCAAAGCACTATGTTATTAGCATGGTTAATTGCAAAGAGGTATTAACTGGAACTGTTGCTTTAAATGACAGGGTCATTACACAAGTTGGCCCCAAAGGGAGGCTGGGCATTAGCAGGCTGCAGCCCCGTTGCTTTCAAACATCCGTGGCATTAGTTTTCTCACGGATTTAAGCAGCTACAGGGAAGACATAATAGAGAGGATTGTCCAAATATGTAAGCTGTCCTGTATAGAATAACGTTACAGAGAGTAAAATATGTTCAGATTCTACAGAAAGTCACTTTTTTTCCAGAATGAAGTTTATATAAAGATGTGGCTTGATTTCAGGTAACAGAGTAAATGATCTAAAGTCTAAACAGGTCGTCTTCGCCTTAAGCTTTGCTTTCCATAAACACTGATAGTTCTCACGGTGCGTTCCCCAGACCAGCATCCTCAGCATGTCCTGGGAACTTGTTGGAAATGTGAATTCTTGGGCCCCCACAGAGGACCTACTGAATTTGCAACTCTGGGAGTGAGGCCAACTAACCTGTGTTTCGCAAGCCCTCCGGGTCATTCTGGTTCCCGCTGAAATGGAACCAACCACAGGCCTATACCCAAGGCACTCCATTCATTGATTACGGCAATATACAGGAGTGGGCAAAAGTCGGTTTGCAGTTGTGAGTTCGGAAACAAAGTTTATCAATAATAATGCATTATTTTGTATTAATTATTATATTATTTGTTTCTATTACAACTGAAAACCTGTTTTGGCCAAACCCCTGCATATTGTGGCACTCATAGAACCATAATAGCATTTAGGATGCAGTCAGCCAGCCAGGAGAGAGCTTATGAGATTCTGCTCTTGATTAGCTGACAGAGCCAGGTCCTGGGGAGTCAGATACTGGGTAAGTGTAAGTCCCATTGACTACAGATTTGGGGAAGTGGGATTTAGTTTGAGAAACTACATCTCCCCTTGATTCTGGGGCAGTTTAAGTAACCAGCAAGTTATATACTATTCCTCCTAGGGGACTAAGGCAAGAGAGTTTCCCCAGAATCATCTAATCTAAGCACATGCTCTAAGGAAAGTGACAGGTTTGGAGGGGTGGGGTTGCTTTGTAGAACAGAAAAGGAAGTCTTTGGTCTCCTATGCGCCTTCCCTCTTGGGCTGAGAGGGCCCATGACTGTTGAGATCGGGCCTGGATTGGGACTCCCAGGAGGCTGCTTGTGCTAGACTCTGGTGCTGTGCCTAGAGCAGAGGAGAGGTCTGAAAATTTCAATAAAATGTAGACCTTTGACTGAGTCATCAACCTGGATCACATTGACACCAGGTGAGAACTAAGGTTCAAATTAGGGCAGGCTAGAAAGCCAGTAGACTCTCCCTGAGCCAGCCAGGCCATCCTAAAGGGGTTTGTGAGTGGAAGAAGGCATCGAGCGTGGAGGCTCAGACAGAACCTTTCCTGACCTCTAATTGGAACCGATCGTGTATGCGCCCATAGGTGTGTGTGTGTGTGTGTGTGTGTGTGTGTGTGTGTGTGTGTGTGTGTTTTGTGCTGTTTCCCTGTATTTCTGTAGGGGGAGGGACATGGAAGTAGCGATCACTAACTACTTTGTGGGGCGGGGGCACAGGAAATGGAGAGAGCCATTTCAGCATTTCGGAGCCGGGTTTGAGGTCAGTGTTGCCAGCCAGCAGCCCATAGAGAGGATGCGGATAGTCCCTGCCACTGGGTGAATTTTGGGTTTCCAGGTGGTAGAAATCAGAAATTGTATCCTTGGCCCAACTTCCTGGTTCTTGTAAACCTTGCAAGGCAAAGCCTCACGGCTTGTGTCTCCAGAGAGTGTGGCAGGGAAATGCGGCCCTGGTCCTAACCTTACTGCTTCCACCCTAGCCCTTCCCTTAAGCCCTCTCCCACTGACCCCCTCCTTCCCCTCCTTCCTTAGCCCTAGAGTCCCTTCTTAATTAAGCCTGACAAGCCATCTCCTGGGTGCCAGGGCTTTCTCCCCATCTCATGTATGTTCTTTAGAAGGAGGGAGACGCGCCGGAAAGGTGAGTTCTTTTTCTTTAGGTGGGAGGAGGGAGGATGTGGGAGACTTCAGTGTCAGACTGCTGCTAGCTTTCTCTGATCTAGAGTTTCTGAACTCAGACTCCCACTAAAAGAATCATTTCATTCTGAAGAACTCCGCCTGTTATGAATGAGCAATTTAAAGCCTTCCTAGCTATGTATCTTTGATTCTGATAACCTCGTTCTTGCATACTGAGTGCACTTAATTCACTTTCTATCAGAGATGTATTACAGAACTTCCTCATCTTGGCCAAAAGTGGATGATATGTAGTGCTTGTCTACCTTATAATTTGGTTAGGGAGAGATATACGTAGGTTCTGTGAAGACAGAAATATTTCCTTGTTCATTGTCTTATCCCCTCAGTTGTTACTAGATACATGTTTGTTGAATCAAATTCAGGGCCACACAATCCGGGGACGTGGAAGAGCCAAGCAAGAAACCTGGGTGCATGAACAGGACTTATTTTTTGAGGCACCCTCGCTGGCCATCAGGACCGAGATGCAGGAAAAAGAAGACACGGCAGCGTTGTGGTGGGATTATTCCCATGCGCCGCAACCCAGTACCACCCTGAGTGCGGTTTCTTGTTTAGCTGCAAGCAGAGGCACAACCAGACTGTTCAAAGTTAAGGTCAAACACTTTACAAATTCCTACATATCCTCTATGGAGAAAAAGGAATTGAAGCGATCTTGGGTCTCCCCATCACCCCTTATAACTTCCCCCCTAGGGCATCATTGTGTATCCACCAGTAGGGACTTGACAGGACATGGGCTAAGGGAGGCAGCCAGGGAGAAAGTGCTGGAAGTATGCACCCTCCCTGAGGCAGAATTAAAGCAAAGCCCTCAGGTGTCTTCTTTGCACCTTCCCACCTCCCTACCTTTTCTTCAGAGAGATCTCGTCCTCAATGTAGACGTATAAGTAGAGGGAAAGGAATGGCTTTGAGGAGCAAAGGAGTGTTTTCAGAGAAAAGTAAAGAAACCTTGCTGCTTGGGGCATGTTTGTTTGAAATGTCACTATTTGAAATGTGTTGCAACAACCAGCAACTTGTGAAGCTGGAAGAATATAGAGACATCTGTAATGTTGTAGACATGTTGCAAAAAGAGGGAAAGTGTGCATTTTAGAGGAACTCACAAATATTCAGTGTTTGGAATTTTAATGGCGCTATTGATAACCTTGTTATCTAATAGCATTCTGACTATAGGATGCATTAAACTGCTGGGCTGTGGTCACCTGGGAGCTAGCAGGAGATGGCATTCATGGTGTACTTGACAAAAATGCTGTTTATTAAAGTGTCAGAGTGGCCATTATGTTCAAGTACAAAGTTTAAATCCTCTCAGTAAATTTAATCTAGGAAGGACAAAATGCTTAAGACTGTTTTTAAGTTTTAATAGGATGCAGGTACTTTCAGAGTTTGTTCTTAAGATAGTGTCAAATGTAAAAGCTGGTTTTGACATAATCACATGTAAACAGAACTAAGTTTTGAGTTTTCGGTAATTCTGTTCCATTATTGCGTACTTGTGGCTAAGGATATGATGACTTTATAAACTCCTCAAGCTTTCAGCTATTTCAGAAGTTTCTATTGAAATATATATTCCATTGTGTGTGTGTGTGTGTGTGCTATTGCTACTCAGAAAATTGAAAATGAAAAAGAATTCAAATCAATGTATTATTGCTGCTTGCATGACACCAGAGGCAAGATTGTAATGCCATTTGGCCAGTATCTGTTTGACCTTGGATACTTTCTCTAACCTCTTCAACACACTTTTTCCTAATTTGGATATAAGGGTCATGATTCCCTAATTCACAGAATGGTTGTAAGGATTCAGTAAACAATGTACTCGAGTATATAGGAAAAATAAGTTTATCTTCTTTGATAAGCCCAATTAAATTGTGTTGCCTCTCCCTATGAAAAATATGTGATATCAACACATATAAATATGTTGAAATAATATAATCCAACATAGATAAAAACCCACATTTATGGGAAGCATAGAATCTCTTAGCTAGAAGGAATCTTAGAGATTATATGGTTCAGTAATTCTTAGCATTTGTTTGGTTTACAGACCACTTTGAGAATCTGACAGTTATAACCTATCTCTTCCCACAAAATGCTTCTGTACGCAAAACTTAGTATATGCCTTTAAGGTATTCAAGGATGCCCTAAAACCTAGTCCTAAGATCCTGAGTTAAGAATCCTCAACGTAACTCAACACCCTCAATCTAACCACGGAGAAACTCAGAAATATAAGTGATATGCTCTTGAGAATTAAAAATTATTTTGAAAACACTTTTCCAAAAAAAGTTTTGAATAATCTGAGGACACAGCATTCATCAGCTCCTTGAGCAGTATTCTCACACCACAGCTGCAGTTCACTGCGGGACCTGTTGTCTAGCCTACCCTGGGCATGTTAGTGACAGAAGAGCTATTTGCAGTCCAACACAAAGTGAAATGGAATCATTTGGGTATTGATTTTATGTTTAACATGACTTTTCCCAAATATTATGCTAGTGCATCTCAGTAAACATTCCTTAAGTACCCTGCATGGTCCAAAGCCTTTTTAAGATATTGGCAGCACAAGATAATGAGACCAGTTTCTGAGCCTGTCATAGAAAACTCAGAATGCGGAGCAAAGCATTCAGCCCCAGAACTTGGAGAAGGCCCCACATTTAAGGTAGCATTAAGGTTGGGTCTTGGATAATGAGTAAGGAGTTTTCCAGGCAGTTAGAGATCTTAACTGCCTGTGCTTGCCGATTTTGTGATTATTATTAGTCGTGTATAGTAATTGGTCCTAACAGCATATGTGCTGGTGCATTAAAGACCTATCTCCTAGTCTCATCCGCTCTGCATCATCATTCTCTGAGCCTTGTAGCTTCCAGACATCACAGTTATCCTCTTCTCTGGCCTGCAATTTCTAGTTACTCACGAGGCCTTGCCAATTCTTAAGGCATCCCTGCACTTTTCTTTTCTGTCCCACTACTGTCTTCCCACAGATCTCCGGACGAGTAGACCTGCCCCGCAGGATCCACGTCACACAACCTCACCAAGCCTTTCGTGTTCTGTACAACCACCAAACACATTTTCCTAAAATCAGTTCATTCTGATGCCCTGCTGAGAAACATTGACCCAAGTTATCTGGAGGATATAGTTACCCAGTCTACTTGTTGCCTGCGGCATTCTGGCCTCGGGCTCCATCACCCATCACCATTCCACCCAGCACCTTGCACATGTCAGGCATTCCGCACCCATAGGCTGTTGCATTTCATCTCTCCAAGCTTGTTTCCTGATCTCTGCGTTTTATGGATACATAAGCAAACAACTTGAAGCTATTAAAATAATTAGTGTGATAACACATGGAAAGCTCCTGGTGCCGGGCCTGACACATTAATTGGCTCTCAGTAAATAGTAATGTTTGTAATCATCGTCCTCATCACCTTCTTCTGAAATGCATCCCCTCTCTGTCATACAAACATTTCTAGAAACTCCTCCTCTTACCCTGGTCATCTGTTACTTCTTTTAGAACCTGCTTCAGGCCCTGCTTACCTTCCCAGATTCCTTCCCTAAATTCACCTTCTCTCAGCACTCTCACATTCCCGCATCGCTGCTATGTTTGGTTTACATCGTTTTCAAACTTTTCTTAAAGGTCTTGTCTTCCTCCCCAGGCTGTGATAGATGGAGCCGCCCCCAATGGAGGAGGCTGTGGTGCAAAGTCATGAGCCTCCTCGACTTTGCCCCTGTGTGAGGATGTTGAAGTACTCATGAAACCGATGGAAGACTGGATCGATGGTCGCTAAGGGTCCTTTCTGTAATGACTTTTAGAGTCTGAGTTGTTTCACGTCAGCGACGTGTCATACTTCCTCCTTCTTCCCAAAGCTAAGGACATTGTAGGCTGGCTCAAGGATGTGGTGTTCTGCCATCTCGTTTTCCTGAAGAATCCTAGTGCTCTTGACCCCTGTGAATGGCTCTTCTTCCCGCAGGGGAGTTTAGTAGGATGTGTTCCAGGGTTGGGGAATGGTAACCCCCACGTGCATCACCTGACGACCTAGAGTAAGCTTAAAGAAATATTTAATGAACAAGCACCACTGCAAACAGTGTCTCATGGCTTCATTTTATGTTCCTTGGGAACAAATTAAGAGCAAATGGAGGAGTCTCCTCCAAATTTAAGCCTGAAGTTTTAGGGAGAAGTTGAATGAAAATCTGTTGCAGGAGAAAAAAAAAAGAGTCCTTCGGTTCCACAGAGAAAGTTCTTTTCCTGCCAATTTCATTTCCCTTCCTTAAATCACCATACCGGGTTACGGAGGGCCCATGAATCTAAGGTCATCTTTAATGACCTTATTGGAAACTCTATTCACATTCAATTTTGAAACAGTTTCTTTACACAGGGCACTTCTGATTTCTGCCAATTGGTTGTATCTCTTAAATCAGCGACTTTGCCTTTGGTGTTCCTGAATTTCAAGTAGCTGCACTTAGTGTCATTGTGGTCTGGCCTTTTTCTACCAGCTCGCCTGAATGCTGAAGGAACTTTCAGGTTTACAAACCTCCTTCCCCTCCTCCCCAGCTGGAGGAGGGTGAGGGGTGGGGTGATGGTGGGCAGGGACCGAGGGGAGGAAATCAGTTAATTGTAGGCTGTCAGAGTTGTTTTAGGTGACTCTGTACTTGTTGAATTTAAGATCAGCGTGAACTATAGACATGTCAGGCTGGGAATTTAAATAGCAACAAAAAAGCATGGGTTTTGCTAATGCCGATGCCGGGAATGACTCATCTGGTGAGAATGGTATTGTATTGATAATACAAAGCAGAGAGAAGGAAAAGACTGCGGTATCTGCTCTCTTTGTGTTCCTGACCTTGAGGAGAATTATAACTTGTTTGTTGCAGAAGTTGAGCATCTGATGTGCGGATGCACCTGTTAGTTCTTGTATATTGAATGGCAGAGCACTCGCAGCTCCCTGGCATTGCTTTGTGGGTGAAATGTTTTCTGCAGTCGGGTGAGCTGGTTCTTTTTGTAAAGAATGTGTTTGTATGTATTGCATCTCTTCTGTCTCCAAAAATATGCATTCACGTTCCTTTGGAAAATGTTTGGCTTTTTATGTTTAAGGTAACGTCATTATGATTTGTTTTTCATCTAGAGACCATGAGCCAGGCCGCTCCTGCCAGGAAGCTGGAGGAAGTTCTTCACCTAGCAGAGCTCTGCATAGAAGTCTTACAGCAAAATGAAGAGCATCATGCAGAGGTGACGACCTGTTTTAACTGCTGTTCAATGCTACCCGTGATGCTTTGCCATAGTAAGAATAATACCGAAGAAGTGGCCTACCCATAGACTTTGATACACACTTGGCCATTTACCTGTAGAAAACTGAGAACAGATGTGCATTGCCTAGAAATATAACTCCTACATGTCACAAAGGAATGCCATATATGTATATATGTATTATATGTACATATACATCTATATATGATTTAATATCTATTCCTGACAATAGCTTTGTTGTGGAGGGGGGAGGGGCGCATGGGAGAGCTCATGGGATATACTAACGATGTACAACTAGTAAGAAGCAAACCTGGAGCACGAACCCCACCCAGTGATGCCGGGTCACTCGTGGTTGCTGCAGCCATGATTGCTTTAGTTTAGAAATGCCAGTCAGTGAGCAAAAGGAAAGCTAGTGATAAACTATAAGATAACATCGAAAGGAAGGCATTTATAACTCTAGTCTTTGGCTTTTACCATCAAACATTTCTTTAAATTTTCACTAAGCCTGCATTGTTTATAGGTTTTAGATGTTCTAATTATATATTAGCATTCACTAAAGATATCGAGTGGTCATTCGTCGGGCAAACTGCTTATTCTGACTTAAAAGGTATCACTTTTTCTAGTAGTCAGGAGTTTATTTTTTTTTAAGGAGTTTTCTGACTTAAATTGGATGGGGGAAGTCTGTGGAATTAAATAAATGTATTAAATGCCAGCACCCTAATAATGCTTTTATTCTTGAAGAAGCACATGAAGTGAGCAAGAATAAAAGATAACCAGATACATAAAAATTTATAGAATATTTATATTTAATAAAGGCTAGTTCTTCAAAATATAAGAAACTACATGAAGTATATTGGAAGCAAATTCTTGGATAAAGAGTATTCATGAAACCTTACCATAGGTAACTAAGATTTATTGTATCTGGTTATAAATATGATCATTCAAAACATCTGGTTTTAACTCACACAGTGGAGTCTAGTTTTTACCTTGCATCTGTCATGTGTGAACTTGTTATGGATATTTTATTTTAAACTGAAGAAACAGCTGCTTCAATGATTTGAAATGAATTCCCAAGAGGATCTTTTCTAGGCGAGTCCTACCGCTACGTTACAATGAAAGTGATTATATGATAAAATAGATGTGCCTGTTGTCTTTGTCTTTTGTTAAACGGCATTATCATCAGAGTATTAGGCCTTTTTGAATTAAAAAAATTTTTTGATTGGATATCCAATTGCAGTATATTTCACCTACACAGGTATATCTAATATGCTCATACATTTCACCAAAACCACATTTAATTTTCCTGCACTAATGAAAATAATAACCTTTTTAAAAATGTAATTAGTAAGTGTTATATACTCCACACAGTCACTGAATGCTTACTGAAATATGTATCCAAACACAATTAAAATGTAAATATTATTTATTTTCTAATCCTCAAAAATTGAGTTGGCTTTATTGAACAGAGATAATCATAACTCATAAATATCATTCTGCTAGATGCTGAAATATAGAACTATTATAATGATCTCTTTTCAAAATGCTTTGTAACACTGTGGCACTTTTCCATTCCACAATGCTTCCAAATTCTTGGAATCCCTCAGGGAAGAGAGGTACGTAAAATTGTTTCTGCTATTTTTCTAACATGGAATAAATAACCCAGTGAAGATAAGATAGACCCCACTTTAATAGTAGTTCATTTTAAAGCCAACTTAGTTCTTCTCTTTGGAATTAAAGACTATTTCTTTGATTAGACTAATCGTTTTTTGTAGTATTTCTGTGATTATGCCTTATTAATAATTGCATGCATAATTACTGCCAGCCACCTAAGTATGGGCCAGCTGAGAGGATTTTAATATTTTGGTCTAACTTTTTTGTTCATTTGGCAATTTTTTGTTTGTTTTCTTTTTCTTTTTAACCAGGAGATCTATCTTTTTCTCTGAACAATATTAGGGCATGAATTGGTCTGATTCCAAAATCATTTGCAGAGAATTAATTGTAATTGCATAGTATTTATAAGAGGATAGCCAGTGCGATAAACCAACCTGTTTTTAATGGTGGGTTTGGGTTTAGGATTAGATTAGCCTCTGGCCCAACAAATGTTCCTCATTTTGGAAGAAGGTGACCAGCATGTGGTTTTCAGATCCCTAAGGTACAGAGGCGCGATTCCATTTGCAGCAATAGCTGTCAAACAAAATTGCATGGGCAAAAATACCTACCAAACGTTTGCTCACCACTTACTAATGTGTGAATATATAGTAATAAGAGTAGGCCTTTACCCCGGCATATGTTTTAAAGTATTTTCAGTTTATCCTCTCATTTGGTTATTTCAGTATTTGTATTCAGGTATGAATCCAATTAGGGAGAGATCTTGATCAATAAAAGACTTGTAAAAATTGTTTGGTTAGTTTGCCAGTAGTTTACTTGTGACCCTGAGGGTTCTAGTCCATTCTACTGGCTCCTCAAAGCAGCATAAATACTTCTAGAACATGGCCCCTCAGCACATGTTGAGGTGTGTGTATGTGTATGTTGGGGACAGGTTGTACCTTAGACACTGGACTGTCTCTAGAGTTTTCAGCATCATCTACTTGTACAAAATATAGGGAAAATATGGGGGAAGCACATAATACATGTCAAAATCAGATTCACTGTTTTTGTTCGTTTATGTAGGCATCCTCCTTTTTTGTTGTAAATTATAAATTTAACTATATTTTGAAGGTAAAGTAATCAAAAGCCTCAGGCCTCAAAGAAATTATAAAAGACACAAAGAAATCATACCATAATAGATGCCCTAACAAGAAAAAATCAGAAAACATTACCAGTGGTCTGATGTGCAAAAAGATAGATAGATAGATGATAGATAGAGATACATACATATACATACATACATACAGGGAGGGCAAAGGTAGTTTTACAGTTGTGAGTGTGCAAAACAGAGTTTATTCTTGTACTGTTATTCCATTACTATATTATTTTCCATAGGAACAACTGTAAACCTACTTTTGCTGTCCTCCATATATAGTGATATATAAGAGCTTGGTCTCTGCTCTCCAGTTGACCTGGATTCAAATTATTGCTCTGTTACCTATTATCAACTATATGACTTTGACAAGTTAGTTTCTCTCTGAATTTGACAACATAAAATAAGAAAAATTATACCATCTGCCTGAAAGTGTTGTATAGAGGATTAAGATATCCTATCTAATAAAAGAGAAACATGGTAATTAGCGTATGTCCGCTACCCTTCCCATTGGCTAATCAGGGAGATATGCAAATTAACTGCCAGCCAAGATGGCGGCCAGCAGCCAGGCAGCTTGAAGCTAACATGAGGTTTGCTTGCTTCAGTGACGGAGGACTCCAGTGTTCCCCGCCTGCCTTGCTGGCCTCTGAGCTTGCAGTTTGAAACATAGTTACAAATACAGAAGCTAAACAAAACCCCAGAAACCTGCTTTCAGCGAGCCGGGATCTCAGAGCTGGAGTTGATACAGTATTTCGATTATAGAACACAAACAAACCAGATACCTGCTTTCAGCAGCAGAGGCCTCAGAGCTGGAGTCAGAGTTAAAGCTGGCCCAGAATAAAAAAAGAAAAAGAGAAAAAAAAGGAGCAGTTGGGAGCTTCAGTCACCCGCCAGCTTGAAAACAGCCCTCAGCCCCTCACCCAGACTGGCCAGGCACCCCAGTGGGGACCCCCACCCTGAAGGGTGTGTGACCAGCTGCAAACAGCCATCATCCCCTCACGCAGGCTGGCCAGGCACCCCAGTGGGGACCCCCACCCTGATCCAGGACACCCTTCAGGGCAAACCAGCCAGCCCCCACCTGTGCACCAGGCCTCTATCCTATATAGTAAAAGGGTAATATGCCTCCCAGCACCAGGATCAGCGGAGCTGCGAGGCCTCCTGGCACCGGGATCAGCGTGACAGGGGGCAGCGCCCAAACCCCCTGATCGCCCTGCAGCTCTGTGTGTGACGGGGGGCGGGGCCACAACCTCCCTATCCGCCCTGCTCTGTTGCTGACAGGGGAAGGCGCCCCAACCCCCTGATCGCCCTGCGGCTCTGTGTGTGACAGCGTGTGGCGCCCCAACCCCCTGATCGGCCCTGCTCTGTGTGTGACAGTTGGTGCCCCAACTCCCCTATCGGCCCTACTTTGTGAGTGACAGGGGGGAGCTCCCCAACCCCCTGATCGTGCCTGCTCTGTGCGTGACAGGGTACGGAGCCCCAACCCCCTGATTGGCCCTGCTCTGTGCGTGACGGGGTGGCGCCGCAACCTGCCCATCGACCCTGCCTTGAGTGTGAGAGGGGGCGATGCCCCAACCCCCCAATCGGCCCTACCCTGAGCGTGACTGAGGGTGGCATCACAACCTCCCAATCCGCCCTGTTCTGTGCATGACAGGGGGCGGCGCCCCAACTCCCCAATCAGCCCTGCTCTGAGCCTGACCAGGGGCTGCACCTAGGGATTGGGCCTGCCCTCTGCCACCTGGGAGCAGGCCTAAGCCAGCAGGTCGTTATCTCCCGAGGGGTCCCAGACTGGGAGAGGGCACAGGCTGGGCTGAGGGACACCCCCCTCCCCCTTTATAGATACAGAAATTTGTGCACTGGGCCTCTAGTCTATAATAATAAAAGCATAATATGCTAATTAAAGCAGATGGATGAATGACCTTCCGGATGACCTTCTGGACAAAGCTGGGGCTGCAAGGGCTGAGCCCCTTGCACATATTTTGTGCACCAGGCCTCTAGTAATCATATAAAAAACCTTTAGAACAGCACTTGATACATAGAAACTGTTAAATTCATGTTGGGCATTACTATTTTTTACATTTAGATTTACATGATAAGATCTGTATAAATTTCAACCCATTTTTGTAATTACTGATGATGTTTAGTTTTGAGGCTTTTGTTTGGGTTTTTTGTGTATTGTTTTGTTTTGTTTTTTACTTTTGTGCACCAAGAGATTTTTATAGTCACTGAATTTTCACAGCAACAACTCTAGGGACTGTTAGGGCAAGTATTGTTGCTGCTAATTTGCAGATTAGTAAATGGAAATCCCATGATCACTCCCATCTCATCACCAAGTTCAAAAGCTCAGTACTTTGCTCCATTTCAGGGATCATTCTTACCTGCCACTGCTTTCAGCCACGTTCAGTAAACACGGCTTTCTGAGCATGGTCAGCCTGGCCTGCCTCATATGTTGTTTTCACTGTACAATATTTATTTACTGTTAGAACCTTAATTGAAATGGTGTGGCTAAAGGATCACAGTCAAGTTTTGTTTTGTATTTCCCTCTTAATCAAATTAAACATGGCCTTCTGCCTCTGCCATCTCCTTTACATGAACAAGGGACTTAGCATTAGAGCCAAGATAACTTTCACCCAGATGATCATGACTTTTGATCCGTGTCCTTCAGATGGATGCATTTCTCAGAGGGCTTTTCTCCTCTCGGGTGGAGACTGATGCTGTGGAACCTCAGGCCTCTGTCATGAAGGTGGACTCTAGGGAGGAAACTAGACAACCCCTCTTCTTACTGCCAACCCGGATTGGATGACTATCTCCCAGGGTGGTGGCAAAAAGGAGGGGATAGGTGTAGAATTGACCCTCTGCCGTCAACTACTTAAGGCCCTTGAGTTTTATTTGGAATGACAGTGATTGCTTAAAGCTTTCTCTGGTCTTCATTAAAACCATAAGCACTCATCACAGATTGGTTTATATCACAGATTGGTTGCACCATCAGGGATAACATCAGAAGTGCAGTTTAAGGCATAAATAAGGTACTTCTGCAAAATATGATGAAAATTTCAAGTTGATGAAAATATCTTGTCACCTTGAAGCTATTTTTAAGAGAAAGTTATGTTCCATTTCCCACCACAGCACTATCTTCCAAGTTAACTTTTATAATGAACAAAATAAACTGATGAACAAAATAGATCCGAAGACATAGAAGCATAGAGCAGACTGTTAAATCTCAGAGGGAAGGCGGGGGTGGGTGGGTGGGAAGAGATCAACCAAAGAACTTGTATGCATATATGCATAACCCACGGGCACAGACAGTAATGTGGTAAAGGCCTAGGGCAGGGAGCAGGGGAAGGCTAGAAGGGGCCATTGGGGGAAAAGGGGGCAACATATGTAATACTTTCAACAATAGAGATTAAAAAATAAATAAATTATTGATCATTATGATTACCTATCTAAACAGTACAGATTTTTTTAAAGTGATTATTGCCATTACCTAAAAGGCATTAGAAAATGCCTAGTTCAGTATAAAGTCTAATTTAAGAGGCAGACATTAAAAATATTCACATATGTAGTCATACGTGCAATGCTAAGATCTATGAAATAAAAATACCTGGTATCAGAGAGACTATTTAGGAGGACCTAATGCACATTGGAGGGTCAGGAGTCTATGTGAAAGTGTGTTTTAGTGTTAGACCTTAGATTTATAAAAGATGTACTGCAAATAAAAAGCAATGATTTTTAAATGTGAGAAGAAATTTTATAGATACACATACTTAAACAATAAGCACATTTGGCATTGATAAATAAATTATGAAGTCTAAAATAGAAATTAAAATGTAAAATGGCCATCATTGCTATATTTTAAAAATACATGCTTAATTTAGAACATTTGAAAAATATATAAAACAAAAATAAAAATTCCATATGTCATAATTTAAACATAACTACTAAGAATGTTTTGGTGTATTTCCAATATTTCTTTTTTTTCTGCAAACATTAAAACATTTGGTTTCATGCTCTACAACATTCTACTACAACTGTACTTTTTGTTTTCTTTTCATTAATTCTCACTCAAGGGTACTTTTCCATTGATTTTTTTTTTTAGTTTCTTTTTTTTTTTAATTTAAATCTTGATTGTTGAAAGTATTACCTGTGTCCCCCTTTCCCCCCCCATTGACCTCTTCTAGCCTGCCCCCCCTCCCCCCCTTCCTGCCCCAGGCCTTCACCACCCTATCGTCTGTGTCGATGGGTTATACATATATGCATACAGGGTCTTTGGTTGATCTCTTCCCATGCTTCTATATCTCTGGATCTATTTTGCTCATCAGTTTATTTTGTTCATTAGATTCCATACATGAGTGAGATCATGTGATACTCGTCTTTCTCTGACTGTCTTATTTCGCTTAGCATGTTTGTGTTTCTTTTTAGAGAGAGAGAGAGAGTGGAAGGGAGGAGGAGAGACACAGAGAGAGAAACATCAAGGTGAGAAAGACACAGCGACTGGTTGCCTCCTGCATGTGCCCCCCCACTGGGCTGGGATGAGCCTAAAACCGAGCTATGTGCACTTGATGGGAATCAAACCACGACCCTTCGGTCCACAGGCTCTATCCACTGAGCCAAACCCACTACAGCTACAACTTCACTTTTAATGATGTGTATTCAAGTGGCACAGTTTTTGTGTATGTTCCTAACAAGTGATTTGTTTTTACAGTATTTCCTTATCGTTTAACAGGCATTTGCCTGGTGGCCGGATTTACTGGCGGAGCATGCGGAGACGTTCTGGGCTTTATTCACAGTGGATATGGATACTGCACTGGAGGCTCAGCCACAAGATTCCTGGGATAGTTTTCCTCTTTTCCAACTGCTTAATAATTTCCTCAGAAATGACAGTAAGCACTTCCATTTGCTGTCGTATATGAAATGGGGAGAGGTGGGAGAATGTTGTGTGTTGGAAAGTGTATTTACAGACTCTTGCAGCTGCTCAACAAGTCAACATGGATAACATGAATGTCTTCTCTTCCTCCCTGAGTGTATCAGGCCAGGGCCTGGGGAGACCAGCTGACCCCCACCATGCTCCCTGGCCTCTAGAGTTCCTCTTATTCCTACTCTCCTGGCTTCTTCGAGGACTGATAACATAGACACCCTTCTCCTTGTACCTTATGAATCAGAAAGTCTTCAAAGGTTAACATCTCTAAAGCACTTGAGAATACTTAGATCTCCGAAAGACACCTTAAAAAGTTATCGTTGTTGTAAAAATCATGTCATATTAAGGTTTCTCTAATATGCATTGTGATAGTACTGGTTTCTGAAAGGGATTCTAAAGGTGATAGGATAGGATATAGTTTGCTCTCTTAGTATTTAGAAATTAAATAGATCATAAAGGTTCTCTATTGAGATAATTTTTCCAAAGCAATATCACTTTCACAGTTATTTTGTTATACGGTCTCCTAGTAATCAGTACAAACCTAGTTTTTCATCAAAATTTTAGGGGGACTTTTTTTAAAATCCTCACTCAAGGATGACTTTTTATTGATTAATAGAGAGAAAGAAACATTGATCAGTTGCCTCCCATACGCGCCCCTACCAGCGATCAAACCCACAACCTAGGTATGTGCCCTGGCTTGGAATCAAGCCTGCAACCTTTGGCTGTACCGGACAACACACCAGCCAGCTGAGCCACCCAGACAGAGCAGGGGGCCATTTGTTAACATACAGATTTTTTGACCTTTTATGTAATGATTCTTTTAAGTTTCCCTTAAGCCCTAGTTTGGTAGCTATTGAGACGCTTGCTCTAACACTTGTAGTAATCATGAGACCATTAATTACCTATTCTATAACCTTCTTCCCATTCGAGACCAGATTGAGCTCTGCTTTCTCCAAACTCTAGTCATTCATTCTGCAAATTATTCTCATCCAAGTCTGTTTTGGTTTTGTGTTTTTGTTTTTGTTAATCCTCATCTGAGGATATTTTTTCCATTGGTTTTTAGAGAGAGTGAGGGGCCGGGGGGGAGGGGAGGGAGAGAGAGGAGAGGGAGAAACATCGATTGAGATTGGTTGCCTCCAGCATACGCCCCAACTGGGGTGAGGATTGAACCTGCAACCCAGGTACATGCCCTTGACTAGGAACTGAACTCACAGCCCTTTGGTGCATGGGCTGACACTCTAACCACTGAACAACACAGGCCATGGCTTCTCATTCCAGTTTTTAAGTTCCAAATTCTTTCCCTCCTGCCAGCTGGCATACTTGGAATGTCCTTCTTTATTGCCAGTCTCTTACCATCATTCATTTTCTGCTAAAATCACAAGTCAGAGTTAATATTATCTTAAAACAAGTGTATAACAATAAACCTGCTGCCCCCCCAAAAAAAAACAGGTGTCATGCATTAAGCCCCTAAATAAGAATAAGTTGATATAGGATTATTTCTAACATTGCTTTCTCCATTTGCATGAAAACTCAAGAATTGATCATATTTAGATTTATTTTGGAGTTTATTCATTAATGTGGACAGTCAAACTGTTAGTGAACATGATCAATCATTTAACTTATTCAACATCTTAGAATTTATAGAATAAACAAAACATGTAGATTTCTTAGAAGCTTTCTTGGGGAATCTCTACTGCAACTCAATAAATTAACATCTTTTAATATTTAGTTTTAAAAAGAGCTCTCATATTGCAAGTATAAGTTTATGAGAGTTTTATTTTTTAAAACCTAATAAGAATAACAGAATTTTTATTTTTAGCCAGACTTGCAAATATTTAATTCAAAAGAGTTTCATATTTCTCTCCTGTTTTAAACCATTTGTATGCCATTGGCTGCTATTAAATGTATAAAATATTGTTCTATGTTGATTAATAGAGAGAAAGAAACATTGATCAGTTGCCTCCCATTACTCAAACAAAACACAGAAGTATTTATTATGATCTCCTTTGAATGTCATCTATTTGTGGAAGGGCCGTTAAGTCCAGATCTTGGCTTTGACTTTGTGGTGATTAACAGATTTTTAGAAAACATCAATTATTTCAGAGAAAAACAGCACCTTTGTGCAGTGAGGTAAATAGAAAGCTTCCCCAGTGTCATAATTTCCTTTTGGCATCGGGAGTACCATGTGGACTGGGGAATTGAAATCGAATACAGTGACTTTCTTCCCAAGCTCATAAGACACTATCCAAAGCCAAAACCACTGAGTCATATCTCAGATATTAGTACTAGTAAAACATAATGCTTGGCTATTAATATCACCTTTGATAATAATGAATATTGTTAATAATGAAGTGTTTGTTTTATTAAATCCCTTAAATATTTAGATAGTGATTTAGTGAATTCAGTTCAAATGTTAAATGTCAACTTATACTGCCCCCCAATTGTCCCTTTTGAAAGACAATGGGAAAATATAAATATCCTTTCAGCCCCCATTGACAAGAAGATCCTTACATTATTGCCTTGGCCTGACTTTTTATCAGATTGACCCCATTGAAGTTACAGTCCACATTCTAACTAATTACAACTTTAACCGGGTCAGGGCAACAAGAGCAGATGGCTCTGAAAGGTCCAGTGTTGGAACCAGAGGCAATTTGCTGAATAACAGTGCTTCCGGTTATCGCACACATGGTGTAACGCTAATTACAGAGAGGTTTTTAAATGATTGTGATTACTTATTAAGAATGTCACTTACGTTTGCTTTTCCAAAATAAAAATTACTAACATGTCTCCAACTAATGAAGGTATGTGTACTTTACTTGTGCCTTGAAATCTTCAGAGCTGCCTCTGTTTCTGGTTTTAAATGACTAATTCAGATAGTCCACTGGTTGCCATCTTACTTTTGTTAAGACTTTTATGCTTTGATATTTCAAAATAGGTGTTTTTCTGCAGGTGCGTGGAAGGGTCCTCAGACAGACCTTTATTTTCCAGCGGAGGAAACGAAATCCCTAGCAGACAACACCTGGTCAGGGTCTGGCTCACAGGGAATCAGGCACAGAGGGGAGTTAGAGTTGCTCACTTGGCCTCCAGTTCTGTGTTGGTCTACAGTGACAAAAGCAGGTTCTCGGGGCATTTATAAAATAATCTTTTCTATTTTTACCTGAGAAAACATTTATGTATAGGGTCTTGAGTTGTGGGGATGGAAGAAGAGAGTTGGTTAAAGGGTACAGATAAAGCTATATAATGTCTTAGTGTGTATGTCACGACATGTCCATGATGAGAATTCCAGAAACCGAACTAATTATTGGGGAAAGGGATTCAGTAACACTCAGTTTCTATTTTAAGGGGGAAAACCCTGTCTGGGCCGTGTGTCTTTTCTCACAGTTGGGCATGATTAGGGGACGTCTACTAGTAAGCCTTAGGAACCCTTGGAGATGAAGTGTGGTTTTCCTCAAGGGATGAATACCAGCTGCACCATCATTTTAGCAACTGTCCCCACACCCCGCCCCTCACCGACTCACCCACTGATTCCCAGGGCAGGACTGATGATGAAAACACACTCAGGCTCTCACTTCTGTCCAAAACAGGCCACAGTCCCATTGGTCTCTTCCCCTGCCTCCTCCCACCCACATCCACTCTCCACCAACTAAAGGGGTGATGGGATGGGCAGTCCCTTTAAATGGCATCTAAGGAAACAATATTGAAAACGAGATGTATTAGAATAGAGGGGAAAGAAATGTTTTATAATAAAGCAATTAACATGGCATTTGAATGATACTGAATGACTATAGAGCTAGTGCAAATAGATTCCACCCTCGCATGCTACTGCCCACCATTATCCTGTTGTAGAGAAATGGCAAGTGACCGCTTCTGACAAATGAAAGCCATCTGCAAAGGGCACAAATCACGTCTTTCAACACTATGGAAAGGCAGGCCCTTGGAGCTAGTCACCTTTTAATCTGTGGATTGCTAGCAAGTGGCAAATGACCATCCTATTGGGAACTAATTCCCAAGTGAAAAAATACCGCGGTTCTTCTTCTTTAATTAACAGCCCTTTCACATTGCTAGCACATTAAAGCCATCCCGAAGAACACCCGTGCTTATATAATCAATGTCACAGCATCTCTGCCTACAGGAATAATAAGTGTCCGAGCTCTGCACTAAATGAAGACCTATTCTCTGAGACTTTCACCTTCATAAAGATGGGCTCATAAAAATCGGGGGAGAAAAAAAAAAGAAAAATCGGAGTGTCTCATGAGGATAAAAAGGCTAGTGTTAATAATTAACAAAGAGAGTGAAGTGGCGTCAAATTAGCCATAATAGAGCCCAGAGTGACTGGCAAAGTCACCCTCTCATTATCAAAAAAGTCATTAAGAAATGAAGAGGTGGAAGTCCCGCTGGTTGCTCTCACACTTAGGCTGTATCAGATATGATTTTCCCGATTTCTTTCCCATGAAGAACTGCTACGTCACCAGATTGTATATGAGGCTAACCTTCAAGCTCTGAAACATAGAGGGCTGACACTCGCATGTTCTTCTACCTCAAGTGCTTAAAAGAGCTGTGCATCTGAAGTTCATGAATTGCTGTCTATAGAGATATATCTGTACACATGTCAGAAACAAAGCAGAGAGGCTGTAACTTCTGGGTTACGGCAGGGCTGCAGGCCAGCTTAGTTTTATAGGTAAACACTTTTACAAATGATGGAATGACCAGGAATGTGAAAGTGTATTTAACTCCAGTCCCCAGAGTTGATTGAATTTATAATTGTATGTTTGCATGTGTTTTAGCAGCCAGTATACTAAAAGAAATATAAAAGCAAGGAGTCACTAGATTTTTTTTTTCAAGTAAATTCCATAGTACCGCTCTATTCCTTTACTACATATAGACCTTTTACAGTTTTAATGGGCTTTGTATATTTTTTTTGGAAATTAGTGCCTGAAAGAAAATAATCTGCTCTAAATGCTTGTGTGTCTATCACTGCAGATTCGTGGGAGCAGCTGTAGCTACTAAGAGCCCTGTGAGCACAAGGGGACCCACACTTGGATTTGTTACCCAAACATAATGAGCATGATGACACCAGTGGTCTTATCCTCTGGTATTTTCAATGGATGGATGGATATTGTTTAACATGCCCCAAGGGGAAAGGAAGAGTTTGGGGCAGCTTTAGGAGATTATTACGCTGGTAATGGTATAAATTAATATTACCAAACTATATAAAATACTTACTGAATTTTAAACTAAAGGGAAAATAAAATCCAATGAGTTTCTTATTCTACTTCAACTTCAGTGGCATCTCTCAGAGTTTCTTTTAGGGGATGGATTTTTATGGACATTCACTCAATAAACAGACATTTATTGAATGCTTACTTAATGTGTCGGATTCTCGGCTGAATGCTGTTCTTAGATCTCAGGGTGTGTGTGTGTGTGTGTGTGTGTGTGTGTGTGTGTGTGTGTGTGTGTCTTTTACATAACGCTGTTCTAGGCTGCGATCCTCCTAACGTCTCTTGAAGCCTGTATACATATTTCTTGTGATTGGGATCCTCATTATATGTATTTGTCAACAGGGAGAGTGACCTATTAAGTTTGTATCTTAGCCCATTGTACTTGCATTGTTCACAGTTGATATAATTCATAGTCCCTTGAATTTTATGGCAAAGGCTGTTGTTTTATTGTGGTTGGTGGTGTTTGTTTGATCACAGATTACTTGTTTCCTTCCAAAATGCCTAATTAGAATTTTAGGAAGGGAAAATCATTCTTCCTAGTAATCCATTAATGTTCATTGGAAGGGGGTGGCACAATATAAAATACTTATATGGGCCCAGGAGCCAACATTGTATTTTTACCCTAAAAGCAGTACATGAACTCTTTTATCTGCTTATCCTTCATTTACTGAGTGATTATTATCCCAGTAATTGTTATTAATTGAATCTTGGTTTAAATTCTCTGTTGGAATCTTACTATTAAAAGCCTATGACTAGTACTTTGTAAATGTAACACTTTTGGGTATATAAATAATCAACACTCATTTATTAATTATTGGGATATTTAAAATAATTGGGCACATCTGCATCTCTACTTTACCTTGTATTTAAGTCTTTTTGCTTTCTTTGTCATTTATAATTGTGCCATTGGGCTTGATGTCATTGATGCTTCAGTATTTTCTGACCAGGTGATATTTGGAAACATGCAATCTTTGTTGATTATTTTTATCAACAAAGTAGATGCTGATCCTGCACGTATGTTCTTGCAAACACTATCTGAGATTTCTTCTGAGCAGTCCTCTCTACTTCACCTCAGGTGCAATGTCAGAAGCAACCTTGGATGAGGTCGTACTGAGAACGTGCCTCTTCCAATGAGCAGTTGCAATAGGTGCCTTGGACAGGCTTGATTAAGCAGGTGGCAGCCCCAAATGATAGCCTATCTTTATTCAACCATATGGAAAGGATAGAAGCCGCATTCTGATGCCTGGGGCTACATAGTAAGAGGGCTTTTGACAGTGTCTGGTAGGCGTGGATTGCAAACTGGCATATGGGCAACTGAGAAAAGGAGCATACATTTACATACAGAAGTGCACTGTCGCATGCATTTCTGTGGGCTTGCCATTTGAAACTGGATTTTATCTTTTCTTTCCCCCTCACTGTGTATTTTCTTTTTCTCCTCTTCCTCTCTCTCCTTCTCCCTCTCACTGTCTCCATCTCTGCCTCCCTTCTTCCATTTCCTCAATCTGTTTACCAAATAAATAATACTGCCAATTGCCAGTTTTCTAAAACTTTGGAATATGGGTTTATAAACTGACTTTTTAAATAAGAAAAGGAACATTATGCTGAAACATGAGCAGACTTTTGGCCAGAGTCAACATTTGTGACAGGTCTTAGGAAATCTCCATTTTTTTTCCTAATTTTATAGGATGTAATAGTTTGCTATCAAGTATCATGACAGAACAGAGAAAAATTCTCCCTTTATTACCTTTATTAAAATAAGAGTCATAGGCCAGCCAGCATGGTGGATGAGTGTTGACCTATAAACCAGGAGGTCACGGTTTGATTCCTGGTCAGGGCACATGTCTGGGTTGCAGTCTCGATCCCCAGTATAGGTTGTGTAGGAGGCAGTTAATCAATGATTCTCTCTCATCATTGATGTTTCTACCTTTCTCTCCCTCTCCTTTTCTCTCTGAAATCAATATATATATTGATATTATATATTTTATATATATATATATATATATATATATATATAAATATTATATATTTTTTTAAGGAGACAAAGTGGCCAACATTCATATCCAGTAGAATTTTTAGCACTATGATCTTAGACATATAGGTCAAATATAGGATTTCTCATAACATTATTATTTAATGCCATATATTTTATATAAAATATGAAGAGATACATAAGCCTCAGTAGGTTCTTATGCAGTCTCCTGAATAATAATGTGGTAATCTTAATATTGCATCTAAAAAGTCATTCATTCAACAAGCATTTGAAAACTTGCTCTGAGTGAAGGACTTTGCTGGCTACTAAGAATACAGACATGGTCCCTGCCTCAAGGACCTTGCACCCGTGTAGGGAGAAAGAGATATGAGGAGCCTAAAGACCAGTTAGGAGAGACTATTGCAATAATCAGGGCAAAAGATGAGAATGCCAGGACTAGTACAATAGCAGTAGTGATAAAGAGAGGCAGTGGAAGGGTTAAAAAGATAATTCGGATGTAAAATATACAGATCTTGATTACTAATTAGATATAGGGAGGGAAATAAAGGCCTGTGAAGCAACTTCCAAGTTGCTGGTGTGGTGATCAGGTGGATCCTATCTACTCTCTTGATGGGAATACAAGAAGAGAAGCAGACTTATTTAACAAGATAATAAACTCAGTGTTTATCAAGTGTTTATTAAAAGAGATTTTGCTAGAAATACATTTCAGTCAACTTACTTAATCTTATAATCTTTATAAGATTTAATAACCAAGTATGATTTTCCTTATGTGCTTTTTTATTCTAACAACCTAAGTATGACTTAATAGCTAATCTCTAAATGTATAATAAAGTAGCATTTGAACCTATTTATAGATGTAATTATTTATTACATAAGCATGTGTTTTGGTCTTGAAGTAGTAAAAAATAATGACAGTGCTTATCAAGATGTACAGCCAAAAGTTCTATATTTTTTATTAATAGGCCATATAAATTAAGGCTTAGGCATACAGTCTGGCTATATAGCAATGTAAAATTGTCCTGCTTTTAATGTGTATTATAAGCACACTGAATATTTTCACAGCATTAATTCATTTTTCAATTCATTGAATATAACAGTTTTACTCAACCTCCTGTCTTTTTCATATTGTAACAGTTTTTCAATATTCTAACTCTGAAAACATATAATTCATCTAAGATATGGTGTAATTTGTTGGTCATTTGCAAGATATTTTTTAACCTAAAACCATATACTGTACTACATTCCAGGTCTTAAAAGATGCTGATGTGATGATGGTAGGTTGGACAGATATGTGAATGGATGGACAGACAGATAATGATTTATGGTAACAAATTGGGATGATGGCATTATAGTTCTGTGGAAGTTAAGAGGGGGCTCTGGTATAATTCATGTTCTACTATCAAATAACTAAATAACTTGGACAAGAGTCCGAAACGCTTTGCACCTCAGTTTCCTTATTGATAAGATTGAAAAAAATTATAGTGTTTATCTCATAGTTTTTCTGGTGATTGAATGAGAGAATGCATATCAAACACTTGGCACCATGTTTGACACTAAAAATGCTAGTGATGAGGAAGAGCAAGAAGAGGAGAGCTGTTGGGTAGAGATCTAATGCATTCAGATTTGGGTGTATTTTTTAATTTGCTCACCACAGTTATTTAGATGGTCTGAGAGAAATCTTTCCTCCTTGGTGTTCGGCATCCTATTCTCGTGACATTTGGTAAAAGAAACTAAATTACATGACCTGTAGTGCCTTCTAGCTCCACGATTGGATCTCCAGGAATAAATAAAGCCTCTTTCAGTGCTAATGAAAATATCATTAAGATAACATTAGTCTTCCAAATAAGACTTTTATCTTTAAATATAATTATTATTCCCACTTTAATAGGAAATCATTTAGCATATAGATAAGCCAGAAAAATATTAGTTAGCCACAAATAATACTAAACCATATTCACCCAACTGGTATTGCTCAATGGTTGAGAGTTGGCTCATCGACCAAGAGATCACTGATATGATTCCCGGTCAGGGCACATGCCTGGGTTGTAGGCTCGATACCCAGTGGGGAGCAATCAGGAGGCAGCTGATCAATGTTTCTCATCAATGTTTCTATCCCTCCCTTTCTCTTTCTCTAAAATTATTAAAAACATATTTAAAGAAATACTAACCCATATCAGCTAGAGAGAGGAGAAAATCATTGTTGTAATTCTTCTGTATTTAGAATTACTTCCTACTCCACTTTTGTGTTTCTGTAGTTTTCCAGACTCTGATAAATTTAAGAATCACTTAATTAAAATAGTATATAGTAGGAATTTTTATATTCATTCCACCACAGTGTCACATTTTTTCCCAAATTAAAAAAAACAACAACAACTAGTTTTCAGGGTATTGTTGCCCTGAAAAAGATTATATGAGATATTGTCAGAATATAAGTATTGTATAAGACAATGCTATTAGAGTTGCTAGTAATTAGATTTAGTAACTATAAGCATATACAGCTATTCAAATCTGTGAATGAAATTACTGAGGGACTTTTCCTCATCTTCTACCTCTTCACTCTAATCCAAGGCACCACAATCACCACCACCATCACCTTCATCATCTTTTACCTGGTCTAGTGTGGTAAAGAACTAAGCACCAACCACCTTCTCTGCTTCCACCCTTGGCCACCTACCTACTCCATTTTTCACTCAGGAGCCAGAGAGATTATATCATGTCGCTCCTCTACTTAGTAATAATAAAAACAATAATGCTTCCCATTGCACCCGATAAAACTCATACTTCTCACCATGTCCCATAATATAGACATCATCTTGGACTCTTCTCCCCTCTCCCTCACTCTACTCCTGCCACAGTTCTTGTTTGCAGAGTACCAGCTATCCCTCCCTAAAACTCTTGTGCTAGCTACTCCCTCTACTTGGAAACCTTCCCTCCAAATTTCCCATGAATGATTCCTTTGTCATTTAGTTGCAATTAAAATACCATCACTTAAAAAATGCCTTTCCTAAACACGGAGAACATTTTTTAAATGAACATGTTCTCACTTTGAGGGCTATTTTTTAAAATCACAACTGGGTTTAGGATATGTTCACATGAAAAAATGTGTACCATCATTGAAAAATTACAAATTCTTTATTAAATATAACTTAGTATTTTTTTACAGATTCTCTATTCTGTCTCGGTGCAGTGTAGGCACATACTGACTGTCTTAGTCTGTTGGGGCTGCTATAACAGACTACCATAGTATGGGTGGCTTAAAACAAGAAAAATTTATTTCTCATAGTTCTGGAGGCTAGGATGTCCAAGATCATGGTACAGGTAAATTAGGTGTCTGATAAGAGCCTGCTTCATAGACAACCATCTTCTTGCTATGTGCTCACATCATGAAAGGGTCAGGGGTCTTCCAGGATCTCCTTTATGAAGACAATAATCTCATTTTGGGGTTCTGCCCTCATGACCTAGTTACCCTCCAAAGGCCCCATCTCCTAATACCATCACATTGAGTGGGGGTGACAGAAACATTCAGTCTATAGCACTGATGTATGTTCTAATGAAAGCATGTGCATAGAAAGCGTCCATCTTCTCATGGAGGTAGGTACACCTTGTGTAAACTCTAAGGCTTCTACAGCTGCTTTAAGTAGAATGTTTTATGCCCAATTCATTAAAGGCAAATGGGCAAATGAAAAGTGCATGTGATGTGTTGTGCTGACTGTTTTTAAAGACACAAATGGAAAACAAGATGACTAAAAAGAAAATCCACAGATAACTAATAAGTTCGTGAATCAGAAGAGACATCCCCAAGGCCACCATCACCCCCTTAGTGAATTTAACAAGTATTTCTCTTAGGAGCAGTCAAGCTTAGCTCTTAGAGTTGAAGAGGTTTCGCTCTTCAGTAACACACAACATGGTACCAGGATTGTAATGGTTTAATTGCTGTATTTACATGTGTCCAGACCTTTAGGGGACCCAGCAACCCCCTCGAATAGAGATTCACTAGCAAGTGGTCATATGCCTCATGTGTTAAACCTCTTAGAAAGTAAAGACAAACCACTTCCAGGAACATTTCATAGAAATATAATCTATTTGTGCTTTTGAGATCCATATTTAGAAGGTCAATTATACTTCTTAATCAGTTTTCAAGACATGATATTCAATAGAAGGAGCAAGATACATTATCATCTATATTTTATTAGTTCTTCTGTGTCCGACTCTTTCAGGAAAAGTTTTCCCCCCATATTTTCCAAATGCCTGATGTTCTCTCTCTGATAAACACTATTTCTGCTTGACTATTTCAGCACTTTTGTGTAATGGAAAGTTTCACAAACACTTGCAAGAAATCTTTGTGCCCTTGGTTGTTCGCTACGTCGATCTCATGGAGTCCTCCATCGCCCAGTCAATTCACAGAGGTTTTGAGCAAGAGACATGGCAGCCTGTCAAGTAGGTATCTTGCCTAGTGCCCATACAGCATCTGCCTCTTCTGTTCTGACCTTATGACTTTCCACATGGCCATCTGTAGTTATTGCTTATGGTGGTCCCTTCCCCCATTGTTTGTTTTTTTACAGGAATATCGCCAACAGTCTTCCCAATGTAGCTCTTCCAAAAGTTCCAAGTCTGCCTCTTAATCTTCCACAGATTCCTAGCTTTTCTACTCCTTCGTGGATGGCTCCTTTAAATGAGTCCACGTGTGTATTCCTCACTTATTTCCTGGCGCTGTGTTAACTAGTGCATGGCCTGGGCTGTGTTCTGTGCAGCTGTGTTTAGATTGCATGGCATTTATCATCGTTGGTTGAGGAATACTATGTTTTGGCTTTGTTTTCGTTTTTTTAAGCTATCGATCTAAGCTTAGCACATGGATGATAAATGATATAGATTTTTTTTTAAATACTCACTGGTTTGATGTAGTTTATATGTAATCTGTGGGGCAAGGGTCATTTTGTGACTCAGGTTGTAGATTCTGGCCCAAGTGATATAACCTGAGTTCTCCAGTGTCAGGCCATCAGTGTGGCAAACAGTATGGTCTGCATCCTTGCCTGGCTCCAGCATTGTTACTGCCCACATGACTTCTCTTGTGCGTGTAGAAAACCATTGTAAGAACAGTTTCGAGAATATAATCGTTTTCTCTTTTTATATTAGTCTCACCTTTAAAGGAACAGTTTTGCTAATTGCAGAGAAGGCATTGTCCTTTATTTCCCTACACCAGCAAGGTCTTCTTTTGTCCCTTCAGTTGATGGGTCTTGTTATTTTTAAATGATCTTTATATCATTAAAAACCATATTTATTAACTCCATGTTGTGACCAGCCTACCTACTGTAGATTCAGTAACTGAGAGTCATAAAAGTGAAAAGGATACAGACTTTCAAATCGATGAGCCCTGGATTTAGACCCTGGTTTATTAATTCTTAAGTCTTGCTTAGCTGCAGTTCCCTAAACTCTCAACTGGACATGACACCTGATTTCAAGACATTCTTGTGAGGATTTTTAAAAAGCTGTGAAAAGCACTTGGCACATCCTAATTTCTCAACAAATGATAGCGACTGCTATTCTACATCATGATTGTTATTACTATAGTTATTACTATCATCAATCATCATCATTATTATCCTTAACAGTATAGTTATCAAAAGTATGACCTTCACAGCATTCAAATGAACCCATTAATATCCCATACTTGACCCAAGATGACATCTGAAGTCAGCTAGCAAGTAAATAATTAGGAGAAAAATAGCTATAATTTATTGAGAATTTATGTTCCAGGTACAGTGCCAAATTATTGATTGCCTCTAAGCCTTATAACAACCCTGTGAAGTAAATGTCATTACCCCCACTTTACAATTAAGGAAACTAAGTCATAAAGAAGTTAAGAAGTAAAATGTGCCCAATATCTCACAATAAGGAAGTGATAGAGGTAAGATTTGAACCCAGGTTTGCCTGACTTCAGAGCCCTCACTTATCATTCTTCTGCTTCCAGAGAATATACTGGTTAAGAGCTTGCTTAGCATCCTTTCTACCTACAGTACCATCACCTGTCAAATGTAATCCCAGTCTAGTCTACATCCAATCGAGAAAAGACCAAGAAAGAGAACAACCTTGCAAAATGGTTTGGCAATATTTCTGCAAGTTAAATATCATCACTGTACTCATAGTATTTATTAGGATATTAGGTTACATGTGAATCTTACTCATATAGGCAAATGCTTTGGGCCATTATAGTGTGTCTATGTGTGCTCAGGAGTTACCTAGGAAGTATAATGGACCTTCATAAGTTTGTGAAATTTTGTACTACTTTACACTGTTTAATAATTTAACTTTTTTGCATCCTTATTTATCATCTGTATAACAATTTTGATTTTAACCAAGAATGCTATTGTGGACATTACCTTATGAAATTTAAGACTATTGTTGTTGTTGTTATCACTGTTTTATTAGTTTTGAGATGTGTGTAAACCCTGCATCTCATTCTTGGGAGCTCCTTCTTAAAGTGACCTGCCATTCAAGACAGCAGTCATGACACAGTGTGGCTTTGTAAATTAAGTGCTTGTGCTTTCATCATTCTGGGCAAATACAAAATGTTTTAAGTTAATGACCATTATCTTTACCTGCCAAGATAATCAACATTAGGCTCTTTGTCAAAGTGTCAGAATTACTCATAATGTTGTGATGTCATTGCAATTACGTTTTTCTAACTTTGCCCGGAAAGTAATTTATTTACTTATCTCATCTGGTTGTTTTTATTAGAATCCACTTTTTCTCTTGAATCACTTTCCCTTCAGGATCTCCGGGTGTGAGATCTTGTCTGTCTGTTCTCTGAACTTATGGAAGCTTTTCCCAATATCCAGTGAGTGTATGTTGATTTTACCTGGTGTTCCATTCCCCCTGTGCTAGGAATTCCAGGATGTGCTCATCATATTCTTATAAACTTCACTGTTTTTAGACTTACAGAAGAGTTGAATTCCATTGAGTTCCCAAATACCCTTCACCCAGCTTCTCTAATATATGTCTTACATAATCATAGAACAGCTATCAAAATGATGAAACGTACCTTATAACTAAATTACTATTAATGAATTACAGAATTTATTTGTATTTTACCAGTTTTTCCACACATGTCTTTTTTCCTTTCCCTTTTTTTAAAAAAAATTTAAAGTGGCAGAAAATATTCAGGGTTTTCTTCCTTTTTATTGAATTTATTGGGGTGACACTTGTTAACAAAATTACACAGGTTTTAGGTGCACAGTTCCACAACACATCATCTGTATACTGTAGTGTATATTCACCACCCCGAATCACATCTCCATCCATCACCATTTATCACTCCATACCCTCCTCCACCTCCCCTACCCCCATCTCCCCCAGCAATCACCACCGTTGTCCGAGTCCATGCGTTTTTTCTCTTTTTTTCTCAGTCCCTCCACCCCGACACATACAGCCTCCCAACCCCCCACCAACAACAGCTGTCAGCCTGCTCTCCATCTATGAGTCTATCTCTATTTTGCTTGTTAGTTAATTTTGTTTGTTAGATTCCACAGTTGAGTGAAATCATCTGGTACTTGTCTTTCTCTGACTGGCTTGTTTCACTTAGCATAATGCTATCCAGGTCCATCCATGCTGTCACAAAGGGTAAGATTTCCTTCTTTTTTAAGGCTGAGTAGTAGGCCATCATGTAAATGTACCACAGCTTTTTTATCCGTTCATCTGCTGATGGGCACTTGTCTGCTCCAAAATCTTGGTTATTATAAATAATGCTACGATGAACATGTCATTGCAATTAGTTTTTTGAATTTTTGCTAGAAAACAGTAAATAGCAAAAAAAAAATTCCATTTCACATGTATAAGGAATTAAGACGATAATTACTGATTAAGAGAAGATGAGTAATATCAAAGAGCAATGGGTTTGAAAGATACATCCCTGTCTACTAATGAATAAATCACCTTACGCAGTGCTTCCCCACATCTCTCCCTGAATAGAACATCCTCATTCTGGGTGTTTTGGCTCTGAAACTGAATATTAGTAAGGTAAGTTTCCTGCTGGCATTTTTTAGGAAATTGCCCGAGTCTGTTATTCATATGTGAATTATTTAACCTTGTTAATAATACTTTCAGGAATAAGTCACTCATTAGAAATAATTTTAGAATGAAAAAGTTCTGGGGAAAATGGCAGGTTATCTACACCAGCTTGAGAGCAAACCTATTTACATTTTTTTCATCTATTTAATTATAGCAAACACTTCTCTTCTTAATTACATTCCCAATTAAGCACATGTATTGTTCAGAATCATACCATAGCCTTAAAGAACAGAAGAAATATATATCCATATTCTCTATAAAGATTTGTTACATATAATTAATGAGGAAGTCTATTTTAATAGAATTCTACCTGTTCTATTTGGGATTTTGTTTTGATTATGATTTTTGCTGTTGCTGTTTTGGTCTGCTGTTAAAGAATGCATGTGTGTTTCAAATAGCTACTAATCTTTCTCCTAAGTAACAAATTATAAGGAGTTGATTTGCTTCTTAGCCAATTATATTGAATTACACTTAAAACATAGGTCCTCTAATGTACCAAATATTGCACTATGAATATAAGGGGGGCGGGGATTGCTTGGTCATTTTTTTCTCTTATTATATCTATGGCAAAAAGGAGAAGTAAATATAGTATTTTTTCAAATATTTTTCACAGCAATATCAGCATGGTGTTGTTCTGGTTCTTTTGTTTGTTTAATGATACTTTGGGGGCACCTAAACTTAGGAGATAGTTAGTGAATAACGTGTGATGGGTCATCCCAGTGCTTTGCTGTGATTGGTCCCTGTAGAATTTAACTCTGAGGGCAACCTGGCTAGACAAGGAGATCATGAGGAATTATTGGGAGAATGGGAGGAGGAAAGCAAAGGAGATTGGTGATGGAGCTAAGATGCCGAGTCTTGGGGTGGGAGTGGGAAGAGAGAAAATGGGGGAGCAGAGTAGAAGTGATTTTTTAAAGCCGGCTAATTAAGATATAGTTATTTAAATAATGTTATCCTATGTAATAAAAGCCCACCAACCGAAACGGCAGAATGACCAGAGACCAGAATGACCACAGCCTCTCACCTCGGCCGGCCGGCCCCCAGCAAGTGGTTAGGGGCGATCAGGGAGGCAGGCAGAGTGGTTAAGGGCAATCAGGCAGATAGAGGCAGTTAGGGGCAATTGGGCAGGCAGGCAGAGGGGTTAGGGATGATCAGGCAGGCAGGCAGAGGCGGTTAGGGGCAATCAGGCAGGCAGGCTAGCTTTTAGGGGCCAGCGGTCCCAGATTACAAGAGGGATGTCCGAAGGGTCCCAGATTTCCAGAGGGTGCAGACTGGGCTGAGGGACCCACAGCGCGCGCACGCACACGCGCGCACACACACACACACACACACACACACACCCCGTGAATGAATTTCATGCACCAGGCCTCTAGTCTTTTCTAAAAGTTTTCCACTATTCCCTTGTGATGAATGAGTTTATTTTACTTTTCTTATTTTCTTTTACAAACTAAAAATATACATTTTAGATTAGCATATGTTAAATAATTATTGGAACGCTGAAGAGAAATGAATCATATAGCTGCTTTTGTTTTCTTTTGTTCTCTTTTAACACCAAGTTTCAATTTGTTTTAATATAGGAATATTTTACTTTCAAAACGTTTGTTTCTCTACTAGGCTACCTATGTGCATAATGGAAAGTAATAGCCCCAGTAGTATATATACTCTGGTACAAATTATCTTCATACATGGACTGAAAATATAATTGCACTATAGTAATGAATGCATAGTAGATATTGGCTCCAAGTTAGAGGTAATGACCTGAAATACATGATTTTGCTCCAACTTTAGCCCACACTGAATGTGGTAAACCATATCTAATACTGTTAGGTTTAATTATGAGCTAGAAAAGGCACAAAGCATTTCGAGTATAAGATTTGCTTCCCTACCCGACCTGTTACTTCATTTCCAGTACCTGTTTCACCTTTACCTGTAATTGAAAAGTTTAGGGGCTACCCACCTGTAGAAAGACAGAAGCCATCCATCTTAATGACAGAAACACATGCCAATGAGTAGAAGAATAAAGTTAGTAGTTGCTATAGTATGGATTTTCTTGCATAAAACATATTTTTCAGAATTTCTAGAAGGATATATTTATATATTTGACCTTTTTCCTAGAGATTAGTAAAGAACATTTAAGATGTTTGTTCTTATGTACACAATTTAATTTCCTTAATAAAGTAGCCTTATCCATTTTATCCCTTCCTCAGAAACCTGACTATGGTTTCTTATGTATAATTAGTTCTCTTTGCCTTGCCTTATTCATTGAGAAGTGAAAAGGGAAAATTAGAAGGTTGAACAAAGAAAATATTTGTATTAGAAATTTTATGTGGTATTTTTCACTGAGGGAAATTGACACAAAGAGGAAAAAACAATATGTTAGTGACCTCAGAGCTAACAGTGGAGGTTCATGATGTCCATTTTTCCTTTTTCTTCTAGCAATGGCTCAGCAACATCTGAAGACCTTTTTTGGAAACTTGATGCACTTCAAATGTTTGTCCTTGACCTACACTGGCCAGAACAAGAATTTGCCCACCACTTAGAGCAAAGACTTAAACTGATGGCCAGTGATATGATAGAGGCCTGTGTCAAAAGGTAGACATGCATTTCCTAGTTGCTGCTTAATATGCCAGCACCCAGAATACCACTTATCGCCAAATAAATATTTGTTATATCATTGTCACAAGAAAGATTTCAATATGTACTACTCTTCAAAAATTTATTGGACATGAGGTTCTCTGACCTAAATCCTGGGGACCCAGGTAATTCATAAACTTGGCCTGGTAGTTTTTTTAGGTCTCCCAACCATTGCACTCATCAGTAGCACCCATACCACATTAATCATTTCTATTGTGTTTATTGTTCCCTGTCTTGGAATACTGCTTTAAATTCCCAAGGCGGTACTCCCCGAGACATATGGAAAAGGTCTGTTAAATACTTTTCCTGTTATGTACTGTGTGCACCATGAAATGGCCTGGCAAATTCTAATTATGATCAGCGCCATCACTTGTGTTTTCTGGTCTTCCCTATCCCCATCAGGTGAGTTCCAAGTAGCCATTCTCATTCTTCAATACTTAACCAGAAACAAGTTATGTGGCTTTGGATTCTTCCAAATGTGCTTTCATATTTAATTGTTCTTACAAAATCAGCATTGCATCCTAACTAGCTAAGCACTATTTTTTTATTGTCTGTGTTCATAATATGAACAAGAACAATAGTGGCATAACAAATGCTGGTTGGAGCAATTGAATAATCCTGAATTCTTAAAGCAAGACCAATTCAGTCATTAGAATAATGATGGCCTTCCAAGGCCAGGCATGGATTAGATAATTTAATGTATTTTAAGAAAATCATGTTCATCATCTGTGATTCTAACGTTTCAAATCAGTAGATGCTCTTTTGATACTCATCAAGACCAATTCCAAATTGCCTGTTATTCAGTTTCTTTCAAAAACCTAACTGCAACTTTGGGTATTTGAAAGAGAATCTCGAGGACGTAAAAGAATTACACATTCTGTGTTGAACTATTAATTATGATGTTTTAGAGTTTTCCAGACTTGTCTTTTGACTTGGCAATAAATCTTCACATGGAGGGTTTGTTCTGCTCTAATGCGGAGAAGCAAGTGATTTTTCTACTTGGATGTTTAATTCAGGTAGTTAAGTGAAACTGTGAGGTTGTTCCATTAAAAGTGATACATTAGATGTGGAAAATTGCTTCCTGTGGGTAGAGATATTGTCCGAGTGACTGAAAAAGCTAGGTTTAATATAAAATGAGACACCTGAAAAGAAGGCCATCCCACCCCCTGCTCCCAAGCACTGCCACACTCCTTATTTGCATGTTTTAAATTAGCATCTCGTCGTGTTGATTTCACTTTTACAAAACAGGTGGGACATGTGTCAGAATGTCTTACTCTGAATTCATGTTTTAATGAATAGAACAAGAGCTGCATTTGAACTCAAGCTGCAAAAGGCAAACAAAACCACTGACTTGCGCATTCCCGCGTCTGTGTGTACCATGTTTAATGTGTTAGTTGATGCCAAAAAGCAAAGCACCAAGCTCTGTGCCCTGGACGGAGGACAAGAGGTGAGTGGGTTGAGCGTCACATGTGGAAATGTGGCACTGGTGCCCTGGCAACGGACAGCACTGCCTCCAAAATTCATCCACGTGATTAGATTAAAAAGACCAAGTTCTCCAATGCAAATTTTTGGTGTTCTCTTCAGTCTGATATGGAATGCCCTTTATATTTTGCTTCTGTCAGCTTCTTCTTTTTTACATGAAGACTGCCTACCAATTTACAAATAGCCATTGAATTTCAGATATACCTTTTAACAACTTAGGTGTTGTGTATTTACATAAAGCTTACTTTTCACAAGCAAATGAGAAAGCTACCTGCTTTGTTTATACAAATCTAGCATAGACAAAGTTGGCATCCAAAAAACAAGCTACAGAAAATAACATATGAAATACTTTATTTACACAAAAATTTCTATTTTTTTAAAGACCAAGTTGAAATATACTTGAAAATTAAGCTTTATTCTCTTTAATAAATAGCCCATTTTTTTAATTTTGTGTATATTTGTCTACATTCAGAAATAAATTATCTTATCCCATGATTTGTTTTTGTTGAGAGTCATGATTGAGTGAAAATGGTTGTTTTTTTCTTAGATTATCTGTTTATGTTGACATTTTGTTGCATTTTCCCCCATTGTAATTACTTTTTCATCATTTCTTTACTCTTTCCTATGTTCTCCATCGTCTTTTTTTCCCATGACATGATCCAGTTTGGTAGTCAATGGGTAAGTCTCATTTTTTAACCACATTCTCATTTGAATTTTTATTTTTGTCAATGTACATTTTTATTTTCATATTTTCAAATTAAAATTAATTGTTTTCAAGTTTTTGGTTTCTGCATGTGAGTAAAATGCTAACAGCTTCCTATAATATAGCAATAGCCCAAAGTCACGTGAAAACATATGTAAATACCTTGAGTAATGTCAAGGGGAATGTTTCTTCCCTGTTAGGCTGCAGAATCTACAAATAGCTATTAGATTTTTACATGTAAAACCAAATGAGTTCACTCTCCTTTAAACTGAGTTCTAAGTAAATTCAGAAGCAGAATGATTATTGACATTTTCAAAATACATTTGTCTTCTGCATACTTTAATACTAGAAAAATGTAGAGTGGGGCTTTAAATGACATATGGCATTATCACGGGAACCCCTAAGTTCGAAGACCAGAAAGCCACCCTCAAGGTTAGTTCAGACAAAAGAACCCTGTTGTGGATTTCAGTGAGGCACATGGCCACCAGTGATACAGTCTTTCCTCCCACTGGTGGCCTGGGATGGAGCCATCTGTGGGGGAAGAGAGAGGCAGGCCTGTATCAGGACCCTTTCCCCTCCCCCACACAGGGTTTCTCAAGGTACCACACAGAGACTCAGGAACATTGTGTGAAAACCTTTATGCATACAGGATTGACTAGATTATATATATATTTATAAATCAAAATGGTTTTGTGCTGTGTGGATATATTAAATCTTACAAGTCTTAGAGTTGGTACCTGGGAGTCAACCTCAGCTCTTTACTGGGCTAACAAATTCCATCTAAGCAGAAGGATGAGAAGGCCTACTGCTTGTGAATGGCATACTTATTTAACCCAGATATAGACATTAGCTATTTGACCACACTTTATGTGCACATATTTCATTCTTTGGGCAATTGAGGAGGAAATGATGTATTGCTAATACCGTAGCATATGATCTTACCTATTAAGTATCTGCTGCCTAAGAGCTGTAGAGTGTTCAGTAATTATTCTCTGATCATTTACAACATGGTTTATTATCTCTAATTATCTGAATAAGGAGGCAGCTGGTTTGGATATCAATAGCTCATATTCACCTCATGTTTTTCAATACCCAGAGGTAAGCCTTTGATTGTCTAGTGGAGAATATTGTCTTAAGTCTCTTTATAATAAGCCCATCCATTTCTCATCAGGTTTATTGAATTATCTTGCCTCTTCTCACTAAGACTGGAATTATCCATTTGTTCTTAGTTTAGCATATACTGCAGTGCCTGACACACAGTAGGCACTTAGTAAATGTTTGTGGAATGAACACACTGATTTGTTATCTCTGCTTTAAAAAATTCTCCCCCTTAGAAGCAATTCTGGTACTGCACTTAAAAAGAAAAACAGGCACATATGCAAATGACAGGACATCAGTGCACTGCCAAATGAGTCTTTACATTAATAGGTGGGTGGTTTTTGAAGGGTCATCTGCTACCATTCATTATGTCTGCATCTATACCTTCTCCCCAGAAACAACTCCCCCACAGCTTTCTCGTTCAAAATGTGCAGGTGTAAAACCCATCAGCAACCCTGAAAAGTGGTAAACAAGAATTTCAGTGCCAAAGAAGGACTTTATACTTTGCTTTTAATAGCCAGTAAATATACCCACATAATTACACAGACTTTCTTGCTCTATATGGGCTTGAGATAAGTTATTGGTGTAAATTATAAATATATTACATGCATAGGTGAGCCAGTGGGCTCCGTTCTGTAGTAAGCAACAAATAACAGTGTTGAAAATACTAGCCCATTACGCATTTGGAAACTTATAAAAAAATATGAACTAAATAGGTAAATCTAGCAGAGATGACTTCTAAATGATAAAGGAATTACCTCTGCACAATCTCCAGTAAATTGTTACATTGTCCTTGTCAGTGGATAAGACCTTCCTGACGCCTTACCCACATGGCTCCTGAGTTATGATTGTGTTCTCTGACATGACACTTGTTGATGCAAACGTGCTCAGCCACAGCCCAGAACTGCTCGTGTGACAGGTGTGTGTAATGAGTCAGCCATCTCAGACCAGTCCCCCAGGGACAGGTGTTGAGATCACAGAACCACCGGTGTTTAGAAATCCTTCTTATCCATCCCTGCAGAAACGCAGATGACTGCGTGGGCCTTAGGCGATTAATCATCTACCCTCAGAGCGTCCCATGGCCCCTCCGTTCAGGATGAGAGCACATTAACGGGGCCACTAGGGGGCTGTCAGGGGGCCTCTTGTAAGGGATTTGTTCTCAATTGCAGTGAAATACTTTCATTTCTAGAACTGGCACTCAAATACATTTAAAATTCATCCCAAGAGAAGGACCAACATCTTTTACGAATGCTGGATTACACTGGCACTTAATTAGTCTCCATTTCTTGTGTGTTTACATGAGAGCAGTCCAGTGAAATGGTGATAATTACCAGAGTGTCACGTGATGAAGGGCCAGGGTTTCAGACCTATGCCTGATCTCTGAATTCCCTGAGCTCCATGAAGTAAGACTTCCTCAAGGGTTGTTGTTAATCTGAGTTCAGAGTTATCTACTGGAAAATAAATGCACCAACAGCTTACTTTTGAGGGCAGATGGGAGAATTTAGTCTGGAACCTACCATAGCCCTGTATGTAGGATTACTGATCGAACTTGAAATATGCTAAGGACTTTATCTTTTTTCTATTGCAGACAAAAACTTCGCGGAATTTTATCAAAATTATAGTTTATTTCTCTAAATGAAAAATCTAACAATTTTAACTTAGGTAACATAAATCTCTCTGCAGATCAATTCTGTTCTTATCTGTCTGTGATCTTTTTCTGTGCTCGTGTTTGTCTGGGTCCCCTAATGAATAACTTTTTTTTTACCTAACTTTCTGTTCTCCATATGTGACATATGTGGATTATTCTCTTTGCAAAATAGTGTAAGTAAAATATGAAAATTGAAGCCACCTCCCCATTCCCACCCACAATGCTCCCTGACCACCTGGCCAACTGTGCAGCCAGAGCAGCTTCTGGAAGTTCCCAGCAGCATTCATATTTAATATTCGTGTCAGTCAGAGCTAATCAGAAAAATCTACAATAGCAAACTATTATATTATACAAACCTAGTAAAGCTTATCCTATTGGAGTTTGTCCTTTAAAATAGCATATTTAAGGTGTATACTTTTCTTCCTCTCTTTTTAACTTTCCCTCTCCCCTCCTCCCCCTCTTCCCCTCACCCATTCTGATTTGTCTAGATCGGGTATCAAAATAGCATTCTAAAAATATGTATTATAGGAGGATTTTGTGGCCCCCAGGGTCTGTGGCTTTTCCCTACCTTTCAATAAAAAGGGACCTCCTTTTTAAGAAGATATTTTGATTGATTTCAGAGAGGAAGGAAGAGGAAGAGAGAGATAGAAACATCAATGATAAGAGAGAATCATTGATCCGCTGCCTCCTGCACACCCCACTCTAGGGATTGAGCCTGCAACCTGGGCATGTGCCCCAACCCAGAATCAAACCGTGACCTTCCGGTTCATAGATTGACACTTGACTACTGAGTCCTGCCGGCCAGGCAAAAGGGACCTCTTTTGTGGCTCATCCCTTGATTTTAAGAATTGCCTGAATTTGTCCTACCTAAAAGTTTAACACGTGGAAGCTCTACTATTTTTTATCCAATAGCCTTCTAATGACATTTGATGACTTTTGAGTTAAAAAATGAAATTTATGGCAAATAGAGATAAACAATGAGGATAGGGCACATTTAAGAATATGGGACCATTTGGAGATCTGGGTGCCTCCATCACTGTATGTCCTACAGCTCTTCCCATGTAAGAGGGAGTGAGAAGCTGGAAGGCCTCTGCTGCCTGCCCTTTCTAGTCTACCCCAAAGGGAGCCTCAGTCAGGCATTTCCTCTCCCCCTGCTGCACAGACACAAATTTGAAGGGAGAGGCTGTGAAGAGAGAGTGGCAGAGGGAAAGCTGGGGCAGAGCTCATTTGCATAAACTCCTTCATGGCCCAGTGGGGGGGGGGGGAGTCTGGCTTTTTTTTTTCGTGCCTGGGGGGGAGGGGGCTTCTGGCCTTTTCAACAACCAACCAGCTTTTTCAGGCTCTTTCTCCTCTACTTTTTTCCCTTTATTTTTCTCTCCCCTTTTGCTTCTCTCCAAGTTGTTCTGAAAGCAAAACTATCCCTGTAATGCAATAGAAAGCTACCTCTATGTTTCTGTTCCATTTGTCCTCCGGGGAGCACAAGGTTGGGACATGTAAGGCTTTAAGTGAGAGGGACGCTTAGTACTTCACTTTACTGGGCAGAATACATGCCTGGGAAGCGCCACGTTTATAGATGTCTGTTGATTTTAGAACACTGCTCAATATACACACACAGGCAGAGAGAGAAAATCATTCACACACCCCAAAATCATGCTTCCTTTCTTTATTGCGT
Source organism: Myotis nattereri (assembly GCF_964212035.1). NCBI lineage: Eukaryota > Metazoa > Chordata > Mammalia > Chiroptera > Vespertilionidae > Myotis > Myotis nattereri. The sequence continues at coordinate 16,020,581 of NC_138086.1, read as the reverse complement.
GTGCAGGTAGACGACCACTTGTAACTGTCAGAGCCTCCGGGGAGGAATCATTTTTTGCGTATTCCAAAGCAGAGCTCAGTTGATGTTTTGTTCTGTATGGAAACTTTGAGACATGTTTTCAGAAGGAAAAAAAAAATAGCTTTCAGAAACTTACATCTTAGGAAGCCATCCAACCAGCAGCTAAGTTGGTCTAATGTTTACACTGACCTGAGTACTTTTACTCTATGCATTATGTTAGCTGTTCCAAGAAGCCTTGAACCATCAAGATAGGGTTAGTCTTTACAAGTCACATTTTCTGTGAAGTGGCTCCTGGGGACAATCAGCTGTCAGATAAATGCTTCTAAAGGAAGAATTACTGTTTACGTGAATGTGCCTTCACATGCCGCCATAGAAGCTGAAGCTCCTGCTAATTTAAGAATGGAACTCGCTAGTATTTTCTAAAGAAAGCAAAAGAGAGAGAGAGTGTGTGTATGTATCTTTCAGGTTTATTTTAAATAGATTTTTTTTTTTGCATTTACTTAAAGGTGCCTTTTTCATGAGGAAGCAGTAATAAAATGATGGGGAGTGAGTGCCGTTTTATTATATCTTTTATGGCCTATTAATTTGTTACCATCTATTCACCTTTGTTGATGAAATTTTAATTTTTCCCTTGCTTAAGCATACTGTGAGAATTGTATAAACTGCTGCTCTCCGCACTGACAAAAACGTCCTTTTAGAGTGAACAATTGGGAGCCCATTTTATTTCTAGAGCACATTTAAAATATCTTATGAATGAGAGTTGTCAGACATGAAATGCTGTATTAATTAAATCTTTTTCTAGTCTTTTTGCTTCTCCAGCTAAACCAACCCTTTAGAAAAATACATGGCCACCTTAATTATAGAGGAGAAGACAAAAAGTATCCTTCACATTCCTCCGTCTGAATAAGAATAAGAACTCAATTCATGTATATAATAACCCCATTAGCTGCTTAACTCAACAAAGCACATGGGAAAATTTTCAAACAACAATGCAAAAAGTGTTGATTAGGTAGATCATTTTCAAAGTTTTGTTTTTCTAGTGTTCAAGATGATCATATTAAGTAAATCGGATATGTCATAACTAGTAGCTTTAAAGTTTTGTGTCCACATCAACTAATGTGTCTTTGTCTCTTAATATCTAGCAACAGTACCATTCCAAAATAGATGATTTGATTGACAACACTGTAAAAGAAATCATTTCCCTGCTAGTTTCAAAGGTAATGTACTATTTGTTCACCTTCTAAAATCAAACTTTAAAAATATTTTCTATTTCTGAGAATTTTTAGAAATATCTGTCTTATGCTTCTATATACCTCATTGAGAAATAGTAGTTTTAAAAGATGAAAGAAAAGTTCAAATTTTAAGAAAGTTACAAGCAACATCTGAACACTCTTTCTCAACAATATTTGAGTTTTGTTTAGAATTAATTTTGGCTTTACTTGCCATTGTTATTCTTTTAAAAACATCTATTTTCTAGTAATACTTTATTATTTCACATTCATGTTTTCATACAATTTGTTTTATGTCCAGGGCTGATTGCATAGTGATCAGTCCTTCAGTGTAATGTGTTTGTTGTGGTATTCCTTTCTGTATGAAATTCCTGTATGAAAGTCACAGAAACTTGTGGAATATGGCTTTAACTATATGCTGAAGATTTCCAGTTCTGTCCCTGAGAGGAAGTTTCAACTTTCTAACTCATCAATTATTGCAAAAGGGAACTTAAAAAAGAATATACATTATACGCTCTGTCACTAAATACATATAGATATAGATATAAATATATAGTTGTATAGGTGTAAACACACACACCCATATTCTTTTTGATAACCTAGAATATTTCCCCCTGAATTACTCTTAAGAATAAGATGGACAGAGAACAAATCCAACCTAACTGCCTAGATGATGTAATTAATAGTATTTCCAGCTCAACCTGGTGAGCTTAATTAGATTAAATTTACTTTTTGGATCAAGTCCATATGCTCAGAAGACAACTATTCAACTCAAGTATGAGCTTAGAAGGAATAAGACACTATTAGGAGCCATTAGGAAAGTAAATTAATATAAGTCATTCTATTTGTGGGGCAAGGGGAAAGAAAACGAGAAAAGTATGGAGAATTCACTGGCATCTGGACTGGGTGTGATATTTTGGAATTTGTCTAAGAAACTTGCCGAGCAAGGTATGTCGTGAGTAAATCCATGCTGTCAGATACTACCCATCCTTAATTCCGATGTGGATATGCTGGAAAGACTTCTTACAAGTTATTGGATCAGAGGCTCAAAGAGAAAATGGATTCACATATGGAAAAAAGAGGGTGAGGAAGAAACAGTTGCATTTCATCAGAACATTAATATTCCCATTCAGGGAAGGAAACCTGTTTTGTTCCAGTCCATGGTATTCTGGTTCCATGTGGATTTTTAATATTGCTAGTTAGTCCTGATATTACCAAACAAATATGAAGCATCTGCTTATAGATATCTCTAGCCCCACTCAAAGCAAAACACCCTCCAAAAAAGATCAGCCTTGTTTTATGGGTGAATCTCTTTTCTGTGGAAGGTTTTATAACTTGCAGTATAAATGACATAGATATCCCTTGTTTACTTCATGAAATGCAGCTAAAAAGGCAAGAAGTGTATGTGTTTCGAACCACCACGCTATAGCTAGAATCCTCACAAACCACTTCTTAGACTTAGTTTCTACTCTCCATTCATGTAGGAAAATGAACCTTATGCCCTATTAAAATTCCACAGAAAATGTAAGCCAGCATGCCTTATGGCCTGCTTTATGTTTCATTCTACGAGTCATTTCAAAATATTTTCATCTTTCATTGCCTTGAGAGTATGCGCGGGTGAGGCAAAGTTGGTAATTACCCAGACAGAGTTTATGTGTTAAATATTATTCCAACAAACCCAGTAAATGGCATCCACAATAAAGGGCAGGGGAAGAAGGAGATGACGGTGTTTCATTCCAACCGGACACCCTCCGGAGAGCAGAGTGCGCAAGGCAGGCCCATGAGTATTTACATACTCCCTAAGCTGCACGGAGAAAGTTCACAGAAAGCAGTTAAAGACACAGCAACCAAACCCAGCACTTAACTGGATTTCTTTGGAATCTTGCTGTGTTGTGCAATTAAAAGCCAGATGGGAAATATATTGTTATTAGTCATAGTCAATCCCGATGCTAGTAGAGTTTAGTTTTACAAAGAATAACCTTCCTGTAGGAACTGCACGGCTCCCCTCATTGATCCCAGAGGTGCAGTTGCTGCTCACTGCCGTGTAAGTCCTTGGAGTCATGCCTCCCCAGAGATCGTTTGGGGTTGGGGGGAACCCAAGAACAGGCTCTCCCCTATTATTCAAATGGAAGCAAAGAATGCTGTGACACCGGTCCAGGCGTAGAACTGACTTGGATATAACCCAAGGCTGCTTCATACTCTGAAGAGAAGACAAGCCAGAGAGGCTGCCAAGCAGGGGAACTTCTGCCCTAGGCTCATGTGCCAATGGGCTTCCCAGGTGTCATTTTATCCACCGTTTTTCTGGTACCCTGTGGCTCAGCCCCTGTGTCACCTTGTAAAGGAAGCTCAGCCATATCCTGCAGTCAGTCATTCTTTCCCTCCTCTAGTTTCAGTTACACTGTTTGCCCATCTACATTGGCCCTTGACACTTCTGGCCTTGCGTGGTGAACAATCGTATACGTGTCTGTCTCTCCCACTAGTTTGTATGTTCCTGGAGGGAGAGGGCTAAGACTCATTTTTTTTTAATTTCTCCTATTAGGTGTTCCATAAAAATTATTACAACAAAGTGACATTTATTGAGCACCTATTATGTGCTGGACACATTACTTATGTCATCTCGTTTAATGCTTACACCTCTGTAGCAGGATGGTAAACATCATGGGCTTTGGAGCCAGACCACTTGGGTTGGAAGCCTTGCTCCTCTAACATCAGCCAAATGCCCTAGAAACAGATGGGATTCCAATGCAGATCTTCTGACTTACAGCCTCAACCCTGTTGTACCTTCCTAGATATCATTCAATTGTATGGGAACCAGTCACTGATGACCAAATTCATTATTACTCCTCATCACTAAACAATCCTAAAGCTGCCCCTGTTAACGTGTGACTCAACACATTTAGGTTTGTAGACTTATATAATGGATAAAGATTTAGCTAATTATATCAAGAGGATTAATTCTTTGCATTTATTTCATATTTTGCCATTCTCATAGTCCTTTCACATAAATCATCTCCACAGATCTTTATACCATTCCTGTAACAGGCAGAACAGCTGTTATTTTTTTTTTTCATTTTACTGATAAATGCACAGAAGCTAAATGTCTACACTGCTGTCTCATAGCCAGAGAGGGGCAAAGCTTCAAATTGAATTCAGATCCTCTGAAACCAACCACGGGGCTCTCGCCTCTGCCTTGCCTTGTCCCTCAGCATGCTCACATGTGTAAACATAGACTCGCTTGAAAACACCGAGAACCAGGTGCTATGCCAGAGCCTTCCACGGTTCAGGTTGGCTGGTAACCATAGCAATTGTCTCTCTCCTTGTGGCAAATGAGATCACCCAGCACACACTGGCTCTTAAGATTTGAGTTACAAGCGACGAGGCATTTTCCACAGAGGGCCATTAAGCTTGGAATTCCCTTCCCCTGATCTGACATAGCCCTGGAGTATTGGTCTTCTGGGTCTTTGCGAACCACATCAAGTTGAGTTAGCCAGCTGTGATTGGTAAGAAATCCTAATGGGCAGGAGGAAAGTGCTAAATTGACTTTTAGTTGTGAGCAATTTATAATTTTGTGTTTTTTGCTGTTTGTATCCCTTAGGATAACTAGCCAGCTCTACATAATCCTCATTCTTTAAAAATAAAGTTCATGTGGCAGTTTGCATGATTTTGTTTCTGTGTTCTTACATCATGTCGCACATGATGTGATGGAGAAACCTATAGGGAAGTTTTTGTTCCTTTTGCATAAACTATTTTACAGTAATTGACCAGCCACGGAGAAAAGATTATCTCCTGTGCGCTCTCGGCGAGCTCTCTAGTCACCAGAGACTAATAAGCTGTATCCCTCGAACTATTATCACTTTGTTGAAGAAGCTGCTATGTGAACAAAAACCAGCCTTTGTTCATTTCCCTTTTCATGTTTAAAAAACCTTGTCAGTGTTTTCCCTTTGGGAGTGTGTAATTTGTCAATAGTACATATTATTTTAGTTCTAAAGAGGAAAGAGATAGGGCCGTAGATCCTTGTTTATATCTCTTATTTATCTTCATGCCAGATCTTAACATTTACACTCAATGAAAGACATCTCCACATTTTAACTGTTACAGTATACATGTCTTAACTTTCATGTCATAGAAATACAGAATTTTGGAAATGTAAAACCCTTTTGAAACTAATTTTAATTTTATATACTCCCCAAACCACACACACACACACACACACACACACACTCACACGCACATTCACATACACGTGCACACACAATTTAACTGATGGAGAAAGGCATTGGTGCAATATTTGGCTTGAGCTCACAGAGTAGTGAGTGACAGAATCAGTATATATATATATATATATTCTGCAGCTAAGTTCTTTCTATTGTAGCCTGTAGTGTGTATATCTGTATTAGCGCCCCAACTTCTTTGTAAGCTTTTGAAAGTGGGGTTCATCCTTATATATACAATTAGAACTGCTTGCTAAATGTTTATTAACTAATGTCAGATTTCAGTTTAATGTTACAAGAGCCCCAAATGTTACACATCATTATCTGTTCTTTTTTTATTCAACCTCTCCTATACATAGAAAACATTACATAATGGCCAAGTGATATATGGTAGAAGGAATTTGATTATGCTTGACTATCATTACTTATAATTTATATATGTTTTTCATTGAAGTATAATTGATTTATATTAGTTTTAGGTGTACAACCTGATTTGATACTTGTAGCTATTGTGAAATGATCACAGTCTAGTTAACATCCATGCTCATACAGAGTTATAATTTTTTATCGTGATGAGGACTTCTAACCATCTATAGTGAAGTTGAAAATTATTTTAAATTTAAAGTTATTTACTAAAGGTTTAAGTTAGTTCACATATAGTGACCAAACTCTTATTATGTTTTATTCTTCTATCTTTAAAAATGTCTGTGTGATTTCCAGCAAATAAAAAGGACCTTAGAATTCATCTTCAAAATGAAAGAGCAAACATTGCAAGTCAGCCCCTCAGCTGTCAGTTTATACTTCGTGGATTTCTGTGCTGTGGCAGAAGTTGTCCCAAGAATCATTTGCTCTGTTACTAGTTTGTATGCACAGAAATTTTCTAAGTACTCACCGTAAACTGTCTATAGTTTATTTCAGTGTTGGAAGGGGTGTTGTCTAAGCTGTCGAGATACGATGAAGGCACCTTCTTTTCATCCATTCTGTCATTCACTGTAAGTATTTGCATGCGTTCTTTTCTGCTGTCTTTTGACTCATCATAGCCCTTATTCACAACTAAGAATATAATTCTCATAATTATCTCTTTTCCACTTAAGGTGAAAGCGGCTGCAAAATATGTTGATGTTCCAGTAAGTATTTTTTATTTGCTTTTTAAAACTGTATGTAATTATTTTTTAAAAAATAACCATGGTTCACTGTGGGTTTATTTCAAATCTTTAAACCAGTGCCATTCCCCCAGGGAGCAGTTTATTTTTCTTAAGGGCTCGCCCTCGTAACAAGGCCTGGCAGGGTTTCTCTGTACTTTTGCTGCTGTAACTTGGGAACTCTTATGGAGGTCAGTTCATCATGAGAACGTGTCAGCCCAGTTGCAGAGGGTAGTAACAGCAGCCCGGGCTGGGAGAGCAATGCCTCACACTATTTATAGAAAAAATGCTCACTCTCTCACCCCTTCACATGATAACCGTAAACAAAAGGTTTCTTGTAGGGTTAAAGTAACAATAAAGATGAAGCAGCTACATCAGAGGACTAATTTTCAAAACACAAAAGTGTTATAAGTCAGTTTTCATTCATTTTAATATTTAGTTTTTCACAGAATTCTTGAGAAATAATTATAACCTCTAAATTTGTTAAAAGCTTAAGATCCCATGAGAGGAGATTGTGAAACTAACTCAAGTACAAGAATTCACATGATAAATACAGTCAACAAGTTAGTGCAGCATTTTTAAGTTATTAATCATAACAAAATTAATGTTTGCCTTAAATCCTATTACCACATATGATCAAGGCATAAAATGTTCTGTGTAATCATATATCTTGGCATATGTGCCAATTTTCAAAAATCAGAGCACAAATGAAAAAAAGTTAAAATTAAAACTAGATGGAACATAAACAATCTCATCTTTGGGTAAGTCTGCTTGTGCAGCATCGCTTCTCTAGATTGTCATTATGAATGTTAGTGGTTTCAGTACTGACAAGCCTTGTAAATGCATAACATTTTATACTGTGAACTAGATGGTCCCCAGATTTATTATTGCTGCTATCCATATATATAAAAGCCTAAGTGACCATCGCAACTGAACGGATGACCAAACAGGCTGTGTGGGACGACCAAACAGGCTGCGTGGGGCAACCAGGCCGGCAGGGGGTTAGTGAGGGGCGACCAAATGACCAAACAGCAGGCTGCATGGTGTGACCAGGCTTGCAGGAGGAGCAGTTGGGGGCGACCAGGCAGGCGGGGGGGGAAGTTAGGGTGACCAGGCCAGCAGGGCGGGGGTAGTTGGGGGCGACCAGGCCAGCAGGGGGGGGGGCAGTTGGGGGCAACTAGTCTGGCGGGGAGGCAATTGGAGGTGACCAGGCCAGCAGGGTGGGGTGCAGTTAGGGGCAATCAGGCAGGCAGGCAGGTGAGCAGTTAGGAGCCAGTGGTCCTGGATTGTGAGAGGGATTTCCGACTGCTGGTTTAGGCCCGATCCCCAGGATCGGGCCTAAACCAGCAGTCAGACATCCCCCAAGGGGTCCTGGATTAGAGAGGGTGCAAGCTGGGCTGAGGGGACCCCCCCCCCACGCACGAATTTTGTGCACTGGGCCTCTAGTCTAGAATAATAAAAGTGTAATGTCCTAATTAGACCGGACGTCCTTCCAGACTACCTTCTGGACAAAGCCAGGGCTGTGAGGGAAGCCCGGGTTCCTCTAGTCTATAATAATAAAAGCGTAATGTCCTAATTAGACCGGACATCCTTCCAGACAACCTTCCAGACAAAGCCAGGGCTGTGAGGGAAGCTAGGGTTCTGGGTACCAGAGGGAAGCCAGTGCCAGCAGCCAGGGAAAGGAAGGCCTACTCTTTCATGAATTTCATGTATCGGCCTCTAGTGGCTCTTATAAATGGACAGTTTAAATGAATAGACCATTAGCTTTATTGCCTTTGCATGGGGTTTCTTTGGAACAGGGATTTCTATTTTATGAATGATTCCCAAAGAAGTCGTGGTGTACTCCTTGTCTTGTACCAGGAATCAGAAAATCACTATTGGGCAAATAAGCAGAAATAATCAGTTGTGTAGAGTCCTGCAAAGCAGCATCACAAAAGAGAGAAAGAAAGCATTAAAGAAACAGTCGATATATATCTTAAAAAGAAAGAGACAAGTAATCACTGGAACACACAAACTTCATTGGAATTACTAACATGTTTTATAATATCATTTTGTTTTTATTTTGAATTATTAATGGAATAGAACACCATAATTATTCCTGTTCTTAGAGCTCTGAAGTTCTTAATTTGACCCTCTACTAGATCTGTTAGACCCCACAGTGGTTCTCAACCTTCTCGACCTTTGAATACAGTTCCTCATGTTGTGACCCAACTATAAAATTATTTTCGTTGCTACTTCATAACTGTAATGTTGCTACTGTTGTGAATTGTAATGTAAATATCTGATATGCAGGATGGTCTTAGGCGACCCCTGTGAAAGGGTCGTTTGACTGCCAAAGGGGTCATGACCCACAGGTTGAGAACTGCTGCCCTAGAGTTGAAAGTTGCACAAAGTGGTTCATTCACTCTCCTTCTAAATGCAGAAACCGCCTCCCCTGATGTCCCTCACAAACATTCATTGAGGCTTTTAAACGTTTTAAGTGATTGCAGACTCACCATAAGGCAGCCTCCTCTTATGTATAATGAGTTTAAATTCTGTAGCTCTCTGACTTCAGCCTTGCTTCTCATCCCTCTTTTGTATGACAGCCCTTCAAATATTTGATGATAATTATCATGCCTCCTCTTCCCAAGAGATACTCAAAGGGATATATTACCTGAGGAATTCTTGTTTTCTACATTAAACATCCTCAACTTCTTCACTGAACTCACTAATTAAATGTTTATTGAGCAAGTACTAAATGCTGGGCCCTGGACATTCAGAATGCCCACAAGCTGTTCAGTGTTAGGGATGAAAGAGATAGACAAATAGATAGAACATGAATGCAGCTATAGCAGTTGTACTCGTCATGGGAGTCACTCTCTAGATCAGCAGTTCTCAACCTGTGGGTCGCGACCCCTTCAGGGGTCGCCTAAGACCATCGGAAAACACATATAATTACATATTGTTTTTGTGATTAATCACTATGCTATAATTATGTTCAATTTGTAACAATGAAATTGGGGGTCACCACAACATGAGGAACTGTATTAAAGGGTCTCAGCATTAGGAAGGTTGAGAACCATTGTTCTAGATGAATCCCAGTTTACCAATGTCACTGTTAAATCAAACTGGCCACCTCCCTGCTCCTAGCAGAGCTTACTGAACTATACATGTGGTCTGGCCACGGCGGATTACTAAGGAAAGAGCTTCTCCCTGAATCTGGACATTACACCTCTCTTATTGATGCCTCTGAATATTAACTTCAAAAGCTATGAAGGGCTGTTGACTGTTAATGTTTTTTATGCTAAAACTCCAGGAACTACGCCGCCCTGGAGTAGTCTTTTAAGGAGAACCTTATGAGAAAAAAAGAACACTGGCTCACCTTTCACAAAAATTAACTCAAATCTGATTTAAAAACAGCAACCTACCTGTAAAATGCAAACTACAAAACTTCTAGAAGAAAACATAAGGGAAATATGGGTGGCCTTTGATTTGGTGATGATTTTTTTTAGATAGAACACCAAAAACAGCCATAAAAAAAATCATAAGTTGGACTTAATAATTGATTGTTCTGCACTGTTAAGAAATGAAAAGCCACCGAAACTGGTTTGGCTCAGTGGATAGAGCGTCGGCCTGCGGACTGAAAGGTCCCAGATTCGATTCCGGTCAAGGGCATGTACCTGGGTTGTGGGCACTTCCCCAGTTGGGGATGTGCAGGAGGCAGCTGATTGATGTTTCTCTCTCATCAATGTTTCTAACTCTCTATCTCTCTCCCTTCCTCTCTGTAAAAAATCAATAAAATATATTTTTTTTTAAAAAAAAGAAAAAAATGAAAAGCCACAGACACATATTTGATGAAGGACTTAGATCTAAAATATACAAAGAATGGTTCATACTCACCAATAAGAAAGCAAGCAACCAATTAAAAATGGGCAAAATCTGGGAACGGACACTGCAACAAAGAAGTATGGGTAACAAATCGTCATATGAAAAGATGCTCAACATCACTTGTTAGTAGGGAAATGCAAATTAAAACAGATACCACTACACACCTGTTGGTATGGTTAAAATTTTAAAACTAGCAATCGTAAAATGTTGACAAGGTTGCAGAACAACAGGGACTCTCATTTATTGCTGGTGGAAATGCAAAATGATGCAGGCACTTTGGGAGACTGGTAGTTTCTTGTATAGCTAACCAGTCTTACTGTGCAGCTTGCCACTTGCGCTCTGCTCTTAGGTGTTTATCTGAGTGAGTTTTTAAAGTGTCCACACCAAAATCTGCACACAGATGTTCATAGCAGCCTCATTAATAATCAGCAAAAATTAGAAGCAACCAAAATGTCCTTCAGTAGCTGAATGGTTACATAAGAAATGGCATACTCATACCATTGGAATACTAATTCGGCAGAGAGAGAAAAAATAGCTACCAGGCCAGGAGATGACCTGGATGAATCTTAATGGCATGTTGCTAAGTGAAAGAAGCCAGAGAACGCTGCACACTGTACAATTCCATTTATATCACATCCTAGTAAAGGTTAAACTGTAAAGATTACTAGTATAAACAGATTCATGGTTGCCATAACTTCAAGGTCAGGGAGGGTGGAAGAGGTGAAGCCCAGGGAACTTTTTGGAGCAGTGAAACTAGTCCAAAGATCTATGACATTATACATTTGTCAGCACCTACTTGTAAGGCACAAAGGTTAGACCTCAATATATGCAAATTTAAAAATTCAATTAGGATATCCTGGGATCCCAGGATGGAAAAGAGACAGTGATAAAATAAACTAACTCTATTGCAAATGTGTTGAATGACGTCACTGAGAAAGATGGAGGAAAATGTTTTGATCTGAGTGGAATCTGTAAAAATAAAGGAAAAGGGAATTGTGCTTAAGCACTATACTCTAGCTAATAAAGTGTTTTCCCATGGGTTAACAATTCAGAAACCATTACACATGGACACGGGAACTGAACAATTAAGTAAAGGGATGGTGGTTGGTGGGAGCCGAGTTTCTCACTGTTGAAATGAGAGGCTGGAGACAAGCAAGTGGAGGCTAGAATGATCCCTGTGCTGATGAATTAGAGTTGGAGACATTAGTGTGAACTTGGCTTTAGCTTAATATAGGTAGAGCCAGTTACATATAGAAATAGGTTTAGATATATGTATATGCATGGGTTGCTTTCCTATTGTTGAGTATATACACATCTATTCCCTTGGTTTTTGTTAGTGAGAAAGCCTAGAAGCAATGATACCCCAGTAGCAACGAGCACACCTAGTGCCCAAATCTTGCTCTCTAATCCCCAGTAAAATGATCCAGGACTCCTTTTAGAAGCGGTTGCTACCAGGACAGGGACAGGAATTATAAAAGATAAGCTTGGAGCATCTTATGGTGACAGAAATTATGAAAGTACTTAAAGCGCGGGCGTGCCCATACACACACACATACACACACACACACACACACACACACACACACACACACACACCGGCTGGTGTAGTTCAGTGGCTGAGCATCAACCCAGGAACCAAAAGGCCACTGGTTCCATTCCCGCTCAGGGCACATGATCCCCTGTGGGGGACATGCAGGAGGCAGCTGATGTTTCTCTCTCTATCCCTCTCCCTTCCTCTCTCTCTAAAAAGTCAGTAATGGACAGTACAGGTATGATGTGGAGTCCAGGATCTGAGTTGAAGTTCCACCTCTGCCCCCTGCTTGCCCTCTGCCCCACTGGCTTCCCTTTTCCCATTTGCGCAGTGAGCATGAGTCTAGTCCCTGCGCTGGCCCCCTCGCTGGGTTCTTAGGGGGATTCGGTGTGGGTGTTAACATGAAAGCGCTTTGTAAACGAAAAGCACTGTGACAGTAAGTGGGGCTGGCGTCGCTCCTAGCTGGCGTGGTGCTTCTTGCTCCCATGCGTTTCTCTGCAGTTTCCCTTCTCCAGAACATGAGCATTTTCCAAAAGAAACATTCTTTTCCTTCTACAGAGTAAAAAATGTTAGATTGGGTTTTTTATTTAATTCCTTTTGTTGCCGAAACCAGTTTGGCTCAGTGGATAGAGCGTCGGCCTGCGGACTGAGGGGTCCCGGGTTCGATTCCGGTCAAGGGCATGTACCTCGGTTGCGGGCACATCCCCAGTGGGAGATGTGCAGGAGGCAGCTGATCGATGTTTCTCTCCCATCGATGTTTCTAACTCTCTGTCTCTCTCCCTTCCTCTCTGTAAAAAATCAATAAAACATATTTTTTTAAAAAAATAATTCCTTTTGTTTTAGATTAAGCGCCTTGCATATATTAAGGGTGACTTTGAAAGGCACAGTTGGCCAGTTCATTACAGTAGTGTTTTCCCTCCTTTCTTTGCTTTCTTGCTTCTGATATTGTTTATTACTTACATAAGGCCACTCGAATACTCGGTGCCTTACGTCAGAATGTGAGGCAGGCAGAACCCGGGGAAAGGAGCACCTGCCCCCTGGGACATGCGCCTGGAGAGGGAGTGGTGTACGCCAGGCTGGGAGGAAGGGCCTCGCTGTCATAGGAGTGGGGGAGGTGTGCACTGTGCTTCCTACATGAGCCTTTTGCTTCTCTCACTTACTCCTTTTTGTTTTGTATGTTTGGCTCGTCTCTCTCACATAAGTTCAATCCATAGGCTACCCCTGGAACCCAACATTCTAGCATCCTCGGGTCTTCCTGAAGCCAAAAGCTGAAAGGTTCCAAATTGGGACTCAGTCAGTCCGAGTCAATATACAGTTTCAACGCCAAATGAAAGAATACCCACAGCATTTCAGTTTCACTTCGGAGCCTCAGTGCAGTTTTGTAGTTGACACTATAACAACTGTAGATAGGTGACAGAAAGGTTAGTGAACACTAGTATAAGCTGGTAGATTCAGTACCTTCATCTTCGATATAACCATCACTCATGAAAACAATAGGATAAAGCTAGTATGTGATACACATATTAGCATGCCCCTTGTCTGGTTCTCTTGTATCAGTAGCTATTTCTCTAAATCTGAAATGTTAGTTATTCTTGCTATATATCAGAAATAGCAAAAGAGATACTAAATGCTCATAGTCTCAAATGACCAAGGCACAGAAAGATCAAAATTGAACCCCTAAATCTCAGTTGAAAATCAACCTGCCTCTTTTCCTTAAGCGTTGGAGGCTAATATCTTAAACTATCATTCAGAATTCCTTTTTTTAAAGATTTTTTTATTGATTTTTAGAGAGAGAGGAAGAGAGAGGGGGAGAGAGAGAAACATCGATGGGGGAGCAACCATCTATTGACTGCCCCCCATCAGGGATTGAACCTGAAACCCAGGCATATGCCCTGACCATGAATCAAACTGGCAATCATTTGGTGCACAGGACAACACTCAGCCAACTGAGCCACATGAGCCAGGGCAGTATTCCTTTTAATATTTAAAATAACCTGCTCCTATGAATGCATAAACTACCTCACTGCTTAGAAGAAATTGTGTGAAATATTCATGTGAACGTTAAGAATGAATTCAATATGACTACCTAAGTTATAGGAGCATTATAGCAGACTCTGACTTCAGGTACTCTTATAGATAGCATTATGGTAGGAATCTGCTTTTTACTGACTATATTCACAGAAGATCCTTATCCAGACCAAGAACTCTGGAGTAATGGAACTCCTCTCCTTTGAAAATGTGAGACTGAACAAAATGGACAAATTCAAAACACACATGTTACGTGCTCCATGTCTAAAAGATGTTTTCAAAAGGATCTGGATGCCAGTGTCTTTAATTCAGAATTTTCTTCACAATTTGGAAACAAAATGCATCATAATGTTAATTAAAGGAATTTTAAATACTTTGAATTTAACAAAGAGAAAGGTGACTTCATGGCTGCTTCACTACTCGAAATAATAGTTTGGGATCTTTCTAGAGAATAATGAGAATTTTTTTAATTCATTATTTTAAAAAATAAACTACTATTAAATAATCTTGAAAACTTTATATCCTTGTGAAGTTTTCTTGTGAATTGTTTACATTTCTTTCCTTCTCCCCTCACCCCTTTTGTGAATTATTTCTTTTGTAATATGTAAATTGGCATAAATCTAGTTAAAGGTTTCAGTTCTGTGTATTTCCTTTTGCTGTTCTGTGTGAATACAATATAATTTTCAACTTTGTAGCAAACATAAAATATATATATTTTTACAACATAATCCTCATAGCTATACTCAAAACCACCTATTATTTTTAAGTATTTGAGAACATATAATTTATTTAAACTGCTCCAAATGCTTTTGAAAAGCTTAACCTTAAGAGCAGTTTTACTCATGTATAAAAATATAGATATTGCCCTAGCCAGTTTGGCTTAGTGAATAGAGCGTCAGCCTGCAGACTGAAGGGTCCCAGGTTCAATTCCGGCCAAGAGCACATGCTCGGGTTGTGGGTTCGATCCCCAATAGGGGGCGTGCAAGAGGCAGCCGATCAATGATTCTCTCTCATCATTGATGTTTCTCTCTCTCTCCCTCTCTGTTCCTCTCTGAAATCAATAAAGAAATATATCTAAAATATATATAGATAGATATTCTTGCATGAATGTCAAAGTAATAAAGGATATATTAGCAAAAGAAAAAAATACATTATTTTTAGCAAGACCTAGAATAGGTTATGTGTTTGTAGCACTAGGTCCCATGTTCCTGATGATCAGTTATAGACTTTCTGAATCTAAAATGCTAGACTGACATATAACTTGTTCCTATGACAATTTCAACTTGAGAAGACATGCGGATGTTTGAAATCTTGCAAGATTTGTTTTTTTTCCGAAGGGTAATAGTATTTTCTTTCCAAAGCAGGCAGATTATCCTAAATCAGGATATCACAGTTTCGCTCTCCATTGGTTTTTCAAGGCAAGCTTTTCTAAGTTGTGAGAAGTGCGCTTTTCATTTAAGTAGATCATACTGTAGCTTCTAGTTAATCTTTGAGACTAGAATAGTATATTTTAAAAATGTGCCTCCTTGTTAAATAGACACCGTGACAGTGTTTGCACAGTGTATCGTTAACCTCCCGTGGAAGGTTAAGCGGCTGCTTCTGTATTTGTCTGTTGCTGTGAGGAATGACTGGCAGTGTTGCACCCACCTACCGGGGAATGGGGGGAGCTCAGACTTGCACCTGTGGGATTAGGTGTAGCAGCAGGAAGCAAGAGCATTTACAGCATATAATTAACAAGGATTTTTTCCCCCTTTTTTAAAACAGCATGTTCACCGCACTAGGTGAGCTAGTGATTAACAGTTGAAAAAAAAGTTGCTGGTGTCTGCACCCCTACTTACACTCCTTCACTCACCGGTGCATTCTATTACTTTTGTAGCAGTCAGAGGAACTCACCTCGCCACCCTTCATTTCCTTCACTATGTATTGATTCCTTTGTGCTCATGGGGAATTTTTCTAGTTGGTGTGTGTGTGTGTGTGTGTGTGTGTGTGCGCGCGCGCGCGCGCGCACCCTTTTAGTGCAGTTTTGTTAGCCAAATTCTGTTTTCTGAATCAAATTAGAAGTAACTTAGGGACTCCTATTTGATTTAGAAGTGACTGCCCTAATGTTTATTAGGTGGGAAAGTTAATGCATAGTGATTTGTGGGCTCTCAGAGGTTCAAATGGGAGCGTGAAAAAAGCATTTACTCTCTCTAAGTGGTATTTAGTACCGAGTGTGCTTGCTGGGTGGCTTTTAATGGTGATTTCCTCATCTTCATTAGGAAAACTATAATTTAATTGCCAATATAGAAAGGATTCCTAAACATAGCTCTCTAGAATAAAACCTTCTTGATACAAACTCATCCACATGCACAGCCGTTCACGTCTCACAGCTGCTCCTTCGCTCAGGTCGGTGGGCAAGTTTGGTGGGCAGCCACTGGCGCCAGAATTGGTAGCGATAGTCTGTCTCCGGGATATTGTCATGTGCTTTCTTTTCATTTACACCCAAAAAAGACAAAAACTTAACGGAATGTGTTCAGTTTGTTGTTGTTGTTGTTGTTGTTGTTGTTGTTTTTCAACTCAACTTCATTTCCTAACAAGATAGCATGTAATTATGGGATTAGATGCAGTGACTTCCAAAGTATGTAAATCTTGCTGCCATAAAACAGTCTTTGCACGAAGGAGCCACTGAACCAGCGATAATGTCTTCTATCCAAACACATTTGTCCTATAAGTAGAAACTGTTTAAAAGGAAAATTACATCTTTTCAACAGTTTATCAGCGATAATTACCCTTCATACAGCAAAGGAAGGAGAAAGTGTTTTAAAGAACTATAATTCTAATTGGCAAATGTCACCAGCTGTTGCAGCTACTCTTACTTGTGTGTATTCTTTTAATGAATATATCTCATGCCACAAGCCACATGAAAATATATTCACTAGGTGTGAAGTTCCCATATGTCAAAGTTTCAAGACTAGGTAAACAGCTCAAAGAGAAAGAAAAAAAATAATAATGCTAATGAGGAGTGTAAGAATTCTAGGTTTGTTTTCCAGGCAAGTTGATCTTAATTTGCCAAAAGGGGAGAAAATGTAATTTCAGAAAGAAAAACACAGAAACACTTACTTTGTTGAAATAAACTTTTAAGTTAGCTTTACCTCACACTCTCAACCAGAGATTCTCATTTCCTTAGAAAGTTGTAGAATTTTCTCAGCTCACAGATGTCTGTATTACATGCCTGGGGTTTGCCAAAGAGAACAGCATTACATTTTCTCTTGGGCCTAAGCTATAAATGGTTAGTTTTAGATGACAGAAGATAAACTCTTCCTGGACAGTGTTTCATACTGTCTAATGTTATCTTGAAAGTGATCAAGGAGATAAAAAAATACCTTAGAGTCTATGGCAAGTGTTTAAAGCCATTATTCTCAGTCCTCATGGCTATGACTTAGTTTCCAGTGAGCCTGGTGGTCAAGTGGTTGACTAGGTTCAACTTCCAAGCATACTCTTCCTTTGAAAGACAGAAATGAAAATGGGGTTGGTAGGGGGAAATGGTGGAGAAGGCAAGCTTCCTGTGTGTATATATTCTTGAACTGCTACTTTTGGGGCTGTGCCCAGCCCCCTCAGTATCATATCCAGCATAGCATTTTGTTCTCGGCACCTGCCTGCAACTCCAACACTGAGCTAATGTGTTATTATGTATAGAAAATTGTTCTCATCTCATTTTCATTCTACAGGGGGGTGTGTTCTGAATTTTCTCCTTTTTGGTATCTTGACAAAGTTTGAGGGCATGGACAGAAACACTTATGGATAAGTTGTCCTCACATATTTATTGGTAGTCAGTAATCTTTCTATGAATCACCCTGCCTCTTCATTGGAAAAACTGATATATAAACACCTGCACTCCACAGAAGAAAGCAACCTAGGTTTTGCTTGATTGTCCTTTAGTTATTTCAACTTTTAAACATTGCTTATGAGAATGATGCAGGAAAATAGAGAAGGAATGAGTTTGGTAACTTGCCGCCAATATGCTTGGAATATATTACCTACATTGTCAATAGAAGCTCTTGAAGGAAAGACATTTATATAGCTGTTTCAAATTATAACTGAAAACTAATGTTATTATATCAGGGTTATGTTTGAATGGATCCTTGAATTTGTGTGGTGTATATTTCCCTTTAGGCTAATAGAAAAGCAGTAAAAACTTGTGATGCTCATTACCAAGAAATAACTTTGTTACCAAAAAATCAAAATTTTATTAATGAGATATGCTCATTGCCTGTAATGTGCCCTGGTTAAGAGAGAGGGAATTTTATCATTGTATATAATATATGCTCCCCCCCCCAAAAAAAAATTAAGTGATAAGAACTTTCCTTCATTTAAGGAGAAGGCACTACCAACCATCCTAACATCACTCAGATGTATACCTTGAGTTGTTTTCCCACAGCATGTGCCTCATTTAACTACTAATGTTTAATAAGTTAAAACCTTATTAAATATTACTTAATAGTTAAATCATCTATATCTTCTCTCACCTACTTTCCTTGCAGTACTTCCTTTTGCAAAATGAGTTTGTTTATAGAGGTCACTAGAGGCCCGATGCACAAAATTCATGCAAGAGTAGGCCTTCCTTCCCCTGGCTGCCAGCACCAGCTTTCCTCTGGCACCTGGGACCTGGGCTTCCCTTGCAGCCCTGGCTTCATCTGGAAGGTCTAAGTAGCATATTACACTTTTATTATTATAGATAAGTGCATTCTGTGGATATGAAATGATGCAAGACTAACTTATTTGGCATCAATTCTATAATTTTGTTATTACTAATGCCATATTCTAATTGAATCAGTAAATCAATATAGATTATGACTCAACCCCAGGGGTGGATCATACAAATAAACATTTTTATTAACTGTTCAGCTATGTGAAACTCAAGGAAGAACTGAAGCCTGGAAGGAAAACTCTTGAGGGGCCTTCAGGTTTTGTCCCTTCCTCGTACTGATTTTATAGCAAGAAGGAATCATATTAACTGCCCTATCTCCTCTAACACCAAGTGTTGGATAACTTTGGAAAGTTATCTAATCCACACCTTTGGATCTTTATCAATACTCTTATCACATTTCTATTTTTTTTTAATTTATTGCTTAAAGTATTACAAAGGGTATTACATATGTGTCCATTTTATCCCCCCGCCCTAGACAGTCCTACTCTTATCACATTTCTAAAATAAAATAAAACCTTGAGATAGTGTCGATAAATGAAAATGAATAGAAGCAATGGATAAACTCAAAATTATGCTTTATGTTTCATTTTGAATACATTAAATGTTTTTTGCCCAGTACCTTCCTAGTAAGGTTTTATTCAGGTTATTAAGAAAATTTATTTTGTATTCCTTAAGTACCCATAGTGATTGAGGAAGGCAACCAAGGAAAGCTAACATATTTATTTTTAATAGATGTGGATAAGTCTCCTAAAGATGATGGGAAGCAAATTGTATATGAAATTAGGAAATGATTGCATGTGGGAATTTTTTGAAAAAGTTATTCATTTGTCCTGCTTGGCATATTGACCTTTTAAGATAGCCTTTTAAGAAGAGGAGGGAGGGAGGGAGAGAGAGAGAGAGAGAGAGAGAGAGAGAGAGAGAGAGAGAGAGAGAGAGAAGAGAAGAGAAGAGAGAGAAGCAATAAACATTGATCGGTTTCCTTCCATATGTGCCTGGCTGGGGATAGAACCCACAACCTAGGTATGTGCCCTGACAGGGAATCAAACCCCCAGCCTTTTTGATGTACTGGATGATGTTCTCACCAAAGACTCAAGATAGACGTTTTAAAAATATATATCTAGTATACAACCACATATTTCTCATCATTTTAGTAATGATGAATAATTACAACCTCAAGTTATAGACATCAGTGATAAACTTTTATTTACTTTAATTGTGGAGTTTACTGAAGGTGGTCACTGTTCATTTGGGCTTGAGCATATTTTTCTGGAGCAGTTTTTGAAATGATTAGTGAATGATTTCCAGGGTTGTGATTAAATATTTTTGCAATTGAGGTCTGATATTATTTTCTTTGCCATGCTTTTCCCTCACCACAGAAACCAGGAATGGATCTGGCAGACACCTACATTATGTTTGTTCGGCAGAATCAGGATATTCTTCGAGAAAAGGTCAATGAAGAAATGTATATAGAAAAGTTGTTTGATGTAAGTAACTACTCTGCAAGGTGTGCTGGCATTACAGATGCTCTGAAGGGGAAAGTTGCCTTTTGATGTGTTGGCAAAGCAGATTATATATATATATATATTATGATTTCAGAGAAGAAGGGAGAGGGAGAGAGATAGAAACATCAATGATGAAAGAGAATCATTGATCGACTGCCTCCTGCATACCCCACACTGGGGATCAAGCCTGCAACCTGGGCATGTGCCCTGACCAGGAATCAAACTGTGACCTCCTGGTTCATAGGTCAATGCTCAACCACTGAGCCATGCTGGCTGGGCTAGACTTTCCTTTTTTGATCCTTTTTCTTCCATGCAGCTAATATCATTGACAATTTTAATTCTTTGCTGATGAAAACCTTAATTGGCTTCTCTTTGCACATGAAAACTGTCACTGTTAGAATGAGAGTCTCAAAACCCTTCTGAAGTGAATTTTAACAAGCGAGATGATCATCAGTTTACCGCTGTGTCCAGCGTCATTTCACTGGCCTCTGCAGCGGTCCATAAACAGGATCCGATTGTAATGGATGTGGGCCTGCCCTAAAAGTTGTTTTAAATCAGTGAAATACTCTTCAGTCAAACAAAGAAATAAGCTGCAGTGAAGGCAGATACCTGCCGCTGCTGTTGTTGAACGTTTTGACCTTGACGTACAGTGCTGATGTGTGCTAACGGGTATAATAGTGCAGCTTTGTCAGCAGGAAGGTCTTCACTGACACACAACAGCTCCTAGAAATGGGGGATTGGGATTTTATTTTTTTAAAATATACTGTTATTGATTTCAGAGAGGAAGGAAGAGGGAGAGAGAGTTAGAAACATCAATGATGAGAGAGAATCATTGATTGGCTGCCTCCTGCACGCGGATCAAGCCTGCAACTTGGGCATGTGCCCTTGACCAGCATCAAACCAAAGACCCTTCAGTCCACAGGCCTACACTCTATCCACTGAGCCAAACCGACTAGGGAGGGGACTGGGACTTTAAATCTCATGATCCTGGAGCCATTTCTTAAATATCTGTAAAGGAGACTAAGAGAGCAGTCCATTTCAGTAACAATGTTGTCATTCATCTGTAATTATTCACAGTCAATCCAAAGGAAATGCTACTTTGCTTGTGACATAACTGTCTGTTTGCCACAAGGCTTATTCTGAAACGTAAGATTCTCTTTGAATTGTATTTATTTATGTACATCTCTGCATTTTAGAAATGCTTTTCTGGCAGTTTCATTTAATTATGCGAGCTACGGCAAATGTTTTCATAACAGCAATTCACGGGCTTCGTGGTGACACGTCAGCTGTGGCACTTACAGAAGGTCCTGCTACGTCATCGTCCCCGCCCTGTTCTGCCCTGTCAGGGTCTCTGTTTGTCAGATTGGGTGGTCACAACGAGTCTTCTCTTTCGTGCTTTATGTGTCTAGCCTGTACCCAGGCTGTTTTACAATAAAAGTATCATCTGTTTTAATAAGCTAAGTGTTAATATGTGTGAAAAGAATGATTTCCTAAAAGCTTTGATGCCCTGCAGGGGTAGAAAAATTGTCATCCATCCAGCTGGCTCTTTTACAAAATACTGAAACCATATTAGCAACTTCTGCTTCCATTTGGTCTTGCTTTGAATTTACAAGCATATGCTTCACTTCCTAGTTCTCTTACTTTTTTTTTTTTTTTTTTTTTTGCTTATGTGGTAATTTTCAAAAATGTGAAACAGAAGAGGAAAGTTGAATTACTGTTATTCCCTTTATGTTCCTTTAGTCTAGCTAAAGCACATAGTCTGTGGTGAAGAAGGGTAGTCATCCTGGAAATAGGCCATTGTAGGCGTGTGTGTGTGTGTGTGTGTGTGTGTGTGTGTTCTTAGCATCTTCAATTTGTTGTCTTGGTGACCTATTTATTGCAAAGCTTGCTATCACTTCATAACTTTATAGAGGTAGAATTCTTTCTCTATAATGATATTCCCCACTTCAATTCCACTTTATTCGCCAAACTTCTTTTGAAGACTGTGTTAACAATAACAAATGAAACTAACTAAAGTGGACACAAGAAAGCCAACATTAAAATGATGTGCTATTTACTTGTCCCAGCTATAGATGGTTTCCTTTCAGTGCCTAAACACCTGACCTGGCTGTGGGTTTGCTTCTGAAAGGAGCCCTTGACAAGCAATCATTCTGGTTTGGGTTGGGAAGGTTCTGCCATTTTGCAAACACCCCGTAGAACATTGGACTTGTTATTTGTAAAATAGTTAAATGTCCTTAAACGTTCTAATATTTTTAAGTTTCACATTTTTATTATTATAATTAAAAAATAAAGTAGACTCTAATTCTATTGGTATGTCATCAAGAATAACATGTATAAGGGGGTACTAAGAGCCCCTAATTAGCCAAGACTGAATTCGCCTCAATTGCAGTTAGTAAATGAGAGGTTATCAAGTATGTGTTGAAAGGTAGTGTAAAATGTGTATCTTAAGCAACAGATCATTACTGAGAAACATTATATAATTATTGGAAATCCACGTGGCTGGAGCTTAAAATAATATTGTTCAGTGTTAAGAAACAGTTGAAAATAATGACCCTGTAAATACTGTTAGCAACATTAGTCTATTACAGATAAAAGATTGAAGAGAACAATTTTATTCAGGCATCATGACAAACTTTTTATATTCTAATTAAAGTACCTTCTGAGTACAAAAGGAAATTAATCCTCTTAACACACCCACGTGTGCACGTGCACGCATGCGCGCACACGCACATGCACACACACACACACTCACACACCAAATCCTGAGATGTTAAAACTAATAGTATCCTTTGAAGATCAAAAAAAAGTTAATAATATGCCCTAACTGGTTTGGCTCAGTGGATAGAGCGCAGCCTGCGGACTGAAGGGTCCCAGGTTCGATTCCGGTCAAGGGGATGTACCTTGGTTGCAGGCACATCCCCAGTGGGGGGTGTGCAGGAGGCAGCTGATCGGTATTTCTCTCATTGATGTTTCTGACACCTTCTCCCTTCCTCTCTGTAAAAAAAAAAAAAAATCAATAAATTATATATTTTTAAAGTTAATAATAGGACAAATATCAAGACATTCTACTACACTCCATAAGTGGTTAAACTTATAAAACACTTTTGCTTAAAACAAATGACTTCAAAAATATATAAATAATTTATGGCAGCCCTATTCTGTTAATAGAAGGAACCAACTTCAATTAGGTTCGTCCCTAATCTTTTCAAATTATCAAAAAGTAATAATAGCCTTAGCAATCACCACTACTATTCCTGGGGTACCTCCTGGTACATGTGCGGGGTGCTTTACCTATAGTATCATTTCTAACCTATAGGCTCTATGCCATCACCTCCATTTTATCCTCGTTTTCCATCTAAGGAATCTCCCATTCAGAGAAGATAAGTGACGCAAGTGTTGAATCAGACTTTGAAACCTTGTGTCTCTAGTTTCAAAGTCCATGCTATCTCTACCATAATTCATTACTTGCAGAATTTGAAATGGTCAATGTGTTGTGGAAGAGGGTTAGACCAGAAATACAGAAACCTGAATTTCAGCCACAGTTGTGCCATTAATTGTCTGAGTTTTAAGAAGTTATGTCACCTGTGTAAGGCTGAGTATAGTTAGTGCACATGAACTGAAAAAGTTGGTCTAGAATCCCAGATGATTTCTGAAATCGCTTCCAGATTTTAAACCATCTAAATTAAATTAGCTCTAATTTTAGAAATGGCTAACATTGATGTGTTGTTTGCATGCCAAGCCTTCCCCCCTAAGATTAGCAGTTGTTTTTATTTTATTTTTTGGATTTTTTAAATTCTTTCATGAGGATATATTTGAGAGAGAGAGAGAGAGAGAGAGAGAGAGAGAGAGAGAGAGAGAGAGAGAGAGAAGCATTGAAAAGCATTGAGGTGAGAGAGAAACATCAATCGATTGCCTCCTGTGATTGGAATGGAACCCACAACCTTTTGCAGTATGTGAGGGCTCTCAACCAACTGAGCCACCGGCCCAGAGTAGCAATTCTTAAGATTTTCTGTGATGACCAGGTGAAAGCAGGGTATCCCACACAAGAAGCAAGAGCAAGTGCAGTGGATAAGAAAGTAGAAAAGAGATTCTATATATAAAAAAAAATCTGTGCCATCTGACATTCTATGTATATGCCACCATGGTCTGAATCCCAGATTTGGAAAAGAGTTGGAACTCACATATTCTGTATTCACGGTTAAGTGTTTCTGAGTGACCAGAATATTTTAAACAGAGGCTGTCTCTGCCCCTCTAGTAATCACTGGTGCACATGCTATGGTAAGTTTAAAATCTACGTGCTAAATTTACTTTTTCAATTTAAAAAATGTATCTGGGTAAGAGAAATCTTTAAGGAAGTTTTCCTGTAGTGGGAGAGAGAATGGATTCACCATAAGATTGTTCCACTTTGTAGGCGATCTCTCTTACCCCGTATCCTTTTTTTCCTTTTAATATAAAATCGAAAGTCCATTATATAGTAAAAGTAGGTTTTCTGAATGCATATGTTAAATATTGACAAGTTGATTCATTTACCTGTTTTTACTTATGTTGACACATTTGTGTAATTAAAATTAAGTATGAAAGGTTTATGTCACAGAAGAGTTTTCTATATGCATTACTGTGATGTTAAATTTATACTGAATAGATGTAGTAAATGTGCACAGGTCAAAGGGGCAGGTTTGGGGCACTTTAGTCAACTGCTCGGTGTTGTAATATTCTCAGGTGCATTCACCAGTCTCAGCGAGTCACCAAGTGCATGGGCTGGGGTGAGGCTTAGCGCACGTGGGAACATTGGCCGCAGGTGTGAAAACTGCTTCAGAAAGTCATGCCACTCGACAACAGCAGCAATCACCCCAAGCATGCAATGCGTTGTGATCACGTGATAATCGTTTGTGAACTTTGTTTATGAATGGTGACTCTTGGATTTAAATATGTAGACTACAGTGTTTTTTTTGTTTTGTTTTGTTATAAAGTAATGGAAATCTTTTTTAAAATGTATTTTTATTGATTTCAGAGAGGAAGGGAGAGGGCGAGAGAGATAGAAACATCAATGATGAAAGAGACATCATTGATCGGCTGCCTCCTGCACGCCCCCTACTGGAGATCAAGCCGGCAACCCAGACATGTGCCCTTGACCAGAATCAAACCCAGGACCCTTAGTCCTCAGGCCAATGCTCTTGCCACTGAGCCAAACCAGCTAGGGCGATTACTACAGTGTTTATTCCAACATATGGCCTATTTACTAAAATTTGTTAACATAACAGTGAATTAATAAACCTGTTAATTTATTTTTAAGTTAGACTGTGAATCAGCCTCTCCATTTTTAAAAAAGATTTTTTAAATTAATTTTTTGAGAGAGAGGAAGGGACAGGGAGAGAGAAACATGGATGTAAGAGCAAAACATAGATCTGCTGCTTCATGCACACCACTAACCGGGAATGAAGCTGCAACCAAGGCACATGTCCTGACAGGGAATCAAACCAGCAAGTCAGGACACCATTAATTTAATTATAAGCAAATCTTTGTTAAAAGCGTTTTAAAATTAACAGAGTGTTCATTTTCACATGTGACATATGGACTGAAAATTTTGTCCATTACATGGAGGTCCACAAAACTGAGGGTCTAACGTCGTCTTTTTAAAATTTTTATCAAATCAAAACCATCTACAACTCATCTAATCCCAATATAAACATAGGACAAAGATTTTCTAATTCTTTTTTTTTAATTTATTTTTTTTATATTTTTTTATTGATTAAGATATTACATATGTGTACCCTCTACCCCCCCCCCCCCCGCTCATCCCCTCACCCCCCCGTTGTCCGTGTCCATTGGTTAGGCCTATATGCTTGCATATAAGTCCTTTGGTTGATCCTTCCCCCTTGCCCCCACCCTCCCCTACCTTCCCTCCAAGGCCCGACAGTCCAATCAAAGCCTCTCCGTCTCTGGATCAGTCCTTGTTCATCAGTTTATGTTGTTCATTATATTCCACAAATAAGTGAGATCTTGTGGTATTTATCCGCTCTCCAGTTCCATCGATGCTGTGGCAAATGGTAAGAGTTCCTTTTTCTTCTTCCTCTTCTTAAAGAATACCTTTCAGCATTTCATATAATGCTGGTTTGGTGGTGATGAACTCCTTTAGCTTTTTCTTATCCGTGAAGCTCTTTATCTGACCTTCCATTCTGAATGATAGCTTTGTTGGATAAAGTAATCTTGGTTGCAGGTTCTTGCTATTCATCTCTTTGAATATTTCTTGCCACTCTCTTCTGGCCTGCATGGTTTCTGTTGAGAAATCAGCTGACAGTCGGATGGGTATTCCCTTGTAGGTAACTGACTGCCTTTCTCTTGCTGCTTTTAAGATTCTCTCTTTATCTTTTGCTCTTGGCATTTTAATTATGATGTGTCTTGGTGTGGTCCTCTTTGGATTCCTTTTGTTTGGGGTTCTCTGCGCTTCCTGGACTTGTAAGTCCATTTCTTTTACCAGGTGGGGGAAGTTTTCTGTCATTATTTCTTCAAAAAGGTTTTCAATATCTTGCCCTCTCTCTCCTTCTGGTACCCCTATAATTCTGATGTTGGTACGCTTGAAGTTGTCCCAGAGGTTCCTTACACTATCTTCATATTTTTTGAATCTCTTTTCTTTTTTCTTTTTCGGTTGGGTATTTTTTGTTTCTTTGTATTTCAAATCTTTGACTTGATTCTTGGGATCCTCTTGTCTGCTGTTGGATCTCTGTAAATTATTCTTTATTTCAGTCAGTGTATGCTTAATTTCTAGTTGGTCCTTTTTCATGTCCTCCATGGTCTCACTATACTCCTTGAGGGATTCATTAAATTTATTGGCGGTTTCCATAAAATTCTTCACAAACCTTATAAACGTGGCCTTGAACTCTATATCCAGTCGTCTGCCCTCCTCCGTTTCTGCCAATTGTGACCTGTTTCTTTGTCTCCGCATTTTGGCTGCTTCCCTGTGTTGGTAGAGTGGCCCTGCGCTCCAGGTGTCCTGTAGGGCCCAGTGGCTCAGCCTCCCCAGTTACCTGGGGTGGACACTCTTGGTGCACTCTTGGTGCCTTGGTTGTTGTAGGATCACTGGGAGGAATTGACCTCCAGGCCAATTGGCTGTGGGAAGCAGCTGTGTCTGAAGTGGGAGAATGGTCCCCCTCTGACCACTGGGTACAGTGGCTCCTGTATCTAAGGAGGTGCTAATTCAGCCCCTGCCTGAGGCCACACAGCCGGAGCCACGGAGAGGCTCAGCTGTGAAGCAATGCAAGCCGCTGCGGGGCCTTGGGCCTTCTCTTGGAAGTTCCGGGTCTGCTTGGCTGGGCTGTAGTTAGGTACATTCACATGGAAAAGCCTCTGCTGCAGCCTGGGTGGGGCGGGGTCTCAGGGAGTCAAAAGGGCGGAGAAAGAAGCTATGGCTGTTTCTCCGCGCGCCCGGAGGCGTGTCTCAGTGTCCTGGTAACGGCTGCAAGCACCTCTGAGGGAAATCCGCCCTCAAGTTCGCCCGCTGCCGCCTGACAGAGCAGCCTCTCCCCATATGAGTCCTGGGTCCCCAGAGACTTCCCAGAACCGGAGTTCAGAGCAGTCGGGAGCTTGTGATTCAAAAAAACAGCCGTGTCCTCAGGTGCCACCCCCTTTCCGCGCGCGCGAGCCGCCGCCGTACCTCTGCACTCAGCCTCCGCAGCTCCTCTGGCTCTCAGCGTGCTTTTCTTGTCTTCTAGTTGTAGAAATTACACTCAGCCAGCCTTCCTGTTGTTCTGGACGATGTTTGCTCCGTCCTTTGGGATATTTATCAATTGTTGTGGGAGGCGACTATTTCCCGGTGTTTATCTATGCCGCCATCTTAGTTTCTCCAAGATTTTCTAATTCTTAAACTCCATCCTGAATGTCTCCTATGATGTTGCTTCCCACACTCTCAGGTTTCCGGACACACAGTGCCAGCCACAGGTGCCCATGTGTCAGGAGAGGCACTGGTAACATTCCTGGAGGCCTTTGGGTCTCTGGTTGGAAAGTGGTGATGTTTTACATGTCAGAATTGACATCTAGAGGAATTGCTGCAAGAGCGCCCTCTGAGGTCATTTCCTGATGGCCAAGAACATTACAACACTGAGGGGTTGGCCAAAGTGCACCAACCTGCCCCTCTAAACCTCTGCCAATTGATTGGGCATTGCCCACCGTGAGTCCCTTTGAAACAATTTCATTTAGCGCTCATGTTGCTGACGACACATCAGGGTGCAGTACTTAATTGGCAAATCATGCAAATGAAACATTCTCTTGTGTTATAAACTGATTAAACATTTAATTATTGAGGAGTTTCATCTCAGTGACATTTTTTTAAAAAATACTGTTGCAGTGTCTTCTAAAATTAAAAGTAATTCTTTAAATGGTACTTAATCAGCTACATTCATCCAAACAGTGTTTGATAAGGATTAATTTCTCAGAAGTTTCCTTGAAAAATAATTCTTTTCAGTAAAGAAACTCTAAATTAAACATTTAAGTAAAATTGACCTCAACTATATTGATGAGTTCAGTAGCCATTTTATGATTCAATGCAATGAAAAGGAAAAGAAGGGGGGGGGAAACAACTATTACAGGTAAGTGTACTTCTCAAAAAAACTAATTTGGCACCTACTCCAAATAAGAAAGGGGGGAAATGCTCAGAATTTTTGAGTTTAGCGTTTCACACTAATGCCCAAATTTTTTATTTGAGAATGTATTTTCATCCTCAGTAAGATCAATATTACTATCCTTAAGTTATTTAAAAATTCGGTTTATTGTCATGTTGATTTCCCAAGAATAGTGCAAGTCACCAGAGCCTGGGTAAGAATGACTGCTAGTTAAACTTTCTTTCCATAACTCCCTCCGAGGGTGTGTTTACCACTGACCATCTACTTTTTCAGTCATATTCTTGGGTGAATTTCTTTGTGTATATAATTAGCCTCTCTATTAGGAAGGCAGGCCAGACCCCACTAAGTCTAAAGACTTTTTCGCCTTCTTACATGTCGTAAATTTGACGATAGTAGAGATCTATTCTCTTATATGTGAATGCCGATTTAAAAATAACAGTGTTCCTCTTTCAGTGACCTTTCCCTCTCAAGTAGCTGGAAAGGTTTTCTGTAGACTGCATGAATGTGTGTAGATTTCCACTACAGAGTATGTTCTTTTTGGCTTTGTGTGTATATAAAAAAAGATTCAAATATGAAACATTAACTGTGGGTCCCTTATGCCCAACCATGATTCTCCTATCAACACTCAAAATTGCACATTCATTCCGGTCACATGGCATAAGAATTCTATTTCTTTTCTATCACTAGAAAGAGATGGATGATATAAGTTCAGTGATGTACTCGAGGCTATTTGAGATCATTTATTTCTAAACGGGTAATGTTGTGTACCCTGGTGCCTCGTTGTGTGCTAAAGGCAGATACAAAGTTTGACTGAGTGTTTGATATCTGTGTTCTCTGAGCAGCGTTTCATTCAGTTTGCAGTCACGTGTGTTAACACTGTGTGGTTGAGCTGCTTTAGCACATTGTTTTCCGGTGTGTGTGTGTGTGTGTGTTTTCTTCATTGCATATATTCCTGCACTGTTTTACCTACAGCATCTGGGCTTGCATTGAGTGGTTTGGCCTTTTTTCAGACAGTCATAGTCACACTTGCTCTGTGTATTGTCTTACCTGCCTCAGTAAATGCCATACGGAGTTTGCTCTTTACCTTTTTTTTTCCCCTCAAAAGTTTGTTTCCCTTTTAAGCCTCTGCTCTCACATTACAGCCGTCTGGGTCATTTTCGTGAATAACGCTTATTTTCATGTTATTATTTGTAAGTGTAAGAATTTATTTTTTTAAGGGGTCTATTTTGATGTGTGGTTTGTGCCAAAACAGCTCTGGCAAGCCCAGGCGGGGCTCGGAGCGGCCGGAGGCCCCCATTTGCATCTAAGCGGTGGGTGAGTGAAAACCTGAGAAACTTGAGAGGAGCGTGCCTAATTGCCTCAAAGGAAACGCATGGTAGCTTGTCGATCTTGTTTCTTTGATAGTTCAGCATAATCTTCAAGAAATATGTGGCCCCCTTACTTATATTCTTGAAATGTGATCATGGGACACAATTGTCATTTGGCTCATTCCCAGAAATTCACAACCTTGCAGGAGGCACCTGGACATATGTGGCAGGTCTGGGAGCATCAGCTAATTAACAACACGGGCTTAAACGGGCACCTCATCTGGCAGTGCAGTCAGTTGCCTGATGGTGCTCAGCGGGATTGGGTAGTGCTTTTTATTTTTCTATCCTAATGGTCTGCTGCCCACCTAATTTTCCCTTATTGTCAGTCACTACTTACCGCAGCTTGGGGCCCTCCCAGGAGGCTAAATTATTATCAAAGGATTAGGGAGATGTAGCGTTGCAGCTCTGACATTTCTGATTACTTGTCTATGCCAGAACACTAATTAGCTGTGACTAATTAAGAAAAATGTTCCTGCCATAGAAAACCATTTAAAAGAACTGAGAAGAAGAAAAGCAGTTCAAAAGCTGAGCAGTGCTCAGATTTACGGATGCTCTTTAGATTTCCACCAGAGCCTTAACTCACCTTTAATAGTGCTCAGGATTTAAAAAAAAAAAAATCTCACATGCGGACTGATCTGAGGTCTCTACTTGACTAGGGGGGGAAATGTTGTTGATCACCTAAACACTCTTAGTAATGGTAAAATTGGCTTTGATGAATGGAAGATGACAAGACTTTCCTTTTCATCCAGATATTTTTCTAAACACCAGATGCTTTCTGTGTGCATCTGCATTCATGCAACCAACCAATACCATAGACTTCATAGTCTTTGAAGAAATTAGAATATTCTTTCTACTGATTTTGCACACAGTAGTTGAAAGGATTACTGGAAACAAGTTGAGCATTCCAAAAGTTACTCGGTATTGGTTTCGTGCTGCCTTCACCTTTAAGATGGGCTGACGTTCTGGCTTCCCCATGCAGAGCCCGGCTTTCCCTGGTGACTTGGCATGCTTGCACTGCAACTGGCCACGGTGCCTTCATGGAAATACACAGGCCTCCCGTGAGGCCAGCAGCTCTGTCTGTGGACCAGTGTGATGTTCTCATAGAACCGACAGCTACTACTCGCCTTCTCTTCAGACCTAACTCCATCAGCAGGTGACGCATGGCTTTAAGGCCATTTGCTATTGGGGCTTTTTTTAACTCCCCCTGTCAGCCACCCCCCGCGCAAGCTTTCCCTGCAGCATCGTCTCTGCCACTCACAAGTGGGCAGCACAGAGGCAGCCGGATGGCCACGATTATAAACACCTAAGCTTGAGACAGAGCCCTCGATTTCTCGATCTCAGCTCAGTCCTAGATAAGTG
Organism: Myotis nattereri; assembly: GCF_964212035.1. NCBI lineage: Eukaryota > Metazoa > Chordata > Mammalia > Chiroptera > Vespertilionidae > Myotis > Myotis nattereri. The sequence continues at coordinate 15,989,025 of NC_138086.1, read as the reverse complement.
ACCATCTAAATGTTGCTCTCTTAATCTGGGCAGAATATTTTGTTCAGATTAAAGAAGGTTCTCACCTCTGCCTCACCTAAATTCTTCATGCTGTTTTTTCTTGTTTTTGTTTTTTGTTTGGTGGGTTTTTGTTCCAAGGATATTTTTCCATTAGAGAGAATGCAAGGGAGGAGAAGAGAGAGAGAAACATTGATGTGAGAGAGACACATCAGTTGGTTGCCTCCTGCATGCCCTCCGACCAGGGCCAGGGATCAAGCCTGCAACCAAGGTACGTGCCCTTGATTGGAGTCAGACCCAGGACCCTTCAGTCCGCAGGCCGACGCTCTATCCACTGAGCCAAACCAGCTAAGGCCTTCATGTTGTTTTTGAAACCCATTTCTCCTTTTCCTCTCAGTGGAGAACAAAAAGCAGGTAGCCAGCATCCTCTAGGGCAGCGGTTCTCAACCTGTGGGTCGCGACCCCTTTGGCGGTCAAACGACCCTTTCATAGGGATCGCCTAAGACCATCCTGCATATCAGATATTTACATTATGATTCATAACAGCAACATTACAGTTATGAAGTAGCAACAAAAATAATTTTATGGTTGGGTCACAACATGAGGAACTGTATTTAAAGGGCCAGAAGGTTGAGAACCACTGATCTAGGGAATGATCTGTCCCTTATGTGAAGACTGTTATTAAGCCACCTGTCATACCTGTCTGCTCCAGAACAAGCAATCCCTGTTTGTTTAACTTCTCTTCATAGGCCCCTCTCTTGCCCTTTAATCATCCTGTGGCTGTTCTTTGAACCTTCTCAAAGTGTCCTCTGTCGTGCGTAAGGTTCAGAGTCAGGAATGGGATGCGGTATTTGAATGTGGCTGAACAAGATTCTTTCCAGCCACATCGCTGCTTAGGCATTCTGATACATAACTGCTCTCCTGATCCTCAGCTGTGGCTTCATGTACTGCCCACAGCTCTTTCCGCTGACTTTCCCCTGAGTTACTGCCTGTCGTGTACCCTTATAATGGATATGGTTATTAATGTAGAATGTTCATTCTGTCCATGTTTTGAAATCATTTGGTCTGGAAAACAGATCCAGTTCACCATTCAGTTACTATGTGTAAGGAATGGTGGTGAATGCGGGGATTAAAAGGTTAGGCATCGGTGTGGCCCCACGTAGTTGGCTATCGCTGTCACAATGACTCAGTAGGATTCTAATTAGAATAGGAAAGTGAAACCCCTCTTATTAATAATTTACTCATCCAACCAGCATTTATTGGGCATTTCCTAGAGGCCACAGACTGTGCTAGAGGCTGAGAATATAATGTGACACAAGATAGACTGTCTTCACCCTAAGGGAGCTTATAGTCTTAGTATCAGATGGGTTTTTCAAAAAAGTTGTAAATTAAAATGTTTTACATGCCCTTTCAAAATACATTCTAGTGATCACCTGTGACATGTGTCCGTTTATTTCCGTCTGTTACAAGAGCATGATTAGAAACTTGCTGAAAGTGAGGCCCAACACCAAATGTGTACCTTGCTCCAGTGTTTGCAATATCAAGTGCCATGACTGCGAGATAAGGGCGCCCCCTCCCCTCTCCACCCTCTAAGACAGCGGTTCTCAACCTGTGGGTCGCGACCCCTTTGGGGGTCGAACAACCCTTTCACAGGGGTTGCCTAAGAGCATCGGAAAACACATATATAATTACATATTGTTTTTGTGATTAATCACTATGCTTTAATTATGTTCAATTTGTAACAATGGAAATAGATTCTGCTTATCAGATATTTACATTACGATGCATAACAGTAGCAAAATTATAGTTATGAAGTAGCAACGAAAATAATTTTATGGTTGGGGGTCACCACAACATGAGGAACTGTATTAAAGGGTCGCGGCATTAGGAAGGTTGAGAACCACTGTCTTAAAGCGTCGCGGCATTAGGAAGGTTGAGAACCACTGCTCTAAGAGTTCTTTGCTCCAAACCAGGCTCACACCAGCTCCCGGGGTTGTGGGGGTGAGAGGGAGGGTGCTCTAAGGTTCCCTCAAACTGAAGTCAGCAATGCCATCACAGTGATTGTTTTCTGCCCTTTTCACAGACAACGCACAAAGCCAACAAGTGTAGAAGGCACGAGGACAGGTCAGGTAGAGGTACAAATGCACAGGCAGCACAGCCAGCCCTGCTCCAGATGTGCCCCAGAGCCTCAGAGAGCACCCAGGAGTGGGCACCAGTGCCCTGAGCACCTGCAGGAGAGGCAGCCCCCTGAACACATCAACAACAGCGGGGAGTGTCATCAGACTGTTGTGCCAACATGTATATATGTGTGACACTCATATATGGACATAGACATGGGGGTGATTAGGACTTTCTCCTGTATTTAACTCATCACCTAAATGAAATTAGACTGTCACCTTTAAAGCTCTGTTTTAATCCTGTGTTCAATTCCTTTAGCCAAAATCAGTTGTTTACTTTTGGGTGATTTCTACATTTTTAACATCTATCAAATTACTTTTCTATTCATGAATGATGATTTAAGTCAGCAATAAATCTGGCTCTGACACTCTTCTGTCCTTTTTCTATTGAAAAGCTGCCCTGTCACTGTTATATGTGTAGCATTTCATATTTCCAAATATTTAAAGCATTCAGTCCTTCAACAACTAGGCAATGTTGTGTGCCTGACATTCTGGTACGGGCTGGAGGTAGCAATAAAAATAGGAATCATTGATGTTTTGTGGATACAGCCCATTGAGGTGGACACACAGTACGTTCTACAATGTTTTTATAGACACCCGTACAGAGTTGTATGAGCAGAAATACAGGAGCAGCTAACTCTACCTAGTAAGAGAGAGTATTGGATTTATAACAGAAATAATGGTTGAACTGAGTCTTAAAGGTCAACTTGGATCTGGCTGGGGAACCGTGTGGGGTTAAACGTCGAGACAGTGGACTGGCCCAGAAACCCAGCATCCAGCAGAGCAGCAGGTCACTCCGTTTGCTGACAAGGGTTCCTGTGGGAGTGCACTGAGCCGGAGGCAGAAAGGTAGCCATGTGCTTCAGTCCTTACTTACCGCACTCTCGAAGACTCATTTTGGAATGATTGTCCCCCCCCCCCCTTTTTTTTATAAGAAGACTGAAGCAAAAAAAAGTCTGCTAATTCTTAGACCTGGGTTTTATCTCAAAACAACTTGTGCCATTCAGTTGCAGTTCCTGGGGTCCAATTTATTTTTTACCCAGGTACCCTTCATTATTGATTTAGATGCAGTACTGACCAAAATGTTATCTATAGTGTTCAAAATGAACCATTCAACTATAAGAAAAGGTCAGAGTGCCCCAATGAACTATTCATGGACTGTGACTGTGCCCCAAACTGGTGCATATGCCAGTATAATTGGATTGACCCGAGTTCATTTTAGTCAAAAGATTCGTCAAACTAGTGTCCACCCCATCATTTAGTAACAACTGATCATCTGAAATTTTCACTTTATAGTCATTAGTCTTTATAACATTCGGAAACAAACCACAAAGTAAATGTACGGAAGTGCTTGCCCGCTTGGTGGTGATGAATATTAAGAACAGTATGAATATTAAGAACAGTATTTATTTTAGTCTCCTGTGTAGTGTGGAGAAAGGCAGGCTAGTGGAATGACATTACCGTCAGGACACCTTGGAATGAAGGAAGTTTGGGTTAATGTCATAGTAGTGAGTGGAAAAGAGCTTGTGAGACTCCCAAGTTCTGGAACTTGCCCTGCTCTGTAACTCACTCTGTTTTGTATCTGAAAAGGTTCTAATTCACCTGAAAATACCTTGGTTATTACATTGAGACATTTTTAAAAAGAGAAAGTATGAAAAAAAAGTATTGAACTTCAAGAACAGGAAAGTTTTTCCAGTATTTAACAAGCATTTATTAGATACCTACTGTATGCCAAACCTGCCAGGTTAGCTCTGTTTACATTTTCTCATCATAGTGCTCGTGAACTCTCATTTGCAGACTTCCTGGTAGAGTTTTTAAAGTACAAATCACCCTGAATGTGAGGCTATTGGACATGGAAGAAAAAAAGACATGAATCAAATACTTCTCTGGTCTGTGGTTTTAAAAAAGAAGAAAGCTATAAACATGGATCAGGTCCCCTTATGAATGAGCCAACGACCTTTGTCCACATTGCCTTGTTTTGGTACAGTGGAAAAAAAAATCCTTTCTGGTATTCCTAAGCATTTGGGTGTATGGCACTTTAAAATGTCTTAAGGGGACCTGTGGGAGATGTGTAGCTTAAGAGCCATTTGGTTGGTTATCCTAACAGGGAGTGTGGTTCTTTAAATAATTTATTTACATATTACATCATTGGGTTTACAGATATCTTTGAAAATGCAGATTGCGTTAACTTGTAAGGAAATGTGATGGACTTAACAGTATCTCCTGTACGACTTCACAGTCCTGTGTTAGATAGACTAGCAAGAGCCACCAGGAATGATCGAGTTGTTTTCTTAGTTGTCTGCTAGAAGCAACAAATTATCCTTCAAGAATCAGAGATTTTATTGACAGAACAAACTGTTTTCTAGAAAGAAATTGAATAGCCTAGAGTCGTGAGCACAGACTCTGGAGTTTAGATAGAAGATAAAAATCGAAATCCTGCCACTTATACTTGCATAAACTTGGATTAATTGCTTAATCTAAACCCAGTTATGTACCCATAAGCTCAGTTTTCATAGGCAGAATGGGGATGACAGTAGCCATCCATCAAGGTTGTAAGAATTAAATGACATTTTAACTGATGCACTCGATTAAGAAAAATATGTCAGATTCCTTTATAATCGGAATTCATAAAGAAAATAGTAATAAGAATAACTGCATCTTACAGTTCTTTATAAATCTCATGCATTCCTCATTACACTTTGTTTGACTTTTATGTGGCACTTACTTCATTAAAATACCAAAATGAGTAAGTTAAAAAACAAATAGGTGATAGAAAGTTCTGGAACTCTAAGCTTGCATTTTGTTTTTAAGAATAAAGCTATATTTAGGCCGCATATGAAAAGAAAAAATATGGCAATTTAGCTTCTCCCCTCATTTTTACAAGAATCACAAGCTATATTGTTTCTAATCACGCCCTTTACTCTGACAAATATAACCGCATGGTATTTCTGGAGATTATCAGAATCTAATTATTTTAGAGCTGTATTCCTAAAACCTGCCCTTCACATTACAGACGAGAAAACTGGGGGGTAGAGAAAGCCAGTGACGGGCTCAATCAAGCAGAGAATGGCATGAAAGGGGGCCGCACTACTCGCCTCTCAGCTCTCCTACTTTGCTGTGTCGCCAGCCAGCCCTCAGCTGCCACGTGGAGACGTCTCTGCCTTCCCTCCTGGGTCTTGCTGGGAGTGTTGATAAGTGTAGGTTAGGCCTGTATTTAACCATAAGACTGGCTTCGGTTTTCCTTACATATAGCCCCTACTTTTATTCCAAGCCAACAACAAATTCACACTTAACACTTCCAAAATGCTTGTGTTTTGGGGTCTGTTTTGTGAAGCTAAATATGGTCATTTTCGCAGGATGCCTTGAACAGAGGAGGAAATGTTGATATCACTGTATCCAACTTACCATTAAAAAAAACTTTGCATTTTAATGTTTAGAAATGGGAAGTGAGCGGCGCTAAATTTAGTTACACTACATAGATGTACGGTCAACAAAAGGAACACTCGGTGTGTACGTAATAACACATTTCTATGTACTTGTTAATAGACTGGTGAAACTGTCAGGCATGAATATCTCTAAGTATTTTGTTGCTCTCTAAAGCTACCAGTCATCCTAAAGGATGGCTTATATTTATCAAACACATCAAAACCTTCAGCATTTCAAGAATATTATGTTTTTATTCTATTAAACCTTGCATTTAAAAGGTACATCTTTTCTAAGGTGAGATTTTCTAGATGGTATTTCAACACAGTGACTCAGTGCCTGTAAAACAGCTTATCTTGAAATAGATGAAGACATACATGCCTACTGTGGAAGTTCAGCCACTCCATATCGTTAATGCACTAAAACGTGTTGGTTCTTTTCTATTTTTTCTGTTGTTCACCTATTGAGACGAGCATAGCTGGAGAAAAATGAGAGTAGATCAACTAGTTGCACCAATTCATAATCAATAAAAAGCTAAACACTTAAGCAGAAAATATGTCACAGATTTGTCCCCTGGCAAAGCGGCTATTTTTACCTTGCCATCATCATCAGAAGCCACATTCTGACGGAAATCATTTGCTGGAAGCAGCCGCGATATATGAACCCTATGTGGTCTTGTGAGTCAGATTTAGGAATATCAGCTACAGAGGGCCTGAAGGCATTGTGCATTAGTATGTATTGAGACCTCATTGCAGGTGGCAAGCAGCTGGACTTGTTAAAAACAAAACTTCCCAAATAAATGTGCAGTGCTGGTTTCCGGGCAATACGCATTACACTTAATCGAATCATCCTTAAAATGTTATACATTAGCAGGAAAGGAACCTGTGCGCATTTAGTATATTTGTTTTGCATCTCCACCGGCCAACAGAAGAGTGGAATTCCTTAACTGCTTCTCTTTAACTTGCATGAAGAAAGCACGGTATGTTGCTAAATCTCTTTTCACCCGCGCTGCAGAGAAACAACTTTAATCCTTGTTAGAAAATTGCCGAGTCTGGGGCTGACAAAGAGCTCATGCTTGTTTCATTGTTAGTGCTCCGGGGCCCCGAGAGCAGAGCCCTTTACAGCTGCAAGGATCCCGCCCGGCTCAGCTGCACTATTTAGGAGAGGAGGTCTGTCAATTTCTATTGACAATGGAGAGAATTTTTCAGGGCCTGTAGTAGTGTGGCACAGTTGGGGATCAATGCCAGCCATTCAGGCTGCACCCTCTTTCATTGCTTTGGTTTGTTAATTCAAGACTAAAGGTCCACGGAGGGGGTTCAGGGTGTTTAAGAAAGCTGATGAACTGTTTAAGAAAGCTGATGAACTGCAAGCGCTCATAGCCGTGGTGTGGCAATTTCCATAGTCAGTGGCAACTCCGGGCACGGAGGGAGCTGTGTCCTTGTTGACCCTCTTGTTATTAAAAATGCACAAGTGCTGCGCTTCTCAATATTTCCACACTCTTTCATTGTCAATACCACCTTCTGAGCCCTTCAGCTTGTTGCTTGCTCTAAAGATCTTCTTAGATTGGGTTTGAAAACTTCACCTTAAACACTAGATTAGACTGATGTTCTGTTTTCCGTGCTCCTGTTGATTTGTTGAACCTTCCCAGGGCTGGAAAGCAAGTAGCAGCTTGATGGGGAGACGGGCTGCTAATATGATTTACCAGTCTACAGTCATGCACAATAAGTGTGAATAAATACAGGGGTCTCACAGAGTCAACCCTAGCCTTTCCTTTCCTTTTATTTTTGCTTTAAAAGAGATATCTCAAGAAAATGAAGTGAGTAATACATGCCCTTACAGGAGCTGAATGAACCACAAAAAGAAAAAGAAATCTATATTTTGTTAACGTGGTAGGCTGCTGTCATGAATTGGTGTAGGGGAAAAAAAGATAGAATATACACTGACTGCTTTATTCCAAAGCAAAGAATAAAGCAATAATGCCACAGCCCTGGCTCCAGGGCAAGCCGCAGCGCCCCTTCCTTGTCAGCCCCTGACGGGAAAAGGGAATAGTCAACCAAGTTCTTTTAAAAAAATTAACTTTTCCAAAATGAAAGGGCATTTTCGGACACTCAGACTTCACTGCACATTCATCCTTTTTCAAAACGTTTTCCCTTTGTTTTGGGAGGTTGGTTTGGTTTGGTGGGGGCAGGGGCTGAAGCTAGGCTGCTATCTTTGACTTTTTTCTCAAGATGAAAACCTAGGACTCACCATACTTCAGCACCCCAAAGAGAAAACTATCAATTCCAGCTCCAGAAATAGGAAAATGCTAGAGATTCGTTTTGTGGTTGTGTGTGTGTGTGTGTGTGTATGTGTTTCATCCTATACAAGAAAGGAGAGTGTTTTTGTTTTTGTTACTTTATTCTTAGTAGCAACACAAACTGAGCTACTGCTTTCTCTTCATTTGCTTGATTTAGCTGAAGTTCTTCAAAATGCTTTGACATGGGAACCAAAAATTATGCATTCTTACCAGATACTATCATTTTTCTTATAGAAATTTCTATATAGAATAATTTGTTGGCCTTTAAAGATTATGGTAAAGGAGATTAAAAATTCTACTTAAGAGTAGTTCTCTTTTTTCTCTGTGTTTTTATGTGTGTGTTTTTGTTAACTTTGGATCATTTATTCTAAAATAGTTTTTTTTCTAAAATTATAATTTTTTCATTTTTATTAAAGATATTACCACATTAAAAATAAATTTCTGTGTTACATTAGGTGTCTTTTTGATTACCACATAACCATTAGTATTATTCATATGTAATAGAAAAATGAAGTAAAATTAATTTTAAATTATGTAAGGATTTTTTTTTAAGAAAAAATACATATGAAGTAGTTTAAGAAAGTATTTTCATTTTTCTCAAATTTGTACAACTTACCATTTTTATAGTACCTGCACAGTCAGACAGATTAACTAGTATGTTATGCTAGACTTCGCACAATTTATCATATTTTGTCCTCCCTCCCCCAACAAAAAGAAAATGTTATTATCCCCTGCAGAAGGAATAGTATTTAAGAGTCATAACCATCATGACTACTAGTATATTTTAGCTTTCAAATTATGAAGGAAGGAGTAAGGGTCTTAAGTATCACCAGTCCGGTGAGTGTTTACCTGTATTAAAATAGAACTCAAGAAGTTAAGACTAAAAATAATTTGAAATAAGAAAGCATAGAATTTAAATGGTATCAGAAATAAAGAGATTATAAAATATTTTAGATTTATTATGTCAGCTGAAGTACTGAATTCATTGGCAGTTCATTTTTTAAGAGTTTAGGAATTTGTCTCATTTTATAAAACTTATTTCTGATAATTTTACATGTCTTAAAATTAAGAAAGTAATCTTTAGAAAAGAGCGAAATTAGGTACATGAATAATATATTTTTTAAAGATCATAGTCTAACCAATTTTTAAAATGTTCACTCATCCATTTGCTATCACAGTATTTAGTAAATCAGTTCTTCATTTTATCTAGCTTATCTCATTTTAAACATGTATGTTCAGTGTACTAACAAATCAATAGAAAGAAGTCTGATGAATATGAAACCAAATTCATTCTTAACTTATGCTTAAAATACCATTATTATACTAAATTTTATTAGAACAATGTTACTACAAGTCCAGATAAATTTCAGACTTATTTGTATCCCTTGAGGTTTCTCTTAGAAGTTGCACTTACTGTTTTATTATGTGAAGAAAAATATTTAAGTTTTTTTTATGTTCCAATACCTACAAACATATGCATACGTGTGTGACCTGTAGTGTCACTATGTTTATGTATACAAACAAGGTACGAGATTTCTTCTCTTTCAAACACTCTCGTCATCTCCTAAGTGCTGAACAGACGGGTATTTCTCATGGTTACCTGAACGAGTTAGCGTGATTATTCTTACAGAATCACCTAAACCAAGCTTGGCGCATGGTAGTCATTGAATCTCTTAATATGTCACCACTGACAGATTGCCTTTTTTTTTTTTTGACAACTGGAACAAAATCCCTCCTTTTGCTACACTTGCAGACATTAAAGATGAATAGGAAATTACATTAAAGAAGAATTTCAGTTTTCCCCTAAAGAGAGTTGTAATACACAGAGGTAAATGAACCATCCAAAACCCTCGCAAAATGGAACAGAAACTTTCCTTTCAACTGACAGCTGTTTTGTGATTCTTATAAGACACGAGGAAAAAACAAGTCACAAGAATTCCATCCTGATGATGTTCATGCCTACAACCTGAAATTTTTATTTGAGGTGGTTTTAAAAGATTTTGGCAAATACTTGGCAATCAGTAGCAGGTACATGTGTGCTTGAGGATTGTAGTTCTGTGAGCTGTGGCTGTTTTTGCCATCACTCCTTCACAATGTTATTTCTAGGCACTGACTACATGCATTAGGGCATAATGCACCTACTCTTGGATTTTTACATAACATACAAGCTAATGGCAAATTTTCCTTTGAAAATTATTCACCTGTTTTTTTGCTGCTATTTGGCAGTCTGTTCAGTCCCATAACGTGCATTTAGTACCCATTGTTACCTACAAATTGCAAAGCAGGCCAGTAGGCAGCAAGTGCGAAAACACTGTTTCCCATGAATATGTTATAGCTGAAAGCCTGTAATGTTAATTCATGGGAAGAACGGGCCAGGTCAGCTTAGCAGATTCTCTAGCTAAACATACAATTCTGTTAACAGGAAATTATAGCGTTATTGACTTCAAGTGCTGATCTGTGGTCATTTCGGAGTGTTCATTACCCCCTCATTACCGAATCTGTTAAATGAATACTGCAGAGGTTTTTTTCTTTCCTCTTCTCCTCCCCTCTGCCCCCATCCCTCCTTCCAGCAATGGTACAGCAGTTCCATGAAAGTCATCTGTGTGTGGTTGGCAGACAGATTAGACCTTCAGCTTCATATTTACCAACTGAAGACGCTCATCAAGATCGTGAAGGTAAACAAAATGTGTGTAGATGTGAATTGCCCAGCAAGCTATAAAGAGTAATGACAAGATATTGACATACAAATAAAGCATCTTATTTGATGTGACTCAGTAAGTTTAAGTACTTTTCAAACAACACTGTCAGCAGTGATGTGCTGCTGTTTATTTCCATTTTCAGTTAGATTACTCAATAAATGTAAACTTATCTTCTTTGCTCTAATAAATAAAAAATATGTTGTTATCAAGTAATCACAATTTTACATAACATACAGAAAGCCCCTAGCACATTTACCTGAAGGTAGGTGGTACACAATAATTTTGTATTTTCTTAGGTAAAGAAATGTTTTCTCATGATGTATTTCTTCCCTATTTACTGGGATCATATATCATTAGGAGGGCTTTTATCATTTGACAATAGGATAAGGAGAGCCTCCATTCTTTTGTTAAATCCTGACACAAAAGTAGTACATTGTCACTGCCTGAACTCTTTGGAAGCATGCCTCTTCCTATATGTAAGGATCATCAGTTTCAGTGCTGGGGACCATCAAAACTAACAGATGTCATCACGTCCATTTTGACTTTTGCTCTTGAAGAGAAAAGGTAACAGCATATGTTATGTTTAGTGAATAGAAGCTTTACTTCAATCTTAGTACCATTTATCAAATTAGTACATACCTACATATACACACATACATAAAGTTATGTATAATTACATATGTGCCTATATATGCGTGTGTGTGCACATATGTATTTTTATATATGTGCATAGTTATGTGTGTGCATACGTGTATATGTTCATGCACACACATACACACTCACGTATACACATTGATTTTCAAAGTGTCATTCCTGACCTGGCATTATCAACATCATCTAGGAACTTGCTAGACATGCTGACTAGTTATCTAACCCCAGATCTACTGAATCAGAAACTCTGAGAGCAGGGCCCAGCAATCTGGATATACTGTAGTTGTTCAAGTTTAAGAACGACTGTTACATCATTAAAGGAAGTTTTTTCCGCATTAAAATATTTCCCATCATTCTCTTGGTTCCTGCAATCTAATTAGAATGCAAACTATTTTGTGCCATAGACATACAGGTTATCACAGATTGGAAAGACCCACAAATAAAAAAGTTCTGTTCCAAAGTAAGAAGTTGGCAAATCTGGCACATAGAACCAGATCTATAATGGCACGGTAATAGCAATCATGATTAGTCAAAAATAACAAGTCACATGATAGCCACCTACTAACACATTACATTTCATCCAGGACACTTCTTACCAGGTATTATTTATTTTACAAAGAAACTGAAAGCACGCTAAGACGTGTTCACATTTGCCTTAATTTCCTTCTTGTTTCTTCCTTGTTTCTATAAATGTGATGAGGAGAGCTTTCAGATGAAGTTTGTCTTTCATAAAAGAGAATCAGGATAATCTGGTTCTTACCTTCTAAAAATATGTATATGTGAAGGTTGCAGTCTATACTGTTGGGATTAGCTGGCTGCCCTTATGATCAGCCTCATTTTCAAGCTGATGTCCACTGGGTTTAGGGTGTCAGAAGTTACATATTCAATCAATTAATATTAGTTGATAGATTCAGCTCTTTACTTTGTTTTTATAACAAAAACCTCTTTTTTTTTAACTTAGCTTCTTTTTTGTCTTTTCAATTAGCCCATCATTTATTTCTTTCAAAATTATTCCTTTTCTCATATTCTCAAGTCATTGCAGTTAAAAATCAATCACCAGTAAATGTTTTAGCAGAAAATAACAATTAATGCTTTCTTGAATTTTACAGTGACACTTCCATTGTACTCTAAGCCAATCGATTTATCTTAACTTTAACATATTTTTCATTATAGCTGCCAATAGCTAAGACTGATAAGTATGATATTAAATTTCATGAATATGTTTGACTTCCAATGTTTTGTTTTTCACAAGCAGATTCAGCCAATGCTTTCTTGGGCTGATCGATATATTTATTCAAGTCATAGGGCTTTATTTAATAATTTAAATTAATTATTTTCACAATAAAAAATCAGGATGAATTAATAATTTAGTGTTCTAATGGTTTTTTCCTACTTTGACTATAAAGAGACTTTAACCCATTTCAGACATAAATTCGTCATTTTTCAAACCTATATGGTTATGTTTATAATAATCATTTTCCAATGAATTTAAGGAGAATTGTATGGAATTGTGAAGGCCGCTGATAGGCTTTCCTTTCATCCAAATCCCTTACACTTGGCCTGCGTGTGGCAGCAGAGCAGCTCGCTCTCCCCAGGCCTGAGTCACGGTCCTCCACCTTTGCAACTTAGTCCTTACTACTCACAAGCATTGACATTCCTCTCTGCCCCTGGAGACCCAGACACCATCTACATTTACATGAGAGCCAACTTTGTCCCACAAAGATACTTAGACATTACTTGCTTTATTTAAGTTGCAAAAAAAAACACCCAAAAACAAAACCCAACTAATTCTAGTAAGATTTTCACAAAATGTTTAGGACTAAGAAGCTATTTGCAAAGTTTTAACATCAGAATGATTTACTTGGGAGGGAAAAAATAGAATCCTCATATAATCAAAATGGTGGACTGGGTTCTCTCTAGTGGCCATGTGACATTTCAAATCAGTTAACATAGCAGCTGCCTCTTTTACTAGGAGAAAAGGCAAGTGAGCAGCACCCTATGGCAGACACTTAGCTTAAATAAGAGCCAAGCAGACCTTCCCTGGCAGCCACAGAGGCTGTCCAAGTGTAAATAACATTTTATGAATTCTAAAACAAGAGAGAGATTGCAAGGATACCTGCCCCTAACTGCTGATCGCTTGCTAATAAAACAAGGAAGTGGAGTCTTAATTATATCTACGTTAGAAAGTCTTCACAATACAAATCTGTCCCTGCTAACTTATTGATAATCAAACTAAGTCTAAGGAAAGTCATTCCATAAAATAAGAAAGTAGGATTCACAAGCCACATATATAATTATCAGTGGAGCAATAATATTTTAGACCAGATAGGTCATCTGTAGATGAAAATTTGGGTGTTTGATATCATTTTAATCTAACTATTAGACACTTATAGGCTTGAACACAGATCTCTATGGTTGTAATACCATGTATTTCAGTTACTGGATTCTTTAGACAAAACTTACCTTTCAGAGTTACTTCATTTGTTTTCATATAAATGATCACAAATTTTGATGTATTATTACTAAGGTACCATCTTAGAAAGAGATGAGGATGGAGGGTTGTTGGTGTCTTAAAACAAAATATTAGAATCCAAGTAAAAATAGTTCTGATCACATAAGAAGAAAACTACACTCTGCATCTAAATTCTGCTTGCTGTTGCGATGCTGACTTCAGATTCTGTACAGTATTCCTCACAGTTCAGCTTCTTTTTAGATTTGGTGGACTTTTCAAATATGAATTTTATTTCTAACCACTGATAATTCCAAATAAAAAAAAGTATTCACCCTCCATACTTACTTTTGACAAATCACTTCTGAAACTTGGTGTAACAACATGGGGCATAAGTCAGATGAAATAAGACAGGAAGATAAAATATGCAAATAGCAATGAGCCCACTGCCTTGTATCCAGAAGGCTGTTAGTAGACCAGTATCTATATCAAGGGGAATCAGATGTCATCCGTCAGCACTTTCACCTCATGTGAAGAAGCTCCTTTAGCTCAACCATCTGAATAGTATATTTGCCTTCTACTGTGGTGAGTGAAATCAAACATCCTTTAATATTAATTTCCAGATATTGGAGTTATAATATTGTGCCATCAAGTACAACATTCCTTCTTATTTTACTGTATTCATCTATTAAGTGCAAAACTCCCCTCTTTCCCCCCCCCCCAAAAAAAAAGATGACCATTAGCAATCAGTGGCATATTGATATGTATAGAAGATACTTTGGGGCCAGTTCATTGAAATCTGACTGCTTGATATTCTAAAACTAATATAGGACAGTTAAATTATATTTAAAGATATTTAGGTTAAAAAATGGCCTTAGAAGTGCCTCAACAGAATGGAAATCTTCATTTGTTCTTTGTTTTCCCGTTGAACTAATTCTCGATTTCTTTCTACAACTTTAATTATCAACACTAAAATACCTGTGTTGTTTAGTCATAGAAAAATCATATCTGAGGAAAATCACACGTAAGGGGAAAGTGAAATTAAGGGAAGCTTTACAGGTTACATATCTGAAGTGTCACATAACCCAGAGTTCGGTTGTTCTTGTTGTTTTTGAGAATCACTGTAGAAACAATATCACGGTATTCTATTTTTGACGTATAACACACCAAATTATAATTTACTGTTTCACAAAAGATGTAAATACATATTTTATTAGCCCATCTATGAGAGCTTTATGCCAGAATTTGACAATTCAGTCCAAGGGAATTTCAAAAGGAAAGGACAGAATGCATAGACATTTAGGTGTACACAAAATTGTATCCCTTGTTACATATAAATAAATTTTATAATTCACAAGCAGTGAAAATACAAACTTATTTTACTGATAATAGGATTAATCTTCGCCCTCCATATACCTTCCCCAAAAAACTAATGCATTTTATAAAATGTGATGTATTTTTAAGTATTAAAGGAAAGTCTCCTCAAATGTAATACTAAGGATTCTTTTCGTATTAAATATATATATCAGGACATATAATTTTATCTTGTTACAAGTTATCCAAATAGTAAATTCTATGTAATTAGTAATATTTTGGAGAAAAGCTCAATTATCATCTGATAGTTAAAACATTTTGGTCTATTTATAGTGATTCTAGGTTAAATAGCTCTATCCGAAGTCTCTCATTTCATTTTCTCCCTAGAAATACACCAACAAGATCACTGATAATCTGAAGCTATTCATGGATTGCCCAAGATCATTTTGGAAATGCTGATTGTGTTTATGTACATACTAGAGGCCTGGTGCATGAATTCATGCATGGGTGGGATCCCTCGAACTGGCCAGCAAACGGCCATCTCGCCCAGTCCCGATGGGGGCCAGCCAGCCGGGGAGGGACTATGGGAGGGCTCCCGGGCATGTCCGGCTCTACTGGCCCAGTCCCCATTGGCCGGACCACAGCAGCAAACTAACCTACCAGTTGGAGTGTCTGCCCCCTGGTGGTCAATGCACATCATAGCGACTGTTCAAGCGGTCGACCAAACGGTCAGACACTTAGCATATTACACTTTTATTATATAGGATAGACATCCGAATATACCTGCACACATATAATCCATACGTGATCTAAACAATGTTTCTCTTTATCCTTCAGAAAACCTATAGGGACTTCCGATTGCAGGGTGTGTTGGAAGGCACACTGAACAGTAAGACCTACGACACTGTGCACAGGCGGTTAACAGTGGAGGAGGCTACAGCCTCTGTTTCAGAAGGAGGCGGACTTCAGGGCATTACCATGAAGGACAGTGACGAAGAAGAGGAGGCCTGAGGGTGTGCAGCTTGTAGAAGAGAGCAGGTCCTTGACATGACTTTATTTTGTTCCTGGTCCTTGTAGTTACAGTGTTTGACCAAATAAAAATGCTTGTCTTTCACTCCACATTTTCAAAAGTAAACCTGGAAGCAGAAATAAAGGGGGAAATGTCAAGTTTGCCAAGTTTTTGTTTTGTTTTTAAGAAGATCAGCCTTTTTTGTGTTGCTTGACCCAATATGAGCTTTGGCTCTGTTTTTGACTAGAACTATTTTCTTAGTTGACTTTTTTTTTCTGTAATCACATCAAATAGTGTCCTGTGTATGAAGTGAGTATGTCTCATAATACCACATTGTGAGAAGTCACTTCTGTTCGCTCTGCCAGCTCTGCCGTACCCGTGTTAAAGTGGTGTGGACAGTTTATCATTTATGTGCAAGGTTTGTTTCATAATTAATTTGTCATTGTTGTGACATCTGAGAAAACATTAACCTTGGTTCTTAGTACTCTG
The DNA here is from genome assembly GCF_964212035.1 of Myotis nattereri. Lineage (NCBI taxonomy): Eukaryota > Metazoa > Chordata > Mammalia > Chiroptera > Vespertilionidae > Myotis > Myotis nattereri. Next base: position 15,972,522 of record NC_138086.1, on the reverse strand, counting down.
AATTGGCCTGCAGGTATATTCCTGGGCTTAAAGGACTGCCAAAGCCAAATAAAGGCTAGATTACCCAATGTCCTGTGTCTTGTTCCATTCTGAACATTTCTTTTTCAAATGTAAAAAAAATCCCAAAGTGTGGGTTAGTGAGTGTGCTGCCATCAATATACTTTATTCTCCTACTTGTAAGAGCTTGCAGGCAATAAAAACCCATTTAGTCATAAGCACTTCTGTATTTATTAGACTTGTATAGATTAAATGCAGTAAAAAATGTTCGCAGTATTACAAACATCATAACAATTTGGCTCTGTTTTGTTTCTTGCTTAATTTTTTGTCTCGTTCACAATCAAATGAGTAAAAAATTAACACGGATTTGCACCTAGTAGGCACACACATTTGTTAAAAGACTTAGTGCTAGGACAGCATATTTCCATAGCAAAGGTAATGGTGACTACACACTTAGATATTGTGTATTATTAGTTAACACTAGCAATTAATGGTAACTAGTAATTAGTTAATACTAGGAATGTTGGTACTGTTAACTAGCAATTGACTTATTAATTAACAGTTATTTCTCCCCCTAAAGTATTTTCTTGCAACAATTTTGAAAGATAAATAACAGTGGTATGCTTTGTAATTCCCTATGAATTTTTATTTTTGTATTTTTTTCGAAAATATGTTGGCACGTTTGCTACTGCATTCATTCATACGTAATGTTTCCATTAAGCACGTTAATGCAAAATAAGTGGAGTTATCCCAGAATTTTATGTAAACTTAAGTTCTAAAACTTTGGAAGTGAAACAGCTTCTTGGATTTTTAAATTCATTCCACCATTGGCATTACAAATGATGACTTGGTACCCAGATTAGCCCATAACAATCTATTTCACCCAAGTTATCTATAATAATAAAAGCAAAATATGGTAATTAGACCGGACATTCTTCCGGACAACCTTCCGGACGAAGCCGGGCCTGTGAGGGAAGCCCGGGTCCCTGGTGCCAGAGGGTAGCCAGTGCTGCCTACAGGGGGGAAGGAAGGCTTATTCTTGCACAAATTTTGTGCACTAGGCCTCTAGTTACATAATATTTTTTTCACTCAACTTCTGGGTCCCAGGGGTAAAAGACCCTGTGGTACAAGGTCAACAGGAAAGGAGGTTTCTCCCCCTTTCTGGGTTAGAGACTAACTCTATCGCTCAGCAATTTTGAAAGGGAGTTTGTCTTGGAATGCTGTCCTTCCCTCTCTCTCCACCCTCAGGCTCAGGACCATCCTTTCTTCAAGCCCTCAGGTGTCCAGTCATGCTCCCCTAAGTCCCCAAGCTTGGGGCTTGCTACACAGCCCAAATTGCTCTATGCTTAGAAATTACCCGCCCTTGTTTTCTGTTCAATAACATGTCTATTTCCTTGATACAGTTCATCTCAGTGCAATTGGCCCATTTTGTCCTAAAGTATGAATGACTGGTGACCTGCTCTTAACCACGAGTGCCTGTGGAATTAAGCAATAAAGGGCAAAGCCTGTGTTTCAGGGGAAAGTACTCGGGGCCTGCGGGAGGGCCTTGCTGCTGGCTTCACCCACGTAACCTCCCTAATGGCCCTCTTTGCTGGTCAGCCTCTCCTAGCTTCTCTCTAGATTGGGGTGCTCCCTGCCCTTTGGTACCCAGATTCCTAAAAGCTCCCTTCCCATTCCAGCCTCCGCTGGCGCGCCACAGTGGGGATAACAAAAGCAGGTGTGAGGACCAAAGACTATCCTGTCAGCCCAAGAAAGGTGTGTAAAGAGAAACTCATAAAACAACCCTGAAAAAGACGGAAAAGTTGCTTGTGGTTTCCTACCCAGATGCCCTTCACATAACTGCAAATTGCTTGAAATGACTTCATAAGTTGGTGTGTGTGACTGGTGGGTGAATACCCAAGCATCTATTAGGGGAAGCCACGTGTTATTTTTTTAGGGTATCATTTTTTAAAAGGAATTTAATCGGAAACCTAACAAGTCTTGCAGTGAAAGATGTTGAAGTGAAAATCAGTTTTTAACCCCAAAGAAATGGTGCTCCCCTCCTGAATGGCCTTGGGGCAGGCCAAAAAAAAAAAAAAAAAAAAAAAGGCATTCTCTGCACAGTTTGGTGAGTGTCGCTGGAAAAAATAATACCGTCTCAAGTCCGGGCGCAGCGGGTTTGTTAAGGAACACGTCTGGAAGGGAGATTTCTCCAAACACTTGGAGAAAAATCATGAAAAGTCTCTCCGGCCAACGGAGACAACCACAGAGCTTCGTGTCAACCTCGGGGCTCCGGGTGTGGGTCGTTCCGGCATTCACGGCTTTTCCACTTGAATTCCCTTTAGTTCTTGCTCATTGTCCCTCCCTCCGGAGAAAGGATTTCTTGCTACTTTTGCAGTAAACGCCGCTGCAGCGTCTCCGGGCTCCCACCCCGCCCCCAGGGTCCTAGTGGGACCGACGCCGCCCTCCTTCGCCCGAGGCGGCCGGGGCGAGGGGTCCTTGAGCCCTGGAAGGTGCGCTTGAATGGAAAAGAGGTCACACGTCTCTCGCGGCTCAGGGAACCCCCGGGACCCCTTCCCGCTGCCCCCCCTCCTCGGGGAAACCCGCAGCGATCCCAGGCCGGGGGCCCTGGGCCCAAGGATGCCGGTGGGATCCCCGCGCCCCCGGGACGCAGCCCCGGCCTCCCCGAGCCCCTCCCGCCACCCGCTTGTAGAAGGACCCAAAGGGGGCGAGTAGAGCAAGAGCTTGGTCGCTTTTATTTCTGCCGATATAGACCGTGGAAACTTCTCGGTCCGGGCTCCTAATGGGAGCTGATAGGTCTAAAGGGAGCTGATAGATCCATGTTCCTGAGATGTTCACGTCGCTGGTGGCAGAGCCACCTGGTGCGCCCCGCGCGCCCTCCACCGCAGCCCCAGCCGGCGCCTGCCCTGCACCACCCCTCCCCCGCGGCTAGTGCGGGATCTGGAGGCCTGGGCTGCGGGGCCGGGAGGACTGGATCCACCGCCTTTACGAGTCCCTCCCACGCCCTGCCCGGTCCCGTGCGGAGCCGGTGGGGAGAGGGTCTGCTTTCCCCCTTCGAGTCGGCTCGCGGGCCGCCGGGACCCTCGGGGAGGCCCCGGTGCAGTCGGCCCAGAACTTCGCTGCAGAGGGGGCTGTGCCCGGGGGGCTGGGACCCCTGGCGCGGGTGCCCCACGGGAGGCTCTTCCCCCCCCCCCCCCGCGTTGGCTAGGAGGGGGGATGCAGCGCTGCCTGGCGCTGCCCTTTGGTGCCGGTGGAGTGAGACACTCCAGGGAGCGAGCGGAGCGGGTACTGACCGGGAGCCCGGCTTCCAGGAGTCCCGAGCGGCCTTTGTCGGTGCCACACGCGACCGTTTGAAGGGAGAAGTGGGCACCGAGTGTAAGCCTGTACGATGCAGGGAAGAGGAGGTGAGGAAGGAGAATTCCGTGTTTTCCCAAGTGAAGAAGACCCCGATTGAAAGAACTGCCCCCAAACCGCCACAGTGAGCGGGGGAGCAAGAAAAGCCTGGGTTTGCACCCCAGCAGCCTCCTCTCCCCTGCGGCTGCGCCCTGTGGCCTTGGGCAAGCTCTCTCACCTCTGAACAGGGACTGCGGTTGCAAGGAGAGGCGTATAGGAAGCTGTGGCCATTATTAACTGTTCCTTTTCAATAGTTTTATTGATTTCAGAGAGGAAGGGAGGGAGACAGAGATAGAAACCTCAATGACGAGAGAGAATCACTGATGGGCTGCCTCCTGCACGCCCCACACTGGGGATCGAGCCTGCAACCCGGGCATGTGCCCTGGCCGGGAATCAAACCGTGACCTCCTGGTTCATAGGTTGACACTCAACCACGGAGCCACGCCGCTGGCAACTGTTTCTTAAAGTAGGGCTGGGTCAGAAGGTATGAGGGAGGCCTTCACCCGTCTCACCGGCCACTCTCCCGGGTTGGCACAGGCCCTGCAGTCAGCCCCGCCCCTGGCCCCTGGCCCCTGGCCCCGGGCGTGCCCGCAGACGGGACTGGCTACAGGTCCAGCTCCCGGGTGATTTATATACAAGGCCAGCCTAGTGGGAGGAGAGGGGGAGGGGAGGGGCAAGCCCACTCCTGTCCCCAGAGCAGCGGCTTCGCTGAGAGGAGCCCCTGGGGCTGCAGTTCAGGGAGAAGGCAGCTGGAGACGCGTCATTGGTCCCCCTGAGGATGAGGACGGGCAGGGGCTCTGCAACCCCGCGGGTTTGACCCGGGAAGTGCCGGGCCACAAGCGAGGACTCTCAGGCTGTGGCCTGTGCCCAGTAGGTTTCATTAGAGAGAGTTTCAGGGGCAAATCGGTATTCATTGATGCTTTCCAAAATCTAAAGAGGCCTCCTGCATCTCAGACCACAGATGCACACACAGCTTTTGGAAAATGAGGAGAGAGAGAGAGAGAGAGAGAGAGAGAGAGAGAGAGAGAGAGAGATCCAAGAGGAAAGGCACTGTGATAGCTGAGCCAAAACTCTTAGGGAGCATCAAGTACTGAACTGGCAGCCCTTCTAGGCCCGAGGACAAGCCAATAACTAAGGCCTGGGGTGGGGGGTGCTCCTTGGTCCCAACCCAGCACCTCCGTGGAGAGGCAGACGCACTCCCTGACGGTGCTGGGGCCAGACAGGGCTAGGCCTGGGTGAGGCAGAAACTGACCCGTTGGCAAGGGGCATACAATACTTTCTCCATCATTCCTTTAAGGTCACCCGCCTGCCCCTGACTGTGAAATACCACGAGGCCTTTAAGCTCCCAGTACTTTACAACTCCACATGAACGGTGGATGTCCTGGTATGCCTATTTGTGGGCAATACAAAAAACAAGCCAATAAACATATCCTAGGCTTGTCAGCATTCTCCTTCCGCATTGTCCACCCCCAGGGTCAGCGGTTCTCCATCGGAGAGGGAGAGAAGAGCTGATTCAAACTCAAGGACCACCAGGCAGATTAGTTCCTCTTTCCCTAGCCCTGGCACAGGCTTGCGTAAGGAGCTCCTACACATGGCATGTGCCTTTGCAAACATTGAAAGTGGTGCGTCAAATTACTGCCCTCTCTGCTTTAAATCAATTCTGGTTTGCCTTTTAACACCGCCTGTTTCCTGACACCCAATAAGTAATAGTTCTCTAGGGTGTGATTGGCAGGAAAACAATTAAAGTGCTGAGGTTTGTTGTTTAGGGCATTTCCTTGAAATTCCAAGGAAGCACACCTAATTGTGACTTTGGGAAGAGATTTGGGGAAGGATGTGGAAAGGGTTAACGAAAGAGGGGCTATGTAGTAAAAAGTCAGAATCTAAACGAACTGGATTTCAAAAAGTGGAACGTGAAACAGGAGAAAGGCCAGGTTAGGGCTTTTGCTAGGTCCTACCCACCCCCACCCTCACACACACACACCCCAAAGCTGGGTCATAATTTTTAAAAACACATGACAGAGTTGCTGTATTGAAGAAGCTCATTCATTGCCACTCACTCAAACTGCCCAGTTTTTTGTTACATTGTGTCATTAATTGCTAGGTGAGTTATTTCAGGTCATTAGGAGAGTGTATCAAAAAATGGTTAATTTTAAAAATGCATCACTGCTTCTAAAGAGATGAAATCTGGGTTAATCAAACTCGGATTTTTGAAAGGCTTTTATAGAAGGTTAATTCAATGTGTGAATCTATGGAAGAAAGTGTCCCCTGGGGAATGCAGGACTGAATGTGGGTGAGCAGGGCCCCAAGGTATGATAAAGGAAGTCCTCGAGGCTGTAAGGAAAACAAACGTAACAAATGTGGTTGCGTATGTGTATTTTAACATTTCCTTGCAAATAATCAGAAATCAAATCACTGAGAAGGGGTGTTTTTTAAGTACAGTTGTCTGAAAAATATTTTGGAAGAGTTTCTAGCTTAAGGTTTTGATGAGGTGATAGATGACTTTTCATGTGTAGTTTTGTTTTTAAATGTCTTTTCAATCCCCAAGGCCTCTCAAGAATAGAGTGGGTTTTGATATAGTCCCATTTACAGACAAGCTATTGAAGGCAAAGGGGAGCTGCCTTTCTGCCCACCGGTTGCGTGGCTCTCCGGCGCTGAAACACGCTGCTATCAACATGTCCCGACAAACTGATGGTAGGAGTACTTGGGAAGAACTTTCTTAGAAAGCAGGAAAGTTTGTTCTTGATTTGAACACATAGTTGAAGAATCCAGCTTTAAAGGGATGGTCCAGTTAGGAGGAAAGGGGATTATATTTTACCCTTTAAGGGGAGAGTTGGGGGTCACATGGGGGCAGAATTCACTGTGTACTTAAAAAAAAATGGACACTTTCTCCTCTTCAGTTCCTGCCCATACACGTTTACTTAAAAGCTCTAAACATGAATGTAAAATAACAACTGCAAACTACCAGTGGGCTGGAGTGAGTGTTAGAGAGTATGGCCAATTTTGCACATGGGTTTTGCAGAGAAAAAGGAAGCCTGAATAATAGTCAGATGCAGAAGGAGGAGAAAGAGGAAGAAAGGCCTTTGGTTACCCATCTCCAGGGACCACCACCCTCCACTGAAACTAGAGGGGAGGGCTCCATTGCTCACCCAGGTCTGGGGCTGGACCCACTTAGCAGAGGTCCAGACCAAGACCAAAGCATACCTCCAGGCTAATATAAGGAGACACTGGGTCCCACAGGCCTTGTCCCTGGATTTCCTCTCGCCTGAGTTCCAAAGAAAGTCCTTAAGAGAACACCGCAAGTAGGGCTCCAGAATTCAAATTTACTAGTGGGGTGTGAGTTCCAATGCAGGGAGGAAAATCTAATAATTAAGGCAGCAACAGCAATCATGTGTGTTCTGTAGCTTCTCCTTCCTGTATGTGAGTTAGTTGGTTAGAGCCCAGGCCATAGGGGTGCCACTCTTTCTGTAGGCGTGGCCCCTCACTTATTTGGGGAAATAGTAAATTGGAATTTTCTGTTAATATCAAAGGGTAATGGCTTTGCCTTTCAAATAAAGCATTTACGTCAGTCAAATAAACAGGGAACAGGTCCTTTGGAACGCGAGGCACCCCAATTATGATCATGCTCCCCACCTTTGGCACACAGTTTATCGTTTTCATTCCAAAAGCTCCTTTGCCATTAGTAAGAAATCAGCATCAGCGTGATTAAAGGCAACTTCTCTGTCTCTCCCTTTCCTCTCCCCTTCTCCCTCTCCTTTCTACAGGGGTGTGAGAGCTCAGTTACTCTCCGGCATGAGTAAAAGGCTCTGGAAATCAGCTCATGTGCCAACACTGGGAACATATCCAGGCCCGTGGTGCGAAAATGGAAAAAGTGCTGTTGGATTATTATTTTTGTCCTTTAGGTTTATATCTACCCCTGTATTATGTAAATTTCTGAGAAACTGTGAATCACAGGGTTAGGTAGAGGAGTTCTCCCCCCCCCCGCCCCCCACCCCCCACCCCCCACCCCATGCAACAGGAACCGACCCCATTCAGTCTTTGCATGATTCACAGCCTCCTTTCTCTCTCTGGCTTTTACCCAGTACCAGCTACGCCCCCAGCCTTGACCTTGCGGCTCACCAGGGCCTATAGCCCTCCTGGGCGGGGGGGGGGGGGGGGGGGGCGGGGAAGAGGTTTGTAACATCAGGCGGCCCCTCCGGGTCGCCAGGTTCCGCGGGATGTCGTTCCGCGTTCCCCGTCGCCAAAGTCAACACCAACACGGGGGCGCTGAACGCCTGGCGGGGTTCCCTCTGGGAGACTAAGGAGAGACCCCTCTAAGGGCGCGCCCACGGTTCGCGGAATTCAAAGAATTAACCGAACGTAAAGGGGGACGGAAAATGACTTCCAAATGAACCCATACTAAGGAAGCAATCACTCGACTTAGGGTACAAGTCGCTGATTCCCTAACGCGGGATCTGACCTCTTCTTGGCATTTTCTCAGCGCGGTATGGAGGCTCAGCTCAGGAAACCTGTCCGGCGCCTGTAGGATCTGGTCTGAGGCTGAGGGAGAGGGAGGACGGAATGGATGGGGGGGGGGGGAGCAGGGAAGCGTACACCCCACCAAGCAAAGGCGGGGGGGTGGGGGCCGTGTCTGGGCATCTTCTCCGCTCAGGACCTGGGAACCGGCTGGCGGAGGCCCCCGGGTTATTGCGCCCCGTGGCCAGCCACCCCTGCCCCTCGTTGGCTGGACAGGGAGATCAGATCGGGGCCGGATAAGAGGGCAGCTTGGCGGGTGGGGCCGAGAGGGGAAGGTGGAACGAAACTGTCAAACAGAAGAAACCCGTTTAGAAAATCTTCTCGCTTTCCCAGGGGCCAGCAGGAAACACCAACTAATTCTAAGCACCGGTCCGACGGCACGGGAGGGTTCTGGGGGCGGGGGCGGGGGTGGGGCACAAAATCACAGTCCCGGACAATGGACATGAAAGGTTTAGGGAGGCGATGCTCAGAGGTGCCTCCTGCCCCCGTTTAAAATGGGCTTAAGGAAGTGTTTTCCGGGAAACTCTAAGTGACAGGCAAAACGAATGGGAAGATGCTCAGGTTCCCACCGGGGCGAGCCGCGGCGTCGGGCCAGTATTCTCGCCCCTGCCGTCTAGATGGCCGGGCCCTGCAGTTACACCCCGAGCCGTCACAGCAAGTCTGTTAGTGACTGTTCTGTTCGCAAACTTTTCCATCTGACTTCCCGGCCACCTGCGACTCGATCCCTAAACCCGGGCCCGCACCCCCTCCCCAAACGCTTCGGCGCTTCCCCTCCTCCCAGCCGGGCGGGGGAGGGAGGGCGGGCTGAGGCCGCCGCTGGGTCCACCCGGGGAGGGACGAGAAGGGGGAGGAGCGCCATGCGGACCGCGGGGCCGGAGGTCAGATGACCGGGTGGGCGACCGCGGGCGCGGACGGATCGGGCGCCCGGAGGCCACGCCAGACCCGGAGCCGGCGGGACGCGCAGGGCGCAGCGGGCCGGCGGGCGGACCGGCTGGGGCGGCGGAGTGCGCCCAGCTCCCAGCCCCTCCGAGCGGCTGCATGCACCGACCCTCGGCCTTGCCAAAGTCATTGAAACTGTTCGGACTCGGGGGCCGGGGCCATGGTGGAGAACCAGACCGCGGAGAAGTGTCGGCTGTTCCGGTTCACTTCGGGCTTGGCTTGCCCTCAGTGGCCCGGTTCCGGCCGCGGCCTCGGCTCCTGCGCCCGCAGCGGGAACGCGGCTCCCCTCGGAGGCCAGGCGGCCGAGGGCAGCGGTCCGCGCGGGGTGCTCGGGGCCGGAGCGACCGCCGCCCTTCCCGGAGGTAACCGAATTTACAAAGAGCTCTCAGGCGTTTCTGCTCAGGGGTTTTCGTTTACTCCTCTGGCTTCTCCATCCTTTTTAAAGCTCATTCTTTGCTCTATGGGATGTGAATCTCAGTTACTGACTTTGATCTCGTGAGGAATAAGGGAGAAAGCTTGAAAATAATATTTAAACGGCTCCGAACCTCGTGGGCAGAACCAAGGACAGAGTCGTGCTGTGTGTTGAAGAAATATTTTTTTTATTTTGACCATCAAGTGAATTTTTAAAATTATCCGACCAATGGCTGTAAAATGATAACGAACCAATTGCACTAACCAGCTATCCGTGCGGGGCAAGGGAGCATATGGGGGTGGGCTTGTCTTCTAATCGTTCACTTCCCAGGTTTCAATAACACTGTCAATTGCAAGAAAACCGTGGCTGGTTTTTGTTGCTTGACTTCTACGCAGTTCCTCCAATAAGTTGGAGAAACTGTGCTGCTTTGTTTAGAAACTTCTTTTCCATCAAGTCCCGCCCGGGCAGTCTGGAGGGAACACACCATACGGGCCTGTGGGAATGGTGAGAAAAATCCCAGCATTAGTGGAGTGGCAGAGACAAACCCAGGGTGGAGGTGATCCTAGGGGCAAGGCCTGCCGCTCACTGAACAGTTGTCAGACAACCCTTGGGGCCCTTCACTTACTTTTACAAACGGATTTAATAAGTTTGGAGAAGAATAATTTCACTAGGCTTAAATGAAATCCCAATGTCAAAGATACAGTAACCCACCTCTCCGTCCCCAAAAGGGAGGAGGGCTCTGAGTTAAGGAGGTCCCTCCTAGACTCCTGATCTGTGATACTGCCCTTCACACGCTGCACAAATCTGGCAAGAATTCTTTATTTGCTACCAAACTAACTAAAACACACTAGTCGCCTTAAATTTGAACTTGTGGCCCGGGTGTTAAGGGCAGGAAAGTGAGTTCTGGTTGCGTATTCATTAACGAACACTCAAGACTCTTTCCTTGAACCTTGCAGGCCCTTCCTATTTGTGTCCTATTCAGTCACCTAGTCTCCTTCCCACACCACAAGAAAGAACAGAAGACAAGTCAGAAATAGAGACTGAGAAAAACTGTAGAAGAATTTAGGAATCTTTTTCCTCCTCTGGAAGGAACATACATTGCCTTTGGTGCTACGTACTAAACAGGAAAGATATGGGTGAGTCTGAGTGCCTGCGCGGAGGACTCCTCAGAATAATAACCCTTTCTCCCTCCTTTAGCTCCAAGTGGCTAATAAGAAGCAGAGGAAGCAGACTGTTGCTTGTGATGAAGAGGTGGGAGCTGTGGATGTTGGGAAGGTCTGAAAACACGAGCAGAGATAAATTCATGTACTTTGCAGAAGGCTGGATAAGTTATAATTTTTCCCATCCATTTTTTTTATTTTAAAAAACTCAACAGTATTTCATGACTTAGTAAAGAAGGAGAGATTAAAAATCATGCATGATTTGGAAATTGATGGCTCTATCGTGTTGTTTTTAAAATCAGATTGCAATAATCTTAATCAAAAAGTGCATTTACTGGTGACAGGGGTGCAAATTAAAAGCCTGTAAAAATTATTCAAGTTCTTGAGTAATGTCAAGAACATGGTTTAGGAATCATTGAAATCAAAATGAGATGCCTAAAGAGAACCTTACATTGGTTTAGAGGTGTAGGACTTTTTTCTTATTTCCTCAGAAGGTCTTAACTCAGAGTTTGTTATCTGGTCTCTTCATGTCAAGGACTGGTCTGCTTCCCTCACAACATCACATACAGGACAAAGCGCGCACACGCGGAGCTGGCCTTCCGCATGAACTTAAGTGGGTAGGGAGGGCAAATAAACAGTGCCTTTCCCAGGTTGGGAAGGCGAGGAAGCCTTAATCATCAGCTCTGACCAAAAGAGGTGGGATTAGAGGATTCTTCAAGAAAACCCAAAGAAACTGTAACTGAGTTTCTCTTTTGCCTTTAAGAAAACAAATGGGCTCCCTTGCATTGTTTAATAAACAATGCTAAGTGTTGAACAGTTTTAAAAGCTTCACAATTTTCCACATATGCTCTGCTTTTATTGGTGGTTTTATCTTCTTGTCGTAATTTTTCAAATATATTTTTTTGGGGGGGAATCCCGAAGTACTGGACAGATTGACAATAAGATGGAGGCCTTTCCTAAATTACATTTTGCATTTTGTTTAAGACAACCTTTACTTAATAGGGATATTTCTAAAAATTACCACCTGCCTTCGGTTAGGTTTTGGCTGTAAAATACTCATTCACACATGTTGGAATATCAAGAACTGGATTTGTCAAGCACCTCCTCGGGCTTCAGGATTAGGAAGGTCAGGTCTGTAAAGGTAAGGCATAATTGCTACTTTGTGATATTTGTTACTCAAATGACACGACTTTCAAACACTTGTCAAAAAGGCAAATCCCGAAAAGACCAGTGGAAGACGAACTGCTGAAATATTAGCTATACAAAGCATGTAGAACCCATAGGCCATGATTTTCCTTTTTGGGAAAAGGAGAAATTTACTAAGGTCAATGTGCCCTTAAGGAGTAGGGAGTGGGGGAGGGGGGAGAGGGGGAGAGGGAAGGACACGCGTCAAATGTAAAACAAACGGGTGGCATTCAGTCAACAAGGCAGGCGACGCTCCTGAAGTGGTGAGTTGTACAAGTCAGCTGGGTGCGCCCGCGCTTGCCAGAGCCGGCTGGTCCGTGCTTCTCTGCTTTTTCCTTTAAACCGAGCCCTGTGTCGCGGGGATACAATGGGGAGGGGGGGTTTCGATGTGGGAATCGTCAGGTAGGAAAGGAAACCAGATCCGCCTCAAAAGGCTGCAATTAAAGTCTTAACGGCGACCCATCTGTCGTGGGACGCCCCCTTCCCCTTCCCCTAGCAAAGCCTTCCGCGCCCTTTGTCTGAGCAGGGGGAGAAGAGAGGACAGGATCTGTGGCCCCAAGAGCACATGGGAGGGGCATTTCCAGCCTGGGCGCACCCTGGGTGACTGCGCCCGGGCCCGGGACCGCTCCGAGGTGCTCCCGGAGGTGCGGCGCGTCTTTCCGGACTCGGCCCCGGGCTCTGCGCCCGCCACTTGCTGCACTTCTCTATCGCCGCTTCGATCCAACCAGCCCGAAGCCACCCGAGACCGGACAGGGGGCACGTCTAGGCCTAGTCGCTAAGGCCCCTCGCGCCCCCCACCTGGCCCTAGGACTGCCTTCAACTTGCAACAAGACCCAAGCCTCTCCCTTGGTTTCCTCGCAATTGGGTTGCCCCACCACCCGCTCAGCTGCTCGGCTTCGGCCTTGGGCATCAGGCACCGCCCCAGCCCAGGCTCTCTCCGCGCCCACCCCTCTCGGCTCTCCGGACGGGGGCGAGGCCGGCCCTCACGAAAAGCTAGGGTGAGTGGCCCCCGGCAAATGCTGGACAGGGAGACAGGGAAGAGGTAATGTTTCAGGTCAATTTCCGGAGACTTCGCGTTTTTTGGTGGAATTGGTCAGGAGCTCAACGACCCCAGGTTCTAGTGGGCTTGCATCCCGCCACCCAAGAGCCGCACCCGACCCCAATCCGTTCTACACGCGCACGCGGGGGTCACTCACCGGGTAGGTAGCACCCTGGGCTGCTGCGGACCGCCACCGGCAGGGGCGTGCAGAACGCCAGGCCCGAGCCGGCAGCTCTGCGCTCCGCCTCCCGGCGCGGGCTCGCGGCCGCCGCGTTCTCCCGGGGCAGCCCCCGGGGCACGCCCGGCGCTGGCGCACCTGACCTGGGTGCTGACCTCCGCACGGTCGCCGGCTCGCCACCGGGAGGGCCGAGCAGGGCGCGCGCCGCTGTTCCCAGCGCGCCCGGGGCCCGCGCCTGCCGCGGCGGCGAGAACCCGCGCAGCTGAAGTCGCAGCCACTGGAGTCTTCCAGAAACACTCGTGACGCTCCACCGCTCCTCCCTGCAAGTTTGGTCCCGGGCGCCACACCCAGAGGCCGCGCGGACACGGCGCGGCGCGGGAGCCAGGTCTCCGCGCTCCGGGAGGCGCCAGCGAGGTCGCAGCCAGGGCGCAGGGAGGACGCTGGGCTCGCCGCCCGCGCTGCTTCGGAGAGGCGTGCGGACACCTGCAGTCGGGAGGTTGGGGGAGGAAATCAAAACGTTGTTTCCCTTCTCCACTCAACGTTCAGAATTAAAAATGCTCCCGAGAGAGCTCTAGTGAGTTGCAGGCACTTAAACAAACAACAAACAAAAAAAATACTCTTTCCGGCCTCTCAATGGAAACGCATAAAAGCGCACGCGTGTGTTGGTGTGTGGCGGGGGTGGGATCCGGCCCTAACGGAGGTTTCTTTTCGCGGGACACGCGCTTATTCCCTGCAACTTCTCTTCAACTTTGTGGGCGTCTGTCACGGCATCGCATTCACAAAACCACAAACACATCACGAGTCTCCCAAGGCCTTTAATTCTCAGGGGCGACTGGGGAGGCCAGTTACCTGCTGGCGTCTTCCTAGTGGTCCGGGCTCCGTTTGGCCACAGGGATGCCGGGATGCCGGAAGCACTCAGCCCCTAGTGCAAGAAAGAGCAGCCGCGGAGGGGACGGTCTCGGCTCAGACCCGGGACCCACCCGGGACCCGCGGAGCCGTGCGGGGAGAAGCTGGGGTTTCGCTGCCGGAGGCATCCTGGCTGCCGCTTTCTGGAGCTTGGAATTTGATAAATATACCCTGGCGTTTGCCCTCGAATTAGATTCCGTTTCCTTATTTAGCCCCTGCACAATGATTTTAGATGATGTCACTTAGAGCTAAACGAGAAAATTGATCTCAGATTTGCTTGGCCTCTAAAGCTTGGTTAAGCAGATTGAGAATTAAAAAGACAGAGGGAAAAAGCGAAGGGGTGAGGGTGGGGTGAGGGTGGAGGGGAGGGATGTGTGCGCCCCGGAGTGTGTGCGCGGAGGGGAGGGCGCGCGGCGCGGTGGAGAGCGCCCCCGCCTCCTCTCTGGGCGGGGGAACGTCCCTCACCAATGAGAAGTAGTCGCCGACTGCAGAGAAAAAAAAAAGTTTTCCTGTTGACTGTTGGAAGCGAATTGAGCAATTATCTAGTTTACCTTCTCCTCTTGGAAGTTAACGATTGGCGAGATCTTGGCTGCGTTATTGACACAACACTTTCTATTGATAGAAATAAGTAGTGATTGTCCCTGAGTCATTGGTGCGCCGAGAACTCTGCGATGGGATGGCGGGAGTCCATTGGGCTGGGCAGGCAGGTTCGGCTGGCGATGCTGGGGAGGAGGAGGAGGAGGCTGCTGGTGGTGATCGCGCCCGTCCCCCTCTCCGCAGGTCTGTGACAAGCAGAGAACAAGGCAACGACAGCGCAGCCCGGCCTCGGCTGACGGACGCGGGCGCCTCAGACATGGACAGTGGCTGCCACAACGCGACCGCCAAAATGTTAGCGACTGCCCCGGCCCGGGGCAGCGCGATGAGCACCTCCAAACCCTTGGCTTTCTCCATCGAGCGGATCATGGCGCGCACCCCGGAGCCCAAGGCCCTGCCGGTCCCCCACTTCCTGCCGGGAGCCGTGCCCAAGGGGGACTCCAAGCACCCGCTGCATCTTAACCCGTCGATCCCTTGCATGATCCCCTTCGTGCCGGTGGCGTACGACACGAGCCCCAAGGCTGGACTGACAGGCTCGGAGCCGCGGAAGGCGAGTCTGGAGCCTCCGGCGGCTCCGGCGGCGGGGTCCGCGTTCAGCTGCAGCGACCTGCTCCACTGCGCGCTGGGTCTCAAGGGCGACCTGGCCCGCGACGCGCTGCCGCTGCAGCAGTACAAGCTGGTGAGGCCGCGCGTGGTCAACCATTCCTCCTTCCACGCCATGGGAGCCCTGTGCTACCTGAACCGCGGCGACGGCCCGTGCCACCCGGCGGCGGCGGGCGTGAACATCCACCCGGTGGCCTCCTACTTCCTCAGCTCCCCTTTGCACGCGCAGCCCAAAACATATTTAGCCGAAAGGAACAAACTGGTGGTCCCGGCCGCGGAGAAGTACCCCTCGGGCGTAGCTTTCAAAGACTTGTCCCAGGTTCAGCTGCAGCATTACATGAAGGAAAGCGCGCAGCTCCTGTCGGAAAAGATCGCCTTCAAGACCTCCGACTTCAGCCGAGGCTCTCCGAATGCCAAACCCAAAGTTTTCACGTGCGAAGTGTGTGGAAAGGCAAGTACTAGGAAGAAAGGAGTTCTTCCTGCCCCCCCCGCCCCCCCCCCGCTCCGCTCCTTCCTTCCTTTTAAATTTTATTTCGTAATTATATGTATACAGTTGTTATAGGGTGATCTCCTCCCTCCGCCCGATTTTATTTCACGGTCCGTACGCGTCGGACTAACCTGTTCTACATGTTGTTTCGCTTTAAGGTCTTTAACGCTCACTACAACTTAACCCGTCACATGCCGGTGCATACGGGAGCCAGGCCCTTCGTGTGCAAAGTGTGTGGAAAGGGGTTCCGGCAAGCCAGCACCCTGTGCCGGCACAAGATCATTCACACCCAGGTATGTCCATCGGTCTGCATGTCGCTTGGTTTGTAGAAACCGGCCCATCACCTCGTACACTTCGCTGCAAGGTTTGTTTGGAACCGGCAGCTGGACACAGGGAGATGCTGGGCCTGGGTTGTTTTGCCTTTGTTCTTCTTAAAAGCGCGAGGGAGAGCATGGCTGGGTGTCTGCGTTTACAGGGCTGCACTTGATAACAAAAACGCCGTAACTTTTTTTGCTTTCCCTCCCTCCTGTTTAGGAGAAACCTCACAAATGTAACCAGTGTGGCAAAGCGTTTAACAGAAGCTCCACTTTGAACACGCACACCCGGATACACGCGGGCTACAAACCGTTCATATGTGAATTCTGTGGCAAAGGATTTCATCAAAAAGGTATCAAATCATGGAGCCCTCTTCACGGCGGTCTTACCAAAAACCCCAGTTGTTTGGGGATGTTTTAGAAAATAGTTTTTAAAGCGCAGCTAGTTAACTGGCTTATGTGTTGCCATCCCAACCTCCTAGCTGGAAGTCCGGCTAGTCTTAGAGAAAGGAAGGCTGCATATACCAAGGGGGTATTTTTCCTAGCTACTTCCTCTCATCTTAGATAATTGGATTAATGAATACAATGAAAGGTGGAGGGAAGGGCCCCGTTGCTGCTGGTTATAAATAAACGCGGGGAGAGAAGTGCAGGCGCCGCGAGCCCTGCCCTGGCTGCGGGCTGTCCGAGCTGCGGCAGCCCTTCCTCCCGCCGGGCCCTTCCACCCCTCCGCGCCCTGCGGTTCCAGCCCTCTTTTCAAACCCGCCTTCCTGTCGTTCGTGTCTTTCAGGGAATTACAAAAACCACAAGCTGACCCACAGCGGGGAGAAGCAGTTCAAGTGCAATATCTGCAACAAGGCCTTCCACCAGGTCTACAACCTCACCTTCCACATGCACACCCACAACGACAAGAAGCCCTTCACCTGCCCCACGTGCGGCAAGGGCTTCTGCAGGAACTTTGACCTCAAGAAGCACGTCCGCAAGCTGCACGACAGCAGCCTGGGGCTGGCCCGCACGGCGGCCTGGGAGCCCGGCGCCGACCCGCAGCCCGCCGCGCAGCAGCCCATGCCCGCCCCGCCGCTGCCGCCGCAGCTGCCGCCCCCTGGGCCTCTGCAGCCCGGGCTCCACCCGAGCCACTAGTGATCAAGGCCACAGCCCCGTCCCAGGTCAGCCCAGCTCCCCAACACCGAGGCGGCGGCAGAGTGGAGCTGGACCCCCGATCCGAGCTGGTCTGCAGACCCCAGGGCATGCCGGGCCCCACACATTGGCCCCGACCGAAAGCCGCTGCATTGCTCAGCCTTCCGCCTCTTGCATGCCCCTGATACATGTCTCTGTGTATTATATTCTATACCATAGACACTGACAAGTATGAAAAAAATTGGGGGGTTTTGTTTTTCTGATTTTTTTTTTATTTTGGAAAGACTTTTCATCTCGGTGGAGAGATGGTGTTTGTTTTAAAAAAAATCCTGCTGTATTTATTGAGATCTATATTATCCTACCCAGGAATGCTGCAACATTTTAATTTTATTATTGTATATATTTTCATTGTGTTGATTCTGTGGTCAAATGCCTGCCGATTGTTTATAATCATCTCCTCTTTCCCTGAAGTAACAAAACACTGAGTGTATGTTACACACACACTCACACTCACACACACACACACACACACACACAGATGAGTGTACCTGGAAAGACACATTCTGCATTGAACACACACACACATACATACACATCAGTTGAGTATGGTTCATGATGAATGAATTTGAATTTTGCTTTTTTGATTCTTGCACGTGAAAATGGATTCATTGACTGTTAGAAATAAATACTGGGAATGTGCTTATTTAATCACCAGCTTCAGGGCTCTGTTCCCATTATTCAGCTGGAGATCACTAACTCTGGCCGCCTCATCCTTCCTCCTTTTTAAAAAGTTCAGCTCTGTGATAGTATCACCCTAATGCTTGATCTGAAAACTTTACCAACAGCAGGTAATAGTCTCTCCAAATAGTTCCAACTTTGGTAAAGTAATGAAGTTTGGTAAAGTTCAGAAGATGTGGCGTTTTGTAACAGGCATCATGCCTTGGTCCGGGGCCCTCTGACAAGCTTGGGGTGCTCAGTGAGGTGGGGACACCTTATGGGGAGATGTGTGGGGTACACACCCCAGGGCAGTAAAACCGCGCCTTGTGGAGGGGTCGCTATTGTTTGCATCCTGAGGGACTGCTGGCCGGTACACAGCTGGCGAGGGGAGCCGCCGCGTTTTGAGGTGTGTGTATATGTGTTTATGGATGAATATACTTCCGTTCAAGGAGTAAACGTGGATGAAAACCAAACTGCGGCGGTGCCAGGTCCTTGAAACGCTTCAAGTGTGAACCAGCAGCGCGGCTGCGAGTTTGGGCTCTGGTGTTTTCTAACTGCAAGTCTCCCCTGTTCTCCTGCCAAAACAGTGAAACAACCGCTAAAGACTTTAATTAAGAGGGGTAATTAGTTCAGATTCATCAAAGACGGGATGCCATACGATTAGCTGCTCAGTAGAAGCTGCCAGACGAGCTCGCAGCCCAGCACAGCCACCCCTCCGCCCTGGGGCCGCGGCGGGGAGAGAGGCTGGGGGAGCGGGGTCCCCGCCGGCCTCCGCGTCGCCGCCGCCCCTCCCGGCCGCGCGCCCCCGCCCGGCCCCGCCGCAGCGGAAAGCCCCGCGGACCCGCCCCGCGAGCGGGCGCAGGCCCCGGAGAAACCCAGGCTCGCCTCCCCGCGCCCGGGCTGGGGCGCCCGGACGGCGGCCAGAGCGCGGCCGCGAAGGAGTTGAAACGTGCGGTCCCGCCCGGCTTTTGTGTTCCTTGCGGCGCTGAAGGAAACGGGGCGCCCGGAGGCCGCTCGCTCGCGGGGTGAAGGACGGAGAGGGGCGCCGCAGGGGCGAGGCGACAATATCCTTGGCCACCAGAGCCGGCATTTCCCGGCGGGGAAGGCTGGATCGCGGCAGGGGCCGGAGCCCAGGACCCGAGGGGCTCCCCGGAGGCCCAAGAGGCGAAGGGGTGACAGCGCGGGCAGAACGATCAGACCCCGCGGAACATCCAACTCCAGTCCCACCCGAGCCCCTTTCAGGGTGGGGGCGCTGGAGACCTCCCCCCCTCTCCCCCCCGGAGTTGGGCCGCAGGGTCCTGAGAACAGCAAAGTCCCGATTTCACGTGCAGACTTCGGAGGCCAGACTTGCGGGCTCTTGCCCCAGGTCACACGCCTTTCAACCCCCCCCCCCGCACCCCCACTCCCCATGGCCCTGGGGCCCAGCAGTCATGAGATCGAATCCCCACATTTCTGTGTTCCTCACCTCCCCCGACCCCCCACCTGCTCGGCGTTACATCTGACTTCGGAGAGAGGGTTGTTTTGGAATTCCCCAGTTGGGAGGATTCTGAATCTGAGCGGCTGGCCGAGGTGCCATCGCTCCCTGAATATCGCAGACAACAGAAGCATCTTGTCCCAGGCCCTGGCCACATTCCCGCCCAGCCGCCCAGCCACAGAGGGAGTCAGGCACATGCCCCCTAGTTTGTGGGTAACCAGCCACCTTTTGGAGGTGGCTTATTCGGATCTCGAAAGCATTTGTTCTCGTTGAGTAAATTGAAGGAGGCCAGGGATTATCATAGGAGTCAGAAAATGGCCTTTGCTTCTTAAACTTATTCTCAATAATTATTTGAGCTTCTTCTCAAAACCCCAGGATGTAATTCTTCCAGGCTTTTAAGGTGGCAGGCTTTTACTGGTTAAAAACAAGAGGAATAGTGTTGAGGAAAATTACTAAGCCATAAAATATTTCCAGTTAGAAAATACTTATATGGTGATCCTATCTTCTAATACATGCCAGTATGCTTTGACTTATATTGAAAAAGGAAGTCTTCTGTGGAAAGAAATAATTGGTCAGTGGGGGAAGGAGGGGGGGGGGGGGAGAGAGAGAGAGAGAGAGAGAGAGAGAGAGAGAGAGAGAGAGAGAGAGAATGAATCTGTTATTGTAATAGGGAATGACCTGTATAGGTCTAATTTGGTGCAAATTACAGAAAAGGCAGGCAAAAGGAAGCAGTTGTCTGTTTGAGTAGCCTGAAGTGGTGGTGATTAAGTAGGAAAAGCTGCAAACAAATTCTCTAAAATAAGCACTCAAGAGATTACTTGTCAGGAGGCGAATTATCAGTAAACTTTGACTTATGACAAAGCTGGTAGAGCTTCTAACCATCAAGTAGAATCTCTTTAAGGATAGTCTGACTTTAGAGATGAAGCTGGAGGTGGTAAAATGGATAAAGAAGGATACTAGCGAGAGGCCAGTGGAAGACTATACCATTCTCGGCCATCTGACAGATAGTAAAAGGTGGCTTTCCCTTCTTTCTCATCTAATCGCTGTGTGATGAGTGTTCATGTTTGTTCAGGAAACAGGCTGCTCCAAGTCCACTTTCTTTTTATTAGAGCTAGCCAGCAAACGCATGTGTGTAAGGTAGAGTGGCCAGTGTTCACATCACCTGCAGAGAGCAATGACTTGCCCTCAACTCTCTTTATTGGCATTACCTTTTCTTACAGGGAAAGGTGGCCTGTGGGGCTGTAGGGGCCAATTTTAGAAATCTGCTAATCTGGGGGCCTTATGTTTTGTTCAGTTTTGAAAATCAGAATAGAGAATAGAATTAATAATGTAAATAGTTCATTCCCTACCAATGATACAGAACCCTAATCCTGACTTCTAATAACTTCATCCCAAAGGATATAGTTTGCTCAGACTTTCAAAATTGTAATTTGAGAACAAGTTATTGTGCAAGATTAAGACTAAGGTGTCAATTTCTCAGCATTGGGCGCTTCATCAAACTACTTGTTAGTAAGTTCGAAGCTTGGTGAATTTCTTTTTTTAAACAAATATATTTTTATTGATTTCAGAGAGGAAGGGAGATGGAGAGAGAGAAACATCAATGATGAGAGAGAATCATTAATCGGCTGCCTCCTGCACACCTCACAATAGGATCAAGCCTGAAACCCAGGCATGTGCCCTTGACTGGAATCAAACCTGGGACCCTTCAGTCCACAGGCTGACACTCTATCCACTGAGCCAAACCAGCTGGGACACTTGGTGAGTTTCTTATCAAGCTTTGCTCCTTTCCAAATGAATCCATCAGACACAATGAAGCCATAATTCCCAGTCATAATAGACTCTGTTTGATAGATACCTTTTATATAAGTGCAGTTAGCAATATCAGAAATCATCATTTGTTAGATTTGGTGATGACTCAAAGCATTGACTAAATTATAATTAATTCTAAAGGGTCTATTCTGTCTTTGTAAAGTACTCATCCCAAAATATACAAGATAAAATATGAAATATAAATTATCTTAAATTCAAAATTAGGAAAGAAACAAAAGTTTTTTTTATCACTCTATAAATCCTTGTACTGGGTAAATCTTTAATTGTAAACATGAAGTTTATAATTTTAAGGGATCATGACTCACTCTCGTACCAAATAGTGCATTTTTATAAAAGCATGAAAAGGCAAGACAAACCTAAATGTTAATGGATAAAAATGTGAAGTTGTTGACTGGTCGCCCCCCCCCCCCAATTTTTAAAAAATATATTTTATTGATTTTTTACAGAGAGGAAGGGAGAGGGATAGAGAGTTAGAAACATCGATCAGCTGCCTCCCGCACACCCCCTACTGGGGATGTGCCCGCAACCAAGGAATATGCCCTTGACAGTTAATTAAAAACAAAAAAAACTAATCATATTTGGAAGTAGAAGATACCTTATTATGAATTTGATTGTTTCTAGAAATCAAGGCATATGTCCATTCCAACTCCAGGGCAGATGAACTAAAAACAAAGTATATTAATGAACACACTGGTCATTTGTGTACTCTTGGTGATGAAACAGTTGCCAGTTCAAGTCAGTTCAAGTGAAGGGTTATCTCACTTCAGGCAATAGAGAAGAGAAGAGGGAGCCTGGTGTATAAATGGCCTTGATGGAAAAATCTACGTCTGTTACTATGTTTTTCTGTTTGCATTGTGACATGTTGCCCATAATAAACTTTGAGGAAAAGTCAAAATCCATCAAGCACTTGAATGGGCCCAAAGTTATCACAAATAATCGTGTACTTTCGGGTCAAGTTTGAGGTGACATTGGTGTCAAATGAAATGTTGCTATTGGTCTTATGGAGATTAAGTTACTAAATAAAGATGAAATAGAATTCTGTCAATAGAAGTCTCCAGGATTAATATTTTGCTGCCAAACGGACAAATGTTGGTCATGGGTACAAAGGTGTGGGCATGGGGAGAGAAAGCATCACGTATCGGTTCCTAACGAGCTAGACATAACTCAAAAGTGAATACATCTGTCTGTTTGATTTAACTCTTCTTGATAACAATAATATAGTTTTGTGTGTTTGTGTGAGAAATCTAAAAGTTTAGACCAATGCAGAACCCTCTAATCACAGGAACACATATGTCTTTTGATGATTCACCATAGAAATGTAATTTGTCAGTTAAATGTGAGCCAAATCTGAAATTGGTGAAACATTTCTCAGATGCAAATTGTTTACACAAATCTCGGAATAAGATTTGCATTTTAAAATTTTCAGCAGAAACCAAAGTTTGAAACAAATCTCTATAGGACAAGCAACCCAGTTTCCTTGACAATTAATAGTAAAGGAAAGCCCTAACCGGTTTGGCTCAGTGGGCAGAGCGTCGGCCTGGGGACTCAGGGGTCCCAGGTTCGATTCCGGTCAAGGGCATGTACCTGGGTTGCGGGCACATCCCCCGTAGGGAGTGTGCAGGAGGCAGCTGATTGATGTTTCTCTCTCATCGATGTTTCTAACTCTCTATGCCTCTCCCTTCCTCTCTGTAAAAAAATCAAAAAAAAATATTAAAAGAAATAGTAAAGGAAAGAGGGAGAGTTGGAGAGGGTGAGGGTGAGAAGCAATGAGAGGAAGCGAGGTAGAAAGTCCTGGGACAGGGAGAACAAGAAAACCTACCAGTTAAAAGGAGTTTTCAAAACAGAATGACCCACTGATGTATGAATCTTATTTCACCCCAAGTCAATCAAATAAACTATAAACATAAAAAAGTTATCTGAGTCTTGGAAATTTGAACACTGACTGGGTGTTTGATAAAATTAAGAAAATATGTTTACTGTTTAAGACGTGAAAACAGTATTGTGGTTTTGTTAAAATTAGTTCTTTTAGAATGTGTCTTCAATTACTTAAGGGTAAATGGTAAGGTGCCCGGGATTTGCTTAAAAATAACATAGGAGAAGGGAAGTAGGTATAGGTACAGATCAATGAGATTTGCCATGACTTGATAATGGTTAAAGTTACTAAATTTAAATTTTAACATAAAAAGCTTTTAACAATCTTTTACAGTAAGTTGTATCACTTTACAAAACACCCATAATCTTATCATCTTAAAACAATAATTGTATTTCTTATTGATTTTTTGAGAGAGATAAAGGGTGAGGGAAGAAGAGATACACTGATGGGCTGCCCCCTGCACATCCTCTACCAGGGACCTGCAACCTGGGCATGTGCCCTGACCCAGAATTGAACTGGCAACCTGGGGTGACACCAACCAATTGAACCACACCTGCCAGGGCAGTAATTGTATTTTTGTTTAGATTGTTCTTTTTAGTATTATTTCAGGACTAATATAATCATAATCTAAAGCTTCATTTCAAACACTTTGTAGAAATGTTAAAAAATGAAGTTCAACTTTGAAAATAATTATTAATCAATGAGGACCGGCTCTTTTAAAAATCCCTATAATTGGAGATAAAATTACACTCATGAAGCTTACAATTTAATTAGCCATGAGGAAGAACTTCTGGATTGTGAAAAATGATTCTACTTTTACATGATCAGGGAAGTTATACAGTCTCAATTCCTAAGGTAGAAGAGGTAATACTATGTGATTTGGTTGGTTACATACTTTTTAAACTCTGAGACAATTTAATCTTGTCATTTACATAATAAAAATATTTAATGTGATATATACATAAAAAGTTATAAAAATACTATTATGAAGAAGTAGGATGAGAATTAGAATAGAAGTCAGGACAAGCCTCAGTCTCACACAAATTGGCAGAAAATGCTGCATGATGTTGGATAATCCATGGTGCATCTTCATACATATTTATACAGTAGAGATTACACACACACACACACACACACACACGTGTGTGTGTGTGTATGTATATTGCTTTCAATTAAGCACAAATGTTTTAATAGAGTGAATTTAAAATATAATATGAGAAATTAGGTTTTAAATATATAGGGTATTTCAGACTTTATCCCAGAACTTACAGGAATCCTGGAAACTTGAGAGAAAAATTTTGAAAATATAATGAAAGATAATTCAATCAGACAATCGACATTTATTGTGTGTCTACAATGAGACAAATCTTGCACTAAATGCTATGGCAACAGTAATAAAATAAAGAGACATTGTTCATGCTTTGATAAATCTCAGTCTTAATATATATAATTGTAAATAACTAATCAATAATTATAAGTATAATGGAAGAGTAGTGAGAGTCTCTCAAAGAAGGATCTAATGAATCTTGGAGTGGGAGAGATGATATTCGGGAAGGCTTTCCTGAGAAAGTGATTTTAATGGAAGTATTTTTTATCACTTTCTGTATCTTCCTTGGCTATAAGCCACTCTCTTTCTAAAAGAGATTTAAATGTTAGGGAGGAGAGGAAAACACAATTCTAGAACAAAAAGATTATGATTCTACTTTGACTCTCAATCGACCTTCATTTATTTTTTATGCATATTTTTATTGTTGATAGTATTACAGATGTCTCCCACTTACCCCCTTTTACCTCTGTCCTCCCCACCCCCACCCAAACCCCAGGTTATCACCACCCTATTGCCTGTGTTAAATGTGATTTGGTTGGTTACGTACTTTTTAAACTCTGAGACAAATTGAGAAATAATATTTCTCAATTTCAAAAGCCTTACTGTGTCCATGGGCTATGCATATCCTATATAATAAAGAGCTAATATGCAAATGGTCATCATGCCCTCATGCTGTTACTCTGTAACAGCTCAGACACTCAACACTGGGGAGAGGGGAACCGGGACCAGCCAGGCACAAATGAGCCCATGAGAGAGGAACGGGGACCAGCCAGGCACAAATGAGTCCATGAGAGAGGGATGGGGACCAGCCAGGCACAAATGAGCCCATGAGAGAGGAACGGGAACCAGCCAGGCACAAATGAGCCCATGAGAGAGGAACGGGGACCAGCCAGGCACAAATGAGTTCATGAGAGAGGGATGGGGACCAGCCAGGCACAAATGAGCCCATGAGAGAGGAATGGGAACCAGCCAGGCACAAATGAGTTCACGAGAGAGGGATGGGGACCAGCCAGGCACAAATGAGCCCATGAGAGAGGAATGGGGACCAGCCAGGCACAAATGAGTTCATGAGAGAGGGATGGGGACCAGCCAGGCACAAATGAGCCCATGAGAGAGGAATGGGGACCAGCCAGGCACAAATGAGTTCATGAGAGAGGGATGGGGACCAGCCAGGCACAAATGAGCCCATGAGAGAGGAATGGGGACCAGCCAGGCACAAATGAGTTCACGAGAGAGGGATGGGGACCAGCCAGGCACAAATGAGCCCATGAGAGAGGAATGGGGACCAGCCAGGCACAAATGAGTTCATGAGAGAGGAATGGGGACCAGCCAGGCACAAATGAGCCCATGAGAGAGGAATGGGGACCAGCCAGGCACAAATGAGTTCACGAGAGAGGGATGGGGACCAGCCAGGCACAAATGAGCCCATGAGAGAGGAATGGGGACCAGCCAGGCACAAATGAGCCCATGAGAGAGGAATGGGGACCAGCCAGGAACA
The DNA here is from genome assembly GCF_964212035.1 of Myotis nattereri. Taxonomy (NCBI): domain Eukaryota; kingdom Metazoa; phylum Chordata; class Mammalia; order Chiroptera; family Vespertilionidae; genus Myotis; species Myotis nattereri. Next base: position 15,946,950 of record NC_138086.1, on the reverse strand, counting down.
AATGAGCCCATGAGAGAGGAATGGGGACCAGCCAGGCACAAATGAGCCCATGAGAGAGGAATGGGGACCAGCCAGGCACAAATGAGTTCATGAGAGAGGGATGGGGACCAGCCAGGCACAAATGAGCCCATGAGAGAGGAATGGGGGCCAGCCAGGAACAAATGAGCCCATGAGAGAGGAATGGGGACCAGCCAGGCACAAATGAGCCCATGAGAGAGGAATGGGGACCAGCCAGGCACAAATGAGTTCATGAGAGAGGGATGGGGACCAGCCAGGCACAAATGAGCCCATGAGAGAGGAATGGGGGCCAGCCAGGTACAAATGAGCCCATGAGAGAGGAGTGGGGACCAGCCAGGCACAAATGAGCCCATGAGAGAGGAATGGGGACCAGCCAGGCACAAATGAGTTCATGAGAGAGGGATGGGGACCAGCCAGGCACAAATGAGTTCATGAGAGAGGGATGGGGACCAGCCAGGCTGCAGCCCAGGAGAGGGACAAGCCGCCCACCCCACAGTCCCAGGAGGCTGTGGCTACGACCCAGGTGAAGCTGCCCGACCATGGTCCCCTGTGGCTGCGGCTGGCTGGGCAAAGCTGGCCAGGTCCTGGGTGCCTGCGGCTGGCCAGAGGGAGGGAAGCCTGGGTTCTGGGTGCCTGAGACTGGGCAGAGGAGGGAATCCTGGGTGCAGGGTGAGGCAGAGGCAGTTAGGGGCAATCAGGCCAGCAGGGGATCAGTTAGGGGTGATCAGGCTGGTAGGGGAGCAGTTAGGGGCAATCAGACAGGCAGGCAGAGGTGGTTAGGGGCGATCGGGCAGGCAGTCAGAGATGGTTAGGGGCGATCAGGCAGGCAGAGGTGGTTAGGGGTGATCAGGCAGGCAGGCAGGCGAGCAGTTAGGAGCCAGAAGTCCCAGATTGGGAGAGGCAGTCAGACATCCCCTGAGGGGTCCCGGATTGGAGAGGTTGCAGGCCGGGCTGAGGGACCCCCTCCCCCATGCACGAATTTCATGCACTGGGCCTCTAGTAAGTATATAATATGCATATATACTTTGGTTTATCTCCTCTCACCACCCCTCCCTCCCCCCTTAGCCCCACATCAAGGTATGTCAATCTGTTCTATGCCTCAATGCTTTTGGTCTTATTTTATTGGTCAATTCATTTCACAAATAAGTGAAATCATATGATATTTGTCTTTCTCAGATCGGCATTTTTCACTTAGCATAATATTCTCCAGGTCCATTCATGTTGTCCCAAAGAGTAAGAGATCCCTCTTTTTAACAGCTGCATAGTATTCCATTGTATAAATGTCCCACAGCTTTTTTTTATATCCACTCATCAACTGATGAGCACTTGGGCTCTTTCCAAATCTTAGCCATTGTAAATAATGCTACTATGAACATAGGCGTGCATATATTATTTCTGATTGGTGTTTTGGGATTTTTAGAATATATTTCCAGAAGTGGTCTTGCTGGGTGAAATGGAAGTTCCCTTTTTAATTTTTTGAGGAAACTCCATACTGTTTTCCATAGTGGCTGCACCAGTCTGCATTCCCACCAGCAATGAACAAGTGTTCCATTTTCCCCACATTCTTGCCAGCACTTGTTGTTTGTTGATTTTTTTCATGATAGCCATTCTGACAGGGGTGAGGTGATTATCTCATTGTGGTTTTAATTTGCATTTCTCTGATGACTAGTGAATTTGAGCATTTTTTTTTCATACGTCTCCTGGCCATTTGTATGTCTTCTTTGGATAAATGTCTATTCAGATCTTCTGCCCATTTTTTAATGGGATTTTTTGTCTTCCTTTTGTTGAGTTGTATGAGTGCTTTACATATTTTGGAAATTAATCCCTTATCAGATGTATCACTGCCAAATATGTTCTTCATTCAGTGGGTTCCCTTTTCATTTTGGTGGTGTTTCTTTTGCTGTGTGGAAGCTTTTCATTTTGATGTAGTCCCATTATTTTATCCTTTATTCCCTTTGCCTTAGGACAGTGGTCAGCAAACTCATTGGTCAACAGAGCCAAATATCAACAGGACAACGATTAAAATTTCTTTTGAGCCGAAACCGGTTTGGCTCAGTGGATAGAGCGTCGGCCTGCGGACTGAAGGGTCCCAGGTTCGATTCCGGTCAAGGGCATGTGCCTGGGTTGCGGGCACATCCCCAGTGGGAGATGTGCAGGAGGCAGCTGATCGATGTTTCTCTCTCATCGATGTTTCTAACTTTCTATCTCTCTCCCTTCCTCTCTGTGAAAAATCAATAAAATATATTTAAAAAAAAAAAAGAAATTTCTTTTGAGAGCCAGATTTTTTAAACTTAAACTATATAGGTAGGTACATTGTTATTAACTTAATTAGGGTACTCCTAAGGCTTAGGAAGAGCCACACTCAAGGGGCCAAAGAGCCGCATGTGGCTCGCGAGCCGCAGTTTGCCAACCACGGGTAGGAGATGTATCGGCAAAAGTTATACTACTTGAAATGTCTGAGATTTTACTGCCTATGTTTTTTTCTAAGATTTTTATGGTTTCATGCCTTACATGTATGTCTTTTATCCATGTTAAGTTTATTCTGTGTGTGGTGTAAGTTGGTGGTGTAGTTTCATCTTTTTGCATGTGTCTGTCTCGTTTTCCCAACACCATTTGTTGCAGAGGCTGTCTTTATTCCATTGTATGTTCTTGCTTCCTTTGTCAAATATTAATTTAGTGCAATGGTGTAGGTCAATTTCTGGGGTTTCTGTTCTGTTCCATTGGTCTATATCCCTGTTCCTGTTCCAAGCTATTTTGGTTATAATGGCTTTGTAATATAGTTTGATATTCAATATTGTAATCCATCTTACTTCGTTCTTCTTCCTCAAGATTGCTGTAGCTTTTTGGTGTCTTCTATGGTTCCATATTAATTTTTGGAGTATTCGTTCTAGTTCTAAGAAGTATGCCATTGGTGTTTTAATAGGGATTGCATGAATCTATCGATTGTTTTAGGTAGTATAGACATTTTAATTCTTCCAGTCCATGAACATTGTATATGTTTCCATTTTTTTGTATCTTCCTCTATTTCTTTTTTCAATGTCCTATAATTTTCCAAGTACAGATATTTTACTTCTTTGGTTAAGTTTATTCCTAGGTATCTATTTTTTGTTGTTGTTGCAATGGTAAATGGGAATTTTTTTTTAGTTTCTCTTTTGGAGAGTTCATTATTAGTGTATTAAAATGCCATCAATTTCTGGATGTTGATTTTTGTATCCTGCTACCTTGACAAATTCATTTATTAAGTCTAGTAGTTTCCTGATGGAGTCTTTAGTGTTTTCTGCGTACAATATCTTGTCATCTGAGAATAATGACAGTTTTACTTCCTCCTTTACATTTTGGAAGTATTATGCTGAATAAGAGTGGTGAAAGTGGACATCCTTTTCTTGTTTCTGTTCTTAAGGGAAACGCTTTTAGTTTTTGCTCATGGAATATTATGTTGGCACCTAGCTGCTGCTCCTCCCCACTCAAGATAGCGCAGTCTCCAAGCCAGAGGTGAGCCTGGGGAGTGGCTGTGATGGTAGCAGGGGCTCTTTGGCCAAGAGAGTGCCTACCACCTGCTGTCAGGCTCCTCGCTATAGTACTGTCCCATACACACACACACACACACACACTCACACACACACACTCACGCTCACCCACACAATTACCCTCTCACTCCCTCACTCACTCACACTCTCTTCCTCACTCCAGTCTTGCCAGCCACCTGTTCTGAACTCTCAGTTGACCTTCAGAATTCATGGTGAGATAAATCTTAAAACCTAGGCTTTGTCAAGAGACAAATAATATTTCTTAATTTCAAAAGCCTTACTTAGCTCATCTAGCTATCTTGGGAGGAGTTTCAAATATTAGTGTCAAATATATATATAAGCCATCTATATATATAAAAACCAAGCAACCAAATGACTGGAATAACCAGTCACTATGACGTGGTATGGGTGGGATTGGCGGCCAACCTCCTACGGCCCTTCCTTATGGCTGGCCCTGCCCGTCCCCTCCACCCTGATCAAGAGCAGGGCTGGCCGGCCAACCTCCCTTGGCCCCTTCCCCCAGCCGGCCCAACCCCCCAATTAGCAGCCCCCCCCCCCAGTTGGGGATAGCCCCTCCCCCTGGCTGGCGGGACCCCACCCATGCATGAATTTGTGCACTGGGCCTCTAGTATAAATATAATTATTTCTATAACACTCACCTGGTTGGCCTGGACCAAAGATCAGTTGATTTTGGAGAATGACACTTGGATTGTAAGACTTAAATGGGGGATGATTCCAATAATAACTGCTATTTTATTGATAGTCTCTTTTCTGTAGTGAATGAACAACACCCCTTGGGCCTGACATACTGTTATTTATCCACCAAAGAACTTCTTTCCTCTGTAATGATGAGGGAAGACTGCCTGAAGCCATTTGTTTTCATTTGGGAAGGATAGCACATGCTTTCACAGTCTTACCTCTGAGCTCTTACGCTGTGATTTCTTATGCTCTCTGCACAGTCTCAACTACAGGAAAGGTGACAGCCTCACTATCCTCCAGGAACTCATGTTGAAACACCGGATTGACTATATCAGACTGATTGACTTCGTTGTACAGGAAGTTTCAAGTTTATTAGATGCCATCTACTAGATGACATAGTTGTGTCAGAAGTTTACAGATAAACTCAGTGAAAATTAACAGCCTCTCACTTCAGTGATGCTTTTAGGGCTCTAGTTGTCTAGGGTATGTTGAGATAACACCTCCAAAGTGAAAATGTTGCCTCTCAACCTCCTATCCTAAAAAAAATCACGACACATGGTTTTTTATTGTGGAGGATATCATTAAGCTGCTGAATTCTCTGTCTATTATAAATTTACTTCTCGATTTCTAGTGATGGGAGGTATAAATAATTTTTTTGAGGTAGATTTAACACGAAGCTTAACAATCAGGTGTTTCTAATGCATAAGACCTACAGAGTGGCCTAGCAGTATGAAATTTATTTGTTTATTTTTAGTTAATACTCACCCGAGTATATTTACATTGATTTTTAGAGCGAGTGAAAGAGAGAGGGAAAGAAACATCAGTGTGAGAGAACACATCGATTGGTTGCCTCCTGCACGAGCCCTGACCAGGGCCCAGGCTAGGGAGGAGGAGTCTGCAACCAATGTACATGCCCTTGACCGGAATCAAACCTGGGACCCTTTGGTCGGCAGACTGACACTCTATCCCCTGAGCCAAACCGGCTAGGGTGATGAAATTTATAATTTTGCCTGAAGAGGGCCACAAAAATCATATACGCTTCAGTTTTTATATTGCTGTTGTTTAAACCATTTTGAGTTGTAATTTCTGTTATTTGAAACTAAAAGCATCTTTTGAAATAAAGAGGAGAAATAGCATTTGTGTTCTTCAGCATCTTCTGACAGAAAACAACCCCCCCCCCCCGCCACCCTCTGTCAGAATGTATCTCAAGGCTGGGGCCACTTGCCAGATATAAGCCCCACTGTAGTTACTTTCTGAACCTGAAAGTGAGGCCTCCCAGAATCCCAGAGTGGCAGCCTCTCTTCTTGAGAAAGTGAGCGTGGCCATGTGTAGAAATCAAGATTTCTGAAGACAACCCACCGAACAGGATCTGTATCTGAAACAGAAAAGGAATGCACTGAGTGGAAAGCATGGGGCTCCTAGAGCCAATTGCTCACCATTTGGAGCGAAGAATTGTGAGCTGGACTAGGACAGACACAATGAGATCAGGAATAGCCAAGGCTCTGCCTGGGATGCTGCACAGGCACCATTGCTGCTGAAGCTTGAATCCGTCCCAGCCATGGTTCCTGAGGCTAATACATCAGGGCGAAGACTCCTGGGCAGATACCCCAAACTGACCTCTCAGAGGACATGTTCATGTTTACCCCACTCATCTACCTGAGCTTCCCCAGATCATAGATTCAAGGCTGACTAAACAGCCTTCAAAAATGGGTTACAAAAGATCTATTCTCTCTTGCCCTATACAGGCTGGTTGAGTGGGTTGCAGAGTAGCATTTAAAGGAGGACCCTGTGATTAATCACTTTTTTTTTCTACTTGGCTACTGAATGCCCTCTGAATTTATTTGATTTAGCAGGAAACACATTCAGAGAAATGTTTCCTTAAGGGCCTGACACAGCACTTTCTTTGTTCCGGGAAGAATTTAAAATAGATTATTAAAAGACATAAATATAATAAGAAAATAAAGTTTAAACTTAGCAGGTGAGAAAATGAAGGCAGGAATGATCAAATCACACCTGAATTGGGTTTATTACACAAAACTGTGCTGCCAGATCGTGTTGGTTTATTGGCACAGAGACATAAATGTTGTTTTCTGCTTTCAGAAAGCAGACATGAAAAGGGGGAAATCATCACTGCTGTGAAGGACAGCGCTGAGAGGAAGATTCGCTGGGAAGAAGTAAAACAACACTGGTAGTGAGGCAGAGTGGAAATTTCCATGGTAGGTCTTCCTGGAGAAGACACTGAGAGGACGCAGGGAATTTCATCCTCAAAAATATCCTTTGAGTAAACACCCAACTCTTAAAAATTGTTTCATATAGTTTTGCTCAGCTATTGGCAAAATACCAAAGTACAATGTAATAAAAATAACAGATAAGGGGCTTAGCAGTTTGATTTCAGGAATGCAATTCTCCATTTAAGAGAGAGAGAGAGAGAGAGAGAGAGAGAGAGAGAGAGAGAGAGAGATTCTACAGGTATAGTTAAACTGTATTTTAGACATTTTTTTATGAATATTGTGTTTCCCCTAATGGAGGTTTAAAAAACTTTGAGCATCAGTGAGTTAAGGTAACATAACATATAATATATATCACTAATTAAATCAATGAACAGTATTTTCAAAAATCAATAGAGACAGAGGATAGAATTAAAATGTTATTATGAAAATTGAGGAATCAGATTACATAATGTGCCAGAATAGATTGGTACATGACAATAGCATAGAGGAGGGCTGAGAAATAACTTTATATGGGCCAGCATCCCTGTAAGATGTAAATTTGAGTCATCAAAATCTCATTTTCTGCCCTCGCCGGTTTGGTTCAGTGGATAGAGCATCTGCCTGTGGACTGAAGGATCCCAGGTTCAATTCTGGCCAAGGGCACATGACCGGGTTGCCGGCTCGATCCCCAGTAGAGGGTGTGCAGGAGGCAGCTGATCAATGATTCTCTTTCATCATTGATGTTTCTATCTCTCTCTCCCTCTCCCTTCCTCTCTGAAATAAAAAAATATATTTTTTAAAAAATCTAATTTTCTATGTGATAGGGCAGGGCTGCAATGAGTTTGCCTAGAGAAATTTCAAAGCAGTTGTAACCGAATACGCATCTCACCATAAAAAATAAATCTCAGGTTATCCTGTAATATACAACATGGAGCGATGTAACTTTGCTTATTGGAGAACTTCCCAAGATAAACACTGATAGACCTAGAGAGAACTGTGCTAAGCGAAATAAGCCAGCCAGAGAAAGATAAATATCACATGACCTCAGTCATATTCGGAATGTAATGAACCACATAAACTGATGAACAAAAATAGACCCAGAGGCATAGAAGCATCAAACAGATTGTCAAACCTCAGAGGGAAGGCAGGGGATGGAGGCTGGTGGTGGTGGTGGGGGTGGGGGTGGGGGGCGGGGGGGGGGTGGAGATCAACCAATGAACTCATATACGTATATGCAGTAATTTGAGAGAATACATGCACCTCTATGCTCATTGCACCATTATTTACAATAGCTAAGATTGGAAGCAGCCCTAGTGCTCATTGGTAGATGAGTGAATAAAACTCAGCAATAAAAAAGAAGAACATCTTTCCCTTTGTGACAGCATGGATGGAGCTGGAGCACATTATGCTGTGTGAAATAAGCCCGTCAGAGAAAGGCAAGTATCATATGATTTCACTCATATGTGGAATCTAATGAACAAAATGAACTAACAAGCAAAATAGAGACAGACTCATAGATGGAGAGCAGGCTGACAGCTGTTGGTTGGGAGGGGGCCTAGGGGTGTGTGTGGGAGGGATTGAACAAAAAAAAAGAGAAAAAAATCATGGACACGTACAGCAGTGTGATGACTGCTGGGGGCAGGGTGTGTGCGAGAGGTAGAGGAGAATATAGGGTGGATAAATGGTGATGGACAGAGACTTGACTGTGGTGGTGAACACATATAGTGTACAGATGATGTGTTGTAGAATTGTGCACTCAAAACCTGTATAATTTTGTTAACAGTACAGCGGTGGTGGTGGGAGCCTCTCCCACCTCCTCAGCATCGCTACGGATATCCGACTGCAGCTTAGGCCTTCTCTCCACTGGCAAATGGACATCCTTGGAGGGCTGCCAGGCTGCCAGAGGGGCTGATAGCTGTTTGCAGCTGGTCACACCCCCTTCAGGGTGGGTGAGGGGTCCCCACTGGGGTGCCTGGCCAGTCTGGGTGAGGGACTGAGGGCCGTTTTCAGGCTGGCCAAGCCCCCCAGTGATGGAAGCTCCCAGCCTCTCCTTTTTTTCTTTCTTTTTTTATTCTGAGATTTATTTACCTTCTATAATTGAAACTTTGTAGCCTGGAGAGGAGCTCAGAGCTGGCCAGGGCGGGCAGGAAGGAAGCCTCCTGCTTGCTCTAGCTCCATGGCCACGGCTGGCTGAAAGCAGGTATCTGGGGTTTATTTACCTTCTATAATTGAAACTTTGTTGCTTTGAGTGGAGCTCAGAGCCGCTGTGGCAGGCGAGAAGCTTGGCTTCCTCCATCATTGGGGCCACCAAGCCTCCTACTTGCTCCAGCTCTGTGGCTGCCGGCCACCATCTTGGTTGGGTTAATTTGCATATAGTAGCTCTGATTGGCTGGTGGGCATGGCTTAAGGCATGTCTGACTGCCAGCTTGGGCCCAATCCCCCAGAGAGTGGGCCTAAGCCAGCAGGTGGACATCCTTCGAGGGGTCCCAGACTGCAAGAGGGCATAGACTGGACTGAGGGACCACCACCCCCCCCCCACACACACACCAAGTGCACAAATTTTGTGCACCAGGCCTCTAGTAAAGAAATAAAGCCAAAAAAAAGCAAAAAAAAAAAAAAAAGGTAACTATATGAGATGATAGTACAGTGGGGCCTTGACTTACGAGTTTAATTCGTTCTGAGACTGAGCTCATGAACTCAAATTACTCTATCAACTCAATGCAAAAAATCGGCTGAGAGACAGCTGATATCTCAAAAAACTCGTTAGTCAGGGCACTCATAAGTCAAGGCCCCACTGTATATTAATTAGCTTGATTGCGGTAATCATTACACAATGCATATATTTATTAAAGCATCACGTTGTACAAACTAAATGTATATAATTTTATTTGTCAATCACACTTCAGTAAAGCTGAATGAAAAGTACCCAGTTAATGAAGGGCATCACTGGTGCTTTTGAGAAATAACCAGCTTCTCAGGGGGGGATGGAAAATGGGCAGCCTCTCAAAGCAGCCAGGTCGTTTCTCGCCATCCTTTCATTTGTGCTGCTAACCAACAGTGGCAAGCTTTTTGATAAGGAGGCAGGGGAGGGAGAGTACAGGGACACCCGTCAGGGCCTCCAGCAGAGCCTGCTTAGAAGCTCAGACTTAAGACCATTCAGTCCTGCTCTCCCGCCTCATTCCCTGCCACACTCAAGAGGCAAGTCCCCTGGTCAACTGTGTTCCTACACCAAGTCACAAGTCATCACTTCCATTCCTACCTCTCTTCAGTGCCTTTCTCTGAGACCTCTTCATCTTCCTTTGTCATCAGGTCATTGTCATGCGAATGTCCTCGCCCTTCCTTAGCCTACACTTCACCGTGCATGTTGTCAGCCACTTGTTTGCCACATTTTCAGCATCCTAATCTCCTTCCGTTTCTACTGCAGCCTCACCTCAGACCTCGATCTTGAATCAATTTGTGTGTCTACTTTCTTTCTTACTCCACGCAGGTTGCTAAAGTGCTGCTGGAGAAACAGCACGCGCGAGTGGAGCTATGCCACTCCATATGCCTGGTTTCAACCTCAGTCATCAGGGAGGCAGAACTGCCCAGCTGAGTAGCAGCATAAATTATTTGGATTTCTTCTGCAAGGGACATTTGTTTTTTTCTTCATTTATTTATGTAATCACGTATTTATCTCAGTATAGACTCATAGATGTTTATTTTGTACTTGGGTTATAATACAATACTATTTTATCCTTTGCTCAAATTGTTTCAGATTTGGCTATTGAGAGCTCTTTCTTCTGTCCCTTTGACATACCCTTATTATTGTCAATATGTCCAGCATCAGTGTGTGTGTGTGTGTGTGTGTGTGTGTGCACACGTGTGTATGCTTCCTTACAGACTGACAATACAATGTATTCCAAGTTCACCTGCATATTTCCTGCCCTAGTCATAGAATCAACCATTTCCCCAAACATCCTTGGTTCCTTTTATTGGAGAACTAGAGGCCCAGTGCATAAAATTCGTGCATGGGAGGGGGTTCCTCATCCTGGCCTGCACCCTCTTGCAATCCGAGACCACTGGCTCCTAACTGCTCACCTGCCTGCCAGCCTGATTGCCCCATACTGCTCTCCCCTGCTGACCTGATCACCCCTAACCGCCTCTGCCTCAGCCACCGCCATCGTGGCTTTGTCCCGAAGGACGTCTGGAAAGATGTCTGGAAGACATCTGGTCTAATTAGCATATTACTCTTTTATTAGTATAGATGGGTATACTTGATTAGAAATCAAGATGTGGGTACCAGGTATGTTCTCTGCTACAGTTCTGTCAGTCCTTCCAGGGCCTAAGCTCTCAGAGCAAGGATGTGTGTGTGTGTGTGTGTGTGTGTGTGTGTATACTGGTGTATCTACACGTACTTATAAATATTCCTGTATGTATCTGTATTAAGCTAAACATGAGTTCATAATGATGTCTTGAACTTGAGGCAAATACCACATGGCTCATTCTTGCCCTCTCTTCTTTCTTATGTGCAGATTCCCATTTCAACAGTGAGAAATCTGCTTTCCACTATCTGTTTATTTATTTGTTCATGTGTAGTGGTTTCCGAGTTGGTCACTTGTACACTTGTGGGGAAAAGCTTTATCAGTTAGAGTATAGTGATTGCGTTTAGTTCCTTTTGTCTTACAGTGGTCAGTTATGTCCATGTTACTTAGGTCAGCACCTTTTTCCTGTCCCATTAAGTGAGGTTGCTTCACATATTTGCAATACAGTTAGAGTCTCTTGTCCTAATCTGCCTTCCTTCCTGGGATTCCAAGACTTCCTAAGTGAGTTTTGAAGATTTACACACATTAAAGTTTACTCCTTGAGCTATAAAGTTAAATGGGTTTTGACAAGTGCATAATGTTATATATCCACCATCAGCATACCATACAGAATCATTTTGCCACCCACCAAAATCTCTTGTGCCTCACCTATTCAACTCCCTTTCCCCTTGAGCCCCTGGCAAACATTAACTGAACATTAACATAACTATAAACTATCTCTCCATTTACTTAGTTTTTTAAAAAATTCTTTAACCAATGTTTTATAAATCTCCACATATAGATTCTGTCTATATTATGCTTGATTTATACCACAGTATATAAGTTTTTGGTGTTATTGTAAATAGCATTTTTTTTAAAATTTCAGCTTGCAACGTTCATTATTGGTATATAAATTTTTTTTCCTTTTGCACATTGCCCTTTTATACTGCAATCTTGCTGGACTAGCTTATTAGTTTCAGAAGTTCTTCGTAGATTCTTTGAGGACTTCTCTGTAAACAACTGTGCCATCTATCACTAAATATAGTTTTATTTCTCCCATATCACTCTGTATACATTTTTTTTTCTTGTCTTAGCGCATTGCTAATACTTCTAGTATAATGTTCAATAGGAGTGATAAGAGAGAATATCCTTGCCTGACCTGGTGTGGCTCAGTGGTTGAGCATCAACCTATGAACCAAGAGGTCACTGTTTGATTCCCGGTCAGGGCACATGCCAGGGTTGCGGGCTCAATCCCCAGTGTGAGGCATGCAGGAGGCAGCCGATCAATGATTCTCTCTCATCATTGATGTTTCTATCTCTCTCTCCCTCTCCCTTCCTCTCTGGAATCAATAAAAATAAATTTTTTTTAAAAAAAGAGAATATCCTTGCCTTGCCCCAGTCTTAGGGGGAAAGCATCTGTTTCTCAGCAGTAACTTTGATGCCAGCTGTGGACTTTTTGTAGATGCTATTTATCAAGTGCAGGAAGTTCTCTATTTCTAATTTGCTGAGAGTATTTATCATTCATGGGTCAAATGCTTTTTCTGCATTAATTTATATGGTTTTTCTTCTTTAGGCCATTGATATGGTAGATTACATTAATTGATTTTTGAACGTTGAACCAGCCTTGGATACTTGGAATAAATCTCATTTGTTTGCAGTGTACAATTGTACGTTGTTGCATCATACCAATATGTCTGCCTTGAAGGATTTTATAGTCAGAGGGCAATCAAGAGATAGACACACACTCAACTATAATCCAAGGTGGAACAAAGCAAGTGTAAAAGAGGGGAAAATCCTACAAGCTTTTAATGGGGGAAAACTTTATATCTGGTTTGGAGGAGTTGGGTGACACTACTATGTAAAATGTGGCTAATATGGAATCAGGATTTACATCATTGAATCCAAACCCTTCCCTTGTCTATAAATCAGGTAGTCGCACAGTCCATCTCTCCCGAAATAAGGAACTGGTATCTGATCCCAGTTACCCCATCCTCATGTCAGTAAGCTTTTCTTTGCCTCACACAGCCACCCACTTAAATAGGTAACATGAATCTTGACTTTTAAGTAACTTATTTAGAAAATGAACATGGCTGTTCCCTTGAATTTCCTCATTCTTTCAATAAAAAGAAAACTGCAAGGCCTAGGTGGGTCTAGAATTGCGTAATTCTGCAATTGAGCAACACCATCGCGTTCTTGTGCTTCAGACCCGTAGAGCCAAACCAAGAAAACATAATCCCCATCTGCCACAATATAGCTCCCTCTCCTTGCTGGGGGAGGCGGTTCCCGGCCGAGACAGCCGTCGCTGTATGTTCTCTGTGTGACTTGCCTTTAACATGTGAGTTAGGTCTTTTTTCCCTACACTTGGGACAGTTATTGTTTCCACAGAAAATTCACAGAGAAACTTAAGTTGAAGTTCACATGTGTTTTTTTCTTTGCAACTTAAAGAGCTAACGTTCACTTTGCCTTAAGGACATTTAAGATCATTTGCAATGGCTTACCCCAGGTAAGGGACACTTTTTAAGGCTGTTCAAAATGAAACGAGCACCTGTCCTAGTTGCTTTTTATTATTACTGAAAATTGGGTTCTTTTTATCATAGTGCAGAGGTATTTGTCCTCATCTCATATAGAGAATTAATTTTCCTGAAATAACAATTATAATGAAAATGATAATATCAGTGTTAATATTTATACTTAATCTTACCATGAGTCTGGTGCTTTATATAGATGATTTATTTGATCTTCTCAACCACGCCATGAGCTAGAAATTGTTAATATCATCTCCATTTTAGAGAAGAGGTAAGTAGATTGCCCAAGGCAGCGGGCAGTAAGTAGCTGAGCCAGTATTTCAACTGTGGTTGGTCTGATGCCAGTCACTCAGTTTGGTACCCTAATGAATGATCTACTGCCATGTCTTGGCTGTCCTTGTTAGCCTAAGTCATTGGTCAGCACTCATCCCCAACACACACATGCACATGCATGTGTGCATGTACACACACACACACACACACACACACACACTTAATCCACTGTACTCTGTGGCTTCCAATTATCCTAACCCTCAAGTTCCTCCACAAACTGCCTCTTCCTCTACAACAGTGGTTCTCAACCTTGGCTGCACATTAGAATCACCTGGGAATCTTTTTTAAATCCTGATTTCTGGGCTTCATCCTCCGGAAATTCTGTTTCTTTGTTACTAATGTTGTGGCCCCAACCCATAACAAAGAAGCAGAATTTCTAATGTGCAGCCAAGGTTGAGAACCACTGCTCTACAACCAGTTCCCCAATTAAGCCCCTCAATACAGTAAAAGAGTGACTTGTTTTTTAAAAATATATTTTATTGATTTTTTAATAGAGAGGAAAGGAGAGGGATTGAGAGTTAGAAACATCGATCAGCTGCCTCCTGCACACCCCCTACTGGGGATGTGCCCGCAACCAAGGTACATGCCCTTGACCAGAATTGAACCTGGGATCCTTCAGTGTGCAGGCCAACACTCTATCCACTGAGCCAAACTGGTTAGGGCAAGAGTGACTTGCTTTTTTCCAGCTCCACAAAGACCCATCTTTGCTCAGGCAGCTCCCTGCAGCTGCAATGCCCACACCACCTCCTCAGGACTGTCTCCCTATAGCTGGGTCAGCTCCAAAAAAAAATTTCCAAGGATGGAGAGAAGATAGGCAGTGGGTGGCTGAGCCCAAGGTGAAATAAAATAATGTTTTCTTTTATTGATTTACCCACGTTTGTCTTTTAATTTCTGGAGAGCCTCGATTGCATTCAAAAATGTTAATAGGAGTTGAAGGTCTCTTATTCATACAGTTCCAATCTATTCTGCAAATAAGCAGCAGTGAAAATGATTCAGACGTGAATAATTCCCCCAAACCTTTGCTTATTGAAATGAATCAGAGATGATTACTAGGTTGGAGAATTTGCATCCACACAATTTTCTAGTCTCACAAACATAATTTTCTTTCGACTTAATAGAAAATATTTGCTCTTTTAAAAGCTGTTGTGATGGTGGGACTGTGTTCTCTACGCCTCCACAGGAATGTGGCAGCACCGTCCACTGCTTGCTGCCCCTCAGAGCTGGGGTGTATGTGCCCTCCAGGCTGCCCAGCTCTGTGGGTCTCAGCTTTGACCTGACCTCTGTGAAGATCCGTGTGTTGTGTTGGTCATTTCATCCGCTAAGAAGTCAGTGTCGTTTCACTAGTTGGGGTGCTGGCAGTTTCTCTCTGCAGGACAACTTCCCATGCACATGCAGGTTGGGAGGATAACGATAACCTGTCACATCTCAGGGGTTTATCCAACCACTTCACTTTTCAGATTTAGCTGAGGAGAGGAGGACATTTTAATTGGAGTTGCTCTGAAAAGAGGGCGGGGACAGAACGCTTTTTGTCTGGGATCCTTCAGAACCATCTGGAAGACACATGAGGTTCGTTTTCTGCCATTGTCTCCCCGAAGCATCAGGCTGTTGTTCCAGGTGTGTGAAGTGCCTGGATGACGTAGGGTTAATACTTGATTTTCATTATGTCCAACAGCTTGGTCCTTTATCCTCCGAGGGATGTGTTTTCAAAGCCACAGGAGATTTCTTTATCCCCCACCAAATGCATCTTTACAAACAGCTCAGCTGGTGTAAGGCCTCAGGTGGGCTCCGGGGACCTACAGGAACAAGGTTTCGCTGTAGGCACAGGGCGATTCACACGTGGCATTATATTAAAGGCATTTTGAATTTCTCTCTTCTGGTTTTCTGGAGAAACAAGCATCCCTCATCCCGAGGCTAAACAAGAGAATCCAGGGTTCCTTGAAACTATGTTGGACAAAAAGCAAGGCATGCAGATGATACTGAGGGAAAAAAAATATTGTCTAGGAAAGAGAAAGGAAATAAAGAAAAAAATTAAAAATATTTTTAAAGGACTAATACTCAGAGTTAACACATTATCTTGAAAATAGAGGAAAAGTCAAGAAAGAAAGTAGATAAATATAATTTAGGAATATAATTTTAAGTGAAAAGTTCCCAGAGATGACATCCTGTGTGATACCTTTAAAAAATACATTTATATTTTGAAATATAACACAAAGGGGATCAAGTCACCCTTTTAAAAATAAATTTAAAAACAACCCAAACAAAGGTATATGCTATTAATAAATATATATAAGTGCATTAAATTATGTTAAAAGGAAAGGAAAACAACAGTGGACTTAAGTGGCAAGGTGGGAGGCGAGGGTGGGTGGACCAGCACCTCATGTGGGTGTAAGTTATTGTCGTCATTTTAGTTCTCCGTTGGGTGGTGTTTTGAAACTCTTTATGATATTATTAAAACAAGCCAACAAATGAACAACAGATAAATAAAAGAGCTTTTATGTAGAAATGATGACAAGTTGGTATGAATAGAGGATTATGAGTAATGCAATTCTGTGCACCTGAGGTCCAATAAAAACAAAGGAAAAGGGAGGAGGAAATATTTGCCCTTTGAGTAACATATTCCAAGCCTGGCAGTTCCTACACTGTATACGCCTTTCCCCACAATATTGGACATTAATTTCCACGGATGTATACATCTAAGTGGATCGCTAGAGAACTCTCAGTTTCACCGGGAAGCGTTAGCCTTTTGGGAGCTACCCTCCCTTTCCTGCAGAGAAGGGGAAAGTAATTTGTTTAGACAGGGTCCGGGCAAAAGCGCTCTCTGCTGTCAGGTAGTGGAGTGGCAGTCTTACTCAGACTCACCAGGTCTTATGTCTCCACTTTCAGAAACAAGAGAGCTAACACAAGATACGTTTCAAAATGGATAACCTGAATTTCCAAGCAGAGCTAACATTCCTCCCTGCCTCCCACAAACTTTCTAAACTGTAGAATTTTAAAAATTTATATATATTTTTATTGATTTTTAGAGAGAGAGGAAGGAAGAGAGGGACAGAGAGAGAAACATCTATGTGAGAGAGAACCATGGATAGGTTGCCTCCTGTATGCACCCTGATCAGGGATCAAACCTGATACAGTGGGGCCTTGACTTACGAGTTTAATTCATTCGGAGACCGAGCTCGTTAAGGAGCTCGTTAAGGAGCTCGTTAACTCAAATTACTCTGTCAACTCAATGCAAAAAATCAGCGGAGAGACAGCTGGTATCTCACAAAACTCGTTAGTCGGGACACTCCTAAATCAAGGCCCCACTGTACCTGGATACATGCCCCGACTGGGAATCAGTCCTGTGACCTTTTGGTGCGTGGGATGACACTCAACCAACTGAGCCACACCAGCCAGGGCAAACTATGGGACTTTTTAAAAAATATATTTTATTGATTTTTTACAGAGAGGAAGGGAGAGGAATAGAGAGTTAGAAACATTGACAAGGGAGAAACATCGATCAGCTGCCTCCTGCACACCTCCCACTGGGGATGTGCCTGCAACCAAAGTACATGCCCTTGACCGGAATCGAACCTGGGACCCTTCAATCTGCAGGCCGACGGTTTATCCACTGAGCCAAACCAGTTAGGGCAAACTATGGCACTTTTAATCCTTATTTATTATATTGATTCTTCTTATTGATTGCTGCAGGCTGGGTTTCCTGGTTCACAAGTTATGGAGATTATTGAGATGAGCTTTTGAGAATAAAGGATATGAGGGAAGTGGGATTGGGCAGAGGGAGAAGATGGATTGTGATGCAGTTATCACAGAGGCCGCCCCCACCCCACAGAGTGCTATGAGGCTGAACTAAGACACAGATGCTGGGCCATTGAACACCACTTCCCCAGGGCAGCCCACATCCAAGGCTGTCTTTGGGGAGGATTTTCCCATCACCACTTTCTTTCAGAACCTCCCTCCCTCTGAATGAGGATATAATGCAACAGCAGCCAATTTTAGCGTGTACATCCACACTGAGTCAACTCTTCTGTGAACTCAGCTTGGCCATCTTTCATCCCTGGGCCTAGGGTGGCACTCACTATAGGTGTGAGCTGATGGGGAGACTTCACTGTAATAGTCCTGGATGTTGTAGACATCTGGGTTGCCTGCCTGTACCACTTCTGTGTTTAGCGTAGTTATAATTCTCTCCTGTATATGCCACAGTCATGAACTCTAGGTGTCTTCCACTATGATTCTCCTACAGGAACTTGCCATAAACTTCATATGGCGTTGCCCTGGCTGCATGGCTCAGTTGGTTGGAGCATCGCCCCGTACATCACAAGGTTGTGGATTTGATTCCCGGTCAGGGCACACCCAGGTTGGGGAATGCATGGGAAGGAACTGATTGATGTTTCTCTCAAAGCCGTGACCCTTCAGTCCGCAGGCCACTGAGCAACCAGTTAGGGCTACTTTTTTGTTTTTATTTATTTTTAGAGACAGAGGAAGGGAGAGAGCGAGAGACATAGAAACATTGATGAGAGAGAATGTCATCTATGTCACCTTCCATAACCCTCAGTAAATGGGTTGGAGCAGTATTGGCAAGTGTGGGATGTCTGTCTCCAGAACCTGGTTGTGTGATAGTCCTGGCATAGACCACGGAAATCCTAAAATACTTCACTGATGTGGTCAACTGCTGGGTCTTCATAAGGTTTATCTCAGACTCTCTGAAACACAAGTGCTTTACTAAGGCCTCCAACATCCTAGCTCCCTTTGCTCGTCTGGCCCAGTTACCATAATATGTTGGTATAGCGGGCCAATGTCAGGTCACACTGAACGTCCATATGTTCTAGGCCTCTTTGGAATATGTCGTGGCAGGGACCAGGGGAGTTAACACAGCCTTGGGGAAAGCTGGGAATGTATACTGTCGCCTGTCTCACATGGATGTGAATTGTGTCCGGTCCTCCTTGAGAGCGATGGAAAGAATACATTTGCCAGACCACTGGCTACATATTATGCACCTGAAAATAAGTTCATCTGTTGTAGTAAATATTTCATTTCTGCAATTGGGGCTATGACTGGATTGGGTTTGAAGGCAGCTACTGCCATTCTTCGGGATTCATCAGTATAGTAGGGGTCACACAGGTGACTCAATAGAAATGTACTAGAGACCACCACTCCTGCAACATCTAGTTTTTTTGTTTGTTTTTTTTTTAAACAAAGACACAGACTTTATTGAGGCAGATACATTTCCTAGCAAGGAAGGAAAGGGTCTTAAAAGTTCCTGGAGCAACTGGTTCCTGTGTGCTTCTTACAGGAAGATGGAAATTGGGGTGGAGGACTGGGGTGCAGAATTAAGGCACAAGTGCTCACCAATGAGGAGCAAGGCAGGAAGAGAGAGGAGAGAGGCCTTAGAGGAGGAAGAGAAAGAAGAAACAGAAGGATCCCTGAGGAAGGTGAAGGAGGAGGAGGGGGTGGGGAAGGAGGCCTTGCGGGAGGAGGTGACAGCTTAGAAAGGTGCTGGCCTCAGTTCATGCACAGGGCTGACCAGGCCAGACATCCCTTGCCTGGGTGGGCTCAGCGGGGCCTGCTCCAGAGGAAGAAGTTGCAGCGAGAAGAGGGGTCGGTGGAAGGCCCCCGGGGCCTGGAACACATGTAGAAGTGGCGGCCCTGGTTGGGTCCAGCCTTCTTCACAGTTCGCATCACACATGGCTCCCTGTGGCCCCCACAGAGCGGCATGGGCAAGGGACCCCCCAGCACAGACTTCCAGAAGGAGGTCCGTACCTCCTTCTCATCCTTGGCCTCTGCATCCTTGGCCTGCCCCACTACCCCTTTGCCCATCACCTCGTCTTCTGGGATCTTTGGAGTCACAAGGGCATGCAGGTTAGGACGCTCCAAATTGGTAGAAGCTTGGAGACGGCTGGAGGATGACTGGAAGTAGTTAATCAGTTTTTTTCGGCCTTTGCTGGAGCCAGCCCGACTCGGATGAGGCCTGATCGAGCTCACGTGGGCTTTGTTTTGGTGCATCTGTCCCTGGGTTTGATTGCTGAGCTGCAGCACTGACTGCTTGGACACAGGCTCTTGTTTGGGATGGACGAGGAAATGAAGGATCTTGAGCTGGGTGCCTGAAAACTCAGGGAGGAAGCGGGTGCAAAGAGGAGGGCATTGTTTTGCCGGCACAGAAGACACGCTCAAGACTGCCCCCACGGGGCAATGGCCAGAGCCCATCACCTCAGGCAGCTGGAAGGAGTCCTGGAGGGTGTCTATGACCAGAGTCCTGTCTCCCAGCACACAGTCAATCCGGGAGCCATAGTTCAGACGGCGGGCGCCAGTGATTGTTGACCAGCAGGTAAAGGCCCTCTCCTGCTTTGGATGGAAGCAGCGGTAGGCACTGTTATGCCCAGATTTCAAGATCCCCCAAGACAGACCACTAGGGAGCCGAGTCCGATGCAAAAGCATAGAGTCCTTTATTCAAGCCCGGGACTTGGTCCCCCCCCCCCCTGCCCCCATCTCCATTACTGGATGCAAGAGAGAGCCCCGAGTCCCAAGGGAACAAAGAATTTATAGGGCTTGGGGTCGGGGGGTGGGGGCACACTCTGACCACTGATTTGGCCGATTCCAGTTGGTTGAGTGAGGGCCGGGGGCTAGTGACGCAAGGGCAGGGTGCAGCTAGGGTCTGGTTACACAAAGACAGGGGTGTGTTCAGCATACTCTTGGCCTTGGGCTAGTTTCCCCCGCTTTCCCATTGGCTGAGATAAGGGCAGGCTGAGTAACTGATACATTCTGCAGCTTTTTCTTGGAAGAGGGGATAAGGACACAGCTATCAGTCCTGTTCTGTCCTTTCAGGCATCAATAAAAGCCCCTACGTGGGACCCACCCTGGCAATGCAGCTTGCTGAGCAGGCCGTCCATCCACTTGCGTCCTGGGTCCTCTTCAAAGCATTCCAGGTTGACTGCATCCCAATGGTCAATGGGGCGGTGCACTGTGTTCAAGTCACGCAGAATGATCACATGGCTGCCAGCTGCCAGGAGGGCTTCTGCTCCGATCTGCAGCAAGCGATAGAAGCGCATCTTAAAGGTCAGCCGCTCAGGCCTCCCAGGGTCAGCGTGGGGGCAATACACGTTGATTATGGTCAAGATCTTCTCCTTACCATCCCAGGTGTGGATCTTGTGCTGAGTGAGGAGGGAGGGCCCGGCCCTCATTATCCAGAGCCCGAAGCTCCTCTTGGCTGAACGCATCCATGTTTCCATAGCAACCCACATCCCCATTCTGAGGGGCAAGAAGGCCACTCAGGCCTTCTTCAGCAGCCACTGGGGTGGCGCCGTCCTTACAGAAGGTGGCTACACCGGAATAGCCACTCCGGTCGCGGCTGAAGCTGAAATAGGAGTTGGGCCCTCAGTGATAGCCAGGGGCTCTGTCGGTACATCCCCGGTAACTTTAGTCTCCTGGAGACAGAGATGTCAGCATCCAGCTTGTCCAAAACGCGCGCCACGGCCATGGTGGTACAGTTGTTCGGCTCCTCCGCTTGCAGAGGGCTCCGGATCCCATTAATGTTCCAGCTCACCACGCGCAGCATTGTGACACCGAACCGCTAAAATCTCCCAGCCCGCGCCCAACCCGGGGACCAGAGAGCGGCAGGACTCCCCCAAGTCCCCCTGGCACGGGCCTTCCCGCTTTTCGCGCGCTCTTGCGCAGGCGTCCTCTGACGTGCCATGCAACGGTAGGACCAACATCTAGTTTTTTATTTTTTTTTATTTTTTTATTTTTTTTTTTTTTTCAGTTGATCAGCAGCCTAGCCAGGATCTCCAGCCAAGTTCTGGTCTGGATCTCCAGCGAAGTTCTGTTTAGGATCTCCAGCCAGGTTCTGTGTCCATGGTCTCTTGCTAGGTTCTCCAGCCAGGTTCTGTCCAGGTTCTCCAGCCAGGTTCAGTCACCAGGTTCTAGTCAGGTTCTCTTGCCAATTTCTGTAGTCAGGTTCAGTCCAGGATCTTTTACCATGTTCTCTCCAGCGAAGTTCTTCTGTCTGTAGGTTCTGTGTAGGTTCTGTCTTCTCCCTTCTGTCTTCTTAGTTCTCTGTTTTTTTTTTTAAAAAAAGTATTTTAACTGATTTCAGAGAGGGAGGGAGAGGGAGAGAGAAATAGAAACATCAATGATGAGAGAGAATCATTGATCAGCTGCATCCTGCACGCCCCCTACCGGGGATCAAGCGAGCAACCTGCGCATGTTCCCCTGATCAGAATCGAACCGGGACTCTTTAGTTCACAGCCCAATGCTGTATCCACTGAGCTAAACCGGCTAGGGCAACATCTAGTTTTTTAAGGGTGTTACAAATCTCTGCCCAAGAACAATACATATTTAATTAATCAATGGTTGGTTTGGTTGGTTTTCATTGAAGCATAATTCAGTAATAATAAATTGCACAGATCTTAACTGTATAGTTCACTGAGTTTTGACAGTTGTATAAGTGGTGAAACTTACCATAGTCAAGATATAGAACACTTCTATGCCCTCAAAGGTCTCATGTGTCCTTTTCAAGTTTATTCTGCCCCCTCAACTGACCCCAGGCAAACACTGATCTACTTTCTGAATATATTATATTTGGCTTTTTTTAGCGTTTCATATAAACAGAATCAGTCCAGCGGGAGTGGCTCAATGGTTGAGAGTCGACGTATGAACCAGGAGGTCACAGTTCAATTCCCGGTCAGGGCACAGGCCCGGACTGCAGGCTCTACCCCTAGTAGGGGTCATGCAGGAGGCAGCCAATGGATGATTCTCTCTCATCAGGGATGTTTCTGTCTCTCTTTCCCTCTTCCTTCCTCTCTGAAATCAATAAAAATATATTTTAAAAAATAAACAGAACCATACTGTGTGAATTTTTTCTTTTGGCTTTTCTCTCACCATAATGTTTTGAGATCATCCACATTGCTCCTACTTGTTCCTTTTACTACTCAGTAGTATTCCAATAGTTAGATTTATCATAACTTGTTTATCTAATCTCCTGTTGATGATACTTGAATTATCTCCAAGATTTGACTTTTATAAGTAAAGCTGCCCCCCCCCCCCCCCCCCCGTTAATCCTCACCTGAGGACATATATTTCCCACTGATTTTTTAGAAAGAGAGAGGAAGGGAAGGGGAGAGACAGAAAGAGAGAAACATAGAAGTGAGAAAGACACATTGATCGGTTGCCTCCCACACACGTCCTGACCAGGGCCTGGTATTGAGCCTGCAACTGAGGTATGTGCCTTTGATGGAATCTAATCTGTGACCCTTCAGTCTGCAGGCCGATGCTGTAACCACTGAGAAAACTGACCAGGGCTTCTTTTTTTTTTTTTTTAATATGTTTTTATTGACTTTTTAGAAAGAGGAAGGAAGAGGGACAGAGACCTAGAAACATTGATAAGAGAGAATATAATCTATCAGCTGCCACCTGCATGCCCCGCACTGAGGACTGAGCCCAAAACCTGGCCATATGCCCTGACCAGGAATTGAATGGTGACCTCTTGGTTCCTGGGTCAACACTCAACCACTGAGCCATACCGGCCGGGCAGTAAATCTGCTTTTAACATTGATATACAAGTTTTTTTTGTGTGTGTGTGGACATATGTTTCACTTATCTAATTTTCATTCCCACTGACAATATGTATATGAGGCTATAATTGCTCCACATCCTTGTCAATATTTGGTACTACTGGCATTTGGTACTACTGTTTTGATTTTAACCACTCTAAGAGGTGTGAAATGACACCTTGTTGTGGTTTTAATTTACTTTTCCCTGATGCTTAATGATTTTGAGCACATTTTCATGTGATATTGGCTATACCTATATCTTCTCTTATTGTCTTGGTCAAGTCTTTGCCCATTTAGAAAAACGGGGTTGTTTTTCTTTTTATTGTAGGTTTGTAGTAATTTTTAAGAATATATTGGAGCTATGATTTCTTTCTTAAGGTTATACTGTGACTGTTTTCCCAGTCTGTGGATTGACTGTTCACTTTCAAAGGTGCCTCTGATAAGCAGAAAATTATTTTTAATAAAATCTAAATTATCATGTTTTTCCTTTATGGTTAATGCTTTTTGTTTTGATTTAAGAAACCTTTCCTCCCTCTAAATCATGAATATACACATACCTGTATTTTCTGCTCAAAGCTTTTTGAATCTTGCTTTTGTGTTTAGTTCTATGGTCCATCTTAATTTAATTTTTTTGTATGATTGCGTAGAGGTAGAGACCCATTTTTTCCCCATATGTTTATCCAGTTCCAGAATTATTTGTTTACAAAGACTTTCCTTTTGCCACTGAGTTGATCATATGTGTGTTGGTTTATTTCTGGACTCTTCTGTTCCATTGACCTATTCATCTGTGCTTAGGCCATTCACATTCTCTTAATTATTGTAGCTGTAAAGTCATTATGTCAGACAATGTAAATATTTTACTTTATCCTTCTTTTTCAATTTTGGTTTGGATATTCTAGGTTCTTTGCATTCTCATATAAATTTTAGAAACAGCTTGTAAACTTCTATAAAATGTGACTGGAATTGCATTGCATTTGGAGAGACATGAAATACGTATAATTTTGAGTCTTTTTCTATAGGTTTTTAAAAAATTGATTTGAGAGAGAAAGCAAGGGAGAGGGATAAAGAGATAGAAAATGGATATGAGAGAACCATGGGTTGGCTACCTCCTGCATGGCCCCTACTGGGGATTGAGCCCACAACCTTGGCATGTCCTCTGACTGGGAATCGAAATGGTGACCTCTTGATTCATGGGTTGATGCCCAACCATTGAGACACACTGGCTGGGCCAATTTTTAGTCTTTTAATCCATGAATGGGTGTGGAAGAATCTTCATATTATAGCAATTTTTAAAAGTATGTAATATTTTTAAAATATATTTTTATTGATTTCAGAGAGAAAAGGGAGAGAGAGAGAGAGATAGAAACATCAACGATGAGAGAGAATCATCGATCGGCTGCTTCCTGCACAACCCACAATGGGGATTGAGCCCACAACTCGGGCAGGTGCCCTGACTGGGAATCGAACTGTGACCTTCTGGTCCGTGGGCCGACACTCAACCACAGATCACTCCGGCTGGGCTGTTGTTACTTTCTATATCATAACGAGGAGTGGAAGTCTCATGCTTTTTCTCAACTAGCTCAGTCAGAGTAAAGGAGATTCCAAAGCTTTCACTGCAACTGTTCTTACCTCACATGTCAAGAATTACTGTTAATTCTGCCCAATACTTTGTACATACATTCAGGGACCAGAGAAATAACTACTGGGTGAGTTCATGAACCAAGTAAATCCAGTGGACCTACCACGAGTCAAATCTAGGCCAGAGCAGGACTTATTACTTGCTTCCCATGTGCTTCTACTCTAACAATTGGGCTCTAAGGGCACTTCATGTCCCTGGGTATCCATTTGAACTCAGCCCATTTGTCCAAGAACCCTACAACAAGAAAGACAAAGCAAAACAGCTATAAAAAATCAAATTTACCTTCTGTGCCCCCAGTGAACAGCTACCCAGGTAACTGGCCGTAGGACCTTTGGAGAAGACTTGGAAGAATGATTACCATGTAGATTTGCCAGGGCTGGTAAGGCTAAGTTATTCTCCAAATTTAAAAAATGACAATAAGATGGAAAATTGCAGGGCACCGAGAGACAGACCATGCGACGGAGCTTTTCAATCCGCTTATTCCCTGTCAAACAGAATATTCAGTAGTACTGAGATGTTTCATTGCTGCTTCCTGTCCTTTGCCTGAAGGCGAGATTCTTCAATGATCTGAGCCATCAGATGACATTATGCTCGCGGGATTGGGGATGGACTACAAGCAGAGGCTCTTGAACCTTCCAATGGAGGCTCTGCTGTATTGAAGTGCTGACTCCCAGAAGAGAAATTCTCACCCCCTCTTGTTAATTTTCTCTGAAGTGCCAAATGCCAGCAAATGCTTTATGTAACTTGGAATCTAGTCATCACTCATTTTCTCTTGACAATTTCTATGAAATAGAAAACCGGAGTGAAAGTTTTTCCTTATTCTCCAGAAGAAATACGAAGACTAGGTTTGCATACTTTCTGAACAAAGAGGGACTTGTAATACGAAATTTGCAAATGTTATATGTTCTCTTCCTTAGCCACATATGTATCCTATTTTCTGGGAAAAGGGTCCTTAAATCTTAAAGCAATGGACCTTCGTCCAGTCTCAATCTATTAATTCTATTTTCTTCTCATGAGTGGAATGTCAGTTATATATTTCTCATTAACAGTATTCATTGAGCATCTAGAATTTCTGATGCAGCCCTAGCTGGTTTGGCTCAGTAGACCGAGGGCTGGCCTGGGAACTGAAGGGTCCCAGATTCGATTCTGGTCAAGGGCACCTGCCTGGGTTGTGGGCTTGATCCCAGTAGGGGGCGTGCAGGAGGCAGCCGATTGATGATTCTCTCTCATCGATGTTCTCTCTCTCTCTCTCTCTCTCTCTCTCTCTCTCTCTCTCTCTCTCTCTCCTCCCTTCCTCTCTGAAATCAACAAAAATATAAAAAAATTTAAAGTCTCCCTTGCATTTATCAAAGATACTTTTGTTAAAAGAGACAGAGTGTCACCTTGGCCAGTGTGGTTCAGTTAGTTGGAGCATCATCCCATACACGGAAAGGTGGCAGGTTCGATTGGGGCACATGCCTAGGTTTCAGGTTTGATCCCCATTGGGGCACATACTGGAGGCAATTGATTGATGTATCTCTTACATCAATTCTCTCCCCCTCCCTTCCTTCTTATTTCCCTCCTCCCCCCCCCCCCCCCCCCCGCTTGCTCTAAAATCATAAAAAGCATGTCCTCAGGTAAGGGGGAAAAGAGACTAAGTCTCTGCCCTCATGAAACTCACATTCTAGTGAGGGGAGACAGTCAGTAAGTTAATGTGTGAGATGGTGCTAAGTAGTATGAAGAAAAAATAAAGCAAGAATAGGGGAGAGGTCTTCTGGATTGGAGCTGGTCGGGGTTGTAATCTTAACTAAGATAGTTAGGGAGATCTCACTAGAAGGTGACATTAAAGATTCTCTGTGGGAGGGTGTCAAGGAGTCTAAAGGCCCAATGAGGGTTTTATTTTTTTCTTGGCATGCCCCATAACATCTAAGTTAGCAGCACATTGGGACCAAAATCCAGGTGTTAGGATCTCCTGTTCCCTGCCTTTTCCATCGTGTGACACTGTTATAAGGCCTCATAGGGGCTTCACTAAAGCACAACATCAAGCGATGTGGAGTCGCTGTGAACTGTTGGCAAACAGAAGTGGCAAGCAAATTAGCCTAACAAGTCCTTATTGATTACCTACTGTTCAGAGAAGATCACTGGCTCCCTCGGGACCTCAGAGGAACACACACTGGATTTCCTGCCTCCAAGAAGGGGACAACACGGGGTGGGGGCAAGCACAAGCCTATCAAACAGATGTTTTGAAGACACAACCTGTACAGGGCAGACACAGAACTACCACCAAGGGTGCTCTTAGGGCAGTGTCTTTTGCCAGAATCTAAATGATGTTCTTCATGGGCTTGCTGTGAAGAAGGAGAATTCTGCTCACTCATCTTATCAGCCTTTCTCTCACATGTGGATTATCATACTGTCAACAGTCTAATCTAATAAGAAAGATGGCCATAGATTGTCTTTTGTTAGCTGGCTGCAACCCAAGGACTGGGGACGCTGAATACAGAAGGGCAGACAATGGAAGTTTCACGCTGTCTGTAATTGAAAGTCACTACCTTACCCTTGAGAGTCCTTTACAGAGAACAGCATCCATTACCTGTGGTTAAGTTGGGATGATACATTTAAAAATAATATGGAACAGGCCTACTGGTGAAATTTAATTATTACCAATTAGATCTAGCAGAGGGAGAGTTTCTATCAGGCACTGTGACTTATCTAATAGGACACAGAAGTAAAGCTGTCATTATGTTCAGGAGAGCAAGTGCTTGTTTCATTTATTTATTTTGACATTTGATAACTATTTTTATTAGTGTAACAAGTAAATTAAAATAAACTCAAAATACCTTTGAATCATGTAGGTCTTTGGGTACACCTTCATTCACACTCAGAGCAGCATTCTCTAAAGTTTTAGTATGTATAGAGGTAGCTCTACCTGGACACAGAGGGATGCTGACCTTCAGTGACCTCAGCTTTAATATATATATACATACATATATATATATATACACACATATATATATGTATATATATATAAATGTATATATTATTGTTGACAGTATTACAGATGTCCCCCATCCCCCCTGCTTTGCCTCCATTTACCCATCCCCTGACTTACCCCAGGTCTTCATCGCACTATTGTCTATGTCCATGCACACATGTGTATAAGTTCTTTGGTTAGTCTCTTCCAATTCCCCCAAGCTCCTCCCCACTAAGATCTGTCATAAATTTATAAATAAGATGTTCCAGCATTTGTCTTTGATACCTTGAAAATTACTATCACAGTTTTTTTTTTTTTAAATTTATTTGTTTGGCTTTCCTTTTCCCTGCAGTTTCAAAGAAAACATATATTTACAACAGTTCAAGTTTAAGTGCACATTTAAACATTTCCTCTTTCATCCTGTTTTCTAGGAATTACAAGAGAAAAGAGTGATGACTGTATTTTAAGTTACTTAAAGCTGAAAGGTAATAAGAATTTAATATTTTGAGTTTCAAGTTTCATCTTATCCCTGATTTTGTGTTTATTTTTTAAATAGATCTTTATTAACTTCAGAGAGGAAGGGAGAGGGAGAGAGAGAGAGAAACATCAGTGATGAGAGAGAATCATTGATTGGCTGCCTCCTGCACACCTCCTACTGGGGATCAAGCCTGCAACCTGGGTATGTGCCTTGACCAGGAATCAAACTGCTACCTC
The DNA here is from genome assembly GCF_964212035.1 of Myotis nattereri. Classification (NCBI taxonomy): domain Eukaryota; kingdom Metazoa; phylum Chordata; class Mammalia; order Chiroptera; family Vespertilionidae; genus Myotis; species Myotis nattereri. Next base: position 15,918,516 of record NC_138086.1, on the reverse strand, counting down.
CTGGTTCATAGGTCGACGCTCAATCACTGAGCCACACTGGCTGGACTGTTTATTTATTTTTTTCAATTAACATATAATGAACTCCATGGTCCCTCCTACTGAAGGGATCACACACACACTCTCTCTCACACACACACAGAGAAACATATATGTACAACTTTCCCATATCACATATTTCTTAATTATGAGATATTCATGGTCTATTAGGTTTTCCTATTATTGAAATGTTATTAAAGACCTGCTTTTTGGAGTTTGAATTAATTGATTATTTAATATTTAAAAGTTTTCAATATCTAGAACTGTCCATTAAAATTTAGATACAGTATTACTGGATTTTTATTGGAAACTTCATGTAATTTGTTTTAAGAGACTCTACAGCAGGACACATGAGCGGTAGCTTCTCATAGCCTTCAGAATGCATTCCCCTGCGGGAAAGACTTGTCTATGCTTCATGGAGTCAGGCACCGTACCAAGATTAGGTTTATTCTAACTCTCAATGGGCTTAGAATTTTGCAGGTAATCAGGAAGGTCAATGCCATCGCTCCTCAGGTTGCCTCAATGAACCACGGTGAATGGTAATAAAGGATTCTTTTGGCCTGTACCTTGGAGCCACTCTCTCTACTGAGAGAGTAGAGGGAGATGGCCTGGTCACTAGGCCAGGGGCTGGTTAAAAGTAGAATTGGGTCATGTATTAGACAAGTTGTAATCTATAAGTTTAGCTGTGGCATGCCAGCTGAAAATGTGATATGAATTGGAAAAAAGTATTTCCTTATGGTGGTGCTAGTGGTGTGGTATGTGAATTGGTTGGGAAAAGACATCAAAATTATTGCCAAACGTGATTAGTGATGCCTGGCAAGTCTCTCTGACCCCCACCTCCACCTTCCCACCCAAATGCTTAGATTGGGAAGGTGTAGTAGGCATAGGACAGGGCTATGGCATCACAGCAACGAGAGAACCGTGGCTCAGCCTCAGAGAGTAAGTGGTGGGTTTCTAGTAACCCAAGGAACAAGCACCCAGGTGAGGGCTTGAAAGGAATGGTGCTGTAGTCACCTGGAGCAGATGGAGGTGAGCCAGAGAAGGGCCGAGAAGCTGAGCCATGGCCACAGGCCCGCCGTGAAGGGCATCTGGGAGACAGAAATATTGACAGCATGGGGAATTTTAGTTTCTGTTGGCAATGACTTACTAAATGTTGTTATCTGTATTTTCTTGTAAAGAAAACCTTTTGTTCCCAGTAAACTTGTGATCAGAATGGTAGCAAGAAAACAGGCAAGCTCCTCTTTCTCTCCCACGTTTAGATTTTTCTGTGTTGGCTGGATAAAGGTTGGGATAGAAAAAGATCTGTACCCCAGCTAGCGTGGCTCAGTGGTTGAGAGTTGACCTATGAACCAGGAGGTCACAATTCCATTCCTGGTCAAAGCACATGCCCAGGTTATGGGCTCGATCCCCAGGAGGGGGCGTGCAGGAGGCAGCCAATCAATGATTTTCTCTCATCGATATTTCTCTCTCTCTCTTCCCTACTCTCTGAAATCAATTGAAATATATATATGGATTTGTACAGACTCCCAGAGTAATGATCCTACGCAGCTAATTAATTTGGGGGGGTGTGGACCACATGTATATGGTTTCAGGAGAGAGTGTTGTCACCAGCAGCAGAGTGAAGAGGTGACATCGGCAGAGGGAGAGGCCTGCACATGTTTTCCATCACTAATTCTCTTATGGGATGTTAGTTGCCCGCATTATGACATGTTTTGTTGAAGAAGTGGGCCTTGGAAGCTGTCGTTGCATGTATTATTTAAAACACAGCAGGGAAATTGCCCGGATGGAAGAATAACGCTCTGAAGCATATTGAGTCTCCTTCCCATCTTCACACACTCAGAGTAGCACCTGGTTAAGGTCCTCAGTGGGCATATTGTTGGGAGGCTAAAAGCAGGTAGAAGTTATGGAGAAGATTAGCAACCAGGATAGAGAAGAGAGTATCTACTACTTGCTAACGTTTACTCAGCACTTATCTGCCATACTATCCTAAGGGTTTGCACGTAATAACCCATTTAATTTATTATACACTAACACTATCGCTTACATGCTATCACAATTTCTGTTTTCCCTGAGACAAAACCAAGAGGCTATGCAACCTGCTCACAGCCACATAGCTAATGAGTGGCCGAGTCAGGATTAGATGCCAGCTAAGTGTGATTCCAAAGTCCAAGCTCCTGGTCACTACACTACATTGCGACAAAGGGCAGGTACAGATGTGGAGTGCGAGGGCTAAGGCAATGGATACATCCTGAGAGATGGGCCCTCGGGGGGTGGGGGGGTGGGGGGGGTGTCAGCGGGGAGCTCAGCAAGGATGCGCTGGACGCCTATACGGGGTATTTTGCCAGCAAATTGCTTCAAAGTGCCTCCCAGGTCCCTTTTGCGACCTTGTAGTTGGCCTGAGATAACTGAACAAAAGATGAAGCGAAGAGGGGCTGAGGAGTGGTGAGGAGTGTGCACTGAGGGGTCAGGCAGAGGTTTTGGTCAGGAAGGGGTGAATCAGAATTTCGATTCACAGGAGGCATCTGCCTGCTCTACCTGGCGCACAGACCTTTTCTCTAACGTGCCTGGCAAGGGGTCAGAGGCCTGCTGAAACGGACAGCCTTGGAGAGACCCCGTGGCTCTCTGCTCCCGTCTCTCTCTGCACAGCTCTGATGCTTCCTAGTTCCTCTTGGATTTTTTAAAAATATATTTTATTGATTCTTTACAGAGAGGAAGAGAGAGGGATAGAGAGTTAGAAACATCGATCAGCTGCCTCCTGCACACTCCCTACTGGGGATGTGCCCGCAACCAAGGTACATGCCCTTGACCAGAATTGAACCTGGGACCCTTGAGTCCACAGGCTGACGCTCTATCCACTGAGCCAAACTGGCTAAGGCCCTCCTGGATTTTAAGTTAATGAGTGTCTCTGTCTGAAACCTCTGCGTGCTGGTGCTGGCTGTGCCCGTATCTCTCAGAATCCTTCAGAACGCAGCTCATCCCTTTTCTAGGGTGGGCTTTCAATCTTCCTTTTTTGCTTCTCCTGGTGAATTCTTGCCAGTTGCTTCAGGTGTTTCCCTGTGTGAAATGATGTTAGGTCATTCGTCATCCTGGTAATTTTTCTCCTGAGAAGTCTCTAGTTTGGCAGGAGCCTGGGGATGTGGTGTCTGAATGAAATTGAACCCCCTAGGCCAGTGGTTCTCAACCTTCTGGCCCTTTAAATACAGTTCCTCAGGTTGTGACCCAACCATAAAATTATTTTCGTTGCTACTTCATCACTGTAATGTTGCTACTGTTATGAATCGTAATGTAAATATCTGATATGCAGGATGGTCTTAGGCGACCCCTGTGAAAGGGTCATTCGACCGCCAAAGGGGTCGCGACCCACAAGTTGAGAACCACTGCCCTAGGTGTTCCACCAGCGAGTAGAGCAAGTAGAGCAAGGCCGGTTCTTTGCTGCGCGTTCAGACTTCATGAATGAAGCTGCTGCGTCACCCACTCCTGCATATCCCTTTCCGGGTGGCTCAGAGTGAGCTTATGGTCAGTGAAAACACAAATCATTTCTAATCATGTATTTCTTATTTATACTTAATTTACTTTTAAAATAAGCTTAATGGCATTACATTTTTGTTTGATTTATTTCATCATTCAGGCTTATCCCGTTGTTTAGTCTGCTGGGATACTGGTTCCCTCACACACACGTTCAAAGTCTGTTTTACTCAAGGTTTGGCTAACGTGGCATCAATCCCCCTAAGTTATTCAAACAACTGGTGAAAGGGCAAGTCAGAGCTTTGTGGCCTGACCCTCGGTGACTTTCATCACAGGCAGTTTTCCTTCTCTCTCCTAAAGGATAGAGCAATCTACCAGTCAGGACAAGCAGCTGTTCTGAATTTTAGCTAAAAAGATTGTGGAGCCCTAACCAGTTTGGCTCAGTGGATAGAGCATTGGCCTGCAGACAGAAGGGTCCCGAGTTTGATTCTGGTCAAGGGCACATGCCTCAGTTGCAGGCTCGATCCCTGGCCCTGGTTGGAGCGCATGCAGGAGGCAGCCAATCAGGCTGTCTCTCTCATCATTGATGTTTCTGTCTCTCTTTCCCTTTCCCTTTCTTTCTGAAAGCAATAAAAATATTTTTTAAAAATTATAGATGGGGCCTGGAAAAGCCCCCTATGACTTCCATAGCCTGTCTCTGCATGTGGGTTTGACTCCCGGGATGAATCTCAGAGCTGTCTGTGGGTTTGTGGGTCTTGGGTGAGATCTGTTCCCCCTGTGTGCCTCTGTTTCCTAATTCCCCTTTGGCAGGAGGACACAGGACACGAGGCCCATCTATCCCAGTATGCCCTCATCTGAACTAATTACATCTGCCATGACCCTATTTCAAATAAAGCCACATTCTCAGGTACTACAGGTATGAGGGGATTAGGATCTCAACAAATAAATCTGGGAGTGGGACACTAGTCAGCCCATACATGCAATGAACATGTAATGGACATGCAATGGACATGTGATGTGCTGCTCAGGCCCCCCCCCCCCTCCCACAGCTTCCTGAAGAGGGTCCACAGCTGTCAAACCTCTTTGGGTTTGTCATTTCAGAATAGCTTATTAATTTTTAGAGAGAGGAAGGGAGAGGGAGAGAGAGAAACATTGATGTAAGAATTGGCTGCCTCCTGCATGCCCCCCACCAGGGACCAAGCCTGAAACCCAGGCATGTGCCCTGACCAGAAATGGAACCAGCCACCGGTCGGTGAATGGGACGACGCCCAACCAACTGAGCCTCCCTGGCCAGGGCAGTTGGTCTTCAGTTGAGGAAAACTGCCCGTAGGAGATCTGGCCTCCTTCTAAGGCAGCCTGCCCTAAATGGCTGAATTTTCCAGCCCCTTTGCCACAACTAGGACAACTCTAAAGGGACATCCCAGCTCCAGGGTTCCTTATGGGGTCAGGTGAGGCCTCACTGGGCCTACATCCTGGCCCAACTTCTGTCCACAGGTGGAGATCCTAAGAGCGCTTTTTAATAAACCTCCTACAGGCTAATCAGGGTCTCAGAGTCAGCATCCAGTCTGTGACACAAGGTAGGATTTATCAAAAGTAAAATTTCAGAGAATTCTGTTCATTAGTCATTATCTGAACACTAGAGGCCCGATGCATGAAATTCTTGCAAGAGTAGGCCTCCCTTCCCCCGGCTGCTGGCAATGGCTTCCCTCTGGCACCCGGGAACCAGGCTTCCCTCTGGCTGGGACCCAGGCTTCCCTTGCAGCCCTGGCTTCATCCAGAAGGTCGTCTGGAAGGACGTCTGGTCTAATTAGCATATTATGCTTTTATTATTATAGATAGGTATAAAACTGGCCTAGGCTGCAGATAATTTTTTCTACAACCTTTTAAATTGCTGAATGTCTCTACTTTCTTGGACATTCCTAATGCATTTCATAGCATTTGGTTTTTATCAAAAGGTGGATAGTGTATTAAAAATAGTGTATGGGGGGTGGAGCCTCCCGCGGCCGCGGTGCCCGTGGATCGCAAACCTGGAAGACACACGAGGGCGGCCGGGAGTGCGCGCTGGTCTGGTCCGGCCATGCAGAGCCTGGAGTTGGGTCTGGTTCCCGCTCCAGCGAGGGAGCCGAGACTGACCCGCTGGCTGCTGAGAGGCAGTGGGATCTTGGCGCATCTGCTGGCTTTGGGCTTCACCATCTTTCTGACTCTGCTGTCCCGGCCGGGAACCAGTCTTTTCTCCCGGCACCCTGTATTCATGCCCTTGGCTTTCTGCGTCTGCATGGCCGAGGCCATCCTCCTCTTCCCGCCTGAGCACTCCCTGTTCTCCTTCTGCTCCTGAAAGGAAAGGCCCGGATCCGACTGCACTGGGTGGGGCAGAGCCTGGCCCTCCTCTGCGCAGCCCTGGGCCTGGGCGTCATCATCGCCAGCAGGCCCCGCAGCGAGCTGCCCCACCTGGCGCCCTGGCACAGCTGGGTGGGGGCTCTGACGCTGCTGGCCACGGGGGGCCAGGCACTGTGTGGGCTCTGCCTGCTCTTCCCCCGGGGCAGCCAGGGTCTCAAGGGTGGCTCGCCTCAAGCGCTACCATCTGACAGTAGACGGTGGTCCTAGGCATGTACTCCGTGTGGTTCCAGGCCCAGATCAAAGGCGCGGCCTGGTACCTGTGCCTGGCGCTGCCCCTCTATCCAGCCCTGGTGATCGTGCACCAGATCTCCAGCTCCTACTTGCCGAGGAAGAAAACGGAAATATGACTCCCTCCAAACTCTGACTCTAGCTGGCACGCTGACCTTGGACTTCAGTGGTCTGTTTGGTGACCTTCAAGGGCTCCACTCCCAAAGTGGTAGGGTTTTTATACTCTTAGTGGGCTGACGGGTGACTCAGTGGACTGAAATAGGGAAACGTACTAGGTGCAAGTAAAAGGTGATGGGGAAAAAAATAGTGTATGAAGGCCTGGCTGGCGCGTTCAGTGGTTAGAGCATCGACCTAGGTACCGGAGGGTCATGGGTACCATTCCCAGTCAAGGGCACGTACCTGGGTTGCAGGTTCCATCCCCTACCCAGTCGCGGTGCATGCGGGAGGCAACCAGTAGATGTGTCTCTTGCACATTGATGTTCCTCTCTCTTTCTCCATCCTTCTGTCCTCCCTTTCACTCCCCCCAAAAAAATCAATGAAAAAAAAAATCCTCTGGTGGGGATTAACAAACAAACAAAAATATTGTATGAAGAGAGGGAAGGAAGACTTCTGGGGAGCATGATGGTAAAAAATTAAAATGCCAGTTTGTTACATATTGATTAGCTGCCCCATTTTTAAATAATGCCAACCAGTGATATGAAACCATCCTTTTCTCTGAAGATTGTTTTAAAAATTACAGTTTAACCTGATTTCCAATTCAGACGAGAAGCTAAGGTTTACACATCAGAACCGTGGGAGGATGCATAAGTCATTAAAGAGACTTTTGGAGTGGTCAGTCTCAGGTTGGGAGGCCAGCGCAGCCACTTTCCAGCAATGCGACCTTGGGCAGGTCAGTTAATTTTTCTGACCTTTCATTTCCTCATCAGAGAATTGCAGGACTACTGTGCAGATTAAAGAAAGTCTATATAAGGCACTTAGTTGATTCCTAACTCATACTAGACCCTCGATAAAGTGTATGCAAATAATAATCACAATAGCAACTTCATTTGGAAATACAATAACAAATTATTTCAAGTGGCTCCTATATGTACTAAAATTGTATTCTAAAATATGAATGTAAGAATTTAGAGATTATTCTGGAAACTACGGCTTGTATTGGCTCATGCTTTTACAATCATTCTGCTGAAATCATCTCTGTGTCAGCAGTACCAAGACTGTGCTCATGACAGTTGTGTGTGTGTGTGTGTGTGTGTGTGTGCAGTGTTTCAAATAGCATCTTCCCATCCAATGTCCTGAATTGTCATTTCAACAGTTTGCAGTGAAATAAATAAACCATCACTTTCAAAGAATTATTCTATAAACTATAGTTCTAAGAAACTTGACTTCATTTAAAAAATTTTGTGGGTGTTCCATTTGCTAACAAAAAAACATTAGTTCACGTAAGTCAGTTTCTCAAAAAGTGAAACTTTTCCATTAAGTGCTAAAAATTTCACATGGTACCAGGCTTTTAAAGGTTTTTAAAAGAGCACCTGAAAGCATCAATGACACAGTGTATTTTTCCTGTGTGTTCAGAACTACAACAAACCATCTGACAATGTTGTCAGTGCACTGACATTATTATTAAAGGTCCTTACCATTATTTTGGAACATTGAACAATGTGTGTTTGTCTTAGAATCATGTTGGAAAGATCATCCGGTTTCAAGGTTTTCAGGTGCTTTTTTTCTTTTCTTTTCTTTCTTTATTTTTTAAACCAGAAGTGATGTTGGCAAAGACAACGAGTAGAGTAACAAAGCTGATGGTACCTGCGGGAGATAAGTTCTCATGTTATCGTTAACAGTGATAACGGTCTCGAGGTATAGCTAATGTTTTCATACACTTGTTATTTTTAAGCAAAGTACTTGACTAAAATAACTTTCCCCTTTAGAATTTACTTACCTTTTGAGATTTTTAAAAATAATCTGTTATATAAACTTACAATGGATATTTCCATTGTCACTCATACTGGGTCTCTGAATGGTTTGCCTCAAAACAAGAAAAGCTCTATTGGAACGTTATCCATAAAATACCTGAAAGATGAGGGAAATGTGTATCTAGCGATGGACATTACTTTGAATAAAGCACTTTTGATGTTTCTCTTGAAATTATCGTGTTTCTCTCTCAGGACTAAACTGGAAATACAACTAAAATACAGGAAAACCACCCTGGAAAATCAACTGAGGACTAGCTGGAGAAAATCTGGAGAAGCAAGGACAGAAAAATGGAGACGGCATAGAGTCTGGTAGGAAGTGTGAAGATGGAAAGGGCTGGCCAGGCTCCCACAGTAAGCAGCTGAAGGTCCAGAGGGACGTCTCAGCTGGAGGGGCGGGTCCCACTGAGACCTGTGAACTCCAAACCCCAAGCTGGGCTCCCCGGCCCAGAGCACCAGAACTGAGAAAGGTGCCCACATAACATCTGGCTGTGAAAGGCAGCAGGGTTGCTGTCTGCCAGGGAGAGACAGCTGGAAATACAGACACCCTCTTAAAGGGCCAACACAGCCTTTCACCTTGGGCTCTGGCAGGGGGAGGGCAGAGTGGACTGGAGCTGTGTGAGGAGTGTCCAGGATTGGGGGCCCTGGGGGTGGAGCTCAGAGGGCACCCACCTTGGTTTCTTGTGCGGAGTTTTTCCCTCACGCTGTGGAGGACATCTTTCTCCTGCAGACCTTCGCTATCCAGGTGGTTTTGAGAGAAAGGCAGTCGCTACACCCTCGTGGTGATAGAACAGTGGACACCACAGAAGTACAAGGATTGTAAGAAAATACTATGAACACGTATCTGACAACAAATGGGACAACCTGAGCGAAAAGGACAAATTCCTAGAAACATACTATCTTCCAAAACGGAATCAGGAAGAATCAGAAAACCTGAATAGGCCAGTAACTGATGAAACTGAAGCAGTAATAAAAAAACTCCCAACATACAAAAGCCCAGGTCTGGATGGTTTCACAGGGGAGTTTTACTAAACATTCAAAGAAGAACTAACACCTATCCTCCTCACACTATTCCAAAAAATCCAAGAGGAAGGAACACTTCGAAGCTCTTTTATGAGGCCAGCATTATTCTAATTCCAAAATTGTATAAAGATACTACAAAGAAAGACAATGACGGGCCAATATCCCTAATGAACATAGATGCCCAAATCCTCAACAAAATATTAGCAAATCTGATCCAGCAATATATTAAAAAGATCATACACCATGACCAAGTGGGATTGCAAGGCTGGTACAATATTCACAAATCAATATACATGATACATCATATAAACAAATTGAAAGATACAAATCACATGATCATATCAATAGATGCAGAAAAAGCATATGATAAAATCCAGCATCCATTTATGATAAAAACTCTAAGCAAAGGGAATAGGGGGATCATATCTCAACATAATAAAGGCCATATACAACAAACCTACTGTCAACATCATACTTAGAGAAAAAATTTTCCTCTAACAACAGGAACAAGATAGGGATGTCCGCTTTCACCAGTCTTATTCAACATAGTACTGGGAGTCCTAGCCACAGCAATTAGATAAAAAGCAGAAATAAAAGGAGAAAGTAAAGCTCTCATTATTCGCAGATGACATGATATTGTACATAGAAAACCCTAAAGACTCCACCAAAACACTAGATTTAATAGAGGAATTTGGCAATGTAGCAGGATACAAAATCAACTATATACCAATAATGAATTCTCAGAAAGAGAAACTAAATAAACAATCCCATTTACCATAGCAACAAAAAAATTAAGATACCTAGGAATAAACTTAACCAAGGAGATAAAAGACTTGTGCTCAAAAAACTACAGGAATTTGAAAAAAGAGATAGAGGAAAATATAAATAAATGGAAGAGTATACCATGTTCATAGTCTGGTAGAATCAACATCATTAAAATGTCTATACTACTCAAAACAATCTGCAGATTCAATGAAATCCCTATTAAAATACCAACAACATATTTCGCAGATCTAGAACAAATACTCCAAAAATTTATATGGAACCAAAAAGGAACCTGAATAGCCACAACAATCTTGAGAAAAAAGAACAAAGTTGGAGGGATTACAATACCAGATATTAAGTTATATTATAAAGCCACTGTACTCCAAACATCCTGGTACTGGCACAAGAACAGGCATATATATTAATGGAATAGAATGGAGACTCCAGAAATTGACCTAAGCCATTATACTCAATTAATATTTTATCAAGGAGGCAAGAATATACAATGGAGTCAAGACAGTCTATTCAATAAATGGTGTTGGGAAAATTAGACAGATATATGCAAAAAAAATGCAACTAGACTACCAACTTACACCATACACCAGAATAAACTCATAATGAATAAAAGACTTAAATTTAAGGCATGAAATCATAAAAATTCTAGAAGAAACCACAGGCAGGAAATCTCAGACATCTCTCCTAGCAATATGTTTGTGGATACACCTCTTAGGGTAAAGGAAACTAAGGAGAAAAAAACAAATGGAACTACATCAAATAAAAAGCTTCTGCACAGCAAAAGAAACCATCAACAAAATGAAAAGGGAGCCCACTGTATGGGAGAACAAATTGGCAATGATGCATCAGATAAAGGTTTAATATCCAAATTATGTAAGGAACTCATACATCTTAACCAATGAAAGACAAACAATCCAATTAAAAAATTGGCAAAGGACCTAAATACACACTTCTCCAAAGGGGACATACAGAAGGCCAACAGACATATGAAAACATGCTCAAAGTCACTGATCATCTGAGAGATGCAAATTAAAACCACAATGGGGTATCACCTCACACCTGTCAGAATGTCTACCATCAACAAATCAACAAATGACAAGTGCTGGCGAGGATGTGGAGAAAAGGGAATCCTAGTACACTGCTGGTGGGAATGCAGACTGTTGCAGCCATTATGGAATACAGAATGGAGTTTCCTCAAAAAAATTAAATGTGGAACTGCCATTTGACCAGTGATACCATTTCTAGGAATATATCCTAAAAAGCCCAAAATACCAATCAGAAAGAATATGTACATCCCTATGTTCATAGCAGCATTAATTACATTCATAGCAGCATTAATTACAATAGCTAAGGTCTGGAAAAAGCCCAAGTGTCCATCAATGATGAGTGGATAAAAAAAATCTATGATATATTTACATAGTGGAATACTATGCAGCAGCACAAAAGAAGGATCTCTTACCCTTTGAGACAGCATGCATGGTCCTGGAGATAAAAAGAACTTATATACTTATGTGGATAGCCCATGGACACAGGCAATAGTGTGGTGAAATCCTGGAGGTGTGTAGCAATTGGGCCAAGGAGGAGGAAATGGGGTATATCTAACACTGTGAACAATAAAAAATACACATAAAAAGAAAGAAAATTAATTGACCTTCTATGCATGGATTTATTTCTGTGCTCTTATGCTCTTCCATTGATCTATGTGTCTGTCTTTATGACAATACCATACTGTTTTGATTACTATAGCTTTCAATATAGTTTGAAATCAGGAAGTGTGATACTTCCAGCTTTGTTCTTATTTCACAAGACCGCTTTGACTATTATGGAGTCTTTTGTGATTCCACACAAATTTTAGCACTGTTTTTTCTATTTCTGTGAAAAATGACAGTGGCATTTAGATAGAGATTACATTATCTTCATAGATTACTTTTGATTGTATGAACATTTTAATAATAATTCTTCCAATCCATGAATCTTGCATTTTTATAATATTAATTTTTGCAACCATAAATCCAGAATATCTTTCCATTTATTTGTGTACAAATTTAAAAATTTTAAGCCACATTTACTAATTGGACTCTTTATCTTTATATAGTGATCTTTTAAAAAATTAAAAATAAAGCTTTTTTGTTGTAAGGTTTGCTTTGTTTGATATTAAAATAGCTATCCTAGTTGTCTTTGCTTACTTTTTCCTGGTATAGAATTGAAAATAAACATATGTATACCTTATAACCCAGCAGTTCCATTTACAACAGAACTTACACCCAATGAAAATGTATACATATATGAATTTAAAAAGTCTGTACAGAGAATCTTCATAGTAGAATTATCCTATACTATTACTTTGTTAGGAATTTTTATAGTAGCGTTATCCAGTAAAGTGCCAAAAACCCATCAACAGTAAAATGAAAAATAAATTGTGATATATTTATACAATGGTGCATTAAAAAATGAGATACTGTGATACATAACAGAGATTAATCTCAAGACATAATTTTGAAGTGCAAGAAGGCAGACAGAGAATACATACTGTATATTTCACATATAGAAAGTTAAAGAATAGGGGAAAATGAGTCTAAGGTGTTAGAAGTGAAAATATTGAAAACCTTTCAGAATGGGGTAGTGCCTGAGAGAAAACAGAAGAATGGGCTTTTGAAATACTGGTAATATCATTTTTCTTAATTTGGCTACTTGGGTCTATATTTTAAACACTTATTGAGCAATACACTAACTACTGTGTACTTTGCTATGTATTGATACTTCAGTAAGAAGCTTATTTGAAAAAAATAACCTGCATATTCTTGATTCCAGAACTTGATATTAACACATTTAAAATTGGTTTTCAATTTTTTAAATGGCTCAAATTGGCCTTTGTCAGGTACATTCCATTTAACATCTATTGTTTGCCAGAAAGTGTACTAAATATTTTGCATTCACTATCTTATTAAATCATCAAAATAACCCTGTAAGTTAGAAATTAGCTCTATTTTTTACATGAAGAATTAAACTCAGAGAAATGAAGTTTTTGTCCAAGATAACACAACTAGTAGTATAGCAGTGCTACCCTACCCTAACAATAGTTAAAGCTACAAATTAATTTTCAGAAGAAAAGCAGCTTACAAATTGGAGTTGTGGGCATGGAAACATTGATAAGTCATTTAATGTTAGTGTCTTTACTTACTAGCTACAATATAAGTTACATTTGACAGCAGAGAAGTGCTGTTACTTTTGTCCTGAGTTGTTGAGCTCATGTGAATCGAGAGAAAAGTCATAAACAGCCATTGTTAATATTAAATATTTTCTTGAACGTGTTCACCCAAATGCTTTCTAAATAAAATCTTTGAAAAAATAACATTAATTCTCTGTATCTGTTGCTGACCAAAAGAATTCTATCCAATCACTGGGCCTCTGAGGCTGTAATAAATACTTGCCTTACCTTGTTCTTTGATGCCTTACCTAGGGAGGCAATGCCTAACACTAGAAAAGGATTCTCTTTCTAATGTGACACATATTGTCTGACATTACATTAAACAGCTTGAACATACTGTAACCATAATGCACAGTTGTTTTTAAAGTATTCTTAGAATCAGTGAAAGAAATTAATAAATAGAAAGCCGAGTCTTAAGAGAGACCTTCTCATAGTTTTCTCGCTAAGAAAATATAAATTAGCGCTCTCAGCAGGGAAGAAAGCCTAGATTGTGTGGGATTCTTTTGCTAAAGAACCTCCCTCTCAATGTTAATTTAATTTGCATGCACTTCTGGGGGAAGTCATTTATCACCTTACTAAACATCTATACCTTGGATAATATTTATACTTCTATATAAGCTCTTAATAAAATAAATATACTACTATTCCTGGAATACCAATTTAGAAACGGTTAGTAAAGGAAACCAAGGAAAAATTCAGTAAGAGTTTGGTATAATTTCTTCAAGTCATTTTAGAGACTATTTTTATCTGTGTTCCGACCAAAGACTTAGAAAAACAAACATCTGGCGGCATTTATCTTTTCCTTGTGCTGTTTATGATGCTCTCAGCTTCTCTTCTTTGATTCACAAAATGCAAGCTGTTATCAGTACCTGACTCCATTTTCAGTGGTTGTGATGAGATTGGAGAGCTCAGATAACGTAAAAAGAAGACTAAAGCTGATGTGCCTTGCAGATTATGAGCAATAGTACTGACAGTGCAAACCCGCGTGTATGTACATATTCACCTTAGCTCCAGAGTGGATGTGCGTGGCAAATAATTACATCAGAAAGTGAACATCAATTGGGGGTTTCTCTCTTCCCGCAACCAGCGCAGAAAGAGAGAACGTGGGGGTTCATGAAATCTTGAATAGAACGCTACGAGGGCTGAGGAAAATGAATAAAACACAAGACTGAGACAGAAATAGAGAAAGCTGGGCCTGGGTGCGGCGTCTGCCCTCTGATGGAGGGACAGACACAGAGAGAGCACCAGCACTGGAAGCAGTTTATTATATACTGGAATTACAGGAAGTTACATCACATCCAGGTGGGCCTTGAGCTCCACAGCATGAGATCCATCCCCTTAACACTGGGTGGGAGAGTCAGACTGAGCGGCGTCCAAGCTCTTGATTGGGTTCTGCCTTCAGGGCTGGCTTTGCCCTCACTCTGAATTTCAGCTGACGTAATTAGACCCTGTGTTTACTAATGGCCCTCAGCAAACAGCAATCTGCCATCTTGCTGTGGACTGATCCACCCCTACCTAGGACCTGCAGATGGGAGGGTCCTCGGCAGCTTGCCCTCCACCCTTTGTGAGCCCTTGGCTTCATGTTGGTCTCTGCTTGAAGGACAGAAGAATTCGATCTTCACTAGATATCTTCGTGTCTTCGTTTCCATACTGTGTAAATTGTACCCCTCCTCTCCATGATACCCTGAACCAATAGGTCAGACTGTCAAAATTATTTGGATATTTGTGGGGACCCAGACCAAAGTACACCAGACGCTAAAGTCCATTTGCCATATGCATGCACGAAGGCAATGACTCAGCAGTATCACCCTACCTACTGCGCAGGTGCACCCTTGTATAACCCACCTATGGTCCTGTAACACAGATGTCACTAATTGGCACGAAGCCTCTTTTATTTGCATTAGTAGAAAAGGTGCCACTGACCAGCCCGTGATTGGCTGCTTCGTCTGCAATAAAGGATATCCCATACACCTGCAGCTGCTCGTAGCTTTTTCCAATTCCTGGCATCCAAGGAGGTCCAGTCCCTAGCAGAGGAGCTCGGACTCAACAGTATTTCATAGGAAAAAGTGAAGGACAAATATTTGAAGACCGTGGGGACTGCAGATGTTTACTACATAAGGGAACAGCAGAAGATAAAGGGGGCTGTGACTGCTGCCAGCAGCAGCGTGTTAACAGGGAAGAGGGACTCTGACTACTGAGATTCACTGGCAGTGAGACTTTAGGAAGCTACTTAACCACTCGAATTCTCAGTGTCATGCCAATTAGGTGTAAGAATAATCGCCCTGGACACTGCTGCTCAGTGGTTAGAGTGTAGGGCCCACACACCAAAGGGTCATGGGTTTGTTCCTTGTCAAGGGCATGAACCTGGGTTGCAGGTCAATCTTCAGTCCCAGTCGGGGCCTGTGTGGAAGGCAATCAATTCACACATTGATGTTTCTCTCTCTCTCCCCCTCCCTCCCTTCCACTCTCTCTAGGAAACAATGGGGAAAATGTCCTTGGGTGAGGATTAACAAAACACAACACAAAACAAAACCAAAAGAATAAGACCTAATTCTTGGGGGTGATGTAAAGATGAGAAGCAATCCTACAGGTACAATGCTTACTAACTATACTGATTAAAATTATAGCATTTATATAAATATATGTAAATAATTATATATTTATTATATTAATCATTATATCTTATATCTTATATTATTTATATTTGTATTGTAATATATAATGTTATATATACATATATATATATATTTATAATCATGTTTGAGACTTGTTGAATCTGATTTGTGAAAACTGTTAAAACCCCAAATAAAATCTGATTTGCCCAAACTGACCAGCATGTTATGGTTTTATTAAGGATCCAAATCTGGCCTCAGTGTGACCTCACCCAGCTCTTCTGTTAAGCTGCCCTGGACACTGAGCACACTGCTCCCAGAGCACACAGGATAATGTCACTGGACATGGACTGTACCTGCTATTTCTTAATAATCGTCAGGACTCTTCTGATTGTGACAGGACTCTTACTCAAAGCAGCTTATAGAACACAACAAAAGGAAATATATGGGCTTATGTAACCATTAGTTCCATTACAAACTAATGGCCACTTAATCCTGGACTAGCTTTTCCCTTCTTTCCCGCTTTAAAATGTAAACTGTGGAGAGTGATGTCAGAGGGATGGTGGCATAAGGGTGCAGTTTTTCCTCTCCCCCGGACGTTTCACAAGTTAACCGTCTATAATTCAACAAAGAAATCCCTGCTCAACTGGCATATGCCTGAGAGGCTCGCACACTGAAACACCTAAAGGTGAGCATCCGGGAAGATACCGGGAAATGAGAAAGGAGGAAAGCCCAGACTGTCCGCGGCAGCCGGGAGCTCGTGGCTCTGGTGGCCAGGAGAGGGGGGAAAGCCAGCGATAGCAGGCACTTCTCTTGGCTGGGCAGGAGGAACAGAGAGCTGCAGGGGGCAGCCTAGCAGGGTGAGCTGCAAGCAGCAAGAGAATAAATAGTGTCTGAGTCAGCAGATGACTGACAGAGCACGGGGTGCTGCCATGCAGCTCCCCACTATTGGGCTGAGTGGTGGTTTTTCAGTCAAAGAAATGGAACCACAGAGCCCTGCTGCTGCTTACTCCCCAAACTCACTCCCCATTGGTTGCCCTTGAAGTCCAGGAGCAAATCATCTGTAAACCAAGAACTGTTGCAATAGAATCGCTGTCTTCCTCTGTGACTGATTCCCAGGTGTAGCCATACTTACTAATACACCTGACAAAATAGCTTTCAAGATAACAAAGACAACAAGAGACAAAGATGGACAATTTATAATGATAAAGAGAACATTACATCAAAAAACCATAACCTGAAAATACACCTCTTCCAAGAAGACATACGGACAACCAATAGGTACATGAATAAAGAGAACATTACATCAAAAAACCATAACCTGAAAATACACCTCTTCCAAGAAGACATACGGACAACCAATAGGTACATGAAAAGATATTCAATCTCACTGGCAATTAGGGAAATGCAGATCAAACTACAATGTGATACCACCTTACGTGCTACAGTGGCCATTATCAACAAGACAAGCAATAACAACTGTTGGAGAGGTTATGGAAAAAAGGGAACACTCATTTACTGCTGGTGGGAATGTACTGGTAGACTGATACAGCCCTGTGGAAAGCACTCTGGCAAATCCTCAAATAATTAAGAATAGAGCTACCATACGACCCAGCAATCCCACTCCTGGGTATATACTTGTATATACTGGAAAAACTTGAAATCATGTATTAGCAAATATATATGCACCCCTATGTTTATTGCAGCATTATTCATGATGGCCAAGACATGGAAACAACCAAAGTGTCCTGTGCTAGGGGACTGGATAAAGAAGATGTGGTACATATACACAATGGAATAGTACTCAGATAAGAAAGGAAGAAATAGTGCCTTTTGCAAAAACATAGATGGGGCCTCGAGAACATTATGCTAAGTGAAATAAATCCACCAGAAAGAGCTAAGAACCATATTATTTCACTCATATATGAAACATAAAAACTGAAAATTGAACACAAATAGCAGTGTGGTAATTGCCTGAGGGAAAGTGGTTCCTAATTAATGGTGACAGGAGAAGATTTGACTTTGAGTGGTGGGTACATGATGCAATATACAGATCTTGTAACATAGAAACGCACACTTGAAACTTATAAATCAGGTTGATGAATGTCACCCCAACAAATTTAATAAATAAAAAAGTAAAATAAAATGTAAAATGCAATATCACTTATTATTTACTAGAATTTTCCATAAACATGTGAACTAATTACATATTTTTAAGGCATATTTTAAGTAAACTCAATAATTAAAGCTGTGTTAAGCAACTGCATCAGTTAAAGGGGACAAAAAGATCTAGAGTAATTGACCAAACTTAGTCACTTGCCCAACCTAAACTAATCATGGTATTGGTGAGGGTCAATTAGCATATTCCCTCGTTATTAGGTAGGATAATAAAATATATGTACTTATATATCAACTACTAGAATATAATATTTATAATAATGTTTGAGACTTAACCATAACAGTTAAGGCAACTTAACTATAAGAGCCATGTGAAATCAAACAGGCCAGGTTGGGATCCTTAATAAAACCCCAACATGCTGGTCAGTTTAGGCAAATCAAATTTTATTTTGTGTTTTAACAATTGTCACAAATCAGATTCAGCAAATCTCAAATGCCAGAATACTAGAATAATTAATATTGGAACTAAGTCATTGCAACTTCTGTCTTTCGTTGGAAGAGAGCTGCTCCTTGAACATCATTTGCAAGCCACAGTTCTCAAGGTAAATTGTCCTTTTTGACACATCATGAAATTCATCATTTTAGTTAGAGCGTCCTGGTGTTCCTGACAGGAGCTTTTAAAATGCTGTCTCACAGTACCTAGAATGTATTGTTTGACTGCTACTTGACTTCACATCTTCTTAATTTTTTAAAATTCCCATATGAAGTTTTAAATAAAATAGAATTTCTAACTATAATTTTTTTAAAATGTTAGTAGTTTTTTTTTGTTATTGTTTTTGGTGTGTGTGTATTAATCCTCACCTGCAGATATTTTTTCTGTTGATTTTTAGAGAGAGTTGGAAGGGAGGGGGAGAGAGAGAGAAGCATCAATGTGAGAGAGACACACTGATTGGTTGCCTGCTGCACGTGTCCCGACTGGGTCTGCGCATTGGCCTGAACCCTTTGGTGTGCAGGCCAATGCTCTAACCACTGAACAAACAGCACTGGCCATGGCTAAAATTTTAGTTTTAAAATGGATTGGACTGATGAACTGGTTGACTTAATAGAAGAATTTTAAACTTCCTAAATTTTTCTTAGGTCCACTTTCACTTAATTGTTATCATCTTCATCCAATCAACTTAATTGTGAATAAAATGCTTCCAGAAAATCTGATGTCTTTTTTAAAATTAAATTTATTGGGGTGACATTGGTCAACATGAACATATAGGTTTCAGGGGTGGGTTTCTATGTTATAAGATCTTTATATTGCACTGTGTGCCCACCGCCCAAAGTCAAGTCTTCCGTCACCGTATATTATGACCCCTTCTCTCTCCCCTACCCCCATGTCTTGATGATAATGAGACTGGTCTGTGACATTTAATTCTGTCTTTATCCTTTATTTAATTTTCTGTTTCAGTCATACCTCATTCATTGGTCCATTCACATTTTGTCTTTAGGACAGAAAATTGCCTGTGTTAGAAAATGCTGTAAGTAGCCATGGGCTCTGGGTTCTCAGCTGCCATTTGAGTAAATAATGCTTTTAAATAAAGAGATTGTGCAATTTAAAGGTCATATTATAATGACTCACTTTAGCCTTTAATAGGACCAGCCATCAGAGATAGAGTTAGCAGTATGATTTGGATAAAAAATATTCACAATTCTGATTTCCATCTGTGCTCCTTGGTAATACTTCCTGAGAGCAGCATGAACAAAATTCCAAAACTAAATAACCAATAGCATAATACACTTTCCAGCATGCTGAGAAATAGAGTGAAGAAAATTAAAGCTCCAATGGTTTCCTATGCAAGATTTCATAAATTATTTTCTAGTACAAAAATGAGGTTGAAATAGTTCTCATAACATATTTTATACTTGTACCAGGTTCAGAGCTATGACAAAAATCCAAATTGTGAGGTGTTGCAATATGGACAATATATTTAAATATGAATGAATATAACTTTAATTATAACTGACATCCTTATAACTAAATAGTAAGTATTGAATACTTATTATTTAATTTAATTTAATATAGTACATAGAGGGTGTCCCAAAAATGTATTCACACTTTAAATGAGTATAAAGTCAGTGCTTATTAATGTAAAATTCATTTTCAAAATTTAAAAGAATCTAGCCCGGCTGGCGTGGCTCAATCAACCTATGAACCAGGAGGTCACAATTAGATTCCAGTTCGGGGCACATGCCTCGGTTACAGGCTCCATTCCCAGTAAAGGGCTTGTAGGAGGCAGCCCATCAATGGTTCTCTCTCATCATTGATCTCTCTCTCTCCCTTCCTCTCTGAAATCAATAAAAATATATTTAAAATTTTTATAAATAGTCTAAAGAAATGAATAATTTTTTTGCCAATGCCTATCTTCAAACTGATTGCCATTCTGGTCCAGACATTGTTTATAGCGGTGAAGCAATGGAATCACAAACATCAAGAATCATTTTGTTTGGTATCTGTGTGCCCTGAATTTGTGAAGTGTTGCTGGTTTTGTATGGTAAACTTTATGTTTTATGTATCCCCATAAAAAAGTCTAGATTAACTGGGTAACTGGGTGATAGACTCTGAAACACAGAGAAGGACCAGTCACTGTGGCCTCTGGCCTCCCTAGGACAACACAAGGGGGCACTGTGAGAACAAGGGCATGAGGAATTAGACTGATCTAGGTTTGGCCCATGGCCCTGCTGCTTGACAGTTATTAGGGGCTCAGTGTCCTCTTCTATAGAAGGGAATAATAACAATACTTATCTCAAATGATTTTGAGAGCATTTGATAAGGTGTGGGCCACAGACCATATATACACTCAGTATATGTTAGCTGTTATCATTGCTACTATCATCACCGTTGTTGATGTTGGTTTTATTAAAATAAGAAAGATAGGTAATTTTAGGAAGAGACTGTGCTGAAGGCAGCCTGACTCACTTTACAGGTTTGCTTCAGGCTGGTATATTCTGTTAGAGCAACACTGTCCACTTGAGAACCAGACAGGGATTGGGTGATGAATGTTCAGTTACATGTGCTTTGGACCTCAGTAAGTTTAGAGTAGAATAAGAAGAGAGAATTCCACCAAATGGAAACAAACGTGTTTGTTACTATAATACTATTAAAGCATGTTGCATGTAATGCAAGGAAATTAGCAGCTTTATTCTTTCTTCCTTATCATTATGATAAGGAAGTATCAATAGTATATGAGTGCTTTATCTGGTCCAAATAAACGCATGCTTCTATTGCTAGCAGTTTTCCTCTTTCCTTGAATTACAAATGCTACAATTAACAGAGTATCCCCCTGTGAATACTGTACATGTTTAACCACATTATATTTGTCTTCATAGTCTCCAAATCTATATATATAAAAGGCTAAGCGACTGGTCGACCGGCTGACCAGCCGACCGGCTGATAGGTATGATGTGCACTGATCATCAGGGGGCAAACGCTCAATGCAGGAGTTGCGGAGCAACAGCAACTTTGCAGAGTGCTCTCTCGCACTCTGGGACCCCTTGGGGGGTGTCAGACTGCCGGTTTCAGCTTGATCCTCGCAGTCCAGGCCGAGGGACCCCACCTGCCAGAGAGACCCCACTCACTCCACAGATGTCCTTCGAGCCCCAGCTCCGCCCCAGGTGCAGCTGGCCCGAGAGGGACCTCAGGAGGTTGGCTCCAGGGCGTGACCAGCCTGTCTCGCCCAGTCCTGCCCCACCGGCCACCTTCTAATTAATTTCCTTTCAATGTGCACGAATCCATACACCGGGCCTCTAGTATTCAGATAAAATGTAAAGGTTTATTACCTAAATTCAAACATCCAGGTATTTGAAAGCATTGACTGTGCTACTATGAAGTCAGGATATTTAGATGCCACAGTGAGGATTTTCTCCTTTGTTGTTGCTCAGAAAATAGCACAAACCCAAACAGAGTCTAAGCCTGAGTCCCAGATAATCCAATTAGCTTCCATATTTAGATGGTTTCAACAGAATTATTGGTATTCGCATCAAAGTACAACACAGGGAGCTGAACAAGGCCTTTGGAGTCATGTAGACTTGGGTGTGACTCTGATTTTATTCACTGAGCACTTGAGGTCTATGAAGCTAGAGCTCTCTGAGACTCATTTGTCTCCTCTGCAAGATGGAGATGATACTCTGTGCTGTGGCCTGGAGAGGTGAGGGTCGGATCAAAGCGCTATGATTTCTGTGTAGGACTCAAGGGCAACTGGGAGGAGGAGCTTTTCCTCACAAGAAGGGGTAGAGCATAGACATGGCAACTAGGACAAGCAAGGCTATGACACCAATTTATGTCCCTTACACCCTATGGCCCAGCAATCCCATTTCTGGGACTTTCCCTACAGAGACATACACTCACATGCAAAAATGTCTGTGCAATGGTGAGGCCTGAAATATTATTTAAAAAATATTCAGAAACACTCCCAATGTTCATATATTGGGGGTATTGGTTAAACAAATTATGGCACAGCCATTCAAAACACCACTGTGGTCCAGCTATTAAAAAGTGAGGTGGGTCTTACATAGTGACATGGAAAAATGTTCAAAGATATAAGGCTAAGCCGGTAATGTAATTTGCTATTAGGAAATATAAAGATTCACCTAAAAAAAAAATCACAAGCTTTCTAATCAATGAAGAAGAAAAAGCCATTGGAGGATTTTGAACAGCAGAGTGATGACTGGCAGCTGTGCTGACTGTAGAGAGGGAAGGTGGTGGCAGCAAGACCAGTTAGGAGGCTATTGAAGTACATGACGGGGAAATGATAGTGTCTTGGGTTAGGGTTATGAAAAAATGGTAGGGTGAAGTGCAGGGTCCTTGCCTTGGTCCATTTGAACTGCTATAACGAAATACCACAGACTGGGGTGGCCTATAAACAGCACACGTTTATTGCTCACAATTCTGGAGCTGGAAGTTCAAGATCATGATGCCAGCCTGGCAGGGTTCTGGTGAAGGCCCTCTTCTGGGTTGCAGACTTTTTGCTGCATCCTTACATGGAGGAAGGGGCCAGGGAGCTTTGTGTGGTCTTTTTAATAGAAGCACGGATCCCATTCATGAGGCCTTTACCATATGAATTTGGTGGGGGGAGGAGGAGACACAAACATTCAGACATTGACCATAGCGGTCCTGTATATATTTTGAAGGTGGAGACAATAGGGCTGGCTAATAGATGGGATTTGCAGTGTGAGAATAAGAGAGGAGTCAAGGATAATCCCAAGTATTTCTGGTTTGAGCCACAGAAAGGAAGAAATTGTCCCACAAGACTTTTCTCTTGCCTCCCATGCATTATCCTCTTCAGGTTTTCCTCCTTCTCCTGTGCGCACTTTTCTTGGTATTACGTGGAAAGACTGGTTACTATGTGCAATAAGCCAGTATGTATAGTGGAAGCTTAAGGTGCACAATGTGATGACTTGATACACATATATGTGGACAAATGATTAAAGTACAATTTTGAATTAAATGTGTAAATTACAATTAGAGGGAGGAGGGGAAAAAAAGCATAAGCCAAAAACACCTTGAAGTTTGGCTCCTTTAATGACAGGGAAATTAAAATATGACTTCATTGGCCAGGCTGGTGTGGCTCAGAGGACTGAGCATCGTCCCATGCACCAAGATGTTGCCAGTTCAATTCCAAGTCAGGGCACATGCCTGGACCAGGGTTGCCGGCTCAATCCCTGGTGAGGGCATGCAGGAGGCAGCTGATTGATGTGATTTTTTTCTCTCATTGATGTTTCTATCTCTCTCATCCTTGTCCTTCCTCTCTAAAAAAAGAAAAAGAAAACAACAACAACAACAAAACACCATTTATATATATAAAAGCCCAGTGACCAGAATGGCAGAATAACCAGAATGACTGGTGGCTATGACATGCACTGCGGCAGCCAACCAGTCTGATCTGGGCCCCAATTGGCCTCCCCTTCCACCCTAATTGGGGGCAGGGATGGCTGGCCAACCACCCGCAGCCCCTCCCCCCGGCCAGCCTGGTCCAATGGGCCCCCATTGGGGCAGGCCAGCCAGACCCCACCTGTGCACAAATTTGGGCACCAGGCCTCTAGTGTGTGTGTGTGTGTGTGTGTGTGTGTGTGTGTGTAAATATATATATATATCTTCAGTGACCACAGCAAGACTAAGAAAACCCACCAAGAGCATGGCATATTGGAGTGAATTCTCATGGTAGATTGTTCAAGAAAACAGGTGATTATTATTAGCTTTAGATATTGTCCAAGCAGAATTCACACAGCTGGAGCATATCTGCATTACATTCTGTGTCTTTGTACTGCAAGTTTCTTAGAGTTTCTTAGAGTTTATTGTGACTTATGGATTTGAGAAATTTTCCTTTGAATTGATTTAATTTCAAGATTAAACATTCATGATGTTGTTACATGCTATTTACTCTGAGTCAGCACTTTTTAGTTTTATTGTTCATTTGTACATATATTTTTGCTTCTTCAGTTACAAATACCTGGTACAAAAATGTTGATTTTTAGCATTGACTTGGGGATTAGGGTGTGAGTTTTACCTGATTAAAGTGTTTAGTACTTGAGTAACTCTTGTAACTTAAATATTTACTTTACTGCTGTGCACCAGTCTCCATTTCAATGGAAAATTGACTTTGTAAGGGAAAATTTGGTGCCATCTAGTGTCGACATTATGAATTGCAGCATAAGCACAACTGTGAGGAAAGAATTCCAAATCGAAAGTGTACCTGGTTCCTTAGTATACCCTGCAATTCACAGAGGTATTATTAATTATTAAAAATAGTATAAGTTTGGAATTACATTGCCCTGTAACATGAGACAATATAATATAGAAAGCGAAACATGGAATTAGAGACTGGAAATGAATGTTCTAAAGTTGCTTCATTTGTAAAATAAAAATATGTTATCTACATGGCCAACAGCTGGAAAATGTATATTCTTCAAGATCTAAATGTCAACTACACATAATACTTTGGCAATACTACATTAGATTTTAAATTTAGGATTGTGGAGCTCTACACTCACCCAGGACCTCACCAGGCTCTTTCTATCTGTGACCTTGAACATGTAGCTTCATCTAGTGGTCCGTGATGGCTGCTTGAGTTCTCAGGCCTGGTTGAATGGTCCAAGACTTACGCTGCCCCATAAATTTGTATCTTTTTTATGGAAAGTTCTTATTTATTGGAATACTTGGTATGCAAACAATATCAACACAGTCTTCTATCAGTGGAACATACATACATACATACATACATACATTTACTTATGCCAAAATGAACAAGGAAAGTAAACCAATGCAATTGGTCCTATTATACCAGTGGTTCTAAAAGAGCGATTCTCAACCTTAGCCAAATGTTGTAATTACTTGGGGAGCTTTAAAAATACTGATCCTTGGACCCAGGAATTCAAAATTCTGGTTTAATTTGTCTAAGGTGTGGTTTGGCTACCAACAAGTTTCAAGACCTTCCCAGGCAATTCTAAGTGCAGAATCACCAAGCACACCTGTGCCCTTCCCTTCCCCACCTCTCCTTTCTCTGGAGTGAGGCCCACACAGCTGTAGGTTTTTTAAAAAAGCTCCTGAAGTGTTTCTAACTGTAGTCTGGGCCAAGAACCTCTGCTATAGATGAGAGTTTTTTTCATGATTTTTTTTTTTTTTTTTCCATTCTATGTACTGACTCATACTTGAATTTGCAAAGTTCAATTAAATGATCAATTCTGGGATAGGAAAATACTATCATACTGTAAATTTAGCTTTCCACATAGGAGCACCTAATTAAAAACTCAAAATTCCTCCTAGTTTAACTGGAATGCTGAAGTGGTAACAGAAATACAATTAACTACCATTTTACACAGCTGTGTTTATATACTGTTTCCAAACTTTTTCAATTGTTAGGTATCCTATCCTATACTAATAAAAGACAAACATGCAAATTGACCATGCTTTTACTATGCCTTAAGCCACGCCCACCAGCCAATCAGAACAACTATATGCAAATTAACCCAACCAAGATGGCGCCCGGCAGCCATGGAGCTGGAGCGAGCAGGAGGCTTGCTTGCTCCAGTGATGGAGGAAGCCAAGGTTCCCCGCCTGCTGTGGCCCAGCTCTGAGCTCCACTGAAGTAACAGTTTCAATTATAGAAGGTAAACAAACCCCAGATACCTGCTTTCAGCCAGCGGTGGCCATGTTGCTGGAGCGAGCAGGAGTGGGTTGCCCCTGGAGATGGAGGAAGCCAAGCTTTCCACAGGCCTCTGCTAAAGGCAACAAAGCTTCAATTATAGAAGGTAAATAAATCCCAGAATTAAAAAAAGAAAAGAAAAAAAGGAGAGGCTGGGAGCTTATGTTGCCAGGGTGCTTGGCCAGCCTGAAAACGGCCCTCAGCCCCTCACCCAGACTGGCCAGGCATCCCAGTGGGGACCCCCGACCCTAAAGGGGGTGTGGCCAGCCTGAACACAGCCATCAGCCCCTCACCCAGGCTGGCCAAACCTCCATGGGGTGAGGGTCCCCACTGGGGTGGACATCCTCCGAGGGGGTCCCATACTGCAAGAGGGCATAGGCTGGGCTGAGGGACCCCCTGAGTGCACAAATTTTTGTGCACCAGGCCTCTAGCCTATAATAATAAAAGTGTAATATGCTAATTAGACCAGACATCCTTCCGGAAAAAGCCGGGGCTGTGAGGGAAGCCTGGGTCCTGAGTGCCTGCCAACAGCTGGAGAGAAGCCTGGGTCCTGGATGCCAGAGGGAAGCTGGTGCCGGCAGCCAGGGGAAGGAAGGCCTACTCTTGCATGAATTTCGTGCATTGGGCCTCTAGTCTGTACATAATTTGATTCCATGTCAATGGCTAAAACTTTGCTTCTGAAGCTCTCAGCACAAAATGATTTTAGTGTTGGAATGATTCTTCAGAAACTATATAGCCTTTCTTACTGATGCCAACACTCAGGATACTCTGAGTTTTGCTGGAAGTTCCTTATCTTTCCAAAGGAATTCTTTCTGCCACGCACATTTCCTCTTTACAAGTTCTTATATACATACAGGGTAGCCTGGCTGTTGCAAAGCCAGTTATACTAGGAACCTAGAATCTTGATGCGATCCACAGTTTGGCCATGAAGTCGCTGGCCAGTGTCATCTTTGTGCTCCACGTAGGGTTGACTTACAAGGTGTACTTCCCAATCTTAGAAGCAAGTTGACTCATGCGGAGAATTTTCAGTTTGGGAGCTTTCACTCACAGTCCTGCCTAAGTCCTCTTGACCTCCAGCTACAGCTCTGAGTGGTAACCTCAAATAGGGAAGTCTGACTCACAAAATGCGTGAGAGCAGGCTCTGCAAACTACAGGGCATCAGTGAGGAGTCACTGGGGCTGACTGACCTGTCAGGGAAACTGAAGTAAAAAGTGAATTTAAACAGTTTTTGTCCTTTTTCATCTGACATATTTTACTTAGCATAATACCCTCAAGATCCATTCATGCTGCTGCAAATGGCAGTATTTCATCTTTTTTATGGCTGAATCCTATGCCATTGTATCCACATCTTCTTTATCCATTCATTCATTGGTGGACACATAGGTTGCTTCCATGTATTGGCTATTGTAATTAGTGCTGCAATGAACATAGGGGTACATATAGGTTTATGAATTTGTGTTTTCATATTTGGGGGGTAAATACCCAGAAGAGGAATTGTTGGATCATATGGTACCTCTATTCTCAATTTTTAAAGGAACAGCCTAAAATTTGCATAATGTTATTAAACAATGTTACCTCAATAAAGTTAATACATTTTTAAAAATCCAGAAACATATTTGCAAAACAGCTACTGGAGGCTATAATTTCTTTGTGCCTCAGATTTCCTTTTTGAGGCCAAAGGTGTGTTTTTTTTCTGTATGGTAATAAAAATGAATCCCAATAGGGAAAGCAAGTGAATATTTGCATAATATCAGATAGATTCTTTAAGAAATATCTCAAGGAAATCCTATAATACACCGTGTGGAATGTGTATCCCACTGGGTACCATTAAGTGATACTGCATGTGAGGGGAAGACTCACCTTCCACCCCTTCTTCATGTCTTTTGGTGAACCCTTTTTATTTTTCCAATTCTTTTTCCTCTTTCAGTTTTCCATTTTCAAATCACTTTTTTCCTCCTTCTACATTTACTCCCGAGGTGACTTAATTCATGTGCCTGGCTTATGTTCTATCTATGGTAGTTGGGATACTTCAGTACCATACAAAGTATGTACTTAACTTTGAAGTACTTAATATTGGGGATGGATGCCAAATTTTTATCTGCAGTTAGGCCAGCTCACCTGGACTTCAGACTTATAAATTCAGGTGGTTACCTGACACTTCCATTTGGATATTTAGTAGGCATTGTACATATAACATAGCTACAAACATATTTTTAACTTTCTCCCTTAGATCCGTTCTGTCTCAGCATTCTCCTTCATAGTATATGGCAGCTCTATTCTTCTAGCTTCTGGGGCAAAAAACCTGTAGCCATTCATGGCCCCTCTTTATCTTGTACTCTTAAGCTCAACATGTTAGCAAATTCTGTTGGCTCCATCTTTGAAATATATTGTGTCAGGATTTAATTAGAGAAGCAGAACCATTGACAGATCTATATCTCTATTTAAAAAGATTTGTTTTAGGGATCTGATTTCAGGGGACGGTTGTGGGAGCTGGTTAAGCTGTCCCCATAAAACTGTTGTCATCACATCTGATACTGGATTTTGAAGTCTACAGCCCAGGTAGTCAGGAAGGGTAGATGGATGATATAAATATGTATAGATGTAAATATACTTATAAATAGATATATAAATGTTTATGGATATATTTACAAATATATACACACATATATATTATATATCTATATCTATATATTTCTGCTTCCAGATTTGTCCCACCCTAATCAGCATGGAAGGGATTTATAAAAAATGGAATTCAACCTAACCAAATTGACAAGTCACCACAATCAAATCCCTGTTAACTGGGCATCTATATACATCTCCTAAAACGATACTTAATCTCAAATTATGATAATAAAATAGTCATACTTCCACCTAACTTGCTACAACCGTATCACATACAACTGAAAAACATTGCAATTCTCTTTTTTTATCTTTGGGTGTTAATTCTTCTCCCAGCTGACTCACACTCCACTTTGATATTCTGTTAACTTAAATACTGAATTTAACTACTATTACTGCATTTTATATTAGATAAAAAGTTGTAAAAGAAGGAAGAAAAAAATATTAATATAAAAATAAGTAAAACTACTCATAACTATTACAGTCCTCATTTTTGCAATAGGTCATCCTATCTAATAAAGAGAATATGCTAATTGGCTGCCACGCCCTCAAATATGGTGGCACCCACAGCCACAAGATGGCCGGCAGGGGATGGCAGTGTGGGCGATCAGGTCAGCAGAGGAGGACAGTTGGGGGTGATTGGGACGGCAGGGGA
Source organism: Myotis nattereri (assembly GCF_964212035.1). Classification (NCBI taxonomy): domain Eukaryota; kingdom Metazoa; phylum Chordata; class Mammalia; order Chiroptera; family Vespertilionidae; genus Myotis; species Myotis nattereri. The sequence goes on along the minus strand of NC_138086.1, from coordinate 15,889,222 downwards.
GGGCAGTTGGGGGAGACTAGGCTGGCAGGTGGGATTGGGCCTAAACCAGCAGTCAGACATCCCCCTAGGGGTCCCAGTTTGGAGAGGGTGCAGGCTGGGCTGAGGGACAGCCCCCAGTGCACGAATTTTGTGCACCGGGCCTCTAGTCTATATAATAAAAGCCTAAGCGACCCTTATGGTGGAACGACCAGAACGACTGGTCACTATGATGCACACTGACCACCAGGGGGGCAGATGCTCAAAGCAGGAGCTGCCCTCTGGTGGTCAGTGTACTCCCACAGGAGGAGCTCATAGCAGGTGACTGCAGTGGTGGTGGTGGGAGCCTCTCCTGCCTCTGCAGCAGTGCTAAGGAGCAGTGAGCCAAGCAGTAAGAAGCAGCGAGCAGGCGGGCAGTAAGGAGCAAGGGGTCCCGGACTGCGAGAGAGTGCAGGCTGGGCTGAGGGACCCCTTCAGTGCACAGATTTTGTGCACTGGGCTTCTAGTATTTTATAAATAGAAGCTTATAGCTACTATTTATAATTATCTTCTTCTACTACCCCTTCCATATGTCCTCTGCCCTGAGCATTGACCTCAACTAATCATGGTTCTTTACCTGGTGAGGTGACTCTAGCTTTCATTCCAAAGGGATCTGAGCCATTAGCAGTTTTACTTAAATTGGATCACTGTTGTTTTTCATGGACTTTACTCAGAAGACATGATAGAGGTTTCCTAGAGACGCTCCTGTTTTTCACACAGACTGCTTTTTCTCTCATTATGTACTAGCAATCCCTTTTCACTCAAGATCAATCAACCCCTAGCAGTACAGTCATCCCCTCTTCTGCCTGTTGTTTCAGTGTCACGAGGAGCTCAAAGTGGTCAGGTGCCAGTCTCAACTCTCAGTACATTGGATTCACTGTTATGTCCCTTAACAGTAAATTTAATATAGTGACAAAATGTTAGGAAATTTATTGAGGTTGAACATTTAAGCCATATGCTCCATCTAACTTTTACCAATAATTAAATTCATTATTTGATCTCTATCAGATTCCTCATCTATTAGGATAGAGAGAAGTGCTATTTATTGGCTCTGTAAACCCACAATCACAAGGTCCAGAACAATGAAATAAATGTAAGTATATCATTTTAAAAGTTATACCCAACCATGTCAGTTTAGAAATGTTTAGATTAGACATTAGCTATCTGTCCTTCCAGGACTTAGGCTGAGCTTACTGAAGTTCTGAATTTCCAGGGATCCCTTTGCACATGCCTATATTCCAGTTAAGCCCTTACAAAGACATAGCTGCTGCACTTGGAGTCTGAAACTCTCAATATTGTGGGAGGGTGGGAAGTAATCAACCGAGGACCTTGTATGAGTATATGCATGACCCATGGACACAGACAATGGGGCGGTGAGGGCCTACGGTGGGGGGGGGGGGGCTGCAGGGGAAAAGGGGGGCATATCTAATACTTCCAACAATAAATAATAATTTTTTAAATATATTTTATTGATTTTTTACAGAGAGGAAGGGAGAAGGATAGAGAGTTAGAAACATCAATGAGAAACATTGATCAGCTGCCTCCTGCACACCCCCTACTGGGGATGTGCCCGCAACCAAGGTATATGCCCTTGACCGGAATCGAACCTGGGACCCTTCAGTCCACAGGCCAACGCTCTATCCACTAAGCCAAACCGGTTAGGGCATAAATAATAATTTTTAAAAATTCAAAAAAAATTTGCCAGTACTCAATTTCCTTATGGCTGATAAGTAAGCCCTCCCTTGATTCTAAATCATTACAGAATGTTTTCTTGTTTCCCACATTAGGAAAGCTGTCCCTGAAGTGCGTTGAGCATATGAGAAGGGTGGTTGATTTAAAAAAACAAAACAAACAAAAAAAAAACAGTAGCAGCAGACCTTCAAATTCAACCTGCAAAATATTTACTATAGCTGAAATATTTTATACTTTCTTTTCAGTTATGCACATACCTTCTGCTTTCAGAATCCTTTGACAATTGTAACCAGAGAGAGAGATAGAGTTTTAAAATAAATTTGCATTTATAAATCATTTGTATCAGAATATAATAAATCTCTACCAAAGTCACTAAATACCTATGTTGTTCAAAAGCAATTGAGTATTTTAATTGCTAATATCACACAATACAAGTGGGGAGAAATCATCTAAACCCATCTGAATTCCTTTCTAAGAGAATCAATCAATGATGTTGCTAAGAAAATAAAATAGAAAAACTGTTCACCTTGTAGCCATTATTGTACATTCATTGCTGAGACTTCTGGTTTGGTTGCCATTGAAGGATTTCTCTTTGAAAATGTGGAAATCAAGGTAACGATTTATTGTCAGGTTTTTGTTGCTATGGAAGTATTCATTATCTCAGAACACCTAATGCAAAGGAAACGAATAGAATTATTGGAGGCATAAATGGAATATGAACTTGTGACTCCCTACACTGCAACTAGAGCAAGTCTCTATTCGTATCTTTCTCAATTGCCTGAAACTGATCTGTGAGAATACAAGATGGTAGTTGGAGGTAGTTCATTAAGCAGAGTCTGGGGGGATTGAACCAGGACTATACTTCCTGTTAATGCTCACGTATGGTTTCAGTCTCCCGCATGGGGAGGCAAGGAAACAAAAAGGTGGAAAGTTTGGGTGTTTGGCTTGGCAATGTCGCTATGAATAGAACCTGGTCCTTGTGTTTCAGAACTTAAAGTGAATGATCCAAGCCCTCCATTTGGTCATTTCCTGGGCCCTTCAAATGGATTGGGGCAATAAATGAGACCTATCACAAAGATCCCATGAAAGCCTCACTGATCTCATTAGTGTCTGTCTCCAAAACAATTCAGATAGCATCCCATTCACTCCTTCTAACCCGGTCTTTGTTATCTCATGTACTCCTGGCCCTTGGCTTTCAAACCAATCTCACTACAAATCTCAGGTCTTACCTCCAAATTCTGACGAGCCCTTTTGGCTCTCTATTGAACAAAATTGTGGAATTCAACTTTTAGCATGTGTAGCTTTAGAATTTCTACATGGAAAAGCACGGGAGTGACAAGAGGGTGGGAAAGCTGGGGCTGGAAAACTAGAGAAGTTGCACCTGCATGGCCAACACATTGTATTGACTCAGCTTGTTATAAAACAAATAAAAATGCAACGTTTCTAAGAGAAATTGTGGATAAAATTGAGAAAATACCCTTAGTGAGGAATTTTGGTCTTTCCTAACACCTCTGATGGCTTAGAGGACCATTGAAAGGGATGGGATTAGGGAGGGGGAGAAAGCCTGGGCATAGAACAGACCTTCATTAACAAACAATCCAATTAAAAAATGGACAGAGTACTTGAATAGACACTTTTCCAAAGAAGACATACAGATGGCCAACAGCTAAATAAAAAGATATTCAAAATTACTAATTATCAGGAAAATGTAAATTAAAGCCACAATGAGATTTCAATAATTGTAAATTATCCCAGATGGTTTAGGATAATTTCTTTTCCTTAAAGTCAACTGATTAAGGACTTTAGTCACATCTACAAAATATCTTCATGGTAGTACCTAGATTAGTGTTTGAACTTCTGGGGATTGTAGACTGGCCAAATTGTCAAATAATACTACCCATCACAGGGGTGTCTCTAGGATTAAACTCTCACTTTAGATACATCTGTGCCTGAGAGGACACAGAGAAGGAAAAGAAAGGGGTGAGAGATTTTACCTAGAACTGCTTCATAATTTTGGAACAGATAGGTCTTATTGATAACTGGAATGGTGAGCCGAGGGTTTATTCCCCCTGGGGTTGGGTCTCAAGACACTGAAAAATGAGCTCCTTGGACCAGAAGGTTTAAGCAAAAGTGTGGAAAATGTATTACAAGCAGATTTAGACTCCCCTCACGGGGATGGGGGCCCAATCATGGGCTGCCCCGTGAAGCCTGTAGTCCGGGGTGTATATTTGCTACAAGCCTGCTTCTATATCTATCCGTGTCATCTCCTGATTGATTCCCTCAGTTGTTCTTGCCCAGCAACAAAGCTTAACTTTCCCTGCTTCTGTGTGTGCTTTCTCTGTTCCTGTGCTGAACTTTCTCTGTTTCCATGCGCTCATACACCTTGTTGCTGCAGGCCCTCCCTCGGTTTCCCATGCCTCCTGCTTTAGTCCAGAAACATTTTATTATTTTGCTTGGTTGGTTTCTGCGATTAGGCTGCTCAAACTGCCATGTCTGCCCCTATGTTCCATCTGCCTTTGCTTTCCACTGGAACCCTGCCTGTCTGCTTGCATCTCAGGCTAAGTTCTCTCATTATAACCCCATTAATTTATCCTGGACTATTCATTTCACAGATTTCTAAGAGTCTTCAGGGATTTCTCTAGTTTAAATTTATAGAAGAAACTACATTGAATTCCTCAGGACGATCCAGGGTTTGATCCCTGAAGAGTGGGAAATTCATGATGATACTAAGCAGCACACCACACAATAGAAATATAAAGAGTTCTTTGTTTAAATATATTTTATTGATTTTTTTACAGAGAGGAAGGGAGAGAGATAGAGAGTTAGAAACATCGATGAGAGAGAAACATCGATCAGCTGCCTCCTGCACACCCCCTACTGGGGATGTGCCTGCAACCAAGGTACATGCCCTTGACCGGAATCAAACCTGGGACCTTTCAGTTCGCAGGCCGACGCTCTATTCACTGAGCCAAACAAGTTATGGCTAAAGAGTTCTTTGATTACTGTGTATCAGTGCCCACAAGCAGCTAACTTATGAGAAATTCTGTTAGTTCCAAATGCTCACCAAGTTCATCTACCTAGGTCTAGTTTTTAAAAAGGACTTTCAATATTGTGAAGGCAATGACAATTACCAGGTATTTTAAAATAACGCTCTTTCAAAACCAATCTGACTGTGTTTTCTCATTGAATTAGAAAAAAAGTCTTTAGAATAAATAGCAGAGGCATGAATAATGGTTTTGAAACACTGTGTACTGGGGATGAGGCACCTAATATGCTTGCTGTTGGGGTTTTATTGGTAGAGTCTAGTCAGAGCGATGTTTTGTAAGAGCCATGAGAATGCTTACAAGTGGCGGTGCTCAGTATATTTGGGCCGTGGCTTTGAAATGTTGGTCAAAGTGTTTGAAGGATTCATCTTTGTGCCTTTTGTCCAGGTTCCAAGGCTGCTACTCCACAGGACAGAACAGCTTCACTGCTTTGTACAGAACGTCTGTGAATTCTATGTGCATTTGTCATATCATCAATACTTTTAGTCTGCTAGAGTTTGTTTAGCTTTTGCCTTGGGCTCTCTTGACTTGCTAACTTTTAAATATTAGGCTTTTCTTAAGTCCATATGAGTATGTAATTAAAATGATTTGAGGAGAAAACACCCACACATATAACTCTAAGTCCAGTTTAAGATCTCTTAAGACATCCAGATTGCAATCCTTTTGTACATTGTGACCAGCCAAAATACCCCAGATGGACAGAGAAGGCACTATTTGCCTCTTCTGCCAACTCTCAGAGCTTATTAAAGCTAGGTTAGAATCCCCAGGAAGATAGATGCCCCAAGGTGAAAAGATTAGATGAATGGAAGTGACAGCAATAGGCGGGGATGTGCTGGTAAGCCAGCCACCCACTTCCCTAAAAAAAAAAAAAAAAAGTCCTGATTTCATAGTGTTTGCTGATTTCCAAGGTGTAAATAATCTTATCATTGTGACTTTCCAGCTAGCAATGACTGGCTCTCAAAATTCCTCAGTATTTAACAATCTCCAAATATTTATTTTCTTCAAGTCTGTGAATTGCCTTTTTATTTTCTTAAAAGCTTTATAAGAGAAAAAGTCTTAATTTTGATGAAATTTAATTGATCAATTTTTCTTTTGTATCCTATCTAAGCAATCTGTGCCTAACAAATGTCACAAATTTTTCTCTTACTTTTTTTTCTAGTTTTAGCTCTTATATTTAAGTATTTTATCTATGACCTCTTTATATTTGAAATTCCCCAATTTATAGGACCTCTTTTGATTAGTATTTACATAGTATGTATTTCCATGTTCATTATTTTAAAGCTGTATTTTTATTTTTAAATTGGGTTTCTTTTTAGGCAGCATGTTATAGCAAAGTAGAAGCTGGGAAGGTTCCAGGACAAGTGGAATAGGGAAACTAAGACAGTTAAACAGCAGTTTGCAGCCACCTAGTAAATCCTATCATCCGTAAACCAAGGATACTTAAGAGTAAATGGTTTGCACTTCTCCTCTCCAACCAGAGGGTAGTTGGCTTAAATCACCCTACTCTGGGAGACAGATAACATAAACCAATTAGTGCCACTTGCCAACCACATCCAAGCACAGACAAATTAAGAGAATAGATCTCATTTTGGTTCATCAGCATAATGCTGATGAATATGCTATTGATTCTCTCCTAAGACCTTCTCTAAACACCCAACTTTTAAAACCCCTGAAAATGAAGGTCCCAGAATGCTCTCCCTCCAGGGAGTATGCCTGTGCCATTTCCTTTCCCTTCTCCTTCCCCCACAGGCACATATTCCCTAATCTCTAAGGGACTCCATGAGACGTGCAACCAGGGGAGCAATGGTCCTTGTTTCACTGTCCTAAGTATGTGTTTGCTGAAGTCAACAAATTCTTGCTTGCTTTTCTGCACTTTGTTTCTTGATTGAAATCTTTCCTTCAAGAAGATAAGAAATGAGGTTCTCCTCATCTGGCTGATAACAAGCATATTGGTCAATTTTGCTTTTTTATCCAATGTGATAATCTCTGCCCTTTTGTTGGAATGCTGTAATCATTAACATCCTATATAATAAAAGCCTAATATGCTATGTGTCTAGTCATCCTGTTGGCCATTCAACCAATCAAAGCGTAATATGCTAATGATATGCTAAGACTGCTCAATCGCTCTCTATGACATGCACTGACCACCAGGGGGCAGATGCTCTGACTGGTAGGTGAGCTTGCTGCTGGGGTCTGGTCCATTGGGACTGAGCAACACAGGCCCGACACACCCTGGAGCTCTCCCTCGGTCCCTCCCCAGCTGGCCAACCTTCCGCATCCCTCCCTGGCCCTGATCTTGCACTGGTGGGGTCCCTCGGCCTGGCCTTCGCCTTCTCGCAATCTAGGACCCCTCGGAGGATGTTGAAGAGCCAGTTTTGGCCTGATCCCACAGGCCAGGCCAAGGGACCCCACTGGTGCACTGGGCCTCTAGTTTAATATAATTGTGGTACACACATACACACACACACACACATACACATGTGCACACACACACAATTATTTTGAACAGTTTGAAAGTTCTATGTTACCACTAAGTACATCAGTGTGTTTTTCCTAAGAATAAGAACATTCTCTTACATTAGCACAGTATAATTATGTGATTTAGGAACTATAATATTGATATAATATTATTTTCTAATACATTGTCCATACTCCAAATTTCTGCAACTGTTCCAATAAATATGCATGACAATTACTTTCCATTTCCCAACGATAGAAGCCAATCCAGAGTCATACACTGCAATTGATTGTTATTTCAAAAAATCTTATTTGACCTTGAAATTTTGAAAAGTACAAGTACAGACAGTCCTTGGGTTATGTCGGACTTGATGTATGCCATTTTATGGTTATGTCGCCATCTCCCATTTATTTATAAAAAAGAAAAATTCTGTCATTTCGATGTATGTACATATGTGCTTTATGTTTTTTATTATTTATTTACCACAAGTAAAGGTCAGGAATTGTTATCTTTCTCTTAAATTTTTTTTTACTGTTTCACTTCATTACTGCTGTGTATGTGCTCCATGTGAGTGATGTAGGTGCTTATGTAGGTGGGTTTCGACTTATGGCGAAAATCGTGTTATGTTGGATCTCCAATGAAACCCAAGGACCTACTGTACTTATTTTGTAGAAAGTCTCTTATTTGGGGTTTGTCTGATGTGTCTTCATTATATATTCAGGTCTGCATTCTTTTTTATAGGAGTAATGGATAAATGATGTGTTTTGTATCTGTCAGGACTCAATCAAAAAACAGATACTACAGAGTGATTTTAAGGAAACATCTATACTAATAAAAGGGTAATATGCTAATTAGACTGGATAGATCAGACATCTTTCAGACATCCTTCCAGACAAAGCCATGGTGGTGGGGGCTGAGGCAGAGGCAGTTAGGGGCGATCAAGCCAGTAGCGGGGAGTGGTTAAGGGTGATCAGGCTGGCAGTGGGGATTGGTTAGGGGCAATTAGGCAGGCAGGCAGGCAGGCAGAGGGGTTAGGGGAGATCAAACAGGCAGGCAAGTGAGTGGTTGGGGGTGATCAGGCAGGTAGGCAGAGATGGTTAGGGGTGATCAGAAAGGTAGGCAGAGGGGTTAGGGGTGATCAGGCAGGCAGACAGGCAGGTGAGCGGTTAGGAGCCAGCGGTCCTGGATTGTGCAAGGATCTGGCCTAAACCAGCAGTCAGACATCCCCTGAGGGGTCCTGGATTGGAGAGGGTGCAGGCTGGGCTGAGGGACCATCCCCCCATGCATGAATTTTATGCACTGGGCCTCTAGTTTAATATAAAGAATTGTGTTCTAGCCCTAGTCCGTTTGGGTCAGTGGACAGAGCGTTGGTCTGTGGACCTAAGGGTCCCAGGTTTGATTCCAGTCAAGGGCATGTACCTCGGTGGCAGGCTCCTCCACAGTCCGGGCCCTGGTGGGGGCATTGGCAGGAGGCAACCAATCAATGTGTTTCTCTCACATTAATATTTCTCTCTGTCTTTTTCTCTCTCTTCCACTCTCTCTGAAAATCAATGAAAAAATATCCTCCAGTGAGGATTAAAAAAAAAAATTTGTTCTAGTAAAAAATAATCATTTACTGAAAGGGGTAACAGAGAACTCAAAGTTATATGGAAGTTATAACAGCAGTGGCAACTCTAAAAGGCAGTTCTTATCTCTGTGGTAGGCAGTTGGACATGAGCAGAGCAATGGGCCAGGTACAGAAGGTCACCAGGGTGGAAAGCTCAGGAACAATTGTGGGCAATTGTAGGGAAGGACTTCACCCCCAGGGATCTTTCCTCCCCTAACATATTTGCTGGTCCTGTGGTTTGGACCCCTGACCTCTCCTCCCTAGAAATAACATCCAGGCCTCAATCTTATTTCAGCTGCAGGCCCAGAAAAGTAGCAAAACCAGACAAGTGACCCATAGCTGACTTCAGAACCAGCTGCATTAGACAATGGAACCCCTGCCCTGGAGCCAATCAATCAATCAATCAATCAGTGGAGAGTCGTCCCTGAAAGGATACACCTGGAAAACTGCTGAATATTGTATTCTGATCTTCCTCTGGGACCACCCCTAAAATCTCAAACCTTAAGGCAGTGGTTCTCAACCTTGGCTGCACATTAGAATTACCTGGGAATCTTTTTAAAATCCTGATTTCTGGGCCTCATCCTCCGGAAATTCTGTTTCTTTGTTACTAATGTTGTGACCCCACCCCATAACAAAGAAACAGAATTTCCGGAGGATGAGGCCCAGAAATCAGGATTTTAAAAAGATTCTCAGGTGATTCTAATGTGCAGCCAAGGTTGAGAACCACTGCCTTAAGAGGACCCAGTGCGCCCTCTCCCTCCCGGGAAAGGGGGGTGTTGGGGGGGGGGGGCACCCTGGCCTTGCCCTTTCCCTTCCCCCTCCTCCTACACCTCCTCTCAGGCACATTACTATTACCTTCCTCACTCCCAAGCTCCAAAGGCCCTTCCGTTACCTCTATAACATGATTTCTAAGCCTATTTATTCTACAAATGACTTCTTTTACCCCTGTGATTTTCCAAATAAATGTTCTTTTACAGTTTGAGTATTGGTTCTGAATTATTTCCTAGCCAGAACTCAATTACTGAGACTGCTGAACCCAGGTCTGGTCTGACCCTGAAACTGGACAACCAATGGGTCAGGGCTGCCTATCACTACCTGAGCCAATTAAACAGAGACAGGGTTGACTCATATATGAGCCTTTATGCCAATAATGCCTGCAGTATGGGAGGGCAGCAGGTCATCCATGAAAATGTGCTCTGCATCCCCCATAAGCCAGCTGCTTATGTTGAGTAGGACAAAGAGAACTTGGGAAAGTATGCAAAAAGAGTAAGAATGGGTATAATGGTTATAGGTTACAGATAATGCGGATGGGACCCCATTGTTTGGGAAACAAGGTTGTTCATCTTTCCATGATAATGAACTGCATTCCAAGGTTGACTCCCAGGTCCAAGGTTGATTCCCAGTTTTGGGGGGAGGGGAGGAGGGTTGGGGGAGGGGCAGGGTGCCCACAACTCCCAGCCAGGTTAGAATGTGCTTTCTTTCATCAGAACAAAGCAATCATGGTTAACAGAGCATGGTTAATATTTCTTATAACCATGGCTCGTCCCCAGTATTCTATTTCTGCCCCTAACAACTCCATGGATCTAACACCTGTGCGGTTCTCACCACCCACAACATAATTACCAATACTGTTGGATTATCATTTACCACCAGGTCATTTGTTTTATATTTATCCCATCTGGCCTGTGTTCCATTTTATTCCCTTTTCTGCCCCTTTGGATAGATTAATTGTTTAGAATTAATTTTCCCTCCTTTTGTCTTATCAGCTATATCCCATTATTTTAGTGCTCTAGAGTTCACTATATACATCTTCAACTTATCACAATCTTCCCTCAAATGCTATTAAACTACCTTATGTACTCCATCATATCTGAGTCTAGAGAAGCATATCTTGAAGTTAAAGTCCACTTGCAATTGTCCAGATAAAACCTTTTATATGGAAATTGTGACTCTTCAGCCAAAATGCCAAGCCTCAGTAAGATCTTATTTTGGTTATTAGAAAGCTCCTACAATCAGAGTATCTCTCTCCCAAAGTTCCCCTTCCCTAAGACCTCCACTTCCCCATTCCTCCACGCAATTGTAATACTAAACGTAATCAGTGCTCTTAAACTTAATTTCCATCCAGCATTTGCAGAACTCTGTAAATTCTCCCATTGAAATACATTAGCATCCATAAATACCCCTCACTGTGTACATTACACTGAACTTTAATATTATTTATATGAATAACCCACACCTATGGCTTCCAGTTTTGCATGCCAACATGGCAGGTCACACACACACACACACACACACACACACACACACACACACACACGGTGCCTTTGGCGGTCCTGGATCTGTCTTTTGCTTCAGCAGAGTTTGGAACAGACCCAGGGATGCACCTTCTTCCATTCTTGGGCCACCCTCCTGCGTCCTATCCAGTTATCACCTTTAAAACCACCTCCGAGACCAGCCAACACACTGTTTTGTTTTTTTCTGCCTTAAGTCCTTATTGCTGAACAACCATGAGCTCCCAAATACGTCCGAATTATTCCACCGAGGTAGGGGCTGCAGTCAACCGCCTGGCCAACCTGCACCTGCGGGCCTCCCACACCGACCTCTCTCTGGGCCTCTATTTTGACTGAGATGATGTGGCTCCGAAGAGCATGGGCCACTTCTGCAGCCAGTTGTCGGAGAAGAGAGAGGGCGCTGAGCATCTCTTAAAGTTGCAAAACCAGCACGGTGGCCGCATTCTCTTCCAGGACAGGCTGAAGCCTGGAAGATGAGTGGGCAAAACTCAGGACGCCATGGCAGCCGCCCTGGCCTCCGAGGGGAACCTGAGCCAGGCCCTTTGGGAGCTGCAGGCCCTGGGTTCTACTCACACAGACCCTCAGTTCTGTGACTTCCTGCAGAACCACTTTCTGGATGAGGAGGTGAAACTCACCAAGAAGATGGGCGACACCTGACTCACCTCCGCAGGCCGCTGGCCCCCAGGCTGCACTGGGCGTGTATCTCTTTGAAAGGCTCCCCCTCAAGCACGACTAGGAGCCTTTGGAGCCCAGAGGCCTTTGAGGGGCCCCTGTGTTTGACTTTTGTCTGAGCCTCTCCCGAAGCTACTAGCCATTCTTTTAACCACCTTGAAGCCCTCTTCCATGCATTGGACCAAATGAAACAATAAAGCTTTTTGCAGAAAAAAAATCAAAAAAAAGAGAAAAACATCAGTTCCGAGGACTGCTACCATTATAATGATAAGACTTGAATATTCATTAGTGCCAAGGAAAAAAATACATGGTCTGGTAATCTTGTTTGCTCCAAATGACATTAGCAAACATTTACATTATTATGGAAGAATATTTCTAGTTATAATTATATCAAATATAATTTGTAATGAATGATATTTGAAATTGATAAATTTCATTTTAATAAAATTGCATCAGCAAATTATTCAAACTCATTAAACCTTGAAAGGAAAATAGAACCAAAGTAAAATAATTATAAGGCATGTTGGCATTTGCTGAGTAATCTTTCCATTTGGGAGGAGATTTAGATAGTGAGGTCTCCGGTCTCTAGAGCGGAGAGCCGTCTTACATGCCCATGTCCATATAATCTCTTCTAATTGATGATAGGTGTTATAACTTCAAAAACAAGTAGGTTTTTAAATGTCACTGTGACCAAGTATGCTGATTATTATCTAAGTGTTTTCAGAGAGACAAGGAGACCTGGTTCTTGTCTTCTAGAAGGAAAGATTTCAGTCAAGAGACAAAGTGTAGAAAAGCAAGCAAGAATTTATTGCCTGCAGCACAAACATACTTAGGATAGTGAAACAGGAGGGGCATCGAAGAAGCAATGAGAGCCTGGACTGGGCTGCTCTGGCTCACTGGGAAGTCAGAGAAAAGGGGTCTTGGAGACAGGTTTAGGGGGTTAGTCCAGGACGGGCTGCCGCTGCCCATTGCTCCCCTGGTTGTAAGTCTCATGAGGTCCCTTAGAAGTTAGGGGATATGTGCCTGTGGCAGAAGGAGAAGGGAAAGGAAATGGCAGAGCTTGGAGGGAGAGTGAGCTGGGCCCTTCATTTTCAGGGGTTTTAAAGGCTGGGTATTTAGAGAAGGTCGTAGGGGTGAATCAAAATAATCATCAGTTTTATGCTGATGCACCAAAATGAGATCTATTCTCTTAATTAGTCTGTCCTTGGGTGTGGCTGGCAAGGGGCACTACTTGGACTTATGCTATCTGTCTCCCAGAGGAGGGTGATTTAAGCTGTCTACCCTCTGGTCGGGGAGAAGTGCAAACCATTTACTCTTAAGGATCCTTGGTTTAGGGACGATAGGATTTACCAGGTGGCTGCAAACTGCTGTTTAACTCTCCGTCTTAGTTTCCCTATGCCACTTGTCCTGGAACTTTCCTAGCTTCTTACTATTCTGTAACATAAGTGCTCCACCCTTTCCATTCTGCAGGTCTCTCTGACGTGTTCTGTGCCCCAGGAGGCTGCCTTCAGCCCAGACTTTGCCCTAGGGTTTTTTGTTGAGTTGGGCTGGTGAGATACTCTATTAAAGTTTAGAGTCTGGAGGGGAAAGGATGCCCAGGGACTGTTCGAGTGACCTATCTTTTCCCTGCTGAGATGCTGGCTAATATTGGTCCCAGAAGTGACCCCAGGGGGTTGATGCTCAAAATGGGATTTTAGGATCGTGATGTTCACATATTTGAGTGCATGGATAACCTCGTTGTTCAGAAATGAAATATGATGTATCATGAGATAACATCACATTGCTGAAATCATCATGAAAGGTGGCATGTGATGAAGTATAGGGAGAGAACAAAGTAGTGAGAAACCAAATATCTGTGGTACTTAGTTGCTATGGCAACCATGAGGTGGATCCTGGAATGGATTGAGCCCTGCTGGCTGCTCTGGAGAGCATACATCAAGGATAAACTTAAAGTCTAGAATTCCCAGCTCAAAGCACTAGTCAGTGAGAAATTCCAGTAGCTTCATAAAGTCAGAACCACCCAGGGCTCAGATTTTGCAGAAAAGGAGGTTTTGATAACTTCACTAGATAAAGAATTCTGCTAGAGGGTAATGGAATGAGTAGTAAAATATGAAAGCTATTGTTATCAGTTCAGGTCATGTGGCCAGCTATAGAGCATTATAGCCTCTAGTCTTAAGTTGTATTTTGCCTTTTCCTTCTTATTGAGGACTTATAAGAACTTTAATTTCAATTTACAGCTCGAGCTCTGAAGCTGCTTGCACAGCCTAACTTTGCCCTTTGGGGCCCTGGAACTGCCTGCAGAGCCAGCAGCCCCCACCCCACACCCTGCTGTGCTGAGTGTACTGTTTGATGAATTGTACTCCTTGCATTGTTTTAAATAATTCCCCTTGTACTATGGTTATGAGTTCAAAGTCAGTCTTTTTATTCTACAGGCCAGAGCTGAAAGTAGGACTTGACAAATGTTTAATAATATATTACCCAATGTTCTTACCTCACAACCCCACTTGCTTGATCACTGAGTCAGCCAATCATTGAGATTCCAGTTGTAAGTTTATGGTCTTGTATCCCCTAGCAACCCATCTCTTTGATCAATAACTCTTTGCAACTTTTGCCTTTATAAACCCTGCGCTATCCCTCCATAGTGGAAATGTTTTCTTAGTTCATACTGAGGCCTGGGTTTCCCAGTTTGCAAATAACGATCTGAATAAACTCTCTTTAAATTTCTTTTTTTTTTTAAGGTATCTCTAGACTTTTGTTTACATAACATTTTATGAAGAGTGCTAGTGGTGGCTAACATCACAATGTAGTTTTTAGTAGGAAATATGACAGAACTGATATCACTCAGCAAAACTACTGTGGCTGATCAGACTTTGTGTTTCTCCTGTGTTGGGGTCAGAAGTTCTTCATCCAGGCAAAGGTCAAGAGTTGAAGCTAAGTAGCAAGAGGGATGGACTGTGCTGGTTATTCTCTGTTTGCGTCACCTAACCCCTACGTTGATCCGAACCGTGCCCCTTACCCTGTGTGTCCCAGGACACTGACCTTTACGAATTCTATTACCAAGCTTCCCTTTCTCTTGACTTCCAGATGGTTTTGGCCAAAGGGAGGCAGCAACAGGGTATTGGAAGGTGACCACCTTTGCTTGGTCACACTTTTTATTTATTTGTTATTTTATTTATTTGTTTTTTAAACATATTTTTATTGATTTCAGAGAGGAAGGGAGAGATGAAAACATCAATGATGAGAAAGAATCATTGATTGGCTGCTTCTTGCACACCCCCTACTGGGGATCAAGCCCACAACTCGGGCATGTGCCCTTGACTGGAATCGAACCTGGGACCCTTCAGTTTGCAGGCCGATGTTCTATCCACTGAGCCAAACCAGGTAGGGCTTGTTCACACTTTTTAAAAATATATATATTTTGTATTTATTTCAGAGGGGAAGGGAGAGGGAGAGAGAGATAGAAACATCAATGATGAGAGAGAATCATCAGCTGCCTCCTGCACACCCCCTGCAACCCAGGCACGTGTCCTTGACCAGAAACAAACCCAGGATCTTTCATTTCCAGGTCAATGCTCTATCCACTAAGTCAAACCAGCCAGGGCTGCTTGGTCACACTTTTGGCAGTGGTTTTATTCTGAGGTTACAGCTTTTGTCCAGCAGTTCTTTTTCTAAGACTCCACCCTTTTTCTAGGCTCCCACAACACTATTGCTCAGCCCCTTTGCTTCTGGGATGGCAATAACTTCCCACAATTGCTGATCCCTGGATGCATTACCAAGCCTTTTGGTTCTCTTAACCTTGCCCATACCTCCTTAGATGATACTTTCATAGAACTCTCTCAGTTACAGCCTTTGTGCTTGCGATTTCTTTCCTGCTAATACATCGCTACACCATGGGGGAAAGGATAAATTGGGAGGAAGCAGGTGAAGACAGCCACTGGAATGCCACTACAAGTGATGGGGAAAACGCCGCTAGGAATGCAGGACACAGAATACTGAAAACATGGGCACAGACAACAGTTGGCATCCTAGGCGAGCAAGCTGCATTACAGTAATAGCAAGGAGTGGCGGCATGAATTGTCTGGCACGTGGAATAGGGAATCAAGAGTCCAAGAGTAGGAACTCCTTGGGGGAATCTGGTAGCAAGTAGACAGATTGAGAGAATCAAGCTTTCCAGGTGTCAGGGCTTCAGGCACTAGCATTCTTGTCTCGGCTTGGGACTCTGCAAGTGCATGGAAAAGCTTCAATCTGGATGATTCCATTTCTGAACAGATTATCAAACAGTGGTCCATTGACTCCACATCTATTCATCAAATATTTATTGAGTCCCTTCTATATTGTAGGCCCCAACTTGAACACCAAGGATATAAAAGAGAATCAGAGCCCGGCCGGCATGACCAGTGATTGAGCCTTGACCTATGAATCAGCAGGAGGTCAGAGTTCAATTCCCAGTCTGGGCTCGTGCCCGGATGGCGGGCTCCATCCCCAGTAGGGGGCATGCAGGAGGCAGCCAATCAATGATTATCTCTCATCATTGATGTTTCCATCTCTCTCTCCCTCTCCCTTCTTCTCTAAAATCAATAAAAATATATATTTTTAAAAAGTGAATAAGAGTCAAGGGGGGGGGGAAGGAGACATATGTAATACTCTTTGTAATACTTTAAGGAATGAAACAAAATTAAAAAAAAACGATTGGAAAGAAAAAAAAGTGAATAAGATACATTATCTGACTTCATGGGGCTCACAACCTTAGGAGATAAAGGCATGTATGAATGCAATTGTGGTAAATGGTTACCAAACATCTTATCTGGGTATATTCTGCATGTACCTCAAAGTACATATACATGAAACTTAACTCATTATCTTCTAAAACCACATCTCTCCTCCTTCACTCTCCATTGCATGAACAGCACGGCTATGACATCGTCTCAGGGAAACACAACGTGACTCTTTTTAACTAACGCACGGGTTTAACCCCTTCATCCAATGGACTTGATCATTCCTCTTTTTAAAAAATCTATTGTGCATATCTCTATTAGAGTGCTTTTCCTACTTGTGGTTCTGATACACAGCCAAAGTTCAGATATAAATTCATCCTGAACTGAGGTCATAATTGGTCCTTAGACAACTAGGTGATCTGTATATTATGTGTGTGAGTGACTGAGAAGAAGAGTCAATATTTTAGCTAAGTGAGTGTGTGTGTGTGTGTGTGTGTGTGTGTGTGTGTGTGTGTGTGAAGGGGAAGAGTATTAGTGGCTTTAGCTGGAAGCCTGGTCATCCCTGGTGGAGATGTTAAAGATGTCGTGTAGCTGGTTGTTCGGCCAGGGATTCTCGGGCTGCCATCTCAGGATGCTGGCGTCCCCACATCTAAATTACTAGCACTTTCGGTTCTGAGGGACTGACTCATGCTAATTGAACTCAAAGGAGACTGAGAAGCCAAAATGTCAGTTTATTATTCATTTGCAATAAGAAATACATGTCACTGCTTGGCAGTGCGTTCTTTCCTGTACAGGGAAGTCTCTATTACAGCTGGATGCAACCCTTTCTGCAGAGGTAGATGTAGCATAAAGTAAAAGGGCCTCAGCCTCGGCCCCTTGCTTTCACGAGTCCCATGAGTGTTGGGAGTG
Organism: Myotis nattereri; assembly: GCF_964212035.1. Classification (NCBI taxonomy): domain Eukaryota; kingdom Metazoa; phylum Chordata; class Mammalia; order Chiroptera; family Vespertilionidae; genus Myotis; species Myotis nattereri. The sequence goes on along the minus strand of NC_138086.1, from coordinate 15,871,820 downwards.
GCTGGGAGATCCAGTGTGTTTTAGGTAGAGATGAGAGCCAGAACTGCAACCGGGAAGCATTTCTGTGTAAGCATTTTTGGTAAATTGACTAAGAGATCTCATGAAAATGGGACCTGAATTTTCAAGACTCTAATAATTCCTGGTGAATTATTTTTTTTAGTAGAAATATTTATTTTTATACTTAATTTTAAATTTACAATTTTGATTTTTTTATTGAAGAAGGTCCATCTGTTAGCATTTCCGCCCCTCTCCCCAAGTGTGGATCTGCCTCTTAGACTTTCATGGCGGGATAAAGATTCTCTGCTGGCCTGACCAGGGAACCCTCTTTCATGGACAAGACTCTGTTTACCTTTTTGTAGATTTCCACGCCTCTCGCAATTTGTCTGTTACCACATCATTGCTTCAGACAGAGAAGCAATTAAGTGACAGTTAACACCCTGTATCCCATAGAGGTATTTTTGAGAAGACCTTGGAGACTCCTGAAGGAGATCTGAGAAGTTTCTCAGTACCTTCAGCAATTCATTTATAATTTATTTATTTATATATTAATTAATTGTTAGGCCTCACCTAAGGCTATTCTTCCATTGATTTTTAAAGAGAGTGGAAGAGAAGGGGAGAAACAGAAAGAGAAACATCCACGTGAGAGAGACACATCGATTGGTTGCCTCCAGCACATGCCCTGACCAGGGCTGGGGATACAGTCGGCAACCCAGGTCCACGCCCTTGACCGGAACTGAACCCAGGACCCTTCAGTCCACAGGCTGATGCTCTATCCACTGAGCCAAACCGGCCAGGGCCTTCAGTGCTTCATTGAAAAACAATTTTTAAAGTTGGCCACTCTTCTCTCCATTTTGTTGCTGTTTATCTGTTTCATTTGAGGATGGTAATTTTCGGACTTTTTTTCTCATATTCTGGGAGTTTTGGTGCCCAGTGTACCCTGCATAATAATAACAATGAGGCCGTTTTCAAGTAATTTTCACCAATTCTCTGACGTGCTTCTTGTCAGCCTACCTAATGAGGGGGCATGAGTTACAGAAGACTTGTCAGGGGTAAAGTGCTTAAAAACAAGTTTGTTTCCACTACTTTCTCTTCACATGTTTTTCAAAGGGAAATACCTTGCTAGATGGGCCTGTAGAAATTGCAGGAATAAGGCTGTTTCTCCAAAACCCAGAGGCATAGCTCTTTTAAAGGTAGACTCGAACAGCTGCAGCGTAACTGGATTTCACACTGATTTCAGAGCTCACAGCTTCAACTTCTCTAGATATTCAGAGCAAACAACCTTTTGAAGATTGGTGTAGCGTAGAGTAGTAAATTTCTTTCTGCGCAGTAACTGTACGTTTCCACCTTCTTTGTTCATCGTGTGTTTTTATTTTGATTGTCTTCATGACAGTGCTACATGGTAATCACCCAACATTGGAGGGCAACCTAGATCTTTGGTGATGTAAGGCTGTATCCATTTCCTAGGGTTGCCATAAAGAAGTATCACAAAGTGGCTAAGAATGAGAAGAAAACTTATTGTTTCACAGTTCTGGGATTCAGAGGTCCCACAGGAAGGTGTTGGCAGGGCCGTGCACTCTTTGCTCCGTGGTTTCTGGGTGTCCTTAGCTTGTGGCAGCATAACTTCAATCTCTGTGTCTGTGTTTCGTTTTGCTTTCCTCTAATATTTTTATTGATTTCAGAGAGGAAGGGAGAAGGGGAGATAGACAGAAACATCAATGATGAGAGAGAATCGTTGATCAACTGCCTCCTGCACACCCCCCACTGGGGATCGAGCCCGCAACCCGGGCATGTACCCTTGACTGAAATCGAACCCGGGACCCTTCAGTCCACAGGCCAACGCTCTACCCACTGAGCCAAACCAGCTAGAGCTCTGCTTCTGTTTTCACACGGCCTTCCTCCAGGTGCTGCTGTGTCCTTTTCTGTCTCTTCTAAGGACATTTTCAGTGGATTTAGAGCCCATCTGAATCCAGTTTGATCGCATCTTGATTCTTACCTTGATTATATCTGCAAATACACTATCCTATATAATGAAAGCCTAATATGCAAATTGTTCCCTCGGGCGGTTGTTTGACCGAGAGTTTGACAGGGAGACCAGGAGCTCGACCAGTCGCTATGACTGGCACTGACCACCAGGGGGCAGTGTGGAACATGGTGGGCGCCAGCAACATGCTGAGACCTCTCGCCGGCTACCTGGGGGCAGGAGTGATGGGGATGGATGTGTGGTGAGAATGTGGGGTGTCCTCCTAGCTCAGTCTCACTCCCCCTGCTACCCTCCCCCGGGACACCAGGGCTCGTGCACAGGGGAAGCCCCCTCCCACCCCCACCCCACATCCCCTGCGCTCAGGGCCAGGCTGCCCACAAAGACCCCACAAGGAGCCCGTCCCACACCGCATGGCCTCTTCTTGTTGAGCTGGGCTGTAGCTGCAGGGACTGCAGAGGCTGGTAGGGCTCCAGTGGGTTCGCACAGGAGCTGGTCTACAAGGCCAGCCTGGAGAGAGCACACTGCCCGCCCGGCTTCTGTGGGGTGCTGCTGGGTGGCCCAGAGGCCCACACTGTGCCCTGGCTCCCGGCCGCGCTCACCACATCTCCGTGTGGGGACTTGGGTTCTGTGACTCAGGTGGAGGGGGGCATTCGGGGTCTGGGGGCCCAGGTGCTGCCCAGGGCCCAGAGGTTAGCTGGGACCAGCCCTTCCATGCCAGACGCTTCAATCGCAGGCCAGGCCTAGGGACTGCACCTGTGCACGGATTTTGTGCACTGGGCCTCCGGTTTTCAAATAAGGTCACATTCTGAGGTTCTGGGTGGACATGAATTTTGGAGGACATTACTCAACCCACTTCAACTGAACTTCATTAGGTGCTAGGGACACAGTTTCGTTCCTGTCTGGGAGATGGTACTTCCTGGTTGGGAGCTCAGCAGATATAGCCCATCCATGCTCCCACCAGCCATGGAGCTTTGCAGCTGCCAGGAAGCTGAGAAAAAGCTGCGGTCAAAAGGCAAGGGTCACCTCTGCCCAAGAAAGAGAGGTGGGAAGCGGAAGTTGTTTGTAGCTGTGAAAATCCCCTTCAGCTTAATTTCCTTCTGAAACGTCAACAGAGGCCTTCTAAGATTTGGGTGTTTCCACAAAAACTTTGATTTCTTTGCTCTTTCTGAAACATTTATGTTTCCGCTCTCCATGGTGGCTCATTCTCCTTGTTGCCCTTGCTCCAGGTTCAAACACAATGAGTAAACTTTGCCTTAATCCTCCCGCTATTGGTTTCTCACCCTCCACTTCATTCTTTACCCTCGTTTTCTCCACTCTCCCTCATTTTATTCCTTTTTCGTTCCCCTGTTTTATCAGTGTCCAAATCTATTTCTGTCTCATAACGACCTAGATCCCTCAGACCCCAGTGTGTATAGGGCAGGGAGTAGACACTGGCGGATTCCAAAAACACGGTGCACGTCTCTGTCTCCCAGAAGTTTGTACATTGGTGTGGTCATTGTCTTGACACATCTTTGTCATTTTATTTATTTATTTTTATTTTTAAAAAATATTTGTATTGATTTTGAGAGGAAAGGAGAGGGTGAGAAAGATTAAAAACATCAATGATGAGAGAGAATCATTGATTGGCTGCCTCCTGCACGCCCCCTACCGGGGATTGATCCCACAACCTGGGCATGTGCCCTTGAGCAGAATCGAACCTGGGACCCTTCAGTCTGCAGGCCAATGCTCTATCCACTGAGCCAAACTGGCTAGGGCAACACCTTTATCATTTTAGGTATTTAGTTTTCGGAAAGTGTTTATTTAAACTATATTTACAAAATAGCTAACATATTTGGAGTTAACTTGTGCATACAGGCCCACAAAATACTCTCTCTAAATATTAAGTTCTGGTCTTTTAGTCTTTTTGTGTTTGTTTTGTTTTAGGGGTTTGGGGTTGTTCAACAATAATAAGTGACAAAGCCCTAACCGGATTGGCTCAGTGGATAGAGCATCGGCCTGGGGACTGAAGGGTCCCAGGTTCGATTCCAGTCAAGGGCATGTACCTTGGTTGCAGTCACATCCCCAATAGGAGATGTGCAGGAAGCAGCTGATTGATGTTTCTCTCTCATCGATGTTTCTAACTCTCTATCCCTCTCCCTTCCTCTCTGTAAAAAAATCAATAAAATATATTTTTTAAAAAAGTGACAAAGACAGAAAGGTTTGTGCCTATCATGGGCAATGTCAACACACACCATCCAGAGGGAACATCCTTCTTCAATATTGTTTTCCCATTCCTTTCAAATTCTACTTCATTTGTTTCTGGGGAGCTGTACAGATGGCAATCATTATGAGAGTCATTTCAATGTGAGGGCCATTTTCTCTTATTTTCTGCTCTTGCTGGGACTTTGCCTATGTTGTGATTATTTTTCCTGGTTGCTACTTCTTACACTGCAAAAACAATTTTTATATTCTTTTAATTCTTTCTTTCCCTATAGTGAGACAATTGCTGTAAAAGATTGGCTTCATTCAGTACCTGACCCAGACTGGGACTAGAAAAAGAACGTCTCGAGTCTCCTTACTTCTGAAACCTGGCTGTTAGCTATCTCCAGCTCAATGACACTTACAATTATTCCAGAAAAATTACACTTGTGTTTCATTTTTGTCTTAATCACTTTCTCCCTCCTGTCTCCAATCTTTTCTCAGTCCTTCAAGACATCTTATTTTTTGAGACTTTCATTCGAGAGAAGCTGAAAGGAGGGGCACTGGATTTTTCCCGTTTATTTGAATATATTAGATTTACCATGTGTCAGTGAAATATATGACAACATTTGCATTCCCCAAATGTACTTACATTATGGCATATAACTCTCATCTGATATATAAGATACAGTGATGTGTAACTGAAATCTCTAAGGCGTGGCAGACTTATCACAGTAACTAAGCAGGAGACGAGGGCAGTCAGCTTGCTCCGTGAGTTATGCCCTGCGCAGGGAACGGACTCGCCTGGGATGCCATGGACCCTTGGGGACTCTGGGAAACATTAGAAACCAACAGAGATTGACCCTGAAAATGCCACGGGACTTGCAATTTTCTCAATTTGGATAATTGTGACAGATACTTTAAAGCCTGCAAGGCCTGAAATATTTATTTATTTACAGAAAAAAAAGTTTGTTCACTCCCCAATATATTCATTTAAAATATACATATATTTTTATTGATTTCAGAGAAGGAGGAAGAGAGAGAGAGAGAGAGAGAGAGAGAGAGAGAGAGAGAGAGACATCAGTGATGGGAGATCAGCTTCCTCATGCACGCTCCCCACTGGGGATCGAGGCCAAGACCCGGGCATGTGTCCTGACGGGGAATTGAATCATGACCTCCTGGTTCATAGGTCAATGCTCAACCACTGAGCCAGACCGGCTGTGCGACCTCTGCTTTAAGTAGCTCCCTCTCCGGATGGGGTTATTGATTCTGTGGGCAGCACCTTTTTTGATTGATTCCAAAGCCCCTCTGCCAGGTGGCACTGCCTATAGCTGCAGCTACACCATTGCTAGAGCTTATTCTGGATCCTGGTGACCATCCCTGCCTCTGGCCTGGCGAAGGCCTACAGGTAGTTCTCATTGCTGCCAGCCACAGAGCGCACCACTGTCTTTTGTTGCCCCCCTTTATCCCTGCACACACTATACCAGCCGTGGGCAAACTACGGCCCGCGGATCGGATCCAGCCCGTTTGAAATGAATAAAACTAAAAAAAAAAAAAAGAAGACCGTACCCTTTTATGTAATGATGTTTACTTTGAATTTATATTAGTTCACACAAACACTCCATCCATGCTTTTGTTCCGGCCCTCCGGTCCAGTTTAAGAACCCATTGAGGCCCTCGAGTCAAAAAGTTTGCCCACCCCTGCACTATACCCTTCATGTCCCCAGTTGGGTTGTGCCATCTATTCCTTCTGAGACGCCGGCCTAACTATGACACGGCACATGCATTGTATTGCGCTGGGAGCAGTAGGGAAAAGAAGGCAAGGCCAAATATATATACTTGTTTTTATTGAGGTTCTGATGACAACGACCGGTAAGGGATGGAGGTAAGATAAACACAAATGACTATTATATGAGGAAGGCTGCAGTAAGAACAAGAGAGGCAGACACGTAAGACAGAAGGGAGAGATCATATCTGGTTGAAATGCTCAGGGAGAGATCATATCTGGTTGAAATGCTCAGGGAAGGCTTCGTGGATGAAGTGGTGTTTGAACTGCACCCGCAAGGATGGGTGAGTTTCAGAGAGGTGGACATTTTTGTAGATGAGAATTACAGGTAGGTGGCCAACACTGGAAAATAAATGATAATCACCAGTTTCTTTATATAGACACTTGGCAGAACACTTGGGACATCATTTCATTTTATCCTCCTAATGACCCCATGAAGCAACATTGTGTGAAGGACTTTCGCCTGTGTTCCAGGGTTACTGAGAAGCCCAGAGGCTTTTTGCTCAGGCCAATGTGTTGGTCAGATTTGTGTGCTTAAGGGAATAGAGTCTGGGTGGTGTACAAAGGGGGTTGAATGAGGGTGATAGTAGAGGGATTTGAAAGGACAGGTTAAGGTTGACAGGCCAGAGGAAGAACTAGAGCAAACTTGGGGTTCAGGCGCGGCGAGGTGGTGATTAGGAAGCTGGCGAGATCAAGAACAGAGCTGGGAAACACAGCTAGAAGAGAAGGCTTTGGGGGGGGTGGGGATGGGGTCACCAGGAAGGTCACTCTGGGTATGTGAAGCTGAAGATACAGAAGAAAATTCCTACTTCCAGAGAAGATTCTAATTTACTCGGCAATTACAGGTGCGAGAGGAGTTTATGAGAATATTCTAGGCTCTAGATTATTGACACGAGAGTCTGATAGTTCAACACCTCTGTGGCACGTATGAGAAGTGTGAGTGTTGGAGAAAGTTATAAAAACAGGGGGGAAGAGTGCCTTCTGGCCATTGACTCCTTAGCAGGACCGCGGATGGGCTTCGGGCATCCCTCCACCTCTAGTGCTGAGGCTGGAGTTTATGAAATGCATCTGCCCTGTCCCTCTGGGGCCACTTAGGACTTTTAAAGAACATTGGGTGTTGCCAGATACACCTGATTCATAAGAATCATTGGACATGGATATGCTAATTTTTTTCCAGCCTCCGTTCGCTGGACTCAAAAACTGTGCTCCGAGCTGTTATCTGCCTTCAGAGGCTTGCTATGGGGCTGGGGACATGCTTTGAAAAAAAAAGTAAATTGCTAAACAAACGCAATGGACAGGAGCGCACAACTTTTTCCAGGAAATGCACGCATCTATGTAGCGTGTGTGGCCCGGGCTATTTTCGTCGTCCTCTGCCCCTGCCTGTCCTCTGCTGCGGACAGCTAGGAACCTGGTCAATAACTGTCCCGAGAGGACCTGATGGCCCCGCGAAGGACGCAGGTCAGCGATCCAACAGGCAGAGGATTTTCGGGGCGGAGCGGGGGCGGGCATGACCCAGCACCTGGGAGCGCCGCCGATTGGCGGAGGAGAAGGTTGTTCCCTCAGGCTGGCCGCTGATTGGCTGCGGGGGAGGCGGCCTGACGTCCTCAGAAGTTGAGCAAACACCTCCTCCTCCCGGCTCGCATCCCAATTGTTGCCGGGACTTCGGGGCCTACCCTGCCGGGACCCGGGAGCTGGGAGGCGGCGGGGACCGGTCAGCGCCCGGCAGGACAAGGTGAGGAGGGTGCGGCGGGCTCCGCCGCCTGGATGCGCGGGGATGGGGGGTCGCCGGCGGGACGGGGTGCGGCCGGGAGCCCGGGCGGAGCTCTGCGCCCCGCTCCTGCGCCGCGCGGGGGCCCCCCCGCTCTCCCCCCCCGCCCCACCGCAGGCTGCCCGGCTCGCCGCTGCGCGCAGGGGCTGGGGGAGTGAGGACGGAGGGCTCAGCCCAGCTGGGGGGCCGCTGGCGCGGCTCCCAACTGGCTGCATAGAAGCGGGCGGGATGCCATTCGGATTTCTTTTTTGGCGGCGGAAGGGGGTGGGGCTGCCGAGGAGTCCAGGATCGATCCGTGTTGGAGCCGAGGAGCAAACTCTCTGTTGATTCTCGGACTGAGTGCTTCTTTAGATTGGCTGGCTGCGGGGGTGGTTGATGGAGATTGGGGGTGGGGGGGGGGGTGGGGGACAAGACCCCATCCCCGCCGCCGTCTTTCTGTGCAGTTGTTGCCCAGTTCTGGCCTGCTTAGCCCAACCCTGATCACAAACTTCTCACCCGGCCATCTCGGGCTGGCTTTGACATGGACCCTCCCTCTCGCCCAGCAAGCTGCGGCTCCGGTCCGCACTCTAACAGATAAGAGGGGGCGGGGGGCGGGGAATTGGACGTCTTGGATCTCAGCGCCTCCTGAACCCCGAGACTTGCAGGGTCTGTGTGGGCCAGTGAGGAGCCCGCCCGCCCGGCGAGTGGGTGCGGGTGGAAGCCGTTTGTTCGCCTGCCCTGCCTGACGGAAGTGGGCTCCAGTGTCCTCACGCCTTCCAGAAGCGATGTGCTTTCCAGACACCGATTTTAGGGGAGTGGACGTGGGGTGGGAGCCTGGAGAGCGGGGAGGAGAGCGAGTTCAGTAACCTGAACGGAGAGGAGCATGTTTTGATATTGTGGGCCATCCATCGGGGATGGGGATGGGGAGAAGATGTCGCTGTGATTATGCAGGCGTCGCTGGCTGTACACACACAGGTCGCTGACCCGGGCACTGGCTTCCACATACTTTATTTAAAAACAGAAACCCCTCCCAGCGCGTTGTGTTATTGTCTGTGTGTGCATGCATTTTGATTTTGCCACTTGCACTTCCTTTCCCGCCTTTTCCCCATAAAGACTAGCGAGCCCAGGGCTTCCTGACCTGGTGATGTCAACCGGTGGCTTTTCTGCAAAGTGAGCTGGGAGGACAGAGGTTTAAACCAACGTTCCTAAGTCACTCTCCCACTCTCCAGAAATCCGTATTTGTTATCACTCTCATTTGTTATGGGCGGCATCAGCAGCAGCACTTCAATTTGAATTATTTACAATTGGAATCCCCCCCCCCCCCCCCAGCTAACTTTAAACCTTTATTTAAGTCTTAACCAATCGTGGCTTGGGAGTTTGGAAGTGGTCTTTCGAGTGTAGGTAGTGTCCATTTAACAAAAAAGTTTTCATTATTGCAAATTATTTTTTTATAGAAATAAAACTATCAACAGTGGCAAATTTCCTTGGTGAGGCCACAGCAAATTCCTGAAATTCATGGAATAACAGAAACACTGGGCATTTTGAATGGGAAATAACCAATAACATTATCACCATATTTATCTCAGATGAAATCATTTAAGATGCATTCCTATTTCAGGGATGCTAACATGTGAAAAAATAAAAAGTCTTAATTTGAATAAATGCAGCATCAACATGGTAAGTTGTTTATCTTGAATGCCCGTGCCTAAAGGGTGACGTTGCAAAGAGGGCTTCCTGGGCTCCTTTTTTGGATGTAAGACTGGGAGGGAATTAACAGGAAGCCATTGTGAAGGCCTTATAGCAAGCATGTCAAACTCAAAGGTGAACACAGGCCAAATAAACAAGGCTTAAGTTTATGTGGGCCGCAAAAAAACAAAAGCTTCAATTTTCATAGAAACGTAGGTGTATCGTGATAGACATGCTGAATAAAAGGGCTGAAATAAATAAGTCATTGTTAACATAAAATATAGAACATTTTAATAAAAATTAATACTTTTGCTTGAACATTAACTTACCAGACTCTGAATAACTGCACAAATAAATAAGCGTAATGCAAATAAACCTATTTTTCTTGTTCTCCGAAAACGAAATATTTCCTGTTGCGCACACCAAACAAGTCAGTCCAAGACTAATGACGTGGCCATCAGCTGCTAAAATGTTCGCTGCTGATATTAGTGGAGAGAAATGGTGTGCCTGTGCGTAAGGGAAGTGAATGCAACACGATTATAGTAATCAGTCATTAGCGAATGTTGTAGTTTGTTATTAATAATTATGTATAACAGGATATTGTAAAAATTAAGTTACGAAATCTTTATTAAAACATTTCTTACATACCATTATATTTGTTATGGGGCGAGTTTGACATGCTCGCCTACAAGGTCTGACAAAGAGGAGAGGGAGATAGTGTCTTCTGTTGGTGGCGTCGCTGTGCTCCTCTTGGAGGAGCGCTCAGGCTTAGAGACTTCATTTTTGAACATTTACGGAGTGTTTACAGCATGCAAGGCCGTGCTCAGCACTTTATGTGTATTAGTTCAAATAAACCTCACAGCAGACCCGACTCCGTTTTGCAGATAAAACGTAGGCAGGTTGTTATGCACCGAGGCCACAGAGTAAGTGGAGTCCAGTTGCCCAGGCCATCTGTGGACAAGGAGCTGGTGTTCCTTTGAGGTGTGGCCCTCCTGTTGCAAGCTCTGGGCTCCCGATGACTGCAGTTAGTTAATGCAGGTAACAGGAGAATGGCTGCCGCCCATCGTCTTTTTGGTGTTTTTGCTTCCTTGTCTAGTATACTTTAGCTGGATCTCCCTGAGTCAGAGTGTCTATTTATGTTCTAAAATTCTAATGATTTTGTAATCCACAGTGCCCGGGCACTAATATCCTTAATGGACTATGAGAGCTGAAAAGGGCTTTTGTACTGTAAATTAGTCTGGAAGAGGGAAACTGGGGTCAAGAGAGGGAACCCCACAACTAGTTATTAGTTTCGGCTCCCAGGTCTGTATTTTCCTACCATATTATATTGCATTTCATAACATTTGTTGGTCTCTAAGACCTTGGCAGGGAATAGCTTTTTTTGTTGTTGTTGAATGTTGTGGCTGGGAGCCGGGTGGGGAGGGGAATGTGAGTCCCTGTTTGGTGTGTTTTGTTTTCTCGGCTGCATAGGTCTTTATGATGTTCACTTAAACTTGGTCATTGATTCATTCACTTTTTTTTTTCTTAAAACATTTGAGTCTCCTTCGTACCAGTAACAAAAGATGAATAAAACGCAGTTTATTCCCTCAGAGCATTTACAGTTTAGCAAAGAGACAGGCAAACAAGCAGAGAGACATTTTGGATGAGTCTCCAATTCAGAACTAACTTTGCATTCCATCTCAGTGAAACAAAACCTGTGGGCTAGACACCAGGAGAACCTTGGGTCTCAGATCCTTGGATAACTATGCCTCGTTCATGGGCTTGAGAATTTAGGAGTATTCTTAGACCAGATTAGTTAATATTAATAGAGTCCACCCACCCAAGTCTACTTTTTTAAAAATTTCTGGCCGACTGTAAGGAGTTTAATGTGGAAGCATTGCAGGATGTAGCTGTGCAACAGGAAGGACAGGTATGGAGGAAGAACGGTGTTACTGCATGCCCAAGCCTGGTTCTAGCAAGCCTTGGGGTTGGAAGGTATTTGAATTAGTGCTAGGCCATCATCAGGTGTTCTGTTAATTTGTAACTTTTTGGGACCTCTCCAGGAGTATCATGGTCTGAATACCAAATACCACGTAGTGCGGGCCAAGGCGCACCGCCATGGAGCTGCCTTCCCTTAGCTACAGTACCAAGGCTTCCTGGGAAACCATGGTTTTAAAAGACACTTGTGTTTTTTGAGTGAATTGGAAGGGTAAGTAGAAAACATTTTCATTTCTCAGCCATTTCCTTAGTTTGTTCAACTCAAGGTTACTCCATTCCTTAGCCTCTCAATATTTAATCAAGATGTGTACCTGATTGGTACAACAAATAATTGGCATTGAGAAATCTCTCCATGCGATTTAGTTTGAGTTTGAGTCATTGAATTATGGACTGGTGGCATTATTTTAAAAATCTAAACATTAGGACAAAGAGTACGTCTGTGACTACTGGGGCTAGAGATGGGAGGTTTGGACTTAATTTGTTAATTCAGAATTTGTATTACTTTATACGTGTCCCACTGGACACAGAAATTAGGAGGCCCTTTTTGTACTTAAGTTCTTGAATTTAGCTAGCAAATTGTTCTGGTTTAGGTGAGTGGTTTGTGAGTTTAAAGAGTTTCCTGGTTAGGTTGATGCTATGAAAAGGATTGAAGAGACTTAAAGGATTTTTTAATATTAGATGAAGAAATAGAAAGCTCTATGTAGACCTCAGCTCTCTTAAACTACCTACCACTCTTACTCATGAAAATCACAAATCAAATACAATGCGGTATGGCATACGTACTACCTAAACAGTAGCAGATAGAGGTAACTTAACCAGTTAACTGCCACGATATTTTGAATTTAATTAAAAAAGGTCCGCTGCTTGCGTCTCTAGATGCTTATAGCGTACAAATGGTTAATCCAGTTACGTTTAAAAGTTATGACTACCAGGACAGTAGACTGTTTTTATTGTGATTCATCCATAGATACTTGGAAAATGATTTTTATAAACCACAGAAAATTCCTGATTTTTATGGGGCTCACTACCTTCAGGGTCATTCTGACTCTAATATTCAGTTAAAATCAGTAATTGATAATTCACCAGTTAGAATCAGTAATTGATATTTCACTATCAGATTTTTAAATTTTTTTAGAAATTTCATCTGAGAGAGAGAGAGATGGGGGGAGAGAGAAAAGAAAAACATCAATGAGCTGCGTCCCACATGTGCCCTGACTGGGAATCGAACCTGACACCTTTTAGTGTATAGGACAATGCTCTAATCAACTGAGCCACACCAACCAGGGCTCACCATTAGATTTTATATATATATATATTTTTTTTTATTGATTTTTTACAGAGAGGAAGGGAGAGGGATAGAGAGCTAGAAACATCGATGAGAGAGAATCATCGACCAGCTGCCTCCTGCACAGCCCCCACTGGGGATGTGCCTGCAACCAAGGTACATGCCCTTGACCGGAATCGAACCCGGGACCCTTCAGTCCCCAGGCCGACGCTCTATCCAGTGAGCCAAACCGGCTAGGGCACCATTAGATTTTAATGGGGACCATATAATTAAATGAAATTGTCTCACCCTGCTCCTGTTGGATCCCATGAAAATGGGCAGAAATGGAATTTCTGCTTCTTTAGAAGTACCTAACATCATGCTATGCACATCTTAGGGGCCCACCAGATTTTTTTGAATTAAAGAAAGAAATCAAAACACGTCTTCTATAATCAATGGGCAAAATCTAACTCCATCAGGAAAATTTTGGGCTTTTATTATATTTTTATTTAAATATCCAAAAGATCAGCTACTACTATATTAATATATGTAATTGTACAAAGACCAGTCTGCTCATCATTTGAAAGGACCTTCCCAAATACGTATCAGTTCCTCTGCCTGTGAACATGGCTTTTCCTCAGATAGAATCTTTTATAAATACACCTCACAAAATGTTCTTTGTTTCCTTCATGTGATTTGGGGTGATGATATACTTAATCACCACAGTTTATATCATGGTCACTGAAAGAGAATTGTGGTATATGTATGGAGTGCCATGCTCTATCTATCTATCTATCTATCTATGATCTATTTCTATTTTTAATACCCATTTTCCTTTTCAATTCGCTTGAAAAGGATAGAAATACCAAGAACATACAAGCATGTTCTCCTTCCCCTGATTCTCATGTGTACGTTGTAAAGACTGATAATTTGTAAGTTGGAAGAAATTCTTTTCTTCTCCCCCATTGAGAGATGGAAAGAGAGGTACTGCCATATCACATACTATGTCCTATTGCTAGAGCCCATCCACTGACTGTCCCCCTGTCTCTGCGCATGTCTGAGCATTTAGTTCAGTAGAGTACTCCCCCGACATTCAGAGTCATTTCAAATTCCCGATCAATCCTAGGGAAGTGAAATGTGTACCTTAGTGCTCTTCTTGTCTTACAAAAACATAGGATAGAATCTTTTAAATGTCATTTTTATGCTGTTGAAGCATTGGCCCTTCCTGAGTTTTTTGGGAAGACTTTAGCAATTGTCAGGGGAAGGGTTTTGTCCCCCTCCCCTGACTGGGTGACATTTCTCTTTTCCCCCCTAGCCCTCTTCTCCTCTTGCTCCTCCTTATTCTCCCCAGATCTTTCTTTTTCTTCTCCTCTTGCTTGTCCACATCCTCTTTACTCACGCTATGGGCTGTTATCAGCACCTATCACTGTGAAGTGACCTGGCCAGCGCCAGCGGTAAGCCAGGGGCCTTCCTGCTTTGTTTCACGGGAGGCATTACCAGAAATACACAAGTTGTTTACTTCCCGATCTCCTCGGGGGAAAAAAAACATAACACCACAAATTCCAGGACAGGGACACCCGGAACAGCCAACCTGGGCATTTCCATGAAATACCAGACACCTGCCGTGCCTCGCCTAAAAGCAATGGAGAAACCTTCACTGCTAGATAGTTCAGGATAACCTTACAATGAAATGAATGGTGGGCCTGGAAAGTTCTAGGCTGAGACCACGTTTCAGGTTCAGGCAGTTAGTAATGCAGTAATGCCTGCATGAATGTTTTCCTAAGCTCCCAGAGAACTGGACCGTATCTTGGCAGGGACTCAGGAAGGGTTTTTGGCGGCACATGGGAAAGGGGTGGGTAGAGGCAGCCCATGCTTGGGGCAGAATTGATCATTCACTAAGAACTGTTAAAGCCGATGCCGTATGGATCTGATCTATTTCTGAAACGAGCTGCCAGCGGTAACAACCCGTGTCAGACCTGCATGGTGTGGATCTGCAGGCTTCATTCAGCAAAGAAGAGAAAATTCCGACTGTTAACTGGTAACCGAGGAATCCCGCTTGTGCTTTAAAGCGTTTGTTCTACTGAGACTCCGGGTCAGTTTCTTCACCCGTAAAACAGGGTAACAACAGTATCTACTTAATAAGACTTTTCGCAAGGAGAAAATAAAATAATATCTGTAAGGTGCCCAGCCTGGTGCTTGGCATATTATGTCCAGTCAGTGGTAACCATTGTTAACATTTGTTTGAAAACAAAGTTCCGGGACTTGTGATTTGAGAATTGCCTACAGAAAGGGAAAGTGAAAGCAACTTCCCAAATAAACTCCAGAGGCTCAGCCTGTCTTTGCCAAAAGCTATGACATGCTTGTGTCTGTGTCTCTCCTATCACATCCCCACCCCAGACAGAGGAAGAGGGAGCAGGGAGAGGGATGGTCGCCGAGGGAGGGGAGGCTGTGGTTATGAATCAGGTTGAGGGGAGGGAGGGGCTATATTATCTGAAAGTGTTCCCTCATGTTAACGCCAAGAATTGCTGCGAACCACAGAGGATGTGGTGTCCCTCCACCACCTGTGGAATATGAAACACAGCTCCTGCTGGGACGATGGGGCCATTTCTGGGCTTACCTGTGTGTGTTCAAAAGGATTGCATGTCTTTGGAGTGGGTTTTATTGGAGAACATAGGGATTCAAGGTTCATGGGGTGCTGCCGTTTTTTCCTCTGTCTTGGGAGAGAATCAATGCTATGTGCTTTGGCTTGGGTTTGGGCTCAGTGTTGTCTCTTTTAAGAACAAAAGTATCTTAAATAAACCAAAATCTAGAGAGAATACCCAACAGTCTTTTCCTGAGATGCTGTTGATCATCGATGCGGGCCCTAAGCATCTGCGTGCTCACTGGCTGTGTGCAGCCCTTTCTGTACACGCCCTCTCCCTCCTAAGCCTTCTTAGAGGGGCTCCTTGCTGGTCCCTTTATTCTTTTGGTCTGTGGTGCTGTGAGCTGCCTTCTCCGGTGGCAAGTATTTGTATGCCCCCAGGTTTGGATAAACATTCCCCGTCTGCGTGGAGGGTCTGGTTTAGAGGTTGCCGTCTGATGTAACAGAAAGGTATTCCGTACCACTTTGGCTAAATGCTAGTAGTGATTGGTAGAACATTTCTGGGACGTGTGAAATCATGTAGTCCGTGTATTTGCGTTCAGGGCTCTGCTTCTTAAACTAACACGTGCGGTGGACGAACATGTGTGTTTGTTTTGTTTTCTTAAATGTCCAATGTGCCCGGGACCAATCCTTTTATAAAATTCCGTAACAGCGAATTCCTAGACAAGTGGTCATGTGATGCCAAGGTCTCTAAATGCTAACTTTCTCTTTCTGTGCGTATCTCATCACCGACCAGTGAAAGTGAAAGCAGTTCACCGAGGAACAGGCGGCCCAACATGAGCAGCACTTGCTAGAAAGTGGTCAGAGATGAAACTTGAAACACGTTGGAGCTAGATCACCAAGAATCTTGGACATGATTAGAGAATTCCAAACCTATGCTCTCAAATCTTCCTATATTTGCATTGCAGGTTAACCCGCTTAAAACTTTTGTGCTGAATAGTTGTTTGATAAAAACATATGTTTAAAAAATTAATTTCAGCTTCCCAGATATGGGTTAGTGTCCCATACATTGCTCTGTACTTTTTTTAAAATCCTCACCCAAGGATATGTTTTTATTGGTTTTGAGAAAAAGAGAGAAAGAGAGAGAGATGTGAGAGAGAAACATCAGTTGGTCGCCTCCTGTACACACCCGGATGTGGGATGGAACCTGTAACCTAGGTATGTGCCCTGATGGGAGATCAAACCCGAAACCTTTTGGTGCACGGATGGCCTTCCAACCACCTGAGCCACTTGGCCAGGGCGCTCTGTACTTTTTTTATTTTTGGAAAGAAATAACATCGTTTGTGGCAATTTGCGTCTGGGCAAAGGAACACTATACCATCCAGGTTTCTTCTCCTGTTTTCTCTATCTTGTATCTGCTACCATCTGAGCTGGTTGGCTTTTACAGCAGATTTCTTAGGAGACCAGAACTGACCTGTGAGCCCGCCTGCCTCTTGTCCTATGCTCTTATGATGTCTTTGCAGTCACCAGGCTTCGAGATGCTGCGCACATGTAGCACCAGGCTGGGCCGGCTGGGGCTCAGCCTCCGCAGGGGGCTTCACCACAAGCCTGTGATGGCCCTGCGGCGGGAGGATGTGAACGCCTGGGAGAGGAGGGCGCCGCTGGCTCCCCGGCACATCAAAGGGATCACCAACCTGGGATACAAGGTCTTAATCCAGCCCTCCAACCGGCGAGCCATTCACGATGAGGTAAATATTTCCAATGTCTTAAATATGTGAGAATAACATGACCCTGTCAATGGAAATGAGGGAGCACCCCAGTGAAAAGAAAATGTGGCTCAAAAATATTGAACACCACATGGCAATATTTCTTTACTCGGGTTATCATGAGATGGCCAGTTAGAATCCTTACCTGAGTCCAGAATTCAACCAATAAATATTTTTTTCAATCCATTTTATGCTTTCTCCAGCTGAGGGGTAAAGAGATTGCTTTAATTTATAAGAACATTTTTGACCTTTCTATTTTTTCAAGGTTTTTAAAATGTTTTAATTGAATTTATTGGGGTGACATTGATTAATAAAATTATATAGGTTTCAGGTGTACAGTTCTGCATTTCATCATCTGTCTATTGTCTTGTCTGTTCACCCACCAAAGGCAAGTCTCCTTTTGTCACCATCTATCGCCCCTTTACTCTCTTCTACTTCCCCCACTGACCGCCCCCTTTTCCTTCTGGTAATTACCATACTGTTGCCTGTGTCTGTGAATTTTGGTTTTGTTTAATCCCTTCGCCTTTTTCACCCAGCCTGCCAACCCCGCTCCCTTCTGACAGCTGTCAGTCTGTTCTCTGTATCTATGAGTCTGTTTCTATTTTGTTTGTCAGTTTATTTTGTTCATTAGATTCCGCATGTAAGTGAAATCATGTGGTATATGTCTTTTTCTGACTGGCTTGTTCACTTAGCATAATACTCTCCAGTTCCATCCATGCTGTTGCAAAAGGTAAGATTTCCTTCTTTTTTACAGCCTCATAGTATTCCATTATGTAGATGTACCACAGCTTTTTTATCCACTCATCTACTGATGGGCACTTGGGCTGCTTCCAAATCTTTGCTATTGTAAATAACAATGCAGTGAACATAGGGGTGCATATATTCTTTTGAATCAGTGCTTCAGGTTTCTTCAGATATATTCCCAGAAGTGGAATCTCTGGGTCAAATGGCAGTTCCATTTTCAATTTTTTGAGGAAACGCAGTCTGCCTTCCCACTAACAGTGCAGGAGGGTTCCCTTTTCTCCACATCCTCACTAGTGTTTGTTGTTTGTTGATTTATTTATTTTTATTTTTTTTAAAATATATATTTTATTGATTTTTTACATAGAGGAAGGGAGAATAGAGAGTTAGAAACATCGATGAGAGAGAAACATCGATCAGCTGCCTCCTGCACACCTCCTACTGGAGATGTACCTGCAACCAAGGTATTGGAGATGTACCTGCAACCAAGGTACATGCCCTTGACTGGAATTGAACCTGGGACTTTTCAGTCCACAGGTTGACGCTCTATCCACTGAGCCAAACCGGTTAAGGCTGTTTGTTGATTTATTGATGATAGCCATTCTGACAGGTGAGAGGGGATACCTCATTGTAGTTTTTGCATCTCTCTGATGATTAGTGACATTGAGCATTTTTTTAATATATCTATTGCCATCTGTATATCTGTATATCCTCTTTAGAGAAGTGTATTTAGATCCTTTGCCAATTTTTTATTGGATTGTTTGTTGCTTCTATGTCATTTGTACATGAATCCTTTTATTTCTGAACTTTCTGGTTGCCTTAAACAGCAAATAGTCCTAGCCTCACTTTGTGTTTTTTCTGCCCCACTGCTGGAATCAGCCATTATATCAAGGAATCCTAATTTTTTTTTAGTTTATAGAAACCGAGATCTAGTATCTGGTGTTAGGTGTGCTTATGTTACTGAGATATTGTTGCTCTTAGCCCTTTCAGTGACAGAGCAAAGAAATACACACACACACACACACACACACAGAAAAAATATATATAATTAATTGTATGTAATAACTGTCTATATTAATTGTATATAATTTAATCATGAGCTAACACTGATATTTCCAAAATTTAACATTGCAGGTATTTCTTACCTTTAAAATTGTATATTTGCATTTGTTTCCCTAGCAGTGAAAATTTAAATTTCTTATAACATGAATGCACATTTTTGCTCTACCACAAAATATACATAAAATAATTTTGGAATCATAATGCAAAAATTACAGTTAACAATAAACCTGCTAATGCTAAGAGAATAGACCTTTATAGTTCTCATCACAAAAAAATTCTGTAACTATGTCTGGACAGGTGTTAACTAGACTTAGTATGGTGATCATTTTGCAAATATACAAATATTGAATCATTATGTTGTACACTTGAAACTAACGTAATGTTGTATGCCAATCAGATCTCAAAAAATATTAAATGGACTTTAATACTTCTTTGACTTTTTTCTTTATAATAGATCTCACAAGAAATATTCAGAATGCTATGTTTAAAAGTTACTTGAATTCTTTTTTGTGTATGGTTATATTGTCCATGTGATATCCAGTTGGATTAATTTTTTTTATTCTATTACATTTTATGTTTGCTTTTATATCCTTTTGATTTAATTTTATTTTTCAAATAACTTAAACATTTATGAGTTTCAAAGATTAAAACTATGTAAAAAAGTGGTAATGCAGAGAAGTCTTGCTGTGATCTTAATCTTCCGACATCTATTCTCACCCACCCTATAGGCTGCTATTTTCCTTAGTTTCTGACCTATCATTCCTATCTTTCTTTTTGCAAAAATAAGCATGTGAATGTGTGTGTACATGTTCTTATTTCCCCTTCACTCTGATACAGAAGGTATTAGTCCTTAGCATTTAATATTACAGTGCATTGTTGGTATAAAAGATATATTTCACAATGACATGTAAATCACATGTGCTAGTGGTTATGATCAAACTATTAACTGTTCTTAAAATAGGAGTATGTGCTGAATTTTCTAAATTTTTGCTATAAAAGTCAAACACGTTAAATTGATCTTTAGCTAGCAAGTAAAAATATTAGTAGTTATTCTATTACTTGCTCTTATTCATACAGATTGTACTCCTTCAAAAGGTTGTGCCTTTAATTGCTATACTTTGTTATGAAAGAAAACATGAATACAACAAATCAGGGGAATAACTTTTAACCAAAATTGCATTCCCAGGAATATGTCAAAGCTGGCGGCATTCTTCAGGAGGATATTTCTGAAGCTTGTCTTATTGTGGGAGTTAAAAGACCCCCAGAGGATAAGTTAATGCCCAAGAAGACCTACGCATTCTTCTCCCACACAATAAAGGCCCAGGAGGCCAATATGGGCCTATTAGATGAGATTCTAAACCAGGTACTTGATAACCAACACTCATAAATGTCATAGAAATTACTTTCAATTATCAAGCAGAGTTTTAGTTGTGTGTTTTTTAGCATGTAGGAAATACATCTTGTTATTCACCTCTGTAGGAAAGGTGATCTATGGGTTAGTGCTCTAATAGCTCTGCTGTTCTTAAGGCTCCTCTGCAGCATGAGTTTGGAGTTTGTTATAAGAGAAAACAAACATCTTCTATTCCTTTTGTATTCTGAAATGGAAGGAATGAGAGAAGCGTTCTCCCAAAATGATCCCAGTTTATAAGGCCACGTGGTCACATATTAGCAAGTAGAATGTTTGAGCTGAAAAGAACCTCAGGAATCATATAATCCATCATCCTCATTTTTCAGATGGAGCCCAGAAAGGTGAAGTGACTTGACTGAGGTTGCTTGCACAGCTCTGTAGTGCCAGAACTGGAGTGTAGACTATTTTCACCTTCATTAACATTAAAAGGGGAGAAAAGCATTTTGGAGATATACACACTATTGGAATGACTAGCAGCTACTTAAAATACAGAGTATTCATTCCACAAATATGTGCTGAGTGCCTATAGTGTGTCTGACATGGAGCTTATATAGTGGGAGGAGACAGATAATAAATAAATGACCTCTCATAGGTCACTTGGTGATATGTGTAATGGAGATACATAGACTATAGGAGGAGAAAAGGAGGGCTGGGCACTGGGGAAAGGGACAATGCTAGTTTAAATAGGGTTACCAGGGAGAGCCTCATTGAGCAAAAATTTGAGGGAGATGAAGGATCAAACTGCCCATCTGGGTGTCTTCCAAGCAGAGAGAATAGTAACAGCAAGGCCTCCTGGTCTTTTGAGTGAAAGATGAGAATAAATCTTGATGTTCTAAGAGGCTGATTCTTCCTGCGTTGTGGAAATGGGAGAGAGCAAAGCTGATAAGAAGATTGTAAGTCTAGACCAGTCTAGACGCTAGGCTACAAGTGATGGGGGCTTGTATGAGGGTGGTGGAGTTTGTGATGCATGGACAAATACAAGTACTTTAGAGGTCTGATTCCAAAGGATTCCCTAATGAAATGAATGTGGAATATGAGAGAAAGAGAGGAGACAGTGATGACGCCAAGATTTTAAAGGAGTCACCATAAATTGTGATGATGCTACTGTAAGAGGAGCAGACTTGGATGGAGGATCGGGAGTTGGGTTTAGGGCCTGTCGAGTTTAATTTGTCCATTAGACATTTAAAAGGAGATGCTGTGTGGGCCGTTGGATATGAATTTGTAGCTCAGGAGGGCAGCTCCTTCTGACACACATTTTGTGGTTGTCAGAGACTAGATAGTATCTAAAGCCACGAGAGTGGATGAGCATAGGGAATGAGCGTAGCTAGAGAAGCCTGAGGTCTATTATAATAGAGAGACAACTAGAAATTTTCCAAAGTCCTGGGGTAAGGATGTTAGAGCATTAGAAACTAGACTAGAACCTGAGACTAGGCAGAGGACAGGAGAGTTTGCAAACAGTAAAAGCAGTGGAAGTATTTTATATAGGTGATAGAACACATTCTTTTTAAAAATATATATTTACTAGAGGCCCGGTGCACAAAAATTTGTGCACCCGGGGGAAGAAGGGGTCCCTCAGACCGGCCTGTGCCCTCTCACAGTCTGGGACCCCTCGGGAGATAACGACCTGCTGGCTTAGGCCTGCTCCCGGGTGGCAGAGGGCAGGCCCAATCCCTAGGTGCAGCCCCTGGTCAGGCTTAGAGCAGGGCCGATTGGGGAGTTGGGGTGCCTTCCCCTGTCATGCACAGAGCAAGGCAGATTGGGAGGTTGTGATGCCACCCTCAGTCACGCTCAGGGTAGGGCCGATTGGGGGGTTGGGGCACCGCCCCCTGTCACACTCAAGGCAGGGTCGATGGGGAGGTTGCGGTGCCATCCCCTGTCACGCACAGAGCAGGGCCCATCAGGGGGGTTGGGGCTCCATACCCTGTCATGCACAGAGCAGGGTCAATCAGGGGGTTGGGGAGCTCCCCCCTGTCATGCACAGAGCAGGGCCGATCAGGGGGTTGGGGAGCTCCCCCCCCCCGTCACTCACAGAGTAGGGCCGATAGGGGAGTTGGGGCACCGCCCCCTGTCACACTCAGGGCAGGGCGGATCAGGGGGTTGGGGCGCCACCCTCTATCACCCACAGAGTAGGGCTGATCAGGGGGTTGGGGCACCGCCACTGTCACACTCAGGGCAGGGCCGATGGGGAGGTTATGGCTCTACCCCATCACACACAGAGCAGGGCCCGTGGGGGCAGGGGGTTGGGGCGCCGCCCTCTATCACCCACAGAGTAGGGCCGATCAGGGGGTTGGGGCGCCGCCACTGTCACACTCAGGGCAGGGCCAATGGGGAGGTTATGGCTCTACCCCGTCACACACAGAGCAGGGCCCGTGGGGGGCGGGGGGGTTGGGGCCCCGCCCCCTGTCACGCACAGAGCTGCAGGGCGATCAGGGGGTTTGGGCGCTGCCCCCTGTCACACTGATCCCAGTGCCGGGGGCCTCGCGGCTCCGCTGATCCCGGTGCTGGGAGGCATATTACCCTTTTACTATATAGAATAGAGGCCTGGTGCATGGGTGGGGCTGGCTGGTTTGCCCTGAAGGGTGTCCTGGATCAGGGTGGGGGTCCCCACTGGGGTGCCTGGCCAGCCTGGATGAGGGGATGATGGCTGTTTGCAGCTGGTCACACACCCTTCAGGGTGGGGGTCCCCACTGGGGTGCCTGGCCAGTCTGGCTGAGGGGCTGTGGGCTGTTTTCAGGCTGGGACTGAAGCTCCTAACTGCTCCTTTTTTTCTTTTTTTCTTTTTTTCTTTTTTTATTCTGGGCCAGCTTTAGCTCTGAGGCCTCGGCTGCTGAAAGCAGGTTTCTGGCCTTTGTTTACCGTCTGTATTTGATACAATGTTGCGGTCCGGCTGGCTGAAGCTCCGCTGAGTAAAGCAGATTTCTGGGGTGTTTTTTTAGCTTCTATATTCGCAACATAGTTGCTTAGAGTTGCAGCTGAGAGGCCGGCAAGTCAGGCGGGGAACGTTGGAGTTCTCCGTCACTGAAGCAAGCAAGCCTCCCTGTTCGCATTAGCTGCCTGGCTGCCGGCCGCCATCTTGGCTGCCAGTTAATTTGCATATCTCGGCCCTACTCTGTGAGTGAAAGGGGGATTAGCCAATGGGAAGGGTAGTGGTTGTACGCCAATTACCATGTTTCTCTTTTATTAGTGTAGATATTGATTTCAGAAAGGAAGGGAGAGGGAAAGAGAGATGGAAACATCAATGGTGAGAATTACTTCGGCTGCCTCCTGCACGCCCCTCACTGGGGATCCAGCCCACAACCAGGGCATGTGCCCTGACCTGGAATCAAACCATGACCTCCTGGCTCACAGGTCGATGCTCAGCCACTGAGCTACTCTGGCCGGGCTAGAACAAATTCTTAGTCATTTGAAATAAGCTAGACCCAGGCTGCAGTTAATTTGCAGTGTTTCTGAAGAACAAATTCAGAAAGTAATTAATTGAAGTAATATTATAAGAAGAATGCTTCACCTTAAGCAGATAAACTCCTTTAAAAAATACTTTAGAAACATTTTGGTGGTTGTTATATGAACTTTCATTCATTACAAGTCAATTAATAAAACAGACCCAGCAGGGCTGCTTTTTGGCAGCAGTTTGTAACCAATTACTTGGAGTTGGATAAACAGTAAACATTCTTACATTCATGCATATGGTAAAATCATCTGATCTTTGAGGAAATCAAAGGACTGTTTAAAACATTGCATAATTACAACATGTCAGTAGCTTTTAACCACGAGTTAATTAGACATTCCCAAGAGAGGGGAGATTCCCAAGGAAAGAGGAAGGCTGGTTTTAGTGGAAGCAAGGAACTACAAGGCAGGCAGACTGCTACTTTTTAAATGAAGCTTACTTGTGAAGGGATAGAGAGAGAAAAAAAAGAGGAGAGAGAAGAAGAGAGACTGAGATAGAGTAAGAAAGAGAAAGAGGGAGGGAGGGAGGGAGGGAGAAGGAATGAAATATTTGAGCATATAGACTTGAGAGGGAGTGGTGTTTATTATTATATTTTAAAATATATTTTTATTGATTTCAGAGAGGAAGGAAGAGGGAGAGAGAGATAGAAACATCCATGATGAGAGAGAATCATTGACTGGCTGCCTCCTGCAAGCCCCCTCACTGGGGATCGAGCCCACAACCTGGCATGTGTCCTTGACCGGAATTGAACCTGGGACCTTTCAGTTTGCAGGCCGACACTCTATTCCAGGGGTGGGCAAACTTTTTGACTCGAGGGCCACAATGGGTTCTTAAACTGGACCGGAGGGCCGGAACAAAAGCATGGATGGAGTGTCTGTGTGAACTAATATAAATTCAAAGTAAACATCATTACATAAAAGGGTACGGTCTTTTTTTTTTTTAGTTTTATTCATTTCAAACGGGCCGGATCCGGCCCGCGGGCTGTAGTTTGCCCACGGCTGCTCTGTTCACTGAGCCAAACCTGCGAGGGCGGTGTTGTTATTTTTAAGGTAGAAGGGACCTGGGTGAATGTCACTTAGAATGGCTGAGGGGAGGGAGCTGTGCAGAGAGGAATAATGCAGGACAGAAAAAGCTCAAAGTAATGGTGTTGGAGGACATGCAGAAGCTGGGATCTAGCGCACAGGGCTTAGTTTCAAGAGGGGCTTGCTTTCTCTGAGACTAGAAGGAGGAATGTGAGGCGACATGGAGTTGTAGGTATACTTGTAGATGCTGCTGGGATAAAATTTAAAAGAAATGATGACTTTATTATTTGCATTGAGCACCTGTCTAGGACCATTTTTTTTTTTATCTCTAATCATAAACCTGTCATTGGCTTGTGACCCATGATATTTTCTAAATGTTTCAGGGTGCCCCTTAGGGTAGCTTACGTTGGCCAGGCAAGATATATTTTATAAGAGGAAAAATGTGAAACACTGACTTGCTCGTATATGTGCTCTACTCACTGAAATTCAGCTTGGTGGGTCTGGTTGAGAAATCTTTTATTCTTTGGTCAGGAAATCCGACTTATTGATTATGAGAAAATGGTGGATCACAGAGGAATCCGGGTGGTGGCGTTCGGACAGTGGGCCGGTGTGGCAGGTAGGTGTGTGGGCGTTGACATCACCGTGTCTACACTGAACTGTGAGTGACAGTCTGTGCTTTTTCTTTTTTGTGGCAAAGGGATGGAAGTGTCCATTTTCACCAATAAAAATAAACGTGAGGGTGCATCTGAGGGTGATGACTCTTAGGGGCTAGAATAACAAAGTAAATCATGAAAATATGTTTACGATAAAAATTAGAAAGAAAAAGAGGGCAGGGAGAAGGAAAGCAGCTGTAAATAGGCTCTGACTTTCTCAGTAGTTCTGTTTGGAAGACTAGACGGGAGGTCAGTTTGGTGATGAGAACTTGGGGAGCAGAAGAAAGGGACAAAGAGGAAAAAGGCACGGGGCAGGAGCAACAAAGGAGAAATCTAGGAGGGATAGAAGCTGAAGTTTGAGTAAAAACTCTACTTGATTTCAGTTAGTACTTTGAACCTTGTTTCGTCAAGAAACACCAGGTGGTATAACTGTATCGTATTAGACTACCTGAAGGTCCGTTATCGTCAGAACAAGTAGACAGAAGTTTGTAGGGACATAGGACACTAACACACTACCATCCTCCCTGATAAAAGTGACAGTCATTGAGCACTTCTTAATATGCACAGTACATATTCTTTCCAAGTCACGTGGAACATTCACCCAGATGGTCCACAAAACAATTCTTAATTAATTTAAAAGATTTGAAATCATGGAGTATGTGCTCTATGATAAAACTGACTTAGAAATTATAATTGCAATGGGGGAAAAAGGAGACATATGTACTACTATTTTTAATACTTTAAACAATAAAATAAAATTTAAAAAAATAAAAATAAATAAAAAAGAAATTATAATTGAAAGAAAACTAGAAATTTTCCAAATATTTGAAAAAGAAATGGTGTATTATTGGATAACCCATTCAAGAGTCAAGAAGAAATCACAGGACAAATTAGAAAATATTTTTAATTGAATAAAAGTTTAAAAACAGCATGCCAACGTTTTTGGGATGTGGATAAAGTGGTGCTTAGAAGGCAATCTATAGCATTTAATGCTTTTATTAGAAAAGAAGAAAGTTCTCAAGTTAATGATCTAAACTTCCATCTTAAGAAGTTAGAAAATGAACAAGAAATTAAACCGAAAACAAATAGAAGAAAGGACATAATAAAGGTAAGAGAGAAAAATCAATGAAATCAAAGCAGGAAAACAATAGAGAACATCAATGAAATCAAAAGCTGATTCTTTTAAAAAAATATTAATAAAATTGATAAATCATTAATTAGGTTGGTTAAAAAAAGAGAGAAGACACTACCAATATTAGGAGCCCAAGAGGGAACACACTATATATCTTACAAACATTAAAAGGATAAGAGAATATTATAAATAGTCCAAGAAATTTGACAATGGCAATAAAATAGACAAATTCTTGAAAGACACAAATTACCAAATCCAACTCAAGGAGAAATAAAAAAAAAAAACTTGAATATCAATGTACAAAATAAATACCATACATAAACACTTAAGGGAAATGAATTATTTTTTGTAGAGACTTATTTATAGTATCTTCATTCATAATAGGCTAGAAACAGTCCAAATGTTCATCAGCACAGGAATGGATAAATAAAATGGAAAACTCAGCAATAGAAGCAAACTGCTCTTACACCCAAAGTATTTCTGGATCTCAAGAACATTCAGCTGAGTGAAAGGTGACACACAAAAAATATATACTTCATACATTTATATGAAACTGTAGAAGGAACTAATTTATACAGACAGAAATAGATCAGTAGTTGTTTTCGGCTAAGGGTTGGGGAGGATTGACTGGGGTGATGGAAATATTCTTACCTTGATTATGTTAGTGGTAATGAGGGTGGATACATTTGTGGCTGTGTTTTATTGTGTATAAATCATCCACTTAAAAGTTGATTTCAGAAAAAAGATAAAAGAACATTTTGTGGGACAGGAAAAGCATGTTCCAATAAAGAAGAAAAGAGTGGGTGCTGAGGACGTTGCTACAGGCATGCTGAGTTTTTATTTTTTGGGGGACATCCAAACTGAGAAATCCGTAAGGTGGATGGTTAGGTCTTGAAATAAAAATATCTGTGTTAGAGATCCAGATGTGGTGTCATCTGTATACAGAGAGTACTTGGAATTTAGGACTGGATGAAATTAGCTAAGGGGAAAAACGAGAGATTGAAGAGAATAGGGCCCGGGACGAATCCTGAAGCTAGCTGATTAATTTTTAAGGCAGAGGCAGAGGACACTAATGTAAAAGGAATGGACATGGGATACTGAGGGAGGAGACTCCGACAAAGGGACTCTCCATTGACAAATACCTCTGACAAGCACATCAAGATCTGAAGTGTCCATTAAGATTGGTTATTGGGGTCACTAAAATTGCTAATGGGGGTCATGGGTCAATGGTGACTGTTTTCATTTGTTCTTTCTTTTTGGTATGGCAGGAATGGAAGAGTGTTTAAATGTTGATAGGAATAAACCAATAGACAGCGATAATGAAAAGAATAATTCAAGAGTGGATTCCTTCGAGAGGCAGGAAGGCATGGGATCTGGAGCAAAGGTGGAGCGATTACCCGTAGAGAAGAAGAGGGACACTCATTCCATTGCAGCAGGATTGAAAGCGGAAGGGAGGGCGGGCGTGAAGCTGGCTTAGTGCCTTTGATCGCAGAAAGTTGAGGGTTTGGATAAGATGAAGGCCTCTCCCAAAGCTGAGATGCTGTGGCCTGTGCCTCCTCAGAGCCCTGAGCAGGTTGGAGAACGGGCAGAGAGAGCAGGTCGGAGAACGGGCAGAGAGAGCAGGTCGGAGAACGGGCAGAGAGAGCAGGTCGGAGAACGGGCAGAGAGAGCAGGTCGGAGAACGGGCAGAGAGAGCAGGTCGGAGAACGGGCAGAGAGAGCAGGTCGGAGAACGGGCAGAGAGAGCAGGTCGGAGAACGGGCAGAGAGAGCAGGTCCCACTTCTCCCGACTAATGGCCTTTCTGTCGGTCTGACCCTACAATAGGGATGATCAACATTTTGCACGGAATGGGTTTAAGGCTCCTGGCTTTGGGACATCACACACCTTTTATGGTGAGATGTTGATTTTATTTTATTTTTTAAATACATATCACACTTTTAGAGTAGGAAAATGTCTCAAGTGGTAGACTAACTTGAATTGTGTGCTTGCTTTCAGCACATTGGCATGGCTCATAACTATAGGAACAGCAGCCAGGCTGTGCAAGCTGTCCGTGACGCTGGCTATGAAATATCTCTGGGTTTGATGCCCAAGTCGATAGGGCCCCTAACATTTGTGTTCACAGGGACTGGTAATGTATCGAAGGTAAATCCCTCCTGTCTTGTTTCTGTAAAGCAGCCTGAAACTCTTAAGAGGGTGTGGGCATGTCGTGAACATTCCAGAGCCCCACTTTTTCATAAATGGGGCATTCTGTTTGGGGTACTTTCCTTATGTATGAACTTTTACTATAGTAAAGAGCAGTCATAGTCTAAACTTATGTTCTTTGTTTTTAGTTGATTCCAAGCTGTGAGAGGTTTTGCATGCTTTCCCCCCCTTTTTAGAGGGAAAACTCATTTTTAATGGTGTAAAGCTCTGTTTTTAGGGTGATCTGTTTTACCTTCATCACTGAGATGTCCAGAAGTTTGGACATTACCCTAGGCCAGTGATGGCGAACCTATGACACACTTATCAGAGGTGACACGCAAACTCATTTTTTTGGTTGATTTTTCTTTTTTAAATGGCATTTAAATATATAAAATAAATATCAAAAATATAAGTCTTTGTTTTACCATGGTTGCAAATATCAAAAAATTTCTATATGTGACATGGCACCGGAGTTAAGTTAGGGTTTTTCAAAATGCTGACACGCCGAGCTCAAAAGCTTCGCCATCACTGCCCTACCCTGTAAATTTTTCAAGATGACTTGGGGAGTTTTGCTAATCGGATGCATTCAAGACTGGAATTAATACTTTCTTCTTCTGGGATGATTTAGAGGATGCATTTGTAGACCCCCCCCCAACCCCCTCCCTCAAGAAACTTATAAAATAGATCTTTCTTTAATGAAAATATTTTACAAAGAGGACATCACTATTTGAATTATGCTGTGAGCTAGGGGCCTAATTTTGGGGTAGGAAATATAGTTTTCCCACTTGAAATAATTTCTCCAACGGAGCAAAAAGTACATAGAAATACTTTGTGGTGCTCTCATTTCTAAATACTCTTGTTTCTGTGCTGAATGTCTTAGATAATAAATTAAAGCCCCTTCCAGTGCATGGTGTTCACACTGCTTGCTGTGAGCAAAAACCTCATCTGTACTTCTTGCCGCAGTCCTGGTCATAGGGCAGGACAAGTAGAGCTGTATAATTGTGGGGAAGATGATTTAGCATCTTTGCATAACATCGTGTTGGCTCTTTTCCTATTTGTTTTTAGATTTTTACTCATGTGTCATTTACAGGGGGCCCAAGAAATCTTCAATGAACTGCCCTGCGAATATGTAGAACCACATGAATTAAAAGAAGTTTCCCAAACTGGAGGTAAGAGGGG
The DNA here is from genome assembly GCF_964212035.1 of Myotis nattereri. Taxonomy (NCBI): domain Eukaryota; kingdom Metazoa; phylum Chordata; class Mammalia; order Chiroptera; family Vespertilionidae; genus Myotis; species Myotis nattereri. Next base: position 15,842,032 of record NC_138086.1, on the reverse strand, counting down.
GAGGGTGGCTGTGTGTATTTTTTACTGTTTTCTTTTTTAACTGTGTCTGTGTTACAGTATTTTATCACTATCAGTCTTTATCATTTGTCACCCGCGTTACTAATTTCCTTTCTCCTCTGCAAGACCTGAGGAAAGTGTATGGAACGGTGATAAGTCGCCATCATCACCTCGTCAGGAAGACAGATGGTGTCTATGACCCTGTGGAATACGACAAGTACCCTGAGCGCTACAGAAGTCGTTTTAATACTGATGTGAGTAGCACGCTCAGCTTTTGAGTTGGTTGCTCATGGTACACCATAGCCAGGCTGTTTTCAGGAGAGAAATTATGGATGCATACATTGCTTTTCAGTTCCTCATGTTGACTTGCGGTGAGACCCTTGGATGTTATGACTTGGGCGAAGGTGGTTTCTGTGGCTGTGCCCTTTATTTCACTGACTCTGTTTCTTCTTCAGACCTGTATGTGCCCAATAGCTCTAAACATTTCCTGTGGATTGTCATTTTCTGTGTTTATCCTGGACTAGCTTGTACTGTTGGCAAAGCACAGTGTCTATGAGGTTTGATTTCAACATAGATTTATTCCTTCCAGGCCATGAATTGCAGTCATAATCTCAGCCAGCTGTCTTGAAATGCATGCCGTTGATTATAGCGCTCCAGGGTGAAACAGTGAGGCTATAGAAGCATAGACCCATCCCCAGTGTGCCAAAAAGTTACTTTCAATTAAAATCCTTTTGATGGGAGCATACTGGACTCATAAGGACCACATGTTTGTATGTTCTGTAGTCATTGGTCATGCAACCATCCTCTTCAAAAGAAATCAACAAAAAATAAAACAAAAATGCAGGCAGGTATGGTGAGAAGGAATATTGTATTTTAAATAATGTTGAATATGTTTCAACATAGCATTTTTAGATTCTGGCGTGAAATGTAATGCTTAGCATGTAAAGCATGTTTTAGGAAGAGCATCTTACCTGTAACTTGCACATTCTTGAGACACCTGAGAAAGAAATATTATGAAACTAGACTCAGACTGAAAAATTTTGCACCTAGTAAATTTCCATCTCTTCTGTCTTTCCCAATCACAGAGGTATCGGTTATTGGCTGCCTCCTAAAACTTATAATGGTCTAGTTACCATGTATGCATATGTGTAGTTCATTTGTCCATGGGGCCTACAGATGCTTTAATCTTTATGACTTTCCTTTGAGGATAGGGTATGTATTATCCCCATCTGGCAAGTAAAGAAAACAGTCCAGAGAAGTTGAGGTAGCCTGATTTAGGTCATGCTGCATAGAGTATTAGGTCACCTGATTCTCTGTCCCTTCCTTTTTCTTAGCTATGTAATATATTAGAGAGCAAATGTATTAATCTATTTATGTTCATATATTTATCATGGGAACTTTTACACTGAATCTGGGTGGTTATTTATTGTCTCGGACTCAAAAGAAGTCCACTGACCTAGCAAATAAAGTCAACTTGAAATAACATTAAAATATTTCTCGTGGAATTTACTGATAGCTCTCTTTCAGCAAACTATTGAAATACCCTGTTTCCTAGTTTGTTGAACCCGAAACTTGCTTTACAGATTGCACCCTTCACATCTTGCCTTGTTAATGGAATCTATTGGGAACAAAACAGCCCGCGTCTACTCACCCGCCAAGATCTTCGGAGTCTCCTGGCTCCAGGCAAGTCCCCTGTTGGTGGTGTGGAAGGCTGCCCTGCATTGTCACACAAGTAAGGACCTTACTTCAGCAATGACGGCAGTTTTTAGCAGGGCCCGCCGTTAGGGTATCACACATAGGGGATTCGTGTGTCACAGGACTGGACTGTGACTGAGTAGTTGCTGAGCTTATCTTAGCTGAGCTCTTGAGAACATTTGACAGTTAAACTTCCCTCCTCCTTGAATCTCTGAAGTTCTGTGGCTCCATATGTGGCTCAGAAGTCTCCTCCTCAGTGAGGTCCTTTCCTGCTTCCCCATTCCCTCTCTCGCTAGTCTGCCCCTCTGCTTCTTTACGGAAACCCACCGTCATTTATTTCCCAGTGTTTATGATCTTCCCTGTCCTCCTTGAACTTAGTCTTCTTAAGCAGAGGGCCCCCCTTTCTCTTGGCTGCAAGTACCCAGGGCATTGCCTGACAACTCATATACTTTCAAATAATGATTAAATGTCCAATTAATGAATGAAGCAGTCAATATTTATGGAACACCAGATCTGTCTGGCACTCTGCTGAGCTAAAAGATAAAGGAGAATAAAACTGCGGTTGCTCCCCGCCGGCATGTCGCTGGCAGCAAGTAGGTGCCAAGGGAATGCTAGGAGCAATCGATATTAACAGTGTTTAAGAGAAAGTGGGAGCGGGCTCAGCAATAGCTTAAGAGGGAGGAGTGAGGAGAATGAGAATTGCAAGTGACAGGATTGCTGCTTGATAAATACGGAGTCTCCATGGCACAGTTTAAGACCCTATGTGGGCCAGTCCAGGTCTAGCCGAGCGGTAATTGGAGATGGGGCAGGAATACGGGGTCAAACCCTAAAGGATTTCAAGTGGTGGACTGAGGCTTTTGTTCATAGGTCTAGAGATTTCCATGTAATAATACATGTAAAATTATGTAGTACAAAGCAGGGTGGAGGGAGTTGGCTAAGTAGGTTAAGTTCAGGCTGTTGTCAATGACATATTTCGGGAAGGGATTTTCCGCTTTTATTTCCCTCTCCCTTTCTCTCCCCCTCTTTTTCTTCCTTGTGAAGCCTGAAACTCATAGTGAGAAGATGTGGTATATTCCAGAAGCACACAGGGAGCTGTAGGGAAAAAGCTAAGAGCCTAGGCAGCCACCTTAAAAATTGTCCCAAGCACCTTTCATTTTGAGTCATTTTTAATCTTGTTGGAGACTTTAGAGTGCCATGCTCTGATCTAAGTGTTGATGTTCTTTTCAGACTTGTAGCGATATGTGACATTTCTGCAGACCCAGGAGGATCTATAGAGTTTATGACTGAGTGCACCACAATAGAGCATCCCTTCTGCATGTATGATGCAGACCAGCATATTCTTCATGACAGGTGAGTTTGCTAAAGCTGTTAGATAGTGAGAAAGACATAAAAACGTGTCATCTGCTTTGTATACTAGTCATAAAATACTCAATATTTTACATCATTACGAAGACTAGGCAAATTTCCAGAGATATACTGAAACATATTTAAAAATTTGGTAGAAAACCCGCATGCAAATTAGAACACTTAAATCCATATACACAATGTTTAAGTGGGAGATAGGTTGCTGAAGAAGGGAAAAGCTTTGTTTGACACTTCTTGCTTATTTTGTTACATATTCCAGTACCATATTACAAATGATATGAAGCAAATATAGTGGAGTAGGCATCTGGAAAAGTTAGAACTCACAAGTAACATTTTGTACATCCAAATAAAGCATATTGCTTCTCCTAGTGTTGAAGGTTCTGGGATTCTGATGTGTTCCATTGACAATTTGCCCGCGCAGCTTCCAAAAGAAGCTACAGAGTGCTTTGGCGACATGCTTTATCCGTATGTTGAAGAAATGGTAAGCAAACCTAGAGCTTTGTAACACTTCCATGGCTGGAAATAGAACTGTGGTGTGATCTTATCGATGTTCTGGTCTCTGGTATTAAGAAATCTGTTGCAAAGTGAAATGCCAGCCCTTCCCTGAAGCCCTTACTGACACTTTACATATTCTGCTTCCTTGTCCCATGGGAAATATGGTTGAATAACTGTCTTCATGCTTAATTACAATTTGCACTTGCCTCTCCTTATGCATGTTTGAGTAAGAATGTTCATGACATGGAAGATAAGATTAGATTTATTTTCAATTTTCCTGCTTTCTAGGTCAATTCATATGGGGGTATTCTTAGTGTGCTGTGATTAGCAGATTTGAAAAATCAGGTATATATAAGAAATTTTATTGGCTTTTAATCACTAATGCTTAGTTAAGTGACAGCTTTTCTTGAGGTCTTGTATTTTTCACTGTGGTCAGTGATTGATTAATGAAAATACTGTGTTATCTAAATTCCATTTTCTTTTTTCCCCCCTTTTTGTTAAATTTATTGGGGTAACATTGGTTAACAAAATTACACAGGTTTCATCTGTACACTGTATTGTGTGTTCACCACCCCAAGTCAAGTCTGGGTCCGTCATCATTTATCCCACCTATACCCTTTTCCACTGGCACCCCCTTCCCCCCATCACCACACTGTTATCCCTGTCCACGAATTCTTCATGAATCCTTTCTCTCTCTCTCTCTCTTTTAGCTCAATCCTTCCATCTCCCCACCCAGTCCTCACCCCAGACAATTGTCAGCCTGCTCTCTATCTATGAGCCTGTCTCTGTTTTGCTTGATAGCTATTTTAATCACTGGATTCCACATGTGAGTGAAATCATATGGTACCTGTCTTTCTCTGACTGGCTTATTTCACTCAGCATATTGTGCTCCAGGCCCAGCCATGCTGTTGCAAAGGGTAAAATTTCCTTCTTTTTACAGCAGAGTACTATTCCAGTGTGTAAATTTACCACATTTTTTGTTTGTTGCCAAAGACAAGCTTTCTTATTTCAGTATTTACCTGAAGCCTTCATACTCAGCCTGCTTTATGTCTGCTGCTGCTGGCTGACTGCGCCTGGCAGTGAGGCCCAAGGTGTGAACCAGTGGCTGCTGTCCTTTCATCCTTGGCTTCCCTCTGGTGCTCTCACACTGCAATGGGACAGTAGTTACGGAGCATGAATAAATGCAACTTTGTGAACTTCTTTTCTTTCACATAATATTCCATTTTGAACCTTTGTTTTTTCTCCTGTAATATGTCAGCAGGAAGACGTAACAGGCTTTAGAAAATGCAGGCAGCAGGCACTGCCATAGTTGGCACAATATTATAGTGCATCTACACTGTGCCAGGCAGTGCTTAAATTACTTTATGTGGCCGAACCGGTTTGGCTCAGTGGAAAAAGCGTCGGCCTGCGGACTCAGGGGTTCCAGGTTCGATTCCAGCCAAGGGCATGTACCTTGGTTGCGGACACATCCCTACTGGGGGACGTGCAGGAGGCAGCTGCTCGATCTCTCTCATCGATGTTTCTGGCTCTCTATCCCTCTCCCTTCTTCTCTGTAAAAAAATCAATAAAATATATTTTAAAAAAATACATAAGTTACTTTATGTGTTTTAATTTTTAATTACTCATGACAGCCCTATCAGATAGGTACCATAAATAAACCCATATTAAAGATTAGAAAGTTGAGGCATAAAGTACTAAGACTGAGAAAGGGTGCTGGAATTGGTGCGGAGGGATTAGCGTGTGAAGTAGCATAGTAAGCAGAGTACACCTCCCAGGCTTTACTGGAGACCTCATCTTGCTTTCTGGCCTTGAGCTGGGTACTCACTTTCTGAGCCTCAGATGTTTCACCTGCGTTGGTTGTAATTTAAAATCTTAATGGCCCCTCCAGCTGTAACATTCTATGTGTGGATGTCTGAGTGGCTGAAAGGCATGTATATAAAAAAAATAATAAGTTTACCCAGGTGTTTACCATTTTCGATGATCTTCATTCATTTCCCTCTGGCATCATTTCCCTGTAGACTTGATAATTTCCTTTAGCTGGTTCAATGAATCTATTTTCATTTTTTAAAAAATATTTTATTGTTGAAAGTATTACAGCGGTCCTCATTTTTACTCCCATTGCCCCCCTCTACCTGCTTCCCACCCCACCCCAGACTTTCACCACCCTATTGTCTGTGCCCATAGGCAATGCATATATGCCTATAGGATCTTTGGTTAATCTCTCCCTGCCTCTCCCCCTGCCCCCACTTCTCTGTGAGATTCATCAGTCTGTTCCATGTTTCCATGCTTCTGGTTCTATTTTATTCATCAGTTTATTTTGTTCATGAGATTCCCTGTTCATTTATTTTGATTTTTAGATACAATTGTGTTTTTTAAAAAATATATTTTTATTGATTTTAGAGAGTAAAGGAGAGGGAGAGAGAGAGAAACATCAATGATGAGAGAGAATCATTGGTTGGCTGCCTCCTGCATGCTTCCTACTGGGGATTGAGCCTGCAACCTGGGCATGTGCCCTGACCAGGAATCGAACCATGATCTTTTGGTTCATAGGTTGATGTTCAATCACTAAGCCACACCAGCGGGTGATACAATTGTTAATAGATATGTATTTATTGCCATTTTATTTTTCATATTTCTCCTCCTCCTCCTCCTCCTCCTCCTCCTCCTCCTCCTCCTCCTCCTCCTCCTCCTTTTCTTGCTCCCCACCCCCCTCCTCTTCCTCTTTCTTCTTCTTCCTTTTCTTAAAGAATATCCTTCAACATTTCATGTAATACTGTAATACTGGTTTGGTGGTGATGAACTCCTTTAGCTTTTTCTTGTCTGGGAAGCTCTTTATCTGACATTCAATTCTAAATTATAGCTTTGCTGGGTAGAGTAATCTTGGTTGTAGATCCTTGCTATTCATCACTTTGAATATTTCTTCCCACTCCCTTCTGGCCTGCAAAGTTTGTGTTGAGAAGTCAGCTGATAGTCATATGGGTGCTCCCTTGTAGGTAATTAACTGCTTTTCTCTTGCTGCTTTTAAGATTCTTTGTCTTTAACCCTTAGCATTTTAATTACGATGTGCCTTGATGTGGTCCTCTTTGGTTTCCTCTTGTTTGGGGCTCTCTGTGCTTCCTGGACTTGTAAGTCTATTTCTTTCACCAGGTAGGAGAAGTTTTCTGTCATTATTTCTTCAAATAGGTTTTCAATATCTTACTCTCTCTCTTCTCCTTCTGGCACCCCTATAATATGAATGTTGGTACACTTGAAGTTGTCCCAGAGGCTCCTTATACTATGTTCATATTTTTGGATTATTTTTTCTTTTTGTTCTTCTGACTTGGTGTTTTTTTGCTTCCTCTTATTCCAAGTCATTGATTTCATTCTTGGAATCCTCTACTCTACTGTTGACTCCCTGTAAATTATTCTTTATTTCAGTTAGTGTATTCTTAATTTCTGACTGGTCCTCTGTCATGTCATTGATGTTCTAATTTCCTTGAAATTCTCACTAAGATCCTTGGAAGTCTCACTAAGTCACTTGAAGCTCTCATTAAGCTCCTTGAGCAATCTTATAACCATTAATTAATTAATTAATTAATTAATTAATTTTCTTTACTGATTAAGGTATTACATGTGTCCTTATCCCCCCATCCCCCCCCCCCCCACTCACGCCCTCACCTCCCTGGTGTCTGCATCCATTGGTTAGGCTTGTATCATGCAAGGTACCTTTCCCCTTTTCCCCACCCTCCCCTACCTTTCCTCTGAGGTTTGATGGTCTGATCAATGCTTCTCTGTCTCTGGATCTGTTTTTGTTCATCAGTTTATGTTGTTCATTATATTCCACAAATGAGTGAGATCATGTGATATTTATCTTTCTCTGACTGGCTTATTTCACTTAGCATAATGCTGTCCAGTTCCATCCATGCTGTTGCAAATGGTAAGAATTCCTTCTTTTTTACTGCAGCATAGTATTCCATCGTGCAGATGTACCATATTTTTTAATCCACTCATCTGCTAATGGGCACTTAGGCTGTTTCCAAATCTTAGTATGGTGAATTGTGCCACTATGAATATAGGGATGCATATATCCTTTCTGATTGGTGTTTCTAGTTTCTTGGGATATATTCCTAGAAGTGGGATCACTGCGTCAAATGGGAGTTCCACTTTTAGTTTTATTAGGAAACTCCATACTGTTTTCCACAGTGGATGCACCAGTCTGCATTCCCACCAGCAGTGCACTAGGGTTTCTTTTTCTCCACATCCTTGCCAACACTTGTCATTTGTTGATATGTTGATGATAGCCCTTATGACACGTGTGAGATGGTACCTCATGGTCGTTTTGATTTGCATTTCTTGGATGATTAGTGACTTTGAGCATGTTTTCATATGTCTCTTGGCCTTTCTTATGTCCTCCTTTGAAAAGTATCTGTTTAGGTCCGTTGCCCATTTTTTGATTGGGTTGTTTATCTTCCTTTTGTTAAGTTGTATGAGTTCCCTGTAAATACTGGAGATTAAACGCGTATCGGTGATTACATTGGCAAATATGTTATCCCATGCAGTGGGCTTTCTTGTTGTTTTATTGATGGTTTCTTTTGCTGTACAGAAGCTTTTTATTTTGATGTAGTCCCATTTGTTTATTTTCTCTTTAGTTTCCATTGCCCTAGGAGTGGTATTGGTGAAGAAATTGCTTCAGCATATGTCTGAGATTTTGCTGCCTGTGGATTCCCCTAGTATTTTTATGGTGTCCTGTCTTATGTTTAAGTCCTTTATCCATTTTGAGTTTATTCTTGTGTATAATGTAAGTTGGTGGTCTAGTTTCATTTTTTTGCATGTATCTGTCCAATTTTCCCAGCACCATTTATTGAATAGACTGTCTTGACTCCATTGTATGTTCTTGCCTCTTTTGTCAAATATTAATTGAGCATATTGGTTTGGATCGATTTCTGGGTTCTCTAATCTATTCCATTGGTCTATATATCTGTTCTTATGCCAGTGCCAGGAAGTTTTGAGAACAATGGCTTTGTAATACAGCTTAATATCTGCTATTGACATCCTTCCTACTTTGTTCTTCTTTCTCAGGATCGCTGCAGCTATTTGGGGTCTTTTTTTATTCCAGATGAATTTTTGGAGAGTTCGTTCTAGGTCTGTGAAATATGCTGTTGGTATTTTTATAACCATTATTTTGAACTCTGCATCTCATCATTTGCTTGCTTCCATTTAATTTAGTTTCTTTTTTTCCTGGAGATTTCTTCTGTTCTTTCACTTTTCATGTTTCTTTGTCTCCACATTTTGGCTGCTTTCCTGTATTTGTTTCTATGTATCAGGTAGAGCTGCAGTGTCTTCTAGAATTCATAGAGTAGCCTTGTGTAGTAGTGTCCTGTAGGACCCAGTGGCTCACCCTCCCCAGTCACCTGAGCTGGGCATTCTAGGTGTTCTCTTGTGTGGGTGGTGTGCACAGTCTTGTTGTAGTTAAGCCTTGATTGCTTTTGGTGTCACTGGGAGGAATTGACTTCCAGGCTAATTGGCTGTGAAGACCCAGCTGGGACGAGAGTGGAAGAGCTGCTGTGCAGGAACCACCCCTATGGAGCAGGGCTTGCTTCAGTGCGGCTTTTGTGCTCACTGAGTCTGTCCCTTGATTGTTTCACTTGTGGATCTGTAGAGTTGTAATCTGGTATGGTCTGAAGTTGTCCACTGGGTGCACTGGCTCTGGGGACTCCAGGAGGTGCAAAGTCAGCCACTGCCTGGGGCCACCCAGCAGGAGCTACCGAACAATCTGAAGATGGCTGCTATTTGTACTAGGCTTGGAAGTGCTCAGGAGAGGCCAAATTGTAAAGCAAGGCAGGCTGGTACTAGTGCAGGGGTGGGCAAACTTTTTGACTCGAGGGCCACAATGGGTTCTTAAACTGGACTCAGAAGAAGGAGCTGCGGCTGTGTTTCCCAACGTTGCCATGTTAACACTGCTGCTGGTGAAGGAGCGGAGGGGAGAGCAAGAGAACCCTCCGATCTTTTGGCTCCGCAGGCCGGATAGAACAGCCGAACGGGCCGGATCTGGCCCGCGGGCTGTAGTTTGCCCACGGCTCTACTAGTGCCAGGTCTTGGGCCTCTTATTGCTAGGTATGAGGCACACTGTTCCCAGCTGCTGCTTGTTTTAGAAATTTTAGGGAAGTCTGAAGCCTGAACCAGGATGGGCCATTCATATGGAAAAGCCACTGCAAACAATTTGGGCGGGGCTGCAAGTTAGATGGGGCCGGGTCTCAGGAAATCACCAGGATGGAACCAACAGTACGAGGCAGGCTGATAGAAACTCAGATATGGCTGCCAGTCAGCTCTGTGATGGGGAGGTTCCAGCAGAGGAACAATGACTCCTGCGAGCACCTCTGTCTGGGAGAAAGCTGCCCCCAAGTTCTTGCTTTGATGCTAAACAGTCCAGTTCCTCCCTGTATGTCTCTGGTTCCCCCAATATCATCAGCCCATGCTGGAGCTCAGAGGAATCAAGTCTGAGTAAGTTCATGCGTTGGTCCTTTAAAAGGGACTGCCTGGTTCTCCAGTAGCCTCCATGTCATTCAGACATAATAACTGCTGGTTTTTAGTCTGAAGTTTTGGGGACTTCTCTTCCCAGCTCTGGAACACTGGGATAGGGGTATTGTGTGGGGCTGGGACCCCTTGCTTCTCAAAGGAGGCCTCTGCAGTGGAGATAGCCCTCCCAATTAAAAACACACCACACATGGGTGTCGGACCATCCCATTCTGCACTTCTGTCCCTCCTACCAGTCTGGAAGTACTTTCTTCTTTACTTCTCTAGCTATAGGACTTCCCGTCAGCCAGATTCCAGGCAGTTCTGAATTATGGTTGGTCTGTATGTGAAATGTAATTTTGATATGGTTGTGGGAGGCAGTGAGTACAGGCATTTACCTCTGCCGCTATCTTGGTTCTCTCCTGTTCAGCGAATTAAAAAAATTCCAGATCTGTAGGAACAAATTATGGCAGTAAAAATGTATCTCACATTTTTAAAAGATTTCTTTCAATTCTAATGATGTTATGGGGAGGCAATTGCTGTTACACTCACATAAAATAGTATTATAAAAAAAACAACAGTAAATGCCCACTACCAGATATTCTCTTTCCAGTTCTAAAATTTCCATTTAGTTCTTTTCTTTCTCTTTCTCTGCTGAGAATTTCTATTTGTCTAATTTTTTTTCAGTATACTTTTCATTGTCACATAGAGTATAGTTATAAAAGCTGCTTTACAGTGTCTGCCTCACATTTCCAAAATTCTGAAACAGCATATAATTGGGTCATTTTTTGTACCCATTCAGCTACCCTATGTCTCTTGATTGGAGCATTTAGTCCATTTACATTCAAGGTTATTATTAATAGGTATTTTTTTATTGCCTTTTTAATTCTGTGTGTTTATAGTTCTCTCTCTCTCTCTCTCTCTCTCTCTCTCCCTCCCTCCCTCCCTCCCTCCCTCCTTCTCATCACAGCAGTCTCTTTAGCATTTCTTTCAGTGCTGGTTTGGTGGTGATAAACTCCTTCAGCCTTTTTGTTGTCTGGGAAGCTCTTTATTTGACCATCTATTTTGAATGATAGCCTTTCTGGATAGAGTAATCTTGGTTTCAGATCCTTGATTTTCATTACCTTGATTACTTCATGCCATTCCCTTCTGGCCTGTAGACTTTTTGATGAGAAATCAGGTTACAGCCATATGGAGTTCCTTTGTAGGTAACAAATTGCTTTTCTCCTGCTGCCTTTAAGATTCTTTCTGTGTTTTTTATTTTAATTGTGATATGTCTGGGTGTGGGCCTGTTTGGGTTCTTCTTGCTTGGGACTCTCCATGCTTCCTGTATTTGTGTGACTTTTTCCTTCACCAGGTTAGGGAAGTTTTCTGCTATTATTTCTTCAAACACATTCTCTATCCTTTGCTCACTTTCTTCACCTTCTGGTACACCTGCTATTTGAATATTGTTACGTTTCACATTGTCCCACAGCTCCCTTAAGCTGTCCTGTTTTCTAATTCTTTTCTTTTTGATTCTCTGAGTGATTTTTTTCTACTCTGTCTTCTAATTCACTGCGCTGATCCTTGGCTTCCCATAATCTACTCTGTCTTCCTTCCAATGTGTTCTTTATTAGTGCTATGTCATTCTTTATTTCCAACTGGCCCTTATTCATAGTTACTATATGTTTTCTCATGCTGTTGAGCATCTTCACCTTCATTATTCTAAACTTTATATCTGATAAATTTTTTATCTTCATTTTGTTTAGCTCTTTTTCTGAGGAATTCTCTTTTTCTTTCATTTGGTGCTTGTTTTTTGTTTATTTGTTTGTTTGTTTTGTCTCCCCATTTTGGCTGCCGGTTTGGGTTTGTGTCTGTGTATTAGGTAGATCTTCTATGATTCTCAGTCTCCAGTGCAGGACAATGTCAGATGCTGTTTCTGTCTGGCCTTGAGTTCCCTGTTTGGGGCTATAAGCAATCCACAGCTTGTGGCTCCCTCTGCTGGGGCTGGGTATCTTTGTAATGGACCAACTTATACACCAGACTCTGCTTTTTCTAGCCCTGGGCCCAGAAGGAAATCAGGCAAAGACACAAAACCTCCAAAGATCTGCCCCTGCCTGTAGTTTGATTGTTATTCTCAGAGTCTTAGTTTGCCTCAGGTTATAGACCACAGGGTAAGGCAAGAGGTCTTCCAACAAAGGCCGGCAGCATGAGGGAATGACTCAGCACAGGAAACTTGAGTGGCTGCCCTCCAAGCTCCAACTCCAGAGCCCCTAACCCTGGCTTCTACTCACACAGCTCCAGTCCACTCTGCCTTCCCTCTGCCAGAGCTCAAGGTGAGTGGCTGCACACAAAATTTTGTGTGTTGGCTCTTTAAATGGGTGCCAGTATTACTATCTGTCTCTGGCTGGCAGAGAGCAGCCCTGATGCTTTTTACAGCCAGATATTCTGTTGGATCCCTTCTCAGTTCTGGTTCTCTGGGCTGGGGAGCCAAGCTTGGGGTTTAGACCCCAGAGTTCTCAGTGGGAAACTGCCCCTCCCCACCTCCAGCTGAGATATCCCTCTGGAACTTCAGCTACTGCCTATGGGAGCCCAACGAGCCTTCTCGTGCCTCTGCATTTCCTACCAGTCTCTATGTGGTCTCCACTTTCTGTCCTTGGTTATCAGGTGTCTCTCCAGCTAGCCTTCAGTTGATTTGTCAGGGTGCTTTTTCTGTAATTTAGTTGTATTTCCAATTTGGTCCTAGCAGATTGTCAGTGTAGCTTCCATTTACTCCGCCACCATTCTGAATGTTCTGTCACACTATTTTTGTTTATATATCACAACTAGAGGCCCAGTGCATGGATTCATGCACTAGTGGGGTCCCTCCGCATGGCCTGCAGAGATTAGGCCGAAACCAGCAGTCCAACACCTCCTGCTGTTCCTGCCTGCCACCTGCTCATCCTGGCCCCGCTTCGCTTACCACGGCTTGTGCCCAGTCAGTCCCGATTGGGAGAGGCTTGCGCCGCCGCAGCAGCACTCACCAGACATGAGCCCTTCCTCTGGTTCCCGTCAGTCAGCTAAGCGGTGCTCCTGCTGTGGGAGTGCACTGACCACCAGGGGCAGCTCCTGCGTGAACATCTGCCCCCTAGTGGTCAGTGCGTGTCATAGCGACTGTTCGACTGGTTGTTCGGTCACTTCGACTAGAGGCCTGGTGCATGGATTCGTGCACATTGAGAGGAAATTAATTGGAAGAAATATTTTATTTTTTTTATTTTTTTTTTTTTTTTAAATATATTTTATTGATTTTTTACAGAGAGGAAGGGAGAGAGATAGAGAGTTAGAAACATCGATGAGAGAGAATCATCGATCAGCTGCCTCCTGCACATCTCCCACTGGGGATATGCCCGCAACCCAGGTACATGCCCTTGACCGGAATCGAACCTGGGACCTCTCAGTCCGCAGGCCGACGCTCTATCCACTGAGCCAAACCGGTTTCGGCGGAAGAAATATTTTAGAGGCTGGGGAGGGACCGCGAGAAATTGGCCGGCCGGGGAGGGACTGTGGGAGGTTGGTTCCAGGGTGTGCCCGGCTTATCTCGCCCAGTCCCGATTGGGGCCGATTGGGGCCCTTGCCCAGTCCTGATTGGGGCCGATTGGGCTGGCCAGCTGGTGAGGGGCCATGGGAGGTTGGCCGGCTGGGGGGGGGGGACTGTGGCAAGGCTCTGGGGTGTGTCCGGTCCATCTTGCTCAATCCTGATCGGCCAAACCCCAATGGCAAGCTAACCTACCCGTCGGAGTGTCTGCCCCCTGATAGTCAGTGCGTGTCATAGCAACTGGTGGAACGAATGGTTGGACACTTAACATATTAGGCTTTTATTATATTGGATAGCCCTCTAAACAGCTTGGTGGGCTTGCCTTGAAGGCATTTATTTCTGTGCTATCTTGAAGAATGAATCTTTGTGAAAGTTGATGACTGTCTATATTTTGTAGTGTTGAAATATATGTGTCAGTTTACCACTAAAATATTAAGTATGTTGTCTGTGATCTCTTCTGATAATTGTATGTGAACTGTATTTAAAGTATATGCACTGTCCTTCCCCCCCCCCCCCCCCCCCCCGCCGATTTTTCTTCTTGACTTAAGGTCCATATAGCTTTTGTAGCATTGCAGGGTACATGGTATTATTTTGTACCAACATAGAATTTTTGTTTTAGTTGAATGCGATAGATATTTACTGTCTGTTGGAACAAGGCGTACACATGGATGGAGAGAATGAAAACACAGGCTTTGACCTATAGAAGCATGAGGTCCAGAAGGGGATGAGATAAGTGTGCAAACCAGCCATCAGGTAGAATGTGACAATCATTAGAAAGATGGCAGTGAAGATGTGGAGGGAGAGGCTCTGTCCTGTTGGGTGAAGTTAGGAAAGCTTTTATGAAAGAAGTGACATTTGAGCTGGCTCTTGATAGATGTATAGTATCTGTTTCTTTGCATGGTAGTGGGAGGCACAATATGTGATGGAGACAGGAGAGCAAAGGAGGGAGTTAATTTAGCATAGGGATTCTGATTGAAGTAAAGGTTAAGTATGTTTGTTCCGTATTGGAAAGGGTCTTAACATCAGAAGAAATAGCTTGAAATTAATTTGGGCAAGAGGGATGAGGTCTCCATCGGCCCATGAACTGAAGGGTCCCGGCTTCGATTCTGGTGAAGGATATGTACCTAGGTTGCAGGCTCGGTTCATGCAGGAGGTAACCAATCAATGTGTCTCTCTCACATCGATGATGTTTATCTCTCTACGTCTCTCCCCCTCCCTTCCACTTTCTCCAAAAATCTATGGAAAAAAATATCCTTGGGTGACGAGTAACAAAAAGAAAGAAGGAAAGAAAGAAAGAAAGAAAGAAAGAAAGAAAGAAAGAAAGAAAGAAAGATAAGAGTGATGAGCTGTCAAAGCTATATGTGAAAGTGATAAGGCTTCCCATATGCTCAGGACCCTGTGCTTGCACATGTGTAATGGGTGGATTGAGTAGCCTTTGGTTGTCTGCCATGTGTGCCTTTCTTTAAGTGAACTCATGACAACTATTAGTTTTCTTGGGGAAAAGCCCCTTGAACTTTAAATACTTATTTCATGTATCTACTGATATATTCACTGAATATTGACCATTTTATAATGTAGCAGGTATATGGCAGAATGCCAAGTACAGTCCCTACCTTCCAGGTGTGCTTAGGGGCAGTTTTGGTAAAGACTTCACAGCTGAGACAGTTCTTCAGCTGTACCTCAGAGGAGGAAAATTGGGAGCTCCAGGTAGAGGAACAGCATGTGAGGCATTTACCTGGCAAGCACAAAAGCATACAGAAGTATGATCCGGAGCAGGAACTCCATGCTGTTAATGGGTCTGAAGAGTTGGGTGTGAGGCAAAAGGGAGAGCTGAGGTGGGGAGGCAGCACCAGCTTGTAGAGAACCTTGTGGGACACTTAGGGACATTTCAAGAGACTTTATCTTGAAGGCAAGGGGAAGATATTGAGTTAGTTTACATAGGCACAGGGAAACAATCAGTTTTGTGATTTAAATTAAAGGAAAAAGGTGAGAGGTAGTTCCCATGATCCCAGTGAGGCCTAAGTAAGACTAGAAATAAAGAGAAAGAGCCCAGATAAGGGAAAGATACACAAGAGTTCAGTGGTTTGACCATATGCAGAGTGAAATTCAAACCTCATTTTATTATCTACTAATGGTTTCCGGCCTGGAGACAGAGTTGGTAGGTAGAGGAGTCAGCTTGAGAAGGGAGCACTCCAAGGGTGCCTGGGAGAAAGAGGCAGTGGGAGGACCCTAGGTGTGTTAATTCCATGAACTTCCCAAAGTATGTCGTGGCTTATTCTATATATATATATATATATATATATATATATATATATATATATATATATATAATTTAAATGCCCCTATCCTGTGAATAGATAGCCTAGGTGTCTTGTGCTTTAGATACATGACAGTAGTTTTATGTGTATTTTAATGCAGAAAGTAAATACTCCCATGCCAGCATCTGTTCAGTTTGCCCTTTCTTAGTCGGGTGAGTGCTCTAGATTCAACCTATGGATTGTCTCATTAACCCTAACACCCTGACCCCCAGAAGCAACAACACTGATTTATATGATCTTTACCCCTTGGCAGTCTATTCTAGAGTGGGATTTTTTGTAAGCAAAGAGGAGACCGAGAAAGGTGCTAGGATGTTAAAATGAATGACGTCGTTTTTGTTGTCGGCCATCTGACTCATTCTTGCAAAATAAAGGGAAGCGTGTGGATGACTTTTTGAAACCTACTTCTTGAAGTCATTTTCCGTAACACGTTGGAAAAGCTGATGTGTCTATATTCAGAACTAATATTGACTTGAGGGAGATTCCCTATTGGGGCTTGGTGGCTTGTTGCCCGAACCTTTGAAATGTGAAGGAAGCCCCCCCAGAGCGAGGCTATAGACCTTGTGGTGATACTTGCCATCATGCTCAATATGACACATCTAACGTGTGTGTGTGTGTGTGGGGGGGGCGCAGGGGGCGGGGTGTGTGTCTCTGAGTTTTTCATGTTTCCAGTAAGTGAAGATGAATTTAATCAGATTTTAATTTTAAAATTGAGGAATAGCATGTGTTTGGGGGCAGACTTCACTGCTTGCAGAAGTCTTCATTACCAATTATTGATCTTTAGAAACTTTCCTAAATTCCTTTTTCTTTTGACTAATGTAATATGAATAGAAATGCCAAGAAGCCTTCCTTGCAATGTCATTTATCTCTTACCAATCTCATCTTCCTTTCAGATATTGTCAGATGCAACACAGCCTCTTGAAAGTCAGAATTTTTCTCCTGTGGTGAGAGATGTAAGTTCTAAAACTAATTTTTTTCTATGAGTGTACTTTTCCCCACTGCCACCCCCCCGCCCCCGCCCGCCCCGTCTCCCTTCCCTTCCTCCCTCCCCGTGTCTCTGTCTCTTCTCCATCAATCATGAGCCCATGTTTGTGGGACTAATATGTGGATATTAAAGACATGTCTTGTATCATATACATTTAGGCAGTGATTACATCCAACGGTATTTTGACTGATAAGTATAAATATATCCAGAAACTCCGAGAGAGCAGGTAAGCATTATTCTTATCTTGGATCTGATGAGTATTTTTCAATGTTTCAATGTGAGTTCAGAAGAACTAGGTTTATACAACAGGAAAAATTTGAAAATGCCTATAAATATAGGACACCCAAACTAAGTGACTGGTTGAAACCAGTGTGAATTATTTTCTCTGGGACAATGTTGGGCTGTATCCTATTCTGTGTAGATTTGTATGCAAACCAACGTAAGTCCAAAAGACCATCCTTTCTGGGAACCCCCCTCTCTAGCACTTTGCCTATTGTCATGCCTCTGTGACTTGCTTGAAGGACAGTGAGCAAACTAACTTTTTCTGAGGTGCTTTCAGTCTGGTTTTTAGTTGAGGGTTTGGACTCTTTTGTGTAGTGTAATATTTAGGAAAGTGGGCTCTTGGTTAGAGAGTAGAAGCTGTGAAGAAAGAAAATGATCAGAAGTCGGTTTTCCCAGGGATTCTTCCTAGGAGGAAGGTGCCAAAAAGTACCGTGACAAGTCTGCCCAAGACAGTAGTTCTCACAGGAAGGCACTTAGCTAAGGCCCTCGTTCCCTCAACTGCTTTTCCTACTCAAAGTTTGAAAACGTTGACATTTCTTTGGAATGTTCTAGTCCACTTCAGCCGAGTGCACTTGGTTTGTGTTTAGCTCTGCTCCCCACTGGTCTATTCCCATCTAACAAAATAACCCATGCACTGAATGCTCAGGAGAAAGCAGAGTGGGGAGATTCATAACAAATAAACCAGCAAACAGACTGTCTTATCTTCTTTCTCGGTTGTTGTCTCTACAAGAGGTAAATGCAGAGCGCTGCACAGATCTGTTATGCTTTTTCCATGTATTTGCTTGTAGTTACTTTTTATGCTTCAATGAAATATTTTGGCACAAGACAGCAAGAGTGTATAATTTGTGTGTCAAAAAAAACAGCTAACTCTGCAACTTAGGAGAGTTAATTATTGGGGAAACGTCATATGTACTTGTTTTTTTATACTCCCTGTGTCTTTTGATTCTCATCACCTGATGATCTCATACTAATCCTAATGCCATGTCTAACGTGACCAGTGACGATGGCATCTTCACTCTTACACACCTTATTTCATGTGGCAGCAGGTCTACTTGGCTCCAGTCACTAGGGTTTCCTGCCTTCCTTCCCTAGTGGAATCTAGTGCCAAGAGAGTAATATGAAGATTGAATTTTGAAAGGAAATTTAATTATCTTGCACCCTGCCTTATTCTTATGTTATCTTTATCACTTAACACAGAGGTTATTAACCTGGAGTGTTTTGGGGTGCCGATGAGACGAACTGTATTAGAATCTAGGTGCGATTTAAAAAAAAATTATTTGGAACACCACATTTAGACATCAAAATATGTTTCAATTATATACACTGTAGGAAGTGTTATTAGGAAGCATATCCAATAATCAAATAAAATAGTGATATTTACTGGGAGATGGTATGGAATGGGGGTAGAAGTTAAAGACCTTCCCTCATCAGTAATATAAGTATTGGGATGATGAGAGACAGGGACATTTTACATTTATAGTTATTTTTATTCAATCATAATTAATGAAAAAGTCCAAGTTTGAGAGATATCCTGGTCTAAAAGAGCTAAACAATAGAGCTTGCTGCTTAAGTTCCTGGCACCAGGCCATTTCCATGGTTGTACATTGATATCTGGGAATTTGATTCAGAAGGCCTTTATTGAGTACCTATTGTATTTAAGACAAACTAAACTGAGAATCAGTGTGTTTATAAAGATGAGTAAGACTTAATCACTGTCTTGGAGGTCATAGTTTGTTGGAAAGACAAAGAGTTATCTGTCAGGAAAGTACAAATTCTGAACAAAATGAACTGTTCAAGAATTAAATTCCTGCCTGGTAACTTCTCTTAGGTTTCTGTATTTGAACCCTGACATTTGTGATTTCAAAGTTATGGTTTCAACTATTGTCAAGTGATCCTAAAGATAAACAGCCAAACAAATGTCTAATATGGATGATAATAATCTCCTCGGATTTTGTGTGGAGTGAATAAGGTTTCCATGGTAAAGCTTCTAGCACGATTTTGAATCACGTCCCCTTGGAGAACAAAGTGTGAGACCAAGTTACTCAGTCATGAGTAAGAGAGTCAATGGTCCAGCATCTGTGACTCACTAGGCAAATGCATGAAAGTCTATGAACATACACCTCAGAGATGTCAGGGACTGTTGTCCATTGTACAAAATCTGAAATAATCAATGAAAAATGTTAGTGTAGGGAACGCCCGTTGAGGTTCTTTTTATGAATAATGTGGGGAAATTATTGCTTCATAGTGTTAACTTTTAGTTTGGTTTGTTGCCAGCAAGATTCTATTATTTAATTTTGTTGTTGTTGTTAAATGATACCCCTACCCTGCCTTTTTATTGATTTTTATAGGGAACGTGCTCAGTCACTTTCAATGGGCACCAAGAAAAAGGTCTTGGTCCTTGGAACTGGTTATGTATCTGAGCCTGTATTGGAATACCTGTCAAGAGATAACAACATAGAAATAACAGTAGGTAAATGAGCCCTGATATTTGAAGAAGAAGAGAAACCAATTCCATGTTTCCCTTGTGAATTTTAAATGACTTTTGTTTCTAAACTTTGAAAAATTACTTTGGAGATATTAAAACGTGTTTGCTCTCTGACTAGTAGAGGGAAATCTAAAATTTGGGTTTCTTTATTCTTGAAATAGGCTCTGACCTAAGGAATCAAATTGAGCAGTTAGGCAAGAAATATAATATTAATCCTGTTATCATGGACATCAGTAAACAGGAAGAGAAGTTGGCCTCCTTGGTGGCAAAACAGCATCTTGTCATCAGGTTAGTATTTAGCAAGAAATGATTGCTGCGTATTTTGTTGGTGGTGTTATTTCTCTTTCCTTAATTTTAAAATTTAGCAAACTGGTGGCCTTTCATGAAAGTTAGCATTAGCAAAATCTGTTTTATATTTAATTTTTCTTGATTGAGTTTCCCTGCTGAATAGTGATAATGCTGTGGAACATGGTTATCCTGCAATGTTCCTCAAATAACTTATTTTTAAGTTGCAGAAAGAGTGTTTTGAGGTAAGCACAGTGACTACCAAAATAAATAAGGGATATGTTTCACAAAAAATATATACTGATGTATCAAATCTTTTTGGTTTGAATGTTTCAATTTTAGTTTTTGATGTTTTAAAGTAAATATTAATCAAGTTTGATACGTTGCTTTGAAAATTACATTTGTATTTTGTGTATGTTTTTACAAGTGGTATTTCCAAGTATTTGAATTAATTGACTTAGAGTTATGGCCTCTGGCTAGTTACTGTATCACATAAACAATCAGTTATGAACTCTAATCCCTTTGTCTAAAAAAGCACCATCAATCAAAGTTCTATCATTCTAGTTCTCAACATATTATTAGGTTAGTGCAATTAATGTCAAATAAAAAAAATATTAGATCTAGATAACACTTTTAGTAGGCAAGTTTTCAATGATCAGAAGGTGACAAAAGTCTCCACTTAACCTTTCAGATGATGTAATTCTACTCTTTCTATTAATACTTTTTCAACAAAGCATTTTGCAAGTATTTTGCTCATTGGCTTTTAAATTATTTCCATATTTAGTAATAATTCTTTTTATGTTTTTATTCTCAATTAAAGTTTAGTTTTAGTATTATTTTGTATTGGTTTCAGATGTACAGAATCGTGGTTAGACAATTTTTTTATTATTTTTTTTATTTTTTAAAATTTTATTTATAGAGAATTTTTTAAGGAGTGTTGAAAATTTAATATGATTTTTCTAAGTATTCAAAGGGATTAAATAATGAACATTACTGAAGTATTCTTAATCTTCCAAAAATATACTACAGCACAAAAAGTTAAGGGTTTCACTTAAATTTAATTTTCTTGGGCTTAAATAAATAGCTATTAATTTATCCATGGTAACTTTTCTTTTTTTAAAATTGAATTTATTGGGATGGCATTGCTTCACAAAACCATACAGGTTTCAAGTGTACAACTCAACCAAACATCATCTGCCCACTGCATGTGCACCCATCGTCCCAAGCAAAGTATCTTTCTGTCACAATTCTCCCCACCTTTACCCAGCTACCTCCCACTACCTTTTCCCTCTGGTTATCACCATAGTGTTGTCTGTGTTATATACTTAAGGGGTTGGTTGTTTTGTTTGTTTGTTTTGCTTAATTCCTTCACTATCTTTCATCTAGCCCTTCAACACCCTCCCCTCCTTCAGCTGTCAGTCTGTTCCATGTATGCATGCCTCTGTTTCTATTTTGCTTGCCAGTTTATTTTGTTCATTAGATTCCACATATAAGTGAGATCATAGGGTATTTCTCTTTCTCTTACTGCCTTATTTCACTTAGTATTATAATCTCCAGGTCCATCCATACTGTTGCAAAACGTAAGATTTCCTTTATTTTAAGTCCCAGTGGTATTTTTTTTTTTTAGCTTTTTAAATTTTTTTTTTAAATCTTTATTGTTGAAAGTATTGCATATGTAATTTTCTCCCATTAACCCCCTCCTGCCCACTCCCACCCCCTAGCCCAGGCCTTCACCATCCTATTGTCTGTGCCCATGGGTTATGCATATATGCATACAAGGTCTTTGCTGGATTACCTCCCACCTACCACTCTCCCCAACCTTCCGTCTGAGATTTCACACTCTGTTCCATGCTTCTGTGTTTTTGGATCCACTGCATTCCTCAGTTTATTTTGTTTCTTAGATTCTACATATGAGTAAGATCATGTGATACTTACCTTTTTCTGACTGTTATTTCACTTAGCATGATACTCTCCAGGTCCCTCCATGCTGTCTCAAAGGGGAAGAGATTCTTCTTTTTTACTGCTGCATAGTATTCCATGGTATAAATGTACCACAGCTTTTGGGGTCTTATTTGGTTCCATATAAATTTTTGGAGTATTTGTTCTAGATCTGTGAAATATGCTGTAGGTATTTTAAAAGGGATTGTATTGAATTTGTAGATTGCCTTGGGTAGTGTGGACATTTTAATGATGTTAATTCTACTAATCCATGAACAGGGTATATTCTTCCACTTTTTAATATCTTCCTCTATCTCTTTTTTCAATGTCCTGTAGTTCTCTAAGTATAAGTTTTTCACCTCCTTGGTTAAATTTATTCCTAAGTATCTTATTTTTGTTATTGTTGCAATGGTAAATGGGATATATTGTTTAGTTTCTCTTTCTGAGAATTCTTTATTGCTGTATAAAAAAGTCATTGATTTTTGATTGTTGATTTTGTATCCTGCTACATTGCAAAATTCATTTATTAAATATAGTAGTTTTTTGGTGGAGTCTTTAGGGTTTTTCCATGTATAATATCATGTCATCTGCAAATAATGAGAGTTTTATTTCCTCCTTTTCCATTTGGATGCCATTTATTTCTTCTTCTTGTCTGATTGCTGTGACTAGGACTTCTAATACTATGTTGAATAAGAGTGGTGAAAGTGGACATCCCTGTCTTGTTCCTGTTCTTAAGGGAAATGGTTTTAGTTTTTGTCCCATTGAGTATGATGTTAGTTGTAGGCTTGTCATGTATAGCTTTTACCATGTTGAGGTATACTCTCTCTATTCCCATTATGCTGAGAGTTTTTATCAAAAATGGGTGTTGAATTTTGTCAAATGCTTTTTCTGTGTCTATTGATATGATCATGTGATTTTTGTCTTTCACTTTGTTTATGTGATGTATTATGTTTATTGATTTGTGACTGTTGCACCAGCCTTGTATCCCTAGAATAAATCCTACTTGGTCATGGTGTATGATCTTTTTAATATGTTGCTGGATCCAATTTGCTAATATTTTGTTGAGGACTTTAGCATCTATGTTCATTAGCGATACTGGCCTGTAATTCTCTTTCTTTGTAGTGTCTTTATCTGGTTTTGGAATTAAGATAATGCTGGCCTCACAAAAAGAGGTTTTTTTAAAATTACTGCTTCAATTTCTTTAGTTGTAATTGGTCTATTCAAATTTTCTGATTCTTCCTGAATTGGTTTTGGAAGATTGTATGTTCCATTTTGCCCAGGTTGGACAAATAGTTGGACAAATAGTTTGTTGGCATATAGTTATTCATAGTATTTTTTTTTTTACAATCTTTTGTATTTCTGTTGTATCAGTTGTTACTTCTCCTCTTTCATTTCTGATTTTATTTATTTGGGAACCTCTCTTTTTTTTCTTGATGAGTCTGGTTGAAGGTTCATCGATCTTGTTTATCTTTTCAAAGAACCAGCTCTTGGTTTCACTGATCTTTTGTAATGCCTTTTTAGTCTCTATGCCATTTATTTCCACTCTCATCTTAATTATTTCCTTCCTTCTACTTATTCTGGGGTTTGTTTATTGTTATTTATTTATTTATTTTTTACTTCTTTTAGGTATAGGGTTAGATTGTTTGATTTTTTTTCTTCTTTTTTTTTTAAAATATATTTTATTGATTTTTTATAGAGAGGAAGGGAGAGAGATAGAGAGTTAGAAACATCGATGAGAGAGAAACATTGATCAGCTGCCTCCTGCACATCTCCTACTGGGGATGTGCCCGCAAGCAAGGTACATGCCCTTGACCGGAATCGAACCTGGGACCTTTCAGTCTGCAGGCCGACGCTCTATCCACTGAGCCAAACTGGTTTCAGCAGCTTCTTAAGGTTGGCCTATATTGCTATGAACTTCCCTCTCAGGACAGCTTTTGCTGTGTCCCAGAGATTTTGGGTGGTTGTGTGTTCAGTTTAGTTCATTTCCAGGCAGCTTTTAATTTCTTCTTTGATCTCACTGGTAACCCATTCATTGTTTAATAACATGCTGTTTAGCCTCCATGTTTAGCCTTCAGTTTTTGTTTTTTTTAAATTGTAATTAATTTCTAGTTTTATACCATTGTGGTTAGAGAAGATGCTTGATATAATTTTAATCTTTTTAAATTTGTTACGACTTTTTTTTTGTCCTAACATGTGGTCTATCTTTGAGAAATTTCCATGTGCGCTTAAGAAGAGTGTAATTTCTGTTGCTTTGAGATAAAATGTTCTGTAAATTCATCTAATCCAGTGTGTTGTTTAAGATTCCTGTTGCCTTGTTGATGAATTTTTGTCTGGAAGATCTATCCATTGATGTCAGTGGGTGTTAAAACCCTCTACTATTACTGTATTGCTATTGATCTTTCACTTAATGTCTACCAATAATTTCTTTATATATTTAGTTGCTCCTGTGTTGGTTGCATATATGTTTACAGGGGTTATATCCTCTTGTTGAATCAATCCCTTTAGTATTATGTGGTGGTCTTCTTTGTATCTCATTATGGCCTTTATTTTGAATTTTATTTTGTCTGATATAAGCTATCCCAGCTTTTTTTATTTGCATGAAATATTTTTTCCATCTCTTTACTTTCAGTAATAACTTCTTTGGATTGAAAAAGCCAGGAAATAGAGATCAAGGGTTTCCTATTGATACTGGCAAAATATGTACATAATTTTATTCTACATGATAATAAATCTATTTAACAATACTTATTCTATTGACCTGAGCAGGAGTAGAGTCTAAGAAATTTTGTTTTATGTGAAAGAGAGAAAATCTCAAGTATGCAGGATGACATTGACATATACATGGACATAGTGTGAATGTGTTTATAAGTTTGTATTTATATTTTCATGGTTACTACGTAGAATGCTTTATCAAATAGGCAATAAGCTAGTGGAACTTAAATAGTGTTAAGTAAGTTACAGTATGTTTTATTATTTTGTGGATAGAATATGAATATACTCATTTATATAAACATTTATAGAAATTCATTTTTGTGTGATTGAGTATTGCCAGCACCAAATTAAAACACCAAAACTAGATTTCTAGAAAACCCGCTTTAAGTTGAGTTTTAAGTACATCTTCATTTTTTTCACTCAGTATATAGCCTTTTAGCCATTCTGATAGGTTTTACACCAGACAATACCATTAAAACCTATCTTCCACCCTGGCCCTTCATAGACTCTACTCTTTAATGTAACACACAGGCCACCTAGACTAAATTTCACCCCTTCCTGATAGTCATTTGAGAAATGTGAAAGTGAAAAGAACAACAGCCTTACCTTTTAGTAGGGGGCTCTAAACAGGATATAATAGAAATATAAGGATGGATGAAATAAATCCCACTTAATGTTATAAAAAATAGTTGGATACCTGAAGAGGAAGGACATTTGGCTTTGGGGAAATCTGGGAAAGCTTCTTGGAAGAGATAACAGTTTAGACATTTCTTTAAAGAGGGAATGGCCTGGGTGGGGGTGGGGGGATGAGGGTGAAGGGAGCATTCCATGTGGAAGACACAGTGAGTAAAGGTTCAGAGATGGCAAAGTAAAGGCTGAGAGTTGAGAGTTACAGTGACTTCTTTGGTTCCCACATATGGTTTATAAAGAAGATGGAAGGAGAAAAATAGCAAAGTTAGGTGAAGGTCATATTGTGGGGAGTTTTAAATGTGATAACAGGATGCATGTGTTCTATAGTCCTCAAGGAGTCACTGATCATCTCTTAGTAAATTAATCAGAGCACTGTCTCCGCTTTAGTGCTTCAAGGTACATAGAAGATAGGGTTGGACAAGAAAGTTTCTGATTGGCTCCTCCCTTTGTTTTTAAGCTTGTTGCCTTACGTATTGCATCCTCTTGTGGCCAAGGCATGCATCAAAAGCAAAGTTAACATGGTCACAGCAAGCTACATCACACCAGCACTAAAGGAATTAGAAAAGAGGTAAGTTCAGTTTCAAGAAAGTAGCTCCATGGCATTATTTTTATTTTATTTTTAAATTTTTTTATTGACTTCAGGGAAGGAGAGAGAGATAGAAATATCAGTGGTGGGAGAATCATTGATTGGCTGCCTTCTGCATGCCCCCTACTGGGGATCGAGCCCGCAACACGGGCGTGTGCCCTGACTGGGAATCGAACCCTGACCTCCAGGTTCATAGGTTGACACTCAACCACTGAGCCATGCTGGCTGGGTGTATTAGTTTTATTTCACATTCAACTTTTTCTTCCTCCTGTTTTCACCTGTTGTAGTGTGGACGATGCTGGCATCACAGTCATTGGTGAACTGGGATTGGACCCTGGTCTTGATCACATGCTGGCAATGGAAACGATAGATAAGGCCAAAGAAGTGGGAGCCACAGTGAGTCTCATTTACACCCAAACATTCATTCAGGAAAACATTCAAAGGTCCAGGTTTCTGTGTTTGCAAGCAATCTTTCTATAATTTTGATTAAAGGTGTTGCTATATCCTAGCTTGTACTTTGACCAGAAATTTCAAGTAAAATTCTGTAATGGCAGAAATATCTACATGGTAAAATAATGTCTACCTCTGAGCAATCAATTTTTAGAGAAATATATGCTACTATAATATTTTGGTTTAATAAAATATTTTAGACTGCCTTAAAGATTCTTTAATAAAGTTTGACTTTTAAAAGTGGGAAAAATTCTTTACAATATTATCCATTTATTGGTACATGAAGTATCTTTTATACATGAGAAAGAACTATTGGGCATTAAATGTGATGAATCAGATGAAATGTTTTAGGTTTTATGTGCGTAATATATGTAATCAAATATAGATTCAAATGAATTATAATTACAGTGGAACCTTGGTTCTCGAACGTTATTCATTTGGGACAGATGTATGAAAACTGAAGCATTTTTCCCCATTAGAATAATGTAAATTGAATTAATGCATTCCAGACCCCCAAATGATTCCCTGTTTTAACCTTTATTTTTTATTTTTTTAATGTTTATTTTTTTAAATTTTTTTATTACGTATGTGTCCTTATCCCCACATCCCCCCCCCATTCCCCCACTCATGCCCTCACCCCCCTGTTGTCTGTGTCCATTGGTTAGGCCTATATGTTTGCATATAAGTCCTTTGGTTGATCTCTCCCCCTAACCCCCACCCTCCCCTACCTTCCCTCTGAGGTTTGACAGTCTGATTGATGCTTCTCTGTCTCTGGATCTGTTTTTGTTTATCAGTTTATGTTGTTCATTATATTCCACAAATGAGTGAAATCATGTGATATTTATCTTTCTCTGACTGGCTTATTTCACTTAGCATAATGTTTTACTTATTTTCAGTACATGTCTAATGTACTGTTTAATCTATAAATAAATGCTTTAAAAATAAAAAGAACATTAAATATAAATGAAAATTTAACAAATAGGAAATATACAGTAAAAAAATGAACATTTAATGATAATAATAAGCAGTAACAAAAGTAAAACAATAACTAAACACGAAAATATCCACAGCACAATATCCTGAGGTAAGAGCAGTAAACTGACTCATACTCACACATCCTCTCCTTTATTTGTCACCTGAGAGATGTGTGGCTGATCACACAGGTATCAGCATGAAAGGGTTGTCTGGTTGAGAAGCAAATTGTTGGAGATGGGAGATGTTCAAGAAACAAGGTTTGACTGTATATATATATATATATATATATATTAATTATATCATATACTGATTAGCATATTTAAAGTTGCATATTATAATGTACATAATCAAATTATCATCAAGCATACAATTTAATACCAAGCCAAATTGAATTAATAGTTAGATTTTTAAATAAGCAAAGTGTTAGTCACAATCTCTAGAGGGTTTTTAAAAAATTTAGTATGCATAAAATGTAACTGTGACTTAATCAAATGATATCTGCCTTTTGGGATGTCTTTTGGAAAGCCTTAGTAACTTTAAGAAAGGAAAAACTGTAGCAAGTCTACCTTATGCATGTCATACTCCCTAACTTATGGCTAATTCTTCCTAATTTATTGAATCTTCATTTTACAGATTGAATCTTACATTTCCTACTGTGGTGGGCTTCCAGCCCCTGAACATTCAGACAATCCTTTAAGGTACAAGTTCAGCTGGAGTCCAGTGGGGGTTTTGATGAACATAATGCAGTCTGCCACCTACCTGCTCAATGGAAAGGTGAGGATGCTCATGATAGCTCTAGATACAAACCGGCAGCAACTGCCTGAGGAAGTCCAGACTCTTTCTCCCTGACACCGAGGCCCTTTCCTGCTGGTTGTGCTGCTTGTGCTCCATCCCCTCCTCCTTTGACGTTTCCCAGAGTGTATTATCTGTTCCCTTTAGTCTCCTCACTGTTCCCAGCATGGCCTGTGTTCATTCTTTCCTCTTCTTGCAAGTTGTTTCTGCATTTAGAAAACTCACTTCTCGACTTCTCTGCATGTGAGAATGCTGGTCATCTCGTGGTTTATTTCAGCATGGCACATGATTAGAGTCCCTACTGTGTGCTGGCCAGGGCGCAAGACTCCCAAGGTTGTCACAATGCATGAAGTGACCTCAGAGAACTTACGGCTGGAATGGGGGTGGCTCTTGGAATAGAGCGTTTGGTGGGTCAGAGAAAGACGAATTTCCCCCCAGCTGCTGTGTACCAGAATGTAAGTTCTCTCTGAGTTTGGTATTGAAACCGTGGCTTAAAGAGAATGTTAAGATCATGCAGCCTGGTTTGAAAACATGTTTCACTAACTCCCAAGCGGTTTCTTTCCCCCTTATGGTGGGCAAGACAGACCCTAGGATGATAGCTGCCATCCAGGGAGAGCAGGTCTGAAGTATGCTGAAGTGCCACGGGGTTGAGTTGAACTTGGTGAGAGGGGTTGGGGAGAAGAAAATTAGTGGAGATGTGCTTGGCCTTGAAGGATAAGAAGCTGCCAGGCGGGTCGGATTGCTGCCACTCATTTCTTACAACAACCTTACCAGGTTCATAAGGCAGAAAGCAAACATAAGAAGCTTAGCTAACAGCCACAGTTCAAGAGGTTGCAAATGGCACAGCCAATCTCCAAGTCACATCGGGCTGCCTTCAGAGGTTGTTCTCTGACCAGAAGGAAAGACCCAGATTTGGGGAGAAATGTGGCTGTACTAAGGCTCCTCTTTACATGCGGGGACCTTGTACCCCCTCCCCTCCCCTCGTCCTGGCCCTGCAGGGAGTGATGACTCATGTGATCAGATGTGCACCCTAAAGAGATGCGTCTGGCAGCAGTATTACAAATTCCCAGCATACCTGTGAACCTAAGTGTGTTTTGTATACAAACAAAAGAGGAAAGTTAAATAATTTCTTTAAAAAATATTTTTATTAATTTCAAAGTGGAAGGGAGAGGGAAAGAGAGAAACATCGATGATGAGAATCCTGGGGATCGAGCCTGCAACTTGGGCATGTACTCTTGACCGGAATTGAACCCGGGACCCTTTAGTCCACAGGCCGACACTCTATCCACTGAGCCAAACCGGCTGGGGCTTAAATAATTTCTTTAGAAACCAGGTGAATGTTGTTACCGGCCACGGTCTTCTGAGCCTATGGCGGACAGTTTGGCTCACAGCCTTGCTGCACATTGGAGTCATGGGGCAATTTACAAAACCCGGGTGCCTGGGCCCCGTTCTCAGTGCTTCTGATTCCCCTGGGTGTGGGGATGATTAAAAACTCCCAAAGTGATTCTAATCTGTAGCTGGATTTGAGAAGGACCGATTCAGTGATCAGAGGACCAGAGCTGCACATAGACTGTACTAAACAATCGATGGTGGAAAGATAACACTCATAAGTTTCAGGGTATGAAACAGACCCCTGAGTTCTGGTCCAGGCGGTGGCACCCCTGACAATGTCCCCAAAGGCCAGGCAATTGAAAGGTCCCCTGGAACTCTGTCTCCTGATGTGTAATGTGAGCACCAGTGCTCCATGTAGTTCTCCGAGTCTGTGAATCAAAGGCTTGGGCAAGAAACTCATCCTGATGTTGTCCCAACGACATGTATTTTCCCGATGCCCCTGTCACCTCTGCAGTCCTGGAAAAGAGACTGGCCTAACCTGTGAGTGCAGGAAAAGGTCTTGCTTCATTTGGGCAAAATGCTTCAGGAGGCCATATAAATGATAACAATGAGGGGGTCAGGCGAGTGCTACATAAAGAACAAGGGCTTTGCCCAGCTGGTGTGGCTCAGTGGATAGAGCGTTGGCCTGCGGACTAAAGGGTCCCGGGTTCGATTCCAGTCAAGGGCACATGCCCGGGTTGTGGGCTCTATCCCCAATAGAGGGCGTGCAGGAGGCAGCCAATCAATGATTCTCTCTCATCATTGATGTTTTTATCTCTCTCTCTCTCCCTTTCTCTCTGAAATCAATAAAAATATATTTAAAAAGAAAAAAGAACGAGGGCTTTGATGTCAGTTGGCCTGGCTTCGCGCTCTGGCCCGGCTGGGGCACTAGAACAATCACTTCATCGCTCTGAGCTTTGGGCTCCCGGTTGGAAGATGAACATAACACCCGTCTGCAGGGTTCCTGCCGGAGGGTTCAATGGTGGGGAAAGCTGCGGGGAAAGCAAGAGATTTCAGGCAGCAGAAGTTGTATTTGTTGAATTTGAAGTTTTTCCCTTTCAGCCTGAGCTCCTTTTGTAGAAAGTGCTTTTTGCATCTCTCTGCCTCCGTGGAGGACACCGAGAGCAAACACGATGCTTTTCGTTGCTAAAATGGATACTTTTTTCAAGGTCCTGCTCAAGCTTCCTCTTGCGGGTGCCGCTTTCCCTGACCACTCCAGCCTTCGCTCCCTATTCTTTTGTCTGCACTCCCACACGTTGTCTGTGTCTCAGAATCTTTCAGATGCTGTGTCATTCACTCAGCAACTCAAGTGCGCCAGCCTGTCTCGCAGCCCAGAAGCCTCTCCTGTGTTCTTGTCCCTCCAATCCCTCTGTGACCGTGGAGTGGCCTTACGTTATTCACAGGATCATAAAGGAGGACCCAAGGGACCTCTGGCTTCTGCTTAAAGTTGAAGCCTCAAACTTTCCCAGCGACGTAGGCAGTGGCCCATGAATTAGGATGTGTCTCCTTATCCTATTTTTTTTAATTTAAATTCTTTATTAGTTAAGGAATTACAAATGTGTCCTCATCCCCTCCATTAAACCCCCATCCTTCCTGCCCCCCCCCCCCACTCATGCTCTCATCCCCCTGTTGTCCATGTCCATTGGTTTGGCTTATATGCATGCATACATGTCCTTTGGTTGATCTCTTCCCCTTGCCCCTCCCTCCCCTTCTTTCCCTCTGGGGATTGATAGTCTGATCGCTGTTTCTAATCCTATTTTTAATGACACCTGATTCCCTTCTACATCTCTGGAGACGGTGGTTGTATCTTCCCTTAGTTCTGTGCCCTCCGTGGGGAGAGGGACAGTTTCTGTAACGGTGGCACCTGGGAATGACATGCCGAGCTTCGCCATCCCCTCCGTCAGCCTCCTCTCCCAGCTACCCCCAGCGACACACTGCGTCAGGGCCATGCTTGCTCTGCACACACAGCTCTGAGGGAGGTTTTCTCATCCTCCAGTCAGCCTGCAAGTCAAGTTTACCTTGATGGCCACACCCAGCCTCTCCTTTTTAGGAAATTCTGTTTCTGTAAATGTTGTCAGAAAGTATTTGTGAAATAAAACAAATGTTTAAAAATAGCTGCTGTTGCTCTCTTTGCCTGCAACCATGCTTAGTGTGATTTTCAGGCAAGGATCTGGCACAATCCTGAATGCTGCACCTCGCCAGTCGTACCCCTCTTAAGACGTCCAGAAATAAGCACAATTAAGGGTGTAGACATGGCACAGGAGAAAGAACCCAGGTAAACCTGGGTTCAAATGTGCCTTTGGGTGACTCGGCCTCAGTTTCGCCTTTGAAAAATGGGTTATTGCATGGGTTAAAGGTCATGTTTATGAGGCACCCAGTACAGTGGGTCCTAAGTGATTGTATATTTCCTGTGTTATATTTCTTGTTAGTTCCATAGATGAGCTTATCATCGATTCTCATTGGATGGGAGATGTGTGTGTGTGTGTGTGTGTGTGTGTGTGTGTGTGTGTGTGTGTAAAAGAGTTGGACATAGAGCAACTCTGCTGGGAGTGGGTCTTGCAGCTGAGTATTGTTGAGCCAGAAAAGAAAACATATTCTTTGTCAAATAGATAAATCATTCTTTCTGTCTTTATTTAAGTCATTAATAAAATATTAAACAAGACAGAGCTTATTAATGAATCTTATAATATGTCACTAGAAATAACAGTTCCCAGTTGATATCAAATGATAATGATTACCCAGTAATTTTTGGGTCAAGTTGCTTTAGTATCTGCCAATCTCTAAAGGAATCATTATCATTCACCTTACATTTCCATGTTTTCTTCACAAGTAGACTTGTGAACTAGCTGATTTCTTTCTTATTACTAAGTTGCTGGAATTTAGTCGTCTTTATTGAATTTTTCTTAAAAAATTTTTTCTAACCTTCAAGCAAGTAAACAAGATTTAGAATTGGTATAGGTTATAGAAACGAGATAGGTGTGAAGACCCTGAAGGTTAACACATACTTTCTTAATAAATTTTTCTATTAAAATTTAGAATAAATTTGTTATAAAGAAACTAGAGGGGGGGGAGGAGGGTCCCTCAGCCCAGCCTGTGCACTCTCGCAGTCTGGGACCCCTCAGGGGATGACCACCTGCTGGCTTAGGCCCGCTCCCCGGGTGATTGGGCCTAAGATGGCAATCAGACATCCCTCTGGCAGCCCGGCAGCCCTCGGGGGATGTCCGCTTGCCAGCGGGGAGCAGGCCTAAACTGCAGTCGGACATCCTTAGCACTGCTGAGGAGGCAGGAGAGGCTCCCACCACCACCGCTGTACTGGCAGCCATTAGCCTGGCTTGTGGCTGAGCAGAGCTCCTCCCATGTGAGAGCGCCCTGACACCAGAGGGCAGCTCCTGCATTGAGCGTCTGCCCCCTGGTGGTCAGTGTGTGTCATAGTGACCAGTCATTCCCAGTTGTTCTGCTGTTAGGGTCAGTTTGCATATTACCCTTTTACCATATAGGATAGAGGCCTGGTGCACAGGTGGGGGCAGGCTGGTTTGCCCTAAAGGGTGTCCCGGATCAGGGTGGGGGTCCCACTTGGGTGCCTGGCCAGCCTAGATGAGGGGATGATGGCTCTTTGCAGCTGGTCACACCCCTTTCAGGGTGGGGGTCCCCACTGGGGTGCCTGGCCAGTCTAGGTGAGGGGTTGAGGGCCGTTTTCAGGCTGGTGGGTGACTGAAGCTCCCAACCTCTCCTTTCTTTTTTTTTTTTTATTCTGGAATTTATTAACCTTCTATGGCTATCACTGGAATTGAGAGCCAGCTTTAGCTCTGAGGCTCAGCTCCAGCTCTGATACCTCAGCTGCTGAAAGCAGGTATCTGGGTTTGTTTGGCTTCTATAATTGAAACACTATTGCAGCTCCAGCTCTGAGGCCCGGCTGGCTGAAAGCAGGTTTCTGGGGTTTGTTTAGCTTCTATAATTGCAACATTGTTTCTTAGAGTGCAACTCAGAGCCCAGCAGTGGCAGGCGGGTAACCTTGGCTTCCTCCATCACTGGAGCAAGCAAACCTCCTGCTCGCTTCAGATGCCTGGCTGCCGGCCGCCATCTTGGTTGGCAGTTAATTTGCATATTGCCCCGATTAGCCAATGAGAAGCGTGTCGGAGGTATGGTTAATTACCATATTTGTCTATTATTAGATAGGATAGCACAGAAATGGTTTCCTGAAAATGGTTTCTGTGCAATCCAGAAGAATTTTATCGGGAAATGAAATAAGCATTCCTCACTTCTTTTAGATTCTCAGTCCTGGAGTTTTATTTTTTACTTATTTTTAAAAACACATTTTCATTGATTTCAGAGCATAAGGGGGCGGGGAGGGGAGAGAGAGAGAGAGAGGGAGAGAAGCATCAATGATGAAAGAGAATCTTTGATCAGCTACTTCCTGCACGCCCCATACTGGGGATCGAGCCCATAACCCAGCATGTGCCCTTGACTGGAATCAAACCTGGGACCCTTCAGTTCACAGGCGGATGCTGTGTCCACTGAGCCAAACGGGCTAAGGCCAGTCCTGGAGTTTTAGATGGTTCTTGGCGTTCTGCAAAGTGAGCCTTCTAAGTGCAGAGATTCTACCAGGCCTGACCCTGGTCAGCAGAATACATTTCCTTCTGGGCTTCCACTGTAGAGAGACATACGTTTCCATTTGTCTCTCCAGAACCTACCTACAGATAAGCTCTGAGAATCACTAGGTTTAGCCGAGACTTCTTTGGGTGAATTTGTCATGCAGGGTTATTCTTTGCAGCTTTACTCACATGATCAGCAATTGTTTCCTGTGGTGCAAACAGGACAAGATCCAGCAGCCACACCCCTTCCCTGGGAATCTCAGCCCTGGCTGTCTCATTCCAGGATGTTTTCCGTTATCTCAAGAATGATCGTAAACCTCACCAGCTGAAAGAAAAACTTAGTCCTTTAATCAAAATTAAAGGGGAAAAAAAAAATGCTCCACTGCAGTTGAGTGTGTGCTAGGGGTGGGCTTTGTGTACTAGGACTACTGAGAAATTTAGAGCTTGGGCATTGGGGATTTAACTTCTCACCAGCAGTAATAGTGGGGGCAGCACTTTGAGTTTCACTATATGCTCATTTGGTTGTCTTTCTTGTGAGGGGACATCTCTCCTGCTCCCTGTCCCCAACACACACTGTAGGTTGATGAGTACAGGCTATGAGCTCTTTATAATTGCTCCAGCACAGCTCATGGCACTTGGTGGACATTCAGGAAGTGTTTGTTCAATGAATAAAGGAGTGAATGGAGGCAGGAATTGTGTCTTATCCCTCATATTCCCTCCACAATGAGTGGGATCCAGGCCCGCGGAGTAGGTGCTCGGCAAGCGCTAGCTGTGTGAATGAAATGTCCCAGGCTGGTGCCTGGTGTGGATTCGGAAAGGGGACAGGGTAAAGCCAAAGAACAGTGAGAACATTGCCGTTGTTCTGAGCTTAGAAGCCATTTAAATGAGTATCTGTTGCTTTTAGCTTATTGTTTGCTTAAAAACAAAACCTCAAGGGGACATTATTCAGTGCCATTTAATCCGGGGGCATGAAAATATAGAGAAAACAAGATCTTAGTAAAAAATAAAATGCTTCAGTCAGATTTCCAAGTTTGAAAGAAGAGGGGAACAAGATGAGGAGAGGATGAATTAGGTAAAGGAGGTCAAATATATGGTAGTGGAATAAGACTGGACTTTTACTGGTGAGCATGCCGTAGAGGATACAAATATCAAACGATAATGTTGTAAATCTGAAATTCATAATATATAACCAATTGTTACTCCAATAAATTTATTAAAAAATAATTAAAGTAAAGCTTGGGAGCATACGGCCTTGAGAAGTCTCATACTAGTGAAACAGCTTGAATGTGGAATGCTGTTATGGTAGTTTCAGTAAAGTTTTTTCCAAAAAAAAATTCCCTATTGCTTTCTTTTAAAACTTTGATTTCTTTATGATGCAAATAACAACAGATGGATGCCAGGGGAACATGGTGTAACCTGTGTGCCTTTTCCTCAGGTGGTGAATGCTGAAGGGGGCGTCGCCTTTCTGGATGCGGTGACTCCCATGGATTACTACCCTGGGTTAAATTTGGAAGGCTATCCTAACAGAGACAGCACCAAATACGCTGAAATTTATGGCATTTCGTCTGCTCACACTTTGTTGCGGGGGACACTGAGATATAAGGTAAGCGGCTGTGGTTCAGATGAAACGCATTGCCTGTTCTGATGTGAGTGATGTGTACCCATCATTGTTACTAGAAATCAGAATAATTAAGATGTGGACCACGCTGGAGTCTGTGTCCTCAGGACTCTTGATTGAGAGACATTAGGAGATAGCTCAAAGTGATGTGAGCCAAAAGGGAACTTTAGACCCAGGAGGAGTGGGGGCAGGCAGAGGACTGGCTTCAGGGGTAATGAGTTTTGGGGAGTCAGGTGACCTCGCTGGGACTTGCTTTCTCTTCGCCCCTCAGCTCTGCCTTCAGGGTTTGGCTGCAGTCCCAGGCTCCCAGGGCGGCCGGATGGTGGTAGCATCCCCACCCTCTTAGGTTCAGTGAGAATGAAACGTGCATCTTTCAAAATCTAAAAATGTAATTTTGGTTTCATTAGTGCCTGAGGCCAGTGGGATAAAAGGTGCCAATCAGCTTTGCCCTCTGTTTTATGTCCCTTAAGCTGAAGATGTAGTCAGCATCACTTTTCCTAAAGCAACATCTTTTTTTTTTTTTAAAAAAATAATGTATTGTTATTGATTTCAGAGAGGAAGGTAGAGGGAGAGAGAGATAGAAACATCAAGGAGGAGAGAGAAGCATTGATCCACTGCCTCTTGCACACGTCCTCACCCCCTTCTTTCCCCCCTGGGGATTGAACCTGCAACCCAGGCATGTGCCCTGACCGGAATCAAACTGTGACCTCCTGGTGCACAGGTCAACCACTGAGCCATGCCTGCCAGGCCAAAGCAACATCTTTTTACCACAAAATGAGGTGTAGCTTCTAGAACAGCGGTTCTCAACCTGTGGGTCGCGACCCCTTTGGGGGTCGAACAACCCTTTCACAGGGGTCGCCTAAATATATCCTGCATGTCAGATATTTACATTACGATCCATAACAGCAGCAACATTACAGTTATGAAGTAGCAATGAAAATAATTTTATGGTTGGGGGTCACCACAACATAAGGAACTGTATTAAAGGGTGGCGGCATTAGGAAGGTTGAGAACCACTGTTCTAGAAGCATGAACACAAATGTTCATTACACATTTATTAATCACACAAGAGTAGTTACAAGTATGACCAGATTAAGAGGATTTTATTGAAATAGTTTCCTAGGGCTATTATAACAAGTTACTATGAACTGGGTGCCTTAAAACAACAGAGTTTATTTCCTCATCATTCAGGAGGTCAGAAGTCTGAAGTCAAAGAGTGGGCAGGGCGGGTACCTTCTGAAGGCCTTAAGAAAGAAACTACCCCAGGCCTGTGAGGCTCTCCATACCTTGGTATTTAAAATCACAGCTCTGGCCCTCGCCGTTCTGGCTCAGTAGACAGAGCGTCAGCCTGCGGACTGAAGGGTCCCAGGTTCCATTCCAGTCAAGGGCACATGCCCGGGTTGTGTGCTCAATCCCCAGTAGGGGGCGTGCAGGAGGCAGCCTATCAATGATTCTCTCTCATCATCGATGTTTCTATCTCTCTCTCCCTCTCCCTTCCTCTCTGAAATTTATATATATTTATATATTTTAATTTATATATTTATATATAATTTATATATATATTTAATTTATATATTTTTATATATTTAATTTATATATTTTTATATATATTTATATATTTAACTTATACATATTTATATATATTTATATATATGACTAAACTGAATTTATATATATATTTTATATATATATATATATATATATATATATATGACTAAACTGAATTAGGTTCTTAAAAATAAATAAATAAAATCACAACTCTGCCATCCAGGACGCTTTCGATCCCCTTCCCTGTGTGAGGCGGTGCCGGTGGCACGCGTGTGTGAAGGAATCCCTGAGAAAGTGACTGTGAGAGCACAGGCTATTCCACGGTGCCGGCTCATGAAGACTGCCTTCTGGTTTGCCTCGCTTCTCCTCGAGCTCTGTTTATCCTTAAAGAGAAGACAACCACTACGTCTCTTGCTCTTTAGAGAGTGGTGGCATTTGTTGGCACTTAGCATTTACTTCCAGCATTTCTAGTTCTATTCTATGTATATTTTTATTGTGTCCTGAAATAGATGTTAAGCCCCTGGAGGGCAGGTACATGTACTGTCATGAATGGGATGTCCTCACTGGCCAGGAATCAACTGAGGTGCCTGTGGTGACATCCGAGGGGATCTAGGTACCTCCGGGGCTCCACGTGCCTGGAAGCACAACAGAAGGTCTCGTCTGAATTAAAGCCAGACCAGCCCCAGCTCGGGCACATTTCTTGATTCCTATTTCGAGAGTAGTAACTTCTTGGGGCAAGTGCAGGAATTAGGGTTTTCTGTTAGCTTTAGGTATAGTCGCTTGCCAAACGTGTAGGCCCAGGAACAGAGGGTTTTAAGAGATTTAAGAACTGAACCCAGCTCTCGAGTGCATGGCTGGGAGCCAGGCAACTGAGCCCTGGAGGATGGAAGACATAGCAGTGTTCATGTCCCCGTGTGACAGGGACACCGCGGGTCTTAGGCACCTACCCGTCACCTGCTGTCCTGGCAGACTCAGCTTGATCCCACCTTCCCCGGGGATCTTTTCTTAACTCCTTCTCCTGGACTCCCCTTCCCACATCTGCGTGAGGTCCCCTCCTCTGCGCTCCCACGGCTCTGTCTACCTCTGTCATAGCACTTAGAATATTCTACCGCAGTGTAGTCAACAGCAGTCATGTAGCTTTGCTCACTATGTACCAGGCATTTTTGTTTGTTTGTTTGACTTTCTGTTGGATTCCAGTTTCTTTGTGGGTGAGGACTGCATTGATCATCTCTGTGGCCTCAGCCCCTAGCACAAGTGTGACACATGGGAGCAATTTGCTAAGTGCTTCTTGGTGAATGAATACATACGATACATTTACTTATAGAGATGGCCATAAAAATATATTTCTGAAATTAAGAAATATCTCAGTATTTGAGATATTGGGTGAAGGGATTCTAGAAGCAAGCTGGGGTACTGCTTTTTTGTTTCTCCTGTTTGAAATATATTTGCATTGGATAGCATCAAATAAATGTGAATTCTTTAATTAGTAACCTTTGAACAGCTTGAATAATACAACCTCTCTGAAATGTGAACATTACTAGTTGGCCACACATTAAACGGTGAACTATCCAATGGCTACAGACACTTTGATATGTTAACATTTTATTGCTTCTTAAAATAATTTTACATTTTTCTCTTTCTCCTCCTGCTGCTCCTCCTGCTGCTGCTGCTCCTCCTCCTCCTCATCTTCCTCTTCCTCCTCCGAGCTTTCCACCTCTCTCTCTGCCTCTGTCTCTTAACTGCAGCAGATACAAAGCCCCTTACCCCCACCCCCCATATTTGCTCACAGCATAACATACAGTTATGATCTTCAATCACTTCATCATTCAGAATCTATTCATCCAGTCACTTGTTCTCTCAGCTTGCTGATGAGATGGATAAATGGGTGAGGACACACACACACACACACACACACACATTCTATGCTACTGTTCAGCAGCTGAATAGAGAATTACAATTTGTGTCAAGTGCCATAACAGAGATATATACAAAATGCTACAGAGGAGAAGGGAGTGCGCATTTACCTAGGGCAGTGATGGTGAACCTTTTGAGCTCGGCGTGTCAGCATTTTGAAAAATCCTAACTTAACTCTGGTGCCGTGTCACATATAGAAATTTTTTGATATTTGCAACCATGGTAAAACAAAGACTTATATTTTTGATATTTATTTTATATATTTAAATGCCATTTACAAAGAAAAATCAACCCAAAAAATGAGTTCGCATGTCACCTCTGACACGTGTGTCATAGGTTCGCCATCACTGACCTAGGGGCTCAATAGGTTTGCTGAGCTTGATAGTAAGGGAGGAGTAAACACTTCCTTGATGGAGAAGGGGGCTCCCCATTCCAGGCACAGGGCCAGTGTGCACAGAGGCCCAGGTCTCTGAAGAGCACCATTCCATTCGGGAATGGTGAGTGGTGGAGATGATGATAGTGAGTAGGCTAGAGGGGCATATTGGGATGGATTTTATGTAATAGGCCAAGGACTTCAGACTTCTCCTGTAGATAATGAAGAACACATGAGGAATTTTTATCAGAGTTATGACATTTTAGAAAAATCTTTCTGGTCTACTTTCCCCCCTGCTCTGTATAGGCATTAGAATGGTGGCTCTTAATCATTAGAATGGATTTCCTGCTTTGGGGAGCTATTCTTAAAACGTCCTTCTTCCATTAGGAGAGAGAACAACTGTTCTATTGAATACTGTTTGCTGAACTGAAATTTGACGCAGAAGGAAATTGCCTTCCTGCTGCCAGAGAATACCACTCGATGGCCCCAGAAACAGCAGTCAGCACCCCAGTCTCTCAAGGCCGCTTATTTAAACAGTGGAATTGTTGCTGACACTATTGATTTTGTTTTGAACCTGAAGGAGGCTGCATCCACAGGAGCCACGCAGATGCAGATGACTGCTTTCAGCCTGTGTTCTAAACAAGTTGTAAACATAGAGCCCTCTTTCCAAAAACACTTAAAATAGTTTTTTGAAGAGAAAATTTTCATACACTGCTTAATCCTTCTCCTTGCAGGGATATGCCAAAGCCTTGAATGGACTGGTGAAACTGGGTCTTATAAACAGAGATGCATTTCCAGCGCTTCGACCCGAGGCCAAGCCTCTCACCTGGGTGAGTAGTTCCACAATGATATGCATTCTGACTGGTTAGGTGTGAACTTGGTTTGGGCCAGCTAAAGGGCCCATTGTGTGGCTTACCCGCAGCAAGGTAAACCCTAGCCCAAAGGCCCCTTCCCGTTCACTGTTGTGGGAGGATGGAGGCAGGATGGAGAGAGCTTGGAGGCTGACTCTGGGCCTATTTCCTCAGCAAGTTCTAGCACTTGGTGGCTCCCTCACTCCAGGAAGAGATGGACTTGTCCTCCGCACTGGGCTCTGGGCTCTGACACTGGCCTCCGTGGTGACCCAGTGGGAGGAGTTAAGTCTGGGCCTCCTGCCACTGATAGCACAGGAGGGCTGCTGGTACCACAGAACTGCTTCCTAACCCGCGAATCCCAACAGTTCTTTCATTCGGCCATTTGTAACCAAGTGTAATTTGAATTTTCAGTTCCCGAGTTCACCCCACATCTGTGTTGTATTAAAATCAATTAAAATTGGAAGATTTCCCCCCAGGTGGCTCAGTTGTTTGGGTGTTGTCCTGTGCATGAAAAGGTTGCTGTTTTGATCCTGTGTCAGGGGATATGGTTTCAGGCTCTAACCCCTGTAGGGGTCATGCAGAAGGCAGCCAATTAATGGTTCTCTCTCACATCGATGTTCCTCTCTCTCTCTCCCTCTTCCTTTCACTCTCTAAAAAAATCAATTAAAAAATCTTTTTGAAAAATCCTAGAGGTTCAGTGTTGGAAGGGACTTTGGAGGCTTGGAACTAAATGTAAAGTAGAGCTTCCACTATCTGCTAGGAATTAACTTGTTACTAGCTGGTCATCTAACTCAATGTGCCCATATTCTAATAGAAATGCCAGAAATTTATCATAGGAGAAAAGGATCAATATTGCAAATCTTTATAAGTCTCCCCAAAGAAACTTTGGCATTCTTGTTGGTCAATTGCTTTTTAATTCAGTTATTTTGTGTGTCTGAGAGTCTTTCCAATTCAAGTCTTACCATCCACAAATGTACTGGTTGGACAGAAGTGAATAAGTATCTAGAGGGTGAATATGGGAGTGAGGCAGTTGCATTGGGAAGGCTGGTACAGGTATTCTTAGAGCTGGTCCAAGTATCTTGGTAGCTACAGTCTCGAGTAAGGATGGACAAACATTTTTTTTAAAGACCAAATTAAAAATATATTTGGTTTTATGGGCCAGCGATGTCTGTCAGACTACACAATTCTGACATAGACAATAGATCAACACATGAGCAGGTTTTACTAGTAATAAAACTTTTTACTTGCAAAGCCAGGTGGTGAGCCAAATTTGACCTGTGAACCAGTTTGATTTTCCTTAACCAGGGGTGGGGCCACTTGAATATTTATAATATTATTTGCGGGCCATACAAAAATATCAAAAATTAGCCTGCTATATTTGGTCAAACATTTAATTAACTCACCCCTTATGCCTTGGCAGGGCCAGACTGAATGATTTAGTGGGCCTTCTACGGCCCGAGGGCTAGACATTCCCCACCCCTGCAATCTAAAGCATAATTTTTCCCTTGAGAGACTGAAAAAAACTCTTGTCTAGAAAGTAGAAAAAGCTATGGCCACTGTTTAAGTTTTCTTCTTTGAGATTTTATTATCTGCAAGGTCTTTTTCATCTCTGGAACCTACAAAATAACTTTGGTTGCTACTAGCAACCAAAGCAATAAGCCACTTCATTCTGGCCAAAATGGATGGCTAGAGGGTGAGGGGGGAATGGGTGAAAAAGTGATGGAGAGGATACGCAAAGACAGGATATGTGATGTCATTATGATACCATCTGTTTAGTATTGATTTAATGTTATGGCCCATTTTTATTGCTGAAATATCATTCTGGAACACCGTGCATTTATTGATGTGTGGGTGTGCAGACACATGTGTATGCACATGTGTGCATTACAGTTTACTATTTCTAATTTAATTTTAGGTGCATTTGAGGTCCAATGTCTTAACAAAATACTTTCTCAACTTGTTTATTCTATTAGGAACTTAGTTTTCATTTTTGTTTTTCTAACCAGAAAGAGCTACTGTGTGATCTAGTTGGGATTCCGCCCTCCTCCACGCAAGACGCGCTTAAGGAAGCTGTCTTGAAGAAACTAGGCGGAGACAGCACCCAGCTGGAGGCTGCTGAACGGTAGGCACCCACCAGTCAACGCAGAGCTAACTATTGGGTAGATGATCCCTTAATCCTTTTCCATCAAAGAAAGGTCAGAATAAAACCAAACGTTTTACATTGCCTTTGGCTAATTTGCTGCTCTAGTGCTGGCCTGTTTTAGAGAGATTAACATATACCATGGTCATGTGGGGGTGAGATGTCGATTGAGAGAAAAATTCAGTGGCAATTATAACTTGGGAAATACTTATTTTGAGACACTTTACTACTCAGTACTCAAGACAGGTGGGATTTTTTTTTTCTCCTCTGGAGAATCACCCAGTCGTTTTCCAACTGTTTTAAAACATTTGTTCACACAGCGGTGGCACATTCTGCTGTCATCCTTAATGTGGGAGAACGAACCCGCGAGAGAATCTCATAAAAAGCTTTGCAATAGCGTGGATTTCCAATGTGCTAGTTCTGCTCCAGAGAGTGCTGCCCGGGAGAGTCTGGGGATGATTCTAAAGGTTGTAACATGACTGTTGTTATCATTATTTTACAATTTAGGGGAGTCCTATGCCTTGAACTGTCATTTTGGGATTCTTCCCTTCAAGGTGAAATCCACGGAGGGCTCCCTCTGCTTCCCAAGTGGGAATGTGCACAGGCCTTGTACTAACGCAGCCATCTCTTGTGCTCCTCAGGTTGGGCTTGCTTGGGGATGAACAAGTCCCTCGGGCAGAGTCTGTTGTGGATGCACTTTCCAAGTATTTGGCCATGAAACTTTCCTACGGTAAGCCATTGGCCATTAGCTGAACAGCTCAGAAGAAGAACCATACAATGTAGTCAGTATAACCAGCAAATTATGTTAGGGGGCTGGAGCCAAGCAGTAGGAATGGGGTAGTATGATATGAGGGAAAGAGCTCTTGACTTTTTTCAGAGGGAAAATTGAGAGAACTGTAAAGTAAGAATGAATTTGGGCCCAGCCAGTGTGGTTCTGTGGTTGAGCATCAACCTATGAACCAGGAGGTCAAGGTTCTATTCCCAGTCAGAGCACTTGCCTGGGT
The DNA here is from genome assembly GCF_964212035.1 of Myotis nattereri. Lineage (NCBI taxonomy): Eukaryota > Metazoa > Chordata > Mammalia > Chiroptera > Vespertilionidae > Myotis > Myotis nattereri. The sequence continues at coordinate 15,798,529 of NC_138086.1, read as the reverse complement.
TGTGGGCTCGAGCCCCAGTGAGGGGCGTGCAGGAGGCAGCTGATCAATGAGTCTCTCTCATTGTTGATTTTCTTTCTTTCTTTCTCCCTTCCTTCCTCCCTCCCCCCCTCCCTCCCTCCCTCCCTCCCTTTCTCTCTCTCTCTCTCTCTCTCTCTCTTTATTTTTCTAATGTTTTTATTGATTTCAGAGAGAGAAGGGAGAGGGAGGGAGAGAAACATCCATGATGAGCGAGAATCATCCATGGGCTGCCTCCTGTAGGCCCTCTACCGGAGACAGAACCCACAACCCCACCTGTGCCTAGAGATGGGATCAACCATGACCTCGTGGTTCATGGGTCAACGCTCAGCCACTAAGCCAAACCTGCTGGCTCTTTTTATTTTTTAATGGGGCTACTTGGAAATTTTAAATTACATACTTTGCTCACAGTCTATTTCTGTTGCACAGTGCTGCGCTATAGGTTAAAGAATTCCGGATTCAAGTCTCCAGCCTGCACCCCAGCTGGAGTTATAGATCCATACATAGTTCAGCTATCTAAGTGGTGCCTGTCTAATGATCATCTCTAATGCAGAACTCTTCATTTACACACACACATCCTCACCCCAAACCTGTTTCTGCCCACTCTAACCCATTTCAGTGAATTACCTAAGCATCCTTCATTGTTGATGTTTCTCTCTCTCTCCCTCTCCCTTCCTCTTTCTCTAAAATAAATACTTTTGTAAAAAATATATTTTATTGATTTTTTTACAGAGAGGAAGGGAGAGAGATAGAGAGTTAGAAACATTGATGAGAGAGAAACATCGATCAGCTGCCTCCTGCACATCTCCTACTGGGGATGTGCCCGCAACCCAGGTACATGCCCTTGACCGGAATCGAACCTGGGACCTTTCAGTCCGCAGGCCGACGCTCTATCCACTGAGCCAAACCGGTTTCGACGATAAATACTTTTTTAAATAAAAAGAATGAACTTGGGTAATATGTAAAAGGAAAATATTATTAGTTTTACTTGTAATTTTTAGCTCATTTGGAAAAACTGCAGGAGCATTTTTGAGAGAAAGTGGATGGCCGCTGTGGCAGAGCCCCCGTGCCTGTACCCGGCTGTAGTGATGGTAACCTGGATAGCAGACTGTGATTTGAGTCATCATTTCCTTGAATTTTCCAATGGGTCTCTGAGCTACAAAGTATAGCTAGTTGTCTAAGAACCATGTCTAAGGGGAGGGAGACTTGTGAGAGGAAAGGGCAGCAGGAGAGGAAATACAATATTGGGGTTGTAATGACGGTGGCATTTTATAATGTCTGTTTACTTACTTTAAGGTCCTGGAGAGAAAGATATGATTGTGATGAGAGACAGCTTTGGAATCAGACATCCTTCTGGGCATTTAGAAAATAAAACTATTGACCTTGTGGTTTATGGAGACATCAATGGCTTTTCAGCCATGGCTAAGACTGTGGGGTTCCCCACCGCGATGGCAGCCAAGATGCTGCTAGATGGTAAGTTCTTTCATCTCCTTATCATCTTCAAGTCGTTCGGTGCCTGGGCATCCAATAACTATTCTTGAGTATGACCCTGCGTTCACTAAAAGTGAGCCCTCTCAGAAGATCCAGGCGCGGCTGACTGGGAGTGACTCCGTGGGAGTGACAAACATGGGCTTTGGAGTTAGCACCGCCTTCTCTCCCAGCTCAGTCATAGATGGCTGAGCGATGAGGTGCAAGTTACTCAGCATCTCTGAGCCAGAGTTCCCTCATCTTCAAACTGGGGATCGTCATCGCCGATTCATAGGGTTGTTGTGATGCTAAAGTGAAATAATATGTAAAGCTCCTGCCACATGGTGGGGCCTCCAAGCAGTGTGAACTCCCTTTCTTTTTTTTCTTTTTTTTTTTTTAATATTTGGGAGGTTGTAACACTGAAATAGCAAAGGGCATTCACTTCCAGGTCTTCGAACATAGAGACCAGGTTTTTTTTTTTTTTTAAATTTTGTTTTTTGCTGTGAAGCACTCGCTTTATTGAGACCATGTTTTATTAATCTTCATGTCTCAGTATGTTATGAGTACTCAATAAATATTTTGAACAGAATGAATTCAAATTTTAACTCTTCACTCTTCCCTGAAGATCATGTAATAAGTTCAAGTAAGCATTACCTCTGAACACAATGCCCCATTTGGCCCATGTGAAAGTGTGAGGAGAGTAGAAAACATCAAAGCATATCAATGTCAAATGATGAGAAGATGTATCTACAATAGCATCTCAGCTAATATCACGTTAAACCATGTACTTAGTTATTGCAGAACAAGGGTGATGACGTGATGAAGGATCAGGTAATAATGGCCTTTAAGGAATGTGTCCAGACTTACTGTTTCAGCAACAGACAGACACCCATGCCCAAATAACCAGGTGGGCTTTAATTCGTTCTGTTGGGTATTATGCTTTTAAATAAAATGAAATCAGCAAATAAAGGGGTTAATGCAGTCAAATGTATAAATTCTGACACTATCCTTAAGTCCAGTTGTGTTTTTAATCTAAAATTGATTAAATAATAATTTAATAGGGGACATTTAAGCAGCTATTTTAAAAATGTTTAGGCCTCCAATAATTCATTGACTCTGACTTGACTGTTATATGGAGACCCTTGTTGCAGAAATGAGCATTTAATACCACCTTTAAAATGGTAACTACAAATTTTCTTTCAGGTGAAATTCATGCTAAAGGCCTAATTGGACCCTTTTCAAAGGAGATCTATGGACCAATATTGGAGCGAATTAAAGCAGAAGGCATTATCTATACAACACAGAGCACAATCAAACCTTAATTGAGAATTATATTTTACTTTTATCTTCCCAAGCAATACAGCTCTGAACATTTGTGCAACAAACATGTTTGCTACAGTACTATTTTAAAGTATAAAACATATATTTTGATTGTCATTACAATGATGTTTTTAAAATATAAATCTCTATTTTCTTATGCAAATATTTGGAACAGGATATGCCAGTAATTACCAGAGAACTTTAATAATTCTATCATGTATTTTTTCACGTGTGTGTAAAAGTGATGATGATTGTATTATTTGTTAATTTATTGTGCAACTGTTTTCCTACAAGAATATATTTTCCTATATTCAGCAGATGAAGTTTCATCTTTTTAGATAGAAAATATTTCCTCAACATCACAGAAATGCAAAGGATCCTAAAAGACTACTACAATGATATGCCAACAAATTGAAAAACCTAGAAAAAATGGATAAATTTTTGGAGACATACACCTTCTAAGACTGAGTCATGAAGAAATAGAAACTCTGAGTAGACCAATTATAGGTAATAAAATTGAATCAGTAAATTAAAAACTTCCCCTAAAGTCCAGAATCTGATGGCTTCCCAGGTGAATTCTACCAAACATTTAAGAAGCATTAACACTTACCTTTCTCAAATCATTCCAAGAAATTGGAGAGGAAGGAACACTTCCAAACTCATAGGAATAGATTGAGAGTCCAGAAATAACTCTCACATTTATGGTCAATAGATTATTGAAAAGGTTACTAAGACGATTTACTAGAGAAAAATAGTGTTTTTATCTATTGGTGCTGGAACAACTGAATATCTACATGCTTAGAAATGAAGTTGGACCCTTACCTCACAGCACATATAAAAATTAAGTCAAAGCGAACCAAGGGCCTAAATATAAGAGCAAACACAATGAAACTATTAGGAAAAATTATAGGCATAAATCTTCATGACCTTGGTTTTATGGCAATAATTTCTTAAATAAATGAAACCAAAAGCACAAGAAACAAAAGGAAAAGAAAATTGGACATCATCAGGATAAAAAACCTTTTTGCTTCCAAGGGTACCATCGAAAAAGCAAAATGACAATTCAAAGAATGAGAGAAAATGTTCGCAAATCATATATCAGGTAAGGGAGGAACTTGTATTTAGAATACATAAAGAACTACTATAACCCAATAAAAAGACAAAGATCCCAAAGTAAAGAAATGGACAAAGGATCTGAATTGACAGTTCTCCAAAGAAGATAAACAAAAGGCTATCAGCACATACAAAGATGCTCAACATCATTAGCTATCAGAGAAATGCAAATCAAACTTACAACGAGGCATCACTTCATACTCACCAAGATAGTTGTAATAAAAGCATGCTGGTGAGGATGTAGAGACATCAGAAGCCCTCATAAAGGCCTGATGGAAATGCAAAATGGTGCCGTTGCTTTGGAAAACAGTTCAGCGCAAAGGCTAAACATAGTTACCATATGGCCCAGCAATTCCACTCTTAGGTATATACACAAGAGGAGTGAAAACATACTATGTCCATGCAAACTTGTAAAGAAATGTTTGTAACAGCATTATCCATGATAGCCAATAATGAAAACAATCCAAACGTCAGTCAACTAATAAATGCATAAACAAAAGGTGTATTCATACAATGGAATATTTGACAATAAAAAAATACATGAATTACTAATACAGGCTACAAGATGGATGGACCTTGAAAGCATTGTGCGAAGTGGAAGAAGCCAGACAGAGAAGGCCACATAGATGATTTCATTTATATAAAATGTCCAGATTAGTCAAATCTGTATATAGAGAAACTAGATTAGAGGTTACTTAGAGTTGGAGGTGAGCGGAAGTAACTACTGATGAGTTGGGGGTTCCTTTTTGGGGTGATGAAAATATTGTACAGTTGATTGTGGTAATGGTGGATAATTCTGAATATCCTAAAAAAAAAATCACTGAGTTATATACTTTGAATATACATTGTATGAGATGTGAATTAGATCTCAAGTTGTTAAAAAAGAGATTCGATTACAATTTGTTGGCTCCTTGGGAAAAACATAATATATAACTAATAAAAATTTTATAATTAGTTATACAGATAAACTAAATACTTGTGTGACTTTCACTGACTGTGCTCATATCCTGGCATCTAAAACTAATTCCACCCTTGAAATAGCAGAGATTAGATGTGGAGTATATGAAAGTCGAGCAAGCATCTAAGCTATTTGAAAGGATCAAAGTTGATTTAAGGCCTGGTCCTACCTATCACAAATATGTACTATATGGAGAGCAATAATCTGTTAATAAGTAAAGACATTCTGTTATGGAAGTGTTTACCTCAGCATTGAGTTTAACATAATGAATTTGGAAATAGAACTTGATTCCACCCCCAGCCTTGAAGAGTGCCCTGATGGAATGGGAACCAGGGAACTAGCCCCTTGCGTGGGAGTGGGAACTTGTTGAGACCTCGATATAATGAACTGCTTTGGGTCTTATGATAACAGTGATAAAGGGCATGTGATCACAGGGCTGGTTTAATGTCAGCGCTAGAAAAGGAAATGGCAGTAAGCGCCAGAAAAGACATTGGCTTTTGGTAACAAACTTTCCAACAGAAATTTCAATAATAAAGATGGTGGTGGTAGGATCTGGGGATGAATGGATAGCTTATAGTTAATAAGCATATGACTCTCTCAGAGGGTCAGGAAACTTATATGGTAAATAAATATTTTAGGCTTTGAAGGCTAAGGGGTGTCACAGCTGCTATTTTCTGCCTTTGTCGTGTGAACGCAGCCATTGATGGCACCTAAATGAGTGGACATGATTGGTACCATTAAAACTTTATGAAAACAGGTGATGGGCCGACTTGGCCCTTGAGCCATAGTTTGTGAGCCCCTGGTCTAACCATGTTGGTAGCCTTAATGTCCACATCTTCCAGATCTTTCTACCTTTTTGGCCTCTTTCAGATTCTATTTTCTATTGTCCATTTTTCCTTGTCCTAAACCCTTGAGATAGTAGACCCTGGGCCTCTGAGAAGCACTGTGATTAGTTGTCCAATATGCTAGTTGTTTTCTTCTACGTGAAATGAGGGTAACAGAGACTCATAGGATTGTTATAAAGGTTAATGGGAGAATAAAAGCCTGTTACCTAGTAGATGTTCCAGAAGATTAGCATTCCCTCTTTAGCAATAACATTTTTGCCTGAAGTTTATGTTAAAGTTAATGAGATTTTAGCTTTGAGGTGCTTTTTTTTCAATCTTTTGGATAACTTTGGAGGACTCCTCAAACATCCATGCTGCTTAAATGAACTATAGATGTATCTGCTCCACAACAAGAGTCTTAAAGTGGTCATAGAGTAGAAAGGACCAAAATAATAATTTGGCCAGGCCTCTGATGTTGCAGAAGAGAAAATGTGTCTTACAAAGTTAAATGATTTGAAATCTCTTATTTATATCACATACTAGGGGCCCAGTGCACGAATTCATGCACCTTGGAAGAAACTGTGGGCTGCAAGGCTACAGTGGGCTCAGGGGTGGGTCTCGGCCCATCCTCTGCACGTCCACCCAGCCCCTCCCACCGCAGCCCCCAGTCCCCTTTCTGCTGGTAGCCCTGCTCCCACCGCTGCCACTTACACCTGCTGATGGCGCCAAGCAATCAGGACCGAAGCCGGTGCCAGCAGCGGGTGTGAGCAGCAGCTCTGGTGCTGGCAGCGGGTGTGAGTGGGGCTGTCGCCGGCAGCGAGTGTGAGAGGCAGCTGCTGGCCCCAATCGTCCCTCAGGAGCAGGGGGAGATGGAGAAGCCTCTCGCACACATCCATGGTGTGCTGTCAGCAGGTGCCAGAGGCGGCTGCCGGCCCCAGCAGTGAGTGTGAGTGGGGCTGGCACCAGCAGCAGCTTTGAGTGCCAGGCGGGACCGTGGCTCAGTGCAGGAACAAAGAATTTTCAGTAACCACCAGAGGCTCGCCCAGATGACAGCAACTGGCGCCCCTGCTCACCTGCTTCACCATCCTGCTGTAGCCGATGCCCGCCATCTTCTGCACATGCCCCTTGGTGGTCAGCGCACATAGCTACTGGTTGTTCGGTTGTTCTGTCGTTTGGTCTATTTGCATATTAGGGTATATATATATATATATATATATATATATATATATATATATATATATATTTCTATGTGTTCCAGCTTGCTTTCTGGGGATTTTTCATTTTCTTTCTGAGCATCCTTTTTACTGATGGTATTCATGGTTATTCGTGGCATTTGCTGGTCTCCTTTGTCCAGGCATGTATGGATGTCTATATTAATGGCCCTTTTCTAGCAGCTTTTTCTGAAGAGGTTTTTCTACTATTTTTAAGTAGATGTTGCTGAATCCCAAGATTTTTACCTCTGTTATCTCCCAGAGCTTACTGCCACAGCTTCTGTAGGACAGTACAGCCACACTGCTTGGGGGGTGGGGTTTGTTTTGCCCTCACCATAATGGCAACCCCAGGCCTTCGTGGGGACCCTCCCCAAGGACCTGAACTGGGGGTCAATCACAGAGGGAAGCAGCACTTATACTGCAATAACTTTTGGTTTACAGGTAATGTGCTCCTTTACTTGACACCAAGGGCAACGGGACGCGAGTTTTGGGAGTCCAAGGGGCAGCAGGGCTCTGTAGTTCCATTTTTTTGTATGACATTCCAACGCCCAACAACAGACAGCCATGCACAGAACCCGTGCCCTGTCAGTCATCTGCTGGCTCACTGTTCACTCTCCTTGCCCTGTTGGACTGCCCTCTGCAACTTTCTGTTCCTTCATGCCTAAGGCAGTGCCTGCCATCTCCAACTTCCTCCCCTCATCTTTCTTTTTATTCCCGGTTGTCCATCTTTAGATGCTTCAATTGGCAGGTCTCTCGGGCTTGCCTCTGTATTGAGTAGGGAATTCTTTGTTGAATTAGAGTTGGTTAACTTGCTGAATTTTCAGTAGGAGAAGCCAAGGGGATCTCTCACGCTGCCATTCTTCTGACATCACTCTTGTTTTTCTTTTAGGAAATGATAACCTTAGAAAAACTTGTTCATTATAATTTAACAACAAGGATGTCTAGATTCTTTAAACTGGTGTAGTGTGTTTCATTTACATGCCTTAACAATATCACCTACTCACATGCCAATATTGTGCCAATGAGGTTACCTCTAATGTAACAGAATATTTTATAATTCTCAAGTGAGTGAATATTAAATAATTTTAATTTTTATAACAAAAGCTTTTCTTTATTTTGACAAATGTGTAGATTTTCTTTCCCACTTTTTCTAAAAAGTTAATTTCAATTCAATAAATGCTTAGTATGTCTGATTCTGTGTGCTATTTGTGAGTGGGATTTAATTCTAAGAAAATATTTTAAAATGCTTCTGCTTTTAAGGAGATCTTATTTTCCATGTTTTGTGTAGTAGATAACTGGTATGAGTCTTTTTAAGTGCTAACAAATTAGGGGGATTCAGATCAGAAATATGAAAATTAAGTAAGATCCTTATGGTGTGATATTAAGTAGTATATACATGTATTAAATGTTTGTATTCATTTTATATGAAGAAGCAGTTGCCATAAATTCTCAGGGAGTGTAATAATGGAAGGATGGAATTTATGGTTCTGGTGTATTTAACTAAATAGCTGGATTATGTTCATTCTTAATACTTTCATGAGGGCACAGTGTCCAGTATCAAAGCAGGCTGGTTACCCATGATTCCCTGTTTTGTTGCACTTGGGCTCCCCACAGCTGGTGGGTCCTGCTGATTTACCTTCACCTAAGTTTCCAAACCAGCGTAGCTTGTCCCTGACTGGCAAATCTAACTCTCAGTTTGCTTCTCAACTAAAATTTCTCAACATTTCTTGGTATGTGGTGCCCTTAGCTTCCTGGTAACATTTTCCTAGCTCCACTAAGCCAAAAGACATACAGAATGGTTCCCTTTATTATGTAATTAGGTCCACATAATTTCAGGTTAGTGGTTGTGCAGTGTCAGTACATGTTACTGTGTTGTCCTCAAACATGGGAAATTCTATGAAGTCCCTGTGTGCTTCAGTGCAGTTTGGAATCACAGTTCCACCAGATCCACCTTTTTCACTTCATCTCAGCAGCAGGACCCTGCCCACCATTCGCAGTCACACAGGCTCTGGCACAATGCAAGTTGATGGCAATACTTATATTTATTTTTGCAATCCCTTCAATAAACCATTTGAACAATGTTGGGTAAGGTGTTATTTTCATAAAAACATATTCTTTCAAAACAAATGTATTTCTATTTTCCATAAAAGTTAAAATTACATGCTAAAACAGAGTTAACCACTGAGATAACATGGAACAATATCAGGAGACTTATAAAGCAAGACCAGACAAGGAACTATATCATTAAACTAAGCAATGACACAGAACTAGAAAACCGACTCAGTATTAAAATATAAAAATCTACGATTATAAATATAAATTTGGTCCATGGAGACACTAGAGCAGTATTTACAGTAAGTAGAAGATTATTTTGTACTTTAGGTGAATACTGCAGTTGTAAAATGTTGAATACCATAAGGAGCAGAGCATTTTATTTACAGTCTACTGTATTAAAAGTTACATTTCCAGCAAACCTGTTGATTGCTACAAATACAGCTAAAAATTTGACACTAAAACAACATGTTTTCTGTAATTTGGAATTCCTAGTACCTATAAATTGAAAATTTCTGTTAAAATCAATACAAAAAACACCCTAATTCCATTCTTAGAAATACTGTAAAATTCAATCATTTTAGTTTAAGCACAATAAGTGAATTACAAGAAGTTCTGCAAAAAGGCACACATTGTTAATAATATAAATTTGGCAGCAGAATCCTATGTCATGAAAGTTACTGTCAGGTGGTGGGAAAGAAAACAGGGAACAGAAAAACGGATTTTCCAGTCTAATTTGAGATAGGGAGTTTCGTCACCCCTCTCTGTGCTAAACTAAAGACTCTAAGCTCTCGGCTATATTTCCATCGGGCAAGGCTGCGCCGTTACTGTCCAGAGAGGTGGATGGATTCTCTTCCTGCCTCGTGCTCACAAGGCTGAGGACAGCTTTGTAGAGAAACTGATACTGCTCCTAGGGAACAGAGAATGGGAGTTACAAACAGAAGCTCAGTGAAGACATCCACCTGTAAACGGAAGGAATACTTTTAGAGACACTTGGGCACTGTCCATGGAAGAGTTCTGTGTTAGGGGCTCTGTGATACTCAGCAAAGGCACACAGTCTATATGAATGTCTTCTTCTGATGACATTTAAAATAGCTTTTTAATTGCCCTAGCCCAGTGGTGTGCAAACTCAGTCAACAGAGCCAAATATCAATGGTTGAAATTTCTTTTGAGAGCCAAATTTTTTCAACTTAAACTATATAGGTAGGTACATTGTTATTAACTTAATTAGGGTATTCCTAAGGCTTAGGAAGAGCCACACTCAAGGGGCCAAAGATCCGCATGTGGCTCGAGAGCGGCAGTTACCACGGCCCTAGCCAGTTTGACTCAGTGGATAGAGCGTCGGCCTGAGGACCGAAGAGCCGCAGGTTCAATTCCGGTCAAGGGCACGTACTTCGGTTGCAGGCCCCTCCCGGGTCTGGGCCCTCATTGGGGCATGTGCAGGAGGCAACCAATTGATGTGTTTCTCTCACATCGGTGTTTCTCTTTCTTTCTCTCTCTCTTCCTCTCTCTCTAAAAATCAATGGAAAAATATCCTCTGGTGAGAATATTTTAAAAAAGCTTTTTAATTAGCTAATATTCGTTGTCCTAGAAAATTGGTCCACACACATTGGCTTATGGTAAGCCCTCCATCCTTATTCATTTACTTCATGGAGTCACCGAGAAGGCGATGTGACAGGGTTCTGTCAGTGACTGGTCAACTTGTGTGTAGCTCCCTGGCATGGGCACCTGTAACCCACTCCCAAATAAGGTGCTCATTTTCCGTTCTTTAGTTGTTATGGAAACCATTGGGTCTGTCTATTAGGGGGCAGGACTGCATGTCAGTCAGCTGAGACACGCATGCAGAATGCAGGCCTTTCCCAAGATCCACTTATCCAGTATTCTTCACACTCTCCCCACCTGACCGCGCCTATCCCTGCTTTGCCAAAGGTGGGCGAGCGTGTGCCCTGCTGAGGTTTCAGAGTAGAGACACAGTAGAATAGGTAGCTTTCCTCTTACAGATGCTGGTGTGGTTGTGGGGGGTAGGGGGAGGCCACTGCAGAGAAAGTGAGCCGGGGACTAACATCATAGCAAACCATCCTTAGGACCACATGGGAACTGGTGCCCCATTGAATGCATCCTCAAAATGGGAAAGGACAACCTCTGGAAAGCAATTCCCTACAGGACCAGCTTGATACAACCCAATGGATCTGAATGAGATGTTTAATAGGGGCTCCTCCGAGGTGCAGGTATGCAGGGGTTACCTTGCCTTTGGCCAGTGGGTTTGGGCTGTAGCTCAAACAATAGACCTTTTCTAAGTCCCTTATACATGCACAGACCACATAAGCTTCTCCCATTGGGCCACTTGAACTAAGTTCCCTATCGTCTTTTCAGCCCATATTTCTACAATAAAAACTTCCAAATTATTTCAGTGTCGAAACCAACTTCTCCAGATGTACTGTATTTCTGTTTTGATCATCTGAGCCTCTCTTTCTTTTTAAAAGTATCCAAGAATTAGCCGTTTGTTAACTTCAGAAATTAAATTTCAATTGAAAGAAAAGTAAAAACTTCAAAAGTTTAAGACTTTTGGGTGTGTCTTCTGACGGTTCTCTGAGCTAGGCAGAACTTGAACTCTGGAAACGTAGCCATTTATTTTGTTGGACAAGTCAGAGTGGTGGTGCTTCTACTGGGGATATTTTGCAGAATTACAATAAATCTTGTAAAAAAAAAAAAGCACACATGTGATTTAAAATTTTTAGCCATAAATTTTCTAGAAGAAAAAATGTAAATGTTTCTTATTTATAGTTCTAGTTATATGGATTGGAGACAGAATAACTTGTAATTCAGGCTGAAAACTACATCTAATGCTGTCAATGTGGCCTTTTTTGATGTAGGATAAAATGATGCTGGCAGCCTCTAGGAAGTAAGTAGTAGCAGTGAGACGATTGCTTCATTGCTTTGTTACTTACGATGTCAGCAAAGACTCCTGGCCTCATCAGATTAATCATCTTGGCTACCTGGTAGACATCCACGGAATTTTCTTTTTCTAGTTGGTGCATAAGGGTTGCCAGAGCACAGAAAGTTCCTGCTGTCACTCCTCCGTGCCTTGAAGCAAAGGAGAGGGACAGACTCCATTCAGATTCATCGGGCTTTCATATTTGGGACTTACAGAGTATGTACTCTTGACAACTTTGCCCTAAGAACACTGAGATTTCTAATGAATTGCTTCTCTTTATTGTGCAGAAAACTTGGTTTATGGTTTATAGAACACTCAACAAGTGCTCATGATCTTAGATACTTTACAGAGGATTAAGATTTGCTTATACGAGGAGCTGGCAATAAATAAGAATGCTCTAAGGTTATAATATGCATTACATAAAACATGTATATAATATGTAATTCCAGCACACACATTTTTTTATTTGCTTATAGCAAAAACCTGGAAAGATCTATTGGATAAAGATCTCTGTTTCTGGTAAATAAAAAACATATCAATTTTACTCCTATTCCAAGAAAGTTCATGGCTGAGAAATGTCTCTGATTAGCAGCTGTAAAAATTCAAATGCTAAAACGAGTCATCAGCCCTAGCCAGGTTGGCTCAGGGGATAGAGTGTTGGCCCATGGACTGAAGAGTCTCAGGTTTGATTCCAGTCAAGGGCATGTACCTCGGTTGTTTGCTTATCCCTAGCCCTGGTCAGGGCATGCACGGGAGGCAACCAATCAATGTGTCTCTCTCACATTAATGTTTCTCTCTCTGTGTCTCTCTCTCCCTTCCACTCTCTCTAAAAATCAATGAAAAAATATCCTTGGGCGAGGATTAACTATAAACGAATCAATCAATCTGGACCATCACACAAAAGGCTCTTGGCATCCATTGCAAGAGCACATTTTTGTGACCACACATCCATCTCCTGCCTTCAAGGGGAGCTCCAAGGTAAGTAAAAAAAAATTCCGTGTTCACCTTGTCTGTAAGAAGCAGATAATCCACCCACACTGAATCACTAGATTGGCCCAAAGCATTAGGTGAGTACAAAGACAGCAGAAATCCACGTACACCGAGGGGATGCTAAGGTACAACTTGATTTCGAGTGTGGAACTTACTCATCGTGGACAATCATGGGCCCATCCCTGCTGGCAGCTTCTTCTTTGATAAGACTTAGAAGTTCAAAAGTTTTACTAATGGGGCTATCTGGATTTGGCCACTTGGGACACTGAAAATGCCTCACTTCCAGCACATAATCATCCTATAACAAGAAAGAAAAAATCATGTGTTTAAAAGAATCAGATGGGTTACTGAGTAGAATAAGTGAGGAAAATCAGAAACCACAGGAAGGTAATGAAAGCCAACGGCACGCACAAGTGAGCAGCAGCAGTGTCGGCCTGTCCTTCACTGAAGAGAGACGTTGCTGTGAGGCCACGCTGGTCACATATAGATAGATGCATCTCTTGCTTATTCTAACGATAAATCTTATTTGTAGGATTATGCCAATCAAACCATGAAAGTTTGTGCAAAAGATGAGTCTGCGATGCTAAATTTAAACTTACAAAAAGAAATCTTCAGTGTTAAAATTTACTTTAAAAATATCGTAGACTTTTTCAGTACCAGTATCACTCAGGTTTAACTAAGGGGAAAGGAGACAGCAGGACACTGGGGAAGACGCTGGCCAGGAGAGTGGTGTTTGGTTTCAACCTGGTCCCAGTTCTGATTCTTGCTTAAGTGACCAAGCAACCTGTGTGACTTTAAATCCCTCACACCTCAGACCTCCCGGCTCCTGAAGTGTACGCAATCAAATGTTACATTTAAAAACAAGCAGCAGATGCCCAGCCGGTGTGGTTCAGTGGATAGAGTGTTGGCCTGCAGACTGAAGGGTCGCAGGTTCGGTTCTGATCAAGGGCATATGCCCAGAGTTGAGGACTGAATTTCCAGTAGGGGGTGTGCAGGAGGTAGCTGATCAATGATTCTCATTATTGATGTTTCTATCTTTCCCTCTCCCTTCCTCTCTGAAATCAATAAAAATATATTTTAAAGAATAATAAAAAAATAAATTTAAAAAGCAGCAGAACCAACATTTTATATGGGAGTGCAAAAGTCCAAAATATCCAAGATACAACTGAAGAAGATAGTCAATATAGGAAACTATCTCATTAGCTATCACAAAGTCTTATATCCTATAAGAATGAATAAGACCCTATAGTTTTGGCGGAGGCATGAACAAAGAGACCAATATAATACACAGAGATCCAAGAAACAAGCCCATACATACACGAGAGAAATCTGATTTATGACTGAGCTGGTATTGCTGATCACTAAGTATGCTGGGACAATGGTTATCCACATGGAAAATAAGGAAATTGGACCTTTGCCTCACAAAACATAATACAAAATGTCAATTTCAGGTGGAGCTATAAAACATTTAGGAAAAAGGGTAAAAAGATGATTTTTCAAGGTAAAAATGGATTTTTTAAAAAGGCACCAGATGATTTCCTTATAAAAGTAACAAGAGCGTGGCCGGCATGGCTCAGTGGTTCAGCATAGGTCGACCTACTAGTATAAGCCAGGAGGTCACGGTTTGATTCCCGGTCAGGGAACATGCCCGGGTTGCGGGCTCAATCTCCAGTAGTGGGTGTGCAGGAGACAGCTCATCAATGATTCTCTCTCATCATTGATGTTTCTATCTCCCTCTTCCTCTCCCTTCCTTTCTGAAATAAATCATATATATATATATATATACATACATATATATATATATATATATATATATATATATATATATATATATATAATTTAGTAAAACAATTCTAGTTCACTGCACATTTTCAAAGCACTTCTTCACTTATCAGCTCATATATTCCTGGAGAGCAATGCGTTAGTTTACTAGGTAATATGTTTTCCATTTTACTTAAGATAATTCAAGGTAAAGTTAACACATGAGAATAAGGATTGATTCAACTTTTTTTACTTTGTTTACTTTGAACTTAAGTTCTATCGGCAACTGTTCTGAAGTAAAAGAGAAATCGTTGTTTTCCTGTGTGTGTAGAAGTCAGGAACCCTGTCATTTAGTGATAATTAAGTATTTAATGATTCTACAAGATTTTGAAAATGAAAGTGACAAGTGAAGTAAAACTTACTATTTAGGTAATCTGTTTCAATTTGTAAGAAATTGCATGCCTTCTTTTTATTGCTGGAAAAGATCCTTAAAGAGCATATATTTAAATGTGCTTAAGATGAAAAGTTTGTCATTTAGGTTATATCCATACCTGTGTAGCTTCTAAGATAAAATCTTGAATTAAAAGTTTTTCTTCATTAGACAGACATTTGTGTTCTTCAGCCATAAGAGTGACCTTAAAGCTTTCACAATTTATAGGCTCATCTTTATTTGGCCAATAAACAAATTCATCTTCTGCCTGGAGGATTAAAAACCGAAGAAAATGCTAGATTTTAATAAAATTTCTTAATTAAGCAGGCTGTGAAATGAAGTTAACTGGTTGCCATAGAAAATTCAACACGTCTTTCTTTGAACTGCAAAATTTACTCTTAAAATCTTGTGTCTTATAAACCAGATTGACCTGCAGAATAAAACTTAAGAAGACAAATTATTGCTTTATTGTTTCCTTAGTTTATCAATAACAAAGATTAGTTGTTGCTTCTATAATTGATAACTTAGTAGATGAAAGGCAAGTGATTTTAAGAGCCCAGCAATTTACAGCATCAGTTGGAATGGTCAGTATAACTTTATGGACAAGAAATGAATCTCAAGGTATATATGCAAAGGCTAAATGAGATATTAATTAGATTTTATTTTGGGGTTTCTCCAAATATATATGAATAGTAGCATAGGGCATCCATGATTTTCTGATACTAAAAAGTCCTTCGGATACTGGGAGTTCACTTTATTCCAAATTGGTCTTCTATGGATAGCCTCAAACTGAGGGAATCTCCAAATATCGTACAAAGTTTTAAAAAAATATATACAGTAGAAGCATATGGACTGACTTCATTCATGATTGTGATTGTAATTTTCTTAAACTGTGTCACAAAATACTTAAATTTAAATTAATTTCAACCTACCCTTATTTAAAACTGTCATTCAACAATTTCAGATCTGATTGCATAACCAAACTAGGCCCAATAATAGTCAAGGTGAAACTCCAGTGACATTACTTTATTAGTTGAAAACATGACTGGTTTGTTTGCTGGACTTCCGGCTGTTGTGAGCTGATAGTTCTCCCTCAAGGAAAATACTAAAATCAGCCAGAGGGCCTTACCATGTTTTGACCATCAGGAAGCATGACCACCAGCTGGGCGTTATGGTCCCATATCATCCTCCAGAAATCTTTGATGGTGTGGAGAAGGGGATGCTGAGTGATGATAAATTCATTGCTCTGATAATAACCCTACACAATCAGAAAGAAGGTAGGTAAAACCTTGACATATGACTTTAAATATTCAGAAAACATTGGTAGGTTTATGGCAGTCTCTTCATTTTCAGATCGTGTTTATAAATAACAATGTGATTACTCCAGTCAGTGTTTAGGGGGCACTGCTCTATGCCAGGTATAGCATTAAGCATTTCCCCTTAAGTCGGTTATTCCTCCCAGCGGTACTACGGGAAAATGCAATCCCCATTATACAGATGATTAAGCAGATGCCCAAGTTCACACAGCCATCAGCTCTAGGAGCAGACTTATCAAAATGACTTATGAACCGTATCTCCTTCACTCTATAGGGTGGAAATCTAGAGAAAAGAGTTACATTTCTCATTTCTCACAAGTCCCAGCGACAGCGTGCAAATTTCACACCTCTGGCAACAGGGCACTTTGGTGTCCAGAGCCTCTCTGATGGATGAGCACATGTTTTGTGTCTCTTCGTCAGCCCTAATGGTGTTTGCTCCCTGCACCTACTTACTTGCAGGTTTTCCCAGTCCCAGCCTACATTAAACCATCAGGGAATGCTGTCTTCTATCGCTACTGCAGGTGATGGGCCTGCCGTCATCAGATCTGACTTCTGTCCACCTGGGCTGCTGCCCATGTTCCAGCTACTGCTTCAGGCAGCTCACTCTGGTTTTGGTTCTGGTAACACAAACTGGCAGGCAGTCTCCCCAGCGACTTCTCTGACTTACCATGATGTAGGAGGCGTTGATGTAGTCTGTGCCTTCCCCGCTCAGGGACGAAATGCCAACCCGTGATCTTTCCACTGCAACACAAAGCATTCTGGGTAAACAACCGTGCCCCCCATGCTCCCCCTGTCCTTCAGCCCCACATGGCAAAACACAGCTGCATGTCTCAAGCTGAGCGTCTGTGACCTTGAAGCTCACGTTACCATGTATTTTGCAGTTTTAGATGACACTTCAGGGTTTGAGAGTCCTTTTTAAAAGTTACATAATTAGGAAAAATCTGAGTGTATTGCTTTTGTCCTAAAATGTACAAATATTGTCAAATTACTTACAAGGTTTGTATTCTAAACCAAACAAAGTTTTGTTTTTTTTTCAAGATTCAACATATCCTACCAGGAATAATGGAAGAAGTTCTGTTCTTTTCCCTGTTGCATTGCTTTAGGGCTGTGGAATAGTCACTCTGCTGTATATTTGACTGACTCAGGAGCTGAGAATGGGAGTAAAGGAAAAATACAGGTTATTTTTTATTTTATTAAAGTCACTCAAATACACACACACACACACACACATACACACACACACACACTCCTATACATACACAGCCCAACCAAGGTAGGATACTGAATATAAACAAATCTGACTTTTTTTCCCAAGAATTCCTTGAACTAACTTGTTTTAGGGAACTCCATGGCA
Organism: Myotis nattereri; assembly: GCF_964212035.1. NCBI lineage: Eukaryota > Metazoa > Chordata > Mammalia > Chiroptera > Vespertilionidae > Myotis > Myotis nattereri. Next base: position 15,780,783 of record NC_138086.1, on the reverse strand, counting down.
CATCTGTGTTTTACACCAGGGAAGTTGGAAGAAGCAGAGAACGCTAGCTTCCTAGGTGACTTGCAGCATCAGGAAGACCTTCCCCATGGCTTCCTCGGTGGGTGTGCACTCTCCATTTCCTCTACTTAAATCTCGTGCAGTTGGGAGACAAGCTGCATACTGCGTGTGTGTGTGTGTGTGTGTGTGTGTGTAAATATATATGGGTATAGTTGGATTTTATTCATTCTTTTAATACTCCATCACATGAATAATCTACTTGCTATTTATCTATTCCCCAATTACTGAATGTTCAGGTCATTTCCAATGTTTTGCTATGTCAAAATTTGTAGCAATGAATATCTCTTCTATATTTCTGAATGTTCACACATGTGAGGATTTCTACAGAGAATTAGGAGTCACCAGTGTTTAAGTCTTTTTTTTAAAATATATTTTTTATTGATTTCAGAGAGGAAGGGAAAGGGAGAGAAAGATAAAAATATCAATGATGAGAAAGAATCATTGATCAGCTGCCTCCTGTATGCCCCTCAGTGGGGATCGAGCTTGCAACCCAAGCATGTGCCCCTGACTGGAATCAAACCAGGGACTCATCAGTCCGCATGCTAACACTCTATTCACTGAGCCAAACCAACTAGGGTGTCCAGTGCTTAAGTTTTGATATATAAAAAAGTGCTGCATCATGGTTTTGATTTGCATTTCCTTAGTTATTGTGAGATGGAGTACTTTAATGTTCATCAGCCATTTAGGTTTCTTCTTTGAGGACTGTAGTTTCATATTTCTACTTCACTGTCAGTTATTGATTTGTAGGGGTTTTTGATATCTTGAAGGTAAACCTATAGTCTGTTTAAAAAGTTGCAAACATCTTTGTTCTCTTTAATCACATAGACATTTACACCCAATGTATTCAGTTTTCCCTTAAGATTTTTGTGAATTATGTTTTTATTTAAAAATCCCTTCTCTACCCTGAACCCTTGAAAGGTATGTCCCTCTCATACAGTGGTTTTCAACCTTGGCTGCACATTAGAATCACCTGGGAATCTTTTTAAACTCCTGATTTATGGGCCTCATCCTCCGGAAATTCTGTTTCTTTGTTATGGGGTGAGGCCACAACATTAGTAACAAAGAAACAGAATTTCTGGAGGATGAGGCCCAGAAATCAGGATTTAAAAAAGATTCCCATGTGATTCTAATGTGCAGCCAAGGCTGAGAACCACTGCTCTAATAGTTATAATAGTTAGCGTTCACCTTGAGGTACTTAAAATCCATCCTGAATAACTGTAGTGTTTGAGGTGTGGTAGGGGCCTAAATTTATTTGTTTCCACATAGGAATTGTTCTAATATCATTTACTGATTAGTTCATCCTTACCTTACTAATTTGGAATGTCGTATTAATCACATAACAATTTCCACATGTGCATGGCTCCTCTGGCTTATTTGCCTGTTTTTAAAATATTATTATATCTGCATAATAAGTTTTCCATACGCAATACAATACATTTCTATTTCTTATTTTTCAGTATTGGTTTGGATGTTTTGGGACCTTTATGCTATATTAATTTTAAAATCAATTTCACAAAAATAAAATAAAATCAGTGTCAAACACAAAAGCCTGACATGTGATAGGTGTCTGATATATATATTTGTTGAATAAATAGACATGCAATTTATTTCAGAGAAATTTTCCTATGGATAAACCTGAGTCAAGACCTTTCCTTATATGACAATAAGCACACCCACACACCTGCATTTCCTAGTTATGATGTTAACAGGAAACAGAGTCAAATGTCTCTCTTTTTCATTGGAGTCTGATGTCATAATTGATATTTCCATTTGATCCTGGTCATCCAGTGGAAGCCAAATCAGTTCTCTTATAGAACTGTGTCAGGGATAGCGCATAGTGAAATGCTGAATATGGGTAAGACATATGTATTTTTTTTTTTTAATTAAAGGAAAAGCTGTCCTAACAACCTAATGTTCGCCTTTAGTATTTCCTTATTATCTGTTTCTGGGAGCCGTGCTGGGCACGTTTCCTTAAGTGTTTCTTTCTGCCTCAGAGAAGCTTGACTGAGTGAGACGTTTATGTTTTCCCAACAGCAGGTTCTCGGTTCAGCACCCACCCCTCATCTTTCTCTTACTCCTCCCACGTGCAAACGGTGCTAAGAGGGCCACACATCAGAGACAGACAACTCAGTGCTAACATCTTCTATGTCGTAGGCTCGGGAGACGGGAGGGGAAAACCTGAAATCTCAAGGTTTGTTAACTAACTCTCCTGGGTTTTTCCAACGTCTTCTGAATTCTCCCCAGATTGTCCTTCTCCAGAACTTGGCCCTGTTTCTCCGGGGATCCTGGGAAGTAAGAGGTTAGCACGGGAATAACGGGGAGCACAGCAGCAGCCTCCATTCCTCCGGAAGCCCCGGCCCCAGCTGGCAGGCCGGGTAACACCTGCTTTCTGAATTCTTTGCTCCCTGATTTTTGGAAGTCAGAGAGCTGGGCTGCAGGAGGAATAATATTAAACGACAACAGAAACACCCCTCCCTGGTGCGCAGCCTGTGGGGGGACAGGGTGCGTGGGAGAAATGGGGTTGCAGAAGCCATTGTTTCGGTGTCGCCTATTCGAGCTCAGGGCCCTCAAGTGGGGCAGACTTTTTCCAAAGAGCAGCACGAACAGCCCGAGCCACCGCACTCGCGGCTGAGTGGTCTGGCTTTTTCAAAGTCAGAAGAGCACTTGTGCGGTCTGTATTGTCAGGCCTGTCTGTTCATCCTGGTGGGCTGGCTGCCCCCCCACCCCCGCCCGAGTCTGCATTCATGAAAGTTAGTCTAGGGTTTCTGAGAACTTTTTCTTCTCGCACTCCAGAGGAAGGTTCTCCTTGAAATGTACCATGTGGCTTCGCTGCCCGTTGCAGAGAACAATACGAGCCACTGTGCCAGCAGCTCTCTCCACCCATCCCCACGGCCCTGTCCACGCCAACGAGGGGAGGCAGGCACGTTCAGTTCTGTGGCGGGACCCGAGGCGCTGCCAAGAGGACTCACCTTGAATTGTTTCTCCAGCTTTGTTTTGCCCGTCGGCCCGGGAATGAGGAGCGCGTTGACATAGGCATGAATGTGACTCTCTGGCACCTCAGTCTCTTTGCTCAGTATGGCCTCCACCAGCGCGTCATGAATGAAGACGTACTGTTCCTGGCAAGGCGGGGACAGCAGGGAATATTACTCAGGTTTTCCTTAGGGGCATCGAGGGCAGTGGTTCTCAACCTTCCTAATGCCGCGACCCTTTAATACAGTTCCTCATGTGGTGGTAACCTCCAACCATAAAATTATTTTTGTTGCTACTTCCTAACTGTAATTTTGCTACTGTTATGAATCGTAAGGTAAATATCTGATATGCAGGATGTATTTTCATTGTTACAAATTGAACATAATTAAAGCATAGTGATTAATCACAAAAAAATATGTAATTATATATTCAAGATGTGTTTTCCGATGGTCTTAGGCGACCCCTGTGAAAGGGTCGTTCGACCCCCAAAGGGTCGCGACCCACAGGTTGAGAACCGCTGATCTAGGTATAAGGGCAGTATCTTCCATTGACAGACAGAAGGAGCTGTACTGAGGGTGGAGAGAAACCCACAAAAGATTGCTTATCAGGCCTGGCAGGAAGACAGGGGGAGGAAAAGAGGCCGTCGAGGGGGAACACAGCTCTTCTCTTCCCTCACCTCTCCATTTCTTGTGGGAAGGAGGCAGGATGATTTGGGGAGGCACAGCAATGCCTTGTCTCTGTCCTGCCGTCAATCCAGGGCCCACGTCCACATTCTGCTGAGGACTTCCATGACCTCTATCCCTCTGCTGGGTCTTCCCCTCTGTTCATTCTAATTCTCCCTTTAGCCCGTCATATATAATTTAATGTAATTATTTATACGGTTTTTAAGAGTTATCTTCTTTTTTTATGAATAGGACTCTTTTCTCTAGATCAATGTTCCCCAACCTTTTTTTGGCTGTGCCCCACATAAGCATCTCTAAAATCCTGATGCTCCCCCCACCCCCCCCCACCCCCCGTGACATATAATTCTTATTATTCAAAAAGTGAACTCCTATTCACATGGAGGAAGCGTCAAAGGCCATTCACTTGGTCTAAACAAACTTCCAAAGAACATGGCATCCATGAAAGAGAAAACTAAATAAACAAAAGGACAGTTGAAGTACTGAGGAAGAAATCACTAAGAAATTGTTAAAAATAATAATACGAAGTGATATGAAAAAATAGCAAATAGAGTTTCAAAACATATAATAGAAAACTGAAATGCATAAATATGTCACAAGATATATTTATATACTGTATATGAGGCCCGTAGAGTCATAAGAAATGCAAAAAATTCACTGTTAATAATTCATTCTTGAAAGCCCCCCCACTTAAAAATAAAATTGCCCCCCCCTGTGGAGTGTGTGCCCCACACTGGGAACCACTGCTCTAGTCTTATGTGACTAGAACGTCAGTTTTTTTATGAAATGAGATTTGGTTTGGTTTAAAACCTGTCCTGTTTCCAATCGCTTTCAAGCTGCCATCAATAATTTTCAATTTACATTCCTTTTTATTTAGACATAGCGACAACCAACACAGATATGCAGACTTGTCCTGTGTCATAGATGTGTAAAGAATATGGGCCTAAAAATGGATAGAACTTGAGCATAATTCATGCTTTTTAAATATAAAAATGAATCCATTCGTTGACTATGTGGAGGAAAAACTTGAGGATTTTGCTAGCGGAAGATTCATTTTCTGAATCTTCTCTGTAACTGGTGTTACTTTAAAGATAGTTCCCATTTGGTCACAAAATAGACAAAATTTATCTGGCCCTTCCATGAATTATATGCAATTACCTCTTATGGGTTGAACGGTGTCCCCCCAAAAGCAGCCTTAACCCCCAGCACTTCAGAATGTGATCGTACTTGTAAACAGAATCATTGCACATGTAAATAATTAGACAGAGGCAGTGGCTAGTGTCCTTGTAAGAGGAAAATTGGGACATGGACACAGAGGGAAGAGGGCCGTCTGAAGACAAAGGCAGGGGTTGGACTTAGGCTGCTCCATCCCAGGAACACATGTGCTACCAGAAGCTCAAAAAGATAATAAAGGACCCCCGCTAGAGGTTTCAGAGGCAGCATGGCCCTGCCAACACCGCGATTTTGGACTTCCAGCTTCCAAAATGATGGGACAATTCGTATCTGTTGTTTAAACCAGTTTGTAGTACTTTATATGGCAATCCTGCCAGACTAACTCGCCTGCTAATACAAAAACACTTGTGTATCCAGCGTTAGCATTTTAGGGATGTTTCCCACCCTTAGATAAATAAAAGCATCCCTTTTCTCATACCTCAGTTTGCACCAAATAGTTTCTTTGTGAACGGATGTGTTTTAAGAAGCCGAATATGTTGACTGTGCCTTCATGTTGAATTTGCTGCAACATACTGTCCAGCACAATATATGTGCCTGTTCTCCCAACTCCAGCACTGAAGAACACAAAAGAAAAACTGTTTCAATGTCAAGCACAGGATAAATTGGAAGATAGGTCACGATGAGCTGTCTTGTAAATGAAAATAATTTCCTTCCTCGAGCAAACGAGCCACATAATAAATAATTAGCTATCCAAAATTGAAGTAGTTGGTAAGCATATGCTTCAAATGACAAAGTTTCCATTAATTTTTTTTGCTCCCAGTAAAATTGCAAAACAATCTATTTCTGTTGTAGATTTTTTAAAAAATATATTTTTATTGATTTCAGAGAGGAAGAGAGAGGGAGAGATAGATAGAAATATCAGTGTTAAGAGAGAATCATTGATCATTTGCCTCCTGCATGCCCCACACTGGGGATCGGCCCACAACCCAGACATGTGCCCTTGACCGGAATTGAACCCGGGACCCTTCAGTCTGCAGGCTGACGCGCTATCCATTGAGCCAAATCAGCTAGGGCTCTGTTGTAGATTTTTTATTTTCAATAATTATATTTATTATTCATTTTATATTGCACAGTGAAAACACTGTTTGTCAGAGCATAATAAATAGACAATTAATCTGAGAAAAATAAAAGCACCAGCGTCACCAGATTCTGAAAAGAAAAGGTCCCTGGGTCCGTATTGCCAGGGAGACATGTTTGTAAAGATTTCCGCATTAATGGGAAAAAGAATTTGATCCGGCTTGCAGCTGAAAAATATCATTTCAGCGAGAGCGTGAACAATAAAGCTTAACTTCAGTCATTTCTAAAGGGTCATTATCTACTGACTTCTTCAAAGACTCTACTGAAGGGACAGAATTCACAGACGGGATTCCTTTCAGCGGCTCCAACAAGTGGAAAGTGCTAGAGAGGAAAATTGGCACCTGCTCTGCACAATACCCTGGTCCTTCTCCATTTGCTCAGAAACAATTCCTGACCTTCAGAGCTGTTTTTCTTGCATCTCCCTGTTTCCCTCAGCTTATCTTCAGGCGAACAGAAAAAACCTCAAGATAGGTCTCTCAAAGTTTGTCTGAAGAGAACTCCTGAGATAGGTAATTAGAATATGTCAGATAAGCTGTAGAGCAAAGGAAAATACTTGCTTCTATAGGAACACGGGCACTGCTTTGATGAAAACACTGCACACAGAAATGCATTTGATTTCTGTGGTCACAAAGCTTGGTGGAGAGGCCACACTCAGGAGTGGCTAACTGCTACTTTTATTTTAACTGAAAAATAGCACCTGAAACCGCCAATGTCGTTTCCCCCTTCTCTGTTATATCATTTTTTTCCCCCTAGCATCAATCCAGATTTGGAAATTGAATGACTTGGGCAAGGATCAATGGATAACACATTCAATAGGATATCTTAGGAGAACTCAGGAAAGTGAGAAAGGGTTTTAGAGTCCAAACTGTTTTAAAACAACTTAAAAGTATTCCGTCAGATTCCTCCCACTCCGTGTGCTTTGTTTTCTCTAATGTAAGCCGGGCATCATCACTCTTCAACAGCCCAGCCAGTGTGGCTCAGTTGATTGAGCACTGCCCTGTGCACCAAAAGGGTGTCAGTTCCGTCCCCAGTCAGGGTACATACCTGCTTTGTAGCTACAATGCTAGCAGGGCACGTATGGGAGGCAACAGATAGATATTTCTCTTTCACATGTTTCTCTCTCTCTCCCCGCCTCTCTCTAAGCATGTCCTTGGGTGAGGATTAAAACAAAACAAACCCTCTACAATAGATTGTTGCTTCTCAAGTATTTTTATCTCATGCCATATTGTAATACATGTTTAAGGACAAAACATTGTTCCATCTGCTTCACATGGTTAATAAGTTAAAACCCAATTCAACAGTCAAATAGGATATAATAAACGTTGTAAAAATACCTGGTGCTTTGAAATATTCAGCAATCAAATTGGAGTCTGACATATTCGTTACCTAGTGATCAATATTTATGAAAATCTGTATGTGATTTCATTCCCCTCATGAAACTGTAAGGGGCAAAATAGAATATTGGGGACTAGCCCTTGTGGACAAAAGGGGCCCTATGCTAACCTGACAAGCTCAGGGAAGGCCTGCATGGTGGTCTTGCAAACTCTAAGACCTAAAGTAACCACAAGGATGGTCTGAAATTAAACTTTAACTAAAAGCGGTTTCGGTGGATAGTCACGTCATATGCCGGTGTCTTCCCTGACAAGGTCAATCTTTACCTGAACTCAGCCTATTGTCTTTTTGTATCTACGATAACATATCCTTGAAATGTCAGGGTAACTTTAAGTTCCCTTTTTTCTGGACCCCTCAGGGCACAACCAAATGCCCTGGGCGCCAGGACAGAGACCACAGATTCCTTCACTGCTATTGTTATCATGTTAATTGTTGCTGTTAGCTATCCTGCACCCACCTAAGTAAAAGAGGTATGTGTCTATTATTTTACTTTTTATCCAGTCCCAGAGGTTTCCTCCTTTGCTTTCTCCTGCCTCCCTAATCTATCACCAATGGATTTCCTGTAGCCCACTTAGATCTCCTCCTTTGATTGTAGTGTATAAAACGAGGTGAAGAACTGCCATTTTTCGGAGCATCATACCAATCCATTGAGATTCTGCTTCCTGGCAACTGTCCACAGTTTGGCTCACATAAACACACAAAAATTCTTTACAGGTTTGAATGTTTTTACATGAACAATATGGTTATGGGAAGTATTAATCATGCGCTGTTAACCATGATTGCCTTGGGTTGGTTTAAGAAAGGACATTCTGACCTGGCTGGGAGTTGTATGCACCCGGGACATGGGAGTCAACCTTGGAATGTGGACCATTCTCATTCAAGGATGGAAAGATTAACAACCTTGCTGCCCAAACAATGGAGTCTCACCCCAGCCTGAATTATGCACTTCCCCATACCTGTAATCCCTACTTCCCCATGTAATCTTTTTTTTTGTACTCTATATAAGCAGCTGGCTTAGGGGGGGTGCAGAGCAGATTTTTGTGGATGACTTGCTGTTCTCCCATTCTGCCGGCATTATTGGGATAAACACTCATATATGATTCAACCCTGTCTCTGCTGAATTGGCTCAAGTAGTGAGAGGCAGCCAGGACTCATTGGTTGTCCAGTTTCAAAACCACTGCAAGATTTCCTGGTCGTTAGCATAAGCAAGTCTATGGGGTAGAAACTCACCTGCAGTGGACCACCACAGGACCCACGGCGTAGCGCTTGGCCTGGGACGCCTTTCTCACGAAGGTCAGCACGGGCAGCGAGTATTCTGGCACTCCCATGTCGGGCCACTGCGTGTAGTGGTACTGTGTGACCACGCGCCCGCTGGGCCTTCCTTTCTGGGAGCCCTGGAAAAGACCAGACAGCGATCACAGGGATACACGCAAAACACATGGGGCTCTTCAGCAGCTTAGGGTTCACGGCTGGATGTGGGCAGCCTGTAATGAAGCAGATGTGCACACTGTTGTTGGTGATGGTTGATCTTGAGAAGGCTAACCCCTGTTTTGTAAAACTACTGTTTGGAATTCTCTGCTATTTTTTAGACGGCCTCTTATTCTAAAAAAATAATAGCTTTGCTTCCTAGCCTGCTTTAGCCTGCTTGAATAATGAGGAAGATAAGCTTAGCTGTCTGACCTTGTAGGCCAGAGACTAGATACGCCTATACTCTCAATGCCATGCCAGGTGTATTTTTAATTGGATAGAACTGTGCCATTCTCAAGGCCACCAGCGAGATTACCACTAAGCACACATAGGGCTGGCTCTTTCATAAAAAGGGCAGTTGTGCTTGTAGCTTGGCCCAGAATTTGAAAGGCATTTTTCTCTGGGTCCGCGTGTAACAATCTTATGTGTTGGCTTGGCCAGGCTGTAGTGGCCTGTGGTTTAGTCGAACACCAAGTCATGCCAGATGTTTCTGTCAAGATATTTTTAGATGTGATTGACATTTAAATCAGTAGACTTTGAGTAAAGCAGATTATGCTCCAAAATATGAGTGGGCCTCAGGCAATTAGATGAAGGCCTGAAGAGTAGACTGAGGTTTTTGAGAGAGGAAGGAATTCTCCTCACGTCTGTAACACAGACACTGCCTGAATTTCCACCCTGGAGTCAGTCAATCTCAAGCTCAGTATCTCTCTGTCCTTCTCTCTCTCTCTCTCCCCCTCCTTCCCACCTTCTTCCTTCCCACCTTCTTCCTTCCCTCTCTCCCTTCCTATTTCCCTCCCTGATTACTACATCATTGTTCTGTTTTTCCCCTTCCCTTACTTTAAGCTCCACTATTTTTAGTTGGATGTGCAGTGATGAAAGGGGCAGGAATTTTTGTTTGTGCATTAAATCCACTGCAACCATCAGCACCATGTCCAATCTAGCGCCAAAGCCATGGCTGGCATTTGGAGACTTGGAAGAAACTTTGGGATTGAGGTGTGGCTATAGTAAGAACGCTTAATGCCTTTATTATACATTGTTACCCTATCCTCCTTATACCATCCACTCACTTGCAAATGGGCAGATGTGTTACTCAAATGAGAATGTCCATCATTTATGGACTCACCTTTTTTATCTTTGTGTTTCTCAGGGTAAAATGTCTCACAGTATAATAGGCAAGCATTTGAACACTCTTCTGAGTGACCAGAAAGTTCCCATACTCTTCACTACCATCTGCAGGCCAGTACTGGTCACATTTTCTCTGCAAAAGAGAAAGTAAAGATGCTTTTCCATATCCAATATGCCACGCAAGAGCAGCGCCTGAAATCTGTACAGGTCTGAGACTGTGACAGGAATGGACTCTCTCACTCTTCTAAATATTTCTTTCCTTTCTAAGTGATTGCAGATTGGCTGAAGAGGAGACCAGGGACAGATCAAAGAAGCAAAAGGTACTTGCAATTATCCCCCAAACTTCCCCCTTTCAGATGAGGGAAGTGTGGCTAGATATATCTAGTCACTACAGGGCCAGCACTGGAATACAGCTCTTCTGAATTATACTCAACTCACTCCACATTGCTTTTTAATGAGCCCCATTTATCTTCCTCAAACTATGAAGAATGCATTTCAATAGCAGATGACTGGATTAATAGTGAAACTTTTTGCCCTAAACTGTTACGTTTTCCTTTAGCTGTCATACTTACTGGAAAGGAGTCCTGATGAGCTCTCCTACCTTTTGCTGCTTCCTAAAGCTGACTCCATGAAAGCACTTTGAAGTGCCTCTAGTCGTTACTTTGGGGATGCCATAAGGGATTACCCACATACCCTTCCCTTCTCCACGAGGTTTGTGATCATGACAATGACTTCCACATTATGCTCCCATATCATTCTCCAGAAATCTTCGGCTGTGGATTTCAGGGGGCCTTGGGCAGCAATGTAAGCTTTTGGTCTGGTGTAACCCTGAAGAAATAAATGAAAATATTTCTTACTAACTGATTTGCATGCCATTTTTAACCATCTAAGACTTTTTTTTTCTATAAAAGAAATAAAAAAATAAACCTGCAAAGCTGGATAAACTTAATAGCACTAAAACACACAGCAACGCTCCTTTAACTACATGTTTTTGTAGAAAAAGAGGGTGCACCATTCTGTGCACCTCTAATCCAAGTATATTTACTCTAAGTCTATGTACTTTGCTTAAAATCTGGTCCGTAACTGTGCTGCTTTGAAATGTGGTCCAGGCACTGGGGCCTGATTGTTTACAACAGTTAGGAAACCTCTGGTGTCTCCTTACCCTTTCCTTGGTGGAACTGAGCGACGCTAATGATTAATACTATGCTTCACTGAGCACCCACTGCTGGCCAAGATGCTCTACAAACATTGACCCTGATGCATAAGCTATCTGCAAAATGGAAGCATCATCCTCATTGGAAGATGAGGATGCTGGAGCTCAGAGGAGTTAAGTGGCTTTCCAAGCTCCCACAGCTGGCCAGCAGCAGACCTGGATTCAAAACGAGTAGTTCTGACTCCCAACCCCATGTTCGATATGACATACTTACTGCCTCATCGGGAAGCAAGAAGTGGGTGCCTGCAACAAACCCACTGGATACTTATATTTGGTGCTCACTTCTTTGAATTCAGTGTTCCACGCAGCATCAAAATGAAGGCAGCGAGATTGAGAGCTCACTGTCAGGAGAATAACTGAGCTCCACTGACATTCCGTTGACCACAGTGAAAAATCAGTAAGTTAGTCAGGGGTCTGCAGCCCCTGAGGAGCTCTAACAGGCCCTACAAAGCTAGGTGTCCTGAGGGATGTCCGAGGTTATATTGATAACTGGTTAGGAGTAATCACTTTTAGCTAGTACCACCTTGGAAGTTTTTCAATAAGGATTTATTGATCATCTGCTATCTACACAGCATTGTGCCAGGGGCTCTGGGACATGCAAAATAAGCGCTGGTCCTGCCCCCCATATTGAAGGGGTTATAAACCTCCCTAAATATCTATCTATCTATCTATCTATCTATCTATCTATCTATCTATCATCTATCTATCCATCCTACCTTGAGTATACATTCCCAGCCTGAATCCCTCACACATTTAGAAGATAAACCAAATACATGAGCTGGGTTGTTATTCAGTCTGAAATCATTTAGACAAGGGAATCTCTCACCGCTGATTTATGTTTCTTATCATCAATCATATAACATGTATTAAATACTAGTATGTGTTTGGCGCAGGGGTATAATAACTTCTTACTCTAATGTAATTTCTATAACATTTCAGTTGAAGCATGCTTACATCAACATAATTGGCATTGATGTAATCAGTCAGTTTGCCATCTTTTTCAGCAAGTTGTGCCAGCTTAACCCTACTATGGTCATCTGCAATAAAAATAAAAAATCTCATTATGGCATTGACTACTTTTAAGCATAAAGGTTCTTTACATTTACATAATAATTTGTCAAATATAATGAAAATCAATGCAATATAATTTACTATAGTAGGCTTTGGGGGACTCCAGAGATGACAAAGATAAATATAAAAATAACAAGAGCTTCTGCCTTCAAGTTTTCTAATGCAAAAGGTGAGAATAGACATATGCACAGAAAGGAAGGCTGAGGTGTTGAGAGAGGTGCAAAGTAGTAGGGGGAGCATGAAGGAAGAACCTGTATTGGTTTGGGATGATAAACATTTTGGTAGAGATTGAAACCTGAACTTGACATCTTAGATTGGTGTCTACAGGTGGATATTGGGCTGTGAACTGAGAAGAGCCACTGAAGGGAGAGAAGAGTGATGGGGGTCTCAGGAAGCTGATGGCGGTAATATGCCCTGAAGATGAGGCTGATGGAGGGAGAAACGTAGAGAAGGAAGCACAAGGGACCTAGGAAGCGTCTGCGAATGGTTACAGCAAACAGCTCCCTCAAGGGAAGAACCTCACAGAGGAACTCCTGCAGAGGGAGACAGGAGAAAGGTTGCCCAGCAACAGACACGGATCCTGCCCTGTCCATCAAGGGGGATGAAAGCTATGGTGACTTCCACACTGCGGACTGTGGTAACTTACACATGTTGAAATGAAGTGTGTGGGATGAACTGCATTTCCACAGAGAGACTATATTCGGGGGACTAAGAATAAGAAAGAAAAATGTTACAGGAAGAAAACATGGGAGTTTCCCAGGGCAGACTATTCTTTTCAAGGGTAAAGAAGTGAGTACAGACCAAACCGTGACAAGATAGAGTTATTCAGTGATATTAATGCTTCTGTGACGACAGCTGCTCACACAGGTGTAGGGATATAAGCAGAAATGATGTATGGCAATGGAATGAGCGGTGAGAGGCCAGGCTCACCAATTTTTGTATTTTTGTTCTAATATATTTTGATGGATGTTCCTGGCTAACTTTTCTGAGTTGTTTTTCTCCATCTCTAAAGCAGGACTGTTAGTTACCTATCTTGCCAAATTGTTTCAGGAATTAAAGAAAATAATGTTGTGTGTGTGTTTAATCCTCACCTGAGGATATTTTTCCATTGAAAGGGAGAGGGAAAGACAGAAATATCGATGTGAGAGAAACACATCGACTGGTTGCTTCCTGCACATGCCCCGACCAGGGCCTGGGCCTGGGAGGAGTCTGCAACCAAGGTGCGTGCCCTTGAATGGAATCGAACCCGGGACCCTTCAGTCCACAGGCTGACACTCTATCCATCCAAACCGGCTCAGGCTAAACAAAATGATGTTTTTACAGTGCCAGGCACATAGGAGTTGTTCAACAAATGTTAATCTCCATCTTCTTTTTAGTTACCTGTTGGGTATTTCCTATTTAGCTGGTAGAGGGAAGAGTTTAACAACTTCACCCTCTCCAAGAAGCAGCTGAGTTTTTTGTGCAGCCAGACAGTTGCTTCAGTTGAGGAAGACAACCATTTTTTTACTAAAAAAATAAACATTGGTGTAAGCCCCCTGGAAAGACAGGCAGCATCTATGCAAACTATTTAGAAAAAAATGTAATAACGAAAGGGAGGCGAGTGCAGTTTCATTGGCCTCCAGAAGCTGGACTGGAACCAGTATTTAAATAACCAGGCTCATAATACCATGTTTATAGGGGTCTAGGGAAGCACACGGAATATATAAGGAAGAATGTAAGTAGAGATTCAGGAAGGGGGATGAAGATGGATTGCAAGAGATGGAGGGGAGGGAATACAGAAGAAAATCAGAGGGAAGAGATAGAAACAAGAGTTGATATATATATATATATATATATATATATATATATATATATATATACATGTTGCATCTTTATGTTGTATACCTAAAACTAATATAATGTTGTATATGTCAATTATACTTCAATTAAAAAAACACACACAGAAGATGGTAATTTTATAGGAAAAAAAAAGGTAAACTTGCATTAAGGAAAAAAGCTATTGAGAAGAAAAAGAGAAACACAACTTAGAAATTAAAGGGAAAGAAGGAATCCAACTAACCCTTTATAAGACCCCAGGAGGAATGGCAAGAGAGGGAGGAAAGAGTGGAAGGAAAAATAAAGTCCAAAGAAAATATGACTTGGTTAATAAATTCACATAATAGTAAATAGATCTCAAATGCAAATAGGACCATGGAATATAAATAATGACAGAAACCACAAGAACAGATTTATAGTCAATGGGACCTGAAGAAAGAGCTGGATTAAAATGAGTTTGTTTTATTTAAAAGAAACAGGGAACTGGGGGCCGGGAAGGGATTAACCAAAGAACTAATATGCATATATGCACAGCCCATGGACACAGACAACAGTGCTGTGAAGGCCTGGGGAGGGGAAGAGGTAGGGAGGGTGGTCAATGGGGGCAAAAAGGGGACAACTGTAAAACTTTCAACAATAAAGGTAAATTTTTAAAAATAAAAGAAACAGATGTCATTAATGGCAAAATGCATTTAAACTGGAGTGATACAATGCGCTGTATTATCTAACACAGTGATTCTCAACCTGTGGGTCGTGACCCCTTTGGCGGCGGAACGACCCTTTCACAGGGGTCGCCTAAGACCATCCTGCATATCAGATATTTACATTACGATTCATAACAGTAGCAACATTACAGTTATGAAGCAGCAACGAAAGTAATTTTATGGTTGGGTCACAACATGAGGAACTGTATTTAAAGGGCCAGAAGGTTGAGAACCACCGATAACACATGTGTTATTCCCTGACATAAAGGCTTTGTAACAGTGACCACAGGTCTGCTGAGAAGACTTGAGGACATTGTTTAAGGGCATAGCAATGACAATGGTAGCCAAGCCAGAGCTGAGTGAAGGACATACTTACAGGCAACGATATTTACGTAGCGGTTCTTGTGCTTGTTGTCTGGGTGATTGGAGCTGTCTGCTGTGATACCTAAGTCAACAGTACAGCTCTGCACTTCCTGGAAAGAAATCGTAAGTGCAACATTTTCACACGTGTCCTTTCAGACAAAGGGCCTTAAAATATAATGAAGACAAAACAAACAAAATAGTCTATCCAAAAAAATTTTAGCATGTTACAACTATTTCTTGGCTAAGAGAAAATGCAGTGAAATAATGCCTTACCTGATAAAACTCTTTCAGTGTCTAATGAGGGAATGAATGCCAAAAAAGTAAAGAAATCAAATTCCACAGCACACGACAAATGAGAAAAAAAAGTGTTCATATTAGGTTTACAATGGAAAACTATGATCATGCAATAAATACATTTGTCAAATACAAAACAGAATGTTTCAAACAGTTACATGCAAATCAAAATTTCTAACAATTTGGAACTTTAAAATTATGTGAAAGGAAAAATTAACATTTTTAAAAAGGACAGTGGTAAAATAATATGATGGTTTTTTAAAAATTCAGGTGAGAAAGCCATCTATTTGATGACACATTTTGTCATATTAGGTAGATTTGCTAATATCCAAATATAATGCTATTTGATCACTGTAGCACTATTTGAAACTGTGAATTAGTGATACATATTTTTGTTTGAGTAATTTTAAAGAATAAAACACTTCCTATTAGGTGGTTTGAAATAGATTTAGGGTTACAAAATATTAAAAATCACCAAAACCTTTTTATCGTATATTCTAGGTCATTTTGAAACAAAAATTTAGATAGCATTACTTTCTATACACTGACCTCTTTTTAATTTAATCTTTAATGGGTATAGAAAGTTACTTCTGACAATTATCTTTAAAAAGGAGCTAAAATATTTTTCAGAGATATTTTCTAACTATATTAGTTTGGAATTAATTATTTAATATTAAAATAATGACATAAAAGCCTTACACTTTTTTGAGAAAGTATATAACCCAAATATGAACCTGATTAATCACAAATGGCCCAGCCTCTCTCCAGGTAAGCTTTTAATGTCTCTTTTGCAGCAAGTCATTCTGACTCTAGATTTAAAAACAATCTAATATTTAAAAGGTATAGCATTATTAGTTACTAAGCTAATTATTAAGTTAATGAAAAGTTTTCTTTCTTGAATCAAACTGTGAGTTAAAAGCAATGGAATTAAAAAACACATTCTGAGGTTATTAATTTCATTATTACAAATAGCATAGTAATATTTAAAATGATTTTATAGTTGTGAAAGTGATAAGTTTGCTTTTGCCCATATGCTATCAGCAACTTTATTATAAATTGTTTATTTTTCCTGATGGTTTTTAACATTCGGAAAATCAGACCTATCCTTGGCACATTCTCTCACTTTCAATTATGATTTTGTTTGAGGTGAGCCTGGTAGTTTCTATGAGTTAAAATCGGACCACTCAGTAACCTCTGTTAAATAAGAACAATTAATTTGACGTTTTAAATATGTAATTCTTTATATTATTCCGCTTTACTTAGTCATTATCTCACACTGATTTCTTATTCAAAGTCGCTATGGCTTGGGTTTTTTTAAGATTTGGTGAATTGCCTATTTTAAATTTAGTGAAACTACATTACTTTTCATTTCTATTTCTTTTGATTTCGTAAAGCTTTCTCATCTGTGGCATCTTCCTTCCCTAAATGCACCTTGGTTGGCGTGACTCCTGGGAAGCAGTTGCTGGGTGCAATGGAGAGAGTGGCACACCCTCTGATCAGGAGCAGAGCTGAAAGTGCTTTAAAGAGGGAGGTCCTTAGCCCGGCAGGTGTGGCTCAGTGGTTGAGCGCCGCCGACCTATGAACTAGGAGGCCACAGTACTATTCCCGGTCAGGGCACATGCCCGGGTTGTTGGCTGGATCCCCAGTGTGGGGTGTGCAGGAGGCAGCCGGTCAATGATTACCTCTCACCATTGATGTTTCTCTCTCTCTCTCTCTCTCTCTCTCTCTCTCTCTCTCTCTCTCTCTCCCTATCCTTTCCTCTCTCAAATCAATAAAAAAGTATATTTTTTTAAAAAAAGGTTCTTAGAGCACTTGGATATTCAGGAGGGAGACAGAAAAGCCACATAATGCTTCCTAGAGGGGGATGGGGGTGGTGGGGGAAGAGAGGGGAGAGGGGGGGCTGAAGATCCCTAGCTTTCTGGAATGGAAAGGACATGAACTTGAAAATCACAGACCTAGGTTTGAATCCCAGCCCTGCTATTTTAGTTATTAATTCACTTCTATGGAAACTGATTTCATCATCAATGTAAATAAAAGCAAATAACTTCTAGGGTTGGGTGAGGGCTGAATGTAGAGTCACCTAGTACAGTAAGTGACCCTATTTTGAAAAATCTGTAAACTGACAGTTCAATGGGCCATGATCAATTCACAGCAAATTTATCCGCCTCATCAAGAGTATTCTAAGGGATGTTACTAGAAAAATTTTCATTGATTGTAAATTTTAAATGCTTCTTAGAAATGTATATGTATATTTTTTTTAGAAATTGGGATGTTCCTTTGTATAATATTTATTATACCTGTATAATACGTGCTTCTGCATTTACAGTGCTGTGATATTTATAATTAACCATTTGTATATACTTTGGCTGAGAAGCATGAAATTTAGTCATTTAGGGTAATTTATGTAATTTAGGAAATTAAAAGGAATCAGTGTTACTAATGCCTATTACTTTTTAAAAAGAATGCTAGAGTTCTGTATTTTATGTGCTAGTATTAACTATGTTTTTTAAAAATGTTTCCACTAACATGACATGGCTTTTTAAAATGGAAAACCAATTTTCTAAATTATATGATAACCATACCACATCTCCTAAACACATATATGGAACTAATATTCTCACCAGAAGTCAAAATGGTTTCAATGTCATTAGGTCAAAAAATAGTCTACTGCTGAATCGTTTAAATTTGCTATTTTCCATATTACTTAACATAGACGTAGTAAAATCATACCTCGAATTCTTCAGTAAACCCACTACTTGCATGTAAGTCTGCAACATGCTTTGGAAAGTGCTTTATTGGAATTGCTCCAACATCATCTAAGTGAATAAAAAAAATGAGGTTGGAAAGGGTAATTCAACTTACATGAATGTGCTCCCATTATAAAGATTTATTGGTGGCTCCTTCTAAAACAACTTCAAAATTTAATTATTCTTATAACCCCAATGAAACATTTAGCAACACTTACCAATTTTCTCTATATTTCCTATCAATCATAATCTACATTTTAGAATTCTGACTAGATCAAGAATCTCTTTTCCTTTTATATTCCAAAGAGAAAAGAGTTCATTTTCAATGTTAAATTATAAATGCCACCAAAGCCTCACTTTTTATCAGTGAACTGCAACTCTTTATGGCTAACTTTCTTTAACATGAGTAGGAGTTGCATGTAAATTCTAGGGAAAAATGCAGAAACAATATACTTACAATTTTATCATGGACATGATATATAGTGCAATTTCAGTTTTTAAAAAATTGTATAGCTCAATGTCTTACAGTTAAATAGTAAGTTTTTTTACAGTTGAAAACATTTTTCCTTTATTTTATATGTAATAGAGAAGACTTATATGCAGACTGTTCATTAAAAATGATGTCAAAAATTTTGGGGACTTTTAATCTTTAGTGTTTCAAGAATTTTAACTTGAAAATATGCTATGGAAACAAACTCATCGTATCTTTGAGTTAATTGTGAAGAGGCCAAATTATTTCAACTGGCTCTATTTTTATTCCTGGAAAGACTTTCTTAGATTAAACATATTACTAGTTCACAGCATGCAATTTCACAAGTGATTTCTCTGACAAGGAAACATCAAACACATTTCACTGGAAACAGTTATTTACATCAACAGCTGTTCAAGCATCCAGGCCATTTAATATTTTTAAGCCTCAATTACCAAGAATTGGTTGGTTAAAAAAAAATTAGAATCCATCTGTTCTCTCTCTTCGATGAGTATACCTGAATACTAACATGGAATTAGCCAGTTAAGCTTAAGAAACTCTAGACAAAGGTGTAATTCCACCTTCACACCTACTGGAGGGTCTTGCCTGCAAGTAGCTTTTATAAGCAGATAAGGAAACAGAAATAATTTGTCACATCAAAATTGTTGGTTCTTTACTAAAGGTCCTTCCAATCCACTGATGCTATCTTGTACAGGTAACCTCTTCGCACAAGCAAACTGACTACTTTTTATTTACAATTAAGTTATTTTGCTAATTGCTTTTATGAATTGGTCTGCAAGTGAGACCAAAATATCTTTTTATTTTCTGATTTTATATGAAAATGCACATACTTGGGTGATCAGGAGTGCATTTTTGAGAGCTGAGCAGGGAAAAAAGAGGAGATGCCCTTGATCACTATTTTGAGAAGCAGAACAGGGATTTTGGCTTTCCTGAACAAGATCCTGATTTTGGATTTATTTTTTATATTGCTAATGATAACCTATGCTGGACTTTGGATAATATTATGGCTAATTTGCATACCCAGGCTAACAGGATATGTAGAAGAGGTAAGTTTGAAAGTGAAGGGAATCAAAATGCAATAGATAACAGAACTGAAAGTCACAAATCCCTTATATGTTCATGAGAAATGGTGCTGTCCTAACAAATACACAGTAGTTTAATACAAAGAGTTAAACAGAAATAAGACAGTAGCGGATTAAAGACATAGAGTTAATGAAAGAGGAAAAACAGTCGAAGATGTCTGACTCCTATGCTTGTTAAAAGTTACAAAGAAAATGCTTCTCTTTTTTCCTTTTATTTTTTAAATCCTGAGATTTCAGAAGGTAATATCAGGTAGAACTTGTGTCTTTAGCAGTAATATATGCAGTACCAGAAAATTTAAAAGGAGGCTTCTGTAAAATGGCCACGTGGATGAATTTTTCCTTTTGTTTTCCCTGATTTGGTGACTGTCCATGGCCTTATCTCACCTTCTATCTGTGCTTCCTCCATAGGCCACACATTTCTAGACAATTCCTTTTTTGTTATCTCTTTCATGCTGAGAGGTTGTACAATGGTAATAAAATAAGTGTCTGGGAATGTAGTCATAGTGTGAACTCTAGGGTCAATGGGTGTCTTAAATGACACTGGCTGATTCTTGCATAGTGTTAATCAGGCAAATTCTGATAAAAATAGTTGACTTTTTTTCTAACATAGTTAAGAAACCTTTTCCCACATAAATGCAGATGATCAGAAAGAACTAAAGATTCTCCTCATTTTTTTTAAAAAAATATACTTTATTGATTTTTTACAGAGAGCAAGGGAGAGGGATAGAAAGTTAGAAACATCGATGAGAGAGAAACATCAATCAGCTGCCTTCTGCACACTCCCCACTGGGGATGTGCCCGCAACCAAGATACATGCCCTTGACTGGAATCGAACCTGGGACCCTTGAGTCCACAGGCCGATGCTCTATCCACTGAGCCAAACTGGTTAGGGCAAGATTCTCCTCATTTTTGTTATTTTGTCCTATCCACCCTATTGCATTGGTTTAGTCCATTTTTGTAGTTTAGGTTTCCACTAAAGAAGCTGAAAGGACCCAAACTCAGCATTATTCTTAACTAATATGTTATTGCTATAAGTGCTATGTTCTTTAACATAGTACATCTGAACGATTATAAGCTATTTTCCCACATCCTATGTATGGCTAAGAATGTTCAAAATTTCTGAGAACAAGTTATACAACTGGATGCCTGATACATGATGTAATACATATTTTGGGCAACACAGATGTTTACTAAAGTATATTATAGGCATTTGCAAAGTACAATAAGGACAACCCTTCCAGCATTTTGCTTTGCATTCAACACCAACCAGCTACGCATGGTCATACGTTAAGCTATTACCTGAAACTGGAAAGACAGGTGTTGGAGGTGTGGATATTACTCTGGGGGAAGTACTGTCTTCCAAGTAAAAGTGTGCAGTCTGGAAACATTTCCTGGAAGGGAAAGAAAGCAATTTAAACTACCAGCTGCCTCAGAGAATGAGACGATTTCTGACCTGCTTAAAAGTCATGACAGAAATCTTCAGAAACAAAACATAAGGGGAAATCTGTATCAATTCTTATGAAACACAAAGTATTGGAGCAATTTATGGCCTCCAAATTTATCTCAGTTTTATGTGCCAGATGCAGAAGAGCAAGTGGGTATCGGACTTGCTGAAAGCAGAGATGGTATTTGAAGTTGTCGCTGAAGTGGTAGCTTTGCAGAGGTCGAATGTCTTAACACCCTAGTTACTCTTCCACTGTTTGTACCTTGGATAGGCCCACAGTGGAAAAGAGCCTGTCCAAAGCTATTTTCACTCAACATTTCAGTGACCAGGCCCGTCCGAGCCCATTCAGCCGCTAGCAAAAGGCAGCAAGCTATGATTGTGTGGAAACAAAATTCCACAGTGGTAACATTTTGATGAAAAAAGAAGTCAGCTTTATACTGTATGATAATGCACTGATGACAGAACAGAGTGAGGAAATAATGAGCATGTAACCAAAAACAGGGGTGATTTTCTTCCCAACAGATGCTAGCCTTGTTGATGAGGGTTTTGAGAATAAACATATTTGGAATCAACGATAGCTATAACCTACAATGTCACCTGCATCTATTTCTATTCAGATAATAAGAGTAACATCTGGTAAGAACACACTACAAACTACTGAGAAGAGCAAAGAACCAACTGCTGCTATAAATGAATGCAAAACATGCTTAATTTAAAAATTTAGATAATTAAAACTGCTAATGACACTCTTTGATGTGGGTCATTTAATTTATTTGAAGTATTATTCATGAGTGGTTAAGTTTATTTTGAATAAATGCCAATCTCATTTTCCACTTAAAAGCTTCAAGCTACAAGATATTTATCCTAAAAAACTCTAACATAACATTTGTTCTTCCATGACACACCTACATTTTTTAAAATTTTTTAAAAATATTTTTTATTGATTTTTTTACAGAGAGGAAGGGAGAGACATAGAGAGTTAGAAACATTGATGAGAGAGAAACATCGATCAGCTGCCTCCTGCACACCTCCTACTGGGGATGTGCCCGCAACCAAGGTACATGCCCTTGAATCGAACCTGGGACCTTTCAGTCCGCAGGCCAATGCTCTATCCACTGAGCCAAACAGGTTAGGGCCACACCTACATTTTTTCAGCAATCAGTCCTCTGCATAAATTCTTCAATGGCTTCCCAATAGAATGGTTTTCAATTATTTCAGGAAAGACTAAAGACCCTTCATGATTTGGTCCCTTACCTACTTCAACTCTCTCATCTCCTTTAACTCCTTCCCTTACTCAATGGGCTCTAGTCCTCATGGCTCCTCTCTTTCTCCCTGGAGGAGGCCCTGTTAGTACCATCTCAAGCCCTTGGCTCTTGCTGTTGCCTCCGGCCACCTTCCTCTTCCCCATCAGTTTTGCATCGGTGCAAAAGCCACTTCCTCTGAGAGTCCTTCTTTGACCATGCTAGCTAAAAATACCAGCCTAGCCCACCAAGTTACTATTCTCTGCCCTTTGTTTGCTTTGTGGCACTTAGCACTGTGTGATACCTTATCTATGTACCTGTTCATTTGCCTTATATGTTTTTAGCTGGTCCCCCCTCATCAGAATGTAAGTCCCACTAAGGCAAAGTACTTTGTCTTAATCAGTGCAGTGTCAGTCCTCAGTGCTAAGAACAGCTCTGGCATGTGCAGGTGCCCTCAGATATTTGTTCAATGAATTCACTGCTATCCGTATGAGTCACATAACATTATATAGTTTATTTGTAACCTTCATGTCACAAGAAAAAAATTCAAAAGCAACGATGTGCATTGCAAAACCTAGCCCTCTGCTGCAATGCTATAAGTCTTTGATAATGAAACCTGTGAGAACATAGATAATGGAGAGAACACAAGAATGGCTTCAAAAGCGAGCAGATGGTGCAAGAGGAAGATGAGTGGATGTAGACTCAAATGACAAAGGGATCCTGTTCACATCTGGAAAGTGCAGTAGATATGGCAGATCAATGAAGAATGGAGGGATGAGGGCCAGCCTATATAATAAAAGCCTAATATGCTAAGTATCTGACTATTCGTTCAACCATTCGACCAGTTGCTATGATGTGCACTGACTACCAGGGAGCAGATGCTCTGACCTGTAAGTTAGCTTGCTGCTGGGGTCTGGCAGATCGGGACTGGGTGAGACAGGCTGGACACGCCCTAGAGCCCTCCTGAAGTCCCTCCCCAGCCCTGATTGTGCACTGGTGGGGTCCCTTGGCCTTGCCTGCACCTTATCCCAATCCAGGACCCCTCGGGGGATGTAGGAAAGCTGGTTTCAACCTGATCCCCGCAGGTCAGGCCGAGGGATCCCAGCGGTGCACGAATCTGTGCACTGGGCCTCTAGTAGGTCTCATGATAAAGCAACCATCCCCTAGCCCAGCCGTGGGCAAACTACGGCCCGCGGGCTGGATCCGGCCCGTTTGAAATGAATAAAACTAAAAAAAAAAAAAAAGACCGTACCCTTTTATGTAATGATGTTTACTTTGAATTTATATTAGTTCACACAAACACTCCATCCATGCTTTTGTTCCGGCCCTCCAGTCCAGTTTAAGAACCCATTGTGGCCCTCGAGTCAAAAAGTTTGCCCACCCCTGGCCCTAGCCGGATAGCTCAGCTGGTTAGAAGATTTCCCAGATACACCAAGGTATTGGGCTCAATCCCTGGTCAGGGCACATACAAGGAGCAACCAATGAATGTGTAAAAAAGTGGAACAACAAATTGATGTTTCTCTCTCTCAAATCAACCAACCAACCAATCAATCAATAAAGAAATGATCCTATTGAAATACCACATTTGAATAGAATTGAAAGCAGACTGGAGCAGAAACCACAGGGAAAATTTGGCTTATCTTTGCAACCACAGATGTAGCATATTCTGAAACTGGGTTAGATACTTGCTTTTAAGATCACGGAGTACAGTCTCTTTCATTCCTCTAAAATAAGGTTACACAAGCAGGTAAAAGGGTTTGTATTCACTTTTCAATGAATCTTAAAGCTATAAAATGCATGAAGAGACAGTGCAATATAGCAGCTGATACAAGAATCTCTTCTACAGCATCTTTGACACATAAAGAAGGCCCAGTCTGAATGCCTTCAGTAACAAGGAGCTCACTTCTTTTTATCATCTTTAGTTGCTCGCTATTTTTTTTCTCACACTACTTCAAAGCTCATTCCCTTCTAAGTGTCTCCAAATGGTATCAAAGGGGAGGCCTTCCTGTCCCACTGTTGTGCCTCTTACTGTTGAAATTGTTCTTGTATCAACCCAAAACTCAGTCTCTCTATTCCTTTAACACACTGGCTCTAGTTCTGTATGTTACAGATTTTCAGATTATGGTACCCAGTATCTTACAATATGTATACCCTATCTACCTATGGTCCTCACCTTTTTTGACATTTCTACTCTAATAATGCTAACAAGTTACAGATCATTGAACACGCCCTTTTCTGACCTAACTCAGTATTTCTCCTCCCAGCTTTAAACATTATTCTCCTTCTGATCAAATGCCTCTCTTACTGATATGCCAGGCAAGCGCTGTCTCCTTCAAGACCGCTCAGTGGCATCTTCCCCGGGAAAACATTCTCTTGCTGTCTGAGCAGACTCTAGCACTCAGTTACTCTGTTCCCACTTCACCTAATACAAACCTCCATTCACAATCACCTTTACTTGATTTAAAAAATATGCTTAATTAATCCTGACCATCACCTCACTGGACATTATTCTCCATTATTTTATTTTAAATTCTCTTCTTAATTGGTGGTTAGAGTAATTACTTTGCAATATATTTATTTTGTGCCATGCCATATATATTTAAAGATAGGAATTATGTAGACTCAACTCTTTCTTTTTTTAAAAATTGATTTTAGAGAGGAAGGAAAGGAAGAGATAGAAACATCAATGATGAGAGAGAATCATTGATTGGCTGCCTCCTGCATGCCCCCCAGTGGGGATTGAGCCTGCAACCCAGGCATGAGACCTTGACCGGAATCGAACCCGGGACCCTTCAGTTCGCAGGCCGATGCTCTATCCACTGAGCCAAACCAGCTAGGGATACACTCAACTTTTAATACAGTGCCTGGAGTACCACAGGTATTAAAAATTGAATGATTAGATGGATTTTCAGGAGCAAGTAAATCCACCAATCATAAATTAGTTTACAGCTGCATTCTAAAGTCTCTTATCTACCCAAGCCCCAAATGGGATAACTTAAAAATCTCAAAGCACTTGGGAGGGAGAGGTGTAGTATATAGCTAGAGAAAGATGAATGCATGGATGGATGAATGGATGGACAAACAGAAAGAGCTTGTCTCTGAGAAAATGGGAAGAAGATAGCATATCATAAAATAGAAAAGATAAATTAAAACACATTGGTACTGACGTTTAACATGTTACTACTGTTCATTGTAGTATCTGGGTAAATACCAACTCTACTTTTTTTAGCAAAAGAACCTTGTAAGTAGGAAAATCATACCAAAAAGCCTGTAAGTGGGAAATATTAAAACAGTGCAGGATAAATTCTGGATGAAGGGCATTTGTATATTGCTACTAGGTAATCTTACCTAGGAAGTGACATTCTACCTAAAAGGCAGCACGGTACTGGGAGGCCTCTATTCTGGGGTGGTAGCTCCCCTCAATGGCCTACAAACTTAAATTTAAGATGAAGAGAGAATTCGAAATGCTTTTCTTCCCACTCCCACCAGTCAAAACAATGTGTCTATGGCAAGTTCTTTTCTACACTGCTTTTAATGAATGCTGTTTTGTTGAATATAACTTTGGCGTTTCGTTTTTTTTAAAAATTCTAACTACTAAAAAAGCTCTAAAAAAATTTACCCCTGGTCTTTTTAAAAAGAACTTTTTGACTATCTTCCTTATCAAAGTAATTTTGCATCTTTGAAATTTACAACTTGGCTTATGTAAATTATACCTTAAAACATCTGGAAAATAATTTCCAGGCATATTATTTAATGTATGACAAGACACTATCTATAGTCCATCTGTTCTGTATAAGCAATGACTGTCTTCACGTCTATGTGCTAAGTGTTGATCACTGTGTCTCCTGCTAATTATCACTCAGCCATGATGAAAAAGTGATGACTGTTTTAAACTTGCAGACATAGGCCCTATCAATCAACGTTAATCTGATTATTCAATTTACACCTTTTCATCACAGTAAGTATTTAGAATTAAAAACTCAACATTTGTAATTATTATTCCATTTTTTAGATCCTTATACAAATAGGAAACACTATCCATCCCTCATGCTGTATTCATGACAGAACCCAAAAGGGCTGACTGAAATCTGTACGGTAATCTAGTGAAACTTCCCTGCAAATGGTAAAAAGAGAAAACTAATTCTGAGGTGGGTGAGTGAGGTGCCCAAGGCCATAAAACAAATGCCAGGATGAACTGGGAAAGGGACCCAAATTTTATCACCTCTAATTTATTCTGTCTTCCTGCTACAACATCTTTTCTCTCAAGGTTTGCACAAAACATAGGGGACCACCTTGAGTTAGGTAAATTAGACAAAAGAGAGGATTTAGCATAACACTCTGAGGTTATATTTTTCTCCTAAAAACTAGGCTAGAAAAATGTTTAAATATGTAAATTTGGAAACACATATAAGGGCCATTGGGACCCTTGGTATGATTTAAAAAATATTTTTATTGATTTCAGAGAAGAAGGGGGAGAGAGAGAGATAGGAACATCAATAATGAGAGAGAATTATTGATTAGCTGGGGATGGAGCCTGCAACCTAGGCATGTGCCCTGACCGGGAATGGAACCATGACCTCCTGGTTCATAGGTCGATGCTCAACTACTGAGCCATGCCAGCTGGGCCGGTATGATTTTTAACCTTCCCACAGGCTGTAGTTTCCAGGAAGGCCTAAAAAGTTTCCAAATTGACTAGTGGAATTATATTGTTCACAAATGCATCTACATTGGAATTTGGGTAATTGACACAAACCTTGAAGAATATACTAACACTGGCATTTTGTAATTTAGCAAATGACACCCCTACTGTATTATTGATCTAAAAGATTACATTTCGCCCTAACCGGTTTGGCTCAGTGGATAGAGCGTCGGCCTTTGGACTGAAAAGTCCTGGGTTCGATTCCAGTCAAGGGCATGTACCTTGGTTGTGGGCACATCCCGTGCAGGAGGCAGCCGATCGATGTTTCTCTCTCATCGATGTTTCTAGCTCTCTATCCCTCTCCCTTCCTCTCTGTAAAAAATCAATAAAATATATTTTAAAAAAAAAGAAAAAAAAAAGATTACATTTCAAAGAGATTTAACTTCACATGGATGTGAGTAGAACAGCTATGTCAAGTTCTGAAATGGGTAAGTCAAAGTAGCAAACTTTATCAAAACATTTGATAGCTGGATATAAAATATACACATAAAGCCCAGCTGGTTTGGCTCAGTGGAAAGAGCATCAGCCTGCAGACTGAAGGGTCCCTGGTTCGATTCTGGTCAAGGGCACATGCCCAGGTTGCGGGCTCGATCCTTGGTAGCGGGCATGCAGGAGGCAGCCAATCAATGACTCTCTATCATCATTGATGTTTCTATCTCCCTCTCCCTTACTCTCTCTGAAACCAATAAATATATTAAAAACAAAACAAAACACATAAAACCATCAGAGTGTTAATGCACTCTCTATTCAGGGTACATCACGTGTTATTTGTGAAGAAATGAGAAACATCTTATTGGTGAAAGTTAAATTAATATTGTTCAACTTGTAATTTTATATTTTTCCCCTGCATGATACAGATGGAATGACCCATTATTAATTGAAGATAAAAAAACACTCCAAAATTTAATTTTCTATGAAATACCAAATCGTATTGAAATAAGAGTAATTTTCAGATTTGTAGAAAATAAACTTAAAATATTAAGTAAGAGATTAGAAGACTCATAATACTTATTTCAATCTTATAACTCTAAACTATCTGACATCTTTATTGGAACTTTTTACTAGCACTATTTGCTATAAAGTAAAATTAGGTCCTGCTTTCCATCTTATTTTAAATTTGTTTAACTCCAATTCCCAATAAGTCTAAAAACTGGTTTGGCAGGGGAAATATGATTAGCTATAAATAAGTCATTTAAATAAATATGGTATCAATGTTGGTAAGAAGGAAGAAAAACAATATGAATTCTTGTTGAGCAAACATGTATGAATTCTGTACTGTGATCTCGGGCCTCTGCAGAGCATGGGATCTTCTGGAAAAAGAGTCATTGGCAACTACAGAACTTACTGAAGAAAGCAGCTTTGTTTGATTCATGTTGTGGACAAAATAGGCACCTAACCCATGTACAATAACAGAAGCATGATCTGTTCTCCACATTCTGCAGTCTACTCTGTTTTGAAAGGAAATCAGGTATAAAATACAGTTGGCCTTGAAAACATTCTACCATAGCCAACCAATGTCATGCAACCACATGCTTCAGATACTCAAGTCATCCTGCTTCCAGTCTTGCCTCCTGCCTGCAATGCCCTTCTCCTTTATCTTTATCTCCACCTGCTTCTTCTTTTCTTTTCTTTTTTTTTTTTTTTTTTTTTTTTTTTACAAAGCCTTGTGAGGGCTTTCTAAATTTTTTTTTATTAACATATTTTTATTGATTTCAGAGAGGAAGGGAGAGATCGAAACATCAATGATGAGAGAGAATCACTGATAGGCTGCCTCCTGTATGCCCCACATGTGCCCTGACCAGGAATCAGACCGTGACCTCCTGGTTCATCGGTCAACACTCAACCACTGAGCCACGTTGGCCAGGCCTATCTCCACCTGAATCCCGTCCAGCTCGAGCACTATATTACATTTGCCTGCCACTTCTGGCCTGTCAAGATCCTGTGTTCTCTTTTAGCTTTAGCTCTTTAGCTCTTTTAGACCATTTTAGCTTTACAGATATCAGCTGCCATGCATGCACTTTTATAATATTTTATGTATTTTCATGGAAAATTACTTCTCCTCAATGAGCATAAATTTCTTGACAGAACTGACTGTCATTCATTCATTTAAAAATATTCTCCCGTAGTTGTTACCTTAGGTACATGGAAAATAGTCAATATTTTTGAAATAGCAAATATTTTTCAATAAAATGAGAATATACTTTGGGATAACACATAAAGAATGGTAATATGGATTTATAGCAAAATGTTGTAACCAAAAAGGAGTTAATTATAGATCTGCTGAACAAAATGCTCTTTGAAAACAGAATTAAAAAGTACTAAGCTAGGCCCTTTACTTGGTTTACAGGCATGGTTCTCCTTATCATTATGAAGCTCTTGTTCACTAACTGACACAATCAGAACAGCTGTCCGGACTGAACTGTGTCCATGTAAACTCACTAATTTGCTTTGTGTTGATCTTGCTATAGGATGGGAAGCTTATGATGGCTACAATTTCCCTGTCTTTTAAAGATTTTAGCAGGTTATTGGTGGGAATGAAGCAAAATTTCATCCTCAAGGCAAATTATAATATATTTTCAAATACCATGGGTCTTTATATGGTCATTAATTTAAATTTATATTTTAATTGCTTGAATTTTACTTTTATATATGGGGTATTTTTTTTTTTTTTTAGTATGCAGTTGATATGCATCTTGTGCAAAATCCAATAATTAAAAAACTACTTTTTACTATGTCAAAAATTATGTATTCTTAAGTACTAACTTTAAAAATTATAACAGTAGGAGCACTGAAGCTGAGAAGGTTATAATCATGTTAAATGTTATGTTAAGGTTTGAATGTTAAATATGAAAGTATAACTGTAAAAGTACTGCATTATAATAACTTAAGCCAAAGGTCCTCCATTTTACCTTTCATTGTTTGATTGAAGTATGAAGAATAATCAAATTTTTCATTATTATGACTCTGGATTCAAAAATTAATCTCATTCATAGTACCTGGATAAGTTAATGGTAGCTCTCAAGTATAAAGAATTTGAATGTGCTTTGACAAACTTTCAGGTAAAAACAAGGCAAAAATCTGAGCTTTATGAAATACATCTCCAAAGAAAGCACTCAACTTACCTCCAATAGATGAGAATACCCACAAGAACCACTAGACAGATAAAAGTCAGGGCTGACACGATCACAAGGGGTATAACTGCCTTCTTTTCGGATTCCAACCCCTCAGCTAGACCAATACGAGACTCATGGCTACTATTACTGGCCTCTGTAGTCGGAGAAAATGAAGAGAGTTGATATTTAAATTTAAAGGAAAGTTACAACATTTTCAATCAAATAATTGCTATTTTCAATCATAAACAATTGCAAATAATTGCTTACCTTTAAAATTTTGACTCTATGATGCAAAGAATGTTTATGACTATAAGCCAATTTAAGTAAACCAAAATCTAAAAAGAAGGCAGGCAATCAGACCTGAAGAACTATAATATCCTAACAGAGATTGGCTCCCAGGTAGCGGAGCTATGGCAAGCGTGAGCATAATACTGCCTTGAGAAGACTGTTAACAGGAAAATGGAAGCATTAAAATAAGAAGGCTATCCAGCTTTGAAATAAAACAATCAGGAAAACAACGCTACTTACTGAATCACCATATAAAATCTTGATTTTCCAAAATTAATTTTAAAAGAATCGTTTTTAATCCTGCAGTTAGGTAAATAATTAGGAGCAGTTAGTCATTTCATTCAAAGAGAATCTTAGGACAACCGTTCTTACATTAAGGTAAGTCTTCATGAAGATAACAACGATTTAAAATTTAAATGCAGGGTGCTTTAAAAATGTTATTTTGAATATCCTTCTTATCACATGTTTCTCTATCAAAAATAAAAATACTACTGCACATGAATGGAAGGACTACATAGGTCTAAGAAATTCTTTTCAAATATGCCAATGTAAATTATGAAAAAGGTTAAATCCTCTCCTTGGGTTCATTTTAAAAGGTGACAAGTGAGTATTTTTGTGAGCAAGCAGGTGTGTCCTTGTTCTAGCACTTTCAAAATCACTGCCACTGGCGCTGTCCTTCCAAGTTTTTACGGGGCGGGGGGGGGGGGGGGGGGTCAGTGGCCAGGCACCATCGTCCCTTCCGCTCTGCGGTGTGCGCAGTGGGAGACAAAGGCGCCTGAACAGAACCGTGCTACCACAATGACAGGCTGACAGCACCACCTGTCTACCTGGAGGAGTTTATTAAGAACTACATTTACTTTCTCCGGGAGCGTCTCCATTGCTTCCTACACAAATGGCACACCTGGTGCTGTTACACTAAGTAAGTACCTCGCCATTAGTGACATGAGACAAAGGGATTCAATGGAAATTGAAATATTTTGAGAGTGATATACATTCATAAGCAAAATATAGCTAGTGCAGAGAACTTAAGATGTAAAATGATAGCTCCCTTCTGTAACTGGATGATGCAAAAAGGGCCAAAATTTTAATCTACTCACACAGATCCAAGGCATAGAAATGATACTCAAATTTCCCAAAATGTTTGTTCTTACAATTTATAAATGCATTTTCTAAAAAAAAAAAATAAAAATAGTGGAATTCAAGGATGTGCCGAAAAATCATAAAATGGAAAAGTGGAAATATTGTAAGTCAACTGACACTTGCGCTGTAGTTAATATTCTGTGAGAGAAGTCCACGTATACTTTCTACTTCACTAACCATGTGCTCTGGCAGTTACGTATATGGCGAGGCTCATTTAGAAAATAAATTAATCTGATGATGAATCCTTTACAATATCTCTATGAAATTTACAAAAGCACCTTATTTTATTGTCTTTACATTTTTTCTGCTGTAACTATCATGATCTAAATGGAAAATCTGTGGGTAATAAATTAAACCACCACTTAGCAAAGTTCCTGGTACCTAGTAATTACAAAGGGTGGTTAATACTATCTGTGTCTGTTATTCTCGAAGTGCAGCCCTTAGTGGCATTGGATCCCCTGAAATTTGTTAAAAATGAAAAATTGGGGCCTACCCCTACATTTACTGAAACTCAGTGGTGCCCTGGCCGGGTAGCTCCGTTGGTTAGAGCGTTGTCCTGATATGCCAAGGTTGCATTCAGTCTCCAATCAGGGCATTTTTAAAAGAGTCAACCTGGAGAGCACTATGCTAAGCGAAATAAGCCAGTCGGAGAAAGATAAGTATCGCCTGATCTCACTCATTTGTGGTATATATTGAACAATGTAAACTGATGGACAAAATAGATCCAGAGACATAGAAGCAGTGAACAGACCATCAAACCTCAGAGGGAAGGCAGGGGAAAGTGGGAGGAGGGTGGTAAGAGATCAATCAAAGGACTTGCATGCATATAAGCATAACCAATGGACACAGACAATAGGGGGGTGAAGGCCTGTGCTGGGGGGCGGGAGCAGGCTGGGAGAGGTCAATGGGGGAGAAAGGAGACATATGTAATATTTTCAACAATAAAGAATTAAAAAAGACCCACAAATAACCAGTGAGGGGAGGGGGGAGGAGAATCAACCAATGAATGCGTAAATAAGTGGAACAAGTCAATGATTTGCTCTCTCTCTGAAAATTAATAATAATAAAGAAGACACTGTGGGTAAGGCCCTGAAATCTGTGTTTAACAAGTCCTCCAGGTGATTCTGGTTCACATTAAAGTGTGAGAACCAATGATGTACATTAATTACATACAAAGTGAGCTTATATAATTACACAGGTCTTCAATGACTACAAATATTCATAACAATATGCATATAAACATATATAGATACATACATCTCATTTATATATATGCATGTGCAACATATATGAGATATGTATGATCATATATGTGCTATATAAGATACATAACACATAAAATGCATAACAAATTACCATATATACCATACACACTATGTATACACACTATCCATACACATGTGCACAAATATAGTCTTGTATACAAACTTTCTCTTAAGCTTTCTGAGAAGTCTGATTTTAAATAAAACCTTTAATTGAGGAGTTAGAACTATAAATCCATAATTATTAATTACATATTATGAAACCTAGGTATTTTGTTCAAGGTGAGATACTACAGGACAATGCACACAACCAACTGACTGCATTGCATATTATAATGACAACTAGTTGTATGATTTTTATATTCATTAGTTGAAACTAAAATATTAATTTTGATATAAGCTCAGTTGTATATATAACTTACCTAAATGATAAGGCAAGAATCTACTAATAGGCAATTAGAAAATAAAAAAAACTAAGATTAATATTTTAAAGTACCTTTTCAGAATAAAACATTATAATTCTGGCTTTACAAACTAAGCATTACATACATACTTTATTATCTACATTCTTGAAAGCCTAGTCCTAAGTCATAGACACCAAATAACTCAGGTATTCAGTCTCAGTTTTGTATTAACTCCCTAACTGACCTGGATCAGATAATCTAGTATCTCTGGGTCTAGGTTTATGCAGTCATAAACTGCAGATATTAATATTTGGCTTACCTATATTATTTTGAGGAACATGTCTTGTAAGTTATTCTACCTTTAAAGATACATAATCAAATTATAATTTTCAGAATTAATCTATAGGCATTTGACAAAGAGGCATATTCACTTATTTGATAAGACATACTATGTATTATTTTTTTACAGATATAGCTTTAAAAACAAGCAAAAATTTCCCTAATCTTGTTTTACTTTATTTACTTCATTAATTGTTATTTGATAATGTTGGATGCTATATTCATGTTGTTTTCTCCTCATCAGTGGGAAAACATACTCTTAATAACTTGATAAATCTAGTAAGATTTATTGAAGAGAAATTGCTAAGTTTTAGTCAATAATTCTAGGTTTGATATTTCCCTATATATATATTGTCTTTCCATAAAAGCATAATCTAGCAAGAATATCTCAATGATGTCACTACCCAGAAAGACAGAAAAATAGATTGATTCCTGATATTTTCCTCTAAAATGAATCTGATAAACATTTTAAAAATGTACTATAATTAGAGCCATATATATATGGCAATTCTAGTGAATATGGTGACCTATGGGTTCATTATTTATTCTCACATAGAGTTTAAGTTTTTAAACTGGAATGCAATGTTAAATAGTATCAAGTCAGAATACTTAGACAACTTCTCTATCAAAATGTACAAACTTTTAATTGCTGCTATACTTAAAGAAAAGCATACAATTGAAGGGAATACAAATAATGAAAGAGAAAAAATGTCCCAGTGGGATTAGTGTCTATGTTCTGGATTATAAATATTCACTTTTATGCAATAATACTGAAAGATGTTACTCTAGCCTGTCTTTTAATTTACTGTTAGATTTAAATATGTTCATTGTTAATTTAAAAAATGTTTTAAAATTTAATAAAAGCAAATTATAAAATTCTTATGATCAATTCAATAACATTATCTAGTATTCTGTGTGGTTAATGGTATTGAATTTCCCTTTTTTCTCACTGGCATTTGAAGCAAACATGCTGTAAATAATCTGCTCTAAGAAACATCTGGCCAATAAACTAATTTGCATAAAATCCATTAATAAATGAAATGCATCTCTACAGAAAGTGTTCTAACATTTTACATCTTGTCATACAATACCTATACATACACTGCATACTAATGCCCATTATTTAACTTCTTAGAAAGGTGTATAACAAGTACAAAGTAGACTGTGCTTTGTTAGTTTACACTGCCCTCTTTAGGCAACATTAAGATAATCAAACAAAGACAATTTTAAAAAATTAAAACCTTGTTTTTAAAAAAAGCTTATCATTCACTCTCAAAAGTTAGCAATAGGACTTTTTTATAAAACTCCCCACGCTGGTGTGGTGCAAATTACACAATTCCTTTTCATGGGGCAGGTCAGAAAAAGGTGCTTATATCATATTACTCTCAGAACTTATAATTCATTTTCGAATTCCATAGAACTCATTTACACCTTATTTTAGAACATGAGTAAATAGGGAAATTAAAATCATCTAAAAATAGCAACACTTTAAGCTATCATTTAAAAAGCAGTATAGTAAAAATATATTATGCACGCATAATTGCTCCCACATACAATAGGCATCCTGTAGAACATGAAAAACTGACAATAAATAAAAGTCATTTTCTCTCTTTTGCAGAGAATTAAAGACCAAAACAAACAAAACAGAAACAGACTCAGATTCACAGAACAAACCGTGATGGCTGCTGGGAGTTGGGGTGGGGAAATGGGGCAATGACTGAAAAAGGTAAAGGGGACTAGAGGGACAGCTTCCAGTTATAAAATAGATAAGGCCCAGGGATGTAGTGTACAGCATAGGAAATAGAGTCCATAGTAGCATACTAACTTTGCACTGACAAATGGTTAATAGACTTGTCATGGTGAACACATCATAAGGTATATAAATGTTGAATCCCTATGTTGTACACCTAAAACTAATACAACATGGTATGCCACCAATATTTTCATAAAAAGCAAAAAAAAAAAAAACAACAACAAAAAACACCCACATAGTGAGTATTCATTTGAAGTAATGAATAAAGTCATCTTCTAAAAACCGTAAATTGATTTGAAGTGTTGGTTAAAAACCGATGCATCATTTTACCAACTTTCTATGTTTTCATGATTTTTCTATTTTTTGAGGAAGAAAACCCCCAGCCTCCGATCCTATCCCTTTGATGCACCACTAACCTGCCTCTGAAATGCTGACCACTTCTGAGTGCCTGCTAGCAACAGTCGGTGCTGAGGACTGTGGGGAACCAGGAGTTATCTCTGAGTCACCTGCTTCCAGGACCCCAGCCACAGAGCTTTCATTAACATCTGGAAAACGCAAAGCTGTGGCGGTCTCGTTCTCATTAAGACTACCTGAGACACTTTGCCCTGATCCGCTCTCTTCGTCCCCTGTAAGAACTGCCCATGCTGTAGATGCCGGGGGGAAAGGAAGCAGGGCATTAGCAGTCTGAAGGTCACTGTCCTGTTTCCCATCACCGTGCTTTGGGGAGAGCACAATTGTTGATGGTGATTTATGAGGACTTCTGTCCATATAAGTCTGACTTTCTGAGGTCACAACTGTGACTTTACTTTCTTCTCCAGATTTCTCAGACAGGGAGTATGATATTGGGTTATTCTGATCCACAAGACTGTTTTCCTTGGGGTCTGAATCATTCATCACCTTTTCCTGGGATTCTCTATAGAAGGAGCAGGACATACACTTATTTACAGGTAAGCCATCTCTATCTCTATCATCGTCATCATCATCACCACCACCACCACCCACTAACTCAGCATCAGATCTGGCACTGTGAGTCAGCTCGGAAATTGTTTTAGAAGGAAACAGCAACTCGGTTGTGGCAACAGAACCATCTTTGTTGGGAAAAGCGGCTGGAATAGAAACATACGCATTCCCGAGAGGGACAGAACGATCAGCAGTTAAAAGTGTATCAGAAACAACTGCTGGAATACCAGCCAATACCTCCTCAGTAATGGAACCCTTGGTGGAGATGAAGGCTTCATCAGGATATACAAACTCATTTAAAAGTGTATTGGGAGGTACATCCATCGATAAAACAGGAGTAGCAAATGCCTGCCTTCCTTCTGGGGGAAAGGCATGGTTAAGCTCCAAACGGGCAGTTTGGAAGAACTTATCATTACTGAACAATGAAGGTACCACTTGCTGGGAACTTTCGCTTTTAAGCAAGACTGGTTCAACATCTTTCTTATTTGGATAAGAAATGGTTACACTTTGGAGTGAGGCAGCAGGCACATTAGAAGCAGGTGATACACCAAAAACTGGCACAGATGTGGAGTGTAGCATGCTTTCACTTGAAGCAGAACTGGATGCCATGGGATGCAATATTGTAGGACTAATGTGCTCAACCTTGGGGGATGCAGCCGATACTGGAGCTCTAGGCACAGCCGAAAGAGCAGTTTTAAGCAACGTGTCAACATCAGAAGCCTGAAAGGAAGGTTGCAGCGATACTTCAGGGTTAAAAGAAGCGGAGGCCTCATAAAATAAGAGTTGAGTCGAAGGAGATAACGTTTCACTAGAAGCGGGGTCAGGGGGTGCTGGTTTTGCGCTAAGCACAGGTGTAAGAGAAGTATCCCCGGCTGCTTGAGATACGGCATGTGTAGGTTGAACTGAAAAGTTATTTTCTGGAGGTTGACTAATCTCATGATCAAAAACCTTAGTGGTAGTATAAGCAAGAGAGCCTGGAGGTATGCCCTTTGTGTTAGAAATGGAAACAGGGGGCTCTTGTAAAGATGCATCCAACTTATTTACATTACTGTACAGGCCGGGCGTGACTGTGCCTTCAGGCCGGGCACCCATCTCAGTGAAAGGAGGAATGTGCAGTTCAGTCTGATTTCCACCTCCTACATCCCTTTGAGAGAGCGGCTTATCATCATCATCACCAAGCACAGATACCGTATATGGTAATTCAGCGACAGAAACAGGCGGAGAAATGTTAAGGGCTGTCAGGCCATCTGGGTCAGGTGAAAGCAACTCACTATCAGAGGAGGCGCCAGACCACTCCCCATCACCAGAGAGGCCGTGGGTGGGCTGCAGCCACGGTGCGGTGGGGGATATTAACGAAGGCCGCGGCACGGGTGTGTGGCTAGGACCGCTAAGGAAGGAACCCCGAGAAGACACACCGACAGAATCATGCACAGGGACTGCAGAACCGTAAGAAACAGTGAGGAGGTGTCGGGAGGCCTCGGCATGAGACCAGGCAGAGGAAGGCTCGGGCCCCGGAGAGCGTGCATGCATGGTGACATCACTGCTGGCTGGCTCAGCTGGAGGAGACAGACGCGTTTTATGAAGGACGCCAGCGTCACTACCACCGAATTCCAACGTCTCTGAAGCAGCATGAGGAGTGGCCTGATGGGCCATCACAGGAGAGGACTGGGCCAGGCTGGGCGCTAACAGGACATCGCCCCCGGCCACTGGCAGAGAAGCATGCAGGGACCCCTGGGCACTCTCCCCAGCGGAGGTCACTTGTGGGAGGATCTGAGAAGCCGTGTACAGATGGCGAAACCATTCACTACTGAAGGAAGCAGAGGAAAATGGAAGCAAAGGTGCACCATCAGAGGAAGACAGGATGGAGTCGAATGACACAGGGACACTGGGAAACACAGGCGTCGCATGCAAGGCCGGATCACTACTCGAAGCGGCAGGGGGAGTGTCGAGGACCGGATGGCCAAGCAACACAGGGGTGACTAGAGGAAAGGCGCCACTACTGGAGGGAGGTTGAAGAGGTGTCTCACCATTGTACACGGGCTGCGTGGTCTGCGAATAGACCACGTTGACGGTGGGCACCGAATCCCGTTTCCCAGAGGACGGAGTGAAAGCGCGAGGTGTTACCTCGGTGGGGAAGAAGGCAAAGGAAGAAGAAGGTGGCATTTCCATATCCGTGACCGAGGGGCCCTGGGGCACCCATGGGCCTGGAGAAGAGGACTCGGCTGTCTTCTCAGATGCGTCCACATGGATCTCGGTGGGATGAGTAGGGAGAAGGCCCTCGCCACCTGATCCAACATCGGGCTGTGTCCTCCCGTCTGTGGGGCCAGGAAACCACACGCTTCCCTCCCCGGAAGGGTCTTTGAGGGAGTCTTCTGAACCCGACGATGCTGACTCTTCGGAAACATTTCTCGCCGGTTCTGGGATAAGGACATCATAGGTGATGGCCTCTGGGTTTTCTGAAGAAAATTCATACCCGTGGGCTACGTTCTCGGAGGTGAACGGCACAGCAGCGGTGGTGGGACTGGAGCCTGAAGAATGATCGGCTCCCGGGTCGAGCTTGACACTGGTGAGTAAGCTCTCTTCGTCACTGAGATCAGTAGACACCTCTTGAGATTCCATTACAGAAGCTGTGCTTAGAGATTCCACAGTCCCAGACATGTTCCCCTGTGGAAATCTGAGAGCAGTTTTAGAGGCTGAAGTGCCTTCCCGAGTGAGAAGTGGAGGTTTGGTCACAGTCCGTGATGTCAAAGAAACATCTTTTTCTGGGGCTAATTCAGTGACTGGTCGGGAAGTGGGATCTAGAAACGTGTCGGGAATATCACCCTTTCCAGAGAAGTCCCCTCCTCGTGCCGGGGACCGGTTAGTCTTGGCCTCGTTGAATTTAGTCCCTATGCGATGGTAGTTTGTTGTGGTAGAACTTTGGGGTTCCTTTCTCCTTATTTGGTTTGTGGCACTGTCTCTACCAGGATTCACAGGCGTGTCTTCTTCCTCTTCTTCCTCCTTTGAAAAGCAAACCAGATTTAGTGGAACATAAGGAAATAAGAGAACAGCTACATCTCAATAATATCTTATACTGGTAATCTTCATTCGTGGGACCTTGGGGACTTCCCATAAAGCACCATTCCAGAGAAGGCCTTCTCATCTCATGGCACACAAAAACTAATTACTAAAATTCTAAGGCCCACCAAAAAAATATATTATATTTTTTCCAATCTGCCGAAACAATGAGGTATAATTTTATTTTATTCACACCAAATGGTTATTGTGTTGGCTGTTGTCATTTTTTTTTTCAAGTATGTTTTTTCTTTTTTATTCAGAGAGAGGAAGGGAGAGGGAGAGAAGGATAGAAACATCAGTGATGAGAATCGTTGATCAGCTGCCTTCTGCCCGCCCCCTACTGGAGATTGAGTGGCAACCTGGGCATGTGCCCTGACTGGGAATCGAACAGTGACCTCCTGGTTCATAGGTTGATGCTCAACCACTGAGCCACACTGGCCGGGATGTTGTCATTTTTTTATTTGACAATCTAAGGCAGCGGTTCTCAGCCCCGTGGGTTGCGAACAATGAAAATACATCCTGCATATCAGATATTTACATTACGATTCATAATAGTAGCAAAATTACAGTTATGAAGTAGCAATGAAAATAATTTTATAGTTGGGGGTCACCACAACATGAAGATCTGTATTAAAGGGTCACGGCATTAGGAAGGTTGAGAACCACTGAAGGGAAAAGAAGTCAGTGCCTCTAATTAAAGAGTCAGGTATCGCATGTTTTAAAGTGTTCCAGCACATGGGTTGAAAATCACTGCTCTATCCTATAACCTTTATCATCCACCCTCTAGAGCAGTGGTTCTCAACCTTCTGGCCCTTTAAATACAGTTCCTCATGTTGTGACCCAACCATAAAATTATTTTCATTGCTACTTCATAACTGTAATGTTGCTACTGTTATGAATCGTAATGTAAATATCTGATATGCAGGATGGTCTTAGGCGACCCCTGTGAAAGGGTCGTTCGACCTCCAAATGGGTCGTGACCCACAGGTTGAGAACTGCTACTCTAGAGAGAGTAATTAAATTTAATGAAAATATCCTATTTATGGCTGCCTTTATTTTAATGCTATGTAATGAAGTAATTAAATTAATAGATACCACAGCTTTGAAAGGAAGACACATTGTAGTTACTGGGAGTGTTATTTAACATAGTATTTATTATTTTTTGTTCCTCTGTTCAGTGCATCTGACAACAAACTAAACAGGAATTAGCTTTTTGTAATATGAAATGTCAATGAAACAACTTATTTCAAAGACCAAAGTAGTTGCACATTCAGCATATTTCATTGTATATATTAAGAATGAATCATAATTTTTTAAGACCTCATAATAGAAAGAGGTTTTTTTTTGTGTTTTTTTTTTGTTTTTTTTCATTTTGTTTGAAATACTTTCCACTTAAGACTTAGGCAGACATTTTAGAGACAATTTGTCAAAATACATTTCTAGTACTAGTTAGTTATTTTGTGTTTCCTTTGGAAACACCATTCAGGTGACCCAGCCTTTCATGACCACTTAGTCACTATAATGACCCAGGAACAATCTAGCGAGAGGTCAACCAAGACCCATAATTTCTGGTTTTGACTTGCCTTTTTAAAAAACCTGTTCATCCCTAACCGGTTTGGCTCAGTGGATAGAGCGTCGGCCTGTGAACTCAAGGGTCCCAGGTTCGATTCCGGTCAGGGGCATGTACCTTGGTTGCAGGCACATCCCCAGTGGGGAGTGTGCAGGAGACAGCTGAATCGATGTTTCTCTCTCATCGATGTTTCTAACTCTCTATCCCTTTCCCTTCCTCTCTGTAAAAAAATCAATAAAATATATTAAAAAAAATAAAAAACCTGTTCATTTTATAACATGTCTAATTATATATTTAGAAACAAAACTGCCAAAGGTATCAAAATATGATATTTTTAGCCCATATGAGATATGATTTGCCAGTTTGTTAGCATTGTCATCTATTAGGTCTTTCAGGGCCATGTCCCTTAAAAGAAGAAAAAAGTGACTGAGTACGAATTAATCAGTAGAACTTGACCAATATCAATAGATAACATCTGAATCTTAAACCATATGTGTTCATGATCATGTATCTCTTACACATGAAAAGCTGCATTGGTTTTCATGCTTAACTATTCAGAACTTAATTCTTTTGATTTTAAGTATTTTCTAAGACATATATATCACAATTGTGAGAAGTATTTCAGCTTTAATGATCTAGATTATATTGATGCTAAAAATAAATATTCTCTTAGATCCCCTAGACCAGTGGTCGGCAAACTGGGGCTCGGCAAAACTCGGCTTGCGAGCCACATGCGGCTCCTTGGCCCCTTCAGTGTGGCTCTTCCACAAAATACCGGCTTGCCCTAACCCGTTTGGCTCAGTGGATAGAGTGTCAGCCTGTGAACTCAAGGGTCCCAGGTTCGATTCCGGTCAAGGGCATGTACCTTGGTTGCAGGCACATCCCCAGTAGGGGGTGTGCAGAAGGCAGCTGGTCGATGTTTCTCTCTCATTGATGTTTCTAACTCTTTATCCCTCTCCCTTTCTCTCTGTAAAAATCAATAAAATATATTTAAAAAAAAAATACCGGCTCTTTCACAAAATACTGACTTCTGTGCATGGGCCATGAAGTTTCAATTGCACTGTACGTGCGTGCCCGCATGTGGTATCTTGTGGAAGAACCACACTCAAGCGGCCAAAGAGCTGCATGTGG
Organism: Myotis nattereri; assembly: GCF_964212035.1. NCBI lineage: Eukaryota > Metazoa > Chordata > Mammalia > Chiroptera > Vespertilionidae > Myotis > Myotis nattereri. The sequence continues at coordinate 15,738,602 of NC_138086.1, read as the reverse complement.
CTCGCAAGCCGCGGTTTGCCGACCACGGGCCTAGACAAATTGCCTCACTAGTGGTCAGTATTTCTTAATGTAATTTTGCATTGTTTAATATTTTGTTCATAAGGACAACCCAAGTGCTTTCACCAAATAATTTTCCTGAATAAAATACTAATTTACAAGCCCCAACACCTCATAAAAAAGGAAATGAGAAGAGATTGCCTTGACTCACTCTCGGGGAAAATTTGTTGGTGCCAGATATCTCTGCTTTCCCTAGAAGTTCTTACCCATTTGTTTTATAATCTGATTGAAAGTTTTGCTGAGGATCAGTGTTAAGTTTAACAACATGGATTTTCTCAACTCTTCCTCATTTTTGCGAATCTGGATTTGTGCCTAGTTTCTGGTATCACTCCATGTTCTTATCCTCTGCCAAGACTCTTTCAAACTTTTTCCTGCTCTATTCAAACCTGTTTCCCTCTGCTCACCCTTCATTCACAGCAGATGACCTCACTGTTTATGGGGAAAATACAAGCCATAGACAAACACATACCTCCTCCTAACACTAAAACACCCAAAACAGGGACCTACCAACTCCACCCTCGCTAATTAACTTCTAGTTATTATTCTACTCTCTCCTCCCCTTCAACCAAAGTTCCCAAAAGACATCATCTATATATATTCTCTATATGATCTAACAATTTCTATCAAATCCCACAATAACATTGCTTTACTTTCTCTGCTTATACAAACACACTTTATTATCTTCCTTCCATAAGCTTTGTAGATTTCTATGAAATTTTTCTTAAAACATAATGCTACACACCTTCTTCTTCTGTTAAATCTGGAAAAATTACTATATGCGTGTAGATACACACTTCCCTTCTATTTCTCTCTTTTCTAGCAGATTTTAGACTTTATGAAGTTCAGATACCTCCCAGTATCTGATTAAGGTGATGGATCATTTACGGTATTAATCCTACCCATCAAATCTTGCAAATCTCTATGAGGCCATACTGCCTTTTGTCAGCATTTAAAGGAGAATATGTAAGTCATGTTCTATGATTATGCGTATGTGCAACTACAAATATTTTAATGGGTACTCCTCCCTATAATTTCTTATGGAGTTATTGTGAATCTCTCTTCCACTATGGTTTTGATCTGTGCCATGCTGGTTATCCTTCACAACTTCCATTTTTCAAAAATCATTGGAAAGCCTGTATTATGCTGGAGATACTTTGTCTTTCAAAGTCATACAATTCTATTTAAAGAGGGTCTGAGAAACATCCCCAAACTATTCATTTCCATATTCAGGCTTAAACCAACCTCTACCATTCATGCCTGCATGAATCAATGAAAGTGAACAGTGTTATGGACTGAATGTTTGTGCCCACCCCTCTCAACTCATCTGTTGAAATTCTACCCTCCCAAGGTGATGGCATTAGGAGGTGGGGGTCTTGGGGAGGTAATTAAAATTAGGTTTTAAAGGGGAACCCCGTGAGTGGGATCAGTGCCTTTGTAAGAGTCATGGGAGAGCTTGCTTCTTCTGCTCTGCTCTCTACCATGTGGAGGAGCGCGCAGCCTGCACCCAGAAGGCCCCCTTCAGAACCTGATCGTGCTGGCACCTTAATCTCAGACTCCCAGGTTCCAGGACTGTGAGAGATAAATTTTTGTTGTTTAGAAGCTATCCTGTTTACAGTATTTTGCTATAGCAGCGTGGACTAAGACACAAACTAAAGATTTGAATTTACAGTGTAAAAATATTTTCTTTTTCCTGCCTTTCGCTTGATTCTGGTGATAATTTCTAGGTACATACATATCCATGCGCATGTGCACACAAGCATGCATGCATGCACACTCACAGAAAGATAACCTTAGCTGAATTCTATGAACTCTTGTTAATAGATGAACTGCTATTTTGGTAAACTAATCCTTTGCAAGAGAGAATTGCTGTAAGTTATATAAAGTATTGAGGTAATTATACATGTAAAACACAACCCAATTGCTACTTATTGCTAGATAATAGCATTAGTTATCACACTTTATGATCTCATACATATATATGTACATATACACACATTCATACTACATTAACAACAGCATCTGGATTTAAACATATAATCACAGTTAAGATGAACAGTGCATTTGGGTTTAGGATTAAATATTAGATACATCAGTCAGTTTCTCTATCTTTTAAAAATTAAGACAATGTTAAAATGTATAAATATTTTTAATTACCCCTTTACTTGAAGAACAAACATTATCATCTGAATAGTACAAACACAAATATTCAAATTAAATGGGCAAAAAAATATATTCAATTTATATTTTGGCCCATATTTATTACCAATCTATTAATCATTAGTTAAGTTAGTTATAAGTAAACTGTAGTAATATTAAGAATTGATAAAAGAAATAAAAAAGTAAAAATGCACCTGGAAAAAAGAGAACTGATATTATTTTAGTCTTTTTGAAAAATTTGACACTGAAAAATTTCTGATTTATAGCTATAGTTCATAGCTATAATTATTTTTAAGATTCATTTTTCATTATCACCAAATCTTTTGTATCTCTATTATTTTTATTATACTCATTAAAGTGTCTTCTAAATTCTTCATATAAAAATTATGTATACCAATTATATGACTATCTATAAAGCTCATCAACCAACCCTACAAAAACTAATGCAACACAAATTTTTGTTAATGTAATATCTGAAACCTAATGAACAATTCATAATAGACTTTTAAAGTTTAAAACATTTGAATATACAATATAGCTATGATACCTTGATTATTTCTTCAGTTCCAATTAATTCAGGAAAAAGGTCAAGTTCTACAAAATTAAAAAAAAAATTATTAAAATTTTTATTCAACTATTTTAGCCAGGTGGGTTTACCTTTGGATGGAAAGAGAAAAAAGACAAAAAAAAGAAAGACTTGTTAGCTTTGAAAATACAGAATCTGTCCAAATAAAAATTTTGAATTTCAGTTTTCAATACTATATAACACAACACTACATACACCTGTATGAATCCAATCCAACTCCCTTCCCCATTCCCACCCCAGTGTGATTGAAGCTAAGAAGGAAGAGGGGGGCAGTGAGGCTGATGTTTATTTGATAAAAAAATCAAATAATTTTCATCAGTACAGACTTACTTTCAACCTTTGCAGAGCTGATGAAAGCATAGTTGGGGAAATGACAGAGGTTTGGGGGAGAAGTAACAGGACTTACTTTCTCATTCAGCTACTATTCCTTAAGTTCATCTTCTGACTAAGGGTCAACTGCTTCTTTTAATTCTTCAGATTTGTGCTCATAACGAATTGTACACAGGGTGCTGCCCCAGGTAAAACGGAGAGTGTTTTCTAGCAGGTCCGGGCTGGGCTGGTGTTCCCTGCCTCCTCCCCAGGGAAACTCAGCTAATGCTGCCCATCAAAGACTGTAATGACCAGGATCATTTAAGTCCATTTTCCAACAGACTAGAGTCAGCATACTTCTAGTACATGAACATATGAATCTGAAAACAAGATCTGTCACTAAATATTAGAAAAGGGCAGGAGCTGACTCTCTCTCCCCAACAAGGGACCTAGCCCCACTGCCAAATTACTGGGGGACAGAGGATTCCTGCTCACTCTCCATCTGAGCTGCCTAGGGAGACAGGCTAACTGTGAGGGTGCGAGCATTATTATAGTGAGGTTCCTCTTATTGCTCTTATTTTATAAAATCTCACTCCATCGCCAAAGTTTATGCTCCTCACTATCCCCATGCTGTTTATGTTCTGTTTTATGCCTCTCTATATCCTCAAAGGAAATGCAAGTTCTATAGAATTTTCAAAGGCATGACTGAACTAACAATAAATGTTTCTCAAACCCAGGCTCGTTTTATAACATAGACTTTCTTGAGTTGATTTTTATCAGGAAATTTCTAGCTGTTCAGAAATGTAAAACCATAAGATACAGTGGTATGCATGAATTCCAAAAAACTTCAGATAAAATTAATACTCTTTACTATTTAGCTATTTCAAAGTTACTTACCCTGAACAATTTTCTGTGCTGTAAAAATGAAAATATTCCCTGAGAACAAGTCTTGAATTTTAACTCTCAGTGTTTTTTCTTATTAAAACTGACCAAAACTGAAAGAGTTTGAATGTTTGGATTATTACTGTTCTCTCTTTTCTATTTTTGTTTCTATGAAATCCCTTCCTCACCATGTTTTACATGCTCTTTATTCCTTAGGTTACCAAATGAAAGTGATTTCAATAGTCTGAAACAATTGTGTCTCTATAACCACCAAGGAAAGCAGTAAACACTATCTGTGAATTTAAAGTGGGAGGCAACTAAACTGTGAGAGACACATAACAATTTCAATATGATTTTCTAAAAACTGCAATTTAAGAAGGTCGTGCATGTAAAATCCTCAAATTCAGCAGTAAGACAATGCAAAATTTTACTGACAATGCTTTCAAATGCAGTCACTCCTTCTCGTGGACTTTTAAAATACTTTAATGTTAATAAGGGCAAATCATAATCAAATACTTGGTGATACATATATTATACTGTTGCTCTCTGTTAAGAATCCAGGAGCAAAAACCTCAAAGATAGTCTTTTCTCTTCAATATGCTTAAGAAGTGTTAAAAAATATTTTTTAAAATAGGTCTAACTTCACCTAACTCTTTACAGTGGGGCCTTGACTTATGAGTTTAATTCGTTCCGAGACCGAGCTCATTAAGGAGCTCATTAAGGAGCTCGTTAACTCAAATTATTCTATCAACTCAATGCAAAAAATTGGCGGAGAGACAGCTGGTATCTCAAAAACTCGTTAGTCGGGACACTCGTAAGTCAAGGCCCCACTGTACTTGTAATGGGTAAAGGTAATTTTCTTATTCATTGTCAGGGTTGGGGGAGGGTATTCAGTGGTTCTCAACCTTGGCTGCACATGAGAATCACCTGGGAATCTTTTTAAAATCCTGATTTCTGGGCTGCATCCTCCAGAAATTCTGTTTCTTTGTTACTAATGTTGTGGCCCCACCCCATAACAAAGAAACAGAATTTCCGGAGGATGCGGCCCAGAAATCAGGATTTTAAAAAGATTCCCAGGTGATTCTCATGTGCAGCCAAGGTTGAGAACCACTGGTTTACATAATGATCACATCGAGGACTGACTTCCTTCTCTTTCAGTATTCTCTGTGTTAATTGCATTTATTTGCATCATTTTGCCAGAGTATAAATTAACTATATGGATTATGGATCCTAAAAAGTTAAAATACATAATTTTACCCAAACATATCCCTAAAGTATCAGTGAGCTCTACTCTGTGTTTGCTGTTTACTGCATTAAGAAGAGGTTCTTCCTGGACAGTGTGGCTCAGTGGTTGAGCATTGACCTATGAATCAGGAAGTCATGGTTCGATTCCTGGTCAGGGCACATGCCTGGGTTGCAGGCTCGATCTCCAGTGCGGGAGGCAGCTCATCAATGATTCTCTCTCATCATTCATGTTTCTATCTCTCTCTCCCTCTCCCTTCCTCTCTGAAATCAATAAAATATATTTTTTTAAAAAGGAAGTAAGAAGTTCTCTTTGGCCCCAGGGGCAGCCACACAGCCCTTTGATCCCTTTCTGTTTCAAGGCACTCTTATGGGTGAATACCCCACATGTGGGCCTTCATATTGGTAAGTATATATACTAGTACACACTTTGAAAGACCATAATTCTGGTTTCCTATTAAACTCAGATCATTTTAATTAACTGAAATTCTGGGGTTACCCAGCAACACTTCAACACCCCCTCCAAATAATCCAGAAGTTTTTTTTCCTGAATCTCTTCAGAACAATTTTGAAATAAAATAATTTGGGGAGACAGTTTCTATCATCCTGGAGATTTGGAAGTCAGACTTCTGGGTCTGAGAGATCACAGCCGCCAAGGTCAAACTCTAGTGTTTGGCACAAGGTCTCACACTGGGTACCCTTTGGCTTGCCGTTTCCTCACAAATAATAATTGATGTTTCAGTAGCTACTGGCCTAACTCAGTTACTACAATCATATATGATAGTGAAAAAAATTATGCTTCTTTACAGAATCTTCTCACTTCATCAAAACAGATTCCGTGCGGGCGGTAAAAGTCCAACAGCCAAGATTGTCAGTATTTTTTTTTTTTTTAGTGAATATTTAAAATTCATGTTTGTGTGATAACTGAATAAAAGCTCCTGACTCATTCTGGTTTTGGTTTTGGGTACTTAAATGCCAGATTTTCTAAAAGAGCCTGTTAGTTACACATTAATATTCCATAACACACAAAAAAAGCAACACTATTATAGGTTGGCAAGTAAGACTTATTTAATTGTTTGAAGGTAAGCCAAGTTTCACAGTGCAAAAAATGAAAGCAATGTGGACTGCAATCTCTTCAAACTGTGATTATATTATATATATTATATTATATTATATTAGCCATAGCATAAGATGGTACAGGCAGGGTAAGGACAGATGTAGAATGATTTAACAAAGACAATTGTTACACAACTGAAAAGCACACAATAACAGAAAACGGTGTTGATTTAATTCACCATGCATTTAAATTGAATGCATAATTACCAAGGCCCTAAAACATGTACCTACATAATGTCTCCATAAATTTATAGTAATTAGCTCTACATTATAGAAAAGAAACAAACACAATTACTTCAGTTACAATAGAAACAATATTTATGAATTATTTATTTATAAATATAATTTTCTGCAAAGTATTTGAAAAGAATGTTCTTTCTGTTTAAACTTAAAAAGTTTTCCTTGACAAAGTTAAATTGTTTATGAATATGAATTTATGCATTTATTTTAAAACAGCAGATTCTAATAATATTTAATGGCTACTAGTGTATGGTGATACTGTTGTACACAATAAATATAATTTAATGCAAAAGCAATAACCTAATCAAAGGAGCCAAAGTTAAATGCACAGTTTGGAAGATTGAGGTTTCCTTCACAGATATTGATCAAATATTTGAAATCTTTGATTAAGCCAAAACCGGTTTGGCTCAGTGGATAGAGCGTCGGCCTGTGGACCGAAAGGCCCCAGGTTTGATTCCGGTCAAGGGCATGTACCTGGGTTGGAGGCACATCCCCAGTGGGGGATGTGCAGGAGGCGGCTGATTGATGTTTCTCTCTCATCGATGTTTCTAACTCTCTCTGTCTCTTTCCCTTCCTCTCTGTAGAAAATCAATAAAATATATTTTTTAAAAAAAGAAATCTTTGATTAAAAGAATAAGGGCAATTATGAATGACCTTCATTTCTTCTGAGCAGAAGCAATAAACAATACAGTATTTACAAAACAGTTTATCCAAAATAATAACAGAGTAATTCAATAGGACATATTACAAGGTTACTAAAGTAATGAAACAACATGATAAACAGGATGAAATGGTACTAACAAAGACAATGAAATAAGCAAACTCAAATCTATTTACATCTATATTAGCCACATAAATCACAAACTTCACTAATCTTGAAGGTACCATCACACTAAACCTTGACTTTTACTGTGGTGTATTTACCATAGAAACAATATTTAACATAAGGTAATTTCAATCATGAATTGAAAACATATTGATTAGAATGATTCTGCAGCCTTTAAGATCAGAAAGGATGAGTTGTAAGAGAACTAATCTTTTTTTCTATATAAAACAGGAAGACCCCAAACTTTGGGTAAATTGACTTTTGATGAAGTAGTTTTTGAAAGAATAATTAAAGGATCATTTATCTGTTTTTAACCCTTGGTTTTTAAAATGAATATCATAGTGAAACATAAATCGAATACCATCTTCTACTAAAACATCATTACAATATAAAATGTTTTAAAGGACTGAGACATTCATGAAGATTAAATGGTGTGTCCACACTAGCATCTCATTAGTTCAATAGTGTCGCGATCCTTTAAATAAATAGAAATTAGTTATAATATTGATTATTTTGTACAAATGTGAAAGTGTTACAAATGATACAAGAATATTGTACTTTGTGCCAATATAGATTCACTCTAAAAGGATCACTCAGAAATCACTTCTATAAAAAATAGACATTTGGTCTATTTTTTCATATGCAATAAGTTTCTCAAAAAGAAAAACCATTCAGAAAGTTAAAAATTTTGCCATAGTGGACTGAAATTTCACCATAGTGGACTGAAATTTTGCCATAATGGATAGAGTAAGAGTCTAATATAAATAGCTAACAGTAATTGTTTTTTGTAAACTACTGGGAAATTGTTTTATCTAAAGAAATTAGATAGTTATAATGAAACCAAGATAGTAAAATCAAGTGAATATATTCGATATAATTCATATCTTAAAAGACACAGTAGGATCAGAGGAGGTTTTGGACGCCATATCATGTATGACCCTGACCAGCATGGTCAGTGTTGCGCTGCTGAAGATGCCGTTTTCTGGGGGGATCAACAGGGGCACTTCGCTGGTGAGGGATGACATTCCGTGGAGGAGCAGGAGATGGTACAGCTGCAACCATGGTCAGCTCATTTGAGACTCACCTTTTAATAAGACTTAGAGCTAACACTCCACTTAAAAGTAACCTGATTTTGAAAAACAATGCTAAATATGAGAAAAAGGAAGGATTGTTATACCCAGGCCATGTGAAATACATTAAATAATGATATTGCCATCATGATAGTAGTAATATTCATTAGCCATCAATGTTTTACCTTGGGAAATATCTTGGCAAGTTTTGTAGCCTGTAGTTTGGGAAAATACATAATCTAATGTCTAATGCTCTGGCATATATTCTTTCAGTGAAAAATTCAACTAGTAAAAACACTGAGAAGAGGTAATTAGTGAACAGCTCATATGGATTAAATAAAGTCTGTGCTGTAGCATATGGACTAAGGTAAGTCAATACACAGTTGTCCATCCATACATAAGACTGAAACATGCTATACTTAATGTAATTTGTATCCATTCATTTCCATTAAAAACTTGTAAAAATTTCAGCGTGTTGCCTCATTATAGAGATGACCACAGAACATTTAGATTTATATATGTATTTTTGAATATATTTAAGAATATGTATATGTAGGATATGTATGTGTATGTATATATAAATATATGAATATATACATATTTAATTCCATCCTATTATTTTAAACTGCTTATATTAACAAAGGAAGACTTTTGTTTAATTATGTATAGCTATAAATTGTAAAATTATGATAGTTAGCCATTCATTTAATTATTGCATATGCTTTGAGATCAAAAGATTTTCCCATAATACTCAGAGGAGATGCATGCAAATAAAATACAATCAGAACCAACTTTTTGTTTTGCTTTTAGGAAATCAGCTAAGAGGAAAGCACTCCCACAACCCCCTCCCCCAACCAAATTACAAAAAGTGAATAAAAATATCTAAGATAAACTCTCAAGGTGCTTTGTATAGATATTCCAAAGTACCTTACATAATCCCAGCACCACTTATATACTTACTACAAAATGCTTTGAGGGCTGAAAAGGAAATAACCACAAATGAAACCAAAGCTCATTGTCCAAAATAAAAGTCTTAATGTTCACACAGCTATTTTCATTTGGTGACCATCACAGACATTACAAAAGGTTTTGCTGTTCTTAGTTTACAAATAGAAAATGTCAATATTCAGAATAAATTCAGTGATTGTCCTGCCCAGACCTGCTGGATGGAAAATAGCTTCCATGTTTCACAAAATTACCCGTGACCCAGACTATAAAGAGAATCATTTTGCCTTCTGGCCCAAAGGATATAAAAGCAGAGAGAAAACACCAATGCATCCAATAATTAAACTAGCCTCATTTATGTAGATAATATAAAAGCCTACTAGGTGGGCACTTACCAAGGTCATTGGAAGGCATGTCGACAATCAGCTGGTCACTATATTTTCCATATAAGCCATTAGTGCATATGGCTACTATTTGAAGAACATAACTCATATTGGGTAGTAAGTTACTGAGAATAGCACCCTAAAAGAAAGATGTCAATAAATTATAACTGTATTATTTTCAAGGAGTATATCATGTACACATTTGTCCTTAGAAAACTTTTTCTCATTTGTCAATGAGAAATACTTATATTTTATTAACCAAAGAAAAAGTTTATGTAATGTTAAGTAAAAAACTTACCAAACACTAGGCATTTTTTAGCTTAAAAAAACCCTGATTTAGTTTTAGAAAGTTTCATTTTTACCTAGAACTCATAAAAGTTATACATGAGTGTCAAAATCTGCAAATTGATATTCTAGACAAATAAACATGTAGCATTTGCAAGGAGCAAAAGGTGAAGGAAACACAATAAAAAACAACTTATTTCTAATCTTAACAATATATAAGCCAGATAGTAACAGGGTTATTATTATCATCACACTATTATGAAGTGAAAAATAACATATTCCTATAAATTCCACAATCTTCCAAGTTCATAGTGTCTCTATTCTAGTTAAATGAATCTTAAAGTTGGAACAAATTTGATCAATTTTGTCCGTATGGTAGCCAACACCATGATCACAGGGAGTTTTTGTTTAAAGGCAGCTCCCTCGGGCGTGTGGGACTCGAGCTGTCTGAATGCAGAGTGCAGTGTCTGACCTGCAGTGGGATCTTCCTAGAGCCACACCCAGATGTGTTGCCTCAATGAAACTCCAGTCCACAGCCAACACTTCCAACCCTCCCTGCTGAGGCAGAGTCTGCTCCTGAGACCTGACTTTATTTTCTTTAGTTCCTGAGACCCTGTCCTTTATTTTCTTTAGTTCCCGTGCCTGGGTAAGAAGGAAGGGTAGGTGGGTCTTTCCCGAGGCTGACCTGCCTTGTGTCCCGAAAGTTCTGTCTCAATTGATTTCATTGCTACTTGCAAATTTGATGCCAAGAAAAGGAACTTTGGAGAGCCCTACTCTATTTTCCTTGTGCTGGTGTAATGTGAAGGGGCCCATAACACATGATGGGCCAGAGCACAGGGATTCCAGCCCAGTTCTTTCCACAATTGTGAGACCACAGTCCAGGAATTTAACTGCTCTTTCAGTCCTTTTATTTCTAAAGAGAACTGACACTAGATGATCTCTAGTTCCTAAGCCTTCTATCTGGGTCTACTCTGTAATGTTGTTGTTGGCAAAGTGGTGGTCTCCCATAATTAAAACCATAAACAATAACCTAATGTTATTCACTGTAAGATTTGACATCATTTAGGCTAGCTTCTGCTCCTCCTCCTCCCCACTGGTGACCTTCATACCAACTCTAAACAAGTGAGGGCAACAATATACAATCACTTGTAAGATCTTTCTTTGAAAGTTAAACTATGATATTATCAATATAAGAAACAATTGATCTTATAGTTACCAGATCTTGGTAGCCATCTGTCAAAAATTCATGTTTGGTTTGGTCTTCTCCCTCTAACTGCTGGTAAAGAACTGCAAACTTCTCGATCATGTTATCATACACGACTCGAGGTCTCTCCCATGTAACAAGAAGGCTGGTGTAATTCTTTGGGTCGGCTTGAACATTTTCTGGTTCTGAGCTACAAACTTCAGAGAGAAAAAAAATACAGTTATTGATACAGCTGTCAGCCTCTAGGAATTTAACAAGTACTACATCATATTCTACTAGTGGCCTGGTGCATGAATTTGTGCACATTGAAAGGAAATTAATTAGAAGAAATATTTTAATATCACTCTTCGCCCTTTCTCTATAATAGAAGTGTCAACCAAATTCATGATCGACAATGAGAGATCGCACACAATTGGCACCAGCGAGAGCTTTATATGTATCGTGCATGCACAAGTCCACTTGGCCTTTCATAGATACAGAATAAACTTGCTTAATTAGACCTGCTTTCTGATTTAGCTAAACTTTTTCCAGCTCAGTGAAGCACCCCAACTTCTCTTTCAGGTAATTGTCAGCAACACAGCAGTAAATATCAACACAAAGCAGATTATTATTGTAAATCATGCAGGGAGAACAAAGGGTAAATTATTTAACTGCAGCCGTTTTTGACTATATGCTGCGCAGTGAGAACACCTGAAGTCATTTTCAAGGTCCACCATTTCTTACTTCTTTTCAGTTGGGTCATGCTTCTAAGCTTTCTAAATTTCCGTTTTCTGGCTAATGAAAATAGGATTCCACTGAGTCACCTATCTACCTACTCTAGGACTTCTGTAAGGATCAAATGAGATGAGGCATAGGAAAATGCTTCACAGACATTTGGTTAAAGTGTGAAATGTTTCCATCTGGCTATAAAGCAAGTCATGTTCCTGGACTGAAGAAACTGCAAGGAAGCTAGTTGTCACTAGGGAGAGGAAGGCAGGCATTGCTACATGATGTTATTACCTGGATGGTCGGACACTTAGCATATTTTATATATATATATATATATATATATATATATATATATATATATATATGATTTTTTTTGTATTTTATTCAAAAGAATGTAAAGAGTTATACTTACTTGCTGCAGAGCTTTTGTTTATGCCATTTCCTGTCTAGAAATACTTCTTCCTTCCCACCTATCTCTAGTTGTTCAGGTCCTACATTTCCATTCAGGAGAGTTCTAGGCCAAATGCTCTGACTTCTGCTGAAGTGATCTGTGTCATTTGTCTGCTTGGTTTTACTACTGGATTAATTGCATTTTCTCTTATATTGTTTTTCTGAACTGGTCTTTCTTAACTTCTCTAGCAGATTATAAATATAACAGCCATAGCCTTTTATTTCTAGATTGACTAAAATGCTACCTTGAATATTTGGCATTATTTTTGGAAATAAATGTACAAAGGACATCTACAAATTTATGATGCCTTTATGTCTCTTGTTAGGTACTTGACAAATGTGTTTAGCTTGGGACGAGGAGAATTTCAATTATAAAATATGGTCTACTACTGGACATTTTGTTGACAGAAAATCCTTGAAATAATTAAAAATTTCACACCAGAGAAAACCATAGGAGAACAAGTAAAAACAATCATTTCAGTATTTTTCAGATCTGGTAACAAAAAATCCTACTTTGACATAATAAATTGATTAAGCAATTAATTTCATGGAATTAGAAAGTTTGCTTATCTCATCTGAAAAAAAATATTTTGAAAATCTTTCAGGGGCTTAGAATAGAATTCAAGCCTATGCTGGGAATGGTGCCAAATACTTAGTCCCAACAGAAAGAGTACTCTGATACTTTATGAAACACATTCATAATGTGCTAGTTTGGGCTAATTGTGAGAATGGAAATTATAAAATTTTATGTTGTACAAATTAAGCAAGGTAATAACTATATCTCTTCATAGACCAGATCGAGCTGCAAAGACAGAGAGAGAGAGGTCACTAAGACCCGGGATTAAGTAATAAGCTCACAGAATCTGGGTTTTATTTTCAGGAGATACTCAGTTACAAAGCATCTGGCTGAGATCATGCAGTTGACTCCAGTCACCCAATTGTCACGGCTCTAAGAAATATTTCAAGGATTCAATGAAAATGTGCCTTAATAGCATTGTCGCCAAGTCTTCATCTCTCTACAAGTCTGTAGTTTATCTCATGAACACAGGAGGGCACCCAAAACTAACAATTGGCCTTATAAATTGAAAAGTTTTACATACAGTACTTAGTATTAACAATTTCAGCAAATGTACACTATGCTAGTAATGGAATATGAATGATTCAGGAAAATATAAAAATATATACTTTGTATAAATAACTTCATATGAGTTAGAGACAGGATTTATTATTGTAAAAACTATGAAGTTATTTTTTGTTTACTAGGGAATTAGGGTGAAGTGTTCCTTTGGGAATAAGAATAGGATTCTTCCATTATCATAAAACATGAATTCATAATAAGAAAATATATTCTAATTTAGGTCCAGACTGTATTATCTTTACTCTACCTAGTGACACTTCTATTAGTGTCCACCAGATGGCAGAAACCATCAAATCATCTCAAAATCTACGTGAGCTACTCACACAAACTATCATTGTAGGAACAAGATGCCTCAGTTTTGCTTGTAATGATTCCTACGTTTCTTTTGGAAGGACAAACGTGATTCTAGACAATTATCATTTGTAGATTTTGTCCTAAAAGTTCAATCCCAGGTTTTAGAATATGGTAATGATTTAAAGTGAAATATTCTCTTCCCCCCCAATTAATCTTAAAATGCATAAATTTTGCGCATGCACAGAAATCACAAAAAGTGCTTGAGACAAATATAAATACCCAAATGACTACTCTCTAAATAGCACAAACTTCTTTGGTCAGATGTCTATGTTTATCTCGACTTAATAATAGTAGAAATCACAGATGCTTCATGTTTTAAGAATCAACATTGGTAAAAAGAATTCTAAAAAAGAAAGCTATATTTGTCATTAGGTCGTCATTGATTTGCTTTCTTATTTTTAGACCTATAAGAGCCTATTGGTAATTAAAAAATAAGTCCACCTATTTTTAAATTATAAATGTATGTTAACAACACTCTCTTCGTTTATTTAAAAAAAAATTTAATCCTCACTGGAGGATATGTGTGTTTTTTTAAATTGATTTTAGAGAAATGGGGGGGAGAGAGAGAGAAACATCAACGTGAGAAAAAAACATTGATTGTTTGCCGTTGCCCTGACGGGGGGGTCGAACGGGAAGCCTTTTTTTGATGTAGGGACAAGACTCCAACCAACTGAACCACCTGGCCAGGGTTCCCTTTGTTTATTGATAATCAAAAACTTAATAATAGGTTACAAAGCTACAGCCCAATCTTGGACTTTAGATATTGAAATACAGGTTTTTATGGGGAGAAGATATGTATATATTTCAGGATGTATTCAAAAGAGAAGCCCGTACTTCTATTTGTAGTCTGCGATCTTGCCAAAGGACTGCCCTTCTAGAAGGTAGGACAGAATCTTTAAATAACAATCTAGTTAATTCCATATACATATACTACTTGATGTTCAAGCATAAAACTGGTAATTACCATGAAATGAGTTTTTAATTTGCACTAAATTATCCAGGTTTTCATTATATTTCTTATTGAAATTAGTTTAATTATCTTATCAGAAGGACAATATACTCACTCTACAAAGCATATTATCTGGATTTAAAATTAAGAAGGGTTTTCCAGATCAGGCTACCAATTGATATAATAAAGTAGTAATAAAAATGTAATTAATTTCCTTGATTATGGGAAGTTCAGAACTATGTTGAAGTCCCAGTTCCTATAGCAGGACTGAATCACATTCCCCGATATCTTTCCACAAAATACATGTGATCTGAACCCTAGTTACAGATTCTTTAAGGAGCACTGGCCAAGCATGAGAATCTGGTTTCTGTAAGCCCTTGCCCTTGACAATCCTGTGGTCCATGTCAAGTCACGTAGAGTATAGCAACTGCTTTGGTAGAAATGCAAAGGACGCTCACATATAAAGAATGAGGATGCAGTCCTCCTTTCCAGGGTGCAATACATGTTCTCACTTAAAACACTTATTTTTAACATTAAATTCTCATCCACTCGGTAGCAGGCTCTCCTAACGTACAAATACAGGCAATGCTGTCCCTGCCTCCGAGAAGCTTGTTCCTATGGTAGCCTCTAACCCTTGTAGCTAGCAAGCTATAAAATACAATGGCTGTTTTTAGTTTCTTAGTCCTGGACTCCATTTAGAGAGGAATAAAAATAAACTTGTAAAAATATACCATGTAGACCAAATTAGGTTGTGATTTTCAGAACCACACATTTTTCTCACTAGAAGTTGTAAAAGTTTCACAAACTTTTAGCTGACAGGAAGTCATTTATCCTCCCATAACTTACGTAAATCTATATGAAGGGCAAATATCTCACATGTAGGGATGTGCATGACTTGGAGAACAAATATGAAAGATTAATAAGCAAAGCACTGAGTGTCATGAGAAAACAAAAAAAAAATGAGGGAAAAGAGGAGGCAAAGTACAAGTGAGGAGACGTGACAACTCTCTGGCTTGACACATCTCTCAGCTAATCGAGCAAGTTGCTGCAGATGGTCAAGGGGAGGTAGGACTCTCCTTCTGCTTTGCTGCTTCATGCGCCCACCCTGGAGGAAGGGCCGTCTGCCCTGAGGGAGAAGGTGCAGTCTTAGCTCCAGGGCTTACGAGTAAAGGTGACAAGACAGATGGTGATTCTGGGGGAGGGGCAGGGAAAATGTCACAATTGCCTGCGATGTCACTAGGTTTTACCCAGTTCTTTTACACTGACTTGAAGTGTGGTGCCCTTTAACACAGCCCATGACAAAGGAGATTGTGGACAAACTGATACACCCACCGCATCTTTGTATGAGGTTTATGAGCACCATTTGAAAAACTATTGTGAGAGGAGCTTAAAGACTCACAGACCCAGAAGACAATCAGTATTAAGGTTGCGATTTCCCCTCAGGGAGTAGCAGATCTTAATAAAGCTAATGTAAACATGGCCACAACTGTGACAAATAATAACTAGAAATGATCTGTCACTGTTTGGTACCTCTAAGTTATCACAGCATTCACTGGAGATAAGTAGCCAAGAGAAATCTTTTAAATTCTCCATAATTCAGTCAGTCTTCTCTTGGGGAGCACAGGCACTTCATCAACAGTTGGATTTGTAATATATAATCTTCTAAGAAGTCTCATGTCACTTTTCCGTATATAGTGTCAACGGACATGTGACATTAATGAATGCTATTTATAACTACTGACTTTTAAGAAGGTAAGTCTGCTGATGTATAATTCATCGTGACATTTTTCAGGAAATTATAGAAAATTTCTCATTGCTCAAATACAACATTAAGGGATAAAGACCATCCTGTATTGCCATTTTCCCTTGAAAAGCATCATTAAATATATTACCATGCTAGCAGATGAAGTGCATTTATAATTCTATTCAACAAACAAAAGCCTTAAACATGGAAAACTTGAATAGTATGCCATACTTGCTGTGATAGCTTAGCCATCATATATAGACAGATGTATGCATACACACACACATAAATAAGAGTGTATCACATACACACACACACATTACAATAATCCTATATAATAAAAGACTAATATGCAAATTGGCCGAACGGCAGAATGACCGGTTGCTATGACGTGCACTGACCACCAGGGGGCAGACACTCAACGCAGCCTGGCTCAAGGCTGGTGAGTGCAGCAGCGGTGGTGGGAGCCTCTCCTGCCTCCACAGCAGCGCTAAGGATGTCCGACTGCCCAGTGGGCCTAAGCCTTTAGCCAGACATCCCCTGAGGGCTTCTGGACTGCAAGAGGGTGCAGGCTGGGCTAGGGGCTCCCCAAATGCACAAATTTTCGTGTACCGGGCCTCTAGTAGTAGCTATATGTCTGGAGCACATTATGTTCAAAGGACTGCTCTGCTTTGCAAACTTTTGTTCATTTAAAACCCACAACAACCCTACAAAGGTGGCATTTAAACTCATTTTTTAGGTGCAGAAACTGAGGCTTTAGTAAATTGACAATTTTTGTGTAACTAATAAGTGTTGGCACTGGGGTTTGAAAGCAAGAGCCTGCTGGACTTTAAAGACCACGTCTTTCCCACTGCTTTCCCAGGCCCGCTTCCCAGTGGGAGTTTGCCAGGGGCTGCGAGGGCAGTAGGGAAGCACCTGGCACCTGGGAGGCAGGAGACAAAGTTGAACTTCACCTACTTTCCACTCACGCCGTGTCTGTATGGTTACTCACACATATTCCTCATTATCTAAAAGCCTGCTTTTACTTACTCCTTCACGATCCAATGGCTCTTCTAAATTCTGTGATTCTAAGGAAGCCATTGTGCATTCCATGGTGCCAAAAAGACATGCCTTTCTAGTAAACGGCAGCTCCGCATAAAAAATGCAAAACCTGAGGACTGAGCTCTGGTAAGACGTGTTCACGCACAAACTCTTACTGCATTCCTGCTCCGAATGCAGAAGGGGATGAAGCTGGACCTCTACTCTAATGGGGTTTACATGGATATACAGACCTCATGTGGGTTTTGCAATTATTTGCAATGTAGTTTTGCAGAGTGTATTTTTCTACAATGCATCTACTGAGAGCAGAATTTTGACCACTTTCATGCCAACTCTTACTTCTCTCTTGGTCAAAATGAGAATGTTAGATATTTATAATGGCAAAATATATAAACGTAACCCAAATATCCAGATCTGAGAAGCTGGATTAATGACTCTACAAAGCAATACTACATAAAAATGGTGTATTAATAATATATTTATATCATGGAATAAAAAAATCAATAGACAGATATGTAAATGTAGTGCAATTTCATTTCTGTGAGAAATAATATATTTTTAGGAAAAAGGTCTGGAAGGATATTCACCAAAATCCTCATAGCAATTATCTTTGGGTGGTGACATTATAAAATATTTTTATTTTCTTCTGTGTGTTTATCTATATTTCCTATTTTTAAAAAAGTATTTATTTTAATAAAAACTTACTTTCAGATTAAATATAATAAAAATTAAGTACTGAACATAAATGCAAACCTCAATTCTTATTCTCAAATTCAGTTCAAGAAAGTAGACAGGAAGTAGTGTATCAATTAAGAAAACAACCATCACAGGAATATGCACAAGGCAAATGATAACAGGAGCTTGTTGAACACTAGTACTCATGATGGAACAAGCGAGAATTCAGCTGTTACCGTCTGTGGATAAAGGTAGTACTATTTTTGAAAAGTTTCACGTCATTAAGGTAATCAGTTTTTATTATAAAATTATATAGGCAGAAATTATCTTCCCTTATAAATATAAAGCATAGTGGAGAAAGCTTTGGAAGTCTTTAAAATCAAGAAGAGCTGAGTTCAAATACTCACTCAGTACTTTATAGTTCTGTGAACTTGGACAAAACACTTAATATCATCTTTCCAAATTGGAAAATAAGGCCACTGATTCACACAATACAAGGTGGATTACTGTTTTTATGGATTACTTTTGGACTCCATCACTTAACTGTGGAAACAGCAATGTTCCACATTAAATCAGATCTATATATGTGTAGACATGTTAAATGGTGCAATAAACAGTCATGAAGTATAACCTGCCATATTTGCACTATATGGAGATGAATTTTAGTCATTTGCTAGATGTCTGGTGAATGAGAGCTGCACTTTAGCTCAGCAATAGAGATAAAGAGGTGAAAAACTTAGCTACTTCCTTCATGAGTAAACAGACGATTATCATTCTATGCCAGCTGCTATGAGGTTTGGATGCGCAGAGAATAGGCACACCTGTGCCCATCACACAACTTCAGATGCACATCATTTATCTATACTCTGTGGGTACAGCACCTCCACCAGGGCACAATCCTGTGCCCCGGCCAGAGCTGGGCTTGGTGGGGATGGCGGTGGGGTCAGAGTGGCTCTCCAGTGAATGCAACGGTCTACTTGGTTTTGAAGAATGAGGAGACCAATGAGTGAAGACAGCCGGGAAGAACATGCCATGGACAGGAAAGAGCATGTGTAAGTGCAGCCTGGGAGATGGGGTCTGCCCTCTTCAGAATGAAAGAAGAGAGCTGGATGGGGAGGAGAGCACACTGAGACTAGTTAGTATTAAACAGGACCTACCATAAAATGGCAAATGGTATGGAAGGGTTTTAATAGCATATAATTGATAAAAGTACATTTATTTAAAATTTTTATTTGGTCATTTGTATTTTAGAAAAGGAAATGGTTAAATCCAGCTTCTTTTTTCTAATCAATTGTCTATTATTTACCAGACAGGATGTTATAGTATTTAGTGTTGCTAGTAGAAATATAATTAAATTTCCTCACTTTGGGGCGATTTAATTTGAAACTTAATGTAACATTAAATGCAGCTATTCATCATTGCTGTCTTGTGCTGTATTTTTTTTTCTTGTGTGGTTAAAGCATAAACAATGCTCACAAATAGCACATTAAAGCATGCCATTTTAATGCCTAATCTTCAAAAGCAGATGATTATTAAATTAATATTATACATGGCCAAAAATTCATGGCAGGGCCGAGATCAAAGAAGACCATGTACTTGGAAAGGTTTTAAGTCCCCAAAGCAAAGGCCACTTCAACTATTTCCTTCATGAACTGGTCCATTCAAAGGGTGAAATGAAAAGGACAAGTCAGTAGATGCAACTGGTTGTGTTCTCTGGGCATTTCCAAAGGCTCTGACTGCTGCACTGGCTTCAAAGAAGTCACTGCGGAGATGCTCCCTGGCGTCCTCTCTATTGCCTGACAAGACATTTCTTCCCTCCAAAGAAGGCAACTGGGGAAAAGACTCATTTTTCATTAATAATTCAGCCCATTTAGTTTCCATCCCTACTAGGCGTTAGCTCTTCTCCAGGAGCTGCCAACACTACGATGAACACCTTAAAACCCAAATATATGGTGACAGAAGATTTTGACTTTCGGTGGTGGGCACAAGATCATGGAAGTGTATCCTTGAAACCTACATTATCTTCTTAACCAATGTGAACTTAATACATTTAATTTAAAAATACTTGTTGAAACAAATGATTGATCTACATCAGAAACAAACATACAAACAAACCAAAACAAAACCACATGTCAAGGCTCAGCTCAAATTTAGTTCTCTCACTGGGGTTCCCCTGATCACCCCAACCAGATGTGATCTCCCCACGCTCTGAACACCTTGGTTGTTTATTTAGTTCTCTTTAGAGCTCTTAGTACAAATTCCATCAAGTGACTTCAGAGCTTTGCCATCTACTGCTGTGTGTTTTAGAAAAATCACTGCCTTATTGAATCTCACTGTTCTTCACCTGCAAAATGGAAATATTCATGTGAGGAAGAACAGATATTTTAAATTGCCATTTTATGAATGTGGTAACTGAGATTTAGAGAAGTTAAATAGTTTGTTTAAAGCTACAAAGCTAATAATATATTTCTAAAAATTGTTATTTTCCATTGTACCACAATTATCTCCTACAAAACTGAATCTGTGAGTTATAGAAAAATTATATTTCAATACATACCTGCTTCATGAATCTCTTCCTTTCCAGTGTAAGAGGTGAACACCTGCCTGGAAAACTTGTACTGTTGCTCTCGAAAATTATTTTGTAAGTAGTCCATCAGCATGACATATCCAGACTGCTGCATGGTGAGAACTTCACAGAAAACAGCCAACTAAAAAGAAGATAATTTAACATGTACTTTAACACTCCTGCTTCACGGGCATCAGTAAAGGCTCTAAAACATTCTGTAGTAAAGATCCGAAAAATTTTTTTTTCAAATTACTTCATGTGTTTGAATTTCTAATATTACCTGGTTTTCAGAGATGCTAACTGTATTTTTAAAAACAATCCAGTCAACGGTGTCCGTGCAGGGAGGCGAGGTCAACGAGCCATTGTAGGTGTAATACTTGTCGGTTGAGTTTGGCAGGAGGTTCAGCAATACGAAAGGATCTAACGCCGCCTGTTTCCCTGCAAAGTAATAACAGATGTCTCAGCTGGCATCCCAACTCTGGAACTTAGCTGTTCAAAACTTCTATGAAACAGAGACATATGCCTTGGTATCTATTTAATCAGAAATGAGAATCTGAGAACAGTTTAGATCTACTTTTTAAATGGCAATAAAACTGGCACATACATAGATTTTTTTACATATATCACTACATAGTGTTAGATGCTTCATCTTTACACCAAGAAGATGCTAGAAAGACTATTTTACACATAAAAGATATTCAGAAATTATATGACCATTTTAATAAATACAGGAAAATCACTTGATAAGATTCAATACACTTAGTGGAAAACAAAAACAAAAGCTCATTCTGAAGATTATCCTCAAAAGCCCATAATAAACATAACTAGGATGGCTTATTGAAAGCTTTCCCCTTAGAGATCAAGGGGAAATAAAGACGTCCTGCTATCACCACTTCTATCTAACATTGAACTGGAAGACTGGGCCAATGCAACAAAACAAGAAAAAGAAAAAACTCATAAAGGCTGGATAGGAATAAATGATAATACCATAATTTGCAAATAACATGATTGTGCATATAAAATATAAAAAAATTACAGACTATTAGAATTAACAAGTATATTTAATAAAGTCACTGCATATAAGACCAATCTACAAAAAGTTATTCTATTTCTATATAACAGTAGCAAACTATAGAAAATAAAAATTTTAAACAATAGAACATAATAACAACAAAGTATTAAGTATAAGTAAATCTAAAGAATGATGTGTTTAACATCTTTATTTAAAACCACAAAACTTTCTTAAGAGTAATTCTCTAATTGATAAAATCTTAAAATAATGGGAAAGACCATGTACAGGAGTAGAAAAATTTGGTACTGTGAAGGTGTTGATTTTCTCCAAATTAATTTATAGAGTCAATGAAATCTTAATGGAAGTCCCAAGAGGGACTTTGCCTGTGTCTCTGTGTGTGTGTGTGTGTGTGTGTGTGTGTGTGTGTGTGTGTTGTGTGAACTGACATGCTGATCTTAAAATTCAATTGGAAATACAAAGAAAAGTTAGGCAAAGGGATTAAAAAGCACAAATTGATAGTTACAAAATAGTCATAGGGATATGAAGGACAGCATAGGGAATACAGTCAATAATACAGTAATAACTATGTATGGTGCCAGGTGATGACTACACTTACTGAGAAGATCACTTTGTACATATCTAACCACTATGCTATACGTCTGAAACACATATAACATTGAATGTCAACTGGAATTAAAAAAACAAAGTTATGATACTCTTGAACAATAATAAAGCTGGTGAACTTTCACCACTAGATAGTAAGATCTGTTA
Organism: Myotis nattereri; assembly: GCF_964212035.1. Lineage (NCBI taxonomy): Eukaryota > Metazoa > Chordata > Mammalia > Chiroptera > Vespertilionidae > Myotis > Myotis nattereri. The sequence continues at coordinate 15,715,895 of NC_138086.1, read as the reverse complement.
TATAAAGTTGTAAAAGTCATGACAGAGAGATCTTTATGGAAAAAGAGACAAAGGGAATATGGAAGAGAACAGAGTCCAGACCCCCATATGCATGGTCACTAGATTTATGACAGGAAAAAACTACTCTGTAGTTGGAATGAACTGCATTTTGAATAAAGAGTGTTGTGTCAGCCCTGGCCTGTTGGCTCAGTGGTTGGAGTGTTGGCCCAAGGACTGAGGGTTGCGGATTTGATTCCTGACAAGGGTGCTTGCCTCAGTTGCAGGCTCAATCACCTGGCCCAGTACCAGAGGCAACTGATCAATGTGTCTCTCTCACATTGATGTTTCCTCTCTAACCCTCCCCCTCCCTTCCACTCCCTCTAAAGATCAATGGAAGAAGTGTCCTTGGGTAAGAATTAACAACAACAACAAAAAGACTGCTGCATCAGTTGAATATTTTTATGGAAAAAAAAGTGCATCTTGAATCCCTACTTTACACTCAATCAGTTCTAAATACACTGCATGGATCAGTTATAAATAGATTATAGATCTAAATGTGAACGGAATAATAAAACTTTTAGAGAAAAACGAGAAAATTATCATTATAATCTTATGGTAGATTAAGATTTCTGAAATGGCACACAAAAATTATCCATAAAAGATAAATTTTAAGATGTGATAATCAAGATCTATTCATCCATAGTCACTATTAAGAGAGTAAAAAGCCAAGATAAAAAGTGGAAAATATATTCTGGGTAACATATGTATATAAATACACATACATATATAGTACAATAACAGATATTGATTTAACTTGCTAGATATACAAGAATATAGGACTTGTATTCAAAACAGAAAATTCCTACCCAAAACAAAAAATGGGTAGAGTTTTCCTAAATATTTCATCTGGTCCTAGAATCCTTAAACAATATGGCTTTCCTGTCTCCTTGAATAGTCCCATTTTTGTTTTTGCATCTTCCCAGTAGCACATCCCAATAGCAGTGCCTTGGTCATTTAGCTACTCGTGTGCCAATCCTCACTCCTGCAGGAGGCAATCTCCCAGTGAGATCTGTTCTTAACTCATTCTCCCACCCAACTGATTTTTGTAATAATGTAAAAATTCATTAGCATCCAAAGCAGAATCTAGAAGATGTCTCCAAATAGCTTACTTACCAAAACGACCAACTTTCTCGACTCCATCAACAATTGCTTTGTAATCCAAATTTTCTTCCATTCCAATCTGTTAAAGAAGAGTGACATTCTAAAAATGGGGTAAAATATTTGATTGTGTCCACTAAAATGTAAAGATTAGTGGTTTCCATTTTAATAGTCAAAAGTAATGTCCTCCAAATTGCTCACTCTTTTTCCACAGCAAGGTACAAATACAACATAAACCTTTTAAATCTCTTAAACTTTTCCACCATGAAAAGTACATTTTAAAATGTCATGACTCACAGTCTCTGCTATATCATTATGATCCTTTGCATATACAAAGAGGCAAATCGGTGCCCTCAGGACAGTTTGCTCCAGCTGTTAGTGAGGTACCCAACAAAATGAGTACAAGAGGCCCTTTCAACTGCCCAGCCAAGGGGTTGTTCTCCAAGTTAGCATTCTACTTGTGAGCTCTTCTATTTGTTCCAAAGAACGTTTTGACATTTCACATCAATATTTCATGTGATTCAAACAGGAATGGAGTTAGTGGCAAATCTAAGTACAATGATTACCTCAAATAAAATGGATAATGCTCTTATCTTCCCTTTTCCTTTAACTGCTTCTTCAAAACTTGAGAATTGGTCCACATCAAAGCAGTAGATTTGCATCTATAAATGTAACAATGACGGCTTTAGTATATAGAAAGGCTTCACAAAAGTGAGCAAAGAAACAATAAAATAATTTACCAATTCAATCTCTTCTATCTGAAAAATTCTCCAAACTGTATAATTCTGTACTCTGCATATTTAAAAGTTGCCAGAGACCAGTTCCAGCATGTCATAATTTCAAGAGTTTCATCAAAAGATTGATGAAACTTGGGGACTCAACAGGGTTGAGCTACACATGTAGTCACCTGTTGGGAATGGCTGAAGGCATTTCCCCAAACCTGAATAGGATACATTAAATTGATAACAACCGTAGGCTAATTCCCCCCATTCTGACAATGGACTCTACCAAACCCTAACCCTTTGAAGTTCCTCGCCTCATGACAAATTGTGTTAATAAAAAGCATGGAGTTCTGGGGACAACGAGAGAACCTAAGACCTTAGACTTAAGATCTTGGATCTTAGCTCCTTTAGCTAAGCTCCTCTGACCCCCAATGCCTTTCAAAATTATAACTCGTCTCCGGATTCTTCATTAGTCTCTGGATTCCTATTAAATCTACGCACAGCCTTCTCCAGATTCCTGAACCCTTCTTGATGCTGGGCCAAGAACCCTGGCAAAAAGTAATTTTTCAATTTTGTGTATACACAACTGCATTTACTATCATTTCTCATCCTGCACTGAGGAAGGAAACACAAATTAGACATACCTACAATTGAAATGACCACTTTGAGATTGCAGGTGGCATTAAAGTAATAATTTACTAGAACAATTATCAAATGTAATAAATGATCAAATGTTACTTCAATTATTTTCCTGGTATTCTTTCAAATATAGTTTCATTCTCTTTTGACTGGACATGCCTTTCTTGATGGTCTGAGGGTTACTATTTTCGGACTTTGTCTTCCACTCTATTAATTGTGAAATTCTTAAGGACCTTATTTCCACCTAAAAAATACTAAGAGTTTTAATTCCTTATTTTGTCTTCTCTCCAGGTCTGAGGTTATACCTTGTTAATTTATACTTTAGCCTAAATATCTGTCGATAGCCCTAGTCTCACTTATAATTGGGTGATCCTCATGTCATGGGCTTGGAAATGAGGTAACTGAGTTTAGAAGCATAATTAAGGGAAGAAGAGAATGCCTCTGAGAAGGTTAATGTGCTGTAGGGCTGTGATCAGAGAAATAGTGGGTGTGAAGCAGGGGATGGCAGTGGCTCCTGCCTTGAGTGATCCCCAAAGCCTTTCAAAGAGAGAATTTCTAAGCTGAACCCAAAAGGATGAGAAGCTTTAAAGCTCAGAGGTGAAAAGGCAGAAGAGATAAGCTTGTGTTCAAGTCAGAGGGACCAGAAAAAGGCCAATAGGCAAGCAAATATGAGAAATGTGGGAAATGGGAAGTCATGTTGGTGATTTCAGCTGAGCATATGTGACCGAGAGGAGAGGTGAAGCTGGAAACGTAGGCAGGGGACACACCAGGAAGGTCTGCGAGGCCGTCCCTGCCTGCAGTTTGGTCTGGAGAGCAATGGCAAGTCCTGATGCATTTCAGTTAACAGGGTGCGGAGGGAGCAGGATGGGGGGAGGGGAGAGGGGGACATGGAAGAGATTAAGACTAGAGAGAAGGAGACCAGTTCAGAAACATTCCATATGCGAAGTAAGAGGCAAAGGTGGTTTACATTTTCATCCGATCTCCCACATCATGTAGGGGCAGAATGGAGAAGACTTGTCTGCAGCAAGCAGAAAGACCGAAAAACAGAACAAGTCCAGGATGCCCCTCAGTTTCCTGCTTGCACAATGACATGGAGAGAGTTACACAAACAACCATCAAACAGACAATACCACTAAGAACACTTGAGGGCCTTTTTAAATAAGAAAAATATATGAGGGTAGTGCACAGACTCTCTACTGTTTCATTTGCCGGTTCAGAACTTATGTTGTTGCCAGTTTTTCTTGATTTTTAAAAAATTTTTATTGCATTTCCTAGGGTGACAGTGGTTAATAAAATTATATAGGTTTCAAGTGTACAATTCTCTAAGACATCATCTATACATTGATTTTCATCTGTGCTTTAAATAAGTAATATTGTGAAAGAGCTAACTCTCAGAAATGAGAATGTTATGTGTGTTTAATGAATTGACTTTTATTTCTTTCACAAACCAAATTTGATACTGTATTTTCTTTAAGAATATTTAATAGGCCGAAACCGGTTTAGCTCAGTGAATAGAGCGTCGGCCTGCGGACTGAAAGGTTCCGGGTTCGATTCCAGTCAAGGGCATGTACCTGGGTTGCGGGCACATCCCCAGTGGGAGATGTGCAGGAGGCGGCTGATCGATGTTTCTCTCTCATCGATGTTTCTGACTCTCTATCTCTCTCCCTTCCTCTCTGTAAAAAATCAATAAAATATATTAAAAAAAAAGAATATTTAATATATCTCTATATATGAAACCTGCTCCTGGGGGTGGTTGGGGAAGCAGCCGCCGCTCACACGGGCTGCTGGTGCTGGCCCCAATTGCTCCAGGCAGTCAGCAGGTGCGAGTGGGGCTGGTGCTGTCAGCTCATGGGATCGGAGGCATTAGCGGGGCTGCCAGCAGACAGGGGATCAGGGGTCACAGTGGGAGGGACTGGGCAGGGGTGCAGAGGACGGGCCGAGACCCGCCCCTGTGCCCACCGTAGCCTCATGACCCACAGTTCCTTTCAAGGTGTATGAATTCATGCACTGGGCCCCTAGTTTAAAAATAAATTGCAAGCTATAAATCTGAATGTGCTTATCCACATGAAAAATGATCTTTAACCCTTTAAGACAGTGGTTCTCAACCTTCTGGCCCTTTAAATACAGTTCCTCATGTTGTGACCCAACCAGAAAATTATTTTCGTTGCTACTTCATAACTGTAATTTTGCTACTGTTATGAATCGTAATGTAAATATCTGATATGCAGGATGGTCTTAGGCAACCCCTGTGAAAGGGTTGTTTGACCGCCAAAGGGGTCGCAACCCACAGGTTGAGAACTGCTGCTTTAAGAGATCATTCACGCTAGTTTTACTTTTATTATCAATATATATTTTGGATTATAAATTAATAGTTTCATTTTAAGTAATTTAGAAAACATGGGAATTTTGAAGAAGGCACCTATATGCCATGACAAAGGGAAAAATCATTGTTAATGCTTTTGTGATTTCCCTCAATTATTTTATATTAGTAATAATCCATCTTCTCATTTAATCCTCATAATAACTGCATAAGATAGTTGCTACTACTATTACATTAATTTCACAGAAGAGAACTGGAAGCTTAGGTAAAGTAAATAATTTCTACAATGTCACGTCTTTAACTAATAACTAAACTAACAATAATTTGTACAATGTTGTGTCTTTAATAATTAAATGATGAAATCCATATTCAAACTTAGTCAGTGATTCAAACTGTACTCTCAGTGACTAGTTTTCATATTTCACAAAGTTGAAATAACAATACCATGTTCACCTTTTTATATTCTTTTTTAAAAGCATTAATATCTTTAAAAAGTAAAAATCATTAATATCTTATGATGAACCATTTTTGTGTAAATCATCTAAGAATATGATTTTTACAAGATATATGATATCCCATCATAATGTAATCATTTTCTTTTGTTTCAACATTTTATTACTGTAAATAAATCTTTGCACATACATTTTTGAGTATATCTCTAATTATATTTTAGGTTAAACTGCTACAAATTGAAATGACGGATATTGACAATAAGCTTTTTAAAGCTCTTGATAAAAACAAGCAAATTGCATCCAGAAAGTCTACCAATTTATACTCTCTAGACATGTATGAAAGTGTTTATTTCATCCCACATTCATGACTTATTATAATTATGTTTACCTTGGCAATTTTAAAGCTGAAAATTTTTTCTCATTTTACTTTGCATTTCTTTGATTCTCCAGTATAATGATGAACCCTCCCCCCCCCTCTTTTTTTCCCTACAGGGATATGAAAAAATTTCATTTATTCATTTACTCATAAACATTTATCATCAATAATGTGACATTCTGGGTTACCAGGAAGTGAAAAAGCAAATTTGGGTATTATTTAACTTAGTCTGGTAAGGAAGACAGATATTAACAAAGCAAACAAAATATAACTGTACAAATTATAAAATTTGCTAACAAAATAATAAAATAATATGCTTAATAAAATCTCAATGAATAGAGGAAAGGATCAGAGGGACTCCGAGGGAATAATTAGGGAGATCTTAGGATGGCTGTGCATGGATGTAGAGGGCAACCAGTCCAGACTGGAGCCCCAGCAGAACTAGTGACTTACCTCAAGTGGAAATTTTTGTCCTTCTAAACTATGTTCTGATCCATCGGATGACATGTTGCATTTTCCCCAGTGAAAAGTTATCTTGCTTGCTTTGAACACCGTTTCTGAAACTCCTCCACTGAGCTGGTAGTCATTAGTGAGATTAATTTCCACTAAAAACACATACACAGACAAAAATAAAATTGCATCTGAATTTCTAAAAATCAAAATTACAAATTTCAAGTACATTTTCTCCTATTACAGGTACATTAAAAATAATTTCTTTGATTAATTTTTTAAAAATTAAGTTGCCATTTTGGAAGCTGAACTGTAACTCTGCACAATATATACCCAATATACAGATGATGTATTATAGAATTGTACACTTGAAACCTTATAATTTTATTAACCAATGTCACCCCAGGAAATTCAAATTTTTTTAAAAAAAATCAATATATCTTATTGCCTAAAATGTAAACTAACCCAAATACCTTAAGTACTGTGGGACCCTTTTGGCAGAGGACAGCCAGCCAGTCCACCTGCCCTGCTTCTCTGGAGTCCCTTACCCCAAAGCTCTGCTTCCCTAAGGCATGTGATGACAGTGCGGGGACAGAGCGAAGGGAGAAGGAACAGAAGAGAGGAAAGAAGTCTTCTCCTGGGAGTGCTCCCCACCTTCTCATGTTCAGCTCATTTCTACTCGTTATCAGGGTGCTGTTTCTGTCTCCCCTTCCTACCCCTCCATGCATCGCCCCAGGCCTCATCAAGCCGTGTCCCAGGCTGCAGCAAGGCAGGTGGAAAACCAGTCCCATTGAGGGGTTTTAGCCATCTCATGTTTGAATCCTGAGTGACAACTTTCAGAATCTTAAAATCTCTTAATTTGAGTTCCATATCAGATATTATCTGACAGTATTTCAAGAGTTGTCTGGAGATTAAGGATTCTCTTGAGAGCTTAAGACAAGATGTTGAAATCTCTCAATCAGATCTAAACAGTTTTTGTTCCATGAGGCAGAAACCACTGTTGGCATTAGGGACTTAATTCAACATGCTGGGCGGACAACTAGAGACATAAACTTCCATTAATAATAACAACAACAACAATACAATAACAATAATGGTCAACATTCTTTTTTATCACTGACAATGTGCCATGCATTAAATATTTGCTACCCACACAATCCTAGGAAGGAGGAGACACAGATATTAACCTGATCAGGATTTAATGCTTTACTTTAAAATATATATTTTTTTTTTTTTATTGATTTCAGAGAGGAAGGGAGAAGGAAAGAGAGATAGAAACATCGATGATGAGAGAGAATCATTGATCAGCTGCCTCCTGCATGCCCCACACTGGGGATCGAGCCACAACTCGGGCATGTGCTCTGACTGGGAATCGAACAGTGACCTCCTGGTTCGTAAGTTGACACTTCAGTCCATGGGTGGATGCTCTATCCACTGAGCCAAACTGGGTAGGGCTCGATGGCATTTTATACACCAATAATGTACTAGTATTCTCAGAAAGAGAAACTAAGAAAACAATCCCATTTACATTGCAACAAAAAAAGATACTTAGGAATAAACTTAGTCAAGGAGTTTTGTAAAAGATTTGTACTCAGAAAACTACAGGATATTGAAAAAAGAGATGAGGAAGATATAAACACGTGGAAGAATATACCATGTTCATGAATGGGTAGAATTAACATCATTAAAATGTCCTTACCACCCAAAGCAATCTGTAGATTCACTGCAATCCCTATTAAAATACCAAGGGCATATTTCACAGATCTAGAACAAACTCTCCAAAAATCTATATGGAATAATAATAATAATAATAATAATAATAATAATAAAAGACCACAAATAGCTGCAACAATCTTAAGGAAGAACAAAATTGGAGGAATTACAATACCAGATATCAAATTATACTACAAAGCCACCATAATCAAAACAGCCTGATACTGGCCAAAGACTAGGCATATAGATTAATGGAACAGAAGAGACCCTAGAAATCGACCGAAACCATTATGCTCAATTAATATTTGACAAAGGATGCAAGAGCATACAATGGAGTCAAGACAGTCTCTTTAATAAATGATGCTGGGAAAATTAGGTACATGCAAAAAAATGAAACTAGACCACCAACTTACACCATACACAATAAACTCAAAATTGATAAAAAAAAACTTACATGTAAGTCATGAAACCATAAAAATCCTAGAAGAAAACATAGGCAACAAAATTGCAGACATTTCTCATAGCAATATGTTTACTGATACATCTCCTAGGGCAAAGGAAACTAAGGAAAAAATAAACAAATGGAGCTACATTAAAAATAAAAACTTCTGTATAGCAAAAGAAACCATCAACAAAATGAAAAGAGAGCCCACTGTATGAGAGAATATATTTGGTAATGATACATCTGATAAAAGGTTAATATCCAAAATATATAAGGAACCTACACAATTTAACAAAAGGAAGACAAATAATCCAATAAAAAAATAGGCAAACCTAAATAGACACTTCTTCAAAGTGAACATACAGATGGCCAAGAGACATATGAAAAATGCTCAAAGTGACTAATCATCTGAGAGATGCAAATTAAAATGAGGTATTACCTTACACCTGTCAGAATAGCTACCATCAACAAATCAACAAATGGCAAATGCTGGGAGGATGTGGAGAAAAGGGAACCCTAGTACACTGCTGGTGGGAATGCAGATTGGTGCGGCAATTATGGAAAACAGTATGGAATTTCTTCAAAAAAATTAAAAATGGAACTGCCATATGACCCAGGGATTCCACTTCTAGGAATCCCTAATTACAAACCACCTCAACATTACCACTATGATCATTTTGAATATTTTTTCCAATCTCTTCCCCATGACTATATTTATTTTACGTAACTTCTTGAAATACATACAATTTCATTTAAAACATATCAGAGAAAAAAAAGGTATAGACTTTTTGAAAAATATTTTTTTCTACTTATCATTTAGTGGAATTTTTTATGGCATTATAATTTGCATGTTTTTTAAAAACAGACTGTCAAGAAAAAGCACGTTGAGAGTGCTTCCTAAGGACTGTATATAATTTTAAGCTTTTGTGTAAAAGGGCTAGTAATTCCTTAAAATTCAATTATAGTCAATTGCTTCTTTCTTATCCAATTATTGAATATAGTCTGAGGTTCAGCAGACAAATCGAACTACAATGCCCAAGAAAAGGAAATCCTGATTGACTAAGTGATTAACCAGTGATGGAATTATTAGATTACATTAATTATATATTACAGTATATTTATCACATCTTCTAGTGGAGGCATCATTATTGTTATATTATTGGAGAACATGAGATAACTACTTTGGTGATTTTACTTTTTTGTACACATTTTCAAAATGTCTAAACTTCGGATTTTCTAGGCTCTGTTTGGTTTGTTGTACAGATAGTTTATATCCAGTTCATAGTATGTTATAAAAGGAAAATCAAATGAAACTAATCTGAACTTCCTCTAGGTCAAATAAATATATTAAAGTCACAAATAAAATGCAAACATGTTACCTGTTTTCCCATTGTTATGAATGAATGTGTTTTCCAAAGATGTTTTATCCCAACCCTGAAATTTAAGTTTCTTAAGATTCACATTTACTTGTGCAATATCTTCATCAATATTGATAGGAGATTGTTTGGGGCTATTACATGTTGGATATTTCTTTCCCCAATTTTTTTGATTCAGTGCTCCTAGGAAAAGAAAAGGGTAAGAAGTTAATTTCACAAATTACTAAGCAAAAGCTAAATTTTATGTTATAAAGTGATGAATCCATTACATTAAAATATATATAATAGGAAGAAACTTGAGACATTTTTGAACCAATATTAAACAAGCATGCCTAGATTTAGATTCTGGGTTTTAATATAATACGCTATAAAAACAGGCCTCTAGAACAACCACATCAAGTACAGAGATCAACAGCCTTTCTTTAGCCATCACATTCATCAAATAACAGAAAGCCTGATTGTCATGTAAGGCAGTGAGTCTTAGCCCACGTTTGAGCAAAGCCAAGGTTTTCCATGATTGATGTTGAAGGAAATTATAAGTAAACAACCTCCACCCCCCTGTACCTGTAGTCTATGCAATCTACTTCTTGTAATAAAACAGCGATTTTCAAATAGTGTACTGCAAGAATTTTTAAACATGTAATACCTGACTCTTTAGTGAAGGGCAATGACCTCTTTTCCCTAGATTGTCAAATAAAAATATGACGACAGTCAACACAACAGTAGCCTTCTGGTATGAATGCCCTGTTTTGAACCATAAATAAATAGGTCATATAATATTGTTGGTCACAACACATAATAAGGTAAATTCTTTTTTTAACATATATATATTTCAGAGAGAAAGGGAGAGGGAGAGAGAGACAGAAACATCAATGATGAGAGAGAATCATTGATCAGCTGCCTCCTGCATGCCCCCTACTGGAAATTGAGCCCACAACCTGGGCATGTGCCCTGACTGGGAATGAAACATGACCTACTGGTTCATAGGTCGATGCTCAACCACTGAGCTACACCAGCTGGGTATGATTCGTTAATTCTTGGTACCAGAAATCCTTTATACAATTATAGGCACCTGAATTTTAAAAAGTCACTTTGGAGAAAAAAAGGGTAGGTAATTACTACTATTATTTTTTTAAATCAATTAAAATTATACCTACTATTTTGTCAGATCAGCAAAAAATACTTTTTTGGGTGTGCCCAAAATATTTTGTGACACACTAAAATCGCTGTGATAAAGAACTCAGTGAGGATGGACCTCCATGCAAGCTCTCATAATGTGACAAAACTCGCTTTGCATAATACAAATTATTTATAACCGTACATTAAATTATATTCCCCATCAAATATAAGCATATACATCTAAATATTAATATTATATAATACATTTATATGCATAATCATATATACCCATAATTTAGCTTAGGAAAAAAATAATAATCAGTCACACCATGAAACTATACCTAGATAGCCAGGGGCGATTAGGTAATTCATCCCCTAGTGAGGCATCTACCAAAATCAACAGGTGCTAAAATTTTTTTTAAAAAAATCTAACTCTACTCCTAGAGAGCACTGGAGTTTCAGATGCTTTAAATATGCACAGTGATGCACATGTCAGCTTCCAGGAACAGCTCTATTAATGAGAAATACTGTGCTTATTTCACTGTAAAGAAATTGGCATGAGGACAAAAAAAACAGCTCATTTTACTATGTCAGTGCAAGAGAAGCAGAGAAAATGCAACACAAATCAATAAGACCCTTTGTTTGCTTAAATTTTTAATATAGTGAAATAAATCCAAGAACCCTAGGATGAATCTTATAGTTGTGGTTCACAGAAACATACAAATTCAAGTCTCTGGTACCAGCGCATATGATTTATAAACCTGCTATTTCCCATAGCATTTCGTGATCATCTCTCTTTGGCTTCCTATTTGGTTTATCCAAACTGAACAACTGAAACCAGCTCCAACTGTAATCTTTGTGGTCCCTTAAACTTAGAAGTCAGCCTGATGCCTCTTTCCTCCTCAGCAACCCCCTCGGGTCTACCTTCAAATCATATCCCTAACCAGACCATTTCTCATCTCCACTGTTACCAACCTAGCCCACCCAGCCCACTGTCATCATTACTCTATGTCTTTATCTTCCACAAGCAGCATTGCCATCACTAGGAGATGGTTAGGAGAGGCAGTTCGCAGCATTACTAGGTCAGAAGCTAATTTTAACACAAACCCCAGGAGATTAAATTTTGAGAAGCAATGGGTAGACATCTCCAGTGCCTTCTATCTGATCTCCAGCTTCTTCTCCTATCCCTCCCCAATTCTGTTCCCCAATTACATAGTTGTCAGGATTATAAAATGGCCCCCGAAATTCCCACACCCTATATGTCTAGGTACTAAGAGTGGCCTCAGGCAGGTAGCCAGCCAAAACAAATAAGCAGTACCAATAAGGCAAATACTGCATGATTCCACTTATTTGCAGCACATACAATTGTCAAACTCACACAGATAGGAAGCAGAATGGCGATTAGCAGGAAATGGGAGGAGGGATAAAGGGAAATTATTTCATGGGTATAGAGTTTCAAATCTGCAAGATAAAAATGTTTTTTAAAGATGTTTCACAATAATGTAAGTAAACTTAACACTAATGAACTGTGTACACTTAACAAGTGGTTAAGAGGGTAAATTTTATATTATGAAATTCTTACCACAGTAGGAAAATGATTAGGATGGCAACAACAAACAAACAAAAATTGGGGACCTGGATCTCAATCTTGCAATGACAAGGAAGTGAATTCAGCCAACAACTTGCATGAGCTAGAAACAGGACTCTGCGCTGCAAAGGGCATCTTGTTTTTAGATTTATGAGCAGAGAATTCAGCTAAATGGTTCCTCCTCTTTGACTCTCGATCAGTGGTTCTCAACCTTCCTAATGCTGCAACCCTTTAATACAGTTCCTCATGTTGTGGTGACCCCAACCATAAAATTATTTTCGTTGCTACTTCATAACTGTAATGTTGCTACTCTTATGAATCGTAATGTAAATATCTGATATGCAGGATGTATTTTCATTGTTCACGACCCACAGGTTGAGAACCGCTGCTCTAGACCCGTGGAAACTGTGAGATAACAAATACATGTTGTTTTAAGCCATTAAAGTTGTACTAATTTGTTGTGCCATGTAGGAAAACTAATGCAACAAGTAGGTAAAGTAATATTTTGAAATACGTATCAGATCGTGTGTCACTCCTTGGCTCAGGTCCCTCCAATAACTTCTCATTTCACTCAGAGTAAAATGTAAAGAAACATCACCATGGCTGACGGATGCTACATGATATCACCACTTACATCCTCCCTAATCTCACTTCCCATTGCTCTGTGGTGCCAGCTCTATTCTAGCCACACTAGCTTTTCTGTTCCTGGAACATGGGCAGCCTCAGGGCCCAGCACTTGCTGCCACCTCTTCCCGGAAGGCTTCCCGAAATGCTGTGCAAGGCTCTCTCTCTTACTCTCTTGCTTCAATGAGGTCCCTCCCAAATGCATCTTGTTAGAGAGCTTTCTCTGGATATCCAGTATAAATTACACTTCCCTACCCTGGTCATTCCTGATTCCCTCTCTTTAATTAATTTTTTTCTCCTAAGATATTAATTATGTTTATTTGTTCCTATTCCCTAGAACCTGGAAAAAAAGCCCTGGCATAGGTGTTCAATGAACATTTGTAGAATGACTGAATCAGACAAATAAAAGATGATGATGTCTTTTGTTATATGAGTTTGAGCTCATAGGGATCTAACATTAAATTGCAACAGAAAAAAAGAAAAGAAAACCATTTCTAACCTCACCAGTAGGTCACATTTTACTGTTTGTCATATGATACTTTTGTTGGGTAGTCCCTACTAAACTTCTGCTGAAAGGCATGACAACCTAAATGTTGTCTGACATTTTATAGCATAGTGATCCTGAGTGACAAGGTTTGGTTTGAAGTGAATCAAATAGCTACACTGAGTGTGGACCTAGTTTAAAACAGCTACTAGAACAGCGGTTCTCAACCTGTGGGTCGCGACACCTTTGGCGGTCGAACGACCCTTTCACAGGGGTCGCCTAAGACCATCATGCATATCAGATATTTACATTACAATTCATAACAATAGCAACATTACAGTTATGAAGTAGCAACGAAAATAATTTTCTGGTTGGGTCACAACATGAGGAACTGTATTTAAAGGGCCAGAAGGTTGAGGACCATTGTACTAGAGCATGAGGTCAAATACAGGGTCAAGAAGCCTCCTTAATGTTTGTGACTAAAAGACAAAATAAAAGAGGCAAAGTAGGGAAAATAATATTTTATGAAAAGGTTGTAAAAGAAAAAGTCCCATAAAAATAAAACATTTTTTAAAAGCTATAAAACAATAAAAGCCCACTGAGGTTCTTTTTGCAAACGACTCTAGAAATTAGGTTCTTTCAAATCGTCATAAGTACAAAACCAAGAGAAGTAAAATAATAATGTTATAACTGTGCACAGAGATGAAACATAGATCAAAGAAGCATTAAATATATTTTACCTGTCTTTAATAATAAAATAGTAGATTACTCTTATGCTTAAACATTTTTAAAACTCTCAAATTAATATTTTTAATGTCACAATTTGAGAGCTCGGTCCACGTAGTGGTTAAAGCCATGATGATGTACCTAAAAAAGCAGGTGTACAGAATTCATTAGAATGATATCCACTGTGTTATTAGTGAATGTGGCGAAGAAGAAATTAGGAGAGTCACTGTAGTTGCAACACAAAATTATCAGGCTGATTACCCACAAGGAGGACTGTAGAGTACTAAATGTCATCTCTAGAAAATGAAAATAAATTATTCATTCACATAGTCATCCATTCTTTCATCCAATTATTGACTTACTTGGATTAGTACCACTCCCATAAATGTCCTGTGGTTATCTCTAGTGGAGCACGTAACAGGCTGTATTTTGTTTGTTAACTTATCTATTTCATCTGTATCTTATTGCCAAACTCCCAGGCGGGCACATAGAAACAAATAAAATTCTCGCAGAATAGTCTTTGTGCACCTAACGAATGTATTCAGTATTTAAACACTGTGCACTTTCTATTCCAAGCAGAACTGAAAGCGATTCTAGGCTCTGTAGGAGGTAAATAAACATGGATTCAAGTCTGTTGACTTGCTTTTTCATTCTTGCATTTCAGAGGTTGGAGGCATGTTGTTACATAAGAACTAGACAAATGCCTAAAGGAGTAGATGAGCTGAATGTAGGTCAACATGGAGAGTAAAAGCACACAAATGAGCCCAGAGAAATGGGTAGAATCCTCACCACAGAGAGGGAACCAATAGTATGTCTGGTTGAGTTGTGAGCTGGAGAGAGCTCCCTGTGGCAGAAAAGTGCAGGCAATGCTCAGAGAGAAGTGAGCAACCCAGCTTGGTCCACTGAGCAAAGAGTGGCTGCCAAGGTCCTCCAGGTGGAGATGGAACGGCAGCCTGCGTGGGCCAGTGGAGGCCCGGAGGCCTTGGAAAAGAAAAGGAGTTCACAACAGTCCTATTAGAGAGAAGAAGCTGGCAGGACTGAAGAAGAGGTAGAGAGAGAGGCTGCATAATTAGCAGACATTTCACAGGCATCAATTATTTGTTTTCATTCACTTTTTTTTCAATCTTTAATTTCTTTATTGATTAAGGTATTACATATGTGACCTCATTCCTCCCATAAACTCCCCCCCCCCACTCATGCCCTTGCCCCCTGTTGTCTGTGTCCATTGGTTGGGCTTATATGCATGCATACAAGTCCTTTGGTTGATCTCTCTCCCTTACCCCCATCCTCCCCTACTTTCCCTCTGAGGTTTGACAGTCTTATCGCTGCTTCTCTGTCTCTGGATCTATTCCTTTTCATCAGCCTATGTTGTTCACTATATTCCACACATGAGTGAGATGATGTGGTGCTTATCTTTCTCTGACTGGCTTATTTCACTTAGCATAATGCTCTCCAGTTCCATCCATGCTGTTGCAAACAGTAAGAACTCCTTCTTTTTTACTGTAGTATTCCATTGTGTAGATGTACCACAGTTTTTTAATCCATTAGTCTGCTGATGAGCACTTAGGCTATTTCCAAATTTTAACAAATGAAAACATGCTCAAAGTCACGAATTATACGAGAGATGCAAATCAAAACGACAATGCAGTATCATCTCACACCTGTCAGAATGGCTATCATCAACAAATCAACAAACAACAACTGTTGGAGAGGATGTGGAGAAAAAGGAACCCTTTTGCACTGCTGGTGGGAATGCAGACTGGTACAGCCACTGTGGAGAACAGTATGGAGTTTCCTCAAAAAATTAAAAATGGAACTCCCATTTGACCCAGTGATCCCACTTCTAGGAATATATCCCAAGAAGCTAGAAACACCAATCAGAAAGGATATATGCATCCCTATGTTCATATCAGCACAATTCACCATAGCTAAGATTTCATTCACTTTTTACAAAATCCCTATGCAAGGGGTTGAGTGTTTGCCTTCTCAGATTTTATATGTTGAAATCTGAATCCCCATTGGGATGGATGTATTTGAAGTCAGATCTTTGGGAGGTGATCAGGTCACGAGGGCTGAGCCCTTGTGAATGAACTTGGTGCCGCATGAGAGGTACCTCGGAGAGATCCCTGGCCCTTACCACCAGGTGAGGTTGTAGTGGAAAGATAGCAACCTAGTAAAGGACCCTCACTAGACACTGAATCTGATGCCACTTTGATCTTGGACTTCTGAACATCCAGAAGTGTGAGAAATAGATTTCTGTTGTTTATAAGCTACCAGCCTATGGGATTTTGGTATAGCAGTCTGAAAAGACCTATTTGAACTACAATATATCGGTGTCTTATTCATGTTGTAATTTCAGAAACTTTCTTAGAACTCCACTTAAGGATTAAACATTTCCTGAATAAATAAATGCTTCAGCAAGATAGCTACAGTTACCTACCCTTCTCTGTCTTTGTATTATACATCTTGACCAATTATTGTCTTAAATAAAAACACATTTAAAAAATATTCTATGTGGGGAAATATTACTTCACCAGTCTCTAACAAAAAGAAAAAGAAAGAAAGAAAGAAAGAAAGAAAGAAAGAAAGAAAGAAAGAAAGAAAGAAAGAAAGAAAACAAAAAGAATGTTTTCACTGTTTGGAGAAAAAAGTAAAAAAATAGAAGTTTTAAAAAATAATTCTTCCTATCTATTTTTACATTATTCCTGTTGAGTCTTCCCTTCCAATGTGAGGAAAATGGATAAAATAACTGTAATATTATTTAAGGTATTCAGCAGAGAGCCACTGAAAATTCACAAAAACTTGATAAAAATTCTAATATGATTTCTTTTAAGTTACCATAAGGTGCTATTATTTAACAAGATTTGATTAACAGTTAGTTGACTTAGAACTGATTACTCAAATAGCAAGATATTGCTAAGAAAAACATATTTTAATGAATTTATTTTCCAGTCCAAATTATATATAATAATTGCTTTTATTATTTATTTATTTTTTTAAAATATATTTTTATTGATTTCAGAGAGGAAGGGAGGGGGAGAAAGAGATAGAAACATCAATGATGAGAGAGAATCATTGATCAGCTGCCTCCTGCATGCCCCCTACTGGGAATCCAGCCTGAAACCTGGGCATATGCCCTTGACCAGAATCAAACCCAGGACCCTTCAATCCGTAGGCCAATGCTCTATCCACTGAGCCAAACCAGCTAGGGCTATATAATTGATTTTAGAGGGGGGGGGGCGGGGGAAACATCTATGTGAGAGAGAAACATTTATTGGTTGACTCCCATATGTGCCCCGGCTTGGGATGGAACCCGAAACCTAGGTGTGTGCCCTGACTGGGAATGGAACTCACTACCATTTGGTGTTCAGCATGACATTCCAACCAACTGAGTCACAGGGGCTGGGACTCTGGTCCAGATTTTGTGTTAAGAAAATGTTTACATTTCTATATCTTTACATGTAAAAATATTAAAAGGCAAATATAAATGTAATATTGCTGTAAGGCTGTAGTAATGATTATAACATTCATTAGTAATTGCCTTGAATACACGCCAGGATTCCATACACTATAAATTACAGCTTTATAAATTATTGTGGCCCAATGCAGGAGTGTTTCTACTGCTGTAGCCTGGTATCAAATATTCACTAATCAAATATTCACTAATCAAATAAAAAACACACAGCTGAAACTGAACAAGCTGCAGAAACCATGAAGAGTTCTTGTTAGTCTACCTACCCCGACAAGCTAGCACTTCTAAAAAGGAAGACGAGGCTCGGGGATTAGATAACTCTGATTAAAGTCATGAACTTTAAATTTACATGATTCCAAATGAGTCCACTGTGTTTGAATATTCAGGCTTCAGAAGGAAGGCAATGCGGGCTGAAGAAGGGCAGGACCTTTCTGTAGTATTTGCTGTTAACTAACCAACCTCACTGAAAGGCAGGCAAACTCCCTGTGGAATGATGAGAAACAGTGAGATTTCTTTACTTTGTTGCTGCAGACTGGCTCTCACTGATGACATAGTAAATACAGAACCCAAAGAAGTCCTGCAAGTTACTTCTTGGTTCGAGGAAAAACTGAAAGTGCCTTAGAGTCACTGTGAACGCGTGTAGTCATCAACATTCCTCTTCTCCAATAACTGAGGAGACAGGCTCCTCTGCAAGGAAGCAATGGCGCCATAGATAACACGGGTTTTCTGACAGTAGCACCACCAGCACATCTGCCCCCAAGGGTTACTGTCCACATACTTATTACTGACATGGGGTGTGACTCTTAGCTCTGTCTCCTACTTTTGGTAAAAGGACCAGAGATTCAGAGTTGAAGTCTGAGACACAGATAGCATCCTACATCTTTCTATTTGTGATAGGCTTTCTGATAATTTTCTGCGGTATTATTTTATTACTTTGGTTGAAGAGCACACTGTCTATAAAACCAAATATTCTGGTTTAATCCCTATATAGAATCGTCAGTTCCTCCTTTCTATAAACACTGATTATGGGGTTCTTCGTTAAATCAGATCTCAGTGCGTGCTTCTGCTCCATGCAAGGACTAAGAAAAAGCTGTGGGAAGATATCATAAATCCATTGCTGCAGCAGGGAAGTTTATATTTTGTATTATCTCTGTATCCCATGAAAACTTAATCCCAATGAAGGCAGCTTTCATTTATTCATTGGTTCACTGAGTCATCAAATATTTAACGAAAAGTGCCTAGTGGGAGATAGAATATAAATCTAGTACAAAAGATTCAAATATGAATAAAACAGCACACATCATCAAAGAATTTATGCTCTAGTGAGCCCTAAGACATATCAACTGTGAATTGTAATACAATCTGCTAAGTATGACAGCAGTGAGATGCATGGAGTATTCCAGGGACATAAAATGTCATGCCTAATCCAGACAGGACAAGAGACAAAGAAGTCTTTTGAATGACAAGATACTTGAAAGAAGTCTTAAATAATGGGCAAGGATCATCAAATTGAAGGTGGGGAAGAAAGTCGGGGCCTAAGGTGTCTAGAAGGAGAGAACAGCATGAGCACAGAATGGTTATTTGGGAAAAACAGCAGGAAGTTCTATGTGATGATACAGAAAATGCAAGGCAGTGAGGGGAGAGGAATGAGTAGAGATGAGCAGATTTTGAGGTTTTAAATGCCAGGATAAAGGGTTTGAACTTTATCTGATAGTCTATTGAAGGGATTTAAGTTGCAGGTACTTCTCAACAGGGCTTATTTGCCCCTTACCCTCAAATTAACATCCCCCCCAACACACACATCACACCCTGAGGTGTGGTCCTCTTACTTGATTTAAGACCCATACACCAAAGGGCCAGATGCAACAGCGTCAAAACAAATTCCAGTGAGCTCCACAAATAGTATACCCAAGGCTTTTTGTGTGTGTGGCTTTTGTTTTTTTGTTTTTGTTTTCTTTTGTGTTTTTTGGGTTTGTTTGTTTTTTGATTTTCTTTCTCTCTCTTCACTTGCATAGTCTCTAATTGCTTTTTTTTTTTTAAATTTTGGTCTGTTTTTCCTCTTTCTCATCCTCTTTACTTTTTGTTAATTCTTATTTTTAATTCAATTTATTTTTTTTCTCTGTTCCCATTTTTCTTTTCCTACTTTACATTTTATTTAATTTAGTATTATCACTTTTAAAAATTATTTTATTTGTTATTTTCTATATTTTATTTTTATACCTACCCTATTTTTTATCTCTTCCTTCTTTGCTTTCATATCCTCTTTTACTTACTTATTTATTTTAGTTTTTTTTGTTTTGTTTTTAATTTTATTTTATTGTTTAAAGTATTACAAATAGTAGTACAAATGTCTCCTTTTATTCCCCATTGACCTTCCCTCGGCCGCCCCTACCCACCGGCACATGCCCTCCCCACCTTTCCCAGTGTCTTGTGTCCATTGGTTATGCTTATATGCATGCCTAGAAGTCCTTTGGTTGATCTCTTACTCCCCCACCCAGACTTCCTGCTATACTTTGACAGTCTGTTCGATGCTTCCCTGCCTCTGTATCTATCTTTTTGTTCATCAGGTTATAATGTTCTTTATTATCCATAAATTAGTGAGTTAATGTGGTATTTTTCTATTGCTGCCTGGCTTATTTCACTTACCATAATGCTCTCCAGTTCCATCCATGCTGCTACAAATGGTAAGATTTCTTTCTTTTTTATAGCAGCGTAGTATTCCATTGTGGCTATTGTTTTACTGTTGTTGGTACTGGTATCTGTTTTCCTTTTTTAGTTTTTGTTGTTATTGTTGTCTTCATGTTCTTTTTGGTTTAGTCTAGTTCTGTTAGCACCTGTATAACAGTTGGCACGATGTATTCAGGGTTGAGACTCACGGCCAACAAGCCTGAGGGCTGAGCTCATCCACAAATATAACAACAACTATCAAGACCCAAATTCAACAGGAGAACCCAAATAACTCGCACAAGGGTCATTCCTAGAGTACCGAACTTAGATCAAGGAGATTATACCACTGGGTCCCGTAAGATGGCCAGCCTACCAAGATTGAGAGGCATAGTTGTATTCTCTGACACACTGAAACAAACACAAAGAAACAGAATAGAGGGGGAAACAAAGAAATGAAAGAATAGGAGGAATCACCAGAAAAAGATCTAAATGAAATAGAGAGCAATTTATCACACATAAAGTTCAAAGTAATGGTTATAAGGATGCTCAAACAACTTGAGAACTATAAGGAATATAGTGAAAACTATTTCAGCATGAAAACTGTATAGAAACTATGAATAAGAACCAATTGGAAATCAATAATGACATACCTGAAATAAAGAATACCATGGAAGGAAACAAGAGTAGATTAGAAGAAGCTGAGGACAATATCAATGAAGTATAAGATAAAGGAGAAAAACACATACAGTTTAGCAGCGATTGGAAAAAATATTAAAAAGCAGGAAGATAGTTTAAGGGAGCTTTGGGACAACATGAAATATAACAACATCCACATCATATTGGTGCCAGGGGGAGAAAAACCTGAGCAAGGAATAGAGAACCTGTTTGAAAAAAATGACAGAAAGAAAGTACCTCCTAACCTGTTGAAAGAAAAAGTCATTCAAGTTCAGGAAACTCAGAAAGTCCCAATCAAGATGACTCTAAAACAGGGGTGGGCAAACTTTTTGACTCGAGGGCCACAATGGGTTCTTAAACTGGACCAGAGGGCCGGAACAAAAGCATGGATGGAGTGTTTGTGTGAACTAATATAAATTCAAAGTAAACATCATTACATAAAAGGGTACGGTCTTTTTCTTTTTTTTAGTTTTATTCATTTCAAATGGGCCGGATCTGGCCCGCTCTAAAATGACCCACACCTAGACACATCATAATCAAAATGGCAAACATTAAAGACAAAGAAGACTCTTAAAGGTAGCAAGAAAGAGACAGAAAGTTACAAGAGAGCTCCCATTACACTGTCAGCTGATTTCTCAATAGAAACACTTTAAGACAGAAGGGAGTGGCATAAATATACAAATTAATGAAAAGCAAGAATTTGAATCCAAGACTACTCTATCCAGGAAGGCTATCACTCAAAATTGAAGGTGAAATAAAGAGCTTCACAGACAAAAGGCTAAAGGAGTTTATCACCACCAAACCAGCACTATAAGAAAGGGACTATTATAATAATAATAAGAAATAGAGAGAAAGAGAGGAACATAGATATAAAAAAATAAAAATGGCAACAAGTAAGTACCTATCAATAATAACCTTAAATGTAAGTGGCATAAGTGCTCTAATCAAAAGACAAAGGGTAGCTGAATGGAAACGAAAACATGACCCATATACCTGTTGTCTACAAGAGACCCACCTCAGAACAAAAGACTAACACAGGATGAAAGTGAAGGGATGGGAAAAAATTTTCTATGCAAATGCAAATGAAAAAAACTGGGGTAGCCATACTCATATCTGACAAACTAGACTTCAAAATGAAGGCCATAACAAAAAAATGAAGGCCACTACATAATATTAAAGGGATCGACCCAACATGAGGATATAACCCTGGTAAAAATAGATGCACCCAATATAGAAGCACCCAAATATAAAAAACAAACAAACAAACAAAAAACTTCTGGAGGACTTTAAGGGAGCGATTGACAGCAATATAATAATAGTAAAAGACATTAACATGTCACTGATATCACTAGATAGATCTTCTAGACAAAAAACAAACAAGAAAACAGTGATCCTAAATAACACACTAGATCAGATGGAATTAATCAACATTTATACATCATTTCACCCCAAAGCTACAGAACATACATTCTTCTCAAGTGCACATGGATCATTCTCAAAGACAGACCTCATGTTAGGACACAAACTAAGTCTCTACAAGTTCAAGAAGATTGAAAGCATATCAAGCATCTTCTCGGATCACAATGGCATGAAATTAGAAATCAACTACAGTAAAACCACTCAAAAACATTCAAAAGCATGCAGGCTAAATAGCTTGTTATAAAACAATGAATGGGTAACCAATGAGACCAAGAAAGAAATAAAAAATTACCTGGAAACAAATTAAAATGCACTCACAACAACACAAAATCTATGGGACACAGCAAAAGTAGTCCTGAGAAGGAAGTTTATAGCACTAAGGCCTATCTCAAAAAACAAGAAAAATTACTAATGAACTATTTAACCCTACAAGTAAAAGAATTAGAAAGAGAACAAAAAGAAAATCCCAGAGTAAGTACAAGGAAGGAAATAATAAAGATTACAGCAGAAATAAATAACATAGAAGTTAAAACAAAAAAAACAATAGAAAAGATCAATGAAGCCAAGGGCTGGCTCTTTGAAAAGATAAACAAGATTGATGAACCCTGTGGGGAGTGGATACAGGGTTAAGCCTCAGACTGACCTGTTGGCAAAGTCACAAACAAGTCCCAGCTTAGAGGGCACAGTCCTCTTAGCATAATTAGGCTTGACCTTATAATGCTCCCTAGTTCTTATCTGGGAAGCTAATGGGCTCAGGGAGGTGTAGCAAGTACTGCCAAAACAAGTGAAACTCACAAGAACATTGTAACTATGGTAACCACTACCTTGTTTACCTCTGACTATAAAATTAAGGCTCAGCTTGCCTCTGCATCTCTCTCTGTCGCCTCATCCAGGCACAGGGAAGGTCCACGGAGAATCTGTCTAGAATCTGTCTCCGTGTAAATTATTCGTCGCCACTCCATCCACACCTTTGGGAACCCCTGGACCTCCGGGGCTGGACCCTGGCAGAACCCCTAGCCTTACTCATCAAGAAACAAAGAGAGAGGACCCAAACAAATAAAATCAGAAATGAAAATGGTGGAGTAATAACTGACACCACAAAAATAAAAAGGATTGTAAGAAATGAACAACTACATACCAACAAATTAGATAAGATGAAATGGACAAATTCCTAGAAACATAAATCTTCCAAAACTCAGAGTTATCCTAATTCCAAAACCAAATAAAGACACCACAAGTAAAGAGAATTGCAGGGCAATATCCTAATGAAAATAGATGATAAAATCCTCAACAAAATAGTAGCAAATCATACCCAGAGATATAATAAAAATATCATACATTATGATCAAGTGGAATTTATTTCAAGTATGTAAGGCTGGTATAATATATGCAAATAAATAAATTTGATACATCACATGAACAAAATAAAGCATAAAAATCATATGATCATTTCTTTAGACTCAGAAAAAGCTTTCAACAAAATCCAGCACCCATTTTTTATAACACCTCTCAGCAAAGTGGGAATAGAGGGATCATACCTCAAAATAATAAAGTCCTTATATGCCCAGCCTACAGCCAACATCATACTCAATGGCAAAATCTATAACTGAAGAATAGGAACAAGACAGAGATGTCCGCTTTCACCACTTTTATTCAACACTAGTGGCCCAGTGCACGGATTCACGCACATTAAAAGGAAATTAATTAGAAGAAATATTTTAATACCACTATTCGCCCTTTCTCTATAATAGAAGTGTCAGAGATAAAAGAAAATTAGTAAAATGTATATGAAAATGTATAAATTGATTAATAAACAATAACATGATATAACAACAATAAAGAAATGATATAAAAACAACAAAAACATGATATAGAAACAGACACTGCTTTCTTTCAGCTTCAGAATGTCAACAAAAACAACCAAATTCATGATCGGCAATGACAGATTGAAACACATGTGTGATTGGTGCCAGTAAGAGCTTTATATGTATTGCACATGTGAGAGTCAACGTTTATTTTTAAATTGCCAGTCTGTATTGGTCAGTCGGTTGTACTGGCCAGTTGGTTGGATGGTCGGGTGGATGGATGGTCAGTCACTTAGCCTTTTATTTATATAGATGATACAGAAAGTCCTAGCCACAGCGATCAGACAAGAACAAAAAATAAAAGGCATCCAAATTGGAAAGAAGGAAGGAAAATTATTATTCACAGATGACAGGATATTGTACTTTAGGGTTTTTTTGAGGTTAGGAAGTCATTTCCTTTATCAACGTTAAATTTTTCTCCACAAGTAATTCCTCTCCAAATATATCTATTTGGAGCCATTCAAAATGTTGTTATATTTTCACATGATAGTTCTGTAAATATATGACTATTGACACTGTAGACTCCTGAGTCTTATCTTTTTCAGGATAGAATCACATCTGTTTACATATGTCAAGACTCTACCAACGGAGAGGGGTGGTATTCTTCCAAATACTCTCCAATTTGTCTATATTTTTTGAAAGCCTGGCATATGGGGGAGGGCATAACATTCTTTAAGAAATGAACTATGAACTGAAGACAAATGTAAAACTTTAGACAATAAAAAAATGAACTATGGAAATACAGATGAGCTCGCTTTTTTTTTTTTTTAATCTTTACCTGAGGATATTTTCCCATTGATTTTTAGAGAGAGTGGGAGAGAGAGGGAAGACAGAGAGAAACACTGATGTGAGAGAAACACATCGGTTGGCTGCCTCCTGCATGCACCCTGACCAGGGCCCGGGCCAGGGAGGAGCCTGCAACCAAGCTACGTGCCCTTAACCAGAATCGAACCTGGGACCCTTCGGTCCACAGGCTGACGCTCTATGCCAGCCGTGGGCAAACTACGGCCCGCGGGCCGGATCCTGCCTGTTTGAAATGAATAAAACTAAAACAAAAGAAGACCGTACCCTTTTATGTAATGATGTTTACTTTGAATTTATATTAGTTCACACAAACACTCCATCCATGCTTTTGTTCTGGCCCTCCGGTCCAGTTTAAGAACCCACTGTGGCCCTCGAGTCAAATAGTTTGCCCACCCCTGCTCTATGCACTGAGCCAAGCCGGGTAGGGCCAGATGAGCTTTCTAAGCTAAAAAAGATAACAAAGCCCTGACCGGTTTGGCTCAGTGGATAGAGCGTCGGCCTGTGGACTGAAGGGTCCCAGGTTCGATTCCAGTCAAGGGCATGTATCTTGGTTGCGGGCACATCCCCAGTAGGGAGTGTGCAGGAGGCAGCTGATCGATGTTTCTCTCTCATCGATGTTTCTAACTCTCTATCTCTCTCCTTCTCCCTTCCTCTCTGTAAAAAAATCAATAAAATATATTTTAAAAAAAGATAACAAAAACTTTACCATAATAACAAAGCACTTTCTATTTGTATGGCACTTTCTTTGGGTAATTGGCATGCAATAATATTGAAAATTCTGAAGTCAGATTGCTTGGTTGAAAATCCTGTCCCCATCACTTACCAGGTGACTAGTCATTGGTAAGTCCCTTTACCTCTCTGTTCCCAGTATTTACCACCTAAGAATATAGATTATATTAGGATGAACCTCACAGGATTACTGTGAGGCTTAAATGAGCTAACACAGTGCTTGACACAAAGTAAGGGATTATGGATTCTGTTTTACCACACTCCACCCTTTTTCTCTCAGTCACAACACTGTTATACTGTCTCGGTGCCCCTGCATGCACTATGCCCTGGCCTGAAACATTCACACTTTACTCTTCACCGGCTGGCTCCTTCTCCTCCTTGTAGCTCAGTTGAAATGTCCCCCTCCCCATTCTGCTAAGCAGCTGTTTATCACATTGTTATCGTGATAATTGCCTAGTAAATATTAACAATAGGAAGAGAGCAAAGGGGATGTTATACGCATGGTCATCTGGGCAGCTTCCCCCAAAGAGTTCCCTCTCTCCTTGCTCCCTTCCCTTGCTCACTCTTGCTCCATGACCCACAATGGCCCGTGTTCTCCTCTCCATAGCCATGTGGCCTCAAGCAGCCGCATGGCCCATGGCCAGGAGGATCCTACACTCAATGGACTGCAGCTGGGGACACAAGTTATAAACTAGCCAGATAATGGATTAGACTGGGCTTTAATATGGAGCAGAAATTCTGGGCAGTGGCCTTACTTTTAGCACTTCTGAAGTTAAGATTGGACTTCTTCCATGGTGAGATGGGACCTTGAAGGGGGACCCCCTTAATATTATATCATCAATAAAGCTTTCCACAAAACCTCATCCTCCCGTGGGGGCCTCAGGATACCCCAAGAACTCCACTTCCACCAATAATAAAATCACTGTGTTTATTCCTTTGGAAATACTTCTCATGGTCAACAATTATCTTATTTACTTATGTGGATGAAAAGGGGCCACATACTAAACCTGACAAGCTCAGGGAAGGCCTAAGTGGTGGCCTGACAGACTCAGAGACCTAAAGAAACTGCATAGGATGGTCTGAAATTAAAACTTTTAAACTAAAAGTAATTTAAGGCGGGGTAGTGATTTCCTAGGTTCGAATCTTCCCTGACAAAAGTCAGTCTTTACTTTCATTGAGCCTGTCATTGTGTTTTTGCATCTATGATAACATACCTTTTGTATCTATGATAAATACCTCTTTCCAGACCCCTCAAAGCACAGGCACTGCACCACAGCAAAGACGGCAAATCCCCTCATTGTTATTGTTATCATGTTCATTGTTGACTGTTAACCATCCTGTACCCACCTGTGTAGAAGTATATGTCTATCATTTTACCTTTTATCCAATCCCAGAGGTTTCCCCGCCTTGCTTTCTCCTACCTTCCTAATCTATTACCAATAGATTTCATGTAACCCGCTTACGTCTTCTCTTTTGATCGTAATGTATAAAATAAGGTGCAAAACTGCCATTTTTCTGGAGCATTTTCTCAAACCGCTGAAGTTGTTGTCAGTTTGGCTCAAATAAACTCACAAATATCATTTACAGGTTTGAATGTTTCTTACATGGACAGTTACTTGTTTTTCTGTCTTTCCCTCCCTAATAGAACGTAAGCTTACTCAGAGCAAGTAACTTATCTGGCCTGTCAATTGTTGTATCTACAGAGACTAGTACCGAATGAATAAACTGACGAGCATTACCTATAACTGTTATTGTATTTACTAGTATTTGTCATTTCTCTTCATTCTCATGAGTGCTCTCTGAAGCAGGCAGATAAACAAACTCACATTTCCAGAATAATTGAATGAACAACAAAATGCACTTCACAATGGAAGGAGAAACATCATCACTAACACTGAATAAAGTTACTAAAACTTTCTAAACATCTCTAAACAGCTTCAGAGAACTCAGTTCAATGCAGCATGAAACTCCATTCCATGTGTCCCAGTTTGTCTTATTAAAATATTTCAGTAGATCTAACCAGTTTGGCTCAGTGGATAGAGCGTCAGCCTGCAGACTGAAGGGTCCCAGGTTCAATTCCGGTCAAGGGCATGTACTTTGGTTGTGGGCACATCCCCAGTAGGGACTGTGCAGGAGGCAGCTGAATCAATGTTTCTCTCTCATTGATGTTTCTAACTCTATCCCTTTCCCTTCCTCTCTGTAAAAAATTAATAAAATAGCCCTAACCAGGTTGACTCAGCGGATACAGCGTCGGCCTGAGGACTCAAGGGTCCCAGGTTCGATTCCGGTCAAGGGCATGTACCTTGGTTACGGGCACATACCCAGTAGGGAGTGTGCAGGAGGCAGCTGATCAATGTTTCTCTCTCATCGATGTTCCTAACTGTCTATCCCTCTCCCTTCCTCTCTGTAAAAAAATCACTAAAATATATTTTTTACAAAATCAATAAAATATATTTTTAAAAAATAACATTTAAGATGTGATGGTATATTAAATGGAAGCAATGATAATATTCTTATGTATCAATTTAACACATTTGGAGAGCTAAAGCACTTTCACAATTATAAACGCATATTATTTCTCTTAATTTTTACTCTCTCATTCATTCATTCATTCCACAGATTAAGGCAATAGAAGTAGAGACTGATCAAGATTCTGGGTAGTGCAATTTGAGGCACTCCAGCTCAGCAGCAGGATCACCTGAGGATTTGTTAGATATTAAATTTCCAGCCTCGACCTAGGACTTACGGAAACGGAATTCTGGAAGTCAGACTCAGTAGTCTTATTTGAATAATTGCCCAGGTAATTCTGACGCACACTAAAGTTTAGAAACAGCTGGTCTAAGTGATAAACTATCTACATTTAGTGTCCCCTTTACTCTTTACCATTGTAATTGCTCCTCTGGCAATTTCATTTTCCAAAAATGGCAACATTTAAAGTTTAAGAACCTTCCAATGAAGGTAATGGAATTCCTTACTAATCCAGTATTCTATTACTTTTAATGTTAAGTATCAATCACTTTTACATAGTCTCAAAAGTTAAGTTTAGTTGTATCTTCACAAACTATGAACAAACATGCATTAAACTATCTGTGATAATTCAGCATAAATATTAACACTATTAAATAGACCCTCTTTTTAAGGTATGTGGATTTCAACACGTCTAGGAATCTATTCTAATACAGTCCAACTATGGTAAACAACTTGATACATCCACTTGGCATATTTAATATGTATCTGGCCAACAGCCGCTTGCATAATTGCTTAACATTAGGAAATTGGAAAGTGCTGTGATTATCTATGTAAGGCCAACTATTAATTAGGATCAAATAAATACAGCTCCTTAGATCTCTGTGGTTTCTAATCTATATAAACGTCGTGCAGTGATAACTCATAAATGATTAAACAGAGGGCAAATACTTTAGAGGAATTTGCATATGCCAGAACTTATTTTTTTTACTTCAGTTTACTTTTTGAAATGTTGATGGCATTTTAAAACACATCAGTAGGCCTTGGATTTTAAATCACGCCTTTCTTGTGCTTAAGCATGAATAAGAAATCATGGGGACTGACAATAGACGTTCTTATAATTTACTAAAACATGTATGTTTTGGGGATAAACAATCATAATTAAAAATCAAAGAACCTTCTCTCCAAATCTAACTGAAGCCACACAGACATAGACCCGAGCTGGCTTTCTTCATTATCTCCACAGAAATTAAAGAGGCAATTATTCTGCTAAAAGGCAGCAATAGAGGTTGCTTTCCAAAGAGGAGCCGTCCTCCTTTCAAAAGAGAATGGGCTCTTTCATGCCAGCAGAGGCTCACTTAGAAAATGGTGAATTGGGATGGGGATCCTTTATCTGGAGGCCAGCAACACTGTCAATCAATCTGCAGAAGAAGTGGAGCTCCGGGGGTGGGCAACTGCTCCGAAGCACATTTGGGGGGCATTTCAAGGCTCTAGGAGACATGCACAATTGTTCTGACTTCTTAAAAAATATGTACTCTGTGGTAAATGATGTACAAAATGTGACTGAGCCGGTAGTGGTTCCGTCAATGATGAGAAATATTCTCACTGAGCTGGGATGATGACCCAGACTAGGAATGAATGTAAAGTGAGCAGATAGCGCCGCCGCAGAGGAGAACACCAGGTGGTGAGCCTGTCAGTGCCCTCGATGGAATGCTGGCTAGGTTGGGTCCGGGTGAAACCAAATGTATAATAACATTACCATTTCCGTGAGAGAACGTCATTCATTTCTACACTAATTGCAACTTATCACATACTCTTTAAGGATATAAATGGTTAATATAGTATTTTTCACTTTATCGATCAGCAAAGCAGTTCACCTGCTATGGTCAAATAGCAATGGGCCCAGATACATAAATCACTAGACCGGTGGTTCTCAATCTTCCTAATGCCGCGACCCTTTAATACAGTTCCTCATGTTGTGGTGACCCCCAAGCATAAAATTATTTTCGTTGCTACTTCATAACTGTAATTTTGCTACTGTTATGAATCGTAATGTAAATATCTGATATGCTATATGTGTTTTCCAATGGTCGCGACCCACAGGTTGAGAACCACTGCACTGGGCCATTACTGAATGAGGAAGTATGAAGAGGCAGATTTTCTGTGATGGCAAACAACATTTTAATCATCCACAGAATAAAAATTAATGTATATTCAGTTTAAGCCCCCCCCAATTCAATTATAAAACAAATACATTAGTTGGTTGGAATATTGACCCATGTACCAAAAGCTCAAGGGTTCGATTCCCTGTCAGGGCACATACCTGTCGGGGAATATACCAGAGGCAATGGATCAATGTTTCTCTCTCACATGGATATTTCATCTCTCTCTTTTTCTCTCTCTCTAAAAATCAATACAACAAATATCCTCAGGTGAGGATTGAAAAATAGAAAGAAGAAAGGCACCCACAATCACATTTGTTAGCAGTGTCTGCTCTTAACACATCCTAATAAAGACACATGCACGCCCTGACCAGTGTGGCTCAGCTGGTTGGGTGTCATCTGGTGCACCAGGAGGTTGTTGGTTCAATTCCAAGTCAAGAGCACATGCCAGGTTGTGGGCTAGATCCCCAGTAGGAGGGGTGCAGGAGGCAGTGGATATATATATCTCTTTCACATCGATGTTTCTCTCTCTCTCCTTCTCCCTTTCACTCTCTCTCTAAAATTCAATAGACTATTCTTAAAAAAACAAAAACACATGTGTAAAGTAAAAAAAAGACAATATCAAACACCATGGCTTTGGAACCAGCATTTTTTATATCTACACAAGAATTCAAAATCTAACAGCTTTATACCTTATGTTATCGCCCACATCACTGAAACAAAAGAATTCAGGATTCTCAGAAAATAGTGCTGAAGTCAAGACTCAGGCTCAAGAGTCCAGTCTTCTGCTCTCTTGTGACTCTGCACAGTGACGTCACCTGGTTCTGCATTTGTAAAGTGAAAACACCGTCTGCTTCTCAGCTTGGTTCACGCACGCCACCAACACCTGCCGAGCACAAACTGTATGCTGCCCTCTGAGAACATAAGATGAAAAGAACACGGGACCTGCCACGTCTCTGTGTCACGGGCAACAAAGAGGAGAGCTGGGGACAGAGCACGGGCAGGAGGCATCCGGAAGGCTTCGCTTCCTGCAGGAGGTGCAGAGGTTTGGGCTTCAGGCAAAACAGTGGAGAACAATTACAATCAGGGAGAACCTGCTTTTGAAAATGCTAGTGCAGCCGTAGGCAGAGAGAGATAATGATGGGTAACAGAGAGGGGGGGTCGAACCAGATCACAAAAGGTACTCTATGCCACTCTTTAGGGTCCATTTTTCATTCCGTAGGTGATGGGGAGCAACGGGAGGGATTTGAACAGGAGAATAAGACAATCGCATCTCTACTTCAGCTTTTTACCGATGAGGAAATGGGAAGGAAGTGAGGTCTAAGGAGGCCATCTTTGAAGGCAAGCAGTTAGTCTGAGCCCAGAGCTTGTCCCTCCTCAGACAAACCGGTAGAAGAAACCCCACTAAAATCTGTTTCCTTAGAACATGGCCTGGTCCATCATCTTTCTCTCACCACGGACTCCCTGTGAAGTCATTCGATGATGTTGATTAATCCTGTCTTTTTGAAACCCTCTCCCATTTCTGTAAAAGTGGGACATTCTGTAAAACCTTCGCCTCCTCATACCTCTCTCTTTTGGTCTGTTTTTTTGTTTGTTTGTTTGTTTGTTTTTACCAGTTCATCTTCCTTTCATTTACTAACTAACGTGTTGGTGTAAAATCATGCCTAATATCCCTTAATGCAAAATAATCCAATAACTAACATTTCAAGTCGTTGCCAATCAAAATATGGTATGAGTTTTATTATCCAGAAATTTGAATAGGACAAGGATGTCAACTGAATGAGAATTAACTCATGAGGCTCTAACAATCGGTCTCATCACATTCCTAGTTTTTTTTTTCTAATTATAATTAAACATTTATTTAGAAAGTCACAGGGGTAGAAGAAGTGAGACATAGAAGAAAAGGCCCAGGAAACAAGTTACAGCAAAAGAAGGGCCTTTGGAGCTTAGGGGAGAGAGAGATACACGTACCCTGAGAGACAAAAGAGAGTGGAGAGTTAGGGGCGGGGCGTGCTCTATAGAGAGTGTGGCCATATTCCCAGCTGTGTCCAAAAGCAGGAAGAATATTACAGAGGCTGGAGCACAGCCACTTCTCTCTCACCTCCAGGCTGGCACACCTACTCTCTGTGCCTGGAGAGATCTTTCGCCCATGGTGGCTTAATGAGCTCCTACACATGCTTTACCTCTGTCTAAAGTCCCTTTCTATAGGAAGTTTTCCCTGAACCCCTGAAGCTATGCAGAAGCCCCCCTTCTCCCCCCCCCCACCCCGCCCAACCTTGTGCTTGTCACCACAATCTACCACTGGGCATGTATCACTCTATAATCACTGGTGTTGGCATGCTCGTCGTTGCTTCCATCCTTCATTGCATCCTGGAGTCTAGCACTCAGTCTGGCTGATGTTTTTGCACCCAGTAAGCATTTGTTAATGAAACGTATAATCTCAAAACTTTAGATTTTCCTTTGTTGAAGACTAGAGAATAATAATCAAAGAGAAGAAAAGCCAGGGAAGTGATAGGAACCGAAATCCTACACATTCTAACAAAGATGAACTGAATATAAAAATCTTCTCAGGGATATATGCGAGGGCACTGCTAGTATATGCCTAAATGCAACTGGTCCTCAAGAACAAACTTTTGGGGTTTTGGAAAAGGAAAACTATATGTTATCTATGGGAAATGTTCTGCAAGCAGCTCTTACATCCTAGAGATGCTCATGGAATATGAAAGGATAGGAACCATACGGGAGGAGAGCTAAATTAGCCATTCTCAGTTTAGAGATCGATCATCCTATTTGGTTTATGCCAAGTTTTGAATTTGCTCTAACGTTGATTTTGGAAGCTTCTGCTATTGCTTCAATTTCCAGGTGCCAAAGGGCTACAAAATACAGACTTTCCTGCCTCCCACTTCATTAAGATGTATAGCTACTTCTCATGTACTAAAACTCGCTCTGGACTCACTCCACAGTATTCCTTTTTTTTTATATCCCTATTTGTTGCAAGGCTGATTTAGGTTGGTTCCCTAAAATTATGTTATTAGTAGTCACAATTTCTCCCAGGTGAAATTAATTCTATATCCCAATGAGACAGAATGCAGTAGATGAGTAAGTGTCAAATATTTATTGGTCATCTATGTGTGAGGCTCGGCTCGAGGCTTGGAAATACAATGAAGAAACGGAAGCGTAGCCCTAGGAGCAGCTTAGTTCTTTGTTTCCTCCACCCTGACTTAGTTACAATAGATTTCCCTAGAAAAATAGCCAGAAAGTGTTCTTGGAATAAAGCAGAGTACAGAGAGTAGCACATTTAGTAAGAGGTCAGAAAAATGTCTGAAAAAATAATTAGGAAGTATAAGGAAAAATTAACCTTAAAAATAAGAGACAATTCTGTTGAAGATAGGGAAGTGACTTCTACTTTTCTTAGAGCATTTTCTTTAGAAATTTGATCATGGTAAGTCCTTTCTCTGCTCTTTGAAAAGTATATGCATCCTTTTGAAAACTCCATGGGCCTTTTGTGATCTTTATGAGCCAGGAATGTCTTTCTCAAGGACCTGGGAGCCATCTTTTATGGAATGTGAACAAGAAGGAAGATAAAGCGTTATCTCCCAGTTTCCATGGGAAGGAAGGTAGGAGCCTAACTGAGGTGGGTGCCTTGTTCCAATTTGCAAAGCTACCTCCTCTGATAAAGATAGGAGGTTTTCCCTCCAGATAAAGCCAATATGCTAACAACACATGTAGTCACTCCAATTACCAGGGAAACTTAGGGTGAACTATGTGTGATAAAGTTGCTGCCAAGTTCTTACTTGAGGACTTACTAGTCATTGTTTATCTTGAAAATATGTGTGTCATTGGTTGTATCTGCTTACTGGAAAGGGATGTTCTTTTTGTCTTTGCAGTCTCTCAGTGCATTGTCTTGATGTTCTGGTTTAATGCTTATCTACACTAATAAAAGAGAAAGATGCAAATTGACCATACCTTTGTGATGCCCACCAGCCAATCAGGAGTGAGTATGCAAATTAAACTGGCAAAGATGGCAGGTTAATTTGCATATGCAAGTGCCAAGCAGCTGGGGGTGGGGCAGGATGCTTGCATCATCGCCATGGCGACGATGCAGGAATTCTACACTGCCCCAGCTGCTCCGGGCCTCTGAGCCTCTGGGCAGCATGGGAAGGTGGAAAGGCAGCTCCGGTCAGAGCGAAGGCAGTGCTGACAGCCAGAGGAAGGAAGGCCCATTCTTGTACAAATTTTCATGCATTGGGCCTCTAGTTCAATAATAAAACTGTTCTCTTTCTCTACTACCTTTATGGAAAGGATTTCTGAGTTTGGAGATATATTTTCTGAACAGAAGATATTAATAGCAGTGATCTCTGGAGGGTGAAATCCCAGCTATTTTATATTTATATCTATAAATACTATATACTTTATATGTATATGTTTATAAATATTTACTTATGTTTACATTCAAGGGATAAACAAATAAAATCTATCAGTCCTAAACATATTTGAATATATTTCAAAGTAATTTTTTGTAATTCTGTGCTTCAGTCATGAAAATATATAAGAAATTTTATATTCATTTTAATAAGAAATTTTTCTGAATATAATGAGTCATTTATATTATTTTTCAACTTTTTGCTCTTTGAAAATCTTTGGTTTAAAGATTCAGAATTACCATTAGGAAAACATAGGAAACTAACTAAATAACCCTTGTATTCAGTCTTCACTGACTCATAAAATAAGAAGGCCAGCTTAAAATAACTGCAATGGTATTTTGCCTAAAAGTTGAAAATGTTTAAATGAGTTTAGTGTGACAACACAAACTATGGCCTAATCTTAGATGTTTTCTTAACCATCTAATAATCTTTCTTTTTTATTTTGCTAAAATATATATTTCACGTAGTAGGGCACTCCAGAGAAAAGAACACAGAGAGATAAAGAAGTTCCAGAAAAGGGAAGAACACTACACAAAGATATGAAACCCATAAGTGTGAGCACAGACAGAGGAGGAACAGCCAGCTGTTCTCAGCTTGAGCTGCCAAAGGACTTGACCAATCCATTCAAGGTGCTCCCAGAGCGTTACTTATGAGGCTGGGCTAGAGATCTATACAATTTTAAGAATACTCATTAGTATCTAGTTTTACTACTAGATAAATTTTGCTGTGATTATTTGATCAGGATGCTATTCTACAGCCACACTTTGTTTTTTTAATTATATACTAAATGATAGTTCCAGGGAAATAAGTTCTGAGTTTTTAGATCATTTAACTGCACTCTGCTCAGCCTCTACAATGAGGCATACTCTACTGATGATTTAGCATAGGGAAAGTTTTCCCAGGACACAGATCTTAGCTAAACTCTTGAAAATATACAGTTGATAGAAAGTCCTTGTCTATAATATGCATTCAAGCAAGTCAACTCCTTCTAAATCCTTCTGTGAGACTCGTACAATCTGGGTTCCAGTTAAGATGCTGCCAAATAATAATCACTTAGGTTTGCAGTGAACTTGTTCAAACAGCTCTCCTACGACCTTTATTTGAACCATGAACAACTAAGTGGGGCATCATTAAAAACTTTTGACAAATAGCAAAACTGAAATATATAGTATGGCAGACTAGTGAGTCTGAGTGTTAGTGATGTCCACAAAGCCTTGCTTAAGTGCTCTCTGCTCTGATCAGATGTCTGGGACATCCTCTCCCTGCAACTCAGCCAAGCAGAGGCCTTACATTCTGCCTGGTGAAAACCCAAAGCTGTGGTCCTTACCCAACTACCCTACCCTTCTTAGCTAAGTGAGTGAGTTGAAAACCTTTTGTTTCAATATACTTGTTTTAAAATTTTAATGCAATATAGGTACGCAGTATACAATGAGTGGTGAATGTCTCCGGCCTCTTTTGGCCTTCCATAGTCTCATTCCTTGGTGGTAACCACTGCCAACAGGTTGGTATGTATCCTTCTAGGCCTTTCGTCTATGTTCATATACAGGTTTTTACAGAAATGAGATAATTCTATACATAGAGTTCTGGAACTTGCTTTTTCACACCTACGTTGGAAACGATAAGTGAACAGTGTGTTTAATATAAGGAGTGATGAATCAAAGAGGAAAATACAATATGTTACTGTAAAAATATATTTTAGATTTTAGAAGAAAAAGGATGCCTGGATGAGCCAGAAAACAGTCATTGTTCTACGTGGATTTAAATTTTCTTTCTGAGATACATTTAGCCTACTTTCTCCTGGTATAAAAGAGCTAAAACATTAAATCCAAGAATGTCCAAAAATAAATGCCAAACATAAAACCACCCTGCACACAACCTTCTATTATGGCTCTTTAGTTTGCCATAAGTGGCATCTTCTAGTTTATATATTTGTTGAACTGGAAATACTGTTTAGACAGGATATTCTATTTATGACAACAGAATCAACTCAGTACTTAAAGCCTCCTTCCTTCTGAAGTGTTCAGCCAAATGTCTAAGAGTGACACCTGTGTGGCCTTTTTTACTCATATCCAATGCAACCCTTTAACTAAAACTTTACAAGTATCCAGGTTTTAAGAACTTGAAAAATATAAAAAAAAAAATTTCAATTTCAAGTTGCTCTGAAATATGGTAAAAAAACACAAAACACAAAACAGAATATTTTTCAAATCCAGGAAATAAATACTACATTTTTTTATTTTTACAATAAATTTTTATTATCTTTATCTTATTTTTATTTTTTATATATTTTTAAGTGAATTCATAGACGGAGGGAGAGAGAGATAGAAACATCAATGATAAGAGAGAATCATCGATCAGCTGCCTCCTACATGCCCCACACTGGGGATC
Source organism: Myotis nattereri (assembly GCF_964212035.1). NCBI lineage: Eukaryota > Metazoa > Chordata > Mammalia > Chiroptera > Vespertilionidae > Myotis > Myotis nattereri. Next base: position 15,678,656 of record NC_138086.1, on the reverse strand, counting down.
AAGCCCGCAACCTGGGCATGTGCCCTGACTGGGAATCGAACTATGACCTCCTCGTTCATAGATCGACGCTCAACCACTGAACCATGCTGGCTGGGCAATAAATTTTTATTGATTTTAGAGAAAGAGGATGAGTGAGGGAGACAGAGAGGGGAAAAAAGTTGATGTGAGAGAGAAACATTGTTTGGCCACACAGAGATTGAACCTGCAACCTGGGCAAGTTCCCTGGCCAGGAACAGAGCTGGCAACCTTTTGGTGCCTAGGACGATGCTTCAGTCAACTGAGCCACAGCAGACAGGGCAATAAGACTCCATTTCAATAGTGATACTCCTCAGAATGCAGCAGTGAAAGCCCATCTATTGCTTGAAGTTGCAAAGTCTAATACCTCAAACGGAGGATCCGAACATTTCCCATGATGATCATGGGTTATGTGTTCAATATATCAAAAAAAAAAAAGAAAGGCCAAGTAACTTAGTTTTTATTTTTATTGAATTGTCTATGTTCAGGTATTGTCATAGAAAATTTTAGGTTACTAGGAAGAAGGAAATTCACCTTCTGAAGCCCTTTAATGAAATGCAGTTACTAAGGAAAGAACTAAATTACTAAGGATTTTAGTGCTGACATTCCCAGGTTTAACATTCACTATTTTGTCTCAATGACTAACACGCCTTGCTCACTTTCCTATAATAACTTTAAAAATGGGACTGTCAACTGTATTTACCAACCCTGTCATTTCTCAACATAATGATAGCAAACATCCTATAGAGCTGTTTTTAACCTATGTAAAAATACAGCTGAAAGAGCACTACCTTCTCTTCTTCAACCCTCTATTTCTCCACCCAGCGGGTAGTCAGCAGAGATTGCCACTGTTTTTTCACATATAATAACTGTGTAATCTTTCATAAACAACCTTAGCCTGATGCGATTCCTTTTCAGTAATATTTTAAATGGCTATGGTACAGCAATGAGCTCTCCTACAGATAAATGTCATGATGTTCCCAGTAACTTTTAATAGAATTCTATATGTACAAATATTCAAGGGCAAAACCTTTCTTCTGAGATAGCAACTAATCTGACACATTTCAATGATAACACAATACAAGAAAGAACAGAACTATATAGCTCACCAAGATAAACTGTTCTGAATGAAACTAGCATCAAGTGTAGTCAAAACCAATTTACTTCAGCCATTCATCAATTAGTTAAAGTTAAGAATCTTGAGACTTTCATCTAGGGAGTATAGTTTTTCATTTTCTAGGTGTACTAGTAAGCACAGAAATTGAAAATACTATCAACCTTTAGCTACTTGTGTTAACAATAAAAAGAGATAATAAACTCTATAGTGAATAATCCACAGTATAAATGCTTGGTTAGGTGTAATTTGCTTGAGAGAGACACATCCATTAGGATAAAGACTTTCATTTGCTTTCTTTTTAACACTTTAGGAATTCAGAAAAAAAAAAAAGTAGCCTGTAGTCAGTTGGAGATAAGCAGTTGTAAAATGTCCTCATCTGAAACATTCCCTTTTGAGACCTATACCACTTCCCCACACAGAAAATGGCAATTTTTAATGAGTCTATGCCTTTGATCAGCAGATTGTCTCCTAAAGGAGCAGGAGCCAACAGGCCCTAAGTTATAAGCAAGATGATGCAACTTGAACGTAAAGCAAAGAACTGGGGGAGCATTTGAGATCTCGCTCCCTGGCATACGTTATCAGTTTGGCTCAAAAAAAGCTCTTACAACATTCTCTACAGGTTTGGATGTTTCTTACATTGACATTTACTTGGCGTAGTCAGCAGGACTCCCAAGAAGCCTACCCAGGATCACCCCAGAGACCGGGACCTGGTGCCAGGTACAAGCAGGGGCCATTGTGCCCTACTGGCCCCCAGCTTAGTATTGGGTGAACTGGGGTGAGTTTCATTGGGATTTCAGGCCTCCGTGCTTTGAGTAGCAGACCATGACTTTATTTGGACTATTCTTAGAAAATCCTTGGGGTGAGATAACCAAGAGAAAGGGGGAAAAAAATGGGTTGTAGTTTTTAATTTTAGATTTTTAATCGTACACTTACTCAGAATCTGAACAAATATTTGCTGGTTAAATGAGAGACTGAACTCTCTTTAGCTCTGAAACAGAGAGAGAACATTTGCTTCCCCAACCAGAATAGCCAATGGGGTGACAACAGTTGTTTCAAACCCCATATCTGGAGTGGCGGACATGGGCATCAGGAGTTGTCTAGTGCAGTTATGCATAGTTGATTCCAGAGAAGCCAGTGGGAGCCCCGGGGAGAAGGGAAGGGCACCCTGGAATGGGTTCACCCCGAGAGAGGGGCCCATGCCTGGGAAGCACCACAGTTCCAACACACCCAGTAAGCTCTGTGGCCCTTTCTCTACTATTCTTAGGAAACTAAGAATCTTTGTGGAGTTTCCTGAGAAAAATTTTGTACTCCTATACAGAGATACACAGCATTAGGCTCATCTAGAGATGTGCACATAAAGGCTGGTACTCCCTAGAAGTTTGTTCAGACTCCACAGATCTCAAAATTAACACGGGAAATAGAGCCTCCCACTCCAGCAAGGCCCACCACAGTCTCCCATTAATATAAAGATGGCCAAGATGAGGATTCCTTGATACTTCTAAATTAATTTTTGTGCACACAATTAGAAAAAGCTAGCTATAAAATTAAACATTTCATTGGTCTCCAGAAGCTTCATAAAAGAGTGTTTAGAGAAATAGATCAACCTATTATGTCATTTAGATGTCAAAACAATTCTTTAAGGTGTTAAAAATGGCTGTCCTTATTTTAAAAGGGGAAGGTCAGTTAGAACTTGACTTGTCAAGGGCAGATATAAATCATAAAAAGCCTCGAAAACAAAATTTGAATCCAACTGTTCTCTGTGTGTGTCTATCTGGGTATGCATATAGATGTATTTTATAAATATGCGATAATTTTCTACCTCCAGATGGTATTGTCAAAATTAATTTAAAGGCAAACACTAGTAAGGATTGAGCATTCTACAATTTTCAGAAATATAGAAACTAACTCAATGTTTTTCAATTCCTGTGATCTAAGATTAATCCTTAGTAAATAAAAGCTAGCTTAAGTCGATGGTTTAGTAAAATAAATACATAAATACATCAATAAATAAATATAAATAAATAAGAGAGAGCAAAGAGCTGTGCATTGTTTATGCTAAGACCCCTCCACTCTACAGATGCCAGGTCTATACACAATTAGCCCATTAAAGGGAGAGTTCTGTGGCTTCCTTTTAAGACAATAGGATATACACAGTGGTATCTGCATTGGTAAATAATAAACCCAACGTTAGAAGTGTTGTCTTCTCCTGACCTGGTGAGGCAAACCCAGCTGCTCAGGGACCCTGGTCTGCTGGAAAACACCCAACACTACACTCTATCAGTCAACACACATTGGTGCTTGGTGAGAACTGTAACCCTCTCTCTCCTTAGGCCGTTTTCTGATTCTAGGTTTAGGAAGAATGGAGGACACATTAAAGCTTGTTTTTCATTTAAGTCATACCTGCTGAATATCTGAGTTCTCCCTTTAAAGATTTATTGTCTAGAGGAAAATAACTTAACTTACTTTTAGTTCCATCTCTAAAACTAGGTGGTTGTTAAGAAACTAAACCCAGATGATTTTTATCTATGAACATGTCTCTCTGTATCAAGTTTCCTAAAAAGGCTATCTATGTCACTTTTTATCCACAGCAACAGCTAACCAAACAGAGTCCTGAACTTTTAAAAATTGGCTGTGATATTCTTGGCAGTTAAAAATAAGAAATATAAATGTAACCAGCCAAAACAGGTAGAAATTTAATCCTCATGAAAAACTTCTTGGAGAAAGTTTATCCTGCAATCACCATTCCCTAATACCTACTAGTGATATCCAAATAAATCTTTTTAAAAGGTATCCTGGATTAAATCCCCAAATAGTGACATCAGCAAATATTTTCCAGGAGAACAAAAGGGCTGTCCATCATGATGCTATCTTCCGTGGTTATAAATGCACTCCAAGTATTCAGACTTTTTCATAATTATTAGGAAGGCAAAAATGTGCTGTCACTTTTATAAAAAAAAAACTAGGATTTTGATTTTGGAGAAAAAGAAAGACAAAATGAGTTATAGTGGTCAGATATAAAGTTACAAAGCACAAAAAGCTTTGAAAATAGAACAATACAAGACTTTTTACATCAGTTACTGGTAATAAACTTACAGCCTGGAGCTGTTCTTTGCAAATATCTTTTTCTATTCGGTTGGGTGCCTTTTTGTTTTGTTGGGAGTTTCTTTTGCTGTGCAGAAGCTTTTTAATCTGATATGATCATATTCATTTATTTTTGCCTTTATTTCCCTTGTCTTTGGGGTCAAATTCATAATATCTTCTCTAGGATCAAGGTCCGTAAGTTAGTACCTATGTCTGCTATGTAATTTATTTTTTTCAGGTCTTATATCTAGGTCTTTGATCTATTTTGAGTTAATTTTTGTATTGGGAACAATCAATAGTTTAGTTTCATTCTTTTGCATGTGAATTTCCAATTTTCCCGGCACCATTTATTAAAGAGGCTTTCTTTTCTCCTTTGTGTTTTTTTGGCTCCTTTGTCAAAAAATATTTGCAAATATACATATGAGCTTATCTCTGGGCTCTCTGCTCAGACAAGGGGTTAATATCTAACATATATAAAGAACTCCTGTAATCCCACCAAACAACCCAATTAAAAAATGAGCAGAGAACCTGAACAGACACTTCTCCCAAGAAGACCTACAAATGAACAACAGATATATGAAAAGATGCTCAACTTCACTAGCTTTTAGGGAAATGCAAATCAAAACTACAATGAGATACCACCTCACACCTGTCAGAATGGCTATTATCAACAAGCCAAGTGGTAACAAATGTTGGAGAGGCTATGGAGAAAAAGAAACCTTCATTCACTGCTGGTGGGAATGTACACTGGTATAGCCACAATGGAAACAATATGCTAGCTCCTCAAAATATTAACAATATAGTTACCATATGACTTTAGCAAGCCCTATTCTGGATATCTACCTGAAAATTTTGAAAACATTTATTGGCAAAGATATACTATGCACCCCTTTAGTCACTGCAGCATTATTTATGGTGGCCAAGACATGGAAACAACCAAAGTGTCATTCAATAGATGATTGGATAAAGCAGATGTGGTACATCTAATGGACCACACTACTCAGCCGTAACAAAAGATAAAATACTGCCATTTGCAACAACATGGTTGGACCTTAAGAATATCATGTTAAGTGAAATAAGTCAAACAGAAAAAGTTAAGAACCATATCATTTCACTCATATGTGGGATATAAAATTCAAAGCAACAAATGAACAAACAAGAAAAACAAACAATAACTCATAGACACAGACAACAGTATGGTGATTATAGGAGGGAAGAGAGGTGGGGCAGTTGTAAAGGATAAAGGGGGTCAAATATATGGTGATAAAAGATTATTTGACTTTGGGTGGTGGGCACAGTGCAATATACAGACCATATATCATAGAAATGTACACTTAAAACCTATATAATCTTACTAACCAATGTCAACCCAATAAATACCATTATGAAATAAAATTACAACCCAACTGATAGTACAAATAAAAACAGACATGAAAAATTTATCTTTTATATCAGTATAGATATATTACTTTCTATCTAAAACCAACTTTCTGTAAAAATAAGTGTAAATGACATGTATCTTTAAAGAATATAACATGATGCCAAAAATGATTTAGGAGACGCATTTTGGCTTTTCTTTATTATAAGCAAATTAATTTTTGAGGAATTCCCTAAATAATTCATTAAAAGTAACAATATTCTCAGGTCAGGAATATACTTGAAATATCAAGAAATATATTTGAATAGTCAAGACTTTCAAATGTTTCAAAAGTAGAAAAACATGTTAGCAGTTATTTTCTACAAATCTTTTATCTTTTCCTTTGGATTTATCTTGGTATTTACTCTTGTTTGATGATTGTTTTATTGTTAATAATTTTTAGCCTTAGCCTTGGTGCTATTTTAATAAGGTAAGACTAAGGGAAAATATTTTTCCTCTTATGCTTAAATACTTTACTTTAAAATCTTACTTTAAATACAATTTAAAGGTACTTAAATGTTTCCTTTATCTTTTACTCAAAATAACCTCTCTTAAAATCATTGTTTTGCCGAAACCGGTTTGGCTCAGTGGATAGAGCGTCGGCTTGCGGACTGAAGGGTCCCAGGTTCGATTCCGGTCAAGGGCATGTACCTGGGTTGCGGGCACATCCCCAGTGGGAGATGTGCAGAAGGCAGCTGATCAATGTTTCTCTCTCATCGATGTTTCTAATTCTCTATCTCTCTCCCTTCCTCTCTGTAAAAAATCAATAAAACATATTAAAAAAAAATCATTGTTTTATGAGTTTTATATAAAATAGAGAAGAAAGAATTGGTCCAGGGCCTGGAATCGAATCCAGAGAAAGACACAAATTTATTCAAATAGAATATAACATGTACAATTTTAATAAAAAGTGAAATTGTTTAGGAGAAACCAATGAATCACTCATTTTTTATATTAGTTATTCATGTCTATCATTTTTATTCACATAACCATTACCTCAAGTAGTATTTATTTATCATATATCCTTCCAAAACCCTAATTAAGACCCTGTTGTTTGGGATAATGTAAGAAATTAAGTAATCAGAAAACTACAAATTAAAAACGAGATTGTAATTTCTGTCAATCAAATTGACCAAATCAAAAAAAAATAGTATTAGTAAAAATGTGGAAATATGAATTAACAAAATTTTTGAAATTAATTGGATTACCTCTATTAATATTATAAACATCTAGACACTTTGATGTAATAATCCTTTTTTATTAAAGTTCAATATTCTGAAAAAATTGCTTAAGTAACTACAGTTTGGGAATGTTTACTTTCTTGGGTATGTAATAGCAAAACATTAAACAAAAGAAAGAATTGCAATTAAATAACTAAAAGTGGTGTAGAATCATGGATAATTTTTCCTTTAATATATTCCTCAAGATTTGAAATATTAAAGTTAAAAAACTGGTATTTCTTAGATATATGGTCATAATTAAAAATGGGTAAATTAAGGGCAAATCCTTCCATATAGTAATATCATACAGATCTATCTCGTACCTATCTGCCAGTAATTCACAGTATAGGTAAGCCTTAATTTGCTCATTTTTCTTGCTCTGATGAATATCTCGATTATTTTCCAAATTCTAATTTAACTTATTTCATTGAAGAGGTCATACAAATGGCTAATAGAAATAAAAATCTTGACTTCAGCGGTAATTAAACAAAACAACATAAAGCAAAATGTCACTTTTTAAGTTTAGTAAAGATTTAAAAATGACAATCACCAATCCCGGCTAGCATTCAGTGGGTTAGTCTGGAAAATAGGCTGTGTATCAAGAATTTTGAAGGAAAGCATTTAATTTTTTGTACTCAGTAACTGCATATCAAATATTCTCTAATAAGCAAATGCTAAAATTACAAATAAAGACTTATATCAATCTGTCTATTCATCTAGTGTTGTTTCTACAGTAGCTTAAATATAAAAAAATAATGAATGGTTAAAAATAAAACATGATGATCAACAAGAATTATCACTGAAATGAGTAAATGTTTAAAAAATAATTTCTAGCATATTGGATGCATAACTCTATGTATAAAATATACAAACATAATAAAACTGGCCTAAAAGGAATATACAGCTTTTTTAGTGGATATCCCTAGAAGTGCTTAAGAGTAATTTTTATATTCTTCTTTGTCCTTAAACATATTTTCTAAATTTTGTACAACCAATATTTACTACTTTTAAAGAAAGAATAAAAAAATATAAAATGCATGCCTATCTATAAAACCCATGGTGCTGTGCCCTTCACCTATAAAGTTCAAATTGGCTATATTCATGTTAAAGCCCTTTCAATCTGATCCCATTTTTATCCATCCAATGTTATTCTTTTTTTTTCCTTTTTATTGAATTCATTGGGTTGACTTTTGTTAATAAAATCATATAGGTTTCAGGTGTATAACTCAATAACGCATCATCCGTATAATGTATTGTATGTTCAACCACCCCAAGTCATCTCCTTCCATCCCCACTTGGCCCCTCTTTACCCTCCTCTATCTCCCCCTATCCCTTTTCCCCTGGTAATTACTATGCTATTGTCTGTGTCTATGAGTTTGGGGTGGTTTTTTTTTAATTAATCGCTTCACCTTTTCACTCAGCTCCCCAACCCCTCTCCACTCCTCTACCACTCAACACTGTCTCAGATGGTCGTCAGGCATATGTCATGGCCCATCCAGATGCCGCCCATCAGGCCTGGAGCTTCTCCTCTGCCCTAGGGTTTCTGACCATGATGTCTGGTTGTAACCATGTGAAGCCACCTTCAGATATTCATGATGCTCTAAGCCAAGGTTGGCAATTCTAAAAAATCATTTTGGACCTAATTCCAATGAGTGCAGCACAGTAACTCAGAAGGAAAACCCCTCTGAGAGCAAAAATCCCATTAGTATTTGTTAAATGAATAAAAAAATCACTACTGTCATCATAACAATAGCAGTAACATTTCTTGAGAGCTTTCTGTTTATAAGAAGGCACTGTTCAAATTTCATTTATCTTAATGTCCAGAATACTCCTCCATTTCAAATATGAAAAAAACGAGCCTCAGGTAGTTTATGCATATTCCCCAGGGAGATAAAGCCACTGTAGAACTGGGATTCAAATCCAGCTCTATTTGATGCCAATATCTCCACACTAACAAATTTGCTTATGAGAAATCCACTAGAGATCATTTTGCATATAACATTTGTATTAGTTAATCTAAATGAATATCCATGTAGCTAAGTTAAAAAAGATAATCTGAGTACAAAGTTTCTTATTACACATAAAATATATAAAAAGCCAATAAAATTTTCTTCTGAAACTCATTATATGTTAATATGTTTACCTGTATAGGACCAGCCAATCTCTTCAACAAGTTTTCTCTGTTGTCTATAGTATCCATAAGCCCAATCTATAACCAAGAAAAAAAAAAACAATTAATGTATAGAAAAACATGAATAAATTAAAAAAAAAAAACCCAAAACGTAAGATGGTCAAATTATCCATGCCATGAATGGTTCCTGATTATCCTTACCACATCACTTTCCCAATGTTTCCTCCCAACCCCAATCACTACCATTATAGATTCCATTGTTGCTCTTTTTGTAGACAGTGTAAATTTTAGGAGGCAATAAGAGAGATGGGTGTCAGGCAGTTCAACTTTTCCTGTCTTCAAATTTTTCTTCCCATTCCCTAAGTCTAATGCTTAAAATCCTATTGATTATTAGAAATACTTTTGGGTTTATAAAAACACAGGTTTTATCTGTAAATGCTTCTGGGAGACCCAGAGGTTACCATGCTCTGAAAGTTTGCTTCTTTTACAATACAAAGTTAAATGAGGTACCTTGAGAAAGTGGGAATGTAAATGTGTGTGTGTTGGCTGAGAGAAAGGTTATGATAGAGAGTGTAGGTAAATCTGTCCCTTGGAGAAACAGAGATGCCTGAGTTGGGTAGCACAATGGGAAGCTTAGGGCATCCTCAAAGCTTAGAGATGCCTCATGACTAGAGAGAAAGGCTCTAGATTTAGAACATGGGGAAGGAGGTATAGAAAGGAAAGTGGGTAGAAGCTGGTGATATTGTGATTTATAGTAAGAATATATATTTGGTCTCCATCACTGTTTCTGCATAGAGCTCCTAAAACCTTGGAATTTCTTAATTGTAGAGAGCCATAAACATGTGTCTTTTTTAGATTAATGAGGACACTCACCAACCAATGGTCCTGGGAACCACCTGATGATTAGAGGGTTGGAACTCTCAGTCCCGTTCTCGCCCATCCCCTGCGGAGTGGTGAGGAGCAGAAGGATGAACCAACTGCCAGTGGTCAGCGTTTTAACCAACCATGCCTATGTAACGAAACCTCCATAAAAACTCAAAGAGGGTTTGGAAAGCTTCCCAGTTGGAGACACTCCTGGTTGGTGAACATGTGGAGACTTGGGGACAGAGGCACACCTGGAGAGGGCATGGAAACTCTGAGCCCTTTCCCCATACCTGTCCTAAGCTTCTCTTCCATCTGGCCGTCCATGGGTTGTATTCTTTCATAATAGTCTGGTGATCTAGTAAGTAAAAAGTTTTTCTAGGTTCTGTGAGCCACTCTAGCAAATTAATGCAACCGGAGGAGGGGGTCATTTGGAACTCTAAACCTCAGCCAGTTGGTCAGAAGCACAGGTGAAAATATGGATTTGGCGACTGGTGTCTGAAGAGGTAGGGACAATCTTGTAGGACTAAGCCTGTACGATCGGCTGCTCTCCCATGTAGATAGTGTCAGAATTGAGTAAAATTGTAGGACACCCAGTTGGTGTCCAAGAATTGTTGGTGTGGGAACCCCCCTGGCCCCACAAGTAGAAATTGGTTCCAGAACCTTTTAAAATCAGTCTCACTCTGCAAAATTCAAAATTTTGGCTGGAGTCATGCCTGCACCCAGAAAATGGGGGTGTTTGGATGGATCCTGCTCCTCCTTGTGCCATTGTCCCTTACACCCAGACTGCACTATCATTAGTACTCTGTGGGTCAAATAAATCCTTTCAAATAAATCAGGTTCCAAACCCTGATCAGTGTTGACAAAACTGTTTCTGTAGAAATGGCTACAAATAGTTTACAAGAGAACTTATAGAATGTTATTCAGATATTGAGGATCTGTCAATAAAGCCTTCATTGGAATGCAAGGATTTATTTGTATTGTACCATACCATACCATTCCATATTATTCCATTCCATACCATACCATACCATACCATACCATACCATACCATACCACACCATACCATACCATATCATATTATTCCATACCATACCATACCATTCCATATTATTCCATTCCATACCATACCATACCATACCATACCATACCATACCATACCATACCATACCATACCATTCCATTCCATATTATTCCATACCACACCATTCCATACCATTCCATTCCATTCCATTCCATTCCATTCCATTCCATTCCATTCCATTCCATTCCACACTTATACTGATATTCTCAATAGCTAAGAAAAAAAACTGTGTTTTTAAAATTCTCAATAAACAGTTGTTTTCTCTTTATTAACAGTTCCTAATTTCAGGGAAGCAAATATCTTAAGGACATTTCAGAAATTATTTTCCTTTTTCCTACATCACATACTCTCTGATTAGCTCAACATGGTGATAAATAATTGGTAAACTATTTTATAAAAACTGAAAAGCAGGCCAGCTATGAGAAATACACATTATGAATCCATAGGATAATAAAAATATACTTTGGAGAAATAAGGGTTTTGTTTTTATTTAAAAATTTTTATAACCATAAATACTAGAAAATATTCCATTGGCCATGTAGCACATTTCAATACTTATTTGTTTTTATAACAGCTTTATTAAAATGTAATTCACATATCATACAATTCACCCATTATAGTGTGCAATTTAATAGCTTTTCGTATGTTCACAGAGTTGTACATTCACAGTACAATTTTAAAACATCTTCATTACTTTCCCTCAAAAAACATATAGCTGCCATTCCAAACCCGACACCCAAAACCCTCAGATCTAGGCAACCACTAATCAACTTTGTCGCTATAGATTTGGTATTCTAGACATTTCCTATAAATAGAATCACACAATCTATGGTCTTTTGTGACTGGCTTCTTTAATTTAGCATAATTAGTATTTCCAAAGTTCATCCATGTTGTAGCATGGATCGTTACTTCATTCCTTTTCATTGCCTTAAAAATACTCATTGTATGGTGACCAAAATGGTCTTAAAGTTCCCCTCAGCTTGAATAAACTTTGGACTGGCTTCTTCTTGACTCTAGGCCCCTGACCTACCTTTTCTTAGAGTTTAGAAAACTCCTGTGGTAAATTCTCTCTGTGTCCCTTTGAGATGTAAGTCTTTTTTCCTAGCCACGTGGCAGTTTTACTATCAGAAATGTACTCTCAAGGACAGGGGAATCTTCTCTTTGAAATGTAATCATCAAAGGAAATAGCACCCTTATCTCCTGTTTCTATGAGAGGGTTGGAGACTAACTCCATTGGGGTGCCTACTCCAAGTTGCAAAAACTACCCCTTTGTCATAAAGTTATGCACTTATTTTTCCTTTGAATAAAGCCAATTGGCAAACACAAATGGTGTATGATTTTCCCCTTACTGTCCTGCAGTACTTTTCCCCTGGGGCTCATTCCAACTTTACCCCCGCTACTTCAATGGAGTTGAATTCAGACTTAATTATGGCTTCTTTCCCAACTGCAATAGCTTTGAATAAAGTCTTCCTTGCTGTTTAACCCTGTCTGGTACAATTTTTGTTTTGACAATGGATGTATCACATTTTATTTATCCATTCATCAACCAATGAATAGTTAGGTTGTTTCTTTTGGGGGCGGGGGGGGGGGGGGCTATTGTGAATAGAATTGATATTAACATGTATGTATGTATTTGTTTTTCTACTTAAAAATTAAATATTAGGTTCCTACTTCATTTATCAAATAGAGTTATCCCACAGTATGGTGGTTATTTATGGTTAAAGTGTTTCTTCATGATCATCAAGGAATATATACAATTAAATGTTAGAAAACGTCTCAAAGGTCATTTGACTCAGACCTCAACAGTCTACAAAAAATAATAATTCCTGCCCTGGCTGGTTTGGCTCAGTGGATAGAGCATCAGCCTGCTGACTGAAAGGTCCTGGGTTCCATTCAGGTCAAGGGCATATGCCTGGATTGTGGGCTCGATCCCAATGGGGGGTGTGCAGGAGGCAGCTGATCAATGATTCTTTCTCATCATTGATGTTTCTATCTCTCTCCCCTCTCCCTTCCTCTCTGAAATCAATAAAAATATGTTTTTAAAAAAGTCTTATTTTAGAGTAAGGTAATTTATGCCAAAGAAATATAAGTGGTGTGTAAAGGTAGTGACGGAAATGAACACAATAAGCACGGCTCCTGCCTCCTACTCCACTGAGCCTTCCCCAGTATCAGTGACTCCTCAAAATCCTGAGCTATTTGTTACTATCCAAAGGTATGTTGCCTGAGCAGGAACCACTATAGCATGTATACCTTCAAAAGAAACAAAATAAAACAAAACGTTACAGAAATTATTTAGATATATAAATGACTGAGAATTGACTGTATACCTGATTTGAACTGGCTATCAATTGTAATTTTCCTCTGAAACTTTGCACTGACCACAGGGAACAGGTTTTTCATCCTATTATATATTATAAATATAAATATTTTTAAATGTAAGACTTTTTGTCCTCTAATGCATTTTGATGATTTCCGATCAAAGACCATACAAAACCTACATTTAGCAAGTATTACATTGAAATAAATAAAACAGTAAATTCTTGTTTAAATGATTCAGTCTAAATGACAGCAAATAGCAAATCTTAGCTTTCCTTGCAGGGCTCAAACAATGAGCACTTGTCCTTGGTTTTTAATTGCTTACATTAAGAAATAAAACAGAGGGCGGAATCTCAGAGGGAAGTAGGGGGGGTAGATGAGTGGAAGGTAATCAACCTAGGACCCTGTATGCATATATGCATGGCCCATGGACACAAACAATGGGGCAGTGAAGGCCTGGGGTGGAGGGTGGAGACGGGCTGGAGGAGGTCAATGGGGGGAAAAAGGGGGACATGTGTAATACTTTCAACAATAAAGAATTATTATTAAAAAAAAAAAAAAAGCTTTTTTTCCAATACAAGATTCCCGGTGTTGGTAGCTCCTTCAGTTCCTGTCCCTATTGTTCTCTTGTTACTTTAAACAACCCAGTACACATTCATATGCTAATTGCATAGTCCTTGAGTGTGAGAGAGTATCTCCTTAGAGGTCTGATAGATAAGATGTGATAGCTCCAATGAACAAGAAAAAAGAAGCTAGGGTCACTGTTTTTCTTGCATTACATACTTTGAAAATCAGTATATAAAACAGAATCTATCCAAGTAAACATTTTTAAACCAATTAAAATAACAAAATAGACTTCTGTTTCTGTTTCTGTGAATTTTAGTTTCTTTAGTTTTATATATTTTTCTTTTTATTTAAATGTATTTGCCAGGTCTGTTTTGGTGTGTTCTGTAGTGTTAAAACTAAGAAATGAATTTCAGAAATGAATTGTACACATGATACACAAGAAAATATACATTAGAAAATATTTTTTAAGGCTACTCTAAAATTTGTCCTAAAATATTCTTCATAAAATGGTTTTATAATCTACTACAAAAAACGGAGAGAAATTTGCTTTATTTTATTTCAGTAACCGTAAAAGTATTTGTTGCAACATATTCGATCTTATACTTACCTTGAGCACGTAGATATATGCAAGTATGTATATGTATATATATATATTATATATATATATTTTATATTCAAAGAACATAAAGAAAAATAAAATATGTGTATAAAAGATATAGGTAAAATTAGCATTTTTGCTCAAGTTTTTACACAAATCAGAGTGCTCACTTCCTATTAAAATATCATTATATTTCGAATTACAAAAATGCCTGATTTTGCCCTTAACTTAAAAATAGTCTCTGCTTCTTGCTGACTATCATGTATTCTACTTTATTGTCTGTATCCAAGTACATAATCTAGTAACAGTGCTCTGACAAAATACACACACACTCGTTAATGCTATAAAGTGGCCAAATATTATGATAAGGAGAAGAAATTCAGTGGTTTTAAGAAAAAGAAAAAAAAAAGCTTTTGGTGGAAAATAACCACCGATATAAGTTTGAAGTCTAGGATTCTAAAACTAAATTTCTCTAATGGACTTTGCCAAAGTAGATGATACTAACAAATTTCACAGCCTTTAAAAGAAAATCATGAAGGAACTTCAGAGGAGGGGAAGGAAGTCAGTTGATGGCAGAAATCTGGAAAGGCAGAGGAGAAATACCTTAGAGATGAATCTTTAAAGCCCTTGGTTAAGACTGACAAGGAGAGTGGGAGACAGGGACTGACAGGCTCAAGCAGGAAAGGCATGCGCACCAAGCAGTGGCAAATGCTGAAACCAAAGGTTTAATAGGCCATTGGGCCCTCATGTAGGGTCTGCATAGGTCACTAGGAACTTATTCTTGGTGACAGCTCACCATGATACAAAAGTCACATCAATTTCCATACTTTTTGTTTTCATCCAACTCTTTCCTCTTATCTACATTTCTTCTAAAAACAGGAAGGACATAGTCTGCTGAGTTAACTGGAAAGTATAAGTATATTTCATATACTGTGTATATTTTAAAGGGAATTACAGAAGAGTATGTAGCCTGGCTGGTGTGGCTCAGTGGTTGACCATCCACCCATGAACCAGGAGGTCACCAGGTCGACTCCCGGTCAGGGACCAAGCCAAGTTTTAGGGCTCAATCCACAGTAGGGGGTGTGCAGGAGGCAGCCAATTGATGTTTCTCTCTCATCGATGCTTCTCTCTATGCCTCTCCCTTCCTCTCTCTATAAAATCAATAAAAAGCATATTTAGTAAAAAAAAAAAAATAAGATTGTGTAATAATGCAATAAATATTTCTAATTGAAGTGAAAGAGGTTGGGGGTGGATGGGTAAAGAAATTTAGGTGGCTGGTATCTGCTCAAAGAGGGACCTGGAAAACCTGAAGACAGTTTAGTGTCACTGGAGCAATTACCACCCACTAAATAATGTGGCAGTCAGACACCCATAAGACTGAAGTGGCAGGGATAAAAAAGGGCGATCGCTACAGCAGTCATTAACCATCTATTACTAGAAACAAAATAATAGAACTTCCCTCTCAGAAAAGAAAAAAAATATCAGAAATATGAGTTCCTTTAAGAAGAGAATTAGCAGTTGATTAAAGAACACCTGTGAACACATCACCTAGCTTTGAAAGACCTTTATTTCGTCAGTATTCTATTATAATATCTTTGTTTGATAAGAAAGCTGAGTTTATGATCCAAGTGACCTAAACCAAAACCCTGATTAGATAACTAAGGCAAACTTTCCAAGTAAAATTAAATCTGCCCATGATATAGTAGAGAGTCTATATGTCATACATGGCAGATTTTCTCTGTATTTTCTTGTCATTCAATATTACTGTCAAATTGTGTCATCATATAGCCTGCCTTTACCAATGTGGATTATAAGCTTTTATCCAGTATATGTGCAAAGACATTTGTGAAACATAATTTAGCTAAGTATGATGATTCAGGTAATAAGCTTGTTTAGGATACTGTTATAGTTCAAACATAATACTTCCTGTTTATTCTTCAGATATAATAAAACTCCCTAAAAAAGTACTCCTCTTAAAAATTATATACTTATATATAAATTTCCCCCTAAATCATTTGTTTCCCTATTTCAGCTACTGTTCAGTGTTAGTAAGAAGAATTCCACTGGTTTTTCTCTTCTCTGTAAAGATTTAAAAATTAAAGTACTGCTTACAGTCTTGAAACTTAAATTTACAACTTAATGCCAAATAAGAGGGTACTTAATTCATATTGATAACAACAAGGAATTCTGAAAAGAGATGAATTACTAAAGTCCAGATGAGTCTTCATTTAAAGATAAGGTTAAAAAGATGAAAAAGTATATTCTTGAGACACTATACTGAAAATGGGAAAATTATCCAGAGAGATGGAAAAATTAAATATCCTATATAATCCTATATAATAAAAGCATAAAATGCTTAGTGTCTGTTCATCTGGTCGGCCATTCAAACAATCAAAGCATAATATGCTAATGATATACTAAGGCGGCTCAACCGCTCGCTATATGTGCACTGACCACCAGGGGGCAGACAGTCGACCAATTGACCAGTCCCTATGACCATCAGGGGGCAGATGCTGGGACCAGTAGGTTAGCTTGCTGCTGGGGTCCAGCCAATCAGGACTGAGCAAGACAGGCCAGACATGCCCTGGAGCCCTCCCACGGTCCCTCCCCAGCTGACCAATCTCCTGTGTCCCTCCCCAGCCAGGATCTTGCACTGGTGGGGTCCCTCAATCCAGCTTGAGGGACTCCATTGCCCCCAAGTGTATGAATTTCGTGCACCGGGCCTCTAGTAATAGATATAAAAGATAATTAAATAAGAGCACAAAGGGAGATATTTCTTCCATATGCTTATTTTGGTAGTCAGATATCTAATTAAATACACATTTCTCATAGGACTAAGGACAGACTTGGAGGTGAGCAATTAGATATTACTGTTCCCTAGACACTCAGTACTGTGTGTGCTTCCCTAAAAAGGGTTTGTATGTTGGCAATTTATCTACTAAAGCTACTGAAAACTTTTCAATGAAAGCTCAAAATATTCACAAGCTTTTCTTGAAAAAGTAACCAGTGTATTTTCTTATACTCCTTAGATGTGTGAGTTTAACCTAATGTGATTTATTTGTATCCTTAAAGCTGAGGCCTTTTCTGTCAAAAACATATGAATAATTTTAATCTGTATTACATGAGCAATAACACATGCCTGTTCCAGAGAAGTTAGAAAAATAAAGATAAGAAAAATAATTTTAAAAATCACTTATAATCCCATCTCTTACAGCCAGTATAATTTTGTGCATGTTATATTACGTCTATGTAATGAATTTATAATTTATGTAAATTGAATTACACTACTTCATTATTTGGTGACTTGTTTTTTTCCACATAATAATAAATCATTGATATATTCTCAGTTAATAGTAGGGTTTTATAGCCTCATAACAGTTCAGTTAAAACATTCTCTACATTCTGAATATTAAAATGAAAAGTTGATTTAACTTTGGAAAATTTATTCCTTGGACTTAAATTATATGGGTGATGAAAGTTTCCATTAAGCTAGTTTGAGCTTTATGTATAAAATAAAATCTGAAGGGGAGTAAGCAACACTTTTTACTTTCCCTGTCAACTGTGTTCTACCACACCAAGGAAACACTAAAATGGCACAAACTCATTGTTATTGTACAGGGCTATAATTATCACAACTACCTAGGTTTATGACAACAACTAGCAGTGAAATTATTCCACTATAAGAGAAAACACAATTGTTGATGAAATAATGGTGATGGGATCAAAGATAGAAATAACAACATGTGTGAACATAGTTGTTAGAAGAAGGAGCTAAAATAATACTAAAAGTGGGAAGAGAATCAAATCTGTAGAAGAAAAAGCATATGAATGTGAATAGAAAACACGGACTTCACCAATATCCTATCCAATAAAAGACAAAAAGGGTAATTGACCATCCCTTTGCTACACTTCCCATTGGCTAATCAGGGTGATATGCAAATTAACTGCCAAGAAAGATGGCGGTTAACCGCCAACAAAGATGGCAGTTAATTTGCATACATAGGCACAATTATGGGAGGCGAAAGGGGAAGGACGGAAGAACAGTGATCGGAAACCCAGGCAGCAGGCAAGATCCTGCCCCCCGGCCCTGGATCGGAGAACTGGGCCGCCTTTGCCAGCGCCTCAGCCGGTGATTGCCATTGGAAAGCCGGGCTGCAGGTGATCGGAGGGAGAGAGAGCCGCATCACAATCAGAGAGAGCAGGGGCGCAGGCAAGGCAGCACCCCGGCATCCCAGCACCTGACATGCAAAGGTCAGGGATGAAATGACTTTTCCCAACCACATCTGCAAATATCCTGGGGAAGGCATCACTGAAGAGTTCACAACAACTGTCTTACATGGCAAGGAAGAAAAAAGTTGGCAACGGAAATAATCCCTTACATCAAAGTTAAGGTCCCTCTGAGTAAAAAAGAATATTTCCAACGTAAAGGAGGGAGCAGGCAAAAATAATAGGTTCTCATGACTTCCACTGAAGTTTGAGCATATGACAGAGTCAAAACGAACATACAAATTAAAACAGACAGTGGACATTCAAATGACCCGAATCAACTGTCACTGTTTGCCCCAATAGCAGCAATGCTTATGCGATAATATAGTTTAACAAACATACAAAACAAGTCACATGATAAGAGAGCTTTGGCTTCTAAAGTAAATTGAATATGTTCTTTAAAAATTCTCATGTCCTCCCTTCTGACTATAATTCTTAATTTTCCAGTCAGAAAATTACCCCAGGTGATCCAGTAACATGCAGAACTCCAGTAGCCTAACTTATTTTAAAAAACAAACATCCCAACCATTTTTAAAATATTTAAATTGGCCGAAACCGGTTTGGCTCAGTGGATAGAGCATCGGCCTGTGGACTGAAAGGTCCCAGGTTCGATTCCGGTCAAGGGCATGTACCTGGGTTGCGGGCACATCCCCAGTGGGAGATGTGCAGGAGGCAGCTGATCGATGTTTCTCTCTCATCGATGTTTCTGACTCTCTATCTCTCTCCCTTCCTCTCTGTAAAAAATCAATAAAATATATTAAAAAAATATTTAAATTGATATTTTAGGATTAAAATTACAGAAGCTATTTAGATCCAAATATATTTTCTGAATAGAAAATATTTCAGTTTTTGATTAAAAAAAATAAACATAAAAAATATATAAGTGACACATTTTCCCAAGGAACTCTGAATTAGTACCTTTCCCTCTAACTTTCTTCAAATTAAGAGAATCTATGGAGTTCCTTATACTGCACAAGTTTTAATGAAAGAAAATAAGACTTTCTAAGAGCAACAAATACATGTTTTCTTATTTACAAACATATATACTCTTCTTTCTCTCTCTCTCTCTCTCTCTCTCTCTCTCTCTCTCTCTCTCTTTCTCTCTCTCTCTTTAAAATATATTCTTACTGATTCAGAGAGGAAGGGAGAGGGAGAGAGATAGAAACATCAATGATGAGAGAGAATCATTGATCGGCTGCCTCCTACACGCCCGGTACTTGGGATCAAGCCCACAACTCGGGCATGTGGCCTGACCTGGAATCAAACTGTGACTTCCTGGTTCATAGGTCAATGCTAAACCACTGAGTCACACCGGCTGGGCTCAATTCTTATTTATAAATTCATTCCAAGGACATATGCAGCTTGAAAAGCTTTGGAAGTAGTTTCAAAAAAAACTAGCTTTTAAGTAACAAGAAAACAGTTATAGAGGAAAGTTTAAATTAAAAGAAAAAAATTGTTTTAATTTATTCAAGACTGGGAACATCCTCCATGAAAATGTGTACCTTGACTGCGGATGGCTGGGTGGCCTTATCACACCTTAGGAATTCAAATGCTTTTTGCAATGAAAAGAAAGAGAGTTTCATCTCATTTCTCTACCAGGGTAGATGTCTGTCAACAGAAGGTGGACATCAATAAAAGGAGGGGCTTGCACAATCAATCCAGAAAGTCAGCAATCTATGAGTAATCCAGAACCGAGTATTTATCTCCTCTGCCACATACCCTCCCTCCCAGCCAGTGAGCAAGATAATTACTCTCAAGTCAAGCTAAGTGCTCCCCAGTCACAGTGGCCCAATGCTGACATACAAAGCATACAAATAATTCTCACTCTGGCATAAAAGTGACAACTTCCTTGGAAGAAAAGCAGATACTGTAAATTTCTCAAAGTCTTCCCGAAAATTTTTTTGAAGTAATTTTTACTTCTTTAGAAAAAATGCATATATGGCAATATCTGTTAATAAAAGTCCCATTCTATAAAATTTTACCTGGTCCTACTCATATCTGCAATCATAACCATATTTACAGACAAATATATCTATACTAATAAAAGAGTAATGTGCTAATTAGACTGGGAGACCTTCCAGGAGACCTTCCAGATATTCTTCTGGACAAAGCCATGGTGGCGGGGCCGAGGTAGAGGCTGTTAGAGGGCAAGAGGGGAGGGCAGTTGTGGATGATCAGGCTGGTGGAGGGTGGGCCGTTGGGGGTAAGCAGACCAGCAAGGGGGCCAGTTGGGGGCAAGCAGGCCATCAGTGGGGGATCAGTTGGAGGTGATCAGGACAGCAGGGGGGGGGCAGTTTGGAGTGAGCAGGCCAGCAGGGGGACAGTTGGGGATGAGCAGGCCAGTGGGGAGGGAAGGTAGGGGTGAGCAGGGGGGGCAGTTTGGGGTGATCAGGCTGGCAGCGGGGGTGGGGGGGACAGTTGGGGGTGAGCAAGCCGGCAGGCAGAGTGGTTAGAGGCAATCAGGCAGGCAGGTGAGCGGTTAGGAGCCAACAGTCCCGGATTGCGAGAGGGATGTCCGACTGCTGGTTTAGGCCTGATCCCTGTAAACTGGCAGTAGGAATCCTTCGAGGGGTCCCAAATTGGAGAGGGTGCAGGCCAGGCTGAGGAACACACCCTCCCCCATGCACAAATTTCATGCACCGGGCCACTAGTACAAAAATAATGTACTATTACATTTGTGTTATGCATTAATATACTATTATTCTATTATATACAATTATAGTGATATCTAAATGATAGTGTGTTAATATTCAGTGGTCTAAATAATGTTTCCGCTGTTCAGTCTTATGCCCATGTGAAGTCAGGAGTAGAGCAAGAATGTCTGTGTCCCTCCATGGTTAAGATCACTCAGGAAGTTCTGGACAACTGGCACACCAAAATTCCCAAGGATACAAAGGGATTCCGTTTACATTTACTGTGAAAAGCATAAAATATGAAGATGTTTTATAAATAAAGATATGACCTGTTGTTAACATAAAATAAAATGTAAATAAATAAGGAGAACTATGACATCCTTAAGTAGAAGCACAGGATTTGGGGAAGATATCAGTTCTTTCCATGTCAATAAATAGGTCAGATCTCAATGGAGTGTTTTTAATCAGTAAAGTTATTCTAAAGTTCAGTAGAAATTAAATGAAAAATAATAATAAAACAGTGAAGAAAAAGAGTGAAATAAGGGGGCTTGGTTAAGCAATCACTAAAAAATAAACTGATAGGCAGATCAAATTAACAAAGCATAGAGCACCAAAATTGGACCTAGGATAGATACCAGTTTAATCCATGATAAAGGAAACATCACAGTCAAATAAGGAAAGTATGAAAGTTCAACCAATTTGGGGAACACTGGCTATTTTGAAAAAGCAGTTTAGTCACACTTTACACATCTATAATAATAAAAGCATAATATGCTAATTAGTCTGGACAGCAGAATGACTTTCCAGACATCATTTCGGACATCCTTCTAGACAAAGCTGTCACCATGGGGGCTGAGGCAGAGGCGGTTACGGGCGATCAGGCAGGCAGGTGAGCAGTTAGGGGCAATCAGGCAGGCAGGCAGAGTGGTTAGGGGTGATCAGGCAGGCAGGCAGAGGAAGTTAGAGGCAATCAAGCAGGGAAGCAAGCAGTTAGAGGCAATCAGGCAGGCAGGCCAGTAGTTAGGGGTGATTAGGCAGGCAGGCAGAGGTGGTTAGGGGTGATCAGGCAGGCAGGCAGAGGCAGTTAGAGGCAATCAAGCAGGGAGGCAAGCAGAAGCAATCAGGCAGGCAGGCCAGTGGTTAGGGATGATTAGGCAGGTAGGCAGAGGTAGTTAGGGGGGGATCAGGCAGGTTGGCAGGTGAGCAGCAGTTAGGGGCAATCAGGCAGGCAGGCACAGTTGTTAGGGGTGATCAGGCAGGCAGGCAGAGGCAGTTAGAGGCAATCAGGCAGGCAGGCCAGTGGTTAGGGGCAACCAGGCAGGCAGGCAGAGGCAGTTAGAGGCAATCGGGCAGGCAGGCCAGTGATTAGGGGCAACCAGGCAGGCAGGCAGAGGTGGTTAGGGGTGATCAGGCAGGCAGGCGAGTGGTTAGGGGCAACCAGGCAGGCAGGCAGGTGAGCAGTTAGGAGCCAGCGGTCCCGGATTGTGAGAGGGATGTCCGACTGTCAGTTTAGGCCCGATCCCACAGGGATCCCTGCGGGATCGGGCCTAAACCAGCAGTCAGACATCCCCTGAGGGGCCCTGGATTACAAGAGGGTGCAGGCCAGGCTGAGGGAACCCCTCCCCTGCACGAATTTCGTGTACGAGGCTTCTAGTATCAAAATAAAATTCAAGTGGTCCTGGCCAGGTGGCTTAGTTGTTTGGAGCATCATCCTGTACACCAAAAGGTTGTGGGTTCGATTCCCAGTCAGGACACATGCCTAGATTGTGGGTTTGACCCACTGTCCAGGTTTGTACAGGAGGCAACTGATTGATGTTTCTCTTTCTTTCTTCCTTTCTCTCTCTAGAATCAATGGCAATCTATCCTTGGGTGAGGATTAAAAATAAATAAATAACAATAATAAAATCCAAGTGGATTAAGGATTGATTAAAAAAGAATTCACAAAAACTATAAGAAAAAATATAAGTAAATATTTAATCTATTATAAGATGGGGAAGACTTTTGTACACACAAACAAAAGATATAATAAAAATATTTATAGTATTGACTCCATAACATTCAAAACTTGTAAGAAAAATGCTTAGTAGAATGCAAATTACAAATGTTAAACTATTGGTAACTGCTAAAATGCACTCAACAAATGTGACAATATGTTCCAAACATATAAATGCTTACAAGTCAATAAAGGCAAATATATGAACAGACAAGTTTCTAAAATGAAAATATAATTAATAAACCTAGAGAGAACTGTTAGACTTTACTGGGTATCAAAGAAACAAAAATTAAAATAATACTAAGATAGCATTTCTGTCAAAGGTTTATTATTTTTATTATTTTAAATATTCAGTGACACCCAAATTATCTTGAGATGTTTCTTAATATACAGGTGGAAGTATGAACAAGTATAAATTTTCTGAAAAGTAAGCTGGCAAGAGTCATCAAGATTCTTAAGGATCTTCATATCCTTTGAGACAGTAATTTCATTTCAAGGAGAGTATTTTAAAAGATTAACAGAGTAAGAACAAGGTGCCATGTTCCACGATGTTCAAAACATTGAAAGTAACAGCGACCAGTTGGAAAATAAGTTAATGTACAATAAGTGAGGGGAAGTTTAAAGAAATGATGTAATGTTCGTAATATGAAATAATGTATTTATTGATTTGGAGAAATGCACACAATATAAAACCTTATCAACAGTTACGGTAAAAAATTTTATAATATTACATATATTCAGAAATGTAAGTTTCTATGTGGGGCCACATTGGGAGCAATTTTTATTTTTTAATATGTTTTCAAGTTTTCCATATATTTTATGTTTGTATTAGTTAAATATTAAAAAATTTAAAATGTATATGCATCTCTGAAACAGTATCTCTAATTCTAAAGCCAAATAGAGACAAATTTATGTTTTATTTATTTTTAATATATTTTTATTGATTTCAGAGAGAAAGGGAGAATGAGAGAGAGATAGAAACATCAATGATGAGAATCATTGATTGGCTGCCTCTCGAACGCCCCCTACTGGGGATCGAGCTCCAACCTGGGCATATGCCCCTGGACTGGAATCAAACCTGGGACCCTACAGTCCACAGGCCAACGTTCTATCCACTGAGCCAAACCAGCCCAAGCCAAATTTATGTTTTGAAGACTGGGTAAAGAAAAATTTGAAACCCATTTTCCTTTCTTATTTTAGATTTTACAATAACAGCTTATCTTTATTCACAAGAGATTGCACAGTGGCATTAACAATATTTTTAAGCTAAGTTTAGAAAATCATAATGAAGCCTACACATGGTAGGCAATCTGAGCATTTCAACTACCAAGAAAATTAAAAACAAGAGCCATAGCAAAATAGGAATGTAGCAAACTCTCAGAACATCTAATTAGCTGTGATGACTAGACTGATTAAGTCATCTATTTTGGTGTAAACTTTGAAACAGCCTTATTTCACTTTGTGTCTTCTAAAACAAATACTTTTTTCCGAGGCAAAATTAGACCCATGTGTACATATCTATCCTATAAAGCAGGAAAATCTGGCAACTTTATGAGTTGGCAGCCTGTTATGAAATAGGTTATAGGTGGATTGTATGTTAAAATAGCTGCCAGCGTTTTGACTGATTCATTATGTAGTTATATCCGGACAAGGCAGAACGATTTTCTTGACTTTCCAATGTAGTGACTGAAAATTCATTTTTGTCACATGTTTCATTTAGACTTTATTTTTTTAATGATCTAGCAAAAAAAGCTTTTATTCATAGGAAGCATAGTCATTATAATAAAGAGGCTGATAATTTTTAATAGATTATTTTATTTTATTTTAGAGAGAGAGAGAAAGAAACATCGCTATGAGAAACATCAGTTGGTTGCCTCCCCTATTCACTCTGACCCAGGATTGAACTCACAACCTAGGTTTTTGCCCTGACCAGAATTGAACCAGCAAACTTTTGGTGTACGGATGACACTCCAACCAACTGACCCACATCGGCCAGGGCATTTTTCAATAGCTGTTAATGATTTTGAGTATTTATCATTTTATAATTTATTTTATAAGCTTAATAAGCCAGATGTTACTGCTCATTAAACCTACATGGGCTTGGGCAATATTTCAAAAAGAAACCAGAGTGAGCCTGGTAGATCTGACTAATTTAAATTATAGACCTATCAATATTTTACAACTCTTTTATGAATATTTAGGATCAGAAATCTAGACCCTCCTTCTGAGTGGTGACCTTGGAGCAGTCACATGTCTTTGGTGGCATTTTGACAATTATAAAATGGGGATAGTTATCTCCTATTTACTTATAAGGATACTGTAACAAATGATAGGGCATATATTAAGCCATTTTGAGCTCTCTAAAAATGGCTTACATAGTGCCCTGGCTGGAGTGTCATCCTGTGCAGCAATAGGTTTCTGGTTCGATTTCTAGTCAGGGCACATAACTGGGTTGTGGGTTCAATTCTCAGTCAGGGCGCTTATGGGAGGCAAACAATAGGTGTTTCTTCTCTCTCTCTCTCTCTCTCTCTCTCTCTCTCTCTCTCTCTCTCTTTTCCCCTCCCTCCCTCTCTCTAAAATCATAATTTTTAAATGACAATCAGAGAGTAATATACCTACCAACACCACCATCAGTAAATAATAATTGTCAACACTATATTCTCTATGAAGCCTTATCTGACCATTCTCTTTTATAAAATAAAAAAGGCTATATCAACTCATTATTTCCTGAATTTTTTTCCCAAGTGTTTAGTTTTTTCTTCTACGAGTGAAGCAAAAGCCCCCAAAATAATATATTTAGATCACGTGCAGAGCATATTCTGTTCAGTCACAATATTTGTTTATGGTTGTCTGACTTTTAGACTAAAGTATCCTTTGGTCTTAAAGGTAAGTATGGACATTCAATGTACATGGGGAATACAAATACCTACATTCAAATGTTCAACCGAGTCTCACAAGGACAACATGCCATTAGACTATCAAGTGATAAATAGTATTCATCAACTTAGTTTGGTCTGTTACAAAATGCATTTGAACTGAGTGGAAACTGCTCAAATCCTATTGGCTCAATTGATTGGGAGGATGTAGGAAGGTTCTGTTGGGGTAGCAGAATCATTTTGTATGTTTCACTTTCTTACTCTCCCACCAAGCTGCTGCTCTTTGCAAAGCTTCCCACTGCACTCATCTTTCTCATGTAGAACATGTGTACACCCCATGGAACTTGGTGTCTCCATGATATTCATTCTGTAAACCACCAAAGTCCACGCTAAGAAAAGAGGCGTCTGTTCAATCATCAATCACGACACACTTATCTTCAAGTCTGGCACTGGTGACCTGTCTTGACTTAGTGGCCCACTGTTGCAATAGTTTTTCCTGAAACTCGACAGCTGTGTGCAGTGACAGATGTTCAAAGATGCTCATTAGGTTGCCTAGATAACCCAGGTTTATTGCACTCAGAGGATCAATATCTAAAAAGCATTCCTGTTCTGTAGATAATTAATAGCCTTGGAGAATATAGTTCTTTAGTGACTTTTTACACACAATCACAAATAGTTGGCCAGGAGTTAGGTATTATTTATTTTGGAAGACTTAACTCAGCTTGATTAAACACATTTTCTCCCCAGGTTTACTGTTTGTGAGGATGCTAAGAGACTAAACAAGTTAATGCAGTGTTTTCAACCTGGATTGCAACCAGGACTCTGCTGGTATTTTGCCCTGGAGTTACTGGGCCACTGGGGCACCTCAAGATAATTAGCATACTCCTGCAGTGTCTAATGTGGTAATGGAGATGGTGGAATGAAAAAGAACATCTTACAACAGACTAAGGGTAGCATCTCTGCCTGGGCTGGGTGGCTCAGTTGGTTGGAGCGTTGTCCCATACACAAAAAGGCTGCAAGTTCCATTCCCAGTCAAGGAGAGTATGAGAGGCAACCGATTGATATTTCTCTCTCACTTGGATGTTTCTCACTCTCTCCCTTCCTCTCTCTCTAAAAATCAATAAAAACATATCTGTTAGGTCTGATCAAATAATTGAATCGATGCCCCCTCCCTTGGGAACTGACCTTTAGGCCATTTCACAATGGACATTCCACTTGCTTAGACCACATTCCACTTGCTCAGACCATTCTCTCTCCCTTCCGGAGTTTCCCAGAATCTGGATCTGCACAGAGAATTCTCTGCCCAGAAAAAGCCTGCCTAGAGTCCTTTAAAAACCTCTGACTCCTGTCTTTGGGGGCTGGCGCCATTTGGGGGCTCAGCCCATATAGTTTCCAGATGACCTAATAAATTCATAATTCTTTACCCCTTTTGCCCTTGTGCCTTCCTCCTTCGGTGACCCTAACAATATCCTTTAGTGAGGATTAAAAAAAATAGGATAGCATCTTTGCTCCTCAAGGGAAAAAGAAAAGTTGTTTCTTATGAAGGGATTTAGTCCTTGAAACATACATGTAATTCTTTGATATGATATATATATATATATATACATAAATACATCATAAATACTTATGATATTGAAATATAATTTGTTTTCATTAATATATTTTTAAACATTTAAGTGACTTCATACTTTTCTGAAGTTAATGTCTTTATCCTAATTTTCAGTTTTTGGTGGCAAATGTTTAATTGATAATTTATTATACATCTAGTCAAAGAAACACAGATTTAACCTGGGAAATAAAATTTGCACAATATCTATTTTATACTGAAATGAATACTATTTTATTGATGTCTTGAGTTTTAAAATAAAAAACAGTGGGGTGACTGAACAGATCTATGATTAAAAAGAAATGCTACAATCACCACTCCAAGTTCACCTTTAAACATAAAAATGTTAACCTTTTGATTAAAAATAATACTTTTCTCCTATACTGTATTTGCTCTCTAAATGGTCACACTGACTAAATATAGATTACAGGAAGAAAAGGCAAGGGCTAACTATTAAGTGCTCTTGTGTGTTTGTATTTAGCACTAACATTTCACTGGAGGTTGTAAATTTGTGTTCCCTAGTTGACAGCACTCATCGTCTCCAGTCAAGGGTGCCTCCCAAAAGTAAAAGGCGGTGCTTCATTTGTGAAACTTTGAAAGGCTATGAACCATGATGGAAGGAGACTGGAACCAGCCAGGGGGCCAGAAGAACTAAGGATGTTACACCTGGCTTTAACTTTCCCAGCTATGGAATTTTGGAAGTCATTTGCCTGCCTCAGAGCCTCAGTTCCTCTGCCTGAACCATAAGGCCCTCCTGTGCTGGTGGGGTGGTTTGGGATCCAATTCATTAATTCATTTGCATGTGTTTATAAAGGATAAGAAGACATAGCAATAATGTTTTCACCCGGGAAGTAACTGGAACCCTATTTTCACATTATCTTAAAGAACAAAGTTTATTTCTTGTATTGCTACAGCAGAAATTTTCTCTATCCTTTCTTTCATGTTCCATATTACCCAATCCTATTGTTTAACAAGGCTTTATATTGCTTCCTATCTCTGTGGTCCAGTCGGTGTTTGTCTTTAAGTCTCAATTCCTGTATCTACAGAATGGCATAATAATTATATCAATGTATGCTTGGGAATATATATATATATATATATATATATATATATATATATATATA
This sequence comes from Myotis nattereri, assembly GCF_964212035.1. Lineage (NCBI taxonomy): Eukaryota > Metazoa > Chordata > Mammalia > Chiroptera > Vespertilionidae > Myotis > Myotis nattereri. The sequence continues at coordinate 15,649,751 of NC_138086.1, read as the reverse complement.
TATACTTACTTTACATTTAGAGTTTATCCTGCTATTATTTTAACTTCATCAATTTCACTGATCCATTAATTTCTTTGCCAAACAAAAAAGTTAATTTGCAAAAATTAGCATCTGGAAAGTCATTTTACATAAAGATACTATCAGTAATGTTCACTGAATTTAATTCAAGGAGAAATCTACATTTTAAAAGATATTTTTATAGTCATATTTACTCAATAAAAATTAATCCAATTGAAGAGATCCACAGGAGTAAGCAATCGATAATAAATTTTAATTTAATTAAACTGAAATAAATTAATTTAAAAAGCTGAATAGTTAACAGAAATAGCTACAAAGCAAATTCGTACATAAGAATTCTTCTTATATCACCCAGAGTTTAGATTTTACATCTTCAACATACATATAACTACCATGAATCCAGAGAAAGTTAAAAGTCTCAAACACTAACACAATGGAGAAAATTTGAAGGAAGAAATTCCAATAGTATTAAAAAGTGACAATGGATAGTAGAGCAAGTGGACCAAACAACCATTAAAAATCTGAGAAGAAAGAACCTCAAAAATAGTAATGGGCCATTTAATGACATGAAAAATAGGCTTCATTCTTCAACAGCATCTTAAAGAATTATTATAGACTAGAGGCCCCGTGCACAAATTCATGCATGGGTAGGGTCCCTCGGCCTGGCTGGCGATCAAGGCCTATTGGGGGGGGGTGGCCAGCTGGGGGGAGGGACCACAGGAGGTTGGCTGGCTGGATGAAGCGAGGAGGGGCTATGGGAGGTTGGCCAGCCAGGGGGAGGGGCCGCGGGAGGTTGGCTGTGACAGCTCCTGCATTGAGCATCTGCCCCGTGGTGGTCAGTGCACATCATAGTGACCAGTCATTCAGGTTCAAATGGTCGCTTAGGCTTTTATACATATACTAGAGGCCTGGTGCACAAAAATTTGTGCACTCGGGGGGGAGGGGGGGTCCCTCAGCCCAGCCTGTGCACTCTCGCAGTCTGGGACCCCTCAGGGGATGACCACCTGCTGGCTTAGGCCCGTTCCCCGGGGGATTGGACCTAAGATGGCAGTCAGACATCCCTCTGGCAGCCCGGCAGCCCTTGGGGGATGTCCACTTGCCAGCAGGGAGCAGGACTAAACTGCAGTCGGACATCCTTAGTGCTGCTGAGGAGGCAGGAGAGGCTCCCACCACCACCGCTATACTGGCAGCCATCAGCCTGGCTTACGGCTGAGCAGAGCTCCTCCCATTTGAGAGCGCCCTGACCACCAGAGGGCAGCTCCTGCATTGAGCGTCTGCCCCCTGGTGGTCAGTGTGTGTCATAGTGACCAGTCATTCCCAGTCCTTCTGCTGTTAGGGTCAGTTTGCATATTACCCTTTTACTATATAGGATAGAGGCCTGGTGCACGGGTTGGGGCTGGCTGGTTTGCCCTGAAGGGTGTTGCGGATCAGGGTGGGGGTCCCACTTGGGTGCCTGGCCAGCCTGGATGAGGGGATGATGGCTGTTTGCAGCTGGTAGCACCCCCTTCAGGGTGGGGGTCCTCACTGGGGTGCCTGGCCAGTCTGGGTGAGGGGCTGAGGGCCATTTTCAGGCTGGCGGATGACTGAAGCTCCCAACCTCTCCTTTTTTTCTTTTTTTCTTTTTATTCTGGGATTTATTTACTTTCTATGGTTGTCACTAGAGCTGAGAGCTGGCTTTAGCTCTCAGGCTCGGCTCCAGCTCTGAGACCTCAGCTGCTGAAAGCAGGTATCTGGGTTTGTTTGGCTTCTATAATTGAAACACTGTTGCAGCTCCAGCTCTGATGACTGAAAGCAGGTTTCTGGAGTTTGTTTAGCTTCTATAATTACAACGTTGTTTCTTAGAGTGCAAGCTCAGAGCCCAGCAGCAGCAGGCAGGGAACCTTGGCTTCCTCCTTCACTGGAGCAAGCCTCCTGTTCGCTTCAGCTGCCTGGCTGCCAGCCACCATCTTGGTTGGCAGTTAATTTGCATATCTCGCTGATTAGCCAATGGGAAGGGTAGCAAAGTTACGGTTAATTACCATGTTTCTCTATTATTAGATAGGATAGATGATATAGATGAGAATACTGATGTGAGATGTCATTTAAGAAGTTAAATTATATTAACTGTATTTTTAACAAAGTAGAAAAATTATTTACATTGTAGAAAGATGGTTTTCATCATAAACTGGGGAGATTTTAAAGTAACTATTTGGGGCTTTAATGGATGTATTTTAGTTACTTAAACATTTCTTTAATTCCATCACAATGGTACCAAATGGAATGTTCACTAAGAATTCATTTAACAGTTAGTGCCTATTAAACTGTATGCATGAGGGACACACCACTTACTAGTAAATAAAAATGATTCTCTTTAAGTTGTTCACAAATTATAGCATAATGTCTAAAGTTCTTTAACATGTCATTCAAGTTCTTTGGCAAGCTTAGAAAATAGTGACTACTGAAATACTAATTAACTACCTTTTTCTTAAACTTCAGAAAAAACAGCTTACAAAAACTGTCGGCTCCTTCCGTTTTAAATGACATCTATGTACCTCCAGCTAACCGAAATGCTTCGCTTCATTTAATATTTAAGTGAAAGAAATGTTTCCCGTGAGGAAGGATTCCCAGAAGCCTCTTGGGTATCAGAGCAAAGGGCATGAGTAGGCCAAGTAGTCTGGCATTTCCCAAGAATCCTGCCAGGCGCCTTGAGGTTACGCACTCATTTCCTAGTTATTACCAGGGCCAGAGACTCACTGTTCCCTCCAGTTCAGGAAGCGTCTGGTAATTTCGGGTGGTGTTCCACCCCGAACTGGCGGTAACACCATCACCCTACATGCTTTCCCATTTCCCACAGAGCCCCTGTCAGCCACAGGAGTGTATGTGCAAGACATTGTGACACCCTAATGGGCCTTCCTCATCCATCTCTCCTCAAAGGGAGCAAGATCACCCCATCTTCCTGGGACATCCAATTAGAAGTCATGTAATGTTATCAGCCTCTTGTAATGATGCCATTGTAATAACCTGCTTATTATTTAACAGGAAAGGAGAAAAGGGAAGACCCAATAATATAGGCATGCCATTTACACGGCTTTGCCAGAAAGCTGCATTTAACATTCTCCAAGTCTGCTCCCTGCTGATCACTGGGGGAAGAGACTAGACAAAAGCAGTTTAGATGCATACCAAGTAAGGTGTGGGTACTTGGGAAGGCTACCTGTCTGCTCTTCAATCACACCTGAAAGCCAGTCAGTGGCCGGGATGGGCGTGGCCACTGCAAGTGAGAGAAACATGAATATTAAACTTCCAAACAAAGGCAGTTCCCTCTCTACTTCCTCTCTGGCACGCTGGGCCCTCTTGGGACTGCGGCTGCAGGGAGCTTGGGCTCCCCTGCACCCACAGAGCGCAGGGCCATGTGGGGCGGCACACGTGGACTCATGCACTTGAATCTGGCCTGAGTGCTGAAGCTCTGGGCACTGGCCTTGTTTCTGGCTGCTGGAACCCCAGCTGCCCCTTTTCCAGGACTGGCTTAAGTGGCAGGGGACTTTGGAACCTGAGAAATGTAAATTCACACAAATAAAGCCTTCTCCCACATCCCCTCCTCTCTTGGGGGCTTCTGAAAATTCTTATTTCAGCGGCACCCCGAGAACCTCTATCTCGCTCCCTCCAGCTACAAAGGAGTTCAATTCTCTGGTAACAATATAATGTCCTCAATGCCCAGTCCACCAAATGATTTATGGGAAACCTAGCAGTGCTTTTGGATATAACAAGAACCCCTGGGATGCTTTCGTCTGCAAAACCAGCAGGGTGCCTGGCACAGGAGTGAATAAATGAATGGAAAGTTATAAACCTCACATCATGTTCACTTCTATGGTCAGGTGAAGGTTAGCAAGTATTCGGTAAAAAGTCTTTAAGAAGAAAAGGCAGTGGGGATTGTATTTCATGGTCTTCAACAATCATGTTTTTCATTTTGATCTTTAAAATACAACTGGCCATCAAGAACTTCTCATGATAAAAAAAAAAAAAGACTAATAGATGCTTCACAATTTTAATGAGCTTGTGTCTCTGAATTCAAGGCATGTCTTGAGGATTTTTCACAAAAACAATTGATCCTTTTCATGGCTGGATGCTGCTGCAGCTTCCTATACACAGCCAGCAGATCGCCATGGACACACGCTCCCATGCCTTTCAGACTCGAGACCGTCACAAGTTTACGTCTGAGTATAAGGAGAGAGCGCCGTAGAGTCTCTTCTATGCATGAAGCTTACTTCGGACCTCAATATGCACCTTTGTAAGTGATAATACAAATCACTACCAGTAATGTCTATGATGCTAACATTTTTTTTTCTACAGAAATAAAAATATAACGCTTTAAAAATTCAGACTATATCAAGCAATCAGAAACCAGTGCTTTAAGACAGTGTCAAACACATGATGTCAGAGTGGTAACAACGCACAGCTAAGAAAAGCAATGCTAGGTTTTTGCTTCTCTTAAATAGGCACTGTATACAGAAATAAAGAGGATAAGTATGCAACTTAAGGAATATAGTCCGTGGAGCTGGATAATTCCAGGCAACAATTCCACTTGGATAATTTTTTGCCTGAACTTTATGAATGACTTGCTGAATTATTTAATTTGTGCAAATAATCTGAGGATTCTTTTCATTGAATATTACATAATTTGAAGTTCCACTCAATCTTATTCTAGTCTACTGGCAGTAGTCAATATAAAAAGAATGAAAGAAAACTCTCTCCTGTCCCTGCTGCCTAAGGTAAGCGCACTGTCCCACTCTCTCTGTAAGCAATCCCAAGATAAACTTTCATTTTACACGCCCTCTGCATGTTGATTTATGATCCTATATAATAAAAGGCTAATATGCAAAATGACCGGTTGCTATGATGTGCACTGACCACCAGGGGGCAGACACTCAATGCAGGAGCTGACTCCTGGTGGTCAGTGTGCTCCTATAGAGGGAGCGCTGCTCAGCCAGAAGCCAGGCTCATGGTTGGTGAGCACAGCAGTGGTGGCAGGAGCCTCTCCCACCTCCTCAGCAGCACTAAGGATGTCCAACTACCAGCTTAAGCCGTCAGTCAGACATCCCCTAAGAGCTCCCGGACTGCGAGAGGGTGCAGGCTGGGCAGAGGGACCCCCCTCTACCCACCCACGAGTGTACAAATTTCGTGCACGGGCCTCTAGTATTTATATAATGACGACAGGTTAAATGTAGCATCGTTTTATCAAATACATATTAACTTAATAAAGGAATTCATTCAATGACTGTAAACACAGGAGATGTGACATCATCTTGGGATGTGTCGAACTCGGTACATGAGAAGGGCCACATGAAGTTGTCATCCAGGTGTCATCTACTCCAGGCATCTTGCTATTGATTCAGATGGAAACTTTTTAGCATCCATCCACCTAATGCAGGGCTTCTCAAACTTTTTCCTATCATGACTCAGAAAATGATTATTTTGGCAGTGCCCTGGCCTGACATGTAAGACCTGAATAGATGAATACTAGACACACTCTTGGCAGTTCTTCCCCCAAGCACCTTCTTACCTGACAGCCCTTGCTCAGCTGTCAGCCTGGCTGAACATAGCTACTCTCTCCCTTCTCTGCCTCCTTACCCACACCCAATCCTTCTCATCCTTCATATGGTATCTTAATACCACTTTTTCAAAGAAGTCCTTTCTAAGTCTCTCTCACAATTATATTTGAAAAATAACTTGTGTAATAGTTTTTTCTTTCTCTTCCCCTACATCTAACCAATTTATACTATTTCTTAGGCAATTCTTTTTTCTTGTGTAATAATATTTGATGTTTGTTTACTGTGAGAGGCTGTGAGTTTCATAAGAATTGGAAATGTGTCTATTTGTTTTGCTGTTTTCTCAACACCTAACCTAGATGCACAGTAGGCATTAAATAAATATTCATTGAATGAATAAACTACAAATTTAGGATTTACAATCTCAGATGAATGTTCCCTGCCACGTATAATTCATTTATCCCTCTCTGGTCATCAACATTTTCTAGACTAATGACTGTGCTAAATCTCTTCCTTTACAATTAAAGGCTGACCCAACATCCTGTTATCACCAAGAAAACAGAAGCCACTGCACCTTTTAATTAGCTTTTATCTTTACTTATAGTTCTTCGTCCTACCTTCTTCAGGATTTCTTGGGCTTCAATCTCTCTCTCTTCACTGGAGTATTTCCTTGGGCCCTTGTAACACACTCAACCCTGCACCCTAAAAATTATCCTTTCCAGGGACTCTCTCCCCTTTCCCATGTGGGAGTCTGTGCTTGTTTCTCAACAAATGTCCACCTTTTGCTATACAAAAAACAAAACAAAACGAAAAACAAAAACAAAAACCTCCCCGTGACCTCTGTTTACCAAATACACTAAGCGTCTTTGCTCCCATACATTCTTCTAACGGCAACGGTTGCCCTCCTGCAAGAAATTTATACCTGTCTCTCTTCTGTGTGATGTTCACTCTAAGAATAGAAATCAGGGAATCCTTGGATCCTCTATAATACCATGCACAAAATTAGTGCTCAATACATATGTAACAGGAAAAGAATCGATGAATGATGTAATGATGCACAGCAATGCTACATACATTATCAACTTTATAAATACTCTCTTATCTTATATTTCCCATACTTGACAGCTCTCAAACAACAATGGGCAGGGACACAATGTCGATAACGAAATGCTGAATTACTAGCAGCTAATCCGGTTGTTTGTTGTTTTTTTACTCCTGAATTTTTCTGTTCCAATTGGTGGTGCCACAGTCTGCTGCCGAGCTGGTATCGTCAGGTGTTCCCTCTGGTTGCTGTTTCACTGGTTGCAAAGGGGATCCCACCAACCCCCCTGTGAGTGTATCTGGGTTGGTAATGGAGCACTGAGGCACACCGAGCCAGCCTCTGGGAAGAAGTGCAGGACATGGAAGTTTTGAGAATGTTTATGTCTGAACATAAGCAGTCTTGTTCTAGTTTCACAATATTCAGTTGAAAATAACTTTGCCCCCTAATTTCTCAAGGTATGTGTCACTCCTTATGGATGCTGAGGAACTTCACACCGTTTTTGTTCTCAGTCTTTGTATATTGAATCTGGTTGTTGTTGTTTTCCACTTTAAACTTTCAGAATATTTTCTTTATCTCCAATGTTTTGAATTTTCCATAATAATCCTCTGGTTTGGATCTCTTTTATCATTGACTATAGTGGGTCTATTTTGGCTCTTCCAATTGAGAGAATCCTATTCTTCAGTAATAGGATACTTTCTTGACATTTCCTTCCTATAAATTTCTCTTCTTTGTTCCTGTTACTCATTTTTCTGAAACTCCTATTAGTTAGATATTTTATTTTCTGGATGGATCAGCTACTTTTTAATGATCTCCTCTCTCTTACTGTCCATGTATTTGGATTTTTGTTCTACTTTTAGGGAAATTTTCTACCTAATATTTGATCGTTTATTTCAACCATTGTTTCATTATTAAAAAATTCTAAGGGCACTTTCTTGTTCTCTTTTCATGCCCTTTTAAAATATCTTGTTCTTGCCGAAACCGGTTTGGCTCAGTGGATAGAGCATCGGCCTGCAGACTGAAGGGTCCCAGGTTCGATTCCGGTCAAGGGCATGTACCTGGGTTGCAGGCATATCCCCAGTAGGAGATGTGCAGGAGGCAGCTAATCGATGTTTCTCTCTCATCGATGTTTCTAACTTTCTATCTCTCTCCCTTCCTCTCTGTAAAAAATCAATAAAATATATTTTTAAAAAAATATCTTGTTCTTATTTTGTGAATACAAAATATCTCTAAATAATTTTAGGTTTTATAAAATTTCACTTTATTTTCTGTTTTGTCTCAGTTTCTTTTGAGTTTTTCTCTTTTTGCTTACTTATTGTTTCTTTGGATCACTTTCAGACTAGGAGATTTTGCTTAAATATATGGTCATCCTAGACTGACCCTTTTTATTTATGAGGAACACACTAAAACCTAGAGAAGGTGTGTTTCGTGAGTGAAGTTTGTCAAATGATGTTTCACTAGAGGGTGATCACAACGTAAGGTAGATTTTCCATTGTGGCATTTCAAATAGCCATATCTGTTGTTCACACCACCCTTTGGGCATCCTGAGACCAGGATGCAGGAATGCATCACAGGTGGCGCTCAGACTCTCAGCTAACTCCCTCTTCTCACCCCTGTAACGCATCTCTGCCCTCTGCTATGCATGGGTATCCAAGGCAAGATGTAAAGGGCAGGATGAAAGTTTAATTTGAAAAGAGAAAAATTTAATTCAAAATAACCTTAGCACAAGCACACATACTTAATACATAGATCAGAAATGTCAGCATAATATTAAAGCCTAAACACGTCTGCTGATATCCTGCAAATCCTTAAAAAATTGCCATGAAACCCTCAGGTACCAATGACTATTCTTTTTTTAAAAAATCAACACTATAGATTTTTTTCTACAACAAAAATAATTTGCTCCAAATTTTTACTTTGCTAATCCTTATCCCAGTCTATCTGACATTTATTTCAAAAACACAAATAGCACTGTCACTACAAGGTCATACCTGATGTTATTCTAGCCTGAAACCTGCTTATTGGGGCATTTTTAGGGCCAAATGGCTAGTTAGTGACCTATTTTAAAGTCTCACCTTATTCAAGCTTCTAATTGTTAAGGAGAGCTCACCGAAAGTGTTGTCACTTGCCACTAAAGAAAGTAGAAATACAGAGAGAATCATTACAGAAATATACAATCCATTTTGGAGCAGAGGGGCGGTAAGACCAGGGAAAACTAGTATCTGAAGCCCACAAGAAAGGCTGGATGAAAATAAATCTGATGCAGAACCTAAAATATGACAAAAAACGGAAAGGAACATTAAGGATGCACCACTACTCTTAACAAAGAACAAACAATATAACTAAGAAATACACAGTTTATAGTTGATACTCTTTTCCAATATAACTGAACCACACATTTTGTTGTTGTTAATCCTTACTCGAGGATATTTTTCCATTGATTTTTTTTTTTTTTTGAAAGAGAGAGAGAGTGGAAAGGAAGGGGGAGAGACACACAGAGAGAAACATTGATGTGAGAGAGACACATCAATTGGTTGCCTCCTGCATGTGCCCTGACCAGGGCCGGGGATCGAGCCTGCAACCAAAGTACATTCCCTTGACCGGACTTGAACGCAGGACCCTTCAGTCCGTGGGCCGATGCTCTATCCACTGAGCCAAACCAGCTAGGGCTGAACCACACATTGGATAAGAGCTGCTATTTACAATGCACAAATTCAGCTCCTTCCAAAGTGGTTGAGCTAGACAGATAGGCAGTTGAACAAAACATAATAGAAGAGATTTTAAGATCTTATTGTTCTTTTCCCCCAATTACCCACCATTTTAACAAAATCCATCTTTTTTTCTGTACTATTTACTTAAAATTAGCTTTCATTACATTGCTCAGGCATTTTACATGACATGGCCTCATCCCTATTTTAGTTTTGTTTTCTCACTTTGAGTAAATAGTGAATGTGAAAATGAGATTTCTGGCAGGCATAATGTCTTTGCCTGAACTATAGAAGGGACGTCTTAAATAGTGCTCTCTTTACTGCTTTCATTCTCAATAAAAAGACACTCTCACTCAGAGCCACGGTGATACTGTCAGACACAGAGAATGGAGGACATGTATAGGGACACATACCACTGAGACCTTCCCTTTCCTTTGGGCTCAGACACTTTACTCCAAGCTCTCCTACTTACCAGCTGCATGATACCGGGGAAAGTTACTTGACTTCCCTACATTTCATATTTGTAAAATGGATAAAACAGATCCCATAGGGTTGCTGTGAAGAGTTATATCACATAAAAACGGGCAATACTTAGCCATGATGAGCACCCAGGTCATGGGTAAGAAACAGTGGTTATGATGCTTAGCCTTAGCCGTTGCAGGTAGGGATTTCATCATCTTCATTTTGTATCCCACACACTGATCAGAATGCTTATCTAAAAGTACGGACCTGCCACTTCTGGCCCCAGGTATGTATCTCCATTCATCCCTGCACCCCTCGACCAATGCAAAGACAGAGCAGGCAGGGAGAGCCACGGAGTTGACTGGGGCAATGTGACTTAGCCTTATCTACGTCCCAGAATGAGCCAACATATCAAGGCTATCTGTTGGCTCTCTCTATAGACAGAAAAAGGGACTCTCAAGGCTTCTTTGCCAATTCAACAGCATGCATGTGCCAGGTGGTGAGCTAGTTTCTGGCACCAAGTTCACACACTAGAACTGGAAGAGGAATGTATAAACAATTGCCATACCACGGGATCTTAGCAGCGAGAGACACGCTTGAACAATATGATTTCACAGAAGCGCGAGTGACCCTCTCGGGACAGTGAGAGAAGCATCAGAGAGAAGGTGATGTTTGTATTCTCTTCCGAAGGGTGAGCGGCCTCTTGTGGTTTCCTGCGCTGCCAAGGCTTTGACCCTGGTTCACATTTATGACCGTGTCCTTAGCGTCCAGTTTCAGGTCACCCTTTCTATCTACCCTCTCCCGGGGTCATGTTTCTTCCTTCCTTCCAGCTTCCAAACTTGACCTCTTCACTCTGAAAACCAACTATGAATTCCTGACACCTGTATCTCAGGTTTCAGTGGCCGTTCTGGTGTCCTGTTGTCCCCCGGTGAATGGCTGTCTCATCTCTGCCATAACAGTATCTATTGACAAGGCCAGCATTTTCTTCAGAAAAATGGATGTGAGTCTGTTCCAAAAGCAATGCCGGCCCCAAAGTTTAGCCACAGAGAGCACAGCGGTCACTGCTATAACACAACTAGGTCGCTTGAGTCGTAAATGATCGTTCCAGAAGTTGCCGGTACTACAAACACTCTCTCTTGTCCCCAGCCCCAAGCCTGGTCTCCAATAATCCATAGGAGGCACCTTCATCCACACACACCGCGTCCCACTGCCTCGCCTCGGGAGATGTGTCAAGCGCCCAGGGAAAGCTGCCCCGGCCCAGCCCGGCCAGCACAGAGCTGTAGAGCCTTCCCATCAGATCTGGCTTTTGCCTGAGCCTGAAACACAAGCCTCCCTTCTCCCCGAGTCCACAGCCACCCACTGTCTCCTGGCTGAGGCTCCAGCTCCCAGGAGCTCCGGGATCCGAGCTTCCTGAGGAGAGAGAGACAGTCTGAAGGAAACCAGATAGGGTTCCTAAGTGATCATTCTGTTCAAATGAAACCTGAGCGTCCTGAAACTTCAAAGATAAAACTTCTGATAATGTAAACAACAAGATAGGAACTTGTACAAAGAGCAGAGTTTATCTTTCATATATTCAGAGTGTTACAGGTAAAGTATTAAGAATATAATAAAGCAAAAAAAAAACAAAAAACGCAAGGGATGTATTTGAGAGATCTGGAAATCATATAGGAATGCCTCCAAGCATTAGAAGCTAGAGGCATTTTGAGGCACGACTGAAAGAAAATGGAATCGATTTGAATTGGGGCGGGAACGTCAATGCCTAATCGGATTTGCAAAGAGGAGGAATAGAGATATGTCCTCCTCACTATTGTTTTAGCAGAATGGAAAACATTCGCTTTGAAGCTATTTTTAAAAAACATCTAGGACCTGAATGTAAGACAAGCAAAGAAAAAGAGAAGCAAACAGCAATGGCAAGTTTTTGTCTGGGAAAATTTAAAACACAGTAATAATCCAAAGCTACGCGATCATGAATAAACACAAGCATTAGACTGGATTTGCTCTCCTGTGATATCGCTTCACAGAAGCTCCTCGTGCCCTCCCATCACTGACTATTCTGTTCCATGTCTTGTACTTCCCACGTATACACTCTGCATCAGCTTTTCCCTGGAGGCTAGTCAACCTGAACTACTTATTAAGAGCTTCCCTGCACTCCTTGGTAGATTACAAGTGTATGAAACATTTCTCTTCATAGCAAGATGTTCTTATGTTTAGAATAGCATCCCCCTCATTCTGATGTGTAATGCGGTAAAGAAGGGACCCGGCATCACTCCTCAGTCAGACTTGTCAGTTTACTCAAAAGGAACACATCCAAGATGCTCCATCGTGAATCCAAAAGAAGGAGCAATATAAATTAATTTGCCACTATTCTTGCAGCGAAGAAAACCACTATTTTTAAAAAAACAGTAAGGGTTGCCCTGCTGGTGTGGTTCAGTGGGTTGGGCATCATCCTAAGCACGAGGAGGTTGCCAGTTGGTTGTCCTGTCCAGGACACATGCACACATGCCCGGGTTTGCAGGCTGGATCCCAGGTAGGGGGCATGCAGGGGGCAGCCAATCGATGTTTTGCTCTCACATCAATGTTTCTCTCTCTCTCTCTCTCTCTCTCTCTCTCTCTCTCTCTCTCTTTCTCTCTCTCTCTCTTTCTCCCTCCCTCCCTCCCTCCCTCCCTCCCTCCCTCCCTCCCTCGCTCCCTCTCTAAAAATTAATAAACTATCCTTCAAACAACAAAAAACAAAACAACAGTAAAGACTGCCAGCAAACTTCAGCTTCTCATGCTCCAGAAAATACTCTTTGAATTTAACAGAGATGACACCTAGTATATGTATATTATGGATACCCCAAACAGCAGCTGAAAAGACTTTAAAGATATTCCTTTAATGGCAGAGACACCTCTGAACTGTCTACAACAATACCATTTTTTGGATTGGGAAAGATCTGTGTCCTATTTCTTTCTTTTTTTAAAAAATATATTTTTATTGATTTCAGAGAGGAAGGGAAAGGGAGAGAGAGATAGAAACATCAATGATGAGAGAGAATCATTGATTGGCTGCCTCCTGGACGCCCCCTACTGGGTGGGGATCAAGCATGCAACCCAGGCAGGTGCCCTTGACTGGAATCGAACCTGGGACCCTTCAGTCCACAGGCTGATGCTCTGTCCACCAAGTCAAACCAGGTAGGGCCTGTGTCCTATTTCTTTCAAATTCTTTTCATACTGATACAATGCACAAAACATGAGAAATCCCATCAAATACTTCCATGGTTAAAGAGATGTTCTCTGAAGGTAATTCACTACCTAGGGTGAAATCTATGAGAGCTGCACATATTCTCGGATGCCTCCAAATGCTTATATGTTTTATTGTTTCGGCAACAGAAGGGGCATATCATACCTCTCGCTATACATTTTCAGACATCACTTTCTGCTACTGCAGCATTTAAATATCCCACCAGTCAATGTTACTTTTCACCTTTACTGGGAAAAAAATTTTTTTTTCCCACTCAAGCTAGGGCAATCAGTGGGCCCATAACATTTTACGGAAAATAAGAAGTGCTCAAAAACCCGAGCTGAATGATTAAATGAGGAATGGATGCATGAAGCCGATAACTTCGCCTTCTGTGCCATCATGCTGCTTTGCATTTCTTACCACTACAATCACTTGGTGTTTTTTGAGTAAAAGTATTCACTGCACGTGCTTGGGGAGAAGGCAGAGAAAACTGATGTGCACAACTCAAGGTGGAAAAACGCTGAGGCGGGATACCATGGCTCAGGTTCCATCGCAGTGGGAAGTGAACAAAGCCTCCTAGATACTTAAAGGGAGGAATCTTGGTGAACTATGACGGTTAAGACAGGTAGTGACAGAGTGGTCAGGCTAACCAACCAGCCAGCTCTGGAAACCGAGGCATGCACATAGGGGGTTAGAAGCATGAGGGACAAATGTCCATGCTTCTGAAATCATCATGGCAGCAGGAAGCCTGAAACCAAAAGTAGCAATGTAAAAAACCCTCGAAACTCTGTGTTGTTGTTTTTTATTTATTTATTTTTTTAAATATATTTTATTGATTTTTTACAGAGAGGAAGGGAGAGAGATAGAGAGTTAGAAACATCGATGAGAGAGAAACATCGATCGGCTGCCTCCTGCACACCCCCCACCGGGGATGTGCCCGCAACCCAGGTACATGCCCTTGACCGGAATCAAACATGGGACCTTTCAGTCCGCAGGCCAACGCTCTATCCACTGAGCCAAACCGGTTTTGGCTGTGTTGTTGTTTTTTAAATCATGTTGCTTCTCTCCCTCCCCCACCCAGAGATTAGTGCTTTGAAATGTGTACACTAAGATATATGTGTACACATTTAAGATATAAAAAAGATATATAAAAAGCCATCTTTACAGAACAGTACAGGGGTTAAAAGCAGAGGCTTTGAAATCAGCAGACTTGGGTGTAAATCTTAGTTCTTCCTTCCAGTTGTGACTTTAAGGAAGCTAAAAGAGGAATGAGAACAATCATGTCTGTCACAGCATTATAAAGATAGGAGAGCATAGAAATAAAGTCTTTGGTACCATGAATGCCTCAACAAATGGTTATTATTAATGAAGGAATTCACAAAGCTTCACACAAGCAACGATTATTAGAAAAATCCACTGCTAATCTAGAGATTAAGGCAAAATGTCAATGGAGGGAAAAATAATATGAAGTCATATGTATGAAGCAGTGGAAAACATCCTACCCAAGAGAGCCTGCTGTCCCAATCCCTCAAAAATATCTGCTCTATGCTTATGCCAGTTACAGAATCATTGCTGTTAATGTGCTTGCCTTTCCAATTCTACCTGTGTCCTTGTTGATTTTGATCATTTACAGACCAGCATGAATTGCATGGACCAGACAACCAGTGAAGAAGTATGCAACTGAGTAGTCAAGATAAAGAAATGGAGATTTGATTGGAAAAAGAGGCAGGACAGCCGACTAATTAGGGAGCCTGGAACACTTGGCAAAAAGGAGAACCTAGAAGAGGTGCAGAAACAGTGGATGCAGGCCTTCCAAATGCAGCCTGAAGTATTGTCTTAGGAGGATGGGAGAAGAATAAATCAAGAAGGGAGCTGAGTAACATTCCATTGTATGTAGGTAACACAGCATTTTTACCCACTCATCATTGATGGACACTTGGGTTACTTTCATATCCTGGCTGTCTATATATATAAAAGTGTAGTATGCAAATCAACTGGACAGCAGAAGGACCGGTCGGCTATGATGCACACTGACCACCAGGGGGCAGATGCTCAATGCAGGAGCTGACCCCAGCCTGCAAGCCCCAATTGCCCAATGGGGACCCGGGAACCAGGGGTGGGTAGAGGTGGAAGCAGGAGGCACCAGGGCTCCAATCTCCCCACCAGTTTCCCCACACACAGAGGGTGACTGGCAGTGGTGGCGCTGGGGCACTGGGCCAGCTGATGGCAGTTGGAGAAGATTGGTCTTGATCGCAAGCCAGGCCTAGAGACCCCACTTGTGCATGAGTTTTGTGCACTGGGCCTCTAGTTGTAAATAATGCCGCAATAACCATAGGGGTGCCTATATTCTTTGGAATTAGTGTTTTGGGTTTCTTTGGATAAGAGCCCAGAAGTGTACTTTCTGGGTCATAAGGCAGTTCCATTTGTAATTTTTTGAGGAACCTGCATAATTTTATCCATAGGGGCTGCACCAATCTGCAGTCCCACCAACGGTGCATTAGAGTTCCTTTTCCTCCATATCCTCACCAACATTTGCCATTTGTGGATTTATTGATGATAGTCATTCTGACAGGTATGAGGTAATATCTCATTGTGGTTTTCATTTGCATCTCTCTGACAATTCGTGATGTTGAGCATCTTTTCATATGTCTATTGGACATCTGTATGTCCTCTTTGAAGAAGTATCTATTCAGGTGCACTGCCCATTTTTAAATTGAATTGTTTGGGGTGTTTTTGTTTTGTTTTGTGTTGTGTTGTGTTGAGTAGTATGAGGGGAGAGGGGGTTGAGGGACTTGGGTGAAAGAGGTGAAGGGATTAAAAATACAAATCTGCAGTTAAAAAATAGTCGTGAGGATGTAAAGTACAACATAGGGATTATAGTCAATAATATTGCAATGACTATGTATGGTGCCAGGTTGGTACTGGAAATATTGAGGGAAAATATTTGTAAAGTAAATAATTTCCTAACCATTATGCTCTATGCCTGAAACCAATACAAAATAATATTGAAAGTAAACTGTAATTGAAAATCTAACTAACTAACTAAATTAAATAAATAAATAAGTAAAAGAAGAGGAAAAGATGCTAAGCTAGAGTGTTGTTTTTTTCTTTGAGATCTTCCTGCGTGTCTGAAAGAAGGGTTTTTTGTATTTCATTGAAAATTATTTTCTTAAACTGTTTGGGGTACAGACTGTGGGTTGCCAAGTCCTTTTATATCCTTTCCTCATAAAGCCCATCTGAGTCATCACAATTTTCTCAAATAACCCTTCAAGACAAAGATATCTTTATTTCTGAGATCAATAGTGTGTAATACCAGAAGATTCATCAAAGTCTAGCAATGGTTATAATAAAACAACTTTCTACAGTGAGCCTTCACCACAACATGGCATGTATAAAATTCTCTACTCTGTCCTCTGTTTACATTTCCTTTAAAATACCATTGTTTTAAATCTCCCTCAGTAAGTATCTATATATATAAAAGGCTAATATGCAAAGTGTCCCCTTGGGAGTTCGATCGCTCGCTATGACAGCACTGACCACCAGGAGGCGGTATGAACAAAGGAATGCTTTGGCCGGCAGCCGGCAGCTGGGTAAGGGAGGACCCGGCCGGCAGCTGGAAGGCCCCGATTGGCCCTGATCACTGGCCAGGGCTAGGAACCCTACCCATGCATGAATTTCATGCACCAGACCTCTAGTGTTTTTATAAAAAAGGTGCATTGCTATTTTTGATGCAAGCAGTCTGCAAGAATTCTAAGCAGCTTTGGGATCAATCCCATCCAACACTCCACCTCCTAGATGTCCCATTTTCTTTTTATGGTTCAAATATGTTTTTATTGATTTTTAGAGAAAGAGGAAGGGAGAGGGGCAGAGACATAGAAACATCAACACAATAAGAGAGAAACATCACCAATTGGCTGCCTCCTGCATGCCTCCTATTGGGACTCGGGCCTGAAACCCAGGTATGTGCCCTGACCGGGAATCGAATCATGACCTCTTGGTTCCTGGATCAATGCTCAAGCACTGAGCCACACTGGCTGGGCTGTCCCATTTTCTTAAATGACTAAAATCCAATATCTGTCTCCAAAAAATGTATAACTATGCTTATCCCACACCTGCAGGACCTGGCAGGCAACATCTGACGAGATGAGAACAGAGGAAAGACAGGTCTTATTTGTTTTTCTCATTAGGGTCACAGCCCAGCTTGTTTTCAGCCAATGCCTATTTCTATGCACCTTAAACGATGGCTTCATCCTCTGTTTCAGAAGAGAAACAACATATTTTTTCTAAGCATTCAAATCTTAAAATAGCTAAAGGTACTTAAATAAGAGATAATCAATTTATTAAAATAAAAGCCATCAAAGAACATATTTCACTCCAGTCCTCCACACCTTAGGAAAGGGATTATTATTATTTTTTAAAAAATAAGGGTGATCTTTTCATGTAAGAGTCAACTCTCATGACATTTAGGCTATCTTTCACTTTTAAAATAGATTGACTTTCAGAGAGATAAATCCTGAAAAGCTACATATTAAAAAAACCAAGAACATAAACAATATATTCTCCCCCAAATCCAATAGAGAAAATCAAAATCCAAGGAGATGGGAGGAAATCTGAAACATGTTTATGCTTAAGAAAAGAGTTCTAATAATCTACACTAATAAAAGAGAAAAATGGTAATTGGCGTACAGCGATACCTTTTTCATTGGCTAATCACGGCTATATGCAAATTAACTGCCAACTAAGATTGGCAGTTAACTGCCAACTAAGATTGGCAGTTAACTGCCAACAAGATGGCGGCTAATTTGCATATGTAGGCACAATGCAGGGAGGTGAAAGGGAAAGCAGGAAGAAACCCCCTGCCACTGACAGTGATCGGAAACCCAGGGGGGAGCTAAGAGCTGGGGGGCAGGGCAAAGGCGGCCCTGGGGCCCCCCAACCATGATCGGAGAATCAGGCGCCTTTGCCGCCCTGGCCAGTGATAGCAGGAAGTAGGGGTGGAGCCAGCGATGGGAGCTGGGCACGGTCGAAGCTGGCAGTCCCAGGAGCTAGGGGTCCCTTGACTGGGCCTAAAGCAAAGCCCACGATCGTGGCGCCCCCCGCTGCCACTGCAGGTCCCCGCTGCCCGGGCTGGACGCCTAGGCCAGAGGCGTTAGGCCTGGGCAGGGGCGGAGCCTGCAACCGCGGGGAGCTGGGGGTCCCCTGCCCAGGCCTGACACCTCTGCCGGAGGCCTCAGGCCTGGTCAAGGGGCCGATCCGGTGATTGGTGATCGGAGGGTGATGAGGGTCAACTCCTCTGGCTGAGGCATCAGGCCTGGGTGGGGGGCGGAGCCGGGGATTGGGGGGATATGATGGTCCCCTTGCCCAGGCCTAAAGCCTGGGTCAGAGGCGTCAGGCTTGGGCGGGGGGTGGAGCAAGCGATCAGAGGGAGATGGGGGTCCCCTGCCCAGGCATGATTCCTGGGCCAGAGGCCTCAGGCCTGGGCGGGGGCCAGAGCCAGTGATCGGGGGGAGGTGGGGCTCCCCTGTCCAAGCCTGACACCTCTGGCGGAGGCGTCAGGCCTGGGCAAGGGGCCGATCAGGCGATCGGAGGGTGATGGGGGTCAATGCCTGAGGGCTCCCAGTATGTGAGAGGGGGCAGGCTGGGCTAAGGAACACTCTCCCCCACACACACACCCAGTGCACGAATTTTGTGCACCGGGCCCCTAGTCTCTAAATAAAAGACAAATATCTTAATGCAAGTGATTTGTACAAAAGGCTACTCATAAAAAATATATATGTAATAATAAATACAGCTGTAAATGTTAAACCCCATTATGTATTAATAAATGTTAACTAAATGCAAACTAAGAGTGGGTTTTCATTATTTTACTTTTATTTTTGCCTCTTACATATCTAATGGCAAAGATATCTAATTACATATCCAATGGCACCATTTGCAGGAGCGCCCACTGGGATCTGCTTTCCAGAGAATAATTTGACAAAAGGAATCAGCAGCCTTAGCCATATGCATACCTTTGTAGCAGAACATTTTCTTCCTTTAATTTACCCTAAAATAGTAATTAGGCAGTAGGAAGTAGGACTTGAAAGTCAGATAGTCCTGGATCTGAATTTCATGTTAACCAACAATTTATTAGGCCTGTGTATGTGACAAAGCTACTTAACACTTTCTTATTTAATCTAAGCCTTCTAAGGAAGACTTATAAGTCTTGATTTCCTCATTCAGTTCCTAAATGAGGATTGAGAAGAATACTTACCTATTAAGATTTTTATAGCCCTAGCCAGTTTGGATCAGTGGATAGAGAGTTGGCCTGTGGACTGAAGGGTCCCAGGTTCAATTCCAGTCAAGGGCACAAGCCTGGGTTGCCGGCTCAATCCCCAGTAGGGGACATGCAGGAGGCAGCCAATCAATGATTCTCTCTCATCATTGATGTTTCTATCTCTTTCTCCCTCTCCCTTCCTTTCTGAAATCAATAAAAATATATTTTTTAAAAGACTAGTATATTTAGTGGAAAAAAGACATATGTAAAATATTAGCATATTATCTGGCACCTGACAAATATTCAGAAAATCTTGGCCATCTTTAAACAGCTAATTTGATGAGGGAACAGATATAGAAATATGAGGATGTTCATTAATACATTGTAAATAACAGCAATAAACTGGTCGCACATTATTTAAAGGAATACTATTTGACAGTGATTCTTAATTGCTCCATTCTCCCCGCCCCCCCCTTCTTCTACAGTAACAAATACTTAGCTGGACACCTAGCTATCCAGAGTATCCTCAAAATTTTCTAGTTTTCCTTGTGGACACGTGGGTAAGTTCTGGCAAACTGCTAAGTACAACTTCAGCTTTGTAACTTTAATGAGACGTGAAAGTGTAGGCCGTGCCATTCCCTTATTGACCCTTCCCATTGACATAGTTGTGAGTCAGCAGGGACACACAGCAAAGAGGATAATACCCCAGAGATGGTGGAACAACAAGATGAAAGAACTCCGGGTTTTGACACTTTTGAGTGCAGACTATCACCCTTGACTTTGTAGGAGAACGCTCCACCAAGCTGGACTGATAAGCAAAAGAGAAATAAACTTCATTCTGACTTGAGACAAATAGTCATTTCAGATTTCAACATGCGATCAAGCCATATTCTAACTAAATCAATTTAAAATCACAATGTTTCATGACCTAGCAAATTATTCACTATATTTTAATTCAAAAGTCTGATCACTAAGCCATTTGTACAGGGCAATCTTTGTTAAAAATATATATTTTTCTCCTTCCCTCCCTGTGTATGTGTGTACATACTTAGAACAATTTCAGGGGAGAGGTAAACTAAAATGTTAAAAATATTTATCTCTGATGGAATTTGGGGTTGAATTTCTGGATATCTGCAATGACAATTGTATAAGCGTCAAAAAGATTTTTCCAAAAAACAAGGAGAGCCACTATCATGCAGGAAATGCTATCTATGCTCATTTTTAAGTATTATATTATTATTATCTTTATTTGGAAAAACCCCAATGTTTTATCAGAAATATTAGATTACTTTCTTTTGCGTCACTGCATGTGCCCTGGCTGGGTGGCTTAGTTGGGGTGTCGTCCCATACATCAAAAGGTTGTGGGTTCAAGGCCCAATCAGGGCACATACTTAGGTTATGGGTTCAATCTCTGGTCCAGGTGTGTACGGGAGCAACTGACTGATGTTTTTCTTTCACATAGATATTCTCTCTCTCTCAAATAAATGAACATATACTCCAGTGAAGATTAAAAAAAGAGACACATAATGAAATACATGCACACACACGCACACACATATACATATACATAAGTATGTGTACATTTATGAGAAATCTTGCAGAACTCTAAGATATATCAGGCAGAATGACTTTATCCTTTAAATAGTAAAATAGAAAAGCCAAATTTAATACTTTTGGACTATTCATGCTAAATATTACAGTGGAAAATACATAATTTTAAATGCCTTTTATCATTTTTGACTACAAAGAGCCACAATCAATACATTCTGTAGTTCTGGTGTCTCCACCAATCAGAAGTCTGTTTCCCTTCCTTTCACCAGGCAGGCACTGGGTTTTGATGAAACCAAGATACAGCTCCACTCTCACCACGCCTGCCTTCTTTCTGTAGCCCTTAAATATGCCAGTTCTGGCAGAAAATGAGTGCCCTTTACACTCTTTTTTTTTTTTTTTCCAGTAACACTAAGTGCCATCATATAAAAAAGGAGAGCCCATGTATTTTGCAGGGAAAAAAAAGGTTATGATAAAAAACTTAGGTCATCCAGGTTTTGACTGTGAAGATGCAAAAGACTTTAAGGTTTATGTCTTGATACATAAAACAAGCCACCTAAGTCTCCTTTAAACAAATACGTCAAGGAGGAATCCAAGAATGATAAAATTATGATATATAACAACCACCGTAAGCTCTAAGGCATAAAAAGTAATCAATCCAGATGTATCTCACAGAGCTGGCTGCTGAACCAATTATCAATGGCCAAAGAAAGTGTAAAAAATAGTAACTTAATAACAGTGTTCTATATTTAAAATAACAGCTCCATATTTACAACACCAAGTAATAGTGACCGAGAAGTTAGAGAAGGCTGGTTGGTAGAATGAAAGAGGCTATTGGTGGGTAATGTATCTCATGGCTGCTATTGTGAAAGATTAAAAGGAACTTCCCTCGTAACAGTTTTAAAGCATCCTACTACTTAAAATCAAATAGAAGTTAAAAATATAACCCAGGAAAAGATAAACGCAAACAGTGCATAAGGCAAAAATCAGAACGTATGTAAAAACAATTAAGATGCAAAAATATTAAATTGAAATAACACAAGATGAAGGGAAAATGTTGAAAAAACACACTGAGATTTCAGATAAAGCTAAAAACTGACCGTATGATGATTACAGGGGTCATTTAATGAAAAGTTACATGAAATGTCAAAAATAAAAGGAGAGCTTAAAACATCTATGACAATGCAAACTAAAGAAAGATACAATGATATCACCCAAAATAGAATTCAAACAAAATCAAGCAAAAGGGGGGGGGGCATAGTTTTAGTTATTTATTCATTCAACAAATATTTACTGAGCACTATTCTGTGCCAGACACTGTGCTGGGGTTTGGAGCTAGTGAGTGAATAAACCCACAAACCCTCATGGCATTAGGTGCTAATAGAGATAGAGAATAACATAATTTAAAAATGCATATAAGTGATAAGTACTAAAAAAGAAGGTAAATAGAGGGGGATAGAAGGCACTTGGGGGAGAGAGATGGTCACAATTTCAATATGGTGTCCAGGAAGGTCCACAATAAAAATGTATATTGAACAAAAATCTAAGGGGATGATGGGTGGATTATAAAGAGTTATAGAAGAAGGATATTTCAAATGGAGGGAACAGCAGAAACACAGCCTGGCGGAGAATGAGCCTGGATGACTCAGGACTAGCAAGGAGGCCAGTGAGGCTGGGGCAGGAGGAGTGAGGGCAGGGGGGCAATTAGTGAAGCGCATTTGAGCCTTGTACAATGTCGGGGGTTAGGGGCACCAACAGCCACACAATTGAAACCTGGCATATACATTTTGACTTCTTCAAGCTAAACTGCTCAAAGGAAGCCAGACCAGTCAGGGCTTGAGGAAAAATGCAGAGTTTTTGCCTTTTATTGTGAGTGGGACAGGAAATTGAGGAAATGCATGGTCTAACTTACATTTGGACAAGAACACCCAGGTGATTTGTGAGGCAAAGCAGGGACACCCATGGGAAGCTGGAGCAATAATCCAAGTAAGAGATGATGGAAGCTCCAAGAGATGGTAGCAGTGGTTGGAGGACATAAGAAAATGCAAGCTAGGAGATGTTTGCTGATAGAGTAAATGTGGGTTGTGAGAGAGAAGGAAGAGTCAAAGATGACTTCAAGAATTTTGAACCTGAGCAACATAAAGAGTGAAGTTATTTACTTAGATAAAGAAGACACAGAGTTTGGAATCTAGGTGGGAAAGCAGGGAAGCTTGGGGGGTGGGAGGTAATTAACCAAGGACCTTGTATGCATATATGCATTGCCCATGGACACAGACAATGAGGTGGTTAGGTCCTGGGGCGGGATGTGGGGGTGAGGGGGTTAGAGGAGGTCAGTGGGGGAAAAGGGGACATATGTGATACTTTCAACAATAAAGGATTATAAAGAGAGAGAGAGAGAGAGAGAGAGAGAGAGAGAGAGAGAGAGAGAGAGAGAGTGGAAGTTAGGAATGGAGTTGGAGGAAGAGCAGACCAATTTTGGACCCATCAAGTTTGAAAGGTATATTAAATACCTAAGTAGGCAGTTGCATATATCGCTCTGGAGTTCATATAAGAGTCTAGTCTAGAGATATACATTTGGGAGTTCCCTACGTCGAGAATACAGGGATGACAGAACCATGCAAGTAGTGTAGACAGAAAAGAGAAGTGGCCTAAGGACTGAGTGATGGGGAGGCCAGTGTTTAGAAGTTGGGAGATGAGAAGGAACCAGCAAAAGTGCTTGAGGGAGCCGGTGACGTCGGTGGCCAGTGGGACAGCCGGGAGAACCAGGCCAAGCGTGGCGTTCTGAAAGTCACACGAACAAAGCCGTGCCAAACAGACAAAGTGATAATTTTCAAAAGCTGCTGGTCGGTCAGTAAAATGAGGATCAAGAATGTTGCCCATTGGGTGTAGCCATCTTGAGGGCACTGGTGAGATTGATGAGGGCAGTTTTTCGGAGGGGTGGAAACAGAACCCTGTTTAGAGTGCGTTCAGAGGCAAACAGGAGGAGCGCACATGGAGATGATGAATTCAGAAAACACTTCCCAAAGGTCTGGCTGAAAAGGGAAAGAGAGAAATGGGGCAGAAGGCGAGAGGATTTCTTTTTAATGGTAGAACCAACAGCATGACAAGAAACACTCGTTATTTTAACATTTAATAAGAAACACTCATTAAATGAACATCTGCTGATTACTTTGTATTATCATATGTTAAGCTAATAACTGGAAAGAAAGCATCGCTTCAGTTATGAATAGATATAACGCAAAAACTAAAATTCTGCTTTAGCTGCAAGCATTCACACAGAGCCTCCTACTTCAGGACGGGAGGAAGTCCTTGCAAAGTCACACACAGAAATTTCACCCACATTTTCCAATATTACATCGTCCCTTCTGCTTTTTCAAAAGAGATCATTTATTGTCAAAAATTTCTAAAGTCATAACAAGATTTCCGAAAACATAGGCTACACATAACTTTATGATTAATATTACCTCCAAAGGACCACAACCATAATGGCTGAATTTTTGTGTGAGGCTCTGTATAATGAGTGATTAACTCATTAACTAAAATCACAAAAGCCTCTTAT
The DNA here is from genome assembly GCF_964212035.1 of Myotis nattereri. NCBI lineage: Eukaryota > Metazoa > Chordata > Mammalia > Chiroptera > Vespertilionidae > Myotis > Myotis nattereri. Next base: position 15,625,419 of record NC_138086.1, on the reverse strand, counting down.
TCTGAAAGAATAATTCATTAATTAAAATCACAAAAGCCTCTTTAAAAAGCAGGATGAAAATATTGCGTCTCTTAAAAATTAATGTTAAATTAACCCAATTCTTCTCTGTGGTCATAATTTTAAAACTTTGATCATCTAATTCATTCCCTATATAACCGTTTTAAAACCTTGTTTCCCAAAGTAAGTCCCATAGGAACCTTAATCATTGCTTAAATCTATTAGCTAATTCTGCATCAGACCAAATACCGCTGCTTCTATTATATAAAAAAATAGCTTTTTGAACTTTTAATAACCTAATAGTCTATCAAGCATCACTATTTCAACAAGCACTCTCTTTTTCAGTGTATTTTAATTAAATATCTGAGCCTTGTAATTCTTTTCCTCAGATGTTTTTTTTTTTTCTCTTAATTTTGTATTTCTTAAATTATAATGCCTACATTTTGTTCTGGGCATATTAAACATTTCAAAATAATTTCTTAAATAATCTATTACTAAATAATAGTATAATTGACATTAAGTTAAAAAGAATGACTAATTTTTTCAATATGAGTGGTTGCGTATTTTAGAGGGTCCTTTATCCTAGTCTAACCAGGACAAGTTTTCCTGAATTCAACTTCCTTTCACGGTTATTTGCAGAATTGGGAAGTTACAGAGGTCTGCAAATAATTTCTATTTGCCTATTAATCTCATATAGATTTAAACTCTTTTTATTGACTAGAACACTGACTTCTATAATATTTCACTGAACATCTGCCTCATCTTGATAGACTTGATTTTAGCAGTCTGTTTTTTCATAATCTCTTCATATTTTACATATCTTATTGTGAGCCTTCCAGCTACACTGTAAGCCAGTTCAGAAGCCCAAAGAGAAGAAACGAAGGTTTTTGTCACAAAACTTGGTTTTAGAATGTCCCTCACAGACCCCCAAGGAGGGCCGGGCATAACTCTGCTATTCTCACATTTTTTGAGATTTTAAGTATCAAGAACACTGGCTCTCTTTTCCAAGTAAAATAGCTTTTATGCTACAAATCTAAAACTTAGGCTGTTCAAAATTTTAAAGCACTGGACACATGATAAAATGCAGACAATAAAGCTATTGACAGCAACAGGTAACCAGTGGCTATGAAATTTACAGTGCTTTCTCCACACTTGAATCGAACAGGATCTCGCGTATCTCAGATCTTGTTCTTGGTTTGAAAAAAGGATAAAAAGAACTGAGAGAAATGCTCTTGGCTGGCCCTGCAGGGATGAGGAGGTGTTAGTGACAAGGATCCGGTATCTTTTTGTTTCATTAAAACCCTGGTTTGACAGGAAGCATAGGGAAAACTTAGCCACAGAAATGGCGCATCCGCTGTGCAGGCCAACAAGTAGAGTCTCCCACCACTACTTAGAATAAAGAAACTTATAGTCCTCTTTCTCTCATGTTTCTGGCCACAGTCATCTTTTTTCCCTTCTTCTGCATTCACTATTGTACTCTATTCCAATCGCTTAATTTTCTTTCTTAAAAGCCTGAATGCCAAGAGGAAAAGCCCTTAGAAAGTGGTCCATGAGAGTATGCCAATTCAGTTCAAAATCTATATAGACTCTTGGGTCTGTTAAAATGAGAATGTGATTGGATTGACCTACTTTTAGTTTACTTTTTTCAAAATAAGAGGGTGAACTGAATTCTAATTCTGAATGCTGGAAATGTGATCCCAAGTTCCTTACTCTGCTAAAGAGTGTGCTGAATGAGATGAGGTGGGGGCGATATTTCACATTTGACGAGATGGATCCTATTGAATTTTCTGTTCTTAAAGTGACTGGTTTGGCAGGAATTACATCCTTTGATTTATGTCGCAAGTACTTATTGAGCACCTACTTTATCCGTCAGGGGTCTTTACAGACCAGGGCTTGTTGTAACAAGATCCTTTCAAGGAAGAGAGCTATGGATAAAACATGAGTGATGTTTCGCTCTCTGGGGCAAGGAAACGTGATGTGTTAGAGGTTTCACAGTGTATGTAAAAGAGAACTAGGAATGCAAGGGGCCACAGCCTCCAAAGGAAAAGGAAAAGCTTGAGCCAAAGTGAAGGGGCACAGGTGTGGAGGGTCAGGTCAAGTTGGACAAGTAGCCTGAGTTCAGGTTTGAAGCACCTTGAATGCTCTCGTAAGAGCATCCTATGGTATCAAGAGTGACATGAATCGACGAATCCTTCCCAATAATGAGTAGAAGCAAAACAAAATCCCATCTAATATTTTCTAGTTTCCATGGATGGAGACCTTATTCCTCTATTGTGTTTCATTATTGAAGTTGGTTTTTGATGAGTTTCTTTTTGAGAATTACAGAAACACACTGGGTAAGAGGAAGAGCATACCAACATTGGTTGCTACAAACTTGCATAAAACTTTTTAACGTTGGCCTTAGACAAGCAATACTGTGTGTTAAGTCACTAATCACTATAGCATGTTTATTGAACTTTTTACATTATGGGAAGAGAACAGGTTGGTTTCCTAGGTTAACAAGATTTCCTAGGTTAATAGGGAATGGATGTGTTACTATTTTCATGGCTCTGTGTGTGGGTGTGTGGGTGTATGTATGTTAAGTGAATGACATGTAGTGCAATGGAACTCTCCAGCTGTGTTTTGATCAACGAATAAGTGTGTGTTTGGGATTTATAGATGACCGAGCAATAAGATATGTAATATGCAAAAAACTCTTCTTATCAAGATCTTGAGAGGTCCAATCAGTGGAAACACACACTCCAGCCTACAAATCCTAACTGGGATAAATGTGAACACATTTTCTCACTGAAACTGCATCGTCTGGCATATTAGCCGATAGCAGAAGGCAATGAACAAGCACAATCACTTCCACACAAAAGTCTGTATCAATCTTTTCTTGACCTATTTTCAGGATTTCCTCCAATAATGCAATCACCCAAACAAATCTCCAGAAGACTGTGTGCTGCAGTCGCAAAGCCTCACATTTAGAAAGCCAGCACTCCCATGGCTCATAATGGAAAACTCACTGCATGAGGTGACCTTCTGTCATCATTTAGAGAAAACCCAACCCGTCTCAGGTAAAAGGATTTATGCACCATAACCATTACCAGAGTGATTATTTGGCTAAATATCATCTTCCTTTGTCTGAATGCCATTGAGTCTGATGCATCGTCAAAGCTCATCATGCTTGTAAAAATGCACCAGTTGTTTTATTTTTTTTAAATGGCAGATGCTGTAGGGTTCTAATTCCAAAATGTGGAAGAGGGGGAGGAAGAGGAGAAGGAGAAGGAGGGGGAGGAGGAGGAGAAAGAGGAGGAGGAGGGGAGAGAGCTGCCATCTTGAAAAGCTCCCATCAAAAAGGGAACTGGAATATTTTCTTTTTTTTAAAAAAAAATGATGGTTATTTTATCATTTCAGGGAATGGAGGGATTAATATAAATTTTTGAATAAATTACCGAGGAACAAGGAAGCATCTTGTGTTTTCTTGATTTCTTCTGCCAAGAATACTAAATAGCTAAAATGTAATAAAAGATAAGGAAGAATATAAGTTGGAATCACAGGCAAGAGGGATACTCTCTTGTGGGATGGATGATGCCCAGATTGTACTGCATCTTAAAGGATATAAGGACAATATGCACTAGCCATTCTTGACTAATTAAAATTTATTTCATTCTCTGTGCTTCTTCCCGTGAATCAATTTTGAAGACAGCATTGACATCTAGGTCTAAAATTCTTGCCCCATTTTGATAAACTTTTACCTAAGAATCATAGGCATATCAACCCAGTCTTTGAAATCTTAGCACCAAGAGTTTATCTTTGCAATAAAACAGCAGTTGCCACCAGCAAAAATTAAACTTTACATTGGGACAGACATAACTCTGGAAATTCTGTGACATTTTCTTAGCAGTAGGTGTTGAACAGAACATACAGGATGAGTGTTTTAACAAATATATTGCTTATATCTTGCTATTTACACTACTATTCTCAACGTGGTGGGGTATGTAGGTGAAGTTAATGTATTTCAGACTACAGATGCAAAACCCAACCAACTTCTGTATTAAAGCTTCTCTTTGGGTGAATAACCTGAAATGAGAAATACATATAAGCTTATCTTTTTGTTTCTGTCTATAGCAAAAATAAGGGAGGAGGTACAACAGGGGCTTCAATTATTAAATGAAACAGTAAATGTCCCATGTTCAAAAGGAGAAAGTGCTGCTCATATGCTCACAGAGATATTTTTTAAATGAATTCACATCTTTATTTTGTTTGTCCTTTTTATGACTTTGTACAGACTTAAAATCTGATTCATATAATCTAACATTTATTTCATTCTTCTCTATTCTGGCATACTCCCACCAGGGTTCATTTTATATCTGTAGCAAAATTAACTCCTGAAAGAGAAAAACTATTGAAGTCCAGCACAGTGCTAAGCAAACAGTAGCTGTTCAATGAGGACCTGGTGAAATGAGTTCTATTGATCTCAACTGGACTCAACCCCTCTGAGAGGCACAGAACTGTATTCAGGTCACAGGAAGAAGACCTTCTTCCTCTCCTTTCTTTATGTGGGAAGCAGGAAAAAGACAGGCTCAAAATATTCAGCATAAGTCCTACCATGAAGCTTAATTTTTCTAAAGGATATAATCTTATAATTAGAATGCTCAAAATAAGGCACTATCAATTTCGAGAAGCAGAAAACATATATCCTTATATATTAATTGTGTGTATATATGCGTATATGTAAATATACATATGTAGTTACATATAAAATACTTATATAAATATATATTATACATGCATATTACCTGTCATTTTCCCCACTTTGTAAGCCATCAAGGGCAAATTTATCATAATCAAGTATTACTCTTGAAGAATCCATTCAGCCATACTTCTTAAATATCAAATTCTTGCATACAGCTCTTAATAGCACAATATAGTTACCTTTCTTCTTTACACAAGGAAAAATATGCTTGCATTCTCTTTCCTAAACTTTATTCATTTATTTATTTATTTACCACTTAATTAATTTACCACTTCATATATCCTTAATGTATACTGTGACATACATAATGTATATTGAAACTAATGCCTTTTCCTCCAACAGTGACCTCTGAAGCCCTACCTACCCACACTGCGGGGTCTACACCCAACCCTGTCTCCTGGAAACCTTCCAAAGGTGAATCCAGTTTACACTCCCATACCACTCACACCTTCATATTCTGCAAACTCTGCTATGTATGCGAGATCTTTATGGATGGATCTCTCTCTTGCAAAGGATTAGCAAACCACTAGAGGAATATTCTTTCTCAGGAAATATTTATCATATGGGAGGTGCTCAACAAAGACTCACTGAATTGATTTGTGCTTGTGTCCTCACGGTTAATGATTAAGGATATTAAAATAGTTATTTGAACCATCTGAAAAAGTTCTACATTAACTTTTAAATGGAGCTATTAGTAATTTTCAAATATAATAAAAAACAAATAGCCTAGACCTGATGAATATGTTATTTTAAGAAATACACACAAATCAATTGCTGAAATAAAAAATATGGCTGTATTTTATACCTATTACATAACAAAACAGTAAGTTTGATTCTAGCAATCTATACAAGGAAAAAGAAAGTAAACAAGACAAATGGATAGCAAGAATATGTGTCATTGACAAAACTAAATATATTATGTGCCTATATTGCACCTGGGACTCCCATCTCAGAGGCTGGTTCAGGTATCCATCCATCTGCTGACAGACTTAAATCTTTGGACCAACGCCAAGACTATCTGGCCTCCTGAAGTTCCTCTGGCTTGCAAAGACTATGAGGTCCGCCGCTATAGTCCACACTCCTCCTTCTAGGGTTACTCTGATACTGAAACTGCCTTAAGAAGAGGAGTTGCACCCTAGCTGGTTTGGCTCAGTGGATAGAGGGCCAGCCTGAAGACCAAAGGGTCCTGGGTTTGATTCCAGTAAAGGGCATGTACCTTGGTTGAAGGTTCCTCCCCAGCCTGGCCCTGAAGGCAACCGAATTAATGTGTTTCTCTCACACCGATGTTTCTCTCAGTCTTTCCCTCTCTCTTCCACTCTCCCTAAAAGATCACTGGAAAAATATCCTCAGGTGAGGATGAAGAAAAAGTAGAAGAAGAAGGAGGAGGAGGAGGAGGAAGGAAGAAGGAGGAAGGAGGAAGAAGAAGGAGGAGGAGGAGGAGGAGGAGGAGGAGGAGGAGGAGGAGGAGGAGGAGGAAGAGGAACAACAACAACAGAAAGGGATGGGAAGCTTTCCAGAACCTTTGTTCTGTGGCACTGGCTTTGTTTTAGGATAGCACGAAACTTGCAAATATCTCTACTTACTAGTAAGAAAAATGAACTAAGATTAGTAGTATCACAAGGTTAACCTAGATTTGTGTTTTTTAAACCCTGGCTGTAGTCTGTAATCACCTGGGGAATTTTAAGAAAACGTCTCTGTCTGGGCCCTGTACCCACACATGTATTGGATCCACGTGGGGCCCAGACATCAGTATGTTTTAAAAGTTCCAAAGGTGTCTCAGTCAGCTCAGGCTGCTATAATAAAATACCATAAAATGAGTGGCTTAAACAACAGAGATTTATTTCTCACTAGAGGTCCTGTGCACAAATTCGTGCATGGGTGGGATCTGGCTGGCCCCACCCCTGATCAGGGATGTGGGGGCAACTGGGAGCGGGGCCACCTGGGAGGAGGGGCTGTGGATGGTTGGCTGGCCAGCCCCGTCCCCTGGTCAAGCTCCTGGTTGAACTCCCAGTTGAAAGGATGATTTGCATATTAGCCTTTTATTATATAAGATCATTCTGGACAATGGGAAGTCCAGGATCAAGGAGTGGGCATATTTGGTTCTGGATAGGCCTGGAGAGGCCTCTCTCCCTGGCTTACAGACAGCTGCTGTCTCACTGTATCCTCACAGGAAGCTCTGGTCTCTCTTTCTCTTCCATAAGGACACTGATCCCATCATGGGGGGCTCCACTTTTATGACCTCCTCTAGAACAAATTACCTCCCCAAGGCCCCACCTCCAAATCCCATCACAGTGGGAATAGGGTTTCAACATAGGAATGTTGGGAGGAGACATAACGCCAAGCAATTAACAAAGCACATGGAGTACTGAGAACCATTGACCTAGATAAATGGTTGTCAATCTTTATTTGCACTGAAACAAACATGACAATGATATCGCATGCGTAATGCACTCCTGTGGGCAGACCAAGATTCTGCACAATTCTGTATCCCATTCAAGAAAATGTGTAAGAATGCAAGAGGGTAAAAGCGTAATTACAGACATAATTTGTACTCTAATGACGATGTAACTTAAAATCATGGTGAAAATCTAGAGAGTTCCTTATGTCTGGCCAGCATTTTGTTATTATGAGCACACAATCAGGACTCTGATCTCTGCTAAAAGAGGTCATTTTAAACAACAACAGTGCTTTTTCCCCCTCTTCAAAGTTCTGAATTAATAAGTTCAGAGAAAAAGTCTAGTATCAATCTCCATCTTTAAGTAAATATATCAAAGCTTTAGGATTCAAGAAATAAGCAGTCCAGTCAGTGACAGTGAAAGAACAGAAAAAGTATGGTGTCAATGCTGATGGGGATATCAGAGAAAGACAGACAGACTATTCTACAAGCGTGGGAGAGTAACTGTACTTGTTGTTACGAATATTTTAACAGAAAATCCTTCTTTCCTACCAATTAATGCATTATTCTTTCCAAATACATAAAGACTATATTTCTAAGGAAACTTGTAAAAAACATATCCCCTGCTAATGTGTATAATGTGTACATAAATTGATTCATGTTTACTGAATGAGATCAGAAAGTTTACATTAACCAGGACTTTCATTTACTTTCATATATGTGTGCAAATATGAAAAGAAAAGGAAAAGACAACTGCCCATTTTAACACACTAGAATTTTTAGGCAAAAAGAAATGTTAACACATCTTTTAAAAATTATGTTAATTACAAAGCTCCCCAAATTATATCACAGTGAGATATTTTTAAATAATGGTATCAAACACCATCAATATCCTCCCTATCAAATTCTTCATCAAGATGCTGGGCAATGCTGAGGTTTTTTTAAATCTTAAATTCATGCTTAAAGGAAGTGAAGATGAAGATCAATGGCCACCAAAAACCAAACAAACAAGAGAAAGAAAGGAAGGGGCGAAAGGAGAAAATAAAGCAAAGATCCTAAAAGAGGACCAAGTGTTTTTTTCTGTTTTTAACTCCTCTAAGGATTTCTAACTCATCCCACACCCAGTTCCGTTTGAATTCAACTCAATTCAAATATGTGCTTAATACCTGCTATGTGCAGGGCTAAGCTAGGTGTAGCTTAGATTAATGATAAAACTAGAGACAAATTGCAAAAGCATGCATATCCATGTAATAACTGTACTTCCTGTCCTTCATCTGCTTTCCAGAACTGCTTTGGCCACTACCTCCTGTAGCCAGCTTAACTGGAGACTTAATCCAATATGATGGCTTTTGACTGACTAAAAACACAGTCTTCATGGGCTGAAGACACTTCATTTTTCATTATTGACCACCCCTCACCCCGACTGCCCTCTCCTCCCTAACAGGTAAACATGTGTATATACACAGTCACATGCACATACCCGCACAGGCACATACAATGACTTGATGCCCTGCTCCCTGGGCCATATCCAAGCTTCATTAGTGCCAACTCATCTAGAATTTAACCTTCACTCAAAGGTTAACCACGGGAGCTCCATTTTAAGACACAGGTAGTGTCTGGATCTAAGTGGTGCTTGTGAGCCTTTCTGGGAGAATCAAAGAATGTGAAGATTAGGTGCCAGAGTGGTATTAAAGATGAATTGCTCAAAGTGAATAGTGACCTAACTCTCGGGTAGGGGTCAGAATCCAAAGAAGGAAATGTCAGATGAGATGGACCCATCTCAACGGCAAAAAGCTACTGCTGTCTAAGAACCTTCACAGTTCCTTTTCTCTATGATCCGTACGTTAAATATTTACCAAGTACCTACTATAGGTTCTCAGTCCAAGGATCCTAAGTCCACGGGTGAATGAAATACTTTCTTTGCCCTCAAGGAGCTAGTCTAGAGGGGGAGATAGAGAGACACACTACAAAATGATATGGTGAATGCTAAAACCCATCATGGATGATGTGCTGTGGGAACAGAGCACTTACTTCTGAACTAAGAGCTAATCTCTCCCCTTTAACACCTGTCTACTAGTATAGAGGCCACAGAGTGGGCTACTGAACTCTTCACTACTAAAGCTCTAGCACCGAGCCCCCACCCCCTTTAACAATAATATTTAAACATTTACATTTTGTGTACCTTACAGGGCTATAACTCAATTCAAAGATCCCGAATTCTCATTAGTTCAAAGGAACTATTCCTTAAAAGCTCTTAAAACAGTTACCTCTCCTCTCTGACTCATAGTTAAGCCTCCTTACAGGAAAGCCACCAAAGCCACCACAGCTTTTCCCATTACCTGTTCAGTGGGTCAAGATTAAATAATAATTAGAGTCATATAGTCATCACATTAGTTCTCCACCTAGGAGCACACCTCTCAATTATTTTAGAGAAGGTCCAAATCCACTTAGGGGATTATCTTAGAGTCATCTTTAAGTTCCGCCTCTCTTATTAAGAATCTCTAGCATTAAATGTGTTACTCGTGTAATTTTTAAAAATTAATATTAAGTCAGGTATCAGAAATCAAATCCACAGTAAAAACTTGTTAATAATCTGGATTCTATGCTAACATTTACATGTCAAACTAGCTCAGAAGTTGTCCAAGTGCGGACCTGGACCTAGCATCAGCATATCCTGGGAATCTGTTAGATGTGGATTCTTAAGCCCCACCCCGTCCCTACCGAATCAGAAACTCTTCAGGATGGGCCCTGAAATCTGTGTTTAAGTTTTTCTGGTGATTCTGATGCACACTAAAGTTTGAGAACTGTGATCTAGCTAGTTGGCAAAAACAGTTCAGGCCACAGGCCAATCTTAACAGAATAGTCCAAGTAGATGAACTCACAACATATTTAACAACCCCTCCCAGCCCCCCAAATAAAAAACAACCACCACCATAACGTTTCTCTTTAGTCCCTGGTAGTAATTTGGAAAAAAAATTGTTTCCGTCTAAATAGTCTAATGATATTTTGTTTGTGTTCTGAAGTTATTTGAAAGATGCAATTGGTCTATATGTTCATTCAAAACATATTTTGAACAAAATATTTTGGACAAAAGCGATAAGGTCATTTTGATAGTCTTAATTGCTAATAATGAAAGCATTAGTGAATTCTACAAATTGTTACAGATAATGGTAAGAATGGCAGCCTAACATTCAAATTGTCCCGGAGCTGTCACCAAGTGCTGCTGGCCTCAGCAGGCAGAGGGCTCATGAGCATCTATTACCTGTGTGAGGTCTCTTGTTGGCTTCAGGGGCACTGAAGATGAGTAACAAACACATCCACAGATACCAGAGTAGATGTTAAGGGAAAGATAATTGAAGTGGAGGCTGAGTCAAGATACTCATCGGATTTGAGGTTGTAAAGACCCGTAGGTCAGCCTGTAGGCAGCACTGTACAAGGCCAACTTTGTTAAAATGGAGAAAGGATATAAGGAGTCAACTGCCAGTCTAAAAAAAAATCCACACAAAAAACACCCCACCCAATTTGAATCCTAAAACAGGCTTACATCCTATATCATCACATGCACGTGTGCTGCTCTTAAACAATTAAATCCTTTACAATCTAACATCATCCAAGCATCAAAGAAAATATCCAATAAACTACAATCTCAATAACCAAAAGCAACAAGCTACACATTATGTTTTATTAAGAATTTGCAAAATGTGGCCTATTGGAATGGGATATCATTCAGCCACAAAAAGGGATGAAGTGCTCATACAGGCTACAGCACGGAAGAATCTTGAAAACATTAAGCTAAGTGAGTGAAGCCAGCCCCCGAAGGCCACATGTTCTACGACTCCATGTATATGAAATACTCAGAGAGGCAAATCTATAGAAGAAAAAGTACATTAGAAGTTGCCAGGGCTGGGGTCCAGAGAATGAGGAATGACGGTTAATGGAGTTTATGTGAGGGGTGATGAAAATGTTATAATTAGATAGCAATGATGGTTGCACAACTTTGTGAAAACACCCAAAACTACTGAATTGTGCACTTTAAAAAGATGAATTGTATGCCATGGGAATTATACCTCAATTAAAAAAAAAATTCATAGTATACTCAGGGGATGCGGTTTGGAAGGCATACAAAGCAGTATTCTCTCAGTTATTTCTATACTGCAGTGAGATGTACTTTAAATAATGGTCTAAGTACCAAGGGGATCTGGCTTTGTTGTTTAAACAGATCGACAGAGGAAATGTACATTCAACAGGTGTGTATCTGACGACCACAACACTTAGGAAAGATGTCTTCCCCTCTCCAGAGTCAACTGTATGATGCTAGAGAAAACCAGGGCCAGAATCCCCTGCAAGTCTTAAATGCCACTGTGAGCATCACATCACCCCTGAGTACTTCCATAAAGCTTTTGGGATTTATATTATGACCATATATCTGGGGGGAGGGGGTGTTGGCAGTTATCAGCATGTTTGCGGTACAATTCTAGCTAGTTAGAATATGAAATTATTTTTTCTTGTAAATGTGACTGTGCCAAGAACAGCACCATCTATTGGATGAAAATGTAGGTTAATATTTACTTTAATATGAACAATCTAAACATTGAAAAAAGTATTATCCTCTAGCCAAAAAGAGTATGTGCACCCATAAATGGAGGTATGCTTTCCAACTTTCAAGTGCATGCCTCCAAACCTATTATAGTCCATCATTATAGCAAATCTTTCTACAGGAAAAAAAAGACATTTTTTAATAAAATGCAAAAAAATCCAATCTTACAATTCTTCTGGAAAATGGCAACTGACTGGCTCCTTCTGAGTGCAACTCCAGTATGAAATAGTGGAACCTAAAAGGTGGTGGATGAAAGATGAATCCACGAATAAACAGATCAACCGGCAGCTCTCCTCTCCTCTGGCTTTGGCACCAGTGGCAGAAGGCTGACAGAGATTTTGATTGAAACTTTTTTTTTAAAGTAACTGCCCAGACTTGAATGTGACTAAATTAAAAGTATGATAAAACACTGAAAAGTCGGGTTGGTGCTTGTTCCTGTTACTACCTTTCAGGCATTGTGTGTGTGTGTGTGGGGGGGGGGGGGAGAAGGGTGTGTGTGAGTGTGGGGTGTGTGTGTGAGTGTGTGTGTGTGTGTGTGTGTGTGTGTGTGTGTGTGTGTAATGCGCATCAGGCACGTGTATTTTTCATTCACTCCCATAATATCCGTAGCATGAACTTAACAGCAAAATCGCGATGTAGCATGCAGCCCCGCACCACGGTTGTATTTATGGCTGCATTTATCTTATGTGTAGCGAACGAACAGGCTCTCTCTACACTTTGCAAAATAAGAGGAGGGAAGCGGTGAGGACAGGGGCAGTGGTCGCCCAGCGTGTCCCCTGCGCGGTGGGGGCCTGGACCCCGCGGGCGGAGGGCAGGTGCGGAGGTGAGAGGTGGGGAGGCGCACTCTCCCCGCCGCTGACACCCGGCGGCATCGCGGGCCCCGTCCCTTTTCCCTCCTCGCTACGGGGCGGCGGCGAGGGCGAGTACCTAACGCTCTGAAATACCCCCACCTGTGCCCCAGGGTCCCCGAGAGGAACCCCACCGAGGTCTCATCACTCACCCAGGCGGCAGACACAGAGGAGCTGAATGAAAGCGAGGACGCGCGTGAGGAGGAGCATTTCCAGGCGATCTGGGGGCCCCCGCCACGCGGCCGCTCAGCTTCTCGGGGCGCGGAGGGAGGGAACGCGAAGGGAATGTTTTCTCCTCCAGCATATAGATGTGTAGATTGATGTGAGATTGTGTGTGTATGAGAGAGAGAGAGAGAGAGAGAGAGAGAGAGAGAGAGAGAGAACGCGTGGTGGTGATCGTGGGAACGGGAACCACTAGCCGAGGCGCATGTCGGCCAGCGGGCGGGCGGGCGGGAGTCCGTCTCCTTCTCCTTCTCTGGCTGCGGCGACCACGGTCTGAGCGCTCGGAGCGCAGCGGCGCGGGTGTGGCGGGTGCGCGCCGGGCCGGGCTGTGCGCGCCGCCGCAGGACCGGGGCGGAGGCGGGGGAGGGGGCGGAGGCGGGGGAGGGGGCGGAGGCGGGGGCGCACCGCCTTGCCTGGTGGCTGGGAACTCGCCGCGGGCGGGGGTTCCGCGTGATGGTGGACGGAGGGGCGCGGCTGTCGCTCAGGGTCCGGGTCCCAAGGTAACGAGTCCCATGGCGACACCCCTCGCCCCGCCCCGGCAGTGGCTGCCCGGTGCTGAAGTTGGTGGGACCCGCTGGGGTTTCGAATCTTCGCGGAGTAAAGATCTTATCGTTCGGACTCCCTCATCCCTTTGCAAGAGAAGAGGCAGACCCCCCCGCAGTCGCGCACAGCCAGAGACTGACCTTTGGGGGGTTCACTCCTGGAAATGTTTTCCAGTTCTTTGCCGTCCTCCCTGCAGAGGCTAAATGGCTCCGATCAGAAAGTGGTGGGGAAGCCCGAGGACACGGGGTGCCCCGCCCCGTTTCCATTTTCCGAATCACGGAAGGAGTTCCAGACCCTGTTACTTCAGGGCAGCTGGCCGGCAAGTGATCTCCGGCCCAGACTGTGAGACCAGTCGGACCCTGCCCCTTCCCCAAAGTCCCATCAACTTGTCCTGCTGCGCACAGCGGCTTGGAGGCACTTTCAAGGGCAATGGGTGGCAGGGAAGGATTTTTTTTAATTGCTTGATTGAAAGATAATCAACAGAGATACATTGCACGCCTTCTGCTGCCTGGGAGCTGGAGCTGTCATGCTGTGCGTGCTGGTTGGTGTGGTGGTCTCCATATCTAGGCTGTGTGCGCCGTGGTGGTGGGGAGTTTGCCGTAGTTCTTATCACCCAGCTCCTCACACAGAGGCAGAGATAGCCAATATGTGTTCCCTACGTATTTGTTGAATTAACTAAATGACAAGATAACACAATGTCCCGAAAAATTCATAAACTTTTCAAATATTTTCATTTATATATATCCTTTAACTATTGGAATATGTTTTCTACTTATACGAGACCGAATTTGGAGCTTTTGGGAAGTCCACTCCAAGACACAGAAAATCAAGCTATGAATTTATCGCTTGTATTCTTAGCAACCATTTGACTAGGCTATCTGTAAAGTGTGTGCTCCTGTATCCTGTTCTTATCTCAAAAATAGTATTTTAGTTTAAACATTTTAAAGAAAGTTATCACATACAATATTGGGTTCTGAATGTACTTCGAGTGTTACCACCTGTTCTCACCAATATCCACAGCCTCTGACCCCCAGGTTACATGTGCAGAGGCACTGATACTATTTGCTATTACTTCCGAAATGGACTGTAATCATGTAATAAATTTCAAATCGATCTAGAATGCTTAATCAGGAATACATATACATTTAAAGAAATTGACTCAATCTTATTCCTTCCATGAATAAAATTAAAAGTTGCAACTTTGAAAAGAATTATAATGGGGGTTGATTGTTCAGTTTCCACTAGGGAAGAAAATATTTGGTAACACAGCAAGAAATGCATATAAACTAGGAATGTACCAAGAGGTCACATAAAGTGTTTCATATGGACTAGAGTAGGCAGAAGAGGTTTCCTGAAGATCTGTGGTTCATTGAGAAGGACTAGAAGGGGGGAAACTGAGGTCAAAGGTTTGGGGACAAGAATGAAATGAGCAGTCATGTGCTATAAAAACAGTGTGACTTAAATTTGAGCAGATTAGGTGGGAAACATTGATTTCCTAATGGAGGAGCTCATACATGAAATACTAAGCAAGAGGGAACCACAAAAGAAACTTCCAGGAACTTCAACTGTTTAGATAGAAGCTAGTTTTGCTCAGGAACCTATGCGGTGTTCCATAATGCCTCACTCATCCAGTCTCCCTCACCAGGCTGCCAGAATAATCCAACAATAACAACAATGACTCTAACTCCCTTCTTACTTGGCCAAAAAGTCACATCACCAGTCACTCTTTGGAGTGAGATCACAAAACAGTGACACTGTTGAAATCGAAGTTACCCTGGTACAAAGGACAGGTGGGTCCTGTGGTCTCTGCTAATTCAGTTCTCAGCTAAAATTATTGTCATTCTTCCAGGAAGGCACAGAAGCCACCTTGAGGGAATTGTCAAGTTGCTACGGAGGTTTGCATTGGGAGCAGGATGGCCACCAATTCTAGATGACTGAGTAACGCAATGGGAAGCTGCCTTGGAGAACCAGCCAATGATGTGATGGTCCTGGGGAGGGTGATGGAGCAGGAGGCTCAGGTGGTTCAGGTTCTTGAAAAATAGGTCAACAGCCCAGGTGTTGGAGAAGAGAAGGCATCAGAAGGGTAGGAACATCAAAAGCAAGTTATACCTCACATTTCACAATGTTATGGAGGTCATGGTCATTTCTGAGATGTGTTGCCTGATTAATATTCATTAGTTATTGTGATTTAAAGTTATAAAACTGTGAAATCACATTAGAATTTAAATCTATCACCTATCTACCTATTTGCCTGTTTATCCATGTGTAAACCAATTAATAGCCATATATCGTTACATATATTATATTTTATATACTTATGTTTATAAATATATTTACATATTTATATCTTTTGTATATCTAGACATATATTCTATAATCTATAATATTATATGTATGGGGGGGCTGGTAAAGTTTATTTAAATTATGCTCTCTCATGTCAATCACATTTAAGTCTGGAAGTTTGTATTTACAGATAGAGTTTAGTATATTCCTGGGAGAATATTTTGTTGTGGTTTTTTGTTTTGTTTTTTTTCAAAAATAAAAACGAAACAGGATACACTTACTATGAGAGCTCAGTAGCTTAACGGACATCTTGCTTGTCTGGGGGGTTATCATCTTGGATTTTAGAATGAAATATATCCAGAGGCTGCCAATGGCAATTTATGAGAGAGTCACAGAGTTCTTTGCTTTTTACCATAAACCCGTTGTTTAATTCCTAAATAGTCAGTGAAGATCGGGATCTTCTAGTGGGTCTCCATCTTAGTTTTCATCCGGAGAAGTGGTTAACTCAAGAGGAACCAAAGTTTCAGTGTGCACCCCGAGGTCTCACATGGAGGAAGACGGGCATGTCCATCTCCACCCACTACACAGCCACACTGTAGCCGAAGAAGAGCAGCAGCTGTGCTGTTGCTCCTCCCAGTTGCCAAAGAGGTAAACCTGGTGGGGCTGGAAGTCTGGCTTCACTTTTTGCCAGGACAGGTAATAATTACTTTGTTGAACTATGCTAACAAAACAAGCTATAGGGCAAATACCTATATCCATCCATCCATCCATCCATCCATCCATCCATCCATCCTCCCATTCTCTATATCTCTACATCAGTTCTTTAAAACTCATTCTTTACATCTTATTATGCAACATCTCTATTGTGTGTCCATTATATATTATGCGTGGCTTTAGGAGCTGACCATTGACGTTTTAGCTGCTCCATCATTACCATAAAGGAACTCACAGTCCGAAAGGAGATAAAGGCATTGTTCTACAAAATATCTTTACTGAGGATTGCCAGATAAAATACAGGATGCCTAGTTAAATTTGAATTTTATGTAAACAATGAATACTTTTTAGTGCAAAATAATTTTCGTGTCCTGCGATGCACTAAATTCAATGAATAAACTTAAGTAATAGGTTTTTAGTGTGATGAATAATTTTTATTTACAAATTAATTTTTAGTGCTCTCCAATGCAACTTTTGGGACATTTTTCTATTTTGTGAAAATTCATTATTTATATGAAGTTTAAATTTAACAGGGTGCCCTGTATTTTCCCATCACACTTGGGTGGGCCTGGGAATTGTCTGAGGTCAGGACTAGTCGTTTGTGGTGGTGAAATATCCATGGGCTCCCATAAGTTTTCTTCCTCAGGAAATTATTTCCAAAGTGTCCCTAATATGAATAAAGATAGGGCAGATGGAGGAAGGAGGGTGTTTTCTCCGCAGAATATGTGTGGCTCAGAATGAGTATTGTATAATCATTGAATAGAACGTGGAATTAAGGGGCATGTAAAATATGTACTTCTTATACTATGACAGTAATGAGTTCTTCCTGTTTTGCTCACATAGGCTATTGCTCATTTCTATCCATTTTCATTGACAAATCTTTTTGAGCAGAAATCATTAGGTTGGATCAACTCAATATTTACAGTCTGAGAATGTAATTTTATTTCACTAGAAGTAAAGTTTGTTTTTTTGTGATTATAAGATGTTTATCAGAAGCAAATCTCACTTTACTTGAAACCAAGTATTTTAGATTGTGGTGATAGATTTACCTTGTGTTTGAACCTTATAAATTTTGTTCACATCTGATTGAGACAACGGCATATACTCAGTATTCTTGTGAAATTTCTGAAAAGACTGAAGAATAGTTTTACTTTCTGTGACATTGTCAAACCTTTTATTTGGATTTGTCCTACTAGCAACTTTCTACCTAAAAAGCAGGTAGGAACCTGCCTGAGTTTTGCATTGTTGCTCCTAATGACGCTTAGGAGTTTAGCTAGTTGGCCTATTACCACCTTTTCACATTTCAGGTATAAAACAGGTGGGAGGATCCTCACTGATAGGTCCAGAGCTGAGTGTGATGTGGTCCTCTGAGTCCATTTGAAGAAGGGATAATTAGGTTTAAAAGAAAATCACAGTGAGCTACATATTTAGCCTTTTAGTATATTGTCATGATTCACTATAAAATAATTTAAACTCATTATTGCAAAGTATATAATTTAGTGATTAAAACTGTATTAAAGAACACAAAAAGGTAGGAACCATTTTATCCATGTCAGGAACATTTAGTTCAGGATAATTTTTCCTCTGTGTATTAGAGTAATTTATTTGTGCATTTTGCATAAGTTTAAAACAGTGGTTAGAAAAAAATAAACATAAAACTGTAAAAAATTATTTGTGGATGAATATTGCTTACATGTCTATCTTTCTCAAAAAGAAAACATATGTTATTGTAACAAGGATCTTAGGTGTCATCTTAAATCTTTGATTGGTTATACTGCTGTCTTGCTTTGGAAATATTCCTTTGTCTTTGAATAAGCCCAATTTTTGTATATGTCTAAAATTCTTGAGCCTCTCTTTATCCTGAACGAAACTTTTAATTTGATGAACATGTATAAAAATGGTTTTTATTATTTAAACAGACTATTTTTTAGAGCAGTTTTAGGTTCACAGCAAAATTGAGCAGCAGGTAGGGAGAGTTCCCCTGCATTTCCTGTCTCCTTGAGCTGCACAGTCTTCTCCACTGTCAAGATCCCATACCAAGAGATACATTTGTTATAATTGATGAATCAACATGGAGCTGCAATTCTCCAATTGCTAATATTTTACCTTTATCATTCTCTCTTTTTTTCTTATTTCTTCTCTTTCTATATGTATATATATCTGCATCTACATCCATAAACTAAAACGACCTTCTGGGCAAAGGAGTTGGGTTGATTTAAACTACTTCACCAACCACCTTTCAGGCCATTTTCCTTTGGTGTCTTCTTGAACTTATCAAAGAAGTGTATTGATTTCAGAATATTTTTATTAGCAGCATGATTTACGATCATTTAGAAAAGGAAGTAGTGATCATCAGGAGCCACTTAATATTATTTAAGAATAATGCATGCTGGATCCATGTTATATACTTGGAAAAGTTGCTCTTGATTTTGAAAAATGTTTATTCTCAGATGAATCTCCCTTCCCTCCACCCCCAGTCCCCTTGTTACTGGCTCTGACCCTCTTGGATAGAATATTGTACCTGCTTTCTTATTGGTTGTCCTGCCATTAGTCTTTCTGCTGGTAGTCCATACTCAATACCAGAGTAATTTTTTAAATGAATATCTAAGATGGAGAACACACCAGTAAATAGGAACTGGCATTAATGATTGCTTCTAGGGATCTAAAAGTATTATCCAACAATTATTAATTCATCTCTATAGTGGGGACATTTATTTGAGGAGCTCATGTCAATCAGCAGTGTACTATATTGTTAATTTTTGGTTGTGTTAAGATAACTGTTAGTTGTATTAAGAGAATTGTATTCACACCCAGCAGGTATAGCTCAGCCATTGACCATCAACCCAGGAGCCAAAATGTCACCAGTTTGATTCCCCATCAGGGCAAGTTCTCAGGTTGCAGGCTCGGTCTCCTGTGGGGAGCGTGCAGAAGGCAGCCTATCGATGCTGTTTCTCTCTCATCGATGTTTCTAGCTTTCTATCCCTCTCCTTTCCTTTCTCTCTAAAAAATCAATAAAAACATATTTAAAAAAACAACAACAGAGAAGTGTAATCTTTAGAATGGGAGCGGGTGATTCCTCTTTTACATTGCGCTCCCCCCTTTTCCCCATTTCATGACCATCTCTATTATAACTAGTGATATTTTTCTTTCCCCCCAACATCCATGATCTGAATTTCATTATTCCGGTAAGTTCCAAGGGAATGTATCCTCAAATTTTCATTAAATTACCAAGATTCATGTGGCCAAATTTAGGTTCATTGCTACTTCCATTTCTTTGCCATTTAAAGATGAAAACATTCTTCTCCCTCTCTTATCAGAAGCAAGCACAGGATTGAAAGTCTTTTTACAAGCTTAATTTAAAAATCAATATTTTTCTGCTCTCTAGGACTTCGAAAAATACCCAGGATAGTGTTAGACTGGAAAGTAAATGTGTAGAACAAGTTCTGAAAAATCAGAGAATCAGCAGTAGACTGGGTCATTGGAATGAGCCACTCTATTTCAAATGCATATACATTTCCAATAAATAATCGCTTAGCTCTTTCCTGCCCATCTCCAATCAAAAATAACATACAGCCACTCTTGATGATCCATTATTCTTTGACAATATTAAAAACTATTATGTTCACCTTTATTTTTAGCCTAAATATTATCTCTCTATAATACCATCCATTTGACCTTAGGGACCCAGAAAAAAAACCTCTCCCCTTTACTTGTAGAAAGAATTCCTGCTTTCCTCCAATCCTAGTGAGTTTTTTATTTTCTTTTCTTGCTAAATGTTCATTCTTGCAAGATTGATCTGAACCCAATAACTCTTCTGGGGTCAAAGATCCATCATTTCTTTGAATTTGTCCCTTCCAATTTATTCTTCTCACCAGGCTAGTAAATATTTTCCATTAAAAAGTCTTTTTTTAATCATATTTTATGATAATTATAATGCCAGGTAAGTCTTCATAATTCTCTTGAAAGAATGGACTATCGTCATCTCTATTTCCTTACCTTCCAATTTCTCTCAAAGCATCAACATTAGGTTTCTGCCTTCTTTTTTCCATTAATAGTTATCTTTGAAGGGTAAAAAAAAATCCCATTCTAATGGTCTTGCAAGTGCAGTGCACCTTGAAACTAAAATCTCATAGTTCCTCCAAAACTGGTGCTTTCTATGTTCTATAACATCTGAGAAATCTCCTTGGCCTCTTCTTCCTCCCCAGCCTCAGCTCATCACTCACCAAATCCTACAGTTTACTCTGAAATTCTACTCTCTATCAATCATTATTTATTCAGATGATCAATGGACCTACCATATAGTCAGAGCTTAATAAATATTTAAATATATGAACTAATTTATTGAAGATGGGCCATTGTCAAAACAGTACTACTAGCTGCCTCTCCTGCCTGCTTACGGTAAGTTTCAAGAGAGCTATGCAATTCATCCGCCTGTAGCCTGGATGTTTCCCTATCATTTTCTGGACACTAACTTACACCCTCTGAATAAGGAGGCTGGTTTTTATGATAATAGACTTAGACTACTCATAACATATTTGCCTTGACTTTTGTTCTTCAACTGTCAGTGTGGTTAGCAGACCTAGTATACCTCCAGTGCATTCATTCCCAGATCATAATCTTATTCCCTCCTCTTCTTTCATGATTAACTCCTCCACAGATTCTGTTCAAGTAGAGAACCAGCCAGGCCTGGGGACTTCAATCTTTCCCTGATGTTTTCAGCAGCAGTATTTGGCCTTTAGTTATTCAAAAATTTGAGAGTTAAGAAGCCTCTATATTTTGAGGCTATTGCAAAACCACGAAATTTGTCATTGGCCAAAATCTGTCTAAGCATCCACTTTTACTTACATTATTTTTACACAGCTGCTCCTGTTCCTTAAAATAGGAATAGAAGCTAAGGAGGTTCCACAGCCCTAGAGGATTCTCTCATTATTCTCATAAGAAAGAATACAACTACACAGATATACAGTTGAGAAGCTGGTATACACCGAAGTTCTAGAAAACTAACTATTGGCTTTCTTCTATACTCCTTCTACTGTAATAATGATTATAACCACACTTACATAGCACATATGAGGTGCCAAATGTTGTTCTGAAGGTGTTGTATATGATTGTTTAATCCTCCGTCAAAACTACAAGGTGGGGAACACTGCCATCTTCCCAGTGTTGTAGGAAAACTGAGACAAAAATGATTTGATCAGTCACACAGATCGTAAGTGACCGACCTCGGGTATGAACTATATATTTAACTATAACCTACATTGAATCTTCCTGAAGACACTGAAGAGGTTCTTCCCCAACTAACCCCCTACCAAGCTCAGATCAGGTGCCTTACATAGTAGGAAACATGTCACTATGTTGCTTTCCTGATACATAGTACATTTTACAAAGCTTGTTGCATGCCAAATGGCAGTAACATGAACAGTGTGTGGTGCAAGGAATAAACATCATTCCAGGAATTCAAGCGTGCCATCTGCCCAAATAAGATTCTTGTTAGCCTGAGGAGAATACTGACTGTGTTTCTTTTCAGTTACCTAAGTCGATATATTTTGGAACTATCCCTCAAAGGGTTTGGGAAATCAATATAGGAGAGTCGAGCAGAACGCGACACCAAGGCTGGAGAACAAAGGGCGCTATTAGTCCCCTGTTTTCTTCCCTGAAGCCTCCAGCCCCTGGTCATCCCCAAAACCTTGACAGGAAAACAGAACATAATAATAGCATTTATCTTTTACCAACTATCAACTGTAAGCCAAATGTTTTTATATTGTTATCTTTAATCACAACCAAACCCCAAATTTGATAAATCATTTCTCTATTTTGTAGATGTTTCCTGAGGCAGAATGAGTTTAGCATTACTCAAAGGTCTGGAGGGGAGAGAGGTGGGATTAGAATTAAAAATTGAGTTTCTCTGGTGCCAGTGCGTATGCTCTTTTCATAAACACACCATGAATTTAGTTAGCTATAGGAAGGCCTCTTTCTCAAGCAGAAGTAGCCCCGTACTTACCCACTCCCCTAGTGCGCACCTGTGGTTCAACCTGAATTGACAAGACTCCTGCTAGCTTTATACTCCAATGAAACTGGTTCTTCATAGCGGTAATACCTGTACATCTTTATAGATGTATACTTGTCAAATTAAAGGCGAAGATTGATTAAGCATGTTCAGTAACATGAAGAAGTATTCAAGGATGAGAGCAAATTAAAATAATAAAAACCAAAATGGAAAAAAAAAAGATAATGCAAAGTGAGTATAACAGGATGGGCTAGACTAGAGTATACTGCAGTAACCAAGAAAATTGACTTGCCAGGGTAGCTGCATTGAATTCAGGCTGTTTTATCATTTTGGCATCTCTTTCTCAACATGCATTTTTCACAATTTCAGGGAAAGAAAGTGCTGGTGCATCTTGTACTGTCAACTTAAATATCTCCATACAGATAGGGCATATATTACTTTCCTTCCAATCCACTGGCCTTTCAATGTGCCTAGAAGGAAAGGAGAAACAAATACGGGTAAAATGGATGTCTGCTACACAGAGTACAAACAAAAAGAAAGAGGAGGAAAGGGAGAGAGAGTGAGAGTATAAAATAAAAAAGATATAAAGAAACTCAAAATCAACAGAGCACAATGATTTATGATTGCATACTGATTGTAATAGTTTTGCTATCTTTTCTTTGGTTCTGAATGTTAAAAAGTATTCTGAAGTCTTTCAGGAGAAATAGTAAATTTCCACCATTAGAGTTGAGTCAGCTCACAAATTGTTAATACTTTCCCTCAACATCTCAAGTTGAGATGTTGCTCCATCGCTGATGGCTTCCGTAGGCGGTTGAAGAGGGTAGATGAATAAGACTGAGAGGACTGAATATGACAGCAAGACAAATAGTTTGTATCATAAAAGCAAATCGTTTCTCTGATTCTTTCCTGCCCCTTTTAACCTAGAAAAATGTTGATTATATTTATATACTTTCAGATCTTGAAGGCATGAGCTCATCATTTGTATTTACTAGCATAACAGCACCAGTTGTGCTATCACTACTTACAAAAGGGAGAATAATTTTACCACTTTTAACTTGAGCCCAATTTCCTTAATTTTACAGTAAGAATATAGTTTTAAAAACATATATTGCTGGAAATAAGAGCCTGAGGAAAGACCATGGCCCTTTAGCTCAGCTAAGAGACATCATGTTCCTCTCTGTTATACTTCCCAGAGCTAATGTAATCTAGATTACATGCAGATAGAATGGCTTTCCAGATGTGCATATACTTCTAACAGGTTATTGAAGAATATAGACACATAAAAGTAAAATTCTGAGTACGTTGAGTTTTTTCACTGACTTTCCTCAACAGGTACTATGTTGTAAACTACTCTTCCCATTTCTTATAGCATCTTGGTCAGAGTATGCAAATTTCCCAGACAATCTTGTTTATTAAAACTCCAATCAAGTCAGCAATATCAATATTGGATGGATTGAAAGCTCTTTTTTTTCTCCAGGGACAGATAGACTCAAGTAGCTTGGTGGTGGTGTAGTCTTACAAGATTCCCATTTCTAAATCTTCTAAAAGCTCTGGCTCCTCTGGACTTCGGTTAGAGATATCATAGAAGAGTGTCACTTACCTTATGATGACACAATCTTCTTCTGATTGGTTTTTGCCACTTCTTTATCATTGATTGGCTGTCTGTGCCTTTTGAAGGGTATTCAAAGTCTAACTCTTTTTTTATTTATTGCCAAACTGTTTAATCAGTTGTTCATAGTTTTTCCAAAATCATCATATAACCCTGACATCTAACATGTGGTCATATGCTTATGACTTCTGCCAGGCCTCAGAACTGGGTATTTTAAGGAGAAAAAAAATTACATCCTTGTAAATAAAAATTTAAACCAAAGACTGACAATCTCAGAATATATTTGTTTGAAGACTATTTGTCAGTTTTCTCCAAATACATTTCATCTTTTCTGGGCCTCCTAAGAACTAGCAACCTTTTCCATTAGGTCAGAACATACTAGTATCCCAGGGTGGATTAATGTCACCAAATGATATCTTAAATTTGAGTATTTCTCCCCCCTCTTCGGTTTTTAACTTTATGGTCAAGGTCAGTTTTATTGGAAAAGCTAATGAGATCTATGAGTCTTCTTTCCAAAGTCCAAACTTTCAAGGGTTCATAAACCCTGGTTCAGGAAACTTGACTCTAATAAACCAGTACTGTGGCATTGCTTCCAAACGCAAAAAAATATACAAGTGAAATATTATTGGAGGTCATGAACACCACACAAAATATGTAGCCTGAATGAATACCAACTGGTTGGCTGTCTTTAAAAATAGGATGACTGATATCACTATTCCAAAAAAAAAAAAAAAATGAGATGCCGGGCCGGAGTGGCTCAGTTGGTTGGGTGTAGTCCTGTGTACTAGGTTAGGTTCCTGGTCAATGGCACAGGCCTGGGTTGTGGGCTCAATCCCAGGTAGGGGGCGTGCAGGAGGCAGCCAATCAATTATTTTCTCTCACATCAATGCTTTTCTCTCCCTTTCTCTTCCTCTCTCTCAAAATCAATAAACTACTTTTTTAAAAAAAGGAAAAAGGCAGGACAAAGGACAATTTTTACCCATAATGATTTATTCTCTACAATACTTTCTTAAAGAGTTCAATGATTTGCACTCAGCAGTTATATAGCCAAGAGGCAACCAAGTGTAATACAAAGAATTGGTCTGAAGTCCTTGCACTTGAAGGCTATATAAAGTCTCTTGCTTCAAGGAAATAGGAAAGTTAACAAAAAACACACAAGCTCCCTAGCCTCCAGAATCTCAATGGAAAATAACACCAACAGTTAGTGAAATTGTAGGTGTTAACATGGACAACAGATCTTGTGCAAATATGAACACCTAGGACTTCTGAATAGATGATTTTTATTATAAACAACAACATGTTCTGTCTCCATTACAAACCTTTCATATTGAAAGGCTCTCTAACATGAATTGCTTTAATATTAATTATGAAGCAAAAAAAGTTTAAGAACCTCACAGTGGGAGCAATTCCTCGCTGCGGGTGTTAGGAGACAAGCTAACTTTCCAGACCAAAAGGCACTCACTGCCAGGGATGAAACAAGCTCTGAACCAAACCAGCCACATGGGGCTGTTTCCTTGAAAACAGTGGTCACCTACTGTTTAGCTTGAGCAGCCCGAGG
Organism: Myotis nattereri; assembly: GCF_964212035.1. Lineage (NCBI taxonomy): Eukaryota > Metazoa > Chordata > Mammalia > Chiroptera > Vespertilionidae > Myotis > Myotis nattereri. The sequence continues at coordinate 15,599,905 of NC_138086.1, read as the reverse complement.
ACAAACGGAGCAAAGCAAAACCATCCCTTCTCCTGAAACCCACCACTCACACGTGGACTGGCCGCCCTCATCACTGAGCAGATGGAGTGCGCGGAGAGCAGTTCAGTTCTAGCTGGGAGCTGTCATCCCACTCTGCACAGCTGCCACACGGATGAACCAGACTCAGTATTTTTCCTGAGAGCCACCTGCCACACTTTCATGAGGTGGCCATGACCGTGCACTCCCAGACTGCTTCCTGACTAAGCCCCATTTAAGACGGACACAGATAGCGCCATTCTTTCCAGGGCCATATAACTCTCCTTGGTCAACTCCGGAGTCCCCGTGACAAGCAAGAGGACCCCTGAGCTTCTCTGCTGCTGGGCCTGGGTGGAGCTCAGGGACTGGGAGCCCACTGCACTGTGGTGCTGGGCTTCACCAGCCCAGTTCTTGTGCAGATTTCCCAGCCCCCTCGTGTGTGGGCTCAATTTTTTCTATTGATTTTCTTAATGGCAGGTATCCTACCCCATCCCTAATAAGATAAAATAAAATAAAATAAATCGCACTATACATTGGGGAAGACAAATAGGGCAGCATTTCTATGAGAAACAATAGGCTTGAAAAGCCTGGCACTGTAAATGCTTGCGTGAGCAGTTTCACTGAGCATGCTCAGGGGTAAAATTTTACCACCATTTTTTTTTTGCTTTTATTTTTAATCTTTAGAAATTAAACACAACTTTTAACATGGAACATTTGGATAATAATGAAGTGTAGCCCTATAGATCAGCGGTTCTCAACCTGTGGGTCGCGACTCCTTTGGGTGTCGAATGACTCTTTCACAAGGGGTCGCCTAAGACCATCAGAAAACACATATATAATTACATATTGTTTTTGTGATTAATCACTATGCTTTAATTATGTTCAATTTGTAACAACGAAAATACATCCTGCATATCAGATATTTACATGATGATTCATAACAGTAGCAAAATTACAGTTAGGAAGTAGCGACAAAAATAATTTTATGGTCGGGGGTCACCACAATGTGAGGAACTGTATTAAAGGGTCGCGGCATTAGGAAGGTTGAGAACCACTGCCTTCGGGCCTCTCCTCCCACCGGCCACTCCTCTTAGGAGTCCTTCCAGCAGTGCCTCTGTGACAGGACAGTGCTGCCACACCCTTCCAAGTCCCAGCGCCATCAGCTCGGCACCAAGGGAGTGAAGGCTGGGCAAGAGGGAAGAGGAACTTGCTGACAGGTACTTAGTCAGCAGCTATGGGAAAGGGAAATATGCCACAGGAAGACGGAATGACTGAGATTAAAATGAGCTGTTTGGAACCCTGCCCTGGTGGGGTGAAGATTCCCAACATATTAGGCAAGATAACGATTCACCTTGTTTAATTACACAGCTTTGTTCTAAAGTCCTGTAAAGGACTGAATCAACTGTCTTCTCAAGTCTACAGGGAAACTAGGAAAAAGAACTCCTCTGCTTTTCAGTCCCTTAAAGATGTTTGCCTGAAAAGACAAAAGTAGCTTGGAGACCCTGGATTTTCTCCTGTGACAATGTGTCTTTCTACAGCCCAACCCAGGTGCTTGTTTGAACATCTATGTCTTCTGTGAACCTAGATGCAGCTATAGGCACTGCTACCAGGCGAGGAGCGAGGTAGCCAGTGGTAAGGAGGAGGCCTCCCCTTTCACACTGAATACGGCAAGGATGTCAGGGCCTCCTGCAGGCGTCCCGGGTAATACCTCAGCAGGTTCCACCACAGAGCTCCGTGTGCAGGACCAGGAGACTCACTGCGAGAAGAGCGCCAGCAACGAGTGAGATCTGCCACGCCATCCGGGAACTTTCACTCTGGATGTGGGTGTCTGTCCAGGAGCCTCACAGGACATGTGGTGCCCACGGCCAACTCGAACATGGTGTCCACTTACGAAGCATGGAGATTGTAATAAACTGTTGGTATGCAATAAACTGGACGTTAAAAAAAAGGAATTTAAAACAACCTAAAAATGTGTCTTGTTGGTCTCCGTTGCCCAGACCACCAGGGGAAAACACATCTACTGGATCTGGGGAGGCCACAAGGGGTGCAAGCGGGGTCAGCCTTCAGGAATCATGACTTCCAGCTCTCACTGTGTAGCCAGCAAGCAGGTGGCCATGTGCATGCCGAGGGCCTTCTGTACCCACAGGCAATTCTCACCAGTTATGGAGGAGCCCCAATCCAACGAACCCCATAATGAGGAAAGGCTGAAATAAGGAGTGGGCCCTGCGAGTTCTGTTTCATTCAATATAACACCCCCCTCGCACCCCATCCTCGAGTCAGCTGGAGGCAGACTTGGCAACGGAAGCTAGCCTCATAAAATGGTGTAGTAATAGAAGTAACGGGACCAGGAAGAGGAGGCGTCTGCTCCAATGACGTCATAGCCATCGGTGGCCACAGGGGGTGGGGGTGGGGGGGGGACTGGTCATGCAGCCGTGTGTCAGGAGTAATGATTGTAGAGGCGCCAGGCATGAAGAGTGCCAATCTGGAAACCGTGCAGTAGAGAAGCAACATATTCTGCATAACTGATGGTCACTTTCTCACTTCGGTACCTGGTGAGTCTGATCGCTTTTCTGAGTTCACTGGTAATTGGAGCCTTAAAGCCACCTTTCCTGAGCAAGGAGTCTATTGTCCGGATCTGATCCCAGCCTTGCTCCTTAGCAACCTCAGGTAAATATGTGGCTGTACGTTTGACACCTTTTTCATTGATGAATTCATTTCGAATCCCATGGACCCCTACCTCCCAGTCCAGGTAACCACTGGCGTCCTCCAAGATAGTCAGGAGGGAGACAGAGCAGGACAGTTTAGGCAGCTCCTCTGGGGGTTGAGGGGGGTGGGGTGGGGGGTGGAGGGTCGACTGTCCTTAAGGGCGCTGATTAGCGGTATTCCCTGAGTCCTGAATGAAGATCCATGGCCGAGAAGGTCCCAATGCAGCCACAAAGCCGCTTGTCCCGCCCTGTCTTCATGTCACCGAGAGCGGAAAGGGGCCACTGGTGAATCTAGGGAGTCCTGGCTGAGGGAAGCCATGGAGGTGCCAGTAGAGGACATCAAAGCAGGCGCAGCACATCTCTGCGGTCACCGCCAGATCCTTGGTGGTGCTGGCAGTTCCCTTGGGTCGGGGCAGGGGACTCAGAGCTCCCGAGGCGGGATTCATCCGTGCGATGGGAGAGTTTCAGGTCCCAGAGGTAAGTCTGACACATCCTCCCGACCAACCCGCTGCCACCACATGCTGGCGGTTGGGAAGAGGTCCCGGTTGGAGCCGGGCCGGCGGTGGACTGGTTCCGGTGAGTGTGCGTCCCACTTCCAGATGGAAGCCGTGGGCGTCTGGCCCCCGCAGCAGCCTGCGGCTAGCTTGGGCTCGAGTGGAAGAACGCGGCGTCTTTCCCATCCTGACCCGGTGCTCGCGGCCTGGAATGCGCAGAACCTGGAGCAGAGAGTTTGTATCCCCCGCCCCGGGGACAGCTGTAACAGAGGAGGGCGGCTATTCTGTCTCTGAAATGAAGTTTCTTCCTTCTGATCCCATCCTTTCTTCCGGTACCTTCTCTCCCGGGGCGGACCGGACCTCTCCCGCACCGCCTGTTCCTGTCTCATGGAGCCATGCGCCCTGGGGGGGCGGCCGGGTCGGGGGGGGGGGGGGGGGGTGGGGAGAAGCGTCCTGCGGGGCGGTGGACTGACGGGCGGACGGGCGGACGGGCGGACTGGCAGACGGGCGGGCGGGCGGCTGGAGGACTGAGTGGAACCTGCCGAGCCGTCTGTATCCCCGGGGCAGGGTGACGGGACGCCCGGAGGGGCTCTCCGGGGCTCTGTGAGCGGCGCTGGGCTCCCCAAAGTCAAACTCTTGATGGTTTGGCAAAGATATGGATTCTATGGAGCTTCCTCACTACAAAGTTTTCTTTTTTAAAAAATATATTTTGACTTTTTTACAGAGAGGAAGGGAGAGGGATAGAGAGTTAGAAACATCGACGAGAGAGAAACATCGATCAGCTGCTTCCTGCACACTCCCCACTGGGGATGTGCCCGCAACCCAGGTACACGCCCTTTGACCAGAATCGAACCTGGGACCCTTCAGTCCGCAGGCCGACGCTCTATCCACTGAGCCAAACCGGTTTCGGCTCTACCAAGTTTTCTTATGTGCATGATGCAAAGTTGTCTCCAGCTTTCCCCCATTAAACCTACAACCGCTGGAAACCCCATAGACCCCTGTGCTGCTGCTCACGCTCTCGTTTACCCGTGGGAAGCCCTCGCAGGTGCAGACCCGGCAAGGTAACTGAAGCTCCAGCTACCTTCTTCTTTGCCCAGCGCATCCCGAGATGTGTTGAGCGGAATAATGATCCCTCCGAAGATCTGCACAGCCTAATCCGTGGAATCTAGCAATGTGTCACCTCGCGTGGCAAAATGGGATTTGCAGACAGAATTAGGGTTGCGAATCAGCTGACTCTACATGAGATTATCCTGGATTATCCAGGTGGATCCCATGTAATCACAATGGCCCTTAACAGTGGAAGAGGGTGGCGGAGGATGAGGGCAGAGGGGTGTGAAGTGGAAGGGATTCCACCACCCCTTGCTGGCTCTGCAGGTGGAAGAGGAGGGCTATGAGCCAAGGGATATGGGTGACCTCGGGAAGCTGGTTAAAGACAAAGGAATGAATTCCTTCCCAGCGCCTCAGGAGGAAAGGCAGGCGTGGTGGCACTTTGACTTCAGCCCAGGGACACCAGTGTTAGATGGCTCGCCCACAGAGATCAGCCACTAGATCTGGGGTGATTCTTTTTTGTTTTTTATTTGTTGGGGTGGTTCTTTATGACAACTAGGGAACTACTACTTGTGTCTTGGCCATGCCAACGCTGCTGGCTGCTCCACACTTGGCTGCTTCCTCTCCTCTTAGTTTTGTGCTTAATTTCCCCAACTCAGGTGGGCAAAGTACAGACTCGCAATTCTACGGCTTAGGCAGATGCCTAACAAGGAAACAAAATGCCACTTTCCTTCATACAAGACGGCGTCCACCTTTTAATGTTTAGGTTTGTATTTGGAGATGGAGTCTTGGGAAGGTGATTACGTCATGAGGGGACAGCCCTCAATGATGAAAATGGTACCCTTAAAAGATGGGGGACACAGTGTCCCCCTTCTCCCTGCGAGGGTGTAGTGAGGAGAAGGCAGTCTGTGAATTAGGAAGCCGGTCCTGAGCTGACACCATCGCTGCCCTGATCTTAGACCTCCAAACCTCCAGAAGGGCAGGAAGTAAATTTCTGTTAGACACAAGCCATTCAGAAGCTATGGTGTTTCTGTTGTAGCTGAAACAGATCAGGAATCCCTTTTCTTTTCTCTCCTACCTCTTTTATTTAGTTAGTTATTGCTTCCTGGGAGAGTTTTTATCAATTCTCTCTTAACATGTCTGCTGAGTTTATTGTTTATTTTATCATATTTTTCATTTTCAAGAGCTCTTATTGGCATGTAAATGTCCTTCAAAAGTAGTATCCTGTTCTTGTTCCAGGAATGCTGTGTTTTACCATCTATGTCACCTTCTTCAGAGATGAAAGCCTCTAGTCTCTATCAGGTTGGGGAAGGCAGGGTAATCCGAACGTGTGAAGTAAGTGAGAGGATCTAGGATTCTAGGTTCTTAAACAGACTGTCAGCCAATCTGCTGTTTTTCAGGCCGTCCTTCCCTTACTCACAGACGCACCTGCAGTGTCCAGCTGGCGTGTTTTCAGGGCTCCGCAGCGCACACTGGGTGGCTTACTGGCTCTCCCCATGGCTAGTTCAGGACCCAGTGCTCTCGGGCCCTGGAGATCCCTTAACATTCACCCCAGTTTTCAAATTATGATTTTTCTCTTTGTCTTCTTTTGCAATTATTTTTTTTCCACTGTTTTCTTTGTCCTTGTGTTATCATCACTTAACAAATATTCCCAACTGTTGTTTCAGTAGGGCTTCTATAAGGAATAGGGATAGATGTATGTGTGTGTTCAGTCCACCATATTTAATACCTTTAATTGGGGTGGCACCATATGTCTTTTGAATGACTCACTTGAATGAATCATCCTCCCCATCCTAGTCACCTGTCTGTGGGGTGGGGGTGGGTGGGGAAGAAGCATGGCACAGAGGAAAGCCCTCTCAGCACAGGCACTTCTTAGAGAACAGACCCCTCTCCCCCTTTCCCCAGTCGGTGGTTTCAGAGCCAGTGGATAGCCTCTTAGTAAATGTTGCATTCAGGGTCTCTTCCTGATGTTTTGTTTTAGGGGGACTGTCTTCAGAATTTGGCATTTCACTTTTGGCTTTAGGCCTTCACTAAAATTTTGAGATAACAGGAAAAATTTCACTCAGTATCCTATTATATATTGAGCTGGCTATTATTTATTTCCTAAGAAGTCTTTTCCCCCGAAGTTAAATTAAAGAATTGTTCTGAGTGCTCAAACACTTGATAATAATTATTTTGCATTTATTTCACCTGTGCCTTCTGCTTATCTATATTCCTGCCCTTAAATATATCAGTGTAAACGGATTTTTTGTGTGCTTCCACAAAATTACGCAGGTCTTCAAATGCTAATTACTTAGTGGCAATAGTGCATATGTCTTCTTTAGTGAAGATATGATTAGGTACATTTCATAATATATGGTTCTATATAATGAAGAATGGAAGTACTGAATTAGGACCGATAGGAAAAATTCTTATATAAGACCATCAAGCAAATCAAATAGATAGCACTTACTATATTTTGAAGCATTTTACTTTTTCCTTTCTTACCTTTAACAAATATTTAATGGGTTAAGACAACGTTAATACTAGTTCCCCGAAAACACACACACACATCATAAATTCTCAGGAGGCAAGGCTGAAAGGCATCATAACCAATGACTTTGAGCTGTGACACCACTTTTCTTTCTAACGCTCCCTGATGCCATTCAAGGAACTAACTCTGGAGCTGCATCTATGTCTAGAAATAATCATTTTCTTTCCTTCTTATTGTTCTTTTCTCTTACATTATTCTACTATGAAGTAAGTTCAAACATGAACTTATATTTCTAGATGATGGAAAACAGACTTATTGCCCTATTAACTTTTATACACCAAGGTCTCCTATTTTTTCAGTTCTCCCACTTTTTTTCCTGGCAGTAGGCACAGCTAGATTTTCCTCAATGACAAGATTCTCCAGAAGCCAACCCCACAGCTTCTGTGCTTAGTGCCTCGGGCTCATTTTTACTCTCACTTTTGGTCTTAGAAACTTACTGCAAGTGTGATGTTCAAAGAGAGAATTTACCTCATCCTACACATCTTGCATATGCCTGCTAACAATATTTTGCAATACTATTTTCTACAAAAACTTAAATAAGTTAGGGGTAATTTCTGAGAGTCAATTCGTTTGCAGTGAAAGGAAATAATGTAAAATTGTGCCGTACTGCCATGAATTGAAGCTTCAATCTGTTTGGGGTGATGATGATTACATTTTGCAGGAGGTCATTCAGGAAAGTAACATAATGGGAGCTAGTGCCAGCTTTGCCTGGAATGGAGCCATCTTGCCCAGAGCTAGAGGAAAGAATGCACTTTTCGCAGAGTGGTGTCAATTAATGAAGGTTTTTCTTTATGCGCAGTAACCAAGATGTTAATAGTTAAAACCCAGTGTGGGTTTTGAGGCACAGAGACCCATCTGGTCTCCGTTCTGTCATTTGCTTGCTGTGTGAGCTTGGGCAGATGACTTACCCAAACCTCATTTGCCTCCTTGGTAAATGAGGGCAGTACTATTTCTCTTACAGGGTTCTTAGGAGGATTAAATGAGATAAAGTTGGTGAATGTCCTTTGTAAATTTTAAAATGCCGTGGAAATCCAACTGGTATGATGGCTTAATGATTTCTGTGGCTGAATGGTGGTTTGCATTGCATTGTAAGACTATCAAACACAGTGGGGTGGAGCCTTCAAGGTGCCTGAAAACAAGGATTCAGTCATCCTGTTTGGCACTGCAGCCCGTACACATCTTTAGTTTCCATTCCTGCTCATTCCATAGGACTGTCCTTAGGAACGATTGTTTTCTATGTGCCTGGTATGTATTTTATTTAGTTTTCAGAATTTCCAGATACCATTTAATAAGCAGTGATGCAATTGCAATCTTGCCAATCCTGAACCAGTTACATAGAACAAAGGCCTTTTATTTCTAACTAGTAGCCCTGCACACGAATCCATGCCTCAGTAGCTCACTGCCGCCTTCCAGTAGCTCTCCGCCTGCTGCCCTGCCCTCCTGTAGCTCCCTCAGCACCACCCCCCCCCCACCTCCTCTATACCTTGCTGCCCTGCCCCCTCCTGTAGCTCTCCACCACCCGCTTGTAGCTTGCTGCCACACCCTCCTGCTGATCCATGATCCGGTCGTTACGCTGTCAGTCATTACACGTCAAGGTGTAACGACCATTTCCATATTACATCTTTATTATATAGGATTCTCTGCATTGCTCAGAACCCAAGGAAAGAATAGGGGAAAGGGTTCAAGGCTATCTGGGTTCTTGTCCCAGGTTTACTGTAAAATAATGTGCCCCTTGGGGAAATCACAGTGATTCTGGGCCCTTTTCCTTTTCTTTATTTTGATAGAGCTGTACAAACAGATGACCCCAAATAAAGTCTGTTCTTTGCAGTAATAGTTGAGCTGTTATTGACATTCTAAAACAAGTGGAGACGTGACTCATGGAGCTGTGAAGCATCTCTGTAACCATGTTTTTAGAGCTGCCGCCTTTCACAGATGATGACAGAGCCCAGCAGAAATAGTTGATTTTACCAGAGGCTCCAAAGGCCATGGAACTGGAACACATCTCCTTTTCTTCTGACCTCCACTTAGCCAAACATAGGCTTCTACATGTCAAGCTTGGAAGCACATGGCCAGTGTTCTAAAGGGGGTTACCCTTCTAAGATTTTCCACTAATAGCAGGAGGCTTTGAAATTCTTAAATAATCCTCTAAACTTTGAGCCCTGGGATGTGTGGCTCAGTGGTTGGAGTGTCATCGCATACACTTAAAGGTGGCAGGTTTGATTCCCTGTCAGGGCACATACCCTGGTTGCTGGTTTGATCCTAGGTCAGAGTGTGTACAGGAGGCAGTGGATTGATGTTTTTCTCTCATATAGATGTCTCTCTCTCTCTCTCTCTCTCTCTCTCTCTCTCTCTCTCCCCTTCCTGTGTCCCTCCTTCCCTCTCTCTATCTCACTCCCTCCCTCTCTCCAAAATCAATAAGAAGCATATCTTTGGGTGAGGAAGAAAAAATGGTAAATACTACTTTTAAAAAATATTTTCTATTCTTTGAGACTTACAGCTCTATTTTCATGTTAAGGAAGTTGTATTAGTGCCAGATAATCATCTGAACTTCTGGATGCTTCTCTGAACTGAAATTCTGAACCTCTTGAGGTTTTCTCCTTGCTATCTGAAATTTATGCCAGATAAGCCTTTTTCTAGAGAGTACATTAAGGCTCTTATTTTCTCATATAAGAAAGAATGTGTGTGTGTGTGTGTGTGTGTGTGTGTGTGTATGTGTTTGGGCGGGGGGGGGGGGGGGCCGGGGAGGAGGGGAGGTATTGAGATCCGGTAAAATACAATCGCTATGTGACAAATTTTTTCAAAATGAGAAAGTGGTTATTTCAAGTTTTTAATACCAAGCAAGTATTTTTCTATCCTGCATGTATTTATTGTACCTCTTAGGTGCATTCTCTTTGGGAAACACAAATGATTTGAGGCATAGGTTGTCATTTGTGGTATTCCCCCCCCCCCGCCCCCCACCACACACACAAAGGCTGTGAACAGGAGCTATATTTCAGGAATATCTAGAACCAGCACCTAACGCCATGTCTAAGATGTAACTAATAAATATGAAATAGGTGAATGAACACATTCTTAAGGCCAGGACATAAGCAACTAGAAATATTTCATTGTCGATCACAAAATGGCAACTGATCTAAATGATGCCGACAAGTACTATAGCAATTTTTTTAATAGACTGTCTTTTTAAAAATACATTTCGTTGACTTTTTTTACAGAGGGGAAGGGAGAGGGTTATAGAGTCAGAAACATCGATGAGAGAGAAACATCAATCAGTAGCCTCCTGCACACCCCCCCCCCCACTGGGGATGTTCCCACAACCAAGGTACATGCCCTTGACCGGAATCGAACCTGGAACTCTTCAGTCCACAGGCCAATGCTCTATCCACTGAGCCAAACTGGCCAGGGCTACAGCAATTTACAGAAGGTAGAAAAGTTCTTGTGGGATTTCCATATGAGAAGCCATTTGAAGAAGGGTGAGCTGGCTTGTGAATTATTCAGAGGATGAGTCACAGAGAAACTAGTCTTTGGACTAAGCTTGAGTTTAATGATCGCAGTGCAGTGGTATTACAAATGAAGGCAATGACATGCACTCACTCACTGAGACTTGCAGAGGTTATGAGGGTTGTTTCAATATCCAAAAGCAAGTACAAGGGAAGGCATGTAACAATGACAAAGGCAAAGACAGTAAAGCATTTACTAATGACTATGAACACTAAGATATAAAAATCAGCAAATTGGGAATAATAGATGACCTCCAGGTCCTAAAATAATATAATCCTTGAGAAGAAACCATGGAAACACAAGCATAGGAGAACTCAGAGTCACCCCCAAATAAACTCCAAACGGATCTGATCATTGAAATAACATTCCTGTCTTTGTAACTTTTAAAGATTCTTTGTATTTTGTTATATGGACAAGAGCATTTTAAGGTACTTCATCATTTGATCTTTAAAACAAGAAAATATCATGAGATTACCATTGTTTGTTTCTTCCTATTGACTCACCACCAGAGTGAACTTATCATCAAGCATATTTGGGTTCTGCTTCTTGAATATCTTTTTATCCCTCTTCCCTTATTCTTCATTTGAACATATGGATCTACCATCTACCTAACTGCTTACTCCAAAAGACTGAGAATCTTCCTTGAGACTGCTTTTCTCCTTAGCCCCTCAATCCCATTAATCTACCCTCAAATGTATCATAAAGTCATCTAATTCTAACTATTCTATTAATATCATCCTAGGTCATTTCTCACTGACTGCTTCAGTAGCCTTTTACTTGCTTTCCACATTCATTTTTTCCTCCCTAAACTATTCTCTGCAAATTACAATTTAAGTAAAAATATAGAGCCTTCTTCTTTCAATTATGACAGGGAACTAGAACCAGACTTGCTGTCTTGCTATAAATAAATATTAGTCAAAATACAGGAAACAGTTGGGTTGTTTTTTTACATATATATTTATTGATTTTATTTATTTATTTTTAAATATATTTTATTGCTTTTTTACAGAGAGGAAGGGAGAGAGATAGAGTTAGAAACATCGATGAGAGAGAAACATCGATCAGCTGCCTCCTGCACATCTCCTACTGGGGATATGCCCGCAACCCAGGTACATGCCCTTGACGGGAATCGAACCTGGGACCTTTCAGTCCATAGGCCGATGCTCTATCCACTGAGCCAAACCGGTTTCGGCTATATTTATTGATTTTAGAGAGAAAGGGAGAGGGGAGAGAGAGAGATAGAAACATCAACGATGAGAGAGAATCATTGATCGGCTGCCTCCTGCACACTCCCTACTGGGGATGGAGCCCAAAACCCAGGCATGTGCCCTTGACCAGAATTGAACCCGGGACCCTTCAGTCTGAAGGTCAAGGCTCTATCCACTAAGCCAAACCAGCTAGGGCCAGGAAACAGTTGTTTTAAGATATTGAGCAATAGATAGCACTAGACTGTGGATACTCAGATAAGGGCAACAAACAAGATAAGCCCAATAATAATCCTGGTTTTCTGTCTGGAAGCATATTCTTTTGTGGTGTAGGAGAGGAGTAACCAAGCAGAGCATGTCACATGATCTTGCTGAGTTGGAGGGACCAATCAGAGTTTTGGGAGGCTGAGTGGCTCTGGGAGGAAAAGCATAGGAGAGAGGGGAGCTCTTAAGAGATTGAGCTCTAGAGATATGCATAAAATTTACTTGAATCTGTGGATGAAATCAATAACCCTAGGCAAAAAGAATAAGCTGAAAATTTCCCAGAGCTCACTCATGGCTGGGGGACATGCAAGTTCCAATGAAACAGAGCTGAGAGTATTTTAACATTTTGTAGGGTTCAATAAGGACTCCAAAAGCCATATTTTACTAGTAATATTAACCTGTCCCCAGAATAAAGGCTATCAATTCACTCTAGCAAAGCTAAAACAAGTGTCATTAATAGAAAGCACAATATGTAATGTGACTGTATGGCAAGGCTACCTAACCTCATATGAGATACTAGAAAGGCTTTCCTGGGTACGTGATTTAAGCTGAATGTTAAATGCTGAGTAAGAATTAGCAAATTGAAGAGGTGAGAAGATAATTGAGTATTTCAGCATATGCAAAGACTTAGAGGTAAAGAAGACTCAAATAAATGTAAGAACTGAAAGACCAGTGTATCTACAGCAAAATGATCTATGATGACACAGGGAGACTGGCAGTGGCCACAGAACCTAAACTCTCAGACGTCATATAATGAATCCTCACTTCACACTGTGTCTTGTTGTTTCTCTTGCTTGGATGCTAGTGACTTTGGACAACTTCTCTCAGGAATCACGAGTGAGAAAAAGGAAGCGACAGGACAACTGAGGAATGAAAGAAAGAAGGAAGCCGAAACCGGTTTGGCTCAGTGGATAGAGCATCGGCCTGCGGACTGAAAGGTCCCTGATTCGTTCCGGTCAAGGGCATGTACCTGGGTTGCGGGCATATCCCCAGTGGGAGATGTGCAGGAGGCAGCTGATCGATGTTTCTCTCTCATCGATGTTTCTAACTCTCTATCTCTCTCCCTTCCTCTCTGTAAAAAATCAATAAAATATATTAAAAAAAAAAAAAGAAGGAAGAGAGCACTTAGGCTGTCGGAGCAGTTTGGACATGGAGGAGATGCTAAGGAGGAATAAAACAGGTTTTCACTATGTTCCATAATTTTTAAATAATGATAATTAAGAGAAAATTGTTATGACTGAAATTTTACAAAAATGAAAGACAAATTTGTGCACAGTCATCTCTGTTAATTTGTCCACATGAATTAAAATTTAAGACAATAGAAAGTCACTAAGTAGAAAGTGCATATTGGTAGTGTCAGTGAGTACAAGAAAGAAATTATAGATTTTTCTCTAAAATTTTTTCTTTTACAGAAAAAAATGCAATCTTCTAATGTCACAGAACAAACAGAACTTGGACTTATGCTTTATAGTATACATAGCCAATTTTGTGTTCACTACTTCTAGCAGATCTCTTGGCATTTTATTTTCTCCAACTGGAAAATTGAACAGTGTAGGCAGTGGTGGCAAAGAAATAATCATTTCCACTATGGAGATTTTAGTTTGATGTGTCTGAAAGGGACTTGAACATGGAGAAAGGCAAACAATGTTTTTTGATAGATTGAAAACAGTAGTGTAAAGATATCTATTTCCCCTAGATAGCATACATTATTATAAGACCAAAAAATATAGAGCTATTTTTGAAACTAGGCAAGCTGAATTCTAACATTTTTATGAAGAAAATAGATGTTTAGGAATAGCTAAAATAAATTAAAAGTCTGAAAAAGAAAAACAATAAAAGGAATAAGCCCTACAAGTTATTGAATGTATAAAAGCTATAGTGATCAATTTTAAAAATTAAATATTTTTGTATTGACATAAGATTTGAAATAGTCTAAATAGATATGAGCATTCAACACATAATGAAGATGGCATTTCTAATAAATAATTATCTAGTTTAAGAAATTTAATTCTTGATTGACTAATATTTAAAGGCAAAAACTGGTATCATAAAACTATGAGAAGAAATAATGGTATAATTATTTTTCACCTTGGAAATCAAGATCCAAAAGCCTAAAATCTACCTAACAAAGCTAAGTACATTTAATATGAATATTGATAATTATTTTTTATGATTAATATATTAGAACAAACAAAATGGGAGAAATATTTACAACTCATGTGAGACTCTAAGAGCTGTTTAAAAATATATATACATTTAAATCAATAAGAAAAAAACTAGCAACTCAATAGACTATTGGATAAAGGTTTAGTCCAAGCTCTAAAACCCACATAGCCTAATCCAGTGGTTCTCAACCTTCTGGCCCTTTAAATACAGTTCCTCATGTTGTGACCCAACCATAAAATTATTTTCGTTGCTGCTTCATAACTGTAATGTTGCTACTGTTATGAATCATCATGTAAATATCTGACATGCAGGATGGTCCTAGGCGACCCCTGTGAAAGGGTCGTTCGACCGCCGAAGGGGTCCCAACCTAAAGGTTGAGAACCGCTTGAGCGTTGTGGGCCAGAACCCAAGGGGAAAAAAGTTTCAACAGAATCAAATCCCGCCTGAGATCAAGCAAGGGAGCGGAGAGGCAGTGCCACTGGACATTCATCTACAAAGAAGTTTACGTAGAGCAATGGCCAGTGGAGGCCGGATTCCAATGTGCAGGTGAGCATAAGAGAGTTAAGGAAGTGAAGACAGGAATATAGACCGCTGTCAAGAATTTTAAAAATTTATAAGGAAGGGAAGAAAGACTAGGAGAACTAGTCAGTGAGTAGCAAGAAAGAAATTATAGATTTTTCTCTAAAATTTTTTAGAGAACAAACAAAATGGGAGAAATATTTACAACTCCGGAAGGAATTGTTAATAGGAGTTTTTATTTTGTGTTTTTTAGGACAGGAACAATTAAGCATATTTGCAGACTGAAAGAGTCACTGGAGAAAAAGAAGCTGAAAATTTCAAGAAAAAATGGATAATTAATGAAGCAAGAAGCTGGAGTAGAGGGACAGGGAAACCTTTGCGTTTTAGGTAAAGATTAAGATGGCATAGTTTTAAAGCACTCATTTAAAATTAGGGATAAGCAAATTCACGCTTTCACCTAAAGAAATACAGCTAAATAGGTGTTCCTGTTATGTTCCCACAGTGCCCCCTCACCACCATATGCATTCTCCTTTGTTACTGTAACTATTTACAAGCTTATATCCCCAGTCTCTTGCATCTCCCTGGTGAGGGGTGAAAAATAAATGAGAATTCTTAAGCTAGTTCAAGCCCTTAGCAAGTAGTTGCCCAACTTCTGAGGCCAGGTTTTACTAATGATGTAAATCTGTAAAGGCTTTGAGAGGAGTCAACCAAAATGATGCAGTTTGAGAAAACAGAACCTATGGGAGATATTTTAAAATCCTAAAAACAACAGCCCTCCCACCCCCCAGAAAAGAATTCCAACAATAAAATGTGGGAGAAACAGGTGAGAAAACAAGGAAATAAGTCGAACGGTATGTTAACAATTATTAAAGATAAAGGCTTCAACTGCAGAAACTTGGTGGATTCAAATGGTTGATCCCTCAGGAAATATTTTCGAACTTAATAAAAACATTGCCCTTCATCCCAGAAGAGGACTCCTTCCCTTCTTTGGTGGAAGACATAAAGATAACTGCTACAGCTCTCCTCCACATGTGATTTCGTAACAGTAGGATCAGTTTAAAGAAACCTCATGGTGCCCTAACCAGTTTGGCTCAGTGGATAGAGCATCAGCCTGCGGACTCAAGAGTCCCAGGTTCGATTCCAGGCAAGAGCATGTACCTTGGTTGCGGGCACATCCCCAGTGGGGAGTGTGCAGGAGGCAGCTGATCGATGTTTCTAACTCTCTATCCCTCTTCCTTCCTCTCTGTAAAAAATCAATAAAACATATTTAAAAAAAGAAGAAAAAGAAGCCTCATGGCTCCCATTCATTCTTTAGCTCTAGGACTGATTTCATAGATGGGGAAAGAGGCCCCGGAGACACATGACAGTCGGCTATTTGATGGCTTATAGTTACCTATGGCGGTAAATACGTTTTAACTTTTTTAACTGCTTTTAGTACTTTTTCTTGTCCTTTAGCAAAATGAATGGGAAGCCCAATGTTGAACGGAGCAGGCCCCTTTTATGCTCTGC
Organism: Myotis nattereri; assembly: GCF_964212035.1. Classification (NCBI taxonomy): domain Eukaryota; kingdom Metazoa; phylum Chordata; class Mammalia; order Chiroptera; family Vespertilionidae; genus Myotis; species Myotis nattereri. Next base: position 15,583,947 of record NC_138086.1, on the reverse strand, counting down.
TATTTGTGAATGGGCGCACAGGAGTGCCATGTGGGTGGGTGTATGTGTTGAAGCAACAGGTTTCGTCACCTCTTGCTACCACATTTCTCCCACTGTTCCCTTACTTACTGGATTTCTAACAGAAGATGGTTGGTCAGAGTTAAGCATAAAGTTAGAAAAGGCACAATTCTAAGAACAATTAAGTCCATTTAACAGTGAATTGTAGTCACAAAAGGCTGACAAGCAAAAAGGTGGAAAACCTAGAAAAGCGATTGAAGGCAAAATGGCAGACTAATTGGTTACTTGAAAATAATTACAATCTAATCAGCTCTTATGGAACTCAGAAGCATAAATGCCAGAGTGATTAATAGGATGCCTGTTTTTATTATTCATTGAAGAAATTGCTCCATTGTAAGCAAACAGATGTAATTGAATTGTAAATTATGATGCTTTGTAATGCTTGATTTTATTTCTTAACTGATTTTACCTTCCCCCATATCAATGAATTCTGAAGACTGTTCTGTATAAGTAAATGTATGATCAATGCTAAATTGTTCTCAAAAATATCATATACTAGGTAATGAATCATTTTAGAAAAATGTTAGTAAAAATTAAAGACTAAAAAAATACAGAGTTGACCTCCAGAGAGACAGGTTGGGGGGAGGTGGGGAGAGAGAGAGAAATCAAAGTAAAGCAATAAATAGGCAGCCCTTATTATATCTATCTGTATCCAGGAGTCTAGTACCTATTAGAATGATTATTCATTATTAGGTAAAATAAATCAGCAAATATTATTAAATAGATTCTTAATTTCCAGGGGAGAGGAAACTAATTCATTTATGTAGTCTTCACAACAAGGGTACATCTCAATGTTAAGGCCATATTTGTCCCATGAAGAAATTGACTAAGTCCTTTCTTTCCTCCCTACCTCCCTTTTTCCCTCCCTTCCTTCTATTCTTTCTTTTTTTTTTCAGAATAGCACATATCTATGATTTAAAATTATAACCCAAACTCAATTCCTGTGTGCCACAAGCTTGAACATGACTCATAATTAAAATCAATTGTGGAGATAGTGATGGTTTCATATTCAGCAACTTAAGGAACAGTAGGAGTGGTTGCAGTAGAATTTTAGAAATCAGAAGGAAATTAATATTAACAATTGGCATAGGACTTATGAAAACTCTGTTGTATGGACATGTCCATAATTCAAAATTTTACCACAAGAACTAGAAATATCAGAACAATTCAAAAGACCTTACACATTGTATTTAAGTAGGTTATAGGGACGTTCCTGTGACTGACTGCTGGAATGGCATCCTTTGCACCCACTAATGGAGGTACAAGTGCTGTGGAAAGTGGGCACAGGGTCTAGAGATGTGGCTGTGAAATTAAGCCAAAGGAAACCAGAAATATTCTCTGGAAAACTGGCTGTATATGTGAATGGCTCTATTGTTGTACTGTGGGGTGACACTACAGTGATAGTCACAGTGGTCAGTAAAGCAAAATCTTCACACTCTCTGCTCATGCCTTTGGTGGTTGACAATAGACAGAAAGCTGACAGCAAGTGGAATTCCCACATACTCTCTCAGGAGGGAGTTTGGTTTCTCTGATTAAAAAAAAAAGGTTACAAGTGAATAACAAATGGTTCAATTAAACATCCCTTTCCAGCTGACTAGTTTTACAGTACATAGTACCTTTGTAATTTTTTGTAATAGATGGTAACAATAGAGCTTTTGTAGCCCTCTTGTTATGAGATATTTCTTGGAATGGGTATTGATGGGGTGATACAATTAGGAATGATTGATGGAGAATGTGTTAACATAATATACACATGCAAAAAAAATCTCCTTACACTTTAAATTTGATGGATGCCCAAGCACCAAAACGTCAGATTGTCATGTTGGAAGGGTCTGCAAAAATGTGGTGCATCAGGCCCTGGCCAGTTGGCTCAGTTGGAGCGTCATGCTGTTCCCCAAAAGGTTGAAAGTTTGATCCTGGTCAGCGCACATGCCTGGGTTGCGGGTTCCATCTGAGGTCAGGGTGCATAGGGGAGGCAACCAATTGATGTTTCTCACATCAGTGTTTCTCTCTCCCCCCACTTCCTCTATTTCTCTAAAATGAATTTTTTAAAAAGGTGGTACATCAGGATTCCTGTCATGACATCAAAGTGGTGGTGGCATCTACCCAACAAATAGTTTAGGCTATATAGCAATGGGTAAAAGAAGCTGGTGTTACCAAGCAGCTAAGTTAGGTGTTATTTAATGCTTTAAAAGAGATTGTGAAATATTGTCATATATTCACCTTGTAATGATTATTTTGTTTTAATTTTGGACATTTAAAAATTTCCAGAGATAAAGCTAAAAGCAAAGTAATATTGGATACTGAAGAAAAATTTCTACAGGTCATCCCTTACGAATAGAATCCTTCAATACCATTTCTCAGGAGGTTTTTGTAGTATTGTTTTGAATGACTACAAAAGGTATGATGGTTGAGATATGACTGCACTTTGGAATATAAATTGTGAGGCTGATATGTTTAAAACTCTTGATGGATCAGCACTATTTTAAGGAGGACAGTTGCAGGCACTTTGTATTGTCACATTAGATTCATCAGAATTCACTGTGAAGTCCTATTTTATTATAATAGCTATAATGGGATAAGAGGTACACGTTTTATGCTGTGCTATCAGGTTTCTACTTACATAACTAATGAGTTGACAAAGTCATTTGTATAGATTCAAGGGAACATGAACATGGTGCTCTGGCAGATAAAGCTTTCTGTGCTGTTGTTCAAAAAGAGTTTGCTTTCGCAGTTAGAGTAACAGGTGAGGTACTTGAATCAAACGGGTCATCACCTACAGCAGAAGTGCTCTCTAGTAGAGCTCTCTGTGATGATCAAAACATTCTACATCTATCTGCACTGTCAGTCAAGATGCTAGCCACCAGCCACATCTAAAATGTAGCTAGCATACCCCAGAAACTGAATTTTTAACTTAATTTAATTTTTTTTTATTTTATTGATTTTTTACAGAGAGGAAGGGAGAGGGATAGAGAGTTAGAAACATCGATGAGAGAGAAACATCAATCAGCTGCCTCCTGCACATCTCCTACTGGGGATGTGCCCGCAACCTAGGTACATGCCCTTGACCAGAATCGAACCTGGGACCTTTCAGTCTGCAGGCTGACGCTCTATCCACTGAGCCAAACTGGTTAGGGCTAATTTAATTTATTTATGTTTGAATTTGAATAGCATATGTGACTAACAATTAGTTATTGGATAGTACAAGGCAGAAGTATTGATTTGTAGTGGAAGTTTAGAATTCATGAATACAAGGGTTTCAACTGCATCTGCTGGAGATGTGATTTAAAAATGCTCCTGAGAAGGATAAACTGGGATATTATCATTTATTGACAGAAATAATGGGGACCGAAGATTGAAATGGTGATATAGATTTTAAAATAGCTGACATCAATAAGGGAATAGCTGTAATGCATCTCAATACGAAATTTCCAGGGACACAAATAAAAACTTAATGCAGGCCATTCAACAAGCCTCAGTCATAAAGGAGAAGATATAACAGGTAATAAACACAATTCAAAATCTCCAGCATCTAGAAAATGAAACAGTAGACACTGTCCAGATTCCATCATAAAAAAAGTGATCCAAGTTTCTTGGAACAGGGAGATGCTATTTTTAAAGCTTCATAGAAAGAAGAGTAATTATTCATCAGTCGGGGGAAGAAACATTTTCTATACTTGCACACAGTGCCATGCATGAAGTAAGAGACTTCACTCCAGAAATGTACAAAAAGAATTAAGGCTGTCATTAGAATCTGAAGCAGTTTGCACTGCACAATAACTGACATCAGAGACACGCATGATTGGAGAACTTCAAAATATCCAGGGTGGTCAATGAAAACTTAATCCTACTGTCCTATATTGAGAAATTAGCCAAGAAATTCAAGTGAAAAATTTGGATGCTATCTGGCTGATGAGAGAAAGAGGCATTATTATAAAGTAGTTCAAGTTTCTGTTACAACTCTTGTCAAAACTCTGCATGATAGAAGCGGTATAGTAATAGAAGAGGTAATCTCATAGTGATTAGTTAATCCTTCTTTTCCATGATTTCTTAAATAATTATTGGGTAGAATTCATACTAAAAAGACAACATTTCAGAGTGCCATCTATGGGTATGAATATTCTATCTATAATAAATATGCACTAATATTTTATTAAATAAGGATTAAAATTTAATAGAAACAAAATTAAAAACCTAGGCAGTGTGAAAACAGTACATATTTTTTACAAAAATATTTGAAACAGTGATAAATTTCTATAATTGAAAATTAAGTCATTCCAAAAAAAAACAACAAAGGGAGGTTAGAGAGCAGAGTAAAAAGCTGGAAAAAGTATTAATACATTGGAAAATAGATCTAAGAAAATTTCTGAGAGAATAATGCAGAGAAAGAGATGAAACAAATGAAAGATAAGTTAGGAAAAGATAAGTTAACAACAAATTGTATTTGAAATGATTCATCCTCATCTATTGTTCAACATAATTTTCTTAGATGCAAAAGAAAAGATGCTCTAATAATTCAACATTTCAAAAGGGAAGAGGAAATAAGCTACTATAAACAAAAGTCAGAAGAAAAAAAAGCAGCAAAATTAGACCCTGAAGGACCAAGAAATAGTAATGACCAGAAAGTTTAAGAAAATAAAAACACGAAACCACAAAATAGGCAAGCAATAAGATTTAAAATAAAGCAAATCTGAGAAGTAAACCAGAAATTTAGAAGTAAAAATTAAAATCACTGAAACCACAATGTCTATCTAAAGAGATTATTTAGAATTCAACAAAGAGGCACAAAAAGAAGGAAAATAGAAAATACGTGTGCGTCCGGCTCTCATGGCTCAGTGGTTGAGCATCGACCTAGGAACCAGGAGGGACAGTTCAATTCCCGGTCAGGGCGCATGCCCGGGTGCAGCTCAATCCCCAGTGTGGGGCAGGCAGGAGGCAGCCCATCAATGATTCTCTCTCATCAATGATGTTTCTATCTCTGTCTCCCTCTCTCTTCTCCCCTGAAATAAAATGTAAGAAAGAAAGAAAGAAAGAAAGGAAGGAAGGAAGGAAGGAAGGAAGGAAGGAAGGAAGGAAGGAAGGAAGGAAAAGAAAGAAAGAAAGAAAGAAAGAAAGAAAGAAAGAAAGAAAGAAAGGAAGGAAGGAAGGAAGGAAGGAAGGAAGGAAGGAAGGAAGGAAGGAAGGAAGGAAGGAAGGAAGGAAGGAAGAAAGAAAGAAAGAAAGGAAGGAAGGAAGGAAGAAAGGAAGAAAGAAAGAAAATACATGATATATGGAGGCTAGTATGAGAGAGGGTAGCAGAACTCATCTGCTCTGAGTTCTGGAAGGGTGGAAATACAAGAATGGGAAGAAGTATATTTGTAGAGAGAGTGTCAGAGAAATCTCAAGTCCCAGAAGGATAAATCCAATTTGTAAAATACTTAGCAAACTCCACAGCTAGAGAAGTCATCAAAAACCACTGGGTAAGACATCTTACCTGCAATGCTATGTCACTGAAGCTCTCTCAAAAGCAATAATAAAAACCAGAGGATGGTAAAGTAATATATGAATAGAATTTAGAAAAATTAACTATCCACATAGAATCATATACTTGGCAAACTATCTCAATATTGAAACACGTTTTCAAGCAAACTGAAGAGAGTGTATTACAATCGGGGGGGGAACATTTCATAAGTGATATAAATGCCTAACCACTATGCAGTGTACCTGAAACTAATATAATATTGAATGTCAACTGTAACTGAAATATTTTTAAATTAAAAATAAATAAAAACCCACAAAAAGAGTTTATTATAAGTGCACATTTTTATGGCCCAGTAATATTCCACTATATATGTGTACCACTTCATTTTTAAAATTTTATTTATTTTTAAATCTTTATTGTTGAAAGCAGCACATATGTCCCCCTTTACCCCCATTGACCCCTTCTAGACTGCCCCCCCACCATCCCTCAGGCCTTCACCACCCTATTGTCTGTGTCCATGGGTTATGCATATATGCATAAAAGAAGAAAAAAAAAATAAAACTATCAGAAAATAAAGAAAATCTGAGAAGTAAATAGGAATAAAAAGCTAAGAAATTTCAAAATATATGGGTTTACCACAAGTTATCAACCATAATAATGTCTAATTTGTGGAATAATAAACAAATAGAGAAAATTTGTGTCTGGACAAAAATATTAAATTAGATAGTTGTACTATAGGAGTTAAAGTCCTGTATATTAAGTGTATATTAAGAGGGAAAATGCAATAAAAAAGTTACTAGAAAGTGAGAAAGAAATGATGGATATATATATATAAATTATATATATATATATATATATATATATTTATATTAACACATTGCGGGCCAGTAGTTTTATTACTAGCTTTATCCAGTGACTAGATAAGTTTCTATTGAATGAGTACAAAAAACGTTTTACATAAATGTTAAAGGCACGCTTTAAAATTAAATACCCATTGCATTTTGAAGTTATTTATTGCATGTTATTACAAGCTAATATCTTTTTAAAGAATTCTCATGATTGGCCAGAAGACTTAGAACAGAAAACATGAGAATTCTCATGATCCTTCCTCAATGTGTTAAAATAGAAAAATTAAGAAAGTTAAACATATCAGTACAAGTAAATGTACATGCATTAACCTCCACCTCACTCTCACAAGCAGAGCTAAAAGATAAAAATTGTTGGTTTATATGTTGCCTACAGAAGAAATATCCTATATAATAAAAGCCTAATATGCAAATCAACCAAACAGCGGAACAACCAGCTGGCAGGGGGCAGGGCCGGACAGTGGGCAGGGCCAGGCCAGCCAAGGTGGGTGCCAGTGGGTAGAAGGCGGGGATGGCTTTTGGGGGATGGTGGCAACCAGCAGTGGCAGAGGGGCAATGGGGGGTGGGGCCGGCTGCTTGCCGGCCGGCACCGTCCCCCAATCGGCCCACCGGTCACCTCCTGCAGAGGGAGGCCAGACTAAAGCTTTGGGAAAGTGGGCCTAAGCCATCAGTTGGACATCCCCCAAGGGCTCCCGGACTGCGAGAGCACCGGGACTCTAGTGTAAAACATAAAGACACAGAAAGTTAATATGCTTTTAAAGATGGTCATGTAAATTCAAGCGTTTGCCTTTTTTATTCTCCTACAAACCATTCAAAAGCAATAAGGAGAATAAAAACAAAAACTGCAAATATCAGAGTTTTTTGTTTTTTATTTTTTAAATTAGGCAGCAACAAAACTTCTGAGCCCCTACATGGGTGAGAGGGCTGGTGAAGCTGTGGTCAGAACAGGAGTAGGAAACAGGACCTCATAAACATGCTGACTTCAGAAAGTCCTCAGGACTTACCCTGTTCTAGGTCCCCATCTGCTGCTATTGAAATGTGCTATCTGATCTGTTTTCATGACCTTATTCTGATCTTATGTTTTTCCAAGAGTTAGAGGAGCCAAGGCTACACCAGGTACCACACAATGAAGAATCCACATTTCTGGGAAGCAGGACTCTCTCCAGCCGCAGTAGGAGGGTGAATATTAGAAAAAGTCCATCTCCATTGGGGTCATAAGGAAAATTCTTGCTAGCATAAAACACTTCCATTTTCCTTCCATCAATGTAGGCCTGACTAAATAATTTGTAGGGCCCAGGGCAAAATGAAAATCTGGAACAGTTTTTGAGACAATTATTAAACATTTTGATACAGTGACAACTGAGCATTGAACCAAACATGGAGCCCTTCTGTGCAAACCTGTGTGACCACTCAGGTTGCATGTCCATGAAGCCTTGTCTCAATGGAATGCTGTTTCCCAGGTAAAAGCTCACTTTCTTAAAATATGAAATAAAGAAGAGCCAGTAGAGGATTTAATTGGAGGTATTGCAAGAAAATGAAAGAAATGGAACAGAAAAATAAATTCATAAAAGCAAAACCCTCACCAGAAAATGTTGCCATCCAAACACTGGAAAATTGTCAGACTTTCATCATCATGAAAAGCAGAAATTATGGAAAAAAAAATACCTTACTGAATCATTTGCCTTTTTGTGGAAGAGTAATGGAAAGAGATGGTGAGGCATCAGTGATGGAACCTGAATGGGCAGAATGAATGAAAATGGTAACATAAAATCATCATGTGACTCAGTCCTTCTCAAACCTGACCTCATAGAACTAGAACCACCTGTGGAAAGCCTACCAGCACCCCAAACCCATAGATTCACCATCAGTAGTTCTTGGCTGGAGCCTAGTCATTGATATTTTTTTAAATCTCCACAGGTGACTTGAATGGACAGCTAGTATTGAAAACCACAACATAATCAAAGAAAAAATTAGAAGGCAGGAAAGAAAATGATATAAAAAAACATTAGGAGGCAATGGAGAAAGAAAGTGGGAAATGCTGCAAATGATCCATTACATTAGTTTTATTAGCTGAAAATAAAAAGTATCTGTTAAGGACTGATGGTTGCCAAAGAAGAGGGTTGGGGCTGGGGGCAGGGTGAAAAAGGTGAAAGGATTAAGAAGTACAAATTGGTAATTACAAAATAGTCATAGGAATGTAAAATACAGCAGAAGGAATTCAGTCAATAATCCTATAAAGAGGCAATATGCAAATTGACCATCACTCCAACACGCAAGATAGCTTCTCCCACGTGGACACAAGATGGCCAGCAGGGGAGGGCAGTTGTGGGTGATCAGGCCAGCAGTGTAGGCAGTTGAGAGGGACCTGGCCTGAAAGGGAGGACAGTTGGGGGGGACCCAGGCCTGCAGGGGAGGACAGTTGGGGGGGACCAGACCTGCAGGGGAGGGCAGTTGGGGGGACCAGGCCTGCAGGAGAGGTCATTTAGGGGTGACCGGGCCAGCAGGGGAGGGCAGTTAGGGGCAATTGGGCCAGCAGGGGAGGGCAGTTAGATGTAAATCAGGCTGACAGGAGAGTGGATAGGGGGTGATCAGGCTGGTAGGCAGAAGCAGTTAGGGGCAATCAGGCAGGTGAGTGATTGGGAGCCAGCAGTCTTGGATTTGTGAGAGGGATGTCCGACTGCCTGTTTAGGTCCAGGATCAGGCTTAAATGGGCAGTTGGACATCCCTCAAGGGGTCCCAGATTGGAGAAGTTGCAGGCTGGGGTGAGGGACACCCCCTCCCCATGCACGAATTTCGTGCACCAGGCCTCTAGTATTATAATAATTATGTGTAGTGCCAGCTGGGTACTAGAAATATGGAGGACCACTAAGTAAAGTATATGATTGTTTAACCACTGTGCTGAACACCTGAAACTAGTATAAAATGATATTGAATGTAAACTGTAACTGAAATTTAAAACATGTCTGTTAAATCAGTTAATGTAGGTATATCAGCACAAATGGAAAAACTAAAAGATATTAGAATTAACTAAAATCGAGTGGATAAAGAAATGGGGAGTACAAATAAAATATATTAATATTTTTAGAAAGAAATTTAGAAACATATTGCCCAAACAGGAAAAGGTGTTTAAATATATAAAGGCATAGTATAAATATAAAGGTAACCACTTCTCATTTTTCAGGAGAAATATACACCAAAATAAAGAAAACAGACAACATGGTGAATAATTTTTTAAGATATTCAAACAGAGAAGATATTTAATAATTTAACAGGACTAAGATAATCCATATTTGTCATACTGATACTTGTGAATTGTTTTAACTCATCTGTTAATTATTAAGTAATATTAATTATCTATTAATATTTTATATATTTAGTAGCATAAAACTAAAACTAAGTGATTTAAAACATAAAAAAATGAAAGAATGGGTAAAAGAAATCTAAGGAACTACAAATTAAAAAAATAGAGATTTTTCAAGATAATGTAGGTAGGAATATATTGAATATAAAATATGTGCAATTTATCTGAAGAATTATAAAAATAACTTTTCAGAGACACTCATACCCAAGAAGTCTAGAATTATTGAACAAATGGAAATGCACTTCTATGTTTTAGACTAAAAGGAACTAATGCATAAAAATGCTAATTCTCCTTAAGTTAATAAATAGCCTAGTAAATGATCCACTATTTAAAATACAGACATTCACTGAAGCTACTATTATCTTTAAAAAAGTAAAGCATAGAAGAGTAAATAATGAGCAATATTGAATTATGGAATTATGTTAGCTTGTTCACCTCCACCCCACAGAGTAGAAAGGCAAGGTTCATTTTATTCCACTCCCTTACTGGGGTTGGGTCAGGTTTTTGAAAAAATAACTGTCAAAACAAGTAAAAATACAAAGATAATTCATAAAAGGAAAATTATATTTGCCAAAGGACTGGAGGAAAAATTTAAAACTGATTATAATGTTTACTTTCATATATTGTACTCTTTCAGTTGATTTTCTATTGTCCAAAAATGTTTAGCAGAATTTAAAATTTTCTTCCATATTTTGGGTTTATACTTGTTTTCCGTATTGTTTGTGTTCTGCTTCAGTAATTTATTCATACATGCATTCATTCAAACATTTGCAGGCAGGTATTTTTATTCTTAAAGAGTAGGGATAGTAAAAGAAAAAACAAAACAAAATAGTTTCTCTTCTCATAACATTTCTGACACTAACTACCCAGAGTTAGCGTGCGTGTCACAGGTGAGGGGCTGAGTCCCACAAGTTTGTATCGCACCTCAGACGTCAACTTAGTCCAGGCCTCAGTACTTCTGACCAAATGCAACCACTCTCTGGGGTTGATAATTTGTTGAACAGTTCACAGAACTAAGGAAAGTGTTTTACTTACTATTTCCTATCTTTTTAAGAGGATATAACTCAAGAGCAAACAAAGGAAGAGATGCATGGAGCAAGGCACAGTGAAGGGGCATGGAGCTTCCATGTCCCCCCTGGGTGTGCCACCTTCCCAGGACCCCTTCATGTGGTCACTAACCCAGCTCTCAAAACCCCTTCATTTAGGATTTTTTATGGAAGCTGCTTTCACAAGCGTGGCTGACTAAATCACTGGCAATTGATGATTAAGTCCATCTCTAGCACTTCTCTCTTTGGAAGTAAGGAAAGGGGTTGAAATTTCCACTTTCTAATTACATGCTTGGTTCCTCTGACAACCATCCACATTTTCCAAAAGTCACCCCATTTGCATAAACTCAGGTATGATTAAAAGGGGCTTATCTACAATAATAAAAGCATAATATGCTAATTAGGCTGGACGTCCTTCTGGACGAAGCTGGGGCTGTGAGGGAAGCCTGGGTTCCGCGTGCCAGAGGGAAGCCAGTGCTGGCAGCCAGGGCAAGGAAGGCCTACTCTTGCATGAATTTCATGCATCAGGCCTCTAGTTATTAATACAAAGGATATTCATCTCACCCTTATCATCCAGGATGATGGGGCAGAGACCAAATACATAAATTTCTTATGTCACAGTAGTTAAAAATAAATAAACAAAGGCATGGACTATATATTAAAAGAACATACCATTTAATGGCAGAGGATGGGATAGATGGAGAATGGAGGTAATAAACATGAAACTACTGAAAACAATTTAGAATCACGAAGGCACTTACACTTTAATTTAGATTAACATGTACACCCATAAGAATATGTCTGTCAAATTTAATTTTATTTACCTGAAAATGCATTTAATACAATCTTTTCAAAAGATGCTAAAATTCTTTCCCTGACATTAAAAAATTAATTAGTAAATTTGACTGCTTTTTTCCAGTACCTAAAATGCAATCTGTTAGTTTGTGGGTGGAACTTATTATTTTATTGTGTCATGCTCTGACCAGCTGTTAATTTATATTAAGCCAGGTATATTTGTTTAAAAACAGCAAATTATTCAGAAGTGATCAGAAATATTCTCTGCTCATTCCAATGAAATTTCATCGTAGTGTTTTCTGTTAATTGCCCCTGGCTTTGTGTAAGAAAACAGATGGACTCCATGGCTGAAAGGAAAAATTATGCATTCCAAAACCAATTTTAGCAGAAATTCTCAAAGAAAAAAAAATGCATAAAAGCAGTACTCCAAGGCAAAAATCATATGAAATTTACACATGAAATTTATACATTAAAATTATTACTTGTAGGTCAGACATAAATATTTTTAAAGTTTATAGGTAGAAATACGTTCCAAATCACTTGATACTTGTAGGGAAAAACAAATTTGTAAGTTGATAAGTTACCTATAGTTCCATGCTTTTTTTTAATCCTCACCTGAGGATATGTTTCCATTGCTTTCTAAAAAGAGAGTGGAAGGGAGGGGGAGAGACACACAGAGAGAAACATCAATGTGAGAGAGACACATTGGACTGATTGCCTCCCTCACGAGGGATCAAGGCTGAAACCAAGGTACATACCCTTGACTGGAATTGGAATCGAACCTGGGACCCTTCAATCCAACGGCCCATGCTCTATCCACTCAGCAAAACCGGCTAAGGCTAGGGTGGTTCCATGCTTTTTAACTACATTACATTTTCTTGGTTCTTAGATTTGTTATTCTGTTAAAAAACAAAAACAAAGCATGTTTGTTTTGAGCTATGTATTTTTATCAAGGCTCTTGTTCTGTTTGAGGAAATTTTTATATGAAAGGATGACTAAGCATGTCCTTCTCTTGTTCACACTTTTCATGAGACAGATGAAATATTCTGCAAATTTCAAACATATGCACCATCTGACTTTGGTGCACACAATTCATACGCTGAAAGGCAGTGCAGTTATGTGACTAAAAGGGACCAATCTGGCCAAAACCGGTTTGGCTCAGTGGATAGAGCGTCGGCTTGCGGACTGAAAGGTCCCAGGTTCGATTCCGGTCAAGGGCATGTACCTGGGTTGCGGGCACATCCCCAGTAGATGTGCAGGAGGCAGCTGATCGATGTTTCTCTCTCATCGATGTTTCTAACTCTCTATCTCTCTCCCTTCCTCTCTGTAAAAAATCAATAAAATATATTTAAAAAAAAAAAAAAAAAAAAAAAAAAAAAAAAGGGACCAATCTGGAGTCAGATATACCTTCCTTTCTCCCATGGGCTGGGTGAATATAGACAAATTATTTACTATCTCTGGTCTTCATTTTTCTTCTTTGTAAAATGAGGACAATACTTATGTACAAAGTTGTGATATGTATGTAGTAAGTATAGAAAGCTGTTAACCTAAACATACCACAGTACATCCATCTTTAAGAATTGAACATAAATTAGTAACTGGTTAGTTTTTTTCTTATGTATAAAGAAAAATCCATCCTATAAAAAGGGAAGAATATTTTTCCTAGTCTAGTCTCTTTTATGAGTTGATGCTAGTTCACATAATGACCACTAACGAAACAAGTGCTGGGGACATAAAGCAGGAGACTGTTAATTTGATTTTGAAGACAATAAAAGACTTCAACTAAAAAAGACAAATTATTTGAAAAAAATTACCCGATTTGCCAAATATCTAATTATGTGGGCACCAAATCAGTGGAAAGGTTTTGTACTCCTCCATTTTAAATCGTAGAATCTAGAAATAGACAAAGTTTTCTACTGAGAGTAAGAAATAGTAAGTTCAATATTTTGTAGTTTTGTGTGTTACATTTTAAAGGAATGCTTCCATACAATGAATTGTATTTTGTGTTGTGATGTGCTTGTGGTCCCAGGCCTTTTTTCCAATTTGGGATCTAGGTTAAATTAATATGTCCATCACCTCATGTATTAAGGACCCTTCTTTCCTGGTGATCACAGCAACACTGCTGATGTTGAGGGCCATCTTTTGGATGTCAAATACCTCTGCCTAACATGTTCCTCATATGTTCTCCTAGATGAAATATCTAGGCTGCATAAAACATGAAAAATGGACTGGGCAAAAAAAAATTTAAAGTGCTTTGATCAGCCGAAACCGGTTTGGCTCAGTGGATAGAGCGTCGGCCTGCAGACTGAAAGGTCCCAGGTTCAGTTCCGGTCAAGGGCATGTACCTGGGTTGCGGGCACGTCCCCGGTGGGAGATGTGCAGGAGCCAGCTGATTGATGTTTCTAACTCTCTATCTCTCTCCCTTCCTCTCTGTAAAAACTCAATAAAATACATATAAAAAAATTAAAGTGCTTTGATCAGGATTTGCTTCTATATTGACTATTAACTATAACTATATATACCAGCACTATCTAAGAGATACACCAGGTGAGCCACATATGTAATTTCAAATGTTCTATTAGCCACATTTTTAAAGTAAAAGTAAACAAGTGAAATTCATTTTAATACAATATATCTAAAATATAATTTCAACATGTAATTAATATAAAAACCTTATTAAGACATTTTTATTCTTTTTTTATATATCTTCAAAATCTGGTATTTTTTATTCATATTGCATGCCAATGCAGACTAGCCACAGTTTAAGTACTCAATAGACTTTTGTGGCTTCCTTATGGATAATAGGAGTGCATCTTGCTAATCTGCCTTAAGGAAAAAACATTGTTACACAGGGAAAGACATTTTCATTCTAGAATTTGTGATTGGTTATGACTTTTATTTTATATGTACTTTCCAAAATATATAAACTGGACGAGGGTTGCTTAATCTAGAACATGATATTTGAAAATCAATAGGCGACCACCTAGAGCAGCGGTTCTCAACCTGTGGGCCGCGACCCCTTGGGCGGTCGAACGACCCTTTCACAGGGGTCGCCTAAGACCGTCCTGCATATCAGATATTTACATGACGATTCATAACAGTAGCAACATGACAGTGATGAAGTAGCAACGAAAATAATTTTATGGTTGGGTCACAACATAAGGAACTGTATTTAAAGGGCCAGCAGGTTGAGATCCACTGACCTAGAGCTTGAGAGCATTAGGACCAAATATCAAATATCAGTGTAATTTCTAATTAAAATTACTCTGAAAGGAAAGTTCATATCTTAGACCTGAGGACACTCAAGATAGAAGCATAACTGTCTTTAAATGTCCCAGAAGACCAACATACATGCTCTTTGTTTGAAGGAAATTAATATTTTAAATGCATGTTGAGGACTCCTTTGTTTTCATTTAAATCCAGTGATAAGGATATCATGTTTCCTGAGAACTGACTTACGTTTCCACCCAGAGGAAAAGCCTCAACGCCCAGTTCCCTCATTCTGTAACTGTAGTCCTTGTATCTCATTCCCCTTCTGCAATGAGCCCCCCACCTAAACAGTTGGAAGTCATTAGGAATTCATCTCCATTCAACCTTCCAAATCTGTGCCAAGATTGCTACCAGAGGGCCAAGCAGCTCTTAGTTGTCTGTCCATCTGGGCTGAGCTGCACAGGCAGGCGACACTGAGTCTTTTCCCCCCATGACGGATTCTGAGTATCCGACTTCTTATTGGATTTCATTTTGATGACTTCTATTGCTTCATTAGTTAGATAGCATATGAAAAATGTCTGTAGTGGAATCACATTATTAACATGGATATTTCATGTCTTAATAGCTGTTTGGGTCACAATTTACAATATATTGTCAGCTGTGTATTAAATTTTTCAATAAATATGTTTCTCTCGAGCAAAACTAGCTTATTTTGATTCTTTTAAAATTTATCATAAATATGGGAGAAGATAACATATTAAATAAAACAATATTTAAAAATTGGACATAGTTTATGTGTTAACACACTACAGACAATTTATTGATATTAAGATATACTACGGGATGGTTTTCATTACAAGAAATCTGTGTTTTCCATTGTTTTGAAGAATTGTATCTATGAACATGTACTACTCAAAATGTAACCTGAAATCCTCCACTCTGTCCTATAAAAACAAATCACAAATAACCATCAGGCAGTATTTACTCTGTGACCTTATCAAGCCACAATACCTAGTGATAGATAACCTAAAGGTGAGAGATAGTTTGCCTTAAGGAGCTGTTTACAAGCAATTATCTAATCATCTTTTGATTCCTGTAAATTCCTGTCTTAGCATAATAATAACTTAAATAAATGCCAAAAGGGTCATAGATAGAAATGACATATGCTAGATTTTTTTACTTTTGAGGACTTCAGAAAGTAATACAATATCCAAATGACAATAGGGACATTTTATACTAGTATATTGGGAGAATATCTTTCATTGAACACTTATGTTCTTCTACTTAATTGCTCCTCCCATCTTACATGTCAAAATAAAAGAAATGAATCTAATTCTGCACTGTATCAGTCCCTAGAAACAGGATATTAAGTGCTCTGAATATACCAGAGAAGAGACTAAACAATTGGAACAGCTAGTTTGAAGATGCACTTTTCTCAGGCAACTTTCAAAGGGAAACAATGTCATTGGATAAAAAAGACAAAGCCATTTAAAATACTCGCAAAGTTTAGAAACAAACACATATACATATAAGTATATGTGTATCTATCATGAACAAATTCTGTGTGTATATATATATTCCTCCTCTCCAGACTGACGGCTGTCAGGGGGGGAAAGGGGTGGGAAGGGTAAAGGGTTTAAGCAAAGAAAAAAAAACAACTCATGGACACAGACAACAGTACAATGGTTGCTAGAGGGAAGGGGGAATGGAGACAAGTAGGAAAGGGTAAAGGGTAAAGGGGTGCTAAATGGTGATGGGAGGAGACTTGACGGGGTAAACACACAATACAATACACAGATGGTGTGTTGCACAATTGTATTCCTGACACCTATATACTTACATTAACCAATGCCACCCCAATAATTCAATAAAGAAATTTTAAAAATAATTTTAAAAAATAGCACCAATGCTGCAGCACGCACCAAGTAGAGCACTTTGTGTCTTTTAAGGTCACTTTTTATTTTAGATCACTTGGGAAACTAGGGTTTGCCTCTCTTGAATGACTTCCATGAAATCAGCATTCAGCAAGCCTGGCTTCCTGGCAGACAAGGGCACATTCAGCTCACATGTGAGGAAAGAGATCTCTCCAATGAGCAGGGCGCAGAGAGTGGGAAAAGTGGCAGCTCTGGTACAAAGGAGCAAAGAACGGTGGTGACTCACGCGGGCGGTGGGAGAGGGAAGCTGCCTCCATGCCTGCCACTGTATAGATTTCACAACTGGCACTTCGTTGGCAGATAACCCACCAGGGCACAGACCTTGGCAGTTTTAGAGAGGTAACCCTTATGCGAAGGGGAACTGTTCTTTAACAATGTCTCCAATATGTTTGCCACAAAAATTTCCTGTTTTCCCCTCTTAGGGAAAGAGGGGGGGAATGTCTGGAAAAGCATATTTTATTTCTCACGTTCCCCTTTATTGCTTGTTGCAAGGGCAACATTCATAGCTCATTGTGGGAAATGTCCTATATGGACAATGTGCTCTTCATAGTCCTTTAAAAACATGTAAATGGCATTTAATTATAGGACACAGTAACAATGGCTTTTATTAGCTCACTGCCTTTTTCTTTCGATTGAGGACGGACCGTAGCACAACTGGTTCTCCCTGGTAACCTGTTGTGTATGGTCAAGTCTGCGAGGTGGTCTCATTCCCAAAGGGGCCGTCTCTAACTGGAATGCGGGAGTCTGTCCAAGTGGCCCTTGTTCCACCCACACGCCACATCAGAAAGTGGCTGGGATGGTGGCCTTCCTGCTCCCATTTATATGACTATCAAAGCCTGTAATTTGTTATTCTCGGTACTCATCACTGACCATCAGAGGTGCCACCCTCTATATATGGTGCCTCATGTTTGAGGAAGAGAAAGGCATTGATAAAGAGAGTAGCAGGGAGTTTTATACTCTCATAGTGAGAAGCATTAAATCAGTGGTAGAAACAAAAAATGAAAATCTAACCTTGTTTTATGATGATTATAGAAACACCAGGAACTGTCCCAATACTGGAGGGTGGGGGGGGTGGGGAGTAGGGAAGTATATTTGAAAAATTTGCATTCCTGAGCATGCATAGTAGGCTGCCAGCTGGGACTGGTGGAAGCCCATTCAGAAATTTCAAGTCATAGCTCCTTTGGGAATAATGTGCTATTGTGCCTGCTAGCTCCAAGTCAGAAATGGCTTTTTCCCTTCCAGCTGGCAGGACTAATGGTGAATCACTTGCCTCTTTATATTTTTGCTCTTCTTATTTTGTTGGAGATTACTGACCATGATAGATGGCTGCATACAACTGGTAAAAGCAGAAAATAGCTGCTCCAGAGTAAAACAACAGGAAGAAAAAGTCAATATTACACTTTTGCCTTAGGTCTGCAGCTAAACTAGTCAGTTATGCTTGACCAGGAGTGGGAAATCAGTTTTCTATTTTGTACCTCAGATATCATTGTCTTTACTCATAATAGCAAGATCATATAGAAATCAAGGAAAATTGTTTCTACAGAACTAGCAAATACTTATAAGCTTGACTGAATATGGCTTCATTTTTAAAAGCTGTTTTGAATTATAAAATATTATTACATATATTATATTTATTTATATCTTATATGTCCACTATATATATGTATATATATGTATATATATATGTGTGTGTGTGTGTGTGTGTGTGTATACATATATATATGTATAGTATTGTATACTTTTTATTTTTAGGATTTATCATGTTTTTAATTAACCAATTACTTATTAATCATTTATCAACAGTCTTCCATGCTAAATTAAGCCCTGAGAAAACAGGGAGAAGCCCATTTTTTAAAAAATTTATATTTATTGTTGAAAAAAATTTTTTATATTCATCCAATTTATTTTTTTCCAGGTAAATATGTGTTTTATTTTATTTCATTATTGTTTAAAGTTTTACATATGTCTCCTTTTTCCCCATTGACCCCCTCCCCCCCACCACCACTCCTACCCACGGGCAAGCCCCCACCACCCCAGTGTCTGTGTCCATTGGTTATGCCAATATGCATGCATACAAGTCCTTTGGTTGATCTTTACCCCACCTCCCCCCACCCCCGCCATTTGTCTCAATATATTTTTGTTCATCAGTTTGTGTTGATCATTATATCCCACATATGAGTGAGATCATGTGACATTTATCTTTCTCTGACTGGCTTATTTCACTTAGCATAATGCTCTCCAGTTCCATCCATGCTGTTGCAAATGGTACAAGTTCCTTCTTTTTTATAGCGGCATAGTATTCCATTATGTAGATGTACCACCGTTTTTTAATCCACTCATCTGCTGATTAGGCTGTTTCCAGATCTTAGCTATGGTGAATTGTGCTGCTATGAACATAGGGGTGCATGTATCCTTTCTAATTGGTGTTCCTGGTTTCTTGGGATATATTCCTAGGAGTGGGATCACTGGGTCAAATGTGAGTTCCATTTTTAACTTTTTGAGGAAACTCCATATATTTTCCCCCAATGGCTGCACCAGTCTGCATTCCCACCAACAGTGCACAAAGGTTCATTTTTCTCCACATCCTCGCCAGCATTTGTCATTTGTTGATTTGTTGATGATTAGGGACTTTGAGCTCTTTTTCATGTCTCTTGGCCATCTTTATATGGTCTTTGGAGAGTGTCTAGACAGGTCTTTCGCCCATTTTTTAAAAATATGTTTTTATTGATTTCAGAGGTGAAGGGAGAGGGTAGAGAGAGATAGAAACATCAATGATGAAAGAGAATCATTGATCGGCTGCCTCCTGCACTCCCCCTACTGGGGATCAAGCCCGTAACCCAGGCATGTGCCCTTGACCAGAATCAAACCCGGAATCTCTCAGTCCGCAGCCAATGCTTTATGCATTGAGCCAAACCAACTAAATCCACATTCCACTTTTTAGAAACAGAATGATCACTTGGCCATTTAACTGGGGCACTTGTCAGTTTCTAGGTCCAGTAGCTTCATGCCTTCCCAAGTCCATCTCTAATAGGGATGCTCTGAATGCTTGTGAATGAGTGGGGCCTGGGATGGACACTTAACCCCAGAGCTCCCACCATCCAGGGGAGCTGCAGGACCCATAACCACAAGTGGGCCTGCATGTGCACTGGTTAGCAGTGAGCTACTATCCCCCGTGTTAGCACCCTGGAGGGAACTCTAATGCCAGCAGGAGTGGATGTGTCAATGGGGAGAAAACGTGGCTTGTCACCAATGGCCAGCTGAGTGTTGCCGGTGGTGTCAAATGTGGAATCTGACAGTTGCAAACCTGCACTACCTGAGTGTGTTATGCTGCCCCTGGCTGGATGCCCTGCAGTTGGAGAAGAAGTTAGGCCCATCCCCGGTGCTGGAGCAATCACTTTTTTTCAGCATTAAAGGGTTTGTAGGCTGCTGGCCATCACTGGCCCCAGATGCGGGCTATGAGGTGGTCCCTGGTGGTCCCCCAGAAGGGATAGTCCAGGGCTAGCAGGAGCCCTGGGGAAAGAGGTTCCTTTCTGCTGACCATCAGCGTTCCCTAAGGCAGGCTGAGGTGGGTTTGGGGGCCAGTGGGATGATCTGAGGTGAGGCAGTGGTCCTGCAATGCAAGTGGGCCGGTGGAGGGACTGCGGGGTGCTTATGCTCCACACTGTATTGGTTTTGGTAAACTGGCAGGAATCTTATGCTGGCACCTGGAGAAGGTGTGATTATGGCACCATAAGAAAGGGGAGTAGTGTCCATTTAAATACCATACATACCTAGAGTCTGCTGAGCAGTCAAATCTGCAGCTACCTTGTCTGTGGTGCTAGCAGGGACCTGCACAGTTTGAGGGCCAGGGGCAGGGTGTCTGCCATTGCCCAGCCCGGCGAAGAGAAAGAAGGGGCAGGTTGATTGGCACTGCAGTTGGCCATGACCTCCGTTTTGTCCCCCACGGTCTTTTCACTCTGATACTCAGTGTTCTCCAAGATGCCAAGTGTTTGTCAACAGCAGTACAAGCCCACGGAGGAGCGGGGAAGCTCACCTCACCCGCAGAACAGTGGTGGCAATGGTAGCACAAGTGGTACGGACACTTGGCATTTGCAGGACTTCCTGCTGGTAGAGGCCAGTGGAGAATCAATTGCTCCTCGCTGGGAGGAACAACTCCTTACCCTCTCTCTCACCCTCTTCCCTCTCTAAATTCAATTTTTTAAAAATCCTGAACAGTGCAAAACCAAGAAAAGTTTTTGTTGCAGTCTATGAAAGTCTCCTTACATGTTGTTATCAAGTTTCTAGAACTTTAGAGCCTTTGAATTTTAGAGTAGGAAATCAGCTCAGAATTAAATTATCAAAGTGCTTATTTTTTTACCTACAAAAACAGACCCACTAAGTGCCCATCAGCAGACGAGTGGATTAAAAAACAGTGGTACATCTACACAATGGAATATTACGCTGCTGTAAAAAAGAAAGAACTCTTACCATTTACAACAGCATGGATAGACCTGGAGAGCATTATGCTAAGTGAAATAAGCCAATTAGAGAAACATAAGTATCACATGATTTCACTCATTTGTGGAATATAATGAACAACATAAACTGAGAAACAAAAACAGATCCAGAGACAGAGAAGCATCGATCAGATGCCAAACCTCAGAGGGAAAGCAGGGGAGGGTGGGCATGGGGGGAGTATTGGAGGGGGGGGGGTAATAGGTCAACCAAATAACTTGTATGCATATAAGCATAACCAATGGACACAGACAATGGAGGGGTGAAGGCCGGGAATGGGGAGAGGGGACAGGGGAAGTCTGGGAGAGGACAATGCGGGGAAAAGGGGACATATGTAATACTTTCAACAATAAAGATTTAAAAAAAAAAAACAACAAAAAAAAACAGACCCAGCCCTAACCGGTTTGGATCAGTGGACAGACCATCGGCCTGCGGACTGAAGGGTCCCAGGTTCAATTCCGGCCAAGGGCATCTACCTTGGTTGCAGGCATATCCCCAGTAGGGAGTGTGCAGGAGGCAGCTGATTGATGTTTCTCTCTCATCGATGTTTCTAACTCTCTATCCCTCTCCCTTCCTCTCTGTAAAAAAATCAATAAAATATTTAAAAAAATAAAAAAAAACAGACCCAGAGAAGTTTACAAGGTCACACAGTTAAAATGATAAAAACAGACCCCCGGTATTGCTGACAACAATCAAGGCTTAACTACAACAAGATTGCGCACAAAGACCACTAGGGGGTGCACCAAGAAAGCATAAAAAATGCGGAGACAAAGAAACAGGACAAAATTGTCAATGGAGGATATTGAGTTCAGAACCACATTTTTAAGGTCTCTTAAGAACTGTCTAGAAGCCACCGATAAATGTAGTGAGATCCTCAAGAAATCTAATGAGACCCTCGATGTTATGATAAAGAACCAACTAGAAATTAAGCATACACGGACTGAAATAATGAATACTATACAGACTCCCAACAGCAGACCAGAGGAGCGCAAGAATCGAGGCAAAGATTTGAAATGCGAAGAAGCAAAAAACACCCAACGAGAAAAGCAAAATGAAAAAAGAATCCGAAAATACAAAAATAGTGTAAGGAGCCTCTGGGACAGCTTCAAGCATACCAACATCAGAATTATAGGGGTGCCAGAAGATGAGAGAGAGCAAGATATTGAAAACCTATTTGAAGAAATAATGACAGAAAACTTCCCCCACCTGGTGAAAGAAATAGACTTACAGGTCCAGGAAGCGCAGAGAACCCCAAACAAGAGGAATCCAAAGAGGACCACACCAAGACACATCATAATTAAAATGCCAAGAGCAAAAGACAAAGAGAGAATCTTAAAAGCAGCAAGAGAAAGAAACTCAGTTACCTACAAGGGAATACCCATACCACTGTCAGCTGATTTCTCAACAGAAACTTTGCAGGCCAGAAGGGAATGGCAAGAAATATTCAAAGTGATGAATACCAAGAACCAACAACCAAGATTACTTTATCCAGCAAAGCTATCATTCAGAACTGAAGGTCAGATAAAGAGCTTCACAGATAAGGAAAAGCTAAAGGAGTTCATCACCACCAAACCAGTATTATGTGAAATGCTGAAAGGTATCCTTTAAGAAGAGGAAGAAGAAGAAAAAGGTAAAGATACAAATTATGAACAACAAACATGCATCTATCAACAAGTGAATCTAAGAATCAAGTGAATAAATAATCTGGTGGTCATAATAGAATCAGGGACATAGAAAGGGAATGGACTGACTATTCTTGGGGGGGAAAGGGGTGTGGGAGATGCGGGAAGAGACTGGACAAAAATCGTGCACCTATGGATGAGGACAGTGGGTGGGGAGTGAGGGTGGAGGGTGGGGCGGGAACTGGGAGGAGGGGAGTTATGAGGGGAAAAAAGAGGAACAAATGTAATAATCTGAACAATAAAGATTTAACAAAAAAGAATGAGATCTATATGATCTTTGTAACTTTTCTAATAAATCTAAAATTATCACAAAATAGTTATTTAAAACTCAAGATGAAATCATTGAATAAAATTAAGTCAATCATGTCGTATTTAGCAATACCAGATAGAATGATTATGAAAAGACAGTAATGACAATGATGATAATAAAGAAATAACTATGCATGTCTTCTATGTTAGTAGGAAAACATGAAAAATAAGAGCAAATTATGTTGGCGTAAATGGCAAAGAACTTTACTGATTCTGTTTTCAGGGAAGTAGCAATGAAGTGCCATAGCGTGCCCCGGAGGTAATGTACACGATGTTACACATCAGCCCAGTAATGCCAACCTTAAGACGTGGGCCCAGAAGCCCACAGTAATACGTGCATTTCCAACGCTGGCACAGGTGTTAGTTGTGAAAGCCACTGGCCTGGCCTGGAAGCCTAACAGTGCCCCAGGCGCCTCACGGGAAAAAAAAGATAAAAACACATACTGTGCCTATTGTTCATATTTCATTTCACTCTCATTTTCCTCCCTACACTCCAATTGTTTTATCTAAAAGTATATCTTTGGAGGATTCATACACACATCACCAAAATCAAGCACCTATATGTTAATGAACTTTCCTCTCAACACATCAGCAGAAAGGATGTCAATGTGATATGCCTGATTTTTACTCCACTTATGGTAGCTTTTCCATTTATTAATCCAACCTACATTTTCTCACTGGGCTATGATTATAAGGAAATCCCTTTGGTATATACTTTCCTCCCAAGCTTGAAGATCATGCTTCTTCATGAACATTGGAAAAAAAATTAAGTTGGATGGGAACTTGGTGTCCAATGCCTTTCACGTGTTGAGGAGGCAGGAAACTGTGTCATGAAGAGACAAAATGACTCGCCCAGGAGTAACGTGAGCTCAGTTGATTTGTCATATGAACATGACATCATATTCCCTGAGACTCGTTCTCTTTCTTTTTAACTGGAACACACCTTTAACGTGCTTTTTGCCATGTTTAGAATTTTTAAGCCTCATCTTTTTCAGCGAGGACTTTATCTTCCTGAGACTATTCACACGCAACCACACTGATCTTTTGGTTTAGCTTTGGTCATGTGCCCACATTCCATGATTTTTCCAAATCCCTTCTAGGTTTCTTTAGGTACCTCCCTCTTTAAAATGTTAGAGCATTTTAAAATGATTACTTAGCTAAGATTCTGCCCCTTCAGCTCATTCCAAGTTATCTCTGTTACCACGAAGCCCATTCCTTTATAGCAGCATGCTTGTGCCCTAACCTTTCATTCCCATGCTTTCCTGTTACTCGCTAATCCTCCTCCTCACCAAGCCCTGTGCAGCCCTGCAGCCTCTACCCAACACTGCTGCCCTTTCCACATTGTCAATTTGTTCTTCAGTGATGATGAAAATTAGGGGGAGAGCCTTTCTTCCTCTGAGAGGACTCACACTTGCTTGGAGGATTCTTTTCCATTTCCACTGTTTCTCAGCAATGCCCAAGACTGGGTGTGAGAATTTGTTTAAGACAGTGATTTAGTATTGCAAAGCCTAGATGGCTGCTCATGTAACCCACCTTCTCCACAGTCAGCCTTATTGGTGATAAAGATGGTATGTATTTTTTCTTTTCTATCTGTGTCCTTTCTGTCTACTTCGCACTGTTAGCTCAGGCAGGGAAAAGCGGATGTTACCTCTTGAGCTCCATGTATCCCCATACTTGGGACCCACATTTGCAAACACTGACTGCCTCCAATGCCTGTGGTAAAAGCATGTTATTCCTTTCCATGGGATCTATTGTCCTGCAGCCCTCTCATGCTCCCTCTCATCTCCTCTATCTGTAGAATCCAGAGATCTACCTCAGCTGGATGTGGTATATACTCAACATTGGTTTCTCACCATCCGTGTCCGCAGTGGGGAGAGGTGAGGGGACTCCTGGGATGAGTGAGGAGGGTAGACACTGTGGGATTCCAGAGCTGATGCGGCAATGGTCTTGATAAGGGTGTGGACCACATTCTCACATACAGGCACTTACTCACAGGAAATGAACAGAACATGTACCGCCAGAGTTTCTTTCTCTTTCACCAAGGCTGACTCCGTGGAGCCTTAAGAACTACGAGGATCTTTATTGAGAGCTGAATAGTATGACTCATTACATTTAGGTTTTTAAGCTGCAAGACAACTGGCTGGATTTTGTAGGACAGAACAGGCCTTGAGGAGAAACCAGCTTTACCTTCAGGCTGTAGTGAGTACAAGGACTGATTTGGTTAATAGTAGAAAATCTTGGGATAGTATTCCCTTCCCTCCTTCTGATCTGTGATGTGTATTAATCTTAGCCCATTCAAGTTTGATATAGCCTGGAAAAAGCCTCTTCCTCTTTATTCTCCTTTCCCATTTGGCTTCAACACCTATTAAAACTGTGCCTTTATTCTGGGACAGAGATGGACAATAAAAGCCCGTGATAGGATTACAAATGTAAGAAATTCCAATTGTCTTTTCCATCTCCTCTGTAGGTGCTTCTTGATCTTCTGTCTTCACCCCTTTAACAGAGTCAAGACTGAGTTGGTACTAATTATTTACACCCGAGTGTGGCTGAGTTTCAGAGACAAGCTCAGGCATGCTGGGACAGCAGCCAGCTTACTCCCTAGGGGCCCTAGTGCTGAAGGAATGAGT
Source organism: Myotis nattereri (assembly GCF_964212035.1). Lineage (NCBI taxonomy): Eukaryota > Metazoa > Chordata > Mammalia > Chiroptera > Vespertilionidae > Myotis > Myotis nattereri. Next base: position 15,558,105 of record NC_138086.1, on the reverse strand, counting down.
GTGTGTGACTGAAATGCCAGGCTGTAGATTTTAACAGTGCTGCCTCTAATCCTTTATAATTATCCTGTATAATAAAAGCCCAGTGACTGAACGCGAAACGACCGGTCAACCAGTCACTACGATGTGCACTGACCACTAGGGGGCAGATGCTCAACATAGGAGCTGCCCCCTGGTGGTCAGTGTGCTACCATAGTGGGAGCACTACTCGGCTGACCAAGATGAGCCTCTGCTCCCGCTGTGAACCCCGGGCCAATGGGCAGGAACCCTGGCTGTGATCATAGCCTCCTCAGCCCAGGCTCCTCCTCCTTGCTCCCTGTTGCCTCCTCGCAGAGCTGACCCCAGGGGCTGGGAGGCAGGTTTGTGGCTGCCCTGGGACTGAGATCTACTCCCCTGCCTCTCAGTGCTATTGTCCCTAGGCCTGGCCCAGACTGGGTCCCTTAGAGAGGGGAGTGCTCCGGCTCCATGGAAGATGCCAGACCAGGGAGCAGCCGCTCAGAGGGCGGGTCCACAGCCGCTCAACTGACCAGAATGAGCAGTGGTCCCACAGCAAGAGATCCCGGCAGGCCATACTCCCCATTAGTGCACAAATTCCATGCACCAGGCCTCTAGTACAGATATAATAATTCACACAAGGACTAAATCAATTTGCAAGCTACACTGGAAACACCATGCTTCACATTTTGTAAAAGTTCCCTTCTATTCCTGCTTTAAGAGACTTTTTATAAAATCACGAATGGAGATTACATTCATTCAAATGATTTTTCTGAATCTTGAGATAGGTATGTATTTTTGTCCCTTTGGTTATTGATATTAGAAATAAATTGATGAATCTTTGAATGTTAAGTGAACCTAGCATTTCTGGAATAAACTCCACTTGGCATCACTTTATATTTGACTTGCTAGTATTTTGCTGAGGATTTTTGCATTTATGTTCATGGGGGATACTTATCTGTGATTTCTTTTCTGATTTTTTTTTGTGTGTATGTGTGTTTGTGTGTGTGTGTGTGTGTGTGTGTGTGTGTGTGTGTGTCTAGTTTGGTATCAGTGTGATGCTGGTCCCACTTAGAAGAGCTGGGAAATCTTCACTCCTGTTCAATTTTCTGGAAAAGTTTATGTAAAATAGTAATTCTTCCTTCAATGTTTATGAATATTCACCAGCGAAGCCGTCTGTGCCTCGAGTTCTCTTTATGGGAAAATTTGTAACTACAAACTCAATTTATTTAGTAGACATAGGGAGGCTATTCAGGACATCCATACTTTTTTTTTTTTTGAGTGAGCTTAGTTGATATCCTTCAAGTTATCTGTCTATTTTATCCAAGTTGTTGAATTTATTGCATAAACTTGTCCTTAATATTCTTTATTTTTCTTTTCTATCTTTAGAATCTGTAGCAATTTCACTTTTCCTATTCCTAATGTTGATATTCTGTATTATATTGCTTTTTTTCCCTTGTAAGTCTGGCTAGCAGTTAATCCATTTGAATCATCTCAAAAAAAACCAGCTCTTGATTGTATTGATTTTCTTTATTGGTTTTGTTCCCAATTTTCTTCTAAATACTACTTTAGAGAAAGTCCACAAATTTTTATATGTGTATTTTTATCAGTTCAAAATTTCTAATTTTCTTTTGATTTCTGTTTCTGATCCATGGGTTATTTAGAAGTGTGTTTAGTTTCCAAATATTTGGGGATTTTCACAGAGATCTTTCTCTTACTGAATTTCCCCACCCAATCCTTACCCGAGGACATGCTTTCATTGATTTTAGAGAAAGAAGAAGGGCAGGGGGGATGGGGGGTGGGGGAGAGAAACATCAGTTGGTTGCTTCCAGTAAGTGCCCCAACCAGAGATCAAACCCAAACCTCGGTATGTGCCCCAACCGGGAATTGAACCCATGACCTTTCAGGGTACAGGATGATACTCCAACCAACTGAACCACACCGGTTAGGACTGATTTTTAACTTACGCTATTGTGGTCAGAAAATATACATGGATGACTTGAATTCTTTTGAATTTATTTGGACCTCTATTATGACTTTGAATATGGTCTATCTTGGTAAATATGTGTACATGTGATAAGAATATGTATTTGTGGTTGGGCATAATGTTCTACAAATGTAAATTTTGCCAAGTTGTTTAATGATGTTTTTCAAATTTTCAATATCCTTACTACCTTTTTCTCTACTTGTTCCATCAATTATTGAGAGAAAAATATTGAAATCTCCAACTGCTATTATGACTTTGTCTGTTTCTCTGTTGAGTCTGTCAATATTTGTCTCATGTAGTCTGAATTCTTTTATTATGTATATTAATGTCTAGAACTATTATACCCTCTTGATGAATTGACCAATTTTTCATTATGAAATTACTTTCTTTGTACCAGGTAGTATTCTTTATTCTAAAATCTACATTGCTATTCATATGGCTACTCCAGCTTTCTTTTGATTAGTGCTAGCATTGTGTTTATCATCCCCAAACTTGTAACCTATTTGTGTTTTTATATTTCAAGTACATTTTTTATAGGCAGCATCCAGTCGTGTCTTATTTATTTATCCATTTGAAACCTCTGCCTATTAACTATGGTGTTTAGACTACTTACACATTTGTGTTTATTAATTTTCTCACCAGTTCTTTATTCCCTTTGCAATATTTTCTGCCTTCTCTGGGATTAATTGAATACATTTTATGATTTAATTTTATTTCATGTGTTGGCTTATTACCTATAAATCTTTCTTCTGTTATTTTAGTGGATGATTTGGGGTTTATAGTATACATCTTTAGCTCATTCCACTCCACCTTAAAATTATATCATTTTTTCCATAGTATAAGAACCTCATAATAATATGCTTCCTTTTTTTCTGCTCCAGCCTTGAGGCTAACATTGACATACTTTTAATTTTTCCATGTGTTATAAACTCCATAATACAGGTTTCTTAACTTGTGTTTAAATAATCAATATATTTTAAAGAGTTTTGCATAATAGAAAAAAATCTCATTTTTACCCCTGTAGTTATAATTTCTCATGCTCTTCATTCCTTAGTGTAGATCGTTTCCCTCCGGTATCATTTTCTTCTGCCTGAAGGTCTCTCTTTACCACATCTTGCGGTGCAGGTGTACTTGACATGAATTATTTATCCTTTGCATGTCAGAAAAAGTCTTCATTTTGCCTATGTTCTTGAAACTGGATAAGTTGAGTTTTTTTCTTTCAGTATAATAAAGTTATTGCTCCGCCATATTCTCACTTGCACTGTTCTGAGAGCTCTATTGTCCTTATCTTTGTTCATTTTACCTAGTATTTCATTTTTCTCTGAGTGCTTTTAGGTTCTCCTTTTCTAGTTGGTTATGAGCCATTTAATTACAATGTGCCTTGATGTAGTTTTCTTCATATATATTATATCTCAGGCTTACTGAGTTATTTAATCTGTGGGATTATAATTTTCATAAAATTTGGAATATTTTTAAGCATTTTTTCAAAAACATTTTTTATCTCATCTTCCCTTCTGTGATTACAAATATATTTGTATATTAGCCTGCTTAAAATTGTACCACAGCTCACTAACGCTTTTTTTTTTTACTTTTTGTTTGATTTCCTTTGTTCCATATATTTCATTTTTGATAGTTTCTATTGCCATGGCTTCAGTATGCTAATCTTTCTTTCTGCCATTTATTCCATCTGGTGTTTTTTTTATTCTAGAAATTTGATTAGGGTCTATATTTATAACTTCCATGTCTCTACATAACATTTTGAATACATGAAATTTTGTGGTAACTGTTTTAGCGTTCCTGTTTGATAATTCTAACGCATGTGTCAGTTCTAGGTTAGTTTTCCTAAATAGATATATTTCCTTTTATGAGTCAGGTTTTTCTGCTTCTTTATATGCCTAGTAATTGTTTATTAGATGGCAGGCATTATGAAATTTACCTGGTTGAGTGCTGTATGTGTTTGTATTTCTATAAATATTCTCAAGCCCTGTTCTGTTATGTTGTTAGTTTTGTTTCTTGAGAAATTTATTCATTCAGGTGCTGCTTTGAAGATTTGTTAGGGACCAAAGCAGGATGTCTTACAGAACTTCTGATATTAAGATGTATTCTCTCTCTTTGTATCTCTCTCCTTTTTGGTATTCCATCCTAAAAACTCTAGATACTTTGATCCCCTCAGAATCTCAGCCCCATCTTCTAAACTCAGGGAGTCTGCCAATCTCCACATGCGTTCTCCCTCCTTTCACTACAGTTTGGAAATTCTCTGAAGACAGTCATAGGGATCATCCCTTTATTTCCCATCTCTCAGGGATCCCTTTGTTGCCTGATGCCAATGCCTTGAAAACCACTGTGTCATATATTTTGTCAGTTCTTAATTGTTTCAGGTGGAAGGATAATTCTAATTTTTTTTTACTTCATGTTGAATGGAAACAGAAGTATATAACATTTTGTAAAGGAAAAATATTCTCACAATTTCAAAGAACTGACTAGGAACCAAATTGTGAAAAATCAATTATTTTTTAAGTAAAGTATTGGCTGTATGATAGGTTTTTGCATTCAGAATTAGAAAATAATTAAATAAATATAACTTTCACAGTACTGTGCAATAAGAATTATTGTTCACAATGAAACCTTAAGTTATTAAGAGAAACTGAAATATATCTTGAGACATCAGAAATGTTAGATTACTTTGGCGGAGCTTTAGCATTTTAAATTATCTTGTATTCTAATATATGTCATACATTATTCTCTCTATATATATATACATATATTTAACTTTCACTTGAAGAGAATACTTGAATCATTTTTCTGTTATTTAGGATAAAGTCTGGGACTACTTATCCAAAAGGGCTTAATTATTTTACACACTTTTCTAACAAGTTTATTTTCTCTCTATACTCTGTGTCTCCTGAGTGGTTTTTATTAACATTTTATAGTTAAAGAAAATATCATAGTTTTGAGTTTCATATTTTTAGTTTTTTGCTCTTTTTCTTAAATTTTTTTTGAGAAAGTATATTTTAGTGTACAATTTTTTCCTGTTTTTATAAACTATTAATAAATCATATACTGCAATGTGAATGCCAGTATGCAAGAAGATATTGAAAATGATAAAATAGTTCATTAAACAGTATTCATTTTTTTTGAATATATTTTATTGATTTTTTACAGAGAGGAAGGGAGAGGGATAGAGAGTTAGAAACATCGGTGAGAGAGAAACATCGATCAGCTGCCTCCTGCACACCGCCTACTGGGGATGTGCCTGCAACCAAGGTACATGCCCTTGACCGGAATCGAACCTGGGACCCTTCAGTCCCCAGGCCGACTCTCTATCCACTGAGCCAAACCGGTTAGGGCAGTATTCATTTTTTAAAGGTTTTATATATATGTGTGTGTATATATATATATAATTTTTTTCACCTCTCTACAGAAAGGGTCACTGTTGCTAAGCAACAATGACTGCATAGAAATAGATATACAAAATCCTGTGGACATTAGTTTTTTGCCTGTGTTTTAGCTTTTGAAAGTAAGCTAAAATTTCTCCTTCTTTAAAAAAAAAAATAGCTCTAGCAACAATGTAAATAAGTTAGGAAGAGATGCTAGCAATGATAATAATACTATCTAAAACAACCAAATTTAACACTCAAAACAAAGCAGATATTTAGGTGGCTTTTACATAAGTTGGTGGTGAGCAATTCATAGCCACTTTGTGCAAAGAGAAAGCCCTTGATTGTATTTTAAGGAGAATATTTAGAGAGCTACTTCCATGTTGCTCCTTCTCAAATATGCTGGAAGCCTAACATCTACTACTAAACACCAATGACAACTTTATCATTAATGATCTTTTATTTTGGGGGGAAGTAACTTATCTAAATTGTAAAAAATATCTATTGTTTCTCTGTGGAATGCTGTAAGGCTATGTTCATTTTGGATAACAAGAAATTGATCTTTTTTTGTAAATTAGTCTTTATGTAAAAATCATTTCTGACTATTGACATTTGTGCTTTTATTTAATGCCACAGATATCACCTAATTATCTCTAACCTAGATGTGTCATGTATGTACAAGTTTATATTTAAGTTCTATAATTTCTGTCCAGTGGTTGGCAAACTGCGCCTCTCGAGCCACATGCGGCTCTTTGGCCCCTTGAGTGTGGCTCTTCCACAAAATACCACGTGCGGGCGCGCATGTACAGTGTGATTGAAACTTCGTGGCCCATGCACAGAAGTCGGTATTTTGTGGAAGAGCCACACTCAAGGGGCCAAAGAGCTGCATGTGGCTCGAGAACCACAGTTTGCCGACCACTGGACACCATTCAGATGTTTGAGGATTTGCAGATTTTTGTCACATTTTCCTCAAATGCTCCTCTTAGTTGCTTTCTTTGAATTGATATTTAATTACATATTTATAGGGTATATTATCATTTATAGGAGGCTATTGCCTACACTTTCTCATATGAGACTATGAGGCAGGTGATATGGTTTACATTTTTTAGATTAGAAAACTGATGCCCAACTGGTTGAGCAAACTGGTTATGTTTCCCACTAAGTAAGTGGTGGAATCTAGATCTAAATGAAGAAAATATCAATAAAATGTGCTCAATCTACAAAATTACTATACACTTATAGAACGTTTTTTGGCCCTAGTCAGTTTGGCTCAGTGGATAGAGCATCAGCCTGTGGACTGAAGGGTCTGGGTTTGATTCTGGTCAAGGGCACATACCTCAGTTGCAGGCTCTTCCCTGGCCAGGGCCCTGGTCAGATCACATGCAGGAGGCAGTCAATCGATGTGCTTCTCTCATATCAATGTTTCTCTCTGTCTTTCCCTCTCTCTTCCACTTTCTCTAAAATTCAACGGAAAAATATCCTCAGGTGAGGATTAAAAAAATAAATCAATAAAATAAAATAAATTAAAAAAAATATTTTCTATTTTTTGGTTCAAGAAGTGCAGGCTTATCAAAATATGAAATTACGTATTTGAACCCAAGCTTCACAGAAGGGGTTTAAGATGAATCAATATATTTGTTAACTAATAGCTAAATCTGGGCAACTCACTTTTTCCTGACATTTGTTTCATTTATTTTCAACAACATTTCTCATTTTGTTTTGCTTGCTTGTTCACATGTCACTGATGCACTATAAAAACTTAGCACCACTACATTTAAGGTTTTGTAATGGTCATACCACAATCTTACTATTAACGACAGTGAGAACCACCAAAGAAATGCTTAGAACAAAAAAATTTAAAGTGTAAAAGGGTAGTATCACCATAACCCTCAGTTATAACTAGAAAGTCACTGAGTACAATTCGAAATTAGTAGCCACGTGAAATGAAGATATGTTTAATTTTACAAAAGCATAATTTTATGAAGCTATATTTTCACCAAATTTTCCAAGCTATTAGTAATGTGTACTTAAAATGTTTTAAGATTTGACACCTTTTGTGGCCTATTTTTGTTATAAATGAAAGTCAGGTTATCCAGTAATTTAAAAAATATAGTCACCATTAGCTTGAACTGTATTTGAAATATACCAGCTTGAAATCTGGGTCTAGGAAGTGGGGGTTCCACATAGTAGTAAATATTTTGGTGCAAAAGAGGTTAAAAAAATGAAAGGAGGTTGAGAAAAAATATATGAGGGCATTGTGGTAGGTGGCTCATAGCATGTCTGGGACAGAGAAGATGTTTCATAAATATTGGTGGGTTTATTAACTGAATGAATGAACAAATTTTTGCATAAATGAGGATCGTTTTTGCCATCTGCTAACTCATAAAAACTTCTGAGAGATAGTCAAAGAAAATTTGCTTGGATGCCTTTCTTTCTTCCTTTTCAAAATTACCTACTTCATATCCCCACCTTTACTCCTGCCTATAACCAAAATTCTCAATTTCCAATGAGTAAACTTGATGTTAATTAGTGTTACTCTGTAACAGGCACTTGCATTTTAAATTCCTGACATAATTTTATTCAGTGTCATAAAATTTTGTTTAAAAACACCCAATAGAACATAGGAAATTACTTGGAGATAAGGAAGGGAGATTGGTTACCATTATCAGGTATTAGCTCACTTAAGACCTTTAAATTTACAATTTCTTCACCTACTCTCTGTAGGCCCCCAATTGACTCTTTTCAAGTTCTTATGTCAGGATAATAGTCCACCAAAGAAGTGGAAAAGCTATGTCGGCAGTGATGGCTTTTATCATTCAGCTATAAGTCCCTTCAGTATGTGAGACACCAGGCTTAACTTAATAAATTACAGAGGGACTCACAAGATTTAAGAACAATGTAGGAACTGCTCAGTGGCTTAATTTAAAGCTCTAACTTGATTTGATTCAATGCCAAAAGTACTATGAAGGGGCACTGTTCTGAATACTGTTGGCAACTCCAAACAAATGCAAACTATGATTTATATCCTCAAGGAATTTATAGTCTATTCAATGAGACAGGACATGTCTAACTTATCACAGTTTTTGAAAATTCAGAGTTCAGTACAATTTCTTAATCAAAACTCTAGAAAAAGTGTAAAATAGGATAAAGTGTATGTCTTCTCTTCACCCTTACTACAAACAACACACACACACACACACACACACACACACTCCTTTGATACTTTCTGCCAAACAAACAAAAACAGCAAAAAAGACACAAAAATAAATTTAAAAAAACCCACAAGCAAGCATGCATCAAATACTTGTATAACTTTTTCATTTGGACAGTAAATAAGATGAGTAGTTGAGAGCATCAAAGCATTTGTGAGTTTTGTGTGCTTTGAGAGGAAACGTTTGGGGATATCAGGGATATCAGTGACTGTGATGATAGCTGGCAGATATGAAAGGATTTACAGACTGGTATAGAAGCGACGACACAGTGGGTGAAGTGTTCAGGAGGGAGGTCAGCTCAAATGCAGACCTGTGAATATTCCATGATCTTTGAGACCCAGGAAGAGATCAATATCTTGGGAGGAGGACATAGAAAAATAGCACTAATCTTAACTTTATAATATTTTAGAAAAATGGCTTCTTTCTGTAGAAAGGAGAGAAATCGATGGTAAAAATGGCTGGGCCCCATCCAGACCTGGAACATATTTTGGGTCAAAACTCTGGAACACACTTAGAATGAAGAGATGGCACTGCCTGCCCTGATGCACTACTGTAAGCTAAGTTTTGTTTTTAGAGATTGTTTGTTATCACAGTGGGAGAAAAGCCACTTGAACTCTGACGGGAGCACATGGCAGAACTGAGAGGTGGCAATGCTTGTTGGGAATATTTGGGGAGCGTGCCCCAAGTAGTTTCATGTTTTAAGCATTGAACTCATAGCCACTTCTGGCAACTGGACCTAAAGTTGGAAGTATGGAGAAAGATGAGGTAACTAGAGTCTGTAAACGATACACCAGAAATTGGTGACTGTAAGAGTGATTCTCAAACTGTGTTAAAAAAAAAATTCTAGGGCTCTGGGAAGGTATCTTGGGTACTTTCCGGGGGTAAAGAATTTCTCTGATTTCACTGCAATTAAGAAGTTATGCCTTTATATATCTTATATGTGGAGATTCTATAGAGACTTTCACTTCAAAAAAGAGTTGTGGCCTTTCCTGAGATTAATCTGAGAATAAATCTGAGAACCAGACCTGAACCTCCCACAACTTAGTCTTGGACTTCCAGCCACCAGAACTGTGAGAGATAAATGTCTGTTGTTTATAAGCCACCTAGTCTATGATATTTTGCTATAGCAGCAGTCTAAGACAGTGATGTGGTTGATTGGCATTCAGACAGCTCCTTATCACATACTGAGAACAACAAATAGACAGGAAGCTGGTCAGCAGCCTGCAGTTTGAGTAGCATTAATATAGGAGCTCTACAGAGACTACCTCTGACCTTTGAGTTACCACCCACAGATCTAGATATTAAGACTGAGCAATGACCGTATCTGCAATGTTGAAGAGGGATTTCTTCTCTATAAATGATGTGAAGGTAGAAACTTTAGAAAAAAAATATCAGGTCACAATTGTAGAGGTGCTGTATCAGGTGTACCAGTTAATAATGCGGGTTTTGTAATAAAAGAAAACACGATAATTTCAAGAGAAACATCAAAAGTGCTTTATTCAAAGTAATGTCCGTCACTAGCTACACATTTCCTTCATCTTTTAGGTAATTTGTGGATACTGTCCCAATTAAACTTTTCTTGTTTTGAGGCAAACCATTCGGAGACCCAATTTTCCACTTCTTCGTACGTTTTGAAGTGCTGCTCAGAAAGTGTGTGTGCCATCGATTGGAACAAGTGGTAATCTGAAGGAGCAAGGTCTGGTGAATATAGCGATTGGGTTAATACTTCCGAGGCAAAATCTTTTAATGTGTCTTTAACTGGTTTTGAAGTGTGTGATGGTGCATTATCATGAAGCAAAATTACTTTGCCGTGTCTTCTGGCACATTCTGGTCGTTTTACGATCAACACATGGTTCAAATTGATTATTTGTTGTCATTAGTGATCAGTATTAATGGTTTCACCTGGTTTTAGAAGCTCATAATACACCACACCTTCCTGATCCCACTGTCTTCTTTCTGAAGTGATTTGGCCTTGCAGTCGATGTTGATGGTTGACCTGGATCAACCCATGGTTTTGTGAGTTTGGGATTCTCAAAATAAATCCACTTTTCATCACCAGTCACAATTCGATGCAAAAAAGACTTTCTTTCATGTCACTGAAGCAACATTTTACTGATGGCTTTTCTGTTTTCCATTTGCCTTTCGTTCAGTTGATGTGGCACCCATTTTCCTTCCTTTAAAATCTTTCCCATTGCTTGTAATGATCAGAAATTGTTTGCTGAGCAACGTTTAATCTTTCTGCAAGTTGTTTTTTAGTTTGACACGCACCTTCATCCAATAATGCTCGTAATTGTTGGTCTTCAAACTTTTCCGGTTGACCTGGACGCTCTTTGTCTTTCACATCGAAATCATCACTTTTAAAGCGTTTAAACCAGCGTCACAAGGATCTTGAGGTGGAGCATGTTCACCATAAGCTTCTCGAAGTATATGATAACTTTCAGCAGCACTTTTCTTCAAAATAAAGTAATGAATTAAAACTTCCCGCAAATGCTCTTTTTTTTTGGCATGAAATTTGACATTTTTAAGCATAAAAATATCTATGATGTTAACATCTTCAAAAAATTTGACATATGAAGTTTTGGAGCTTGCTGTCAATACAACAAAATAGCATACATATCAAATCGCATATATCAACATATGTGTAACTCCATCTATTGAAAAATCTGCATTATTAACTGGTACACCTGGTATAATTGGACAAACATGCCTGGTATGAGTCAAAGCCCACTTGCATAGACATGAAAAGTTAAATTGCTGGATATCACACACCGTGTTTGTGTTAAAGTTCTAGATATTCAGAATTTAATTAAGGGACCAACTAAAGGATGACAATACAGCCATACTCTCCAGCTGTGCAAATTCAGGTGGAGAATTTAAATATAAACTCACTAAGCCTCAGTTTCCTTAATAATAATTATACCTAGGGCTGTGAGGATTAAGTAAAATATTCACAAAGAGCACCTATCATACAGCATGCTCAATACTATAGTTATTCTTTTGTATCAAACTAAAATACTTTCTGTAGTACTTGATCAAATACTAAAATGAATCATAGATATTCTAAGTATTATTGAATGAGCAGGAGAAAACTGTATTCTATGGGGGGGGGGCACATAAAGCTTCAAAGTTTATCCTTTAAGGATATAAATTTACTAGAGGCCTGGTACACGACATTCGTGCACTGGGGGATGCGGGGGGTCCCTCAGCCTGACCTGCACCCTCTCCAATCTGGGAGCCCTCTCCAATCCGGGAGTTTCTGTCTGTCTTTGCGATCATATGAGCAAATTGTCTGAGACCCCAACTCAGTTTGGTTTGTTGCTCACAGAATAATAAGGCTTTTTTTTTTTTTCTTTGCTTCATTGGTGGAGATTTCCTGGAAGTTTTAGAATATCTTCCCTTTAAATTTGCCTAGCCACTCTGATTTTACTTATGTCTCTCACCTTTGCTTTCCCTCCATCCCCCACCTCAACAGTAACTTGCCCCAGGCTCACTTTGCTGTAGTGTCTAGAACAGTGGTTCTCAACCTTCCTAATGCCACGACCCTTTAATACAGTTCCTCATGTTGTGGTGACCCCCAACCATAAAATTATTTTCGTTGCTACTTCATAACTATAATTTTGCTACTGTTATGAATCATAATGTAAATATCTTATATGCAGGATGTATTTTCATTGTTACAAATTGAACATAATTAAAGCATAGTGATTAATCACAAAAACAATATGTAATTATATATATGTTTTCCGATGGTCTTAGGTGACCCCTGTGAAAGGGTCATTCAACCCCCAAAGGGGTCGGGACCCACAGGTTGAGAATCACTGGTCTAGGAGATCCATCTGCCACCAGAACTACAATTCCCAGCATTCCTGGAGCTCCCCTGCTCTGGGCTTCTGCTTTCCCTCCTGGGGCTGTCACCAGAACTACCATTCCCTGTGGGGCGCGGTTAAGGTGTTTTGGCCAGGTTTAAGCCTCGGACTACCGAAAGGACAGGGTCCTCTCATTGCCACGTGCAAGTCCCAGCTGGAGGGCAGGGCCCTCCCAGCACAATTATAGCCAACGGCTGTGGTTGTAAGCTTGAACCTATGGTCCAAACACGTAGCCCCAGGTGCCTTGTGATAGAGTTCGGGTGCATGTAGTTGAGTGAGGTTGAAACTCATGAGAATGCTGCAAACAACATGATCACGCCCCTACTTTGCCTCGTGGCATCTGCTATAAAATAAAGACATGCCTTGTGGGCACTGTCGTCTCCTCATCAGGGAGGCAGCATCCCACCGAGACCCAGCTATTATTCTCTTGTCTGTCTTTCCTTAATCCTTTCACCCCCCCCCCCAACTCAGGATCACCCTTGGTTGTGCTGGTGTGGCACAATTCCCAGAATTCCTGGTGCTCCCCCTGCTCTTGGTTTTCCCTTCCTGCTCTGTCTCCGTCCCATGGCCTCCCACTCTGCCAAGTCCTCCATGCCACCAGCTCTCCCTCTGCTCTCCGTCTGGTGGCTTGGGGAGCCAAGTTCCCCAAGCCGCTCCACTCTCCACTGGCTCTCCTGCCCTGCTCTCCGCCTGGCACCTGTGTATGCAAATTAACCTGATGGATTTGTTGGGTTAATTTGCATACTCAATCCTGATTGGCTGGTGAGTATAGCTGAGGGACGGTCAATTTACATGTTTCTCTTTTATTATATAGGATTAGAGGTGATAAGATTCTGTACCCAGCTTTGGCTGCAGAGAAGCAATCCTGTTTTTCAGACTCAATGAGTCCTAAAGGTTTCCAGAAACATAGGTTCTTCCTTTAAAATTTTCTACTTGACTGTGGCTGGAGTCATCTGGTAAAAACCATTTACAGTTCACTCATCTCAATCTACTCCTGGATGCTTTCTTAAAGGTTATAATTTCAGGAAAGTAGTCTATTTATTTGTAATAATTTCCTCTTTATCAAAAAAGACTCTTGCCTGATGTGCTAGTAAAATGGCGCTCACTGACAGAGGCAGAGAGTACACAATGCCATTCAAGATTACACCATGGAAAAGTATCCTTACACATAAATCCCATGACATCAGAGCAGTGCTTGGTAACTCAGGGTGGATGCTCATTCAAGGGCTTAGCATGAAATGAATAATTGCTGAATCACTAAAAAGGAAGCTACCAACAACATTAATTAACTTTTTCCTGGTTCCACTGGGAAAAGTCTAATTGGAACCAGCCTTAGGCAGATGTGACAGGTGCACGAAGGTCCTGACTGCCACACCTACGCACACAAAGAGAAAAATTGGAGCCCTTTTCCCAACATTCAGGAGCTCCCCAAACAAGGTCAAGTGAAGAAGGATTAGTGCTCACAGGGATCAGCTGTTAAGGAAAAGCTGGCTGTCAGGGACATCGGAATGACACCGAAACCCCACCTGGATGCAAGCCCTAGCCATATCTCAGTGCTGGGAAAAGGGCAGGTGGGTATAGATTGGAGAGGGTGTCATCACATATCAATTTCTCTCCCTTACTACCTTTCTACTGTCACTTGCCATGAGACCACCATTCCTCCAATGATGTATTTTCCATTGCTCCCTCTAACAAATGGGCCCTGTAGTCTTAAAGGTGGTGTGGAAAATGCACCACTTTAGAAGGGTGTGATTAGAAAGATTCCTTCTTGCCCTAACTGGTCTGGCTCAGTGGATAGAGCGTCGGCCTGTGGACTGAAGGGTCCCGGGCTTGATTCTGGTCAAGGGCATGTATCTTGGTTGCGGGCACATCCTCAGTGGGTGGTGGGCACGAGGCAGCTGATCGATGTTTCTCTCTCATCGATGTTTCTAACTCTCTATCCCTCTCTCTTCCTCGCTGTAAAAAATCAATAAAATATATTTTAAAAAAAGAAGAAAGATTCCTTCTCTCACTTTATTCCGGACTCTGCCTACATGTCCTCTTCAAGGACTTTCCTAGCCACCCTCTTTAAATATCACACCGCACCTCTTCACCCACTCACTCGAAGTTGTTTTTTCAACCTTTTGTTTCTTCTTAAAATTTTGTCAGTACCTTACGTTATTTCTGGTATATCCATACAACTCAAGTCAGCTCCTAAAAAGTGCCCATTCTCCCAAAGATCTGACTTCAAGATCCAGGCCTTTGACATAGTCTGTAAACTGTGTTTCTTCCTCAGATATACTTATGTGACTATTCGTCTGCTCCATCCTTGTTGCAGATGTCTTACTATAAACGAGGTCAAAGGGGGCTTGGATGTAAGACTGCTTGAGTGTCTCTGTCTCTCTCCACAGCTGCTCCCAGTCTTTAAGGTTTCTGCTGCCACTTATAAAAAGCTATTATATCCAGTTATATAATATTTAGAGGCTTTTGTCTTCTAAATCCAGTTCTACAGCTATTGACAGAGGAAATGGTGTGCAAGAATTGGGTTGGGAACTGCCTGCTTTCTTCTACTGGTACTTCCTGATGACTCATGGAGAGTATGGGCAGGGTGCTCATGTGTCATTACCAAGGTTACTGAAGTACTCTGCCTTTTGATTGTTTTTTTCTCAGTAGGACTGACTCTATAAAGAAACAGTGGAGGCAGCTATTTTGTTTAATTGGGGGGCCCTCAAAAGGTAGCCTGAATACAAATTTTATTCATATTTAATTTATCTAACATTCCTGCGTCACCTCCTAGAGATACACATCTCCTAAATAAATAAAGACATTTTCCCCCTAAACACTAGAGTTACAAATTAGCTAGCTGACACATTAACAGGGGTTAGTCATCTGATCAATATTTCATCACATCTCTTCAATCAGGGGAGCTCAGGTATCTGACGTGAATGAAGTGTGACCGTTTATTATCAGAATTAAAATAGGGCCTTGTATGTAGAGCAGTAGGCACTTAGAAGGTGCTGGAAAATAGTAGCTCTCATTATAACTGGAGCAAAAACCAGAGAGCACGTTTTCTGAGACAGGCAGAGACACCTTTTTATGATATTATTCCCCACATTCCATGTAATTGCCTTGAGAACCAGGAACATTGCTGCCACACGTGCTCCTGCAGTCCCGGGATCTCCTAAAAAGAAGCCCTAGATGATTTTCTTTTTATCATTTCTAACTTTAAAACTATTCACACTGAGATTAATATTAGATAAGCCTTCAATGTGGAGAAAAGAACACAAAAATACCAGGTAACCCTCAGAAGGCAGGTGTGCGGAGTGAAAGCAATGCCGATTTCTTCCCCGTTCAGACTAAGTCTGCCTTCATTTCCCTTCCTTGAAGAGCCTCAGGTTCTTCAGTCATTGTGGCCCTGCCCGCTGACTCAGCAAACTCTGGACTTCCTCAATGCTAACTTGTCTTCAAAGGCTTGGCAACTGAAGACTCCAATTTAATTCCTATTTCAGGAGGCTCCTCAATTTCTTTAATGTTTTCATTGTTTTTTTCTCATGCTACCTATTTTCTTAAAAAGGTGGAAAGAGTTAAGCAAATGCGTAGCCCATCTCTCAGATGATTTCTGGATATTTGTAAGAGGGTGATTTTCCTTTTGGCCTTACAGATGTGGGGTGACAGCAGTGATCCATGGGCCCTAAGCTTTCTGGAACTATGACATTCATGCCCTATCAGCTCCCCTTATGTAGACTTTGTGACCAAAAGGGTTAACAAACATATGCCATCCAGAATTCTCTGATTAGAAAAGGAAAAATAATTCTATATAGGCCACTGAATGGGGCCTCGTTTCCTGTGAGAGATAAGATCCAGCTTCCTCTGGAAAATCATCAAAGCAAACTCCCTTCATCAAACTCACTGGTTCCATCTGCTCTTTAGAGTTCTGGCCAGGAGATAGGAGGCCACATTATTTTCATCCCAAGTTTTGCCCTTGGGCAATCACTCTACCTCTGAGATATGGTTTCCTCATCTTGGAGTTAGTATACTATCTACATTAGCTACTTTACCAACTATTATGAAAGTCAGCTAAGATAATATGTGACCTTTTATTCAAGAAACATTACGGAGGAAGGTGTGCCAGGCAATGAAATGGGCATTGAGGGTGCAAAGATAAATAAGGCATAGTCCCCTCCCTCAGATAAGGAGTCAGACACAGAAATAATGGCTGATCATCATAATAAGTACTATGATGGAGGTACAACAGAAACCCACTTACCCATTAGATTCAGATTGGAGAAGATAGGTTATCAAAAAAAGTGAATTTAAGTAAAATATTGCATGAGTGATACATATTTAACGTTAACTTAACCCACATAAATATACATATGTTGGACAATATTTTAATAGTATATGTAATTCCTTTGAGTATGGGTCTGCTGATTGAAGTTCCAACTTCCCTTTCTTCTGTAAACCACACCTAGAAGACATTCTCTATCACTCCTATTAATCACACTTTTCTGAAAGTAGAATGGGAGCTTAAAGACACTGGGAAAACAGACACGCTTGCAAAGACACTTGTAGAATCCTGTCACATTTTTATTTTTTCCTTAATAGTTTATGAATGTCTAACTCGCTACTAACTCATAGAAGTTTCTCTTAGAGTCCTGCCCACAAGTAACTTAGTTATCATTTCATTCATATTTTACTGGCTTACATATTATATGAATAATAAAAGTGTTCAATGCCAATGACATAAAGAAGTTTGGCAACAAATAACCTGCCTCTTGGTGAGCATGTGACTCCCTGGCAGAGGCAGAGGATGCAGGGCCCTGGAAGGTGCTCACTGACTGGAGCTTTGAGCAGGCGTGGACCAGAGTCCATGTGTTTTTGGAGAGAGTGAGGGAGGGTGTCGGTGAAGCCAGCACCCTGCTGAGGTTCATTACGTAAAGACTGGATAGAAGACCTTCACCGTTTGTACAAAGGGATTTGAGTGCAGTGGAATGACTGGACATTTCTGCGTGGATTTGGCTTGAAAGAGACACCACAGCAAACATGTCCTTTGCAGCCAGATCCTAAAGAAGTTCAACAAGTTAAAGAAGCAACAGCAGTTGAGGACTTGGTGAAGGGCAGGAGGGCCTTCACAGCATGGAACCAGTATGTGGAAACCAGAGAGGGATGCACGATGGAAAATTCATTTCAGCCACACTTTCTGAATGCCCACGTGGGAAATGTGGCCAAAGAATTTGGTGCCTGAGAAGTGAACAGATAGTATGGTTTTAAACACTATTTTCAATGTTTCAATGTATCTACACTATTCATGCTGGACACCTAAGCTCTCGGAACATTTAGTTTGTTTTCAGGTCACCTTGCTAAAATTTCTAAACACGTTCATCTACCAATCCTCTTTTCATTAATGGTCAAAGAAGGGAGGTCAAGAAGAACATCAATGTAGGCACATTCCTAGCCTGTAAGGCCCAGGGCGATTTTATCACCACCGAACTGAGGTTAGTGGCCCACTTACAGCAGGCAGAGTGCAAGCTTCCACCATAATTTCTGCTGAGAAATTATGATTACAGCAGGGGTGTTGCATAACACTTTGTAATGTTAGAGGGCTGGACTTTACCCACCAAGCCTTCCTTTAGGGATCACTCATTACCTAACTAAAATCTCACTCCTTTACTACTTGGGCCGCAAATGCCACCCCTCCATGGCCAGTGTTTCCTGAACGCCATCCCACTGTCCCTCAGTCTGATAGCATTACTCATCCTTTTTTCCTTCCGTGGCATATTTATTGAACCTCGGTTAGAGCACTCACTTCATTCTGCTTTGAGTCAAGTGCTGTTGGGTAAATATCTGCTAGGGAATTGTGAACTTACTGGACACGGTATTTTTACTTTCAAGATTCTTTATTTCCCCCAATGGCATCTTCTACAATATAGTCAGTACTCATTTGCTCAACTGAAGAAATGAAGATATGAGTTAGAGGAAGAGAAACACAGTTGCATTTATGCAGCATGCTTCTAGAAACAATGGCAAGAGTAGGGAAGAATAAAGAATTTGGAGAAAGTCTAGTGTTTGGGCACAAAGAGGTTAGAGGTTAAGATAAGACCTTTGAGAAAAGGTCAGAGGAACTGATATGATTTGGGATGAAAATGAGAGGTTTTAGGGGAGTTAAAAGAGGCTTTAATTATACACATTAAGTAGTTAAGCAGAGAAAGATTCCCAGCTGTTTCCTGGCTCTACTGAGGATGAAACCAAGAGGTATATAGTTTGTCTAATTTTCTTTCACCTATTTTCTATTTTTAATATATTTGTATTGATTGAAGAGAGGAAAGGAGAGGGAGAGACAGATAGAAACATCCATGATGAGAGATTATCATTGATCAGCTGCCTCCTGCAAACCCCCTACTGGGGACCAGGCCTGCAATCTGGGCATGTGCCCTGACTGGGAATTGAACCGTGACCTCCTGGTTCATAGGTCAACACTCAATCACTGCAGTCAAGCTCTTTCTCATCTTTTCTAACATCAGGGGCTTTGTCCACAATGCTCTGTGTCACTCTGTAGAAACAAAGGGAACAATGGTACTTTACATGCTGTTGGGATTTGATTAGGTTGGTATGTGAAAATACAGGTGGGTCCGTTTCTGGGCCATTGTCAGTTTGTCTGAAATTCATTTAAACGTTAGTCAATGTTGACATTGCCCTCCAAGGATCTCCTGGAGCACCATTATCTAGCCTGCAGGTTCCCACCAGCCTCTCATGGATGTGTGTTGTATGTAAATGTGTCTAATGGCCATGATTAGCCTGGGCCATTGTATGTTGGCTCTGGTCTAGAAGGAGAAATGAGAAACCCAATGAAGTATTGCACAGTTATCTGGAACATCATAAAAGAACCCTGGGAACTTTCTCCTCCTTTCACAATGAGAAGGCTGGTCACTGTCACTCAGGACAGTGGTAAGCAGGTGGTGTCACCCTTAATGAGCTGTTCAGTTAGCCTGCACTGGGAACCATAGAACTAACTGTTACTTGAAAAATCACTTAGACCATAATGCATGGGGTGGGGAATGTTTTTTTCTGAAAGGGCCATTTGGATATTTATAACGTCATTCGAACACCATACAAAATTATCAACTTAAAACAGCCTGCTATAGTTGGTCAAACGTTTAATTAACTCACCCCTAATGCCTTGGCAGGGCCAGAGCAAATGATTTTGTGGGCCTTACACGGCCTGTGGGCCAGATGTTCCCCACCGCTGCCATAATGTGAACATTATTTGTCACATGAATATTAATTCAGTCCTAAAAAGTGATAATTACTAACAGTTTTGTTGTTAAAATGGAAGGGGATCTAGGCTTGTTTGTGTGGTTGCCTCTGTGTGTGCGTGTGTGTGTGTGTGTGTGTGTGTGTACTGCAGATTTACTTGTTGCCAGAAGATAAAACCTCATGTCTGCAAAAGAGATAGATGGACCCCAGTTCTAAGAGAGTATTCATTTGCATAAATACTTTATCCTGCCCAGGGGCTGTAGTGGGTAGAATGAGGAGAGGATTATTTCTTTCGCTTCCTCAATAGGTCGACCTCACTTTCCCCTTGAATAAATGAGTCTGTGGTGCCAGTTTTCATGGATTTCCACAACCTGAGTTGTACAGCGACCCACGGCTATTTTCATTTGGGATCAAACCCCACCCCCACCTCCGAGCAGAGTAGCTTTCTGCCCCTTTACTGGTTCCCCAGAGCTGAAGAAATACA
Source organism: Myotis nattereri (assembly GCF_964212035.1). Lineage (NCBI taxonomy): Eukaryota > Metazoa > Chordata > Mammalia > Chiroptera > Vespertilionidae > Myotis > Myotis nattereri. Next base: position 15,537,955 of record NC_138086.1, on the reverse strand, counting down.
AAAATGACCTAGAAGTAGACATTAAAAAAAATGCACTTCTTTAATTCTTGTTTTCCTTTCATGAGCACATGTAATGATAATAATAACATGCTATTCCTGCCCCTCACTTAAGACTCACTTAAGCATGCCCTTTACTATCTGGATGATTTACAGATCATCTTGGTTTCTCTGGTGGCAATTAAAATTCACATTCTGGCAATGATTCCCTTTCAGGGGAAATAACCTTATCGTTTTCTATGAAGAGCTCAGCAATAATAAAAAACAAGTCAAAACAAACCAAAAAAACCCTCAAACACTGATTAAATTAAAATAAAGGAAAATTGGCCCTTTGTCCTTGATTTAATTGGAGTTTTGAAAATGATAAATGGTAGTCATGAATGTTTTAAGGTTCACTTTAATGTATATTTTATTAACTTTGAATGCATCAGAATTTCTCTTTATTTTAGCTTTTTAAAAATAGTAAAATGGAAGCCGTCTTGCCAAGATTTAAAGGGATATTAGTTCTCTCCTCACATATTCTGTCTGGTCTTGTGAGAGTGGCCCTTTGTGCCCAAGGACAACAGTGTCTTTGCAGCGCTGAATCTTAGACACTAAAGACGGCCTCTCTTCAGTGGGGTCACCACAGAGGCAAAAGGAAATTTCAGTGCGTCATAGAGGGACAATCTAATCCTCTTTGCTGGTACATCTGCTCTGGCAGTTTTGCTCTGCAAATCAAAAGGCATCCCATTAATTAAAGTTCCTTTTTCTTTCATTTTTATTCAGCTTGTGAAATGTGACCAGTATTCAGGAGAGAGAGAGAGAGAAAGAGAGAGAGAGAGAGAGAGAGAGAGAGAGAGAGAGAGAGAGAGAGAGAGAGAGATCCAAGCCATTTTAGTCACAAATATCTACCAAAGAGTGTGCACTTGGATTTGTCTGGTTTTCCCTTACTGTTCTTTCTCATTTTTTTTTTTTTTAAGAAGGAGCCCTCCTTTGGTAGAGTGCAATGCATTCAGAGAGCTTTACAAATCAAAGCTTTCAGCTCTGAGTCAGCAACAAACTCATCTTTGTTCGTGCAGCTCTCTATGAAGAAAAGAAGGCCAATTTTATGCAGGTTTCTATGGCTGGATTCACAAAGGCGTCTCTCTGTGTGCAAGCTCTTTGGCAGGAACATCCGATTCTGAGATCATCGTTTTCAGTAAATGACCAGCTGCAATGATCAGAGAAAGAAAATCATAAACTGGTTTATATAGTGATTTTCCTAAGGAGCTTAAAATATAGATTCATTCACTGGTAGGCACTTAATAAAGGCAGCTCATTGGTTGTGTCCCCATGTATAACCCAAGGCCTCCTCTATATTTTTGTTATCTCCAAACACACTTTGTTTGGATATTCATGTCATTTGTCTTGAGGAGGAAGTGAAGCTCATTTGCATTTCCGTGGGTTTCCCAGGAAATTCCCAGGAATTCTTATCCTTCATTTAATGGTGTTTTCATGTGTTTGGGATCACATTAAATTATAACCTCACAGTGTGTTTCCAGGTATGGAACATTTGTTGAACACTATGGCTAGGGCACTGTTAAGATTTCCAGTTGGCCCACAAGGAGATAGCTTGAGACTTCTAGGACACATGGCAAACATTCAGAATAAACAGAATAGTTTTATACTTCCAAAGCAAGCATTTTAAAAACCATCAACAGAACCCTATTTGTCATGAGGTTTAACAAGATAGACCTCAGAGAGTCCTAGTTGGTTTGGCTCAGTGTATAGAGCATCGCCCTGAGGACTGAAGGGTCCCAGGTTCAATTCTGGCCAAGGGCACATGCCCAGGTTGCAGGCTTGATCCCCAGTAGGGGGCGTGCAGGAGACAGCTGAGCAATGATTCTCATCATTGATGTTTCTATCTCTCTCTCCTCCCTTCCTCTCTGAAATCAATAAAAATATATTTTTTAAAAAGATGGACCTCAGAGATATGGAGCTACATACAGCAGACTGTGCTAGTATTATTTCCTTAAGAGTATTCTACAATAGGTTCACACATATTTTGATTTAAAAGGAAATTTTCAGGTTAGATAAATTTGAGTGGAAAATAGTCTTAACAAAATAAAACTTCTTTTAACTCAGGAATTCTCAGAACCTTACATATGCTAAAAGCACACTGTATTTTTCTAAGAAATCTTTATTTTCCTCACCCAACCCACAACAGGAACATCTGTTTGGACTAGATTGAACTTTTGGGGAAATGCTGACCAAAACCAATGGAATGATTGACAACTGAAGCCTTTAAAAGCTTAGACTATTCTAGATGAGAAATAGCAAGAGGGACTGCAGACATTTGTTTTAATATGAGTATATGAGATATTTATAGTCAGATGTTGTCTGAAACTAGCTATTCAGAAATCAACTACAGTGTGAAATAAGAGCACACTATACCAGGGGTCCTCAAACTTTTTAAATAGGGGGCCAATTCACTGTCCCTCAGACCGTTGGAGGGCTGGACTATAGTTTAAAAAAAATACTATGAACAAATTCCTATGCACACTGCACATATCTTATTTTGAAGTAAAAAAACAAAACGGGACCAAATACAATATTTGTATTTGCATGTGGCCCGCGGGCCGTAGTTTGAGGACCCCTGCACTATACCCTTTCCCCCAAAAGAATGCTGTCTTTTTACAGGTAGGTCCTTAGGGGATCTCTATTGGTTTGTGGATACACTGGTTGTATGACTCTCATTTCTGAGGCATTATAGCCTATACAAGGAGCCATGGAATGAAAATGACAAGTATGGCTGCTTAAGTACATGGAAACCAAACAGGTACTTTGTTCCTCCTTCTCAATTCAGGGCTAACAAACAGAGATTCCAGAAAATATATTTTTGCTATATTAAGTATGGTATACTTCTGCCATTTTATGAGAACTGTTAGAAAAGGCTTTTGTTCATTCTTCTTTCCAATTATTTCAAATAAGAAATATTTATTGAGTGCCTACTTCATACCAGGTACATTGTGAATAAGACAGACATGGTCTCTGCTCTCCTGAAATTTACTGCTAGAGGAAAAAAAGGAAAAATTCCAAGTTTTATAATTTCTAGTTATATGATAATTTGTTCATTTTTCCATTTGTGCATTGAGAACTGAGTGGGTGGGTGAGGGTAATGACTGATATTTTGAAAGAATAATATATTGGATCTGTTAATGGTGAATAGCACCAGATGTAGACCTTGGTCCTTCATTTTAGCTAGGAAAGAATTCAGAGACAAGACTCAAATACAAGTGAAAGTTTATTTAGAAAGTCACAGAGGTAGAAGAAATGAACCAGTTGGGCTGTGTGAATTCAGGAAACAAGTTACAGAGGCAAAAGAAGGACACTTGAGGCTTAAGAAAAAGAAAGAAAAGGTATGAACCTTAAGGGAAAAAAGAGGGATGAAGAACACTGGCATGCTCTCTAGAGAGAGAGAGCGAGTGCTCCCTGGATCCTTTGTCTTAAGGGGTTTTATCTATTTCCATAGGCAGGGATTTTACAGTAGGTCACAGAGGAAGATCTCAAAAGACTATTCATTAGCTTTTCCACATGTGTCCTTTCATAGTCTTTATTGATTGGTTGGTGCTAGGGGAGGGGTGTTATCAGTTATTGCAGCTGGTCCTGATGTCAGCCATGGCATCATTTCATCTGGTTTGCTGTTCTTCTGGGCCTGGTGCTGAAACACAACTGAAGCCCAGTTGTTATCTCTAGTTTGAAAAAAAAAAACCAAAACTCTGTGGTCCCCAGACCTGAGGTTTTGTTCTTAAGGTTATTTGATGCAGGTCAGAACATCATTGTCCTGAGGGCTTAACTTAAGGGAGTGGTTGTGCAAGGGAGTAATATGAGGCTATTCTCCAGCTCCCTTGTTCCCTTTATAAGGGGTCTACCATATGACTAGTCGCACGTCATAGGAAGAAAGGCCAGAGGAGGGTCCAAACCACATGATCAGAGATATAAAAGGCCAGGGGGTCCAAACCACATAGCCAGTGATATGCTAGGGCAGGAAAAGTCACCCTAGGGGCGAGGTTCTACCCTACAATGCTTATGTTCCCAGTTTTCCCCATTGCTAGGCATCCAGGGCTTTCCACCCTGGTGATCCTCTGTACCTGGCCTATTGCTCCTATTCTACTCCCACTAGCTAACTGCCTACTACATCAGATCCATCTTGAAAATTCCCTGACCCAGGGAGGGTATTCTCGCAGGCATTTGGCCTGTGCCTTCTTAGAAACATCTTAAATTTACAATGACTGTACTTTGGGGCAGAAATTTATGAAGATAAAGATGGGTCTTTTGAATTATTTGCCCAGAACTGAGCAACTACTCCTATTTCTCTCTGACAGATGACTCACAGTTCAAAGGAGATACAATCAGTGTGCCAATTGCAAAAAAAAAAAGAGAGAGAGAGAGAGAGAGAGAGAGAGAGAGAGAGAGAGAGAGAGGGCTCTCTACCTTGGAATCCCTGATACAAGTCTAAACTTTCCTCAAGTTGGAAAATAAATCCTCAAGGCACATACCTCAGTACTTGATATACTACAACACATAAAGGAGCAGGTTGGGGCTTGGTTTAAGTGTGTTTTTCTTATGAAAGGAAAAAACATATGGCTGACTATGAAATAAGGCGCTGATAGGGAAGCTGTGGTAAAATGGTTCTAAGTTATAGGTATTAATAATCTACATTAATTAAATGTAGCCATCTCATTGGGCAATTTTATTATCCAATTGAATGGATAAATTTTAATAAGTCAAGGAAATTATTTGGTACTGATCAATTCAGAACACAATTTAGAAAAAACATGTATAATCTTGGCTTCTAGCTCTTGAGTGTATGTGTTTTAATGTGTGTTTCTTTATCTCTTTCTATTGTTTTAATAAATTAACCAGTCACCTGTGTATTTACTCCTGTAGTTTTCAATGTTTGTCTCTATGATGTTTCTGTATATTTGTCTTTTTTTAAATTCAGAACAATCTAGTCAATTCAAGTTTAATTATTTATTCAAGAAATATTTATTAAGTGCCTACTATTGCCTAAGCACTAGGATGTTTTTACATGATGCTAAGAAACTCTTTTTGAAAAACCAGAGGCAACTTCCTGTTATCTGCAATAAATTACCAGAAAGGATTTGAAAGCAACTGGATATTTCTTTATGTCCAATATTTATTTCAGCCTCCATATTTCCTGTAGGCTTTAAAAGACTGTGTCAAATATATAAATCATCTCAATTGTGTGTAAACATAACCTGAATAATATGAGTATTGGAAATATAGTTGTAAATACCATAAACAAACAATACCATAAGTATTATAACTTCAAATTTTAAAATATGTTATTATAGTTCATAGTTTATTCTCTTATAAAATGCATCTTAGATTAAATTTATAACAATAGGAATTACAAAAATGATAATTAAAGACCATAGCTTCTTATTTGGTTTCTTATTTTTTATTTATTTATATATTATGACACATGTTTTATGTGATGTATTATATCAGTTAGAGACTGTTTCCCCTCTTTAACTTTTATGGCTTCATTCCACACATAGATGAGGCACCAGTTCATGCAAAGGGTTTCTTCTCTCTCGTTCACCAATCTCTGCAGAAGCTACACTGTCAGTGTTTGAAGGATTTTAAATGGATCAAAAATAAACATAATTATAAAAATGTCAAATTCTTAATATCATTGCCAATAAATATACTTTCAAATCAACCAAATAGTACACTTTTTAATTACTGAAAGATGAAACACTTTTAAAATGTTAAAGATTATGACAATTTGCTCATTTTGTTTAACTAAATTGACATCTTGAACAATTACAGATGAATTAATTTATTCACTTCTATTTTACATGTGTGATATAGATGAGAGAGAGAGGGAGAGAGACTAGTACTTGCCAAGAAGTGTACTAGGAACTGAGTTTACAACAGTAAATCAAGCAGATGATAACATACCTTGCCTCTGTGGAACTTACTTCCAGTAGCGGGAAGACCAACAACCAACAAATAGCTATTTAATAAAAGACCAGGTAGTGCTATGTTTAAAAAGAGCTATGAATAAAATTAAAGTATAGAGGAAAATGGAGAAGAGATGTTTGATGCAGTGAAGGAGGATGCCCTCTCTGAGGGGGCCATATTTGAAGAGACAAATAAAGTCTGGAACCAATGCTTTCACTTATCTGGGGAAGAGCATTCCAGACTAAAGGACCTGTAAGTGTGAAGGCTCAAAGGCAGAAGCATGCCATTGTGATTCAGTAACAGCAAAGCAGCCCACAGAAGTGAAGGAGGGAGAGAGTGGTAGGGGAGGCACTATGGGGCAGCTCATACCTGACAGTTAACCAGGGGCAAAAGCAGATGAAGGCCCATGTTGAATATTTAAAAGTTATAAATCAAGCTAACATACTCTTAAATAAAATCTTTTATCCTCCTTCTTTAATCTTTATAACACGCAGGAGGCCACGGCTGGTGACTAAGGAGTTGATCCCTGGTCCTTGATCTGTCCCCTTCTCTTTTTATCTTCAGCTCCATTCTATATTTTGAAAGATTATACATATGGATGGACATCCCAGACCATTATATCCAAGCTTCACTCTCACCCCTGCAAACAGCTGCCTCTTGGCTAACTTTTGGGTCTAGTGTTCACACCTGTTTCTAGAGAGATGGATCATATAGAAAAATAGATTGCAGCTCTGGAAGCGGGAATCCGGGGCCTCTGGAGAGCCACGTCATGTTTTGGGTACCTTGGATACTCAGTATCTTGGAGACACCTTATCTGGTGGTGGGTGTATGGGAGCAACTGGTAGCATAGTTGGAGAGAGGCCAGAACTAGGCCCTCTACAGCACAAGTTCTAGACTGGGCTCTGAGGATGGCACCGAAAGGCCTTAAAGGTCTTGATGAGATTTGGCTTTTAATGTAACAGAGGGTGAAGGACATCGAAGTGTTTTAATTTACCTTTTCAAAGTTTTACTCTGGCTGCTATGTGGATTTTAGCCTAGAGTAGAACAAAAGTTGAGGCTATTGTAGAGTTTTAGACAAGAGATGGTGGTCTTGATGGATTCCTATTAACGACCATTAGTTATTGATAAACAAAATACTCTCATACTCTTTTTTTTATATATATATTTTATTGATTCTTTACAGAGAGGAAGGGAGAGAGACAGAGAGTTAGAAACATCGATGAGAGAGAAACACCGATCAGCTGCCTCCTGCACATCTCCCACTGGGGATATGCCCGCAACCCAGGCACATGCCCTTGACCGGAATCGAACCCGGGACCCTTCAGTCCGCAGGCCAATGCTCTATCCACTGAGCCAAACCGGTTTCGGCACTCTCATACTCTTATAAGCTCTTTGAAACTCAAGAAAACAAATTTTTCTGTGGGAGAACAAAAGTGAGAACTGAAAGCTTCTACACCCACACAGCTTGCCATCTATATTACGTGTCTTTATTATTCAGCTATCTTCACTAACACAATGTTACTGTTCTACTATTTTTATCAACATGACCTTATTATTTCAGGAAACTCTTGCCCAAGAAGATATAAGTTGCAAATAGCTTTGTTGTGTGCTCCAGGAACTAACTAAAAAAAAAAAAAAAAATTAAATGAACATAAAACTGTCCAACTTTTCTATAGACAGCATCAAACTACTCTTACTCTTAAAGACACTTTAAAAACATCTTTTTAAAAAAACCCTCATTTTTCCATGTTCATCAATTCTAATTTATTATATCATGATTTCTACAAAATCTCAATAAAGTTCTCTTCATTGAAAGGCTGTCTTAAACTAGTATCAAAATCTCATAAATCTCCCACTTGTCTCCACTCCCCATAGGAGAGTAGTGTTCTTCTTTATATCAGGAGGAATAAATTCAGCTTTGTCTTATCAAAAGATTTTTTTCGGTGACATTTGTAGTGAAGTGGTCTTTGGTAAACTTGGTGGCCCATTGAGATCTGGTCTAAACTTCACACTTCTGTAGCCCAAGATGCTCAATCTGGGAACAGAGCAATCTGCTTGCCTGAGGAGAATCAAATTTCCTCATCGCTTATGGGAGCAAGGTGGAGGTTCTTGGGGTACTGCTGAAATGAGAATTTTCAGACGGCATAGCCAGAGGATGGGCTGTGGGAAAGGCTTTATTTGCATGCAGTTGCATTTCTTGGGTTTCAAAGTCCCATATCCCGTAAGCCAGTCCTGAAAGGGGGGCAGCTGGGGGGTCAGCAGAGCCAAAAGGATGGCCAGTGTGAAGAGTGCCCACTCCATGGTGCAGTTGGGTGCGGTTCAGCATCCAAGTTAATTCAAGTCCATTATTCTACTGTGGGGGCCCCACATGGCCATGAGCTATGTGGGTGCAACAGAAATCCCAGGGGCCCGGCGCCCTCTAGCCAAGAGAAGAGAGTGCCTCTTTGTCTAGAAGTTTATATATTCGGGTTTCTATGTGCCTGCAGTGGCCACACACATCCTGGCCACTAATTTGTTCCCAGGTGTGACTGATGAGCAAGCACCTTCCCATATCATTAAGATATTACTGGGCATGCATCTAAGCTGCCTTTGCCCAGCCCCTTCCCCCATCAATGAGCAGGCAATAGATACGGACAGTGGTAAATGCAGCTTTCTGGCAAAGCTGTACAAATGGCATGCCTCTATTATCTGGTCTCCCCTTTTCCTTCTTCCCTGCTAAATAATAACCAAGTTACTACAATGGCATCCCTCTGAGATTCCTCGAGCTTTCAGCTCAGGGGTATTGCATGGGGTCCAACCTCCTATTTCTATCTTTTTCTTCCGCTCCCCAAATACTGACTTTATTTTGTCTTCTAGGAAGAATAAGCCATTTAAAGGGACTTCTTTGGTTATCTAATCAGTTTTGTAGATCTTCTATTCTCGCTGGAAATCTGCCTTAATACTGTGATATTGTAAACACTGAACCAGCTCAAATGGTCCTTATCCTGCTTTTATCAAGATATGAGTTGCTTTCCAGAGACAACAGAGCAAAACCTCAAGTGATGCAGCAAAGGTGTGCACAGAGGAGAGAACTTTGGCCTCCCACTGCACCCAGAACCAAAGTGTTGCCCCCACGTAACTGGAAATTGAGAAGTGAAGGAAGATCTGGTGCTGAGGCCCCTTAACCATCAATGGCCAAGCTCCAAGGTCGTCCAGTTACAGCCTGCCTTACCAGTGCTCCTGCATATGGGTTCCCTCTAACCCCTTACAAACCCATGGAACCCTGGATCAGGGAGGAAGATTTGGGCTTTCTCCTCATCTCCTTGTTTGGCTGTCTCTTGAAAATAAATCTTTCCTAATTGCATACTTGATGTTTAAGTTATTGACCTTATTCTGTGTTAGGAATTCAAATTTGTGGGTTCAATTGCAATATGGTGATTTATAAGAAATATATTTGGGCATTCAGATGACCAAGTACATATTTCTGATATATATTTGGTCTTCCTCTTGTGGTTTGTGGCTCATAGCTTCCAAAACCCTTGTAATTTCTTAAGCTATAAGAGCAACCAGCTGGAGTGGCTGGAGTGGTTCAGTTGGTGAGTGTCTTCCCATTCACCGAGAGGTCTGCCAGTTGGATTCCAGGTCAGGGCACAAGTACAGGTTTAGGCTCAATGCCCAGTGGGGGCATGAAAGAGGCAGCCAATGGATGTTTCTCTCTCATTGATGTTTCTCTCTCTCTCCCTCTCTCTCCCTTTCTTTCTCAAATCAGTAAAAACATTTTTTTTAGAAGAGAGAGAGAGAGAAATCAGAATATCTTTTGTTATAATATTTGGTCTCTTGTCCTCAGCTCCTGAAAACACTTCAGAGCCATAAAGATGAGATGGGTGTTTTGTTATTCATAACAAGTCCCTTTCCATCACAACTTGGTTTATGTTAATGAAAGATTAGTTGCTAGGGGAACCAACCAGGAATAGAGGGTTGAAAGTTTCAGACCTGTCCACCCCTCCCACCCCCGATTTTCAGGGAGGAGGGAGGGATTGAGGTTGAGTCAATCACCCATGTCCATTAATATAATCAATCATGACATAATAAAGTCTTCATGAAAACCCAACCAGAAGTGATTCGAAGAGCTTCCAGACTGGGAAACCAGGACTCTTCTAAATTCCAAAGTACTAGGGCCCACACTCCATGAGGACAGAAGCTCCTTTGTTTGGGACCTCACCCTATGTATTTCTTCATCTGGCTGTTGATTCATATCTTTTAATATCCTTTGTAAGAAACCAGTGATCTATGAGTTTCCTGTATTCTGTGAGCCGCTCTAACAAATTAATGAAACCCAAGAGGGTATGTGGGAACCTCTGATTTACAGCCAGTCCCTCTGAAGTGTGGGTAACTATTTGAACTTGCCATTGGCACGCTGAGTTGGAGGGTGCCCTTGCAACCTCTCATTTGTAGCTGATCAATAAAAAAAACTCTTGGCTTCTCATTGGCATCTGCAGTAGAGGGCGGTCTTGTGGAACTGAGCTCTTAACCTACAGAGACGGATGTTATCTCTGGGGAGGTAGTTTCAGAATTCAGTGGAATTCTCAGACAGCCTGCTGTTGTGCAGAAGCCCCCATCTACATGTTGGAAATTGGGTCCAGAAACCCAAATTGCTGACACCACTGAATTAGTCTTTGTCCTTGCCATTTTTTTGGTGTATGTCTCTAAATTTCATAGGGAACAGGACAAGTGTAGGTAGGCCCCATAAGGCTGTTTTTCCAGCAGCTCTGAAGACTGAGAAGTTCAGAAGGTGTCTACTCAACTGACTTCATCTGTACAAAATGTGTTCCAGGTAACAGGTCACTTATCAAAACCCCATGAGAAATTTCCTTAGTCTTGTTTTGTCAGAGAGTCTGGTTCTGGAAGAGATGTCTTCCTACATCTTCCTACCTCTTAAAATTTTTAAATTAGTCAGGTTTCAACTTGGAGTCAATCTAGCCCTTGGATTGAGGTACCAAGATACAAGGTACACAAGCAACACTTATGGCCAATTGTTCCTAGCGTCTTACAGGCTCTTCTCTGTTTGAACCCAGCTGTGCTTCCCTCTGGGCCAGATTCCTACCTCTTTTGTGTATTTATTAGAGGCCCGGTGCACAAAATTTGTGCATGGGTAGGGTCGCTAGCAAGTGATCAGGGCCAATTGAGGCTTTCTGGCTGCTTGCCGGGACCTCCCTTCCATGGCTTCCAGCTGCTGGCTGGGGCCTCCCTTCCCCAGCTGCAGCCTGCTGGCTGGGGCCTTCCTTCATTCTGCACCGCTCCCTGGCGGTCAGCGCACATCATAGCGAGCAATCAAACTCCTGGTCTCACAGTCAAACTCCCAAGGGGACACTTTGCATATTAGCCTTTTATATATATAGATGCTATAAAATAAATCCAGGAACTTGCTTTCCCAAATGGCATATTTTTTTCATAATTTCATTTGAAAAAATTAAATTTATTAAGGTAACATCAGCTAATAACATTATAAATTGAAGGCGTAAAACATTATGATTTAAATATCTGTTTCTAGATGACATAATTTCACCAAGAATAATTTAGAATTACAAAAGCTCATTTTTTTTTAGATCAAGGTATTAGTGCAGAAGTGTTAAATGCCAAAAACTGTTTTTATACTGCATTTTGAACCCTACAGAAATCTTGTGAAGCTGGCTTTTTGTGGTAAAAAATGTAACATGCGATCCACTCTCTTAATAAATTTTTAAGTGTACAATACAGTATGTTAGCAGTTATATAAGCCAATGGAACAAAGTAGAGGGGCCAGAAATAAACCCATGACTGTTTAGTTGACTGATCTTTACCCATAACTTTGTAAGGCTGTCAAAAATAGATAAGAGGAAAAGGATAGTTTCTTTTAAAAATGGTATTAGAAAAACTGGCTATCTACATGGAGAAGAATGAAATTGGACCCTGTATTACACCATACACAAGAATAAACTCAAGATGGAATAAAGACTTAGACATAAGATCTAAAACGATAAAACTCCTAAAGTAAATATAAGGGCAAAGTTTCTTGATATTGGCTCTGTCAATAATTTCTTGGATAAAACACTAAAAGCAAAGTCAACAAAAGCAAAAATTGACAAATGAGATTACATTGAACTAAACATACACTCATCAAAGGAAAGAGTCAACAATGTGAAAAGGCAGCATACAGCATGAGAACAGATATTTACACACCATGTATCTGATAAGGAGTTAACATGCAAAATATGTAAGGAATTCCTGCAACTCATAGCAAAAAAGCAAAGAATTCAACCTAAAAGTGAGCAAGGGACTTAACAGAGATTCCTCTAAAAAGACATAGAAAAGGACTAAGGGATATATGCAAAAGGGAATTTTCATGTTCTCATAATTGTTCATTAGAGAGGTATCTTAGAAGAAAAGGGGGGGAAATTCCAAATATCCAATTATTTGCATTTTTATTGGTATATAAATTTATTCAAGAGAAATTAAGAATAGAATCCAAATTGCTTCAGCCAGTAATTAACTGGCTGAAGCAAAAGAAGAGAACAGTTAAAAACTTAAAACTTTCTCTCATTTGGTTTCCTTTAAATGACAACTAACTTAAGGTTTTAATCCTATATATTCTTCCTCCATCCTATGCTCCTCAATTTCCCTCTGATCCTATTTGTTTCCCAAATCTGTTCAGCCACATCCTTCTCAAACTCAATCACTTCTTGCTGAAACCGGTTTGGCTCAGTGGATAGAGCGTCAGCTTGGGGACTGAAAAGGTCCCAGGTTCGATTCCGGTCAAGGGCATGTACCTGGGTTGCGGGCACATCCCCAGTAGGAGATGTGCAGGAGGCAGCTGATCGATGTTTCTCTCTCATCGATGTTTCTAACTCTCTCTCTCTCTCCCTTCCTCTCTGTAAAAAATCAATAAAATATATTTAAAAAAAAAACACACAAAAAAACTCAATCACTTCTTACAGTTAAAACTCCCTCAGAATAGGAAAATCTCTTGGTTGGATTTAAGATCTGGTCTTTCTTTGAGTTGAGAGCCATTGTTCATGACTTTCCAAGTCTTTGGAAAAACTTGCAGAGAAATTTAGAATTGTTTTGAAATGTATAAGCCATGGGTCCCAGATCTGTACCAATTAATTCATATGTTAGTGGGCACATTACATGGACAAGGCAGAATGGGAAGTTTCTGAGGGTGACTAAAAATATTCCAAATTTCATTGGAAACCAGGAGGAAAAGCTAACTATGTTAGATCAGGTCTTTTGGAGGCTATTGCCAGTCTTTCCTGTGAAAATGAGGGGACTCTCTTCTGGCACTCAAAGCAAAGGGAGGAGGAGTTCGGAGGCTTCAGGGATGGGCTCTTACCCACTCTCGGCATTCAAGAGTAGCACCTGAAACACCTATAACTTTAGTGCTCTTGTCACTTTTTGTAAACAGTCTGAAGCCAGAAACAGAGGAAATCCTATTACTGTCTCCCTCCCATTCTTCTTGCTTTGCTGAAGAGTGTAATGATTGTCTACTTGCTGAAGAGTGTAATGATTGTCTACTTGCTGAAGAGTGTAATGATTGTCTACTTGCTGAAGAGTGTAATGATTGTCTACTTGCTGAAAACTGTAACGATTGTCTAACCTCTGTTTGCTTACCACGCATGCTCTCAATAGTTTTATTTTAACTCCTTTAGAAAATGTAGACTTAATGAATGGGTCATGCTTTCAGACTATACCAAAAAAATACCAGGTAAGTGATGCTGTAATGCTCTCTGCTAAGGCAAAATCTGCCAAGATGATAGAACTCCTTGTGGGAACCAGAGCTTTCTGACTAGCTGAAGATAAAAAGTAGCGTAAATCCTTATAGTAGACATGCTTTGGGGTTGTTCGTAACTTTGTAATACTTTGGAAGCAAAATGGGTTCTTGACTTTGAAAGAAACCCCAATGAATAATGCCTAGCATATTAAAGAAATTTTGAGGACTCTAATGCTATTATATTATACTAGCGACCCAGTGCACAAAATTCATGCACATTAAAAGGGAATTAATTAGAGGAAATATTTTAATATTGCTACTTGCCATTTCTCTATGATAGAAGTGTCAGAGATGAAAGAAAATTAGTAAAATGTATATGAAAATCTGCCTCCTATCAGAGTCTTGGGCATGCCACAGGACCCAGAGTCAAGTCCCCTCCCCACCCATGTGTGCCTCAAAATCGCGCAAGACCCAGACCTGGCTGGCCCCACCCTGCCAAGCCCCACAGGGCAGGGGTGCAGCCTCAGGTCCCCCGTCAAGTCCTGCTGGGTGGGGGGCGTGGCCTCATGTCCCCTGGCCTAGCCTCATGTCCCCTGGCCTAGCCTCAGGTCCCCCGGTCCTGGCACAATGGCACGAGGGTGTGAGGGCATGAGGGTGTGACAACTATTTGCATATTAGCTCTTTATTATATAGGACTAAAGGCCCAATGCATGAAATTCATGCAAGAGTAGGCCTTCTTTCCCCTGGCTGCTGTCACCGGCTTTTCTCCAGCACCCAGGACCCAGGCTTCCCTCTGGCTGCCAGCAGGCACCTGGAATCTGGGCTTCCCTCACAGCCCTGACTTCGTCCGGATGGTAATCCGGAAGGACATCTGGTCTAATTAGCATATTATACTTTTATTATTATAGATGTGGCTATTATAAAAGAAGAAGCTTACTCAAAATTGGATACCATGGAGACTAAAGGAAATACCTTGGCTGACCATTATGGCAGACAGGCATGATCACCAAGCTCCTTATACTCATGATACACCAAGAGCCTAAATCTCTAGAAAATTTCGAAGAATCTCCTACAAAATGTCAACTATTGACTTCAGAGTTAGACTATAAACAAAATGCAAGTTGTATAAAGATAACTTTTGATGCTCTTAGGATGTCTTCCCCATAGCACCAGAGGACCTCAAATGGAATCTTGCAAATATTTTATAGGAAATTACCCACCACAGCAAGAATAAATTGACTATGCATAATTAGCACAGATAAGGCAATTGCACTAACATCGCTGAGGGTGGTCTGGTTCAGGTATCACCTGACACCAGCATCATTCTAGTAAAACTGTAAAGGTTTGGACAAGTGTCAAAGCCCCAGGATGCCTTGGCACACCTCCAAAATGACTTCAGAAAACTACCCTCCCCCCAAAAGTTTTAAACCACTCTATGGAAGTATGAGTTTGGAGGTAAGTAAACACAAGTAAAGCCATCATCATGCCCAACCAGCATGGCTAAGTGGTTGAGCATCGGCCTATGAACCAGGAGGTCACGGTTCCATTCCCAGTCAGGGCACATGCCTAGGTTGCAGGCTCAGTCCCCAGTAAGGGGTGTGCAGGAGGTAGCGATCAGTGGTCTCTTCACTAATGTTTCTATCTCTCCCTCTCCCTTCCTCTCTGAAATCAATAAAAATATAAAAACAAAAAAAATCATTATAATCTATGCCATAAACATATCTATAACCTCCCAAAGTTTCCTCTCTTATTTACAGTAAATTTTTTGGTTTGCAAATATTTTCTCCCATTCTGAATGTTGCCTTTTCACATTTTTTATTGTTTCCTTTGCTATGCAGAGGTTTTTAGTTGGATGTAATCCCAATGTCAAGAAGCTTTCCCCCTACTTTTTCTCTATGGTTTTTATAGTTTTAGGTCTTATGCCTAAGTGTTGTTGTTTTTTAATGGATTTATTGAGAAGACAATGCTTAATAAAATTATACAGGTTTCAAGTGTACATCTCTATAATACATCATCTGTATATTGCATTGTGTGATCACCACCCAATGTCAAGTCTCCTTCCATCACCATTTATCTTCCCTTTACCCTCTTCTTCTTCCCTCCACCCCCTTTCCCTCTGGCAATCACCATACTGTTGTCTGTGTCTGTTTTGTTTGCTTGTTTGTTTGTTTGTTTGTTTTGCTTAATCCCTTCACCCAGCCCTCTAATCCCCTTGCCCTCTGCCAGCTGTCAGTCTGTTCTCTGTATCTATGAGTCTGTTTAATTTGGTTGGTTTATTCATTAGATGCCACATTTAAGTGAAATCATATGGTATTTGGCTTACTTCATTTAGCATAATACTCCCCAAGTCCATCCATGCTGTTGCAAAATGTAACATTTCCTTCTTTTTAATGGCTGATTGGTATTCCACTGTGTAAATGTACCACAGATTTTTTTTATCCACTATCTACTGATGGGCAGTTGGGCTGCTTCCAAACTTGGCTATTGTAAATAATACTGCGATCAATATAGAGGTTCATATATTCTTTAGAATTAGTATTTTGGGTTTCTTCAGATAAATTTCCAGAAGTGTGATTGCTGGGTTATGTCTAAGTCTGTAATTCATTTTGAGTTGACTTTTGTTCTTGATGAAAGTTAAGGGTCCAATTTTACTTTTTTGCGTGTAGAAATACAGTTTTTCCAACACTATTTTTAAAAAGCACTTTCCTTTTCCCATTGTGTAGTCTTGGAACCTTTATCAAAAATCAGTTGAATGTATATGTGTGGGTTTATTCCTCTCTATTCTGTTCTCTTGGCACAATAAATGTTTAATATATTCTGGTCTGCTTGTTCCTGGGATTTTAAAAACATTTTTATGCTGGAGAAGTAGTCTCTAATAATATCCCCCCAAAAATCATTTAATTTTGTATTTCCATCCTAGGAAAGTCCAATCTATCTGTCCAGTAATGAGAGCACCCATTTTTCTAGGACTGCTGTTAAAAAGCTTTGTGTAGTTCTGAGAAACTGAGAAACTTTACTGTACACATTGCTCCCAATCTCTAGGAAGGGGAGAAAGAAGAAACAGAACTGTAGAACTCAAATCAGCAAAACTTTCAGAGAATCTCAAACTTCTGAGATCTAAGGTACTGCCATTGAGACCAAATCCTGGGACTCGTTGACTCTTACCTTATCTTAAATGTTGATATATATAGAACACCCGCAATTCTCAACTCTAACCTACTAAAAATAAATATGGTCGAATGCGTCAAGGAATTTAGGGAATACATGCAGTATTATCATCAAGAGGTTTGCACAGACTGTATTTATATTCTTTCTAAGCAACCATTGAATGACATAAAAACTAAGACCAGTTCTAGGAAAAGCCCGTCAAGTACTGTTCATAACTAGAGCAATGGTAACATTCCAAGCACTTGTTCCTTGGATTTATGTCTCTCATAGAAAGAGGCACAGACTATTTTTGAATCACTAAGAGATGATCCTTAGCAGAGATCTCAAGGTGATTCTTTGGATCTCTCCAGAAGCAGACAATCTTCTAAAGGAGATAGTTTGAATTCAAGCTCTTCGGACAGAGTAGATGACAAGGTGTTACATAAAGAACTTCCATTCAGGATACACAGAATAAGACTGTAGATTGCTATGGTTTGATCTGTGATATTTTGTGTGTTTTTTTTTAGATATTTTTTTCCTTTCTTGTTGTATTAAAGCCAACTGCATTTGACTGTTAACTAACATTTAAGGTATAAAACCCCACAACAGGCCAGACAGCCAGAAATCTGAAACCCCATGTCACATTGTACTTGGAAAAGGAAGTTCCTGTTTTCAATAAAACAACATTAAGTGATCTTTTGTTGGGCTCCGCTTTTGAAGCTGAGCTTTCACAGAAATAGAAGTGAGAAGAGAATCAGGGTACAGATGGTATATACGCACTTGAAGGCCACTAACTTTCAAAGATCTCAGAGAGACACTATTTTTCTTTTGCCTTAGATCTACTTAAGGATCTTGTCACTGAAAACTTCACCGCCTGGTACTGGACCATTCTTGACAAGTGGTGCCAAACTTAACACTATGTGACAATCCATTAGGATAGATTGTCAAAAAAACAGATCATTGGCTGGCTCCCAATGAGTGGTATTGGATTTGTGTACAAAGCACTACTGATTTCTACCTGCCAACTGGACGGGGACATGTTATATTAGTAATCTGATCCCTATCTTCAGGTTAGTCTCTGCATCAAACACCCAGGAACCATTCTGGCCCACACATTTCCCCTTTTAGAAAAGTTCTCTATGTGCTTTAAAACAGGCCTGATGAGTAGGAATAATCCTTCATGCCATGGTTCATAGACTAGCAAAAGAGCTAGAGAGTGCCACCAAGAGAGGTGTCACGTGAGAAATGCATGAACTTCAACAAGTCTTGGTTCAGAATAGAGTTTCTTTAGATATAATATTGGCCTCGTAGGAGGGACTATATGCTGTTTTAGGGATGACGGTTGTGCTGACATTCTTATTTTTAAACTAGATTTATTGGGGGTGATGTTTGTTATAAGATTATATAGGTTTCAAGTGTACATTTCTATGATGCATGTTGTGTACATTACATGTGTGCCCACCACCCAAAATCAAATCATCTTTCATCACCATATATTTGCCCCCCTTTACCTTTTAGTACTCTCCTCCCCTTCCCTCTCAGTTTTATATACCACATATGAGAAAAATCATGTTTTTTTCCCAAGTTAATATAACTTTATTTTTTAAATCTTTATGGCTGAAATTATTACATATGTCCCTCTTTTTCCTCCATTGACCTCTTCTAGCCCACCTCCACCCCCTGCCTCAGGCCTTTACCACCCTATTGTCTGTGTCCACGGGTTATGCATACATGCATACAAGCTCTCTGGTACATTTAAACCATGGAATACCATGTAGCAGTAAAAAAGAAGGATCGCTTACACTTTGAGACAGCATGGAGGGACCTGGAGAGTATTATGTTAAGCAAAATAAGCCAGTCAGAGTATCACATGATCTCACTCATATGTGGAATCTAATGAACAAAATAAACTGATGAACAAAATAGATCCAAAGACACAGAAGATGTCTTTGTAATACTTTGTGTGGAATACTGTGGAATCTCAGAGGGAAGGTGGGGGAGGGTGGGGAGGTGGGAAGAGATCAAGCAAAATCATATGGTCCTTAGTTTTTTCTGACTGACTTATTTTGCTTAGCATAATATTCTCAAGGTCCATGCATGTTGTTGCAAATTGTAGGATTTCATCTTTTCTTATGGCCGAATAGTATTCCATAGTATATCTTCTTTATCCAATCCTCAATGAAAGGACACCTTGGTTGTCTCTATGTCTTGGCCACCATGAATAATGCTGCAATGAACATAGGGGTGCATATATCTTTGTGAATAAATTTTTTTTGAGTTTTGGAGGTAGATACCCGGAAGAGGGATTGCTGGGTCATATGGTAACTCTATCCTAAATATTTTGAGGAACTTACATATTGTTTCCATTGTGGCTATCGCAGTCTACATTCCCACCAGTAGTGAATGAGGGTGCTTTTTCCTCCTCAACCTCTCCAATACTTGTTATTACTTGTCTTGTTGATAATAGCCACTCTAACAGGTCTCAGGTGAAGTTCTAGTGAGAGCAATCAGGCAAAAGAAAGAAATAAGACATCCAAATTGGGAATGAAGAAGTAAAAGTGTCACTTTTTGCAGATGACACCAAAAAATCTTTTAGAAACAATAAACAAATATAGTAAATTTTCAGGATATAAAATCAATGTACAAAATCCCACTGCTTTCCTGTATATTAACAATGAACTTTCAGAAAAAGAAATTGGAAAAAAAAATCCTTTTGCAATTGCAACAAAAGATAAAATACCTAAGAATAAAATTAACAACAGATGTGAAAGATCTACATACTGAAAACTACAACACATTATTAAAAGAGATTAGAAAAGACACAAAGAAATGGAAAGACGTACAAATGGCCAACAGATATATGAAAAGATCCTCATCCTCACTAGCTATTAGGGAAATGCAAATTAAAACTACAGTGAGATACGACCTCACACCTGTGCTTGCATTCTTGCAAACCTCTTTGGTGTCTTTAATATCATGAAAAAGTTTGAGGGGGGAAGAAACCGTAAGATTATCGTTTTGGCTAATAATCTCTATCTGATATTTTGGCTCTTTGATTTGAAGATAAGACCTATTGTCTGTCCAATTTGGACACCTTGCCTCCTGGCTGACAAGTAATTACAAACTCTAATAATAATTCTTCTCTAATTATTTGTATGGTTGTGGTGTTCTGATGTGTGTTCTCCATGTTTTTTTTTTATATTGCTGAGCAGCCCCTGTTCCACTGAATGAGCCAACTAATGATCATTCAACAAAAAGAAAAGGAAAACCTGACACGGGTGGAGGTTGAAACAACCATCTCTGGAAATGTGATGCGTTGTCATGACCACTCATGTGATGACAATTTGGATTGAGCAGATCCCCTGATGTTAGTGGACTCGCTCACAGCCCAGGCTAATGAGAACAGTGAGAACTGAAACAACTTACACCAGCAATTTTCAATCAATGTGCCACACAAATTTTTAAAACATACAATACCAGACTATTTAGTCAGGGGCACTGACCTCTTTTCCCTTAGATTGTCCAATTTTATAAATGAACACAGCCAACAATAATGACCATCCAGTGTGAATGAATAAAAAGTATACCTATTTTTTTTCAGCTCAGCAAAAAAATATAACATGTATTTTGGTATGCCTCAGAATTTTAATAGTGATGTGTGTCATGAGATGAAAAAGGTGGAAAATCACTAATCAACACACATTTTGTTTAGGGTCTACATAAACATGCTAATATTTTACTATCTTCATTATCATGAATTTACTGTTCTTCATCAACATTAATTTACTATTCTAGGAAGATTTTATCTAGAAAAATAAAAGATGCAAATAATTTTATAGTTTGTTCCAGGACTTCCTGAAAAAGCCAATTAAATCAATAACAAACTGTTCAATTGTTCAGCAGATAGCATCAAACAACTATTTACATTCCTAAACTCTTTGAAATTCATGCTTCAAAATCCTTACTTGCTGTGTCCACCGGAACTAAATAATAATGATCTGTACCAATTCCAGTCAAACCCCTGCACTGAATATCTATCTGAAACCAGACTCCTGGTACTCACAGATACCAAGATTTTGCCATTCCTTTTTTTTTTTTTTTAAATATATTTTATTGATTTTTTACAGAGAGGAAGGGAGAGAGATAGAGAGTCAGAAACATCGATGAGAGAGAAACATCGATCAGCTGCCTCCTGCACATCTCCCACTGGGGATGTGCCCGCAACCCAGGTACATGCCCTTGACCGGAATCGAACCTAGGACCTTTCAGTCCGCAGGCCGACGCTCTATCCACTGAGCCAAACCAGTTTCGACTGCCATTCCTTTTTTTATGCTATTAAAACTCTGTCAAGAACACGTTTTTCCTTGCTATGGTAAGAATTCAGTGAGCTTAATGAACTTAATGAACATTCTTTTTATTTTAGCCATATTAGTGGGCCAAATGTGATCCCATTTTGAGTTTAATTTGAACTTTTCTGATGACTATTAATATTTAGACACTTTTCATGTATTTATGAAAATCTACATCAATACAAACAAAAATACCCCAATTTATAACAAATAATTGATAATGATGAATTAAAGTCAACAGTAACATAGAATTAAAGACAAATAAAGAAGAGCAGCAGGTAAATGCTATAATTTACTAAAAATGACACCGATGATACATTAATAATAGTGTATGAGTCTACTACCAAATGTCAGGAATCTCAGCTATCTGAAGGAATGTGCCCAGCAGGACTTTACAACACTGTCAAGCATAGCATGACAGCCAGGTTTCTTTACAGAATGTTGCATTAAAGTCTTTAGAAAACTCTTCAAACAGAGCAATTTTGGTTTATGATGACAAATATTAATGAACCTTAATAGCTCACTTAATAGGTTTCTATTTCAGTCCTTGGATCATACTTAGAAGATCATTCATCTATGAGTTGGTTCCCTAAATGAATACCACTGTGATATTTTCTCAAAGGGCAGGTTTATTAATGGATTTTCCATATCTACACATTAATAAAGTAGAATCCTACAATGCTCATCTTGGAAAATAATATTCTAAGTTATCCAATAACAATATATATTTAGAAAGTATTCATTATTTGTTTCCCATATGCACTATTAAGAATGACATAGTGTAAGAGGTTTATTAAAAAGTGTGTAAGTTCCTACTATATTACAGACACTGGTAAAGGGTTACTCCATTCAGAAACATACCAGAATATACCTGCCAAAGTAAGCATTAATCTTCTGGGAGCCTAGTTTTCCCAGCAAATTTAGTTGCTAAATAATTAGCAATATAGTTGCATAAGATAAATTTTACTCATTAAAGTTTCCTTAACAGTGCTGCAAGTTCTACAAAGACAGCTCAGTATTATTTTAAATTTGCTTCAGAATTGTTAAAATTGAGGAAAAATAACATTTTACTTAAAAGAAAAAGCAGATCAACAACCATTTATATAAACCATAACAATACCCAGCAGTTTTTAAATGAGCTTCAACTGAGTTTTATGAAGTCAACTGCCAAAAACACTTTATTTCAGGAATTAAATATAGACCCTTAGGGCCAAACTCCCAGTCTCGGGCTCTGCCCCACCTAATGTTCCTAAAATCCTGATAGGAAATATTGAAACAAAATTTATTTTCGTTAATATTATAAAATTATCCCCAATAACAGCGTAGAATTATTATTTGTAGCTCACTGAGGACTCAAGATCTCCCAATAAATCATGTGTTTTAGTGTGCTGTTTATAAACAGAAAATAACCTTTTGGTATAAACAATTTTTGAATTTATAGACAGATGTGAAAAGCAATATAGTTTTTTATGAAAATTGATTTTTTTAAAGAATAGTGTAGGAGAACCAAGATGGTGGCATACGTAAACGCCTATACTCACCACCTCCCACAACCACAACCAAATTACAACTAAAATATAGAACAACCATCATTCAGAACTGCCTGAGATCTGGCTGAATGGAAGTCCTACACTGGAGAAATAAAGAAGAAAAGTACATAGAGACTGGTAGGAAGGGCAGAGGCAAGGAACTGGCTGATCCAATATCCATGTGTGGCTTTTTTAAAATCAGGAGGTATATCTTCACTGCGAAGGCCCCCCATGAGATGCAAGGGGTCCCAGCCCCACCCCACACACCTAGCCCAGGGTTCAAGAACTGGGAAGAGAAGTCCCTGTAACTTCAGGTTGTAAAAACCTGCAGGGATTGTGGGTGAGTGACATGGAGGTTGCTGGAGTCCCAGGCAGTCCGTCTTAAAGGGCCAGTACATGAACTTACACAGCCCACTTCCTCTGAGCTCCAGCAGTCGGCAGCAGCACTGGGGGAACCGGGGACATATGAGGGGAACAGAATTGTCTGGCATTAGGGCAAGAATTTGGGGTGACTTTCTCCCAGATGGGGGTGCTTGTAGGGGTCATTGTTCTTGTGCTTGGACCTCCCCCATCATAGAGCTGACTGGCAGTTATATCTGATTTTCCATCAGCTTGGTTCACACTGTTCACTCTGCCCTCCTGATTCTTTAAACCCATCCAATTTGCAGCCCCACCCAAGCTCTTTGCAGCTGCTTTTTCATATGAATGGCTTGTCCTGGCTCAGGCTTCAGACTCTCCTAAAATATCTGAAACAAGCAGCAGCTGGTATAAGCGTGCCCCATAACTATCAATAAGAGACTCAAGACCTAGAACTAGCACCAGATCACTTTGCTTCACAATTTGGCTCTCCCTGGGCCCTCCCAAGCCCAATACAAATAGCAGCCATCTGCAGATAGCTCTGTATTTCCCGCTGGGTGAGCCCAGGTAGTGGCTGACTTTGCACCTCTCGGGAGGCCCCAGAGCCAGTGAACCTGGTGGACAGCTTCAGGCCATACCAGATTACAACTCTACACATCAACAAGTGACACACTCAAGGAACAGACTCAGTGAGCACCAAAGCCCCATGAACCAAGTCCTGCTCCATAGGAGTATCTCTTGCACAGCAGCTCTTCCACTGCAGTCACACCTGATGCTCACAGCCAATTGGCCTAGATGACAATTCCTCCCAGTGATGCCAAAGCAATCAAAGCTCAACTACAATAAGACTGTGCACACAGACTTCACAGGGTCTCACCTACAGTGCCCAGATCAGGTGACAGGAGGCTGAGCCCCTGAGCCCTATAGGACACCTACTATACAAGACCACTCTACCAATTCCAGGAGACATAGTAGCTCTACCTAATACATAGAAACAAACACAGAAAAACAGCCAAAATGCAGAGACAAAGAAATAAGTCACAAAATGAAAGAACAGAAGAAATCTCCAGAATAAGAATTAAATGAAATGGAAGCAAGGGAACTACTGGATACAGAGTACAAAACCAGGTAATAAGGATGCTAAAAGATCTTAATGAAAGCTTCAAGGAACTTAATGGGACTTTCAAGGAAATTAGTGAGAATGTCAAAGGCATGAAAAGAACCAGTCAGAAACTACATAAGCATACACTAACTGAAATAAAGAATAATTTTCAGGATTTCAACAGTAGAGTAGAGGATTCCAGGAATCAAATCAACTATTTGGAATATGGGGAAGATAAAAACACCCAATCAGAAGAGAAATAAAAAGAATTAAAAAAATATAAAGATAATATAAGAAGCCTCTGGGACAAATTCAAGCATACCTGCATTCACATTATGGGAATGCCAGAAAGAGAAGAGAAAGAGCAAGATATTGAAAACCTATTTGAAGAAATAATGACAGAAAACTTCCCCTACCTGGTGAAAGAAATAGACTTACAAGTCCAGGAAGCTCAGAGAACCCCAAACAAAAGGAATCCAAAGAGGCTCATACCAAGACACATCATAATTAAAATGCCAAGGGTTAAAGACAAAGATAGGATCTTAAAAGCAGTAAGAGAAAAGCAGTTCGTTACCTACAAAAAAGCACCCACATCACTGTCAGCTTATTTCTCAACAGAAACTTTACAGGCCAGAATGAGTGGCCAGCAATATTCAAAGTGTTGAAGAGCAAGGACCTACTACCAAGATTATTCTACCCAGCAAAGCTATCATTTAGAATTGAAGGTCAGATAAAGTGCTTCCCAGACAAGAAAAAAACTGAAGAAGTTCATCACTACCAAACCAGTATTACATGAAATGTTGAAGGGTATTCTTTAAGAAGAGGAAGAAGAAGTGAGATAAAAAATATGAACAATAAAATGGCAATAAATACATAGCTATCAACAATTGAATCTAAAGAATCAAAATAAACAAACAAGGAATCTAATGAACAAAATAAACTGATGAATAAAATGGAATCAGAGGCATGAAAACATGGAACAGACTGACTAATATTAGAGGGAATTGGGGAGGAGGCATGGGAAAAGATTAACCAAAGATTTTATATGCATTACCTATGCATACAGACAATAGGGTGATGAAGGTCTGAGGCAGGGCAAGAACTAGGTGGAGAGGGGCAATGGGAGGAAAAATGGGGACATCTGTATACTCTCAGCAATGAAGATTTAAAAAATAATAATTTATTGATTTTTAGAGAAAGAGGAAGGGAGAGGGAGAGAGAGAAACATTGATGTGAGAGTGTAATATCTATCAGTTGCCTCCTGCATGCCCCCTACCAAGGATTGAACCAGAAACCTGGGCATGTGACCAGGAATTGAACTGGCAACATTTCAGTGCATGGTAGGGCATCCAACCAACTGAGCACACCAGCTGGGCTGAAAATGGAATATTTTATAAGTTACCCTACGATTCTCTTGACCAGTGGTTCTCAACCTTCCTAATGCCGCGACCCTTTAATACAGTTCCTCATGTTGTGGTGACCCCCAACCATAAAATTATTTTCATTGCTACTTCATAATTGTAATTTTGCTACTGTTATGAATTGTAATGTATATATGATATGCAGGATGTACTTTCATTGTTACAAATTGAACATAATTAAAGCATAGTGATTAATCACAAAAACAATATGTAATTATATATGTGTTTTCCGATGATCTTAGGCAACCCCTGTGAAAGGGTCGTTCAACCCCCAAAGGGGTCGCGACCCACAGGTTGAGAACCACTGCTCTAGACAGATGATGTAGGGAATTTATTTTTTATTTTTTGCTTTACTATCTGACATATCTATTGGAAAGTTTTATTTTTGGCTTCAGTGGATATCTTGGCTTGATATCTGTACCACATTTGCTCCGAGAGCCAAAGGACCTGCCCAAGAACTTAGCACCCTCTGCTTGCCTAGTCTGGAAGGGTTGTGGCCCTGAATGCATGCCTATGGTCAACATGGAGAAGCTCAAGAAAATAAAGATGACTGAAACATTTGGATGTTAGTCTGGTAAAGGTAGATCCAATCCAGGAGAGAACTGTGGGCTGTGGAGTTGGAATTTCAACCTCTTTTGCATAATGGGGAATAAGAGAGTGGTGCCCGCTTTGTGGAGTCATGTCACCAACAACTCCTAGACACCATGTTCTAAATCCAAAGCATTGCTTTGTTCACCAGAGATAATGATCACATCATAGAAAACCTGAAAAGGCCAGAAGCTTAATAGAAGGCCAACAGGCAGACAGAAGAAACCATCTGAAAGATTATTATGGCCCTAACTGGTTGGGCTCAGTGGATAGAGCATCAGCCTGCAGGCTGAAGGATCCCAGGTTCTATTCTGGTCAAGGGCATGTACCTTGGTTGTGGGCACATCCCCAGTGGGGGGTGTGCAGGAGGCAGCTGATCGATGTTTCTCTCTCCTTGATGTTTCTAACTCTCTATCCCTCTCTCTTCCTCTCTGTAAATAAATCAATAAAATATATTTTTTAAAAATAAAAGATCATTATGGTTCCAAGAAGCAAATTCAAAGCAAGGCCTACTTCAAGAAACAAAATACAACCAAATAAACAATGCAACTTTATCTAAAGGAACCAGGAAAAGAAAAACAAACAAAACACAGAGTAGAATAAAGGAAATAAGGATTACAGTAGAAATAAACAAAGGAGAGACTAAAAAAAAAAAAGCAATAGAAAAAAAAAAATCAAGCCCTAACTGGTTTGGCTCAGTGGATAGAGGGTCGGCCTGCAGACTCAAAGGTCCCAGGTTTGATTCTGGTCAAGGGCATGTACCCTGGTTTCGATGTTTCTCTCTCATCAATGTTTCTGACTCTCTGTCTCTCTCCCTTCCTCTCTGTAAAAAATCAATAAAATATATTTTTTAAAAAAAAAGAAAATTGCCAACTATCTTAAAAAAAATCAATGAAACTAAGAACTGTATCTTTGAAAAGATAATAGAGTATTAAGGTTTTGTTTGTTCATTTGTTTGTTTTAACTTGCAGAAGGAAATTTACATGAAACTTATGAACTGAAGCTTCAAGTGTCTTACCTGGTGCATGCTGAGAATTTCTGGGAGTTGTTTTAGGTGGAGGGGAGAAGGAAGGGTGACAAATGAAGCATTTCTTTGTTGGAAATGTCCCAAAAGATCACCAAAGAAAAGGACCAGAATTTGCAGAAAATTCTGGTGGTTTATTTTCTCATTCTAAATATATATGCACTTTTCTACCTAATACTGTCTTTGCATGTCTATATTTCTTTATGGAGGGTACCCTAATGTTGTGTAAGCTTCAGGTCTCCCAAAATCTTGATTGGACTTTGATTTTGTTCACAATTTCCAGCAGGTAGTTGTCCTCTTTTTGACACTTTAGGAATACACATTCTGTGAACAGATGGTTTATGAGACATCTGTCATGTTTGCTATTCATGTCCCATTGAATGCCTTAGAAAGACCCATCTCAGGTCACTAACAGGAGAGGTTCTCCTACGTGAAGCTGCCTTCTAACAGTTTTTATTGCACGCATGCTATTATTTCGTCTTTTTCCAATAAGTAGCTATTGAGAGATTTTTTTAAAAAGCCTGGGCATCATATATATTATGTAAGAGAAATGAGACACCACACTAACAGGAAGTGGCTGGATGTACGTCCGAAGCTGTTTGGGGTCGATGTGGAGGTCACAGATCACTGGCTCTCTCCATGTTTATTGTTGCTGGCAGACCACAAGGCAAAACTACTAAAAGGTAGGATGTAAGGGAAACCAACAGATCTGTGTGAAGAGTCCAGGGACTTAAAAGAGTAATTAATTTTTAACAAAATACAAATTATTTTGTATTCACTGAGTAATTGTAATAAATTCTATTTTAAAAAACATTTTTGGTACCCAAAACATTTCTTTCCATGGCAATCACTTGTAGTTTTAATTATGTAAATAGATCAACAGAATAAAACAAACACTGAATTCTTTCTTTCAGCCTAAAATGTAATTTTTCTTTTAGAAGTAAGAAAATCACAGTTAGGTGTTTCCAGAGAATTTATGATATAAGGGAGTGGAGAATACGTAAGGTTCTGGTCTGCCTTTCAAGATACAACAGTTGATATTTAGATCTTTGATGTTATTACAAAATGCTATTTAGAGCTTTATTTTAGTATACATTGTTAAATTGAAGAATAATTTTCAATGCTACTGAAAGCAAGCATTCCATGTCCTTAGGTACTTTGTCCACCTTTTTAATAATGTAAAATGTATTTCCTCTGACACTGGTTACAATAAGATAAAATAATTTCCCTCATTACGGAGTTCATTCACTCATGCATTCTGTACCTAGCAAGTACTCAACAAATATTTGTTGAATGAATGAATTCTTCCAATTATCAGATAATGCCTCCTAGATATAAAGCACATGTATTTAAATGGCCCAGTGGTAATCAAAACTAACTAGTACCTGCTTACATATGGGAGGACTGTTAACGTAAAAACGTTCAAGCCTGCAAAGAATTTCTGTGAGTTTATTTGAACCAAGCTGCTGACAATTGCCGGGAAGCAGAATCTCAACGGGTTGGGATGATGCTCCGGAGAATGGCAGTTCTTCACCTTGTTTTCTACATTACAGTCAAAAGAGGAGACCTAAGTGGGTTACATGGAATCCATTGGTGACAGATTAGGGAGGCGGGAGAAAGCAAAATGGGGAAACCTTTGGGATTGGATAAAAAGTAAAATGATAGACACATACTTCTTTTACTTAGGTGGGTGCAGGATAGCTAACAGTCAACAATTAGATGTTATCTCTGATTGTTTACTGCTAAGCATGAGACCATGAAGGAAAATCCAGAAATCGGAGAGATGGGAAGTAGAGGAAGTTTTGTAGTCTCAGGCCTGACAATCCTGCAGTAATAATATGACCAAAAATAGTAAATTTGGCCAGTAATAAGCATGGGCCAGTGAAAAGGACAAAGAAGAGAGTTTGAGATTGTGGCGGGGGAAATATATAAAGGGGGTGATTAAGATATACGTGTGACGTGATGGTTTATTTTGACGAAACTAGAACAATGGTATGTGGAAGAGTAATGACATGTTTGGTCAGAAAATATAGGAATTGTGGACCTTGTTAATGAAGGGTCTTAAATGCCAGAATAAGGAATTTAGACAAGATGCTCCAGGCAAGAGAAAGTGATTCTAAGAGACAGGGATGATGAAAGTAGTGTTTGAGAAAGATAGTCCTGGCAGCTGGGTGCAGAAGAGAATGACAGGCTGAGAGGCTAGAGCTGTGGTTCTCAACCTTGGCTGCCCATTAGAAGCACCTGGGAATCTTTTTAAAATCCTGATTTCTGGGCCTCATCCTGTGGAAATTCTGTTACTTTGTGATGGGGTGGGGCCACAACATTAGTAACAAAGAAACAGAATTTCCGGAGGATGAGGCCCAGAAATCAGGATTTTAAAAAGATTCCCAGGTGATTCTAATGGGCAGCCACGGTTGAGAACCACTGGGCTCGAGACTCAGCATGTAGCTGAGGGATTCACAGGAACCCCAATAAGGGGGCATGGTGACCAAGAAGGTCAATATCGTCAAGGAGACAGGAAACAAAGTCGGAGACGTCAAAGCTCAGAGGGAAATTCATTCATCGGGGGGCAGAGGGCAGGCAAAAATTATTTTTTAAAATCCAAACTTTTAGATATTTTCCCCTGAAAAACCTGAGGAGGACACTGTACTCTTAAGGCTTTCAAAAAGATTAATACATATTATTAATATGAGGATCTTGTATAATGGTGCACAGACTTGGTTCTTGCCCTGTTGCTACTGGAAGCTATGCCGTGGAGGATGTGATCATCTTGCTCCTTGGATGCTGAAGATAAGCAGTGTAACCTAACTCCCAAATAAAAGGATTAGGTATATTTTTACCTTTAGGGAGGATGCGTCATTTTTTAAGAAGTTTTTTGGGGGTTATTCTTAGTTGCTTGATACGGTGGCTAGTAGATATATTTCTGCTCTCTTGCTTAGTTTTCAAAGGATTAGAACTGGAAAAAAAGTAAAGAATTTAATCTTGTGGGGGGAAAAAAGCTTATTTCTATGCTCACTCAAAATATATAGGAGAGAGATATGGAAACAGGTAGGAAGTTGAAGTTGGAAGGAACTTGGGGCTTATACTCCTAGGCTCTGTGAATTCGATAGTCACAAAAGTAAAACAAAAAATGGGCTTATGTTTTAAAAAATAGGAGTCAGTATGTATTTGATAGCACATACATAGTAAATGATAATTGAATACATTTTTGTAGTCTATAGTAAAACATGAGTTTCTACTTAACTGATGATTTGTGGTCAGTTTTGTTAAGCAAAATTATTGGTAATGTAAGGCTAATAAGGCTAAAGGTTATTTGCAGTTACCCCTTTGCAGTACCGTCGTCAAATACATATGTGATGGTGCTCATTGCTTCTATAGGTAATTGGTTTGCTACGTAGTTTCATCCTGGTGGGGTGTAAACATGAAATTATTTTATTTTCTCTCCAAATGCTATTTTCAATCCTGCTCTGTTAAATTACGCTTTCTAGTACTCTTAAAATTCTCTGAGATTGTTTTTGTAACTTTCCATGCATTCCACAGTATTAAAAAATCAATTCCATTCTAGAATGATCAAAGTTAAGCTGTTTGCCAAATTAGCACAGCGCCTCTCTGTTTCTTCTGCCTGCTTGGTGGCCTAAGGAAATTGCACTGTGAAGGTCGTGTGTGTGACTCCTGTTCTTTCACTTCTCCTCCTTTCCTAGTTCTTTTCCATCTCCTTCTGGGTTTACCTTTCTCCTTCTACATTGGAGCTGGGAAAGAGAAATATGAGAAAAGTCAATTCTTTACACCTGGATTCCAAGGCTGGCTCTCTTACCTGAGACGCAAGTATGAATTTTTAAAGAGTTCCACTCAGGTTCCCACTCTAGGGTACCTCCCATATCCTCTTGTTGCTGCGGTCCTCTTGTTCATGGTATTAGTAAGACAACTCAAACGTGGATAAACTCCTGGCAACTTCTATCTGGGAAAATGGAAAGAGTGGAGACTGCTCCAGTAGAGCCCCAGAGCTGCCATATTTCTCCAATTCAACTTATTTTCTTTAACCAAGTAGGCACCCTAAGGCAGACCCCTAACCTCATTGGCCAAAGGAATGTTATATGCAGTCTTTATCTTTTGCAGGTAAAGTCAATTCAAAAGGATTTTTTTTTTTTTTCACTTGGCTTGTGGTGGCTGAAAGGTTGGAATCACCTCTTTTTTTTTTTTTTTTTTTTGCTCTTCAGGCAAGAGATGGCAGTAGCTCCCACCCACTGTAGCTAGCTCCCTAGATCCATAAGCAGTCACCTATTGGCTTAATTTCAATCTGCCCACATCTTTATACATTTTTTTTGTTATTCGTTTTTTTAAAAATATATATTTTATTGATTTTTTTTTTTACAGAGAGGAAGGGAGAGGGATAGAGAGTTAGAAACATTGATGAGAGAGAAACATTGATCAGCTGCCTCTTGCATGCCCCCTACTGGGGGTGTGCCCGCAACCAAGGTACATGCCCTTGACCGGAATCGAACCTGGGACCCTTCAGTCCGCAGGCCAACGCTCTATCCACTGAACCAAACTGGTTAGGGCTTTATACATTTTTTTTTTTATTAAACTCACTCTCCTCAATTAATTGATAGGATGTGCCATGTGTGTCTTGTCATGACTATGACTGAAACACATGATAAACACAATCTCTACAATTTCATACTATAAATAATTTAAGGTGAAAATGTGATTTACACATATTGTTTTATGAAATATGCACATGCAAATGAAGAGAGCTTTGGAATAAAATCATTTTAATTAAAATCTCAGCTCTGACATAGATAAACTCAATTGTAAAGTGAGGATATGCATGCCTACTTTAAGAAGTTGGTATGAAGACTCAATGAGATAAAGGAATCACCTACACAGTTTATATTCAACAAATAGTCATTCAGCATCTAGTTGATGCCAGGTACTAATTTCTTTATATACTGCAAAGTGTCTTCTAAATACAAGTCACCTTAATTCTTAATCTGATATATGAGAAATATCTTGCAACCATGAAAACATTCTTCTTTGTGTGGTGAGAAGAAGACCAGACTGGAGAAAGTATAAGTAGCTCTTTCTAGTGTCCTTTGGATTGTTTTGATATTTTCTTCCTTCCTTTAATATATAAAATTATGTTGCTGGCAATTAATTTTAAAAACGTATTGTGTTGCTAAATTTTATTACTACAGGATGTAAAATAGATAGCTATGGTAACATCAGCATCGTCATAGATATCCAATTTATAATACATAGTAAAAACAATCCAGTGTCGAAAGTTCTTAAAATGCTAATATTAATATGTGAAAAGACAGCAATTATATTCAGTTCCAAAAATGTTAAATTTTTAAAATTAAATTACAAATGGTAAATTTGTAATTAATATTTTAATAAATTTTAATTCAAAAACTTTGGTTAAAGTTTTTTGAAGTAACAAATATGCAAACAAATGGGACAATCTGGATGAAATGGATAAAATCCTAGAAGTATACAATCTTCCAAGACTGTATCAAGAAGAAACAGAAAATCTGAACAGACCAATTACAATCAAAGAAATCAAAGCAGCAATAAAAAATCTCCCAACAAACCAAAGTCTTGGACCTGATAGCTTCACAGATGAATATTACTGAACATATTAAGAATTAATAACACCTATGCTTCTCAAACTATTCCAAAACGTTCAAGAGGCGGGATAATTTTCAAGCTCATTTAATGAGGCTGGCATTAAAACCAGGTAAAGACACCACAAAGAAAGCCCAGGCGGCATGCTCAGTGGTTGAGCATCAACCTATGAACAAAGAGGTCACGGTTCAATTCCCGGTCAGGGCACATGCCCACGTTGTGGGCTCTATCCCCAAAGTGGGGCATGCAGGAAGCAGCCAATCAATGATTCTCTCTCATCATTCATGTTTCTATTCCTCTCTCCCACTTCCTTCCTCTCTAAAATCAATAAATTATATTTATATATAAAAAAAGACACTACAAAGAAAGAAAAATATAGGCCAGTATCACTGAGGAACATAGATGCAAAAATTCTCAACAAATATTAGCAAACCGGATCCAGCAATACAGTCAAAAGATCATACACCATGACCAAGTGGAATTTATTTCTGGGATGCAAGTTTGGTTTAGTATCCACAAATAAATTAATGTGATACACTACATAAACAAAATGGAAAATAAAAATTTTATTATCATATCAATAAATGCAGAAAAAGCATTTGACAAAATCCAGCATTCATCTATGATGAGAACTCTTAGCAAACTGGGAATAGAGAGCACATGCCTTAACATAATAAAGGCCATATATGACAAATCCATAGCCAGCATCATACTCAATGGGCAAAACCTACAAACATTTCCCTTAAAATCAGGAACAAGACTGGGATGTCCACTTTCACTACTCTGATTTAACATAGTATTGGAATTCCTAGCCACAGCAATTAAACTACTTCATCATTTCCAATGAGGAAGTAAAACTGTCATTATTTGCAGAGAACCCTAAAGACTCCACCAGAAAACTGCTAGAGCAGAGACATGAATTCAGTAAAGTAGCAGGATTCAAAATAAATATTCAGAAATCAATTGCATTTTTATACACTATGAACTATCAGAAAGAGAAACTAAGAAAAACAATCCCATTTATAATTACATAAAAAAACATTTAGAAATAAATTTAGCCAAGGAGATAAAAGACCTATACTCAACATTATAAAACACTAAAGAAAGACACTAAAGAAGATAAAAATAAATGGAAGCATATACCATGCTCATGGATAGGAAGATTTAATATCATTAAAATGTCCATACTACCTAAAGCAATCTATAGATTTAACATAATTTGTATAAAAATGACAATGGCATATGTCATGTAACTAGAACAAACAATCCAAAAATTTATATGGAACCACAAAAGACCCTGAATACCACAGCAATCTCTTGAGAAAGTAAAACAACATTAGTAGTATCACACTTCCTGATATCAAACAATACTACAAGGCCATAATAATCAAAACAGCATGATACTGGTATAAAAACAGACACTTATATCAATGTAACAGAATAGCTGAGAAATAAACCCACACCTATATGGTTAATTAATATATGACAAAGGAGGCAAAACCATACAATGGGGTAAAGACATTCTGTCCAATAAATGGTGTTACAAAAATCGGATAGATACATGCAAAAAATGAAACTAGACCACCTTCTTACATCCTAGAAAAGAATAAACTCAGCCCTAACCGGTTTGGCTCAGTGGATAGGGCATCAGCCTGGGGACTGAAGGGTCCCAGGTTTGATTCTGGTCAAGGGCATGTACCTTGATTGAGGGCACATCCCCAGTAGGGGGTGTGAAAGAGGCGGCTGATCGATGCTTCTCTCTTATTGATGTTTCTGACTCTCTGTCCCTCTCCCTTCCTCTCTGTAAAAAATCAATAAAATATATATATATATTTTTTTAAAAAAGAATAAACTCAAAGTGGATTAAAGACTTAAATGTAAAACTCAAAACCATAAAACTCCTAGAAGAAAACATAGGCAGTAAAATCTCTGACATTTCTCTTATCAATTTTTTTTCTGATATATCTCCTTGGGCACAGGAAACAAGAAAAAAAATAGATGAGATTACATTAAACTAAAAAGTTTTTTCACAGCAAAGGAAACCATGAACAAAATGAAAAGACAAGCTACCGAATGGAACAAGATATTTGCCAATGAAACATCAAATAAGGGGTTAATATCCAAAATTTACAAAGACCTCATACAACTCAACACCAAAGAAACAAACAATCCAATTAAAAAATGGGCAAAGGACCTGAATAGATACTTCACCAAAGAGGACATACAGATGGCCAATAGCCATATAAAAAGATGCTCAATGTCACTCATCATCAGAGAAATGCAAATTAAACCATAACAAGAATGTTATTTCAGACTTGTCAGAATGGCTATCATCAATAAATCAACAAACAACAAGTATTGGCGAGGACTTGAGGAAAAGGAAATGTACTGTGTACATTCATGTACTCGTGTACTGTTCATGGGAATACAGATCGGTGCAGCCACTATGGAAAAAAGTATGAGGTTTTCTCAAAAAATGGAAATGCCTTAAAAATCAGTGATTCCACTTTTGGATATATATCCAAAGAAACCCAAAACACTAATTTGAAGGGATATATGCACTCCTGTGTCCATTACAGCATTATTGAAAATAGCCAAGATATAGAAACAAGCCAAGTGTCCAGGTCTATAGATGAGTGAATGAAAAAGTGGTGGTACATATATACAATGGGATATTACTAAGCCCTAAAAAGGTATGAAATCTTACCATTTGAGACCACATGAATGGACCAGCGGTTCTCAACCTGTGGGTCACGAACAATGAAAATACATCCTGCATATCAGATATTTACATTATGATTCATAACAGTAGCAAAATTACAGTTATGAAGTAGCAACGAAAATAATTTTATGGTTGGAGGTCACCACAACATGAGGAACTGTATTAAAGGGTCGCAGCATTAGGAGGGTTGAAAACCACTGATAGAGGGTATTATGAGAAGTGAAAAAGTCAGAAACAAAAATACAAATACCATATGATTTTGCTTATGTGTGGAATCTAAAGAACAAAATAAATGAACTAACAAAATAGAAACAAACTCACAGAATACAGAACGATTGATTCATGGTTGCTAGATGGAAGAGGGATTGGGGCACTGGGTGAAAAAGTGAAGGGATTAAGAAGTACAAATTGGTAGTTATAAAATAGTCATGGGGATGTAAAGTACAGCTTAGGAAATATAGTCTATAATATTGTAATAACTACAAGGGGAGCACTTTGTAAAGTATATGATTGTCTAACCATTATGCTGCACACCTGAAACTAATACAAAATAATATTGATTGTAAACTGTAATTGAAAAATAAAATTTAAAAATATAAAATCGCTCTAATTTTCAGATATTTAGGAAAAAAATAACATTGTACTGAGCATTAAGAGGCTTGCGGTAAGATTCTAAATATAAATTATGACCAGTGATATTAGGGGTTCTATATTCAAATATATGATCTATATTCATCTATATTCTTATATATTCAAATATGTGATAATATTTCAATGTTTGGAATATTTAAATTTCAGAAAGGAAGATAGCATTTTAAGTATAAAAATTCTGTAAGGCTCCATTTATATACCCCAAGTATATGATGTGACTGTGATACATATATTTATAAATTAATCTCTTGGCATTGCAACTCAAGTTTGTTACTATCAGTGTTTCTAAAATCAATAATATATTTATTCTGTATGTGAAATTACATTACAATTGTACCAGAGAGCTACTTACTTAAAGAAAATATGTGAAGTACCCTTATATAGTGAACAATAATATCTAATTTTATTTTTAATAAGTGCACATTTTTATATATTACTTTTTGCTTGAAGCAAGAGCACACTTACAAAGTATTTATATTTCAGAGTCTTGAAAAGACCTGGCAAGGAGTTTCTCCTTTGATATATATGACTGGGCAAAGGTGGCGGCGGTGGTGGTGGTGGTGGTGATGTGTGTGTGTATGTGTCTGTGTGTTTGGAGAGAAAGTAGTTCTGAACCTTTCCTTTTCCTGCCATGTGGAAAGAGCATATGGCTATTACCAGGTTATCTTGTCTCCCTCTCCTGCAGTGTGTTGAGTGAAGCTGTGACAGAGAAGATTAAATTAGTTGCTTTCCTCCAGAAAGATGTGCAGGTAAAGAAATGGGGTGTGCTGGGAGCAAAGCATGTGAGCGGCTCTGGTGAAGGGGAGAGAAATGACCTAAGGAACTAGATTACAGGAAAGAAAAAGTGAATTTTTTTGTGTTAAGAATGCAAGAGGAATTGAGGCATTCCAAAGTATTAAAGGGAGAGGATTCTAAATAGCATTGCCATGAACTGCCTACTGGACTGCTTACATGTTTCCAGAGTATGCAAGTAAAGACTTGAGTTTGTGTCCTAAATCTCACGGGTCATGGCAACAAGTTGTATATGTAAGGCATATTCCTGCATAATGAGGGAAGAAAGTCATTCAAAGTGAGTGGCACAGTGGGCATGCTACCATTTATAAAAATTTTCTTCAAGGACACAAGCATTCAAGCTTCAAGGTACCTTCAAAAAAATCTCTTCTGATCAGGAATGGAACCTGCAACCTTTTTGTGCACAGGACAATCAATGCTCCAACCAACTGAGCCACCAGACCAGGCAAACAATTACTTCTTTATCACTTCGATGGATTGATGTATTAAGTGTATGCGTCACTTCTTTAGCTAAATATTAGCTCTTTGGTGACAGGTCATTCTGTTGTTTGAATTCCCATGCTCTCAATCTCCAGATTCACCCTCTGCCACACATACACACGTGCTGGAGACACTAGATAGATACCATTACACAAACATACACATTCCCTAGTGGTGGCCGTACATGATTGATACTTCATAAACATTCGTTTCTCACTTGAGAGTTCAAAATATTCAAAGGTTAGTGACCTAAGAAAGACATTTCTCAGTGACTCTGCCAATAACTTTCTTTTCTATTGTAATAGAAAATGATAAACCATGTTCTTACCGTCTCATTAGAATTCAGCAGTAATAGATGAATACTAAATCTTCACTGAATAATTTAGCTTGGAATGTTTGCCTTTGGATGTGCAAGTCCAACATCCCTGGCAAACTCGTGTACTGAATTACTCTCTGAAGTGATCATTTTAGTATATTTAACACTTTAAATGCCAGGTGAGACCCTGAGAAACAGAACACAAAAAGCTCCAAAGAAAGTTTCAAATTCCTTCGCTGCATTCACTCCCATCCTTCCCCTGCCCCATCTCCATTTTATACTTGCCATTGCAAATTTGAGGATCCCCAGATCACTACTTTTGCTCTTTATCCTGGTATCAGATACTGATGATCGAGAAGTTTTTATTATTCATTTTTAAACTCCAACTATATTTTAGGTCCCTATGGTTTCCTCTATCAGTGCAAGGAGTCACTGATAGAGGCATCGTAATTAGTAGGAACGTGAACCAAATTAGATTCAGGTTCAAATCCTGCTTCCACCATTTAAAAAATCCAACTAGGACACACTTTACTGAACCTCCGTGTCTTTGTTTTTAAAGTGAGAATGAGTTTGCTTACCTAGCCACTTAACTATTATCAGGATTAAAAATAAAGTCCTGCATACTGTGAACCCTGAATGAATGGTTGCATTTTACTGGAATAATGACCACAATTTCTTTCATCTTGTACCCACTTTTACCTTCATCAGGAAAATTATGTAATTTCAGTTCTCTCTCTCTCATGTGGATTTCTCATTTGGGCCAATTTATTCTCAAATCTATGATGTGCTGGGGGAAGGTCCTGGACCATTTTTGTTGTTCCTACATATGGTTAGAAATGGAAATCACTAACCCCTGGTCAGGTGGCTCAGTTAGTTGGAGCATCATCCTGTACACCAAAAGGTTGTGGGTTTGCTTCCTGGTCAGGGCACACACCTAGGTTTCGGGTTCCTGTCCTGATGTTCAGGAGGCAACCAATCAATATTTCTCTGTCACATTGATGTTTCTCTCTCTCTCTCACCCTTTCTCTCTTTCTAAAAAAAATCAATAAACATATCCTCAGGTGAGGATGAAAATAATGGAACACACTGAGAGTCACTGACTATAATTATGGCAAGTTTACCTGGCAGCTGACCTTATTCTACTCTTTCATGTATTAAAAAGTCACACATTAATATTTAATTTTTATCATGTGCTTACCTAGTGGTGTACGCTGTACAGATCGTTCAAAAAACACCCACTTTTAGGCTTCAGGAGCGCATTCTCTAAAATGATGGACAGCTCTATTCAAGGCCTTGAGGAGTCAAGAGTAGAGAACAGCTGCCTGCTGGCAGGGGGTGCCACTCTCTGACTCAATGTGCTTTCGAACCCTGGCCTAGATATGCTCTCATTCTGCTTATGGGCACATTTGAGATCGCAACAGCTCTGGAGGAAAGCATTTGGTCAGCCTGCAATGCATCGTGATGACCTGCAGGGTTTCTTCCAGACTGCAAACACAGGGGCAGAGGTCAGGGTAAGTGTTTTCCCACCTGTGATTCCTAAAGGGACAAAGCTCTATTGGGCTGGAGGTTAGGGGTCCTGCCAGGATCCCAGAATCGGGCAGTGTCTGAAGTGACTGAACAGAAGGTAGAGAAGACAGGAGTCAAAGCTGAGGACTCCTGGGGACGTACGAGGCAAGCCTGACTCCTACAAACCTGGCTGCTGATTTGGGCCAAGAGCTATTGAGAGCTTGTTGCTTAGCAACGTGACACCAGCTAATGGAGGGGCGTTGGAGGCTTTTCATTTCCCCAGACTGCAGGTAATTTTTATAGAAGGATTTGGAAAGTGTGTTCTTGAATCCTTTGTCTTTTCTGGAATCTAACATTTGCTCCCCGTGTCAATGAGACAACAACATGTTGTGAATTTCCCCGTGTCTTCAGAGTGATGTCTTTTGAGGATTCTGATCCTTCAGCAGAGTGAGCATAGATACTATATTTAAAACTGACAGCTCTGGAGTGAGTTGGTGAGCACCACTTAATGCAAAGTAGCGGCAGCGGCCGCATACATTTCTGAAATAAGGCAGATGGAAGCTGGCAGCTGTGATGAGAGAGTGGTAAATAAAACATCAGCTGAAGTTCTTCAAATAAATAGCTTACCAAAGAGTGATGATATTCTATACTTAGGAAGCATTTATACTCAATCCCTAGCTTTCATGGCCATGCCCAAGCTGGCAGCCAAGCTGCCCAAAGCCAGGTGAGGCAGCTGCTGTGAACACACCTAAGAGCCACTCAAGTGAACGGCCTGAAAGGCCAGTGCTGACCTGCCATAGGTACCAGTCAGCGACGGGTACAGAAATGGAAGGCAAGCACTTACCAAACGTTTTCAACAATTTGACAGAGTAAGTCAATGTCTTTTGAATCTAATATTTAAAAAACCCAGGCCTTACATTTTCGTCTTTCTGTTTTATGATAATTCATTTTTATTGTGTTTATATAAAAGTTTTGGTCCACTATGGGTTGGAAATTAGAAACAAACAAAGAAAAAAAATGGGTTCTTCAACACAGACTTTGAGAAGCACTGCTGTAGACCAGGGGTCAGCAGGATTTCTTCGTAAAGGCACAGGTAGTAAATGTTTTTGGATTTGTAGGATGTACAGTCTTTGCTGCCACTAGTAACTCAGCTGTTGAAGGGCTCAGACTTCTTAAATCACACTCTCTGGAGGTGGTGCCAAGAATACCAGTATCTTTTGCAAGTGGCAGGAATATATATATATATATATATATATATATATATATATATATATTTTGGCCAGGTTTTCTCAGAGTTCCTAAAAGGACAAAAACTTAGCCTTCACCAAGCTACACAGCAGGCTGTATGACTTTTTTTGTGTATCTGCTTGCTAATAAATCCTACATAATAAAAGCCTACTATGCAAATTGACCGAACGGCAGAACAACCGGTGGAACAACTGATCACTATAATGGGCACTGATCACCAGGGGGCAGATGCTCAATGCAGAAGCTGCCCCCAGCCCACAGGCCCCAGGCCAGCCATGGTGGGTGCCAGCAGGGGCCCACCCAATTGCCCCACCTGCCACCCCACAGATTGGCCCTGATCACTGGCCAGGCCTAGGGACCCTATCCATGCATGAATTTCATGCACTGGGCCTCTAGTGTTTGTATAAAGGGCAAGCTATAGTATAAGACTTGCTTCCCATTGTCTAGTCGTGAGGTTGTGAGGGGAAGAGACACGTAGGTTTATCCACTTCTAATTTCCCAAACTTAACAGTTATAAATGGCCGCAATGGCTTTATACAATTTGCCATATAAAGTATCACTATTGCCAAAACCAGTTTAGCTCAGTGGATAGGGCGTCAGCCTGCGGACTGAAAGGTCCCAGGTTCGATTCTGGTCAAGGGCATGTACCTTGGTTGAGGGCACATCCCCAGTAGGAGATGTGCAGGAGGCAGCTGGTTGATGTTTCTCTCTCATCGATGTTTCTAACTCTCTATCTCTCTCCCTTCCTCTCTGTAAAAAATCAATAAAATATATTTAATAAAAAAAAAAGTATCACTATTATCTTAACAGTACAGGGCCCTGATAAAGAGTAAGATTATTTTCCCCCCTCATCTTCTAATGGGAAGCATAAGAAGCCATCTTGGATTTGCTAAGAACAGCAACACCCACCCTGTGGCCACATGTCTCGAAAGATAGTGTGTCCAGAAGGGGAGGGGTAGGGCAACTGGTCCTGTAGTCTACAACATGGATGTGGAATGACACCCTTTATACCTGGAAATTATAGCAAATAACTGCCTAGCAAGGATAAGGTGATGGTTCTCTGAGATTTAAAATAGACATAATGGCAGGACTGAGAAAGAGAAATCCCTTCGAAGAATAAGGAGGAGACTCAGGGCACTAAAAGTGGAAAACTGTTGCAGAGTTCTGGCACAGTGTCCTCAAGGCCAGCAATAGTCTTGGGATGAGGCTTGAGCGTGGACAGACAGCAAGGAGGCACTGCTGCCCTATGAGTATCAGCCCTGATGGAGGATGCAGGCAGAACTGGGCCCCCATCTTTTGCGTTCACTCCAAGCCTGGATTTCTAGATCCCCTAGTGACACACTCTTCAAACCTTTCCTTGCATTTGTAGCAGGAAGCAAGTCCAAGCACCTTAACCTTGGCGGCAAGGTGAGCTGTGAAGGATGAGCAAGGCATACGGTACGTTAAAGCACCTCGCGGAACTTGGAAGCCCTCCATAGGAATTCCCATGGAGAGAAGAGGAAGCAGGGGTTCTAGGTGGATGTCTTATTAGGCTCAACAGCCCAATAGAGGCCAAGTAGCCACCGGAGTGTGACTGTATAAAGCTTGAAAATTAGGACTCAGTGCTGCAAACGTGGGAGCTCAGTTGGAGCACCTTCCAGACTAACTTGATCTAAGAGAATGAGGCACTCCGTACAAAGAGCCACACTGTCCCGAGAGGTTATCAGCATCACCAGAGTGGCACCAGTTTTCAACGCTGACACCACAGGGCAGTGAGGAGGAAAGGAGCCTTGACTGAACTCTCCAGTATTCTCCCCTCTTTGATGTAAAAGTCGGGTTGGCCCTTTCCTTTCAACTCTATCAACTGCATGAAATCTGACAAATCACAGGCAAGACACAACCCTCAAAAGTGAGATGCCTGATAGTGTGGTGGATGCGATCTTGCATTGTTAATTAGAAAATAAAAGATGTAATCCTACTGGCCTCCCCCATTTGTGAAAGAGTCCATAGGTTATTTGTAGGAATCAAAGCAAATATTGGATTTCTTGGAAAGAGCAAAGTAAAATAATACTAATAGTCATAAAGGAATTACAGCTGGTA
Source organism: Myotis nattereri (assembly GCF_964212035.1). NCBI lineage: Eukaryota > Metazoa > Chordata > Mammalia > Chiroptera > Vespertilionidae > Myotis > Myotis nattereri. Next base: position 15,495,344 of record NC_138086.1, on the reverse strand, counting down.
CATATTACAATTATTATTATAGGCTAGAAATTTGGTGTCAGATAAATTCAGTGCCCTAGGCCAGTGTTTGGCAAACTGCGGCTCGCGAGCCTCATGCGGCTCTTTGGCCCCTTGAGTGTGGCCACGAAGTTTCCATTGCACTGTACGTGCGCGCCTGCACGTGGTATTTTGTGGAAGAGCCACACTCAGGGGGCTGCAGTTTGCCAACCGCTGCCCTAGGCAGTTGTTGTCCTTCTTGCCTCACTTTGTGCTCTTCAAATTTCCATATCTGGAGAACTATTATTGCTTGAAGTGTGTCCCCAGAAATTATAATTTTCAAGTTCTAATCCCTAGTACTTGTTACTTTATTTAGGGGGGAAACTCCAGGCAGATGTACTCCAGTTAAGGTGAGGTGATTGGAATAGAACCTAATCTAATATGGCTGCTGTCCTTATGAGAACAGAGGAGACAGAGAAACACACACAGGGGAATGCTCTGTGCTAAAGAAAGCAAAGCTTGGAGTTCTGCTGCCACGGGCCAAGGAAAGCCTGGAGCTACCAGGAGACAGAAGAGGCGTCAGAGGAGCATGGCCCCATCAGCAACTTGACTTTAGACTTCCGGCCTTCAGAAATGTGAGAGAAGACATCTGTGTTGCTTCAAACCACCAGTTTGTGGTGCTTTGTTATAGCTGTAGACCAGGGGTCCTCAAACTACGGCCCGCGGGCCACATGCAAATACAAGTATTGTATTTGTTCCTGTTTTGTTTTGTTTTTACCTCAAAATACGATATGTGCAGTGTGCATAGGAATTTGTTCACAGTTTTTTTTTTGAACTATAGTCCGGCCCTCCAACGGTCTGAGGGACAGTGAACTGGCCCCCTGTTTAAAAAATTTGAGGACCCCTGCTCTAGACAATTAATACAAGGACTAACAATGGAAAATTTTCACCCTGGCCAGGTGGTTCAATTAGTTGGAGCATCATCCTTATACCAAAAGGTTGCAGGTTTGATTCCAGGTCAGGGCACATACCTTGGCTTTGGGTTTAATCCCCAGTCAGGCTGTGGTCTGGAGGCAACCAATGGATATTTCTCTCTCACACCATCAATGTCTCCCTCTCTCTCTCTTCACCTCTCTCTCTAAAATTAATAAAAACATATCCTCTGGTGAAAATTTTTTAAAATAAAATTTTTTTTGTCACTCAGAGAAAATGGTCTCAAGAGAACACAGACAATGTCCTGATAAATATAAAAACGACCTTGACCTGTAGCTTAAAGTTGACAAGTGAGCTTAATCATGACTAGACTCTCCTGTAGAAGGTACATAGGGGAGCTTTCAGGATAGTTAAAGGAACCCAGTAGATGGGACTCTTTAAAGGACTCAGGGGGATGGATATGGCACATCATTCAATTCCTGCCTTCCTCAAGACTTCCTACTCTTCTTCCTATCCCTAACCCACTTTTTCTCATCTTTTCTTGTCTCTTTCTCTTCCCTCATGACCCAGTAACCTTCGAAAAAAAATTCTCCTCTTTTCCTATATCTTTAATAGAGTAGTGAAATGAGAAAGCTATTCTCAAAAATCTTACTAGCCAGTAGATGGTCAACAATTTCCCAGAGAGCTGTCCTGGGATCCAGCTCCCCTTGGGAAGCAAATTTTCTCCTGCAGTGTGAGCAAACAAAGTCTCCAAGACCCACGCGATACCCTGGGACTTCAGCTAATAAGCTGAATCCCTTGTTGTTTATCAAAGTGAGCTATGAATATACTAGACAGTTGGTTTCTGGGCCTGAGGAAAGACCTAGTTCTGCATTTAAAGAAAGATAATTGAGTAACAGGTTATCTGTCCCCAGCTTGTTCTTCAAGGAAGGAGATTTGAGACAGGCCAATAAAGTTAAGGTGGAGCCTCCTGGAAAGAAACATAAAACCCTCATTCCACTCCCACACCGCACACACCCCTCACCAAGCTGCTACCCTAGAGTGAGGGCATCTCTGCAGGGGAGAAAAACAGACACACCATTCTGAGGAATCTTTTGAGCTTCCTAGCAACACGAAGCCAGTGTAATTTTGGCATTTTGTTTTCATTCCTTGAAAATTGTGACAACTGCAAAGAGTCTAAGCAGTAAAAAGTGAGAACAGGAAGAACCTGCTGGTGGCTATGTCTTTTCAGTGATTAATTAGAACAGATTCTGACTACAATTAAAATTGCAAAGTGGGCATGTTCTTATGTAAACTGACCTAAGCCAATTTGGCCAAGCAAAACTGTGAGATATGAGAACCTAACCCTAGAGGTAGGAAAGTTTAAGAATCTCCTCTTCCATGTTGTCACAGCCAGGAGGAATGTTACATCAAAGCAAGTGTCTGAACAAACCTATTTGCCACAGTGCAAATATTTAGGAGCAAGCAGACCCCAAAGCATTAACTATGTTGTTCTTTCCACTCTAGGGAAGTTCCCTTTTTCTGTTATCTTACACACTCTCGAGTATTTTGTATGAAATGTTCCTTGGAGACAGGTATGATACTATTTTAGCAGCAGGAGGCAGGTAACCTTTTAGTTGGAATTCAGGTCCAGGATCCCTGAGTGAGATCTACAATATCCTTAAATGATGAAATCCAGCACTAAATGGAAATTCTTGACCCCAGGATTCACATAGTCTATGCAAGGGAGGTGCTTGTACAACATGTCTAACCAATTCATATATTTAGATACCATTCATTTCACCCAATTAAAAATTATTGCAGATCTCCTTTATGCAGTTAAGAGCCCCTCTAGTGAATACTTAGATATGGAATGCTGATGCTTTTAGAAACTGCCTCTGGATTTTATTTATTTATTTATTTATTTATTTATTTATTTATTTTTATTTTAAAAAATATATATTTTATTTGTTTTTTATAGAGAAGAAGGGAGAGGGATAGAGAGTTAGAAACATCGATGAGAGAGAAACATCGATCAGCCGCCTCCTGCGCACCTCCTACTGGGGATGTGCCCGCAACCAAGGTACATGCCCATGACCGGAATCGAACCTGGAACCCCAGTCCACAGGCCGATGCTCTATCCACCGAGCCAATCTGGTCAAGGCTGCCTCTGGATTTTTAGTAGAGCTTTTTAGATATTAACAAAGCATCCTTGAAGTATGTTGTTGGGTCCAAGTTCCTCTGCCCAGGGACTTGACCTCTTTGGACACCAAAAATTGGAAAAAGAAACCAGCAGCCATAGGTAGGTGGGTCATGCTTTATTGCAAACAAAGCAGCCAACAACTGGCTGGTCAATGGCACCTTTTATACGTGCTGAAACAAAAGAGGCCTCATGCTAATTAGAGACATCTGTGTTAGAGTAACATAAGTAGTTATATAAGGGTGCGCCTGCACAGTACCTCCATATAGTGATACTGCTGTGTTATTGACCTTGTGCATGTGTATGGCAATAGGCTTTTAATATCTGCTGTACTCTGGTCAGGGCCCCCACATATACATATCTCATCAGAGTATTAAAAATGTTTACTAAGTTCCCTCTCCCCCAGAGTGTACATAAAGTTAACATATATGTATCACATGATTAGAATATTTTAAAGTAAATTCAGATCATTTAACATCTAGTCTCTTTGTTCCAAGATGCTCAATTTTCTCTGAGTTATTAAAACCTGCTTTTACCTGGTTGGCATGGCTCAATGGTTGAGTGTTGACCTATGAACCAGGAGGTCACAGTTCAATTCCTGGTCAGGGCATATTCCTGGGTTTCAGGCTCAATCCCCAGTGTGGGGCATGCAGGAGGCAGCTAATCAATGATTCTCTCTTATTATTGATGCTCCTATCTCTCTCCTCCCTTCTTCTCTGAAATCAGAAAAATATATATTTTTAAAAACCTGCTTTCAAATATTTATTCACACAAAAGAAGAAATAATAGTAGCTTTGAATATATACATAGGGTAGAAGATAAAAATAGAATACTTTTATATTTTTAAATAACATTTTGAATATAATACTGATTCTACTAAGCCAGCTCATTTATGTCACTTAGCACCCTCCCCTACTATCCTCAGTCAATTATTCGGTTATTTGTACCACTATCCTGCTAGCCAAATGGGGGCAAAACATTTGTATCATCTTAACACACCTCTCTTTAAATTTGGTGTTGATGTTCAAAAACCAGTAAGTGATTAGACTAAGACACCACAAACAGTGGCCATTTCAATATCTCAGCAGGTAATGTTTGTCTTGTTGAATTAATTGAAGATCAGAGACTAGCTCTTAGCCTAAGAGGCTCAGAATTTGAATTTGCCAAAGTTCTGGAACTGAGTGGATTTGAGGAAACCGATTTATGCTAATTAGGCAGCCACGCGACTAATATATAGACCAGAAAAGTTTAATTCACAATGAAAACCATAACTGCCAATTGGACCTAATTCTAAAATTAATTTAACCAGTGTATTTTCTCACTGAGGGCAACTACTGGGAAAACCAAATGATCAAGATTTCAATTGAACAAGGGTTTAAAAGAGAGGGGCTCGATTATATGATATAAATGTTTTATACCATTGGGTTCTGATGGGTTTCCAGGGTAGATATATACCTGACAAGAGGTCTATTTTCTTCTGTTGATTCAACAGGTAACTTCATGCCCCCCCCCCCCCCCCCACTATAGAACTTGAATGGAACTGATTTTGTCTCTGGAAATCTCCTTTTCCCACTTTCATATCAGTAGAAGTGGAGTTCTTGGGGTGCTTCAGGGAAAGGAATTTCCTGAGGCCCCCACAGGAGGATGAGGTTCATGGAAAGCTTTATTGATGATGTAAAATTAAGGGGCTTCCCCTCCAAGGTCCCATCTTCATCCATCTCACCATGGAAAAAGTCCAGTCTTGTCTTCAATAGGGCCAGGATTAAGGCCACTGCCCAAAGTCTCTGCCCAGAGTGTCTGCATGTGGAGTCTGCACGGCCATGGGCCAGCCGCTGCTTAAGGCCACATGGCTATGGAGGCAAGCGGCAGGTCATGGAGCAAGAGTGGGCAAGAGCATGAGCCAGAGAACTCTGAGGATTTTAACCTTCCATGATTTCACAGGCTTGCAGTGGCTCCACCCTCCCTCTCCTAACCAATAATCCTTTTTCCCAGGCTGGACTGACAAGAGAGCACCTTCCCTGTGTCACCCCGACTTCATTGCCCATGCCCCCATCTCCCTCTTTGTTTGATATCTTCCCCCAGTGATCTGCAGGGGTCCCCCCGGTGGTTCCCTGGGGAGCGTGAAGCTGTGAAGCTTACTAGTATAATGCCTGGCCTCCCTTTTGCTCGCTTCCTATTATTAATATTAATAAAGTAGCTAATTATGACAATGACACTCGCATGGCTAAAACAACTTCCTTCTACAAAACACTTTCCTTCTTTAGAAATGGCACTGTCTTCACTCAGATTAAAATAAACTCTGAGGGTTCTTAGAGCCGAGTGACTACATTTCTCTCCCTTTTATCTCTTGTCATGATGTCTCTTCATTAATCCTCTTGGCGTATCTGTTTTGAACTCTTGGCCAATTTTATGTTTCAACTTTATTTCTGACAGAAAGAATTATCATAGACACCTTTTGTTGATCCATGTACCACTTATAGCGAGCAATTCTTCTAATTGTCACAAAAGAAAAGCACAGATGTTCTGTGTGATTAGAAATGAAATTTTAGGAGAATAGCATTTAGCACAGTGACTTGTAGAAGCATCACCAAGTATCTGTTGAATTAATAAGTTAGGGAATGCCACTCATACTAGTTCCATAACGATTTTTTTCTAAAAAGGAGAAAAAGTGAAAGAAAGGCAGGGGTGTCTTCAGATAACCAAGATAACCTGGCACTGCCACGGAAGGTGTGGCACCCAGCTGCTCAATCCAGGTGTGGCACCCAGCCGCTCAATCCGCATGTGCTGTTCTGAGTGCTTCCTTGTGGTCAGAGGGGAGGGGTCACACCCAGCAACTGAGCATGAATCAACCAGTAAGACATGGGGAAGGATCTGGGGAACCTAAAACCGTGTGAAATGTTTCCAGTCGCCTCATCTTGTCCTGCACCAAGAAATGCTTTGCCTCTCCACTCCTCCTCTGTACTCAGTCACTAAGCGCCTCACTTTTATTCTCTCTCAACAGAAGTAAATAAACCGCAATCCAGCGTTAATGAAGAAGAGACATCATGACAAGAGATAAAAGGGAGAGAAATGTAGTGTAAAAGCTTTGAAAATTAATTAGGTAGGGATAAGTAGTTTTGTTAAATCCCAGAGCTGTGAGGAACCTACTTCTGAGGACCATGCCTGCATTTAAAAAACAGCGACCTCTGTGAAATCGGTTTCATTGCACGGAGCTCTGATGATTGGCTTAGCCTTTGACATATGACAGCCTCTCTAGAGGTTCTCCTTGAAAACTTCCCTATGTTTTCAAGGTGCATCATGATACTGTGTTTAGCTTTGCTTTATTTAGTTTCAAAAGAGAACCATCGTAAAAAAAAGGAACAAATCCTTTTTTATTTTGCTCTTTGTACCCTGTTTTACTTGTTTTAGCCTGCCCTTTCTTCTTTATCAAAAATTACGCTCACCCAAGATAAAAGCCATCTTAAAAAAATAATAATCAGTGATTGTGAGTCTAGCTGGAGTGACACATTAATAACAAAATTTAAAATATGATAAAAATGAGTAATTCTCTAGTGACAGTAAAAAATGATAGATTTCTCTAGAACTCCAAATAAGCCAGTGGAATGCTTTCAATGGGTATGTTATCAGGTCGCTGCAATGGCGACCCCAGTAGTCCCAAATCAAAACCACTTTCCTGCTTGCCTTTCCAGCCTCACCTTTCATCATTTCTCACTCCTCCTCTGTCTCTGTGCGCAAGCCATCCTGAAAACTCAAGAATGTACCACCCTTTCTCTCCCCTTGCAGTCCATGTACCTGCTGTTCCCTTCACCTATGATGCTAGTTCCCCGTCACACTACCTCCCCTCCAACTGGTTAAATATGACCTTTCTTTCAACCCTGACAGGACCCTACCAACCAGAGTACCATCACTGATCACCTAGAACTGTGATTGCCTGTAGACTCCACTCACCAGGAATATTTGCTAAATGAAATAATAAAATGGATGAACAGATGAGCACTTTATTAATATAATTTTTACATGGATAGGACTAAGAGTTCTTTTCACCCCTTCATACTTCACAAACTTCAGTTTTGCTGCCCATGTTTTTAGTACCATTATTTTCCTTATAAAAGTTTAGAATGTTGCTACTCTGCAAATGTCATTTACATATTACTTAGGGCAGTGGTTGGCAAACTGTGGCTCACGAGCCACATGTGGCGGCTCTTTGGCCCCTTGAGTGTGGCTCTTCCACAAAATACCGACTTCTGAGCGTGGGCCACGAAGTTTCAATTGCACTGTATGTGCGCGCCCGCACGTGGCATTTTGTGGAAGAGCCGCACTCAAGGGGCCAAAGAGCCGCCACATGTGGCTCGTGAGCCGCAGTTTGCCGACCACTGCCTTAGGGGGTCTTAAGTTCCTTCTTTGTAAACATAAATTTTAAGCATTCATTCATCCATCAACTATTTATAAAGTTTTTACATAGACCAATGATTCAATTGTTACTTTTCAGAATTATATTTAGAGAGTATCTTGTCCCACAAACCCTTTCTTTGCTTTCCTATTATTCTTTATTTCAAGTTACTCTATATTGGGACTCATTCAATACATCAAAAAGCGTAAGAAATAGGAAAAATGATATATAACCATTTTACTCATTTTCTCTGATAATACATTTTCTAAGGAGAATCCACTATATAGCTTTTGGGAGAGTTTGAGCGTGGAGAGAGCGTATATGAGAAAGAGATTATTTATAGTTTGTAAATGTCCACCACCAGAAAAATGTAAATCATGTTAAATGAACTTATGTTTTGGTTAGTGACCTTATACTTTAACATTTGTATCTTAAAATCTACATGTTAAAAATATTATCACATTTGTTTGACTTTTAAAACAATAGAGTTTCAAGCCATTTTCTTACAGCTTATGCTTTATGTATATATACATATATATGAATATATATATTGCATAAACATATATGCCTAAAGCATAATTTTAATACATAAAACACCCACCTTTTATATGTATAAATTTATACCATCTAAAAACCGATTCAATACTCTGGTTTCTCTTCAGATCGCATAAAAACCGAAAATAATTTTATGGTTGGGTCACAACATGAGGAACTGTATTTAAAGGGCCAGAAGGTTGAGAACCACTGATTTAATATTTCATTAAGTTGCTAACCACAATTTTTCTATAATTTGGTTATGAGTTCCTCCAAATCTTTTGCTCTTATAATGATCATGGATGGTGATAAAAATCTTTAATTTATTTAGAACTTGCTCTGTTGTAGGGAGGGAGATGAAATTTTAAAACAGATGGTTTCTCCTAAATGGTTAATAAATCTGTTCCTTTTAGGACTCACACTGTCTTGTTTTGGGATTATGAATGAAGTTGTGTCAATGAGCAAAATTAAATAAAGTTTTACATTTAATTTATTTCACTATTAAAAGTCTTTATTGCAAAGCTGCATATATTTTCCAATAAAAATGCAATTTTTAAGGAGAGGAAAAAATATGTTTACTTGGAAGAATAATCTATACTAATAATAGCCTAGGGCCATCACAACCAGGACGACGACCGAACAGTGGGCCCTGGGCCACTGAGACACACAGGTGGGAAGGGTCTGTGAGCCCTGGGCATCCAAGGTGCAGCAGCAGCGGCGGCAGCTGCAGCGAGAAGGGTCTTTAACTCCGGGCCGCTGAGGCATGCAGGCGAGGTCTGTGGGCCCTGGGTCACCAGGGTGCTGCGGAACTCTGGGTCTTGCGCTTTTGGGGATGTGGCCGGCCTTCAAACTGGACAGTGACAGGAGGGAGAAGGGAGCCCCATTCCTTGCAGAATCCACTGTTGGGAGGAGGGAGCCTGTCTGCCTGATCGCCCCTAACCATTCTGCCTGCCTGCCTGCCCAAGGGTTACAGGATTGTGAGAGGGTGCAGGCCAGGCTCAGGGAACTCCCTCCCCGTGCATGAATTTCATGCACTGGGCCTCTACTATGTAAATAATTAGAGGCTGGGTGCACAAATTCGTGCATGGGTGTGGTCCCTCGGCCTAGCCAGTGATGGAGGCCTATCAGGGGGTCAGCCGGCTGGGGGGGAGGAACCCCAGGAGGTTGCCCGACCAGCCCCCCAATCAAGGCCTATTGGGGGGGCCGGCCAGCAGGGGGGAGGGGCTGCTGGAGTGCACTGGGAGTGCACTGACCACCAGGGGACAGCTCCTGCATTGAGTGTCTGTACCCTGGTGGTCAGTGCACATCATAGTGACTGGTCAACCGGCCATTTTGGTTGTTAGATCATAACAGTCGCTTAAGCTTTTATATATATAGATGCTTACAAAACTCTGAGAAATGCAGTTTTTAAAAATATATCTTTATTGTTGAAAGTATTACAGATGTCCTCCTCAATTCCTGCTTTGACCCTCTCCACCCTCTCCTGTCCCACCCCAGGCCTTCACCACACTATTGTTTGTGTCCATGGGTTATGCATATATTCATTACAAGTTCTTTGGTTAGTTTAATGGATTCAGTTTGAGTAAAATGTGCATTTCTTAAGTGCAGCACTTCTTTCATTGCTACTGAGAGAGAATCCAAATACTCTGTGACTATAGAGAAGCCCTCCCCCACCCCACCCCACCCCCCATGTCTTCGTGTATTTCAGGAAGTCTTATGTTCTTTATATGTGGAAGGGTCACCCTTGCAGGAGCTGACTGCTGTGTGGGGCGTGAGGAGGAGGCGCTCCAGTCTGGGGAGGGGACTCCCCTGCATCTGCTGGCCTCGGGGATTGTCAGGTGGAGCTGGCAGCTGGGAGGCCTGAGTAGAGTTGGGAACAGCACTGCTTTAAGACCCAGGTCCTCTCCTGAGAAGGGGACCATCAGGGCTTAGCTTTGGGCCTCCTGGAAGGTTTGGGAAAGCTCCTTGTGACATGGCGATTGCATAACCTCTTCCAGGAACTTGAGTGCCTCTCGCTTCTACACCATGTCTTCCTCTTGCTGTGAGCTTTTGGATCTCTCTTCCTTTAGTCCTGGAACCAGGGACGTCGTTTCCTGCCTCGGCACCCAGTAGGTCACGGTCCCCTTTCTGGAAGCGTTGGTAGGGTTGGGTTATTTAATGACTCCTTCTCACTCCAGGCAGCCTCTAAGGATGACTAGATCCCCGCATCTCCTCTCTCCATGCACTGGACTTGTCCATGACATGGCATGTATCCTCAGTCTGCATGGACAGTGCTTTTGCGAGCTGTGTTTCACGTCTTACTTCGAACAGATCGAACAAGTTTGACTATAAATAAGAGACCCACCAAGAAGCCAATGAGAGGCAGACATGCTGCTGTCTCCCACTGGAGGACGTGGACAGTGAGGCGTGGAGTCAGGCCACCTCGCCCAGCTTCACAAAGCACTGCAGCCCCTCCATGGACCATAGGCACTGCCTCATCACCATGAAGCCTCTGACCACAGCAAACCCCAAGACACCCCAACATTCCACCTTGAATCTGACCAGCAAGGCAACCTGGACTGGTCATCAGTGATATGGTTGGGGTGGGGCAGATTTATAAATAGCATTTCCTCTCTCCATGACTACCTAAGGATCATTCTCCTTCATCTCTATCTCTATGGGTTTTTTGTTTGTTTGTTTTATTTGTTTGTTTGTTTGTTTTTATCAGTATAAATTAAAATATATGTGGGAAAAAACAAGTTATCCAGCAGACTCTTATAAATACTGAAGTTTGGGAAATCCTTCCTAGCGCAACATAGACTCAGGGGCTAAACTTTGTGGGTTTGAGTCCCTGTTAAGAGCAGAGTGACCTCACATAAATGATCTACACCTTGTATAGTTTCCTCCTCTGAAAAAATGGGATATTAGTGCCTTCCTCATAGGGATCTTTTGAGAAGGAAATGGTGAATATTTGTACAGCACCTAGAACAGTGGTTATCTATATATATAAAAGCCTAATATGCAGAGTGTCCCCTCAGGAGTTCGACCAACTAGAAGTTCGATTGCTTGCTATGACATGCGCTGACAACCCAGGGGCAACACGGAATGAAGGAAGGTCCTGGCCGGCAGCTGCTAGGGACTCTACCCGTGCACGAATTTCGTGCACTGGGCCTCTAGTCATGTCATAAAACTACATGTGTCTTTCTAAATCTATAGAAACCTCAGAAGTGGTTTGTCCATTTAACAAATATTTAACAATCACCCATTATGTGCTGGGCACCCATCTGTCTGCAAGGTGATTGCATTCTACTGGGGGGATTTTATGCAAGTTGACATGCACTCAGCATGCCTATGTGCTCAAGCCTTTAACAAACATCACCTGATTAATTCTCACAGTACTAAGAGGTAGGAAATGTTCTCCTCCTCCTTTTGTAAATGAGGAAACTGTGTCACAAAGAGCTTAAGTAATTTGGCCAAGTTTAGGCACCTACTAAGTGATGGCATGGGTGATCAACCTGGAAAGCTGGACTTCAGTATGTGCTCATTTAACTTAGCTATGCAGACAGGTGTACTTATCCCATTAAAAGGAATGCTCAACTGACCAATGCTGAGTTGACTCTTAGTTGAATGAGGATACATGTGGAGATCAAAAAAAAAAAACTGGAGTGCAAAGAATTCACTTCCCAGTAGGTACAGGGTGGGGCAGCCTGTTTCCCCTTCCTTATTGGTTTGGTGCAGATGCTCTATTATATTTACAGTAAGCGAAGAGTCTCAAAAATTATATTTTAAATAGATACAAGTTTAATGCAGAGTTAAAGCTTTTTAAAACTCTATTCACTAAGTGATCAAACACCTTAATGGTTCCAAATAAGACTATAATCAGTGTCACCTGGTAGTCAAGTTGATCAGCAAGCGTTTTAGGGTTGGGCTCTATTTCATTTTCTTTGCTATTGAAAGGAGAAAGTTATTTAAGGTGTGGTAACTCTGAATAGTACCTTGTATTTACATGAAACTTCTCTCTAAGGCGTTGAAAGCTTTTTATTCATTCCTACTCCTTTCAGGTTTTGGATGTGTGGCGAGAGGTCATGAGTAAGGATCTAGGAATTATTTTCTGGTTAATTATTCAAGTTCTAGGATGTCATTTGTTCACACTGGGGATGAATTTTACAATTATAGACAAGAAGAGATTTTGTGAGGTGAATCCACCTCTTTGTTTCCAAAAAGAACTCTTTCTATCATAACTCCATTTGAAGTAATCTGGTAAGGACAAGAGGAGTGTATCTTTAGTAAAATTTGGGGTGTATGATAGTCAGAGAGGAAGGTGCTTGCAAACCAAATTGGGGCAAGGAGACAAGAAGACTAGAATTTATATTTGTTGTTTAATATAGGGATTAAAGTATATATTTAGTAACGTTAGATTTTAGTATGAATTGTGCTCAGTTTATTAACTCACAAAATAAAGAGTTGTGTGGCCCCTCTACTGCTTCCTCTAGAGTGTTGCCATGTGGGGCATGTGGAAAAAGCATCATCAAATTTTCCAATTTTTAAAAAGGTTTCAGGTATTTGGTTTTTATGTGAAGTACTCTGATTTTTAAATTTGCCCTATTTTATTTTAAACACTAGAGGCCTGGTGCACAAAATTCAGGCATGGGTAGGGTCCCTAGGCCTGGCCAGCAATCAGGGACAATCAGGGCCTTCTGGCTGCTGGCTGGGGCTTCCCCTTCCCCAGCTGCCAGCTATCGGCCAGGGCCTTCCTTCATTCCATGCCGCCCCCTGGTGGTCAACACATGTCATAGCGAGCAATCAAACTCCAGGTCTCCCAGTCAAACTTCTGAGGGGACAATTTGCATATTAGGCTTTTATATAGAGAGAGAGAGTAGGCAGGCAAAACAAAACATATTTGCATTCCAAATGCAGCCCACTGACCACCAGTGTATTACCTCTGGTTTAGTTTTCCTATAATTTGTTCAAGATGAACACTTTAAAAAGCAAACATCATCTTTACTGCTAAACATGCTCTTCCTCTATAATCTGTTATATTGTTCAAATAAAATTCAACTCAACTCTTCAACAGCTCCTCAGTGCCCACAATCACATCTAAATTCCTTACATGAAATTCAAGACCTATTTCCTGCCCCGTGCTGTGCTGCTATCTCTGTATGTGAAGGCCATTTTGCCTGGTTGCTCTTCCCTGCTTATCCTGCTGATGAACTCCTACCCATTAGCAACTCCAGCTGGAATGTTATCTGCTGTTTGAAATCTTCTAGGTGAATGACATGGGGGTTATACAATTACCCAGAATAGAATACAGGAGGAAGAACATAAATAAAAAACTATTTTTATAATTGATACCTACTCACCTTGTTTGGCTCTTTTGATATTTTAAAAATCAATTCAATAAATATTTAGTGAGCGCTTTCTATATGCCAGTCACTCTGCTATGCACTGGAATTATGACGATTAAAAGTATGACCTGTCTTTGTCTTTAAGTTGCCCAGAGCCTAGAACTGGCATGCCCTCGCACAATTGGAAGGCAGCACTAACAGCGCTTTGACGACATTTGTTAGAAGATGCCAATGGAGCATAAAAAAAGGATGGACCCGTGGAGCACTTTCCATAGGAGATACAAGAGCTGAAATGGGAGGATGGCCAGAAGCTTTACATGGGGCAGGAGGAGGAGAAACTATTCCAGGCAGAAGGAAGAGGAATTTCAGACAGAGGGTTCAATATGTTTATGTGAAGAAGTCTGGTAAATTCAGAGAATGGCATGTTGTTTCCTAAGATTAGAAATTCCTAACACTGTTTAGGTGACTACTAACATTGAGTTATCGTTGATGTTACCCTGTACTGTAGTTTATAGGGATCTTGACCATGAAATCATTTTTCTGAGGCTTCTGGAGGTGACCTATGAACCTCTTAGCTGACGTCCTTAATGATGCAATAGATAAATATGTTTTTCCGGTCCCTGGGCTACATTCAGATGGACCACCACCAAATACCCAAAGTGTTGCGTTAGAACAAGTATATGCCTTTGCTTAGAAGTTCTCTCTTGACCAATTCCTTGACTCAACCTTTGGAAATTTCCACACCACCTTCCCAGCATTCTGCTGAATCAAACCTAAACATTTCTTTCAGAAATTTTAAATGAATTCAATGAAATTGCATTATAGATAATTTGTGGAATTGGGGTTCTTGTTTGATGTTTGATCTTTTTTGCAATATTTAAGCTTAAAATCACATCTAAGAATCTCATTATAATATTGTGTGGTTTGTTATTAGGAATGTGAGGTACCCCAAAGAATTAATAACAGCCCTTAAAAATGAATTTTGTTGCATTGTAGAAAAATAAATATCTCCTTCCTCTACTTAATAATTGAATGTCTGAGCATATTGCTGTAAAATACAAAACTTTTGAATTATATGATTGTGAAATTATATTTAATTAAAAAAAAAAAAAAAACTACAACCAGCTTTTAGCAACCAGGATTACAAGCAGCAAAAGCTTTGAATTTGCTTAGTTATTAAAAGATGTGGTTTCATCCGCAAAGCAAATCTGTTTGGGGCACTTTGGAGTCAGCTCATGAAAAGGCAGTGAGCCATGCGATTGCCATTCATAATTTCATCCCCATTACACTCCCTTTCAGAATTAGGTCAGGCCTGGGGAAAGGCAGTGTGAGGTAGAAAGTGTCCTTGAATGATAGCCAGGGTAATTGTTGATGACATGCTACCATGTCTGCTTTTCCTTCTCTTCATCTTTCTTCTTTTCATATCGTTTTTTTCCCACTGGTGTGCCTTAGGCTTACCAGTAGAGCTAGAAGCATTAGTTTACTCTGATGGTCAACGTGAATGAACTCTCCCCTGCTATCACATTACAAACCCTTGAAGACAGGGACCATGACACCGCGCCTGCCCACCTGTGTCTCTGGTGCCTAGCACAGGGCCTGCCGCATTACACTCAATAACTCAACAACTATTTGTTAAATGGAAATGGACGAGGGGGTGGAGAACTGGGTGTAGGTGGTCAAAAGGTACAAACTTCCAGATATAAGTTCTGGGGATGCAATGTACAGCATGGTGATGATAGTTAACTTTGCATACTTAAAAGTTGCTATGAGTAGGTCTTACAAGAGCTTACCACAAGAAAAATACGTAACTATGAAGTGATGAATGTTAACAAAACTTATTGTGGTAGTTAGTTTCCAATATACATGCATATCAAGTCACTTTAAACTTATACAATGGTATATATCAATTACATCTCAATAAAGCTGGAAAATGTGAGTGAAGATGCTTTTTTGTTTAAATATTTTTGGCATGTATTTATTATCTATTTTTTCAATTACACTTTACATTGAATTTTATTTTATATTAGTTTCTGGTGTACAGCATAATGGTCAGACAATCCTATACTTTACAACGTGTTCCCACTGATATCTCTAGTACCCAACTGGCACCATACAAAGTAATTGCAATATTATTGGCTCTATTTCCTATGCTGTACTTTATATCCCCACGACTATCTTACAACTACCAATGCTTTTTGAAATACTGGCTGGGCTCTACTTGTGCTTTTTAATAAAAGTATGATGCCAGAAACTGTATATCTACACATTTAACTCAGTACCAAGATGTACATACGTTTTTTTAATGTTCCATAACTGATTTCAACTTCCTCATGGGCCTGAATCTATAGTAGAGGCTAGGTGGGAGGAATAGAGGCAAACTTACCAAATAAAAGCAAATTACCTACCCCTGAAATTAATACAAAATAATAGGAATGTAAACTGCAAAAACAAAAATAAATAAATATTTTTAAAAGAAATTCACCATTCACATATTTTTCAATATGTTACTATCCTTTTTGGGGGGACGTGTATAGTTACTTTGTAATTCATAGTGTGTGTGTGTGTGTGTGTGTGTGTGTGTGTGTGTGTTTCGTCTCTTCCTTTTGACAATGGCCTCTGTTTAAGAAGAAAATTAAGTTGCGTGTGCCTTCTTGTGATGGGTTTGGGACCTCACATTGGTGAGCAGGCTCTCGTGCTGAGTGTTAAGGGATCACAGGTTGGGTGTTGCCTTCCATGGTGGTGAAATATTAGCAAAGCTCACAGGTGGTTTGGCCATTTCTCTCCTCTGCTACCTCAGCCCCACCTTGGCTTTGACTGTGCTGCAGATCTCCCTATGTCGTGGATGAAACTCTCATCCAGTGCATTCATCTTAGGCATCTAATCATCTAACGACCATTTTTATTCTGAGTGACGGCCCCATTTTGGTTTTCCTGAGACAATTGCCTTCCAGAATCTGAACAAGGAAATTGGGTTGAGACTTTTCCCTATATATGCCTCCCCCCTCCTTTTAAGAACTAATCATTGCTTTTCCTCACATACTTGCGATTGAATCTTAGGAGTGTGTGTTGAGGGGGAGAGGGGTGTGGTTTGGAATTTAGGAATTTAGTTAACCTGACCACTTCTCTCACAACCTGCTCCCTTCCCCTTCTTCAGGAAGGCCAGAAAACCCTTCTTATCTCTTCCATTGCATGCCAGGAACTTCCTCCAATGTCATATCTTCTTCCTTATGGAGGTAGCAGCAAATGAACCTGATTTATAGAAAGAAATAAAAGTGCATTGATTTAATATTTTTCAGGTATAGTAATCATTTTACCAAAGAGAAAGCTAAAGCTCAAAGAGGTTAAAGCAACTTGAACGCAGATTAGCAGAACTGAGATTCAAAGCTGAGCTATGAAGCATAATGATAGCACAATGGACTTTGTAGTTTTTGAGTGTTTTAATTCAAAGGTAGCAGCTTCTTATTTCTCTTTGCAGGTTTTATCACCAGATATTGCTTCCTATCAAATTACAACATAATTTGATATCACTTCTCCACCCTCACATAAAATTGGACACATGAGACCAAAAGCAATTGCCCTAATTAATTAATTTGATAAAACACAGTTTATGTGTGAAAATGAATTGATAATCAGGTGAAATTAAAATCTAAATTAGGAAGCACATCTTTCACTCTCACTCATGGTTGGGAGACTTGTTTCAATTGAGTACTATTTCTGACATGGAAAATAATAGCATAACTATAATTAACAAAATTCTTTCCATTGGATTTTAAAGAGAAGCAGAGAAACACTTTTTCCATTTCAAACTACGGATCTAGGGGAATAATGAACTAGGATCCATTTTGTTTAAAAAGCAATTAACTCTATGAGTCTGTTTCTATTTTGTTTGTTTATTTTGTTCTTTAGATTCCAAATATAAGTGAAATCATACAGACTCATAGATACGGAGACAGATTGACAGTAGACAGATGGAAGGGGGGTTAGGGGGCTGGCTGAAAAAGTAAAGGGATTAAGAAGCACAAATTGGCCCTCACCGGTTTGGCTCAGTGGATAGAGCGTCGGCCTGCGGACTGAAAGGTTCCAGGTTCGATTCCAGTCAAGGGCATGTACCTGGGTTGTGGGCACATCCCCAGTAGGGGGTGTGCAGGAGGCAGCTGATTGATGTTTCTCTCTCATCGATGTTTCTAGCTCTCTATCCCTCTCCCTTCCTCTCTGTAAAAAATCAATAAAATATATTTTTTAAAAAAAAGAAGTACAAGTTGGTAGTTACAGAATGGTCACAGAGATGTAAATTATAGCTTAGGCAGCGATGGCGAACCTTTTGAGCTCGGCATGTCAGCATGTTGAAAAACCCTAACTGAACTCTGGTGCCTTGTCACATATAGAAATTTTTTGATATTTGCAACCATAGTAAAACAAAGACTTATATTTTCAATATTTGTTTTATATATTTAAATGCCATTTAACAAAGAAAAATCAACCAAAATAATGAGTTCACGTGTCACCTCTGACACGTGTGTCATAGGTTCGCCATCACTGGCTTAGGGACTATAGTCAATGATATCATAATAGCTATGTATGAGCCCAGGTGGGTACTTGAAATATTGGGGTAACTACTCTGTAAAGTACATAACTTTCTACCACTTTGCTGTACATCTCAAACTAATACAGAATGACAGAGTGTAACTGTAATAAAACATAAAGAATAAATGCATATATTAGAAAAGAAAGTAAAATAAAAATCGTAGACCTCCCCATTAGGCTGCCTAGACCAGAGTTAAAAATAAGGTCCAAAAACAGTAACAAGAGAGAATGTCTCCAGTTCTCTCACCACCATGTCCAAGGGCATGCCAGCTCTCTCTTTAATTCAAAATACCCAATTTCATGTGCTCTTCACTAACCGTCATCTTGGTGACGCTATGGCACTTGCTATTTTTTGGATGGTTGTTTCAGTCAAGGCTACCCATGTCTGCCAAGGCTCTGCTATCCCTGATGCTCTCTGTGAAGTCCCTCCTCTGTGAGCTCTGCCTATGGATATGTGTATCAAGACCTGCTAATGCTTGATGTTCCAGGGATTTATGCTCAGTCTCAGGAAGCCTGCCATTTGTCAGCAAATTCTACTTAGCTGGCACCAATGCTGCCAACGCCCTGAGCTAAGGTGCCAAGCAGCTTTTGTTAAAATTCATTCTTTTTTAGTGTAAAACTCATGAGAGCTTAGCCAAGTGGGGACTGAAAAAAGAGACTATGCAAATAACTATCCCTTCTCTGCAATGCTATTTCATTCTCTGCAATCCAAAAACTTACCTTAACTCTTTCTTTTCTGGGTTGAGTGCATCCCTATGCAAAAATAACTGTGGTGAGCATATCTTAAGGCTCCAGTGAGGATCTCTGCAGTCTTTCTTCTTGACCTTCTACTTATATTTACAACTGCCTTCTGGGTATTTTTTTTTTTAGTAATGCACATCCTCCTTGAATTCCAATGCCTGAATTGAACTTATCACTGTCCCTTACTTCCCATCTCACCTTCCAGTCTCAATCAACAGGACTACCTTTCAACCAGTTCCCTACATCCGAAACCTGGGCATTTCCTGTGTCTTCTCCATCAATCTTACCAGTGCCTATATCCTCTTCTTTACAAATCTTATGCTTCTCCTAAATATCTCTTAAATCCATCCACTTGTTTTCATTTCCACCATCATATCTCTTACCTAGATTCCTGCAACAGTCTCATAGTGGTCCTCCCCACACCTTCTCTTTTCCTTCCCCTCCAATATGTCTTCTACATTGTATAGCCAAAATAATTTGTCAGGAAATGCAGTACAATAATCAATTCCTTGCTTAAATCCTTAAATTTCTTCTTATTGTTCTTAGTCCAACCTGGTCTGGCCATAATTACCTTTCCCTCTTTGAACTGCCACGTTTTCTCTCATCTCCAGGCCTTTCCAAATACTGTTTCCTCTGCATAAAATGAGATTACTGAAACAGGAATTTTGGGGGGGTGAAAAAGGCAGGTATTAGGAAATTTTAGAAATTCTGGAAATTAAGGGGACCATGGAGGAAGCACAGGGCTGCAGAGCAGCAGAAGGTATATTTCCATAGAATAGGGGAGCTAAAAAGCTGCAACAGGTACATTTCCATAGAATGAGGGAGCTGGGAACAGCAAAAGGTCTATATTTACAAAATAAAGGGAAGGAAGCCCTTCATTCAGAAGAAGAAAGCCCAAAGGGAATAGGAAAACAATAAGGAAGGGATGAGGGGGGGGAGAACCTCACCTGTCCCATGTGAGGTTCCACCTTTGAGCCCAGGAGTTACTATAGTAACCAGTCTAAGGAAATAGTGACCAATCAGAGAGGATATCAAGGCACCAAGCTCTGCAGCCTTTATAAACCATGGAAACATGGACTCTTTCCCTTTCCCCACGTGGGGATCTGTACTTGTTCTTCAGTAAATATCCACCTTTGCTATACCACCTTCCGTCCATGGATTCATTCTTCCACTCCACGGAACAAGAGCCCAGGAACCCGTCTGCCCAGGGGAATACCCCGTATTCCAGTCCAAAAATTCCATTTCATGACTAGATCTTTGTTGAGTGAGTGAACAAATGAGTGAAATTTTCCCAGAACACAGAACATTAAAGACATATCAACAAGCAATTTCCTTGAATCTGTTTACCTTCATTGAACATTTTTACTACATTTTAAAATGTTTGTTTTATAAATTAAAGTAGAGCTTGGCATTTCAACAGGAGCCTTGCAGACTTGTTTTGAGTTTCTAGCAGGAGTGTTCAGCTAATTCTATTGCTTGGACTAGAGTGCCATCCTCCTCTACCTGGGATTATCACCATTTTTGTTGTGGGTGACAAGCTGAAGATACAGCCAATGCCTATGGCAGGATGACAATTATAGAACAGTGAGGGAATTACTGGACATCTTCCAACCATCCAAATCCCTCGAATCAAACCTGGCATACAATGGAGTAACAGATGTCACTGTTAGATTGCTCTAACATCCTTAATTTGACCTACCGCCAGATGCTCTAATTTCATTTCAAAAAGTCTGAGTAATCTTTACAAGTTTGGACAGTGAAAAACAGAAAATAATTTTATGACTGGGAAAGGCCAATGGCATATGACCCATCTAGAAATAGAGCTAGCCAACCCCATCATTCATGAGATCATCTGACTGCCATCTACAGAATCCTGGGCACATGCCAACTTTGGTAATTATATTCAGGTTGCCCACTTTCCTTCATCATATAATTGAATGACACACATTCAATTCCATGCAAAAGATACTATGCATGATTGCTAGTAAATTCTATAAGATAATTATCTCACACTAGAAACTGTAGCATTTTATGGGCAAATAAAGTAAAATAATTGCACGATAAATTCAGAACTGTGGCTTAAAAATGACAAATTATGAGATAATAAAATTGCTAAGTACAGTGGGGACTTGACTTACGAGTGTCCCGACTATCGAGTTTTTCAAGATACGAGCCGTCTCTCGGCTGATTTTTTTTGCTTTGCATTGAGAGCTAAAATTCGGGTTACGAGCCAGCTTTAGATACCCCACTGCTAGTTGGCGCAGCGAATGTCACAGTGAACGCCACAACATCAGCCCAGCATCACGTGTCATTGTAATGGTGAAAATTGATTTGACATACGAGTAATTTGAGTTATGAGCTCCGTCACGGAACGAATTAAACTCGTAAGTCAAGGCCCCACTGTATATTACTCAAGGAAATTTAAATATGTTAAATGGCATTGCCTTTTTGGTTTATTAAAGTAAAAATACTTGTGTGCTCTTTTACATATTTTTATTGATTTGTTAACATGAAAAAACATTCAAACCTGTAAAAAAAATTTGTGAGTTTATTTGAGCCCAACTGTCAACAATTGCTGGGACGCAATATCTCAACAGATTGGAATAATGCTCCAGAGAATGGCGGGTTACGTCTGTATTTATACATTGCAATCAAAGGAGGGACATAGGTGAGTTACATAAAATCCATTGGTGATAGATTTGAGAAGTAGGAGAAAGCAAAGTGGGGAAACCTCTGGGATTGGATAAAAAGTAAATGATAGACACATTCTTAGGTGGGCGCAGGAACCATGAACATGATAACAATGAAGGAATTTGTGGCATCTGTCCTGGCACCCAGGCACTTTATGTTGTGCCCCAAGGGGTCCAGAAAAAGGGAAGTAACAAGTTACCCAGACATTTCAAGGATATGTTAGATGCAAAAAGACAGATAGGCTCAGTTAAGGTAAAGGTTGATCTTGTCAGTAAAGATATCGGCCTAGGATGTAACTACCCACCATAACTGCTTTTAGTTAAAGTTTAATTTCAGACCATCCTTTGACCTTCATCAGGGAAGATACTGGTCTAGAACATGACTACCCACTGTAAACTGCTTTAAGTTAAAGTTTTAATCTCACACCATCCTCTGTAGTTACTTTAGGTCTTTGAGTTTGCAAGACTGCCATGCAGGCCTTCCCTGAGCTTGTCAGGTTAGCATGTGGCCCCTTTCATCCACAGATTTCAGAGAAGAAGGGAGAGAGAATCATTGATCAACTGCCTCCTTCATGCCCCTGAGTGAGGATTGAGCCCACAACCTGGGCATGTGCCCTAACCAGGAACCATGATCTCCTGGTTCATAGGTCGACACTCAACCACTGAGCCGTGCTGGGCAGGCAAAATATACTTGTTTTTACTTTATCTGACATTTCACTTTGGCTTTATGGCAGTTTGATGTTGTAAGATCAGTGTGACATTAGACACACAGACACACAAACAAAATTCATTTGGTGTGAGCAGGAACTTTTAAAGTTGAAAATATGATGTAAGTAGAAGATAAGTATTCATTGCACTAGAGTAGTGGTTCTCAACCTTCCTAATGCCACGACCCTTTAATATAGTTCCTCATGTTGTGGTGACCCCCAAATATAAAATTATTTTCGTTGCTACTTCATAACTGTAATTTTGCTACTGTTATGAATCGTAATGTAAATATCTGATATGCAGGATGTATTTCATTGTTACAAATTGAACATAATTAAAGCATAGTGATTAATCACAAAAACAATATGTAATTATATATGTGTTTTCCGATGGTTTAGGCGACCCCTGTGAAAAGGTCGTTCGACCCCCAAAGGGGTCGCAGCCCACAGGTTGAGAACCACTGCACTAGAGTATAATAATAAGTATGAAACAGAAGAAAGCCTTCTTACCTCCATTTTTAAGGTTTTTATATTTATAGGATTTTCATATTTTTAAGAAATCTGACACTTTATTTGAAATAGATTGTGTTTGCATAGTTTAGACATTTAAAATATAGATTCTTCTCTACTATTCTGAGAGGTTTTGAAAGTGAAGGAATATTCTATGGTTGGCTGCTTTTTCAAAAGAATGTACCACTAAAGGGAAGGAAACTTAGGAAAGTATGCTGAATATTAATTATATTAATTATAGCCAACAAATACACGCTTTACCCTTTGCTGAGATATATTTTGTGTGATTTGCCTGTACTCACCCATTCATCTTCATAGGAACTCAATTAGGCGGGTACTTTTAATATTCCTATTTTACAAATGAAGGAATGAAGCACAGATAAGTTGCCCATGGCTAGCAACCACAGAGAATCTGACTCTATGTTGGGGTCCAGCCCCAGCAGGTCCAGGGGTTCCCCAAGGTGTGGACAGAGTCAGCAAAGAATGAAGGACACGGAGACAGCTTTCAGTTGATCAGTATAGCGAGGTTCTCTAGCCAGGTTCTGTCCAGGATCTCCAGCCAAGTTCTGTCTTTATTCTGTTACATCTGTATTTATACCAGTTGGTTTTAATCCTATCCATTCTATTCCAAAGGTTAGGGCGTTTCTTATCTCCATTCCAAGGTTACTCTATTGTCTATTAAGCTACAAGGAAGTAACTGAAGGAGATTATTCTAAGTAAAGATTATGTAGCTTAAGTGTGATTGTTCGTAGTTAAAATGATTAATTACCTGCCCAGCACTTAGTTAAGGGGTTTTATTCCCTCCTTAACTCCAGGGAAAAATCCCCACCTAGGGAAACAACCTTTCTCTGATAGGTGACCTTGGTTAAAACACTTAGCGCTGTGAAATCTAGGTTTCAGTGAAATTGCTTTTAAAACTCACTAATTTCCCAAATCCAATCACCGCTTTTCAGTCCTCTTCTCATTTGGATTCTCTTAAGTGTCCGATACTGCTGTTTACCCCCTTCGTTACTGAAACTCAGTCTCTTTGCACTTTTCCAAATACTAGAGTTCTGGCTTAGTGGCCCCCTAATGCTCAGGCTCTCCTCCTCAGAACTCACTCTTCCTGGGTCCAAGAAACAACAGGATAAGAAAGATTTTTTCAGTTATTGTTCCTGGTTGAATGCCCTACCACCCCTGAAATTGGCTGGAGCATGAAATCTGTTTTAAGCTTTAAATGACAAAAGAACCTCTTGCCAAAATCTAAAGACTGTCTTTGGTTGAAGAGGCAGAAAATATTTGGGAGTTCTATTATTTTGTTTCCTTATAGTTACTATTCACTGTTTTTTCTAATTTCTTTATTTACCTTTTTAATATATTTTTTATTGATTTCAGAAAGGAAGAGAGAAGGAGCGATAGAAACAGCAATGATGAGAAAGAATCACTGATTGATCCGCTGCCTCCTGCATGCCCCCAATGGGGATCTAACCCGAAACTCAGGCATGTGTCCTTGACCCGAATCGAACTTGGGACCCTTAAGTCTACAGGCTGATGCTCTATCCACTGAGCCAAACCAACTAGGGCTCTAACTTATTTTTAATTATGGTCGACATACAATATTATATTAGTTTCGATAGTGATCACCACAATAAATCCAGTAACCCTCTGTCATTGTACTTAGATATTACAATATCATTGACTATATTCCCTATGCTGTATATTATATCCCCATGATTATTTCTTATTAATCCCCTTTCCCCTTTTCTACCAACCCCCACCCCATCTGACAACCATTTGTATTATATAAGTTTATTTCTGTTTTATTTGCTTGTGTTTTGTTTTCCAGATTCTCTATATAAGTAAAATCATTTGGTATTTGTCTTTCTCTGTCCGACTTATTTCACTTAGCATAATGTTCTTTAGATACATTCATGTCGCAAATGGAAAGATTTCACTCTTTATTATGTATGACTGAGTAATATTTCATTGTATATATGTACCACCTCTTCCTTTTCCATTCACCTATTAATGAACACCTAGGTTGCTTCTGTATTTTGATTAATGTAAATAATACCACAATGAACATAGGGGTGCAGATATCTTTTTGAATTACTATTGTTTTCTTTTTCCTCAGATAAAAACCCACAAGTGGAGTTGCTGGATTGTACAATAGTCCTATTTTTAAAATTTGAGGAATCCCCATACCATTTTCCAGAGCGGCTGCACTGATTTATAATCCCACAGCAGCGCACACACGGGGTTTCCCTTTTCTCCACATCCTCTGGAACACTTGCTGTTTGTTGTCTTGTTAATAACAGCCACTCTGATCATAGTGTGGCCATTCTGAGCTAGCATCGTAGTGTGGTTTTGATTTGCTTTTCCCTGGTGATTAGTGAGGTTACGCATCTTTTCATGTTTCTGTTGGCCATCTGTATGTCTTCTTTGGAAAATTGTCTATTCAGGTCCTCTGCCTATTTTTGAATTGGATTGTGTGTGTTTTTATGTTGAGTTGACTATTCTCTGTTTTTAAAGGTGGCACATGTACTTAAAAAGAGTAGAACTGGGGCTGGGACTTGAGAGACAGCAGGGTCACAGCCTCTGGAACCAGGTTATCTGGCTTCAAATTCCAGCTTCATTTCTCACTAGTATATGACTTGAATGAGTTATTCAAACTTTGTTTAGCTGAGCTATTCCAACTGTATGTGTCTCATTTGCTCCTCCCGCACAGGGAGGTGTCGTAGTAGCATCTATTCATTGAGGTTTTAGTCAGTATTTAGAAGGCAATAGATATAAAATGACTTTAAACCATTCCTGGCAAATTCTTGCATCTATGGCTAACAATTTTCCAAGTAGAAGATTCTAGAATATTGAATCCCATTTCTGCTACTAATTGGATCTGTGTTTTAAATAAATTTTCTGTTTTACTCTCTGTAAAATGGGAGGCTAAAAAATGATCTCTAAAATTCTTTGTGGTTCTATAAACACACAACTGCTTTGAAGAACAATGTCTTAAGTATGTTGACTTCAAAGCTTAGTAGCCAAAGTGCTGCTTTGTATATAAATTGGCAAGCTATTCTAAAGGTTGGAATGAATAGTTTCACAATATTAGCAACATACAGGCTTGTTTTATGAGGACACTTAGTGGTTTACTTATTTTTGACATACTAGTTACTTCTGTTAGGATTAGAAAAAGAATCCTATTCCTGCCCTAACCGGTTTGGCTCAGTGGATAGAGTGTCAGCCTGTGGACTGAAGGGTCCCAGGTTTGATTCCAGTCAAGGGCATGTACCTTGGTTGCTGGCACATCCCCAGTAGAGGGTGCACAGGAGGCAGCTGATCGATGTTTCTAACTCTCTATCCCTCTCCCTTCCTCTTTGTAAAAAAAACCAATAAAATATATATTTTAAAAAATAATCCTATTCCTAAGACATAAAGTGGCTCTATAGTTTAATATTTATCTAATAAACAGTCTCTTAGAAATTTCTAATATTGGGGAATAAAGTCAAAATTGCATAGCTTAGAAATAGGTCTATTATCAGAAATAAGGCATTTATTTTGGCAACACTAAGTTGTAATTTGACAATTAGATTACCTCAACATTATTTTTGAACACGTTTTATTTAAATTCCGCATTCTTCCAGTCTCCTTGGTTAAAACCTTAGGGCTCTATTTTTAACATCTTACTCTCATTTACTCTTTATGTCTCTGTAGCCCTGAGCTGTGGCCTCTGTTTTGCTTCAGACTCTATTGCCACTGGGTCAAATCCTTTTCACATCTTGATCTGGCAGCCGTGGACTGGCTGATGTCAGCCTTTCTATTTTCAAAGCTATCACACAGTTCACTGCCAAGTGCATCCTCCAAGCACTTTCTTCTGATCCTCCTAACTTAAGAAATCACGTTGGTTCACTACATTTCTTTGCCAGGCTTTTGAATCTCCCCTCACTTAGGCCTTCTTTAACTGGCCCAACTAGCCTTTTTTATCATTATTACTCTCTTGCCCGCCCCCCACTCCCACCATATATTCAGTTTCCTCACAGTCTCTGTACATAACCCTCTCATGGCTGGTTTTACCCAGGAATCTGGTTCCTCTACCTGAATAGTTCTTTCTTTATCTTATCCACCCAACCAACACACACATCCAAGCATCCACCCTTTCATCTTCATGACATGTCAAGTCATAATTTTGAATGAAGCTTTACATATTCATTGTTATCTTTCTATGCACTTACTATCAATAACACAGAATTTTATGACTCAAATGATTTCAGGTTCATGTATTGTAATAAACTTAAATGGACACCATAGTGTAGTAGAAAATCACCCGACTTGAATGTGAAATCACTTTTGCTATTGACTTGCTGTGTTTCCTTTGACAAGCCATTTTCTGAGTTGCACAAAGCTGTTAAAAATATTAAGTGAGCCCTGACTGGTTTAGCTCAGTGGATAGAGTGTCGGCCTGCGGACTGAAGGGTCCCAGGTTGGATTCCGGTCAAGGGCATGTACTTTGGTTGCGGGCACATCCCCAGTAAGGAGTGTGCAGGAAGCAGCTGATCGATGTTTCTCTCTCATCGATGTTTCTAACTCTCTATCCCTCTCCTTTTGTCTCTGTAAAAAATCAATAAAATATATTTTATAAAAATATTAAGTGAATAAGATGGAAAGCTATTTTCTAAGCTCTAAATATACTAACATAACTGTTGTTAATATGCTAAGTAGAATAAAACATACTTACAGTGTTTGATCAATAAGATGCCCATTAGAAAGTGTTTAAAAGTATATGAAATATGCTTACAGAACTGACAAAGTTTATACTAAAAATAAATTGGAATTAAAAATAAAGTCACTGGGATAAAAATAGTTCAGTCCTAAATATTGAGTTGGATGACAACTCTCAGGAGAAGAAATTCTCACATAAAAATGATGAGACATCGTTTGTTCAAGTGCTTCCCAAAGAAACATTAATATCATCTGACTATATCCATGAAAGGTGACAAGAGACCTCCCCTAATTGCACTGTATTGTCAATGATGAATGATCTATTTATATGAATGGGGAAAACCTAATTAGGTCCTCTTTGCAGAGTAATTCAGATCCTCTATATTTTCCTCTGTGACCATTCTGTGTGGTATCAACAGGCAACTACATTGTTGCAGTGGAGACTTGACCTACTGGGCACATTGAATGGGAAATGCTTTAAAATCAGCAAATGTTCATAAGTTGAGAACATATTCCAGTCGAGATGAGCATGATATGAGAACAATTAACATTGCAAATTATCACTATTTGGTTGCTAAACTATAATATAAAAATCGAAGAGTACTGAAAAGTAGAAATCTAAGCTACTTTCAAAGACTATCTACTTGTTGAAGTATCTTTTTTAAGAAATGGATAACTCTAAGGATTCTTGAATATTCTCTTCTAAATTTTTCACAGTACTTTCACATAAACTCTGCTCACCCCAAGAGTTCCAACAGAAGTAGTAACCAGGGTGGAGTTCATGATGACTTATAGCAATGATTTTCAACCATTTTCATCTCATGGCTCACATAAACTAATTGCTAAAATTCTGTGGCACACCAAAAAAAAGCTTACATTTTTTGTTGATCTGACCAAAAAATAGGTTATAATTTGTATTCATTCACACTGGCTATTGCTATTTTTTATTTGGCAATCTAAGCAAAAAGAGGTCAGTAACCCTGACTAAATA